>NC_134542.1:0-1296250 GCF_050624435.1 Tenrec ecaudatus
TTAACCCTAACCCCCAAACCCTAACCCTACACCCCAACCCCCACCCCCCCACCCCCAAACCCCAACCTAAACCCCAACCCCTAAACCCCAACCCCTAACCCCAAACCCACTCCCAACCCCAAACCCCAAACCCCAAACCCAACCCCAACCCCAACCCCAAACCCCAAACCCCAAACCCCAAACCCCAAACCCCAAACCCTAACCCTAAACCCTAAACCCTAAACCCTAAACCCTAAACCCTAAACCCTAAACCCTAAACCCTAAACCCTAAACCCTAAACCCTAAACCCTAAACCCTAACCCTAAACCCTAAACCCTAACCCCTAACCTAACCCTAACCCCTAACCCCTAACCCCTAACCCTAACCCCTAACCCTAACCCTAACCCTAACCCTAACCCCTAACCCTAACCCTAACCCTAACCCTAACCCTAAACCCTAAACCCTAAACCCTAACCCTAACCCTAACCCTAACCCTAACCCCTAACCCCTAACCCCTAACCCCTAACCCTAACCCTAACCCTAACCCTAACCCTAACCCTAACCCTAACCCCTAACCCCTAACCCCTAACCCTAACCCTAACCCCTAACCCCTAACCCCTAACCCCTAACCCTAACCCTAACCCTAACCCTAACCCCAACCCCTAACCCCCAACCCCCAACCCCCAACCCCCAACCCCAACCCCAACCCCAACCCTAACCCCTAACCCCTAACCCCTAACCCCTAACCCCTAACCCTAACCCTTGAACCCTGAACCCCAAACCCCTAACCCGAACCCTAAAATCCTAAACCCAACCCTTACCCTAACCCCTAAACCCAAACCATAAACCCTAAACCCAACCCCAACCCCTAACTCCTGACCCCTCAACCGAACCCCAACCCTAAATCCTACCACAACCAACCCTAAACCCTAACCCCTAAACACTAAACCCTAAACCCAACCCCAAGCCTAACCCTAACCCCATCAGTCGAACCCTATAACCTAACACCCGACACCAAAACCCATAACCCGAAACTCCCTCAACCCCAAACCCCCTTTACCCAGAACCTAACAACACCATCTCATAACCCACCTGACCATAACCACACTAAATCTAAATGCTAAACCCAAACCTAAAACACTAACAACCCCATTCCATAACCCACATCACCATAACACTAAACATAAACCCTAAACCCAAACCTAACAACCTCAACCCATATCCCACAACAGTAACCCAAAAGACAACCCCAAACCTAAAGACTAACAGAAGCACAATTAAAACCACAAACCCCAAGCACAAATCTAACAGCACCAACCCCTAATCTTCAACAGTAACCCACAACACACTAAATATAAAGCCAAACACAAGCACAATCAAATCATAACCAAAATAACGTAAACCACAAACCTAACAAAAACAAACCCCAAACACACAACAGGAACCTAAAGCAAAACCCTACACATCAGGAAAAACAAAAGCACAACCAAAAACAACCGATTCCAAAAAAACACAAACCCAACAACCCTAATAAAGTTTCACACAACGCAACCCTAAACCTAAAGACAAAGACAAGCACAACCAAAACCACAAACCCGAACCCCAAAACTAACAACCACAACCCTTAACTCACAACAGTAACCCAGAACACAACCCTAAACCCAAATACAAACACAAGCACAAGCAAAAACGAGCGACAACATGGCTAGGCATCTGGCACCTGAGGGGACAACATGGTGCGCTCCAGGGGCAAAGGGACAATACAGACACAACCCCGTGCATACCTGGGCAGGTACACATGTGGCAGGAGCGACAGACCATCCCCACCACGTGGAACACCCAGTGCCAAGAAAACGAGCGCAGGTGGTAGCTTGGGATCACAGATGCACACTCCCAAGAGCCACGCCGTGAGCCGAGGGGAGCTCCTGAGAGCCAGAACCGGATTCCGCAACACTGCCCTGCCCTCGAAACCAAAAATGGGAAGGCGGGAAGAGTCTAGGGGACCACGGACAGAGCCAGAGGAGAAATCCCATACGCTGACGACACCTCGATGGGGTGTGTTCAAGTAAAGTCACTCAAGGAGAGCAAAAGAGAAAAAAAAATCCGTCAGGTGCTGGGTGAGGTCGGGCTAAGGAAGAATGGCTGACAAAAGGACATGTAGAGTGCCTGACACCAGAGACACAGTCCAAGGAGCGTGGAAGGCACTCCGCTAAGCGTGGCACAGCTGCCAGGGATCACTGCAGTGGGGAGAGAACGTGGGGAGCACAGAAAACCCAAACCCCCAACCTCTGTGGGTCCCGCCCCCTCCTGGCACTGGAGGCTGGAGGAGGCACCAAAGGACCGAACACAACTGGACTCGTAAAAACCAACGCACAGGTCTGAAAGCAGGTGACTCACACGGGAATCGAAGGGATCGCACTAAGGGGCCATCGGTAACCAAAGAGCGACCCAGGGAACCAACGCACATCCAGAACATCAAACCAACATCTTCAACGACCATCACTGATGATGAGCGTGTCAGCATGCATACGGTGGCCGAAAATGACCAATTTCAGCAAAAGAAATTCCAGGCCAGGAACCAGGTTTCAGCCAAAGGCAAGCCAGGCGACCCCATAGCACTCACTCCCAGAGGTCCGGGGACACTCTGCCCAACATCCCAGAAATAAAGGAAGGGAAAAGTGGTGTGCCCTCACCCACCACGCAGGCGCTGCACACTGGAGGTCCCACATACCGGTGAGGCTGGCGACCTATGTGGAATCATTTATCTCAGGCCCCACCTGAGGAGCGACGCACTCAAGGAGTCGCCTAGGAGCAAACTGCCACTCGCCGGGTGACCACGAGCCACCAAGGCAGGTCCCAGGACCCAAAGTTGGGACTTGAGAAACACTCTCAAGTACTGCCTGCAATAGAGCTGGGCGGGCGTCAACGAGATGCGGCCTGTTCAGACCCAGGTAGTAAACACCAAATTTCTGGCCATATGAGAGCCACCAGGGCTGTTCCCAGGCCCCAAGTGGGTTCTTGGAAAAATTCAAGCACCGCTTCAGGCAGTCGGGACTCCGCCCAGGCACGGAGAGGTAGAGGTGACACCAGTACCAGAGGAGTTCGCGCAGACCAATGCTCCCAACCCGCCAACTTCTATTTTTTCATGATGCCTCCTTGGGGACCGCTCTGGTGCGCAAGGCAGCAGCGGGAGAGCGCCCTGTGCTGGTCCACCAAGCCTGATGGACACCGGCAGTGAGGCCCACCAACCCGTAAGGCTGCAGGTACAACCTCGGGCCACCGCGGCGCTCAGTCACCAACTGGAGGACTGAGGCAACGCTGCCGGCATCCTGAAACTCTGGCCAGCGCGACACAGGGCCCTCTTTTCCCATCGCGTTGGCAACAGAGCTCAGGAGAGAAAGTGAAACTGAACACTGGGTGGCAGTGGCGGGACGAGTGTGCATCACTAGCCGGCAATGGCGCGTCCTTGGCAGGACAGTCGCCTAACTTCGACCAGGTCAAACACCGCCATCATCTACCGCCGCCGCCTGACCCAGAACACTCACCACAGATGCTGCCGCCGCCGCTGCCATCACCGCTGCTTGTCCCGGACAGGAATCGCCACCACAATGGCTGCTGCCACCCTCCGTGCACGCGCCTCAGGTGTCCCGCTTCCGGACGCTCTATCCGACAGCCAAGTGCCATCCACCGCACTTCTGGCGGACCCCTGCAGGAACAGGAAAAAGACAGACCAGGTTGGTGCCCAGTTATCACCACCTCCTGACCGGACCTGCGTATGGGCAGGAAGCAGAGGAGGGGGAGGACCAAACAACCAACCGCCCCTGTAGGTTTCTGAGAGGGCGCAACGACAAGGGTGTTGATGGGTGGTTTCCAACGGGCTGACCTCGTGATTGGTAGTGCAACCGGACAGACCACGCCGTGCACAGAGCACCCATCTCATTTGAGGGGCGTCCTGTCCTAGTACGCTCCACAGGAACCTCCTGGCAGTGCTAGCAAGGAAGTGGGGGTGGGGTTGAGGGTCCCTGTGAGAAAGCTCTACAATTGTCTTCCTATTCTGAGTACGATATGGATGGCGGTAGTGATGGTATGATATGCGGCTAAAATGCAAGTTTAAACGATTTATACCAAAAAGTTTGTGTAAGAATGAAAAAGTGTACATCTAACTGAGAAACAACAAAGTACACATGGAAGAAGTGCACCAGCCTGTGAGAGCACGAGGCATTGAATGGATCAGGTATCAAAAAACAAAAAAATCAAGTGGGGACCGAGAACCCATCTGTGGGAAATTGGACATGTATGATGAAACATAAAACTTTCCTCTAGTTCTTGAATGCTTCCTCCCCACCACTATCATGATCCCAATTCTACCTTACAAATCCAGCTGGACCAGAGGATGTACACTGGTACAGATAGGAACAGGCAACACAGGAAATCGAGGACAGATGAACCCCTCAGGACCAGTGGTGAGAGTGGCGATACCACGAGGGTAGAGAAGGTGAGGGAGAAAGGGGGAACAGATTACAAGGATCTACAAATAACCTCCTGCCTGGGGGGCAGACAGCGGAGAAGTGGGTGAAGAGACACGTTGGAGAGTGTAAGATATGACATAATAATAATTTCTTATAAATTAACAAGGGTCCATGGGGGAGGGGGGAGGGAGGAAAAATGAGGCGCGAATACCAGTGATTCAAGTAGAGAAAAAATGTTGAGACTGATGAGAGAAACAAATGTATAAAAGTGCATGACACTCTAGATTTATGTGTGGATTGTGATAAGAGTTGGACAAGCACACAATAAAATTATTTAATTTTAAAAATTAAAAACTTAGAAACTAAAAGGAAGAGTTGTTGAAAAATAAGACCTGGTAGAAAGAAAGTTGAAATTGTGGGAAACAGAAGGATTTCTCCAAAGCTGACTCCCTCAAATATATACCAAACTTCGCTGCTTGTGAATATACACTTGGAGGTCATCAGGAGTAGATGAGGGGTCATTCTCCCTAACAGCTATCAGCCATCTAAAGCAGACACCACTGTTTATCTCACAACAAGTAGGGTCCACTCCCTTCTGATAAAGAGAGTAGTTTTCTGTTTCCTTGTAGGAGACACCAGAGAGGTCAAACCCAACCAAGGATGAACAAGGTTAAGCTGCCACTAAATCTAGGATCTGCCCATCTTGTCACATATATACCCCGAATCCCTCCTCTTCCTATTGTGTGTATTTCTCTAGACTACCTCCTGTCATCACTGTATTACCTTCCTGTGATGAATGCCCTTACCTGTAATTAGGGGGCTTGCATGTCCCCAGAGAAGATTGAAGCCTGGGCTAACATTAAAGCTCTTGCCCACCAAGCGGGGCTGAGGTGAGCATGCTACCATGAATTGTGTATGATTCCATTTCAATACTTCTATCTCTCATGCTCTCTATAACTTTACTATGATCTTGAATTATTATCGCTGTAAAATTGCACGTCACGGACCCTTAGAGATGTGTTAGGGACTGGCTTCCCCTGACAGATAATATAATAGAATTTTACAAGACCAACTTCTTCATCATAAATACCTTTTCTCATAAACACTAATGACTACACACATGGATGGGCTTTCTACTTCCATCAACAGACACAGTCTGAAAAAAATTCCATCAGGGAATAGCACTAAGAATATACACAATTAAAAATGAAAAAAAAAACTTTATTTTTACTATGTTCACTTTGTTTTTCTTTTTTCATTTTAAATACTTTTATCGGGGACTCTTTCCATTTATCTTTCAAAGTGATCTTTCTAAATAAAAACTTTGTGTAACTCAATAAAGATTACAAACATACAATAATGCATGATGATTAGACGAGCATTAAAAAAGTAAAACTTTACCTATTGAAGACTGGTATGACGTATGCTACACATTCAATTATCTTGGGAAAATAAAAACAGAAAGTATGAAAACACATGGAAATAAAATCAAACGATATGCATATATATTAATTGTATATATGCACATGTGATTTTTTCCTTGTTTTGATTTTTTTGTACTATTTCATATATATATATATATATATATATTTAAAAGCAATGCTACTTGGACAAGATGAGTAATAGCCTTTAGTGCCTGGACAACAAAGGCATTTGAAATTGTAGGTTTACTTTGTTTTTATTTCATAGAAATTGTGAACTGTCAGTATGCTCTCAGAGAATTTCCAAACTTTTCTTTAACTTCCTATGAAAATTCATGCTCTAATACTGAATATACTCACATTTTTGAACAAGAAATATTGAACCTACCAAGTTCAATTGGAAAATTACGACAGTATTACTACCGCCATAATACAGGCTGACAAATACAGTAGCTGAGGAAAAGAGAAATCTATGAACTTACAATTCCATCTTTCAGAAGTGATTGGTAGGTCTTATTGGACTCAAACTAAGGTGGTAATAGGTGCATCTGCTGCACATGGCCTCTTCTGAGTTTTGCAAACCAAGGACCCTTACGATGCAAAGGTGTCTACCCTACTCTGAGCCCACTGACCAAACTACTCCTACTCCCCTGGGATGGTCACGAATTGCTAGAGAACAATGAAAGGCATCCTGGGTGACCATTAGGTTGCAATCCACAACCCAAGGCCCCCAACCAGTGCTCCAGAGCCCAGAAAAATGGGTTTTCTAGTACTGTCATGAGTCACAGTCTAAGAAAATATTTTATCAGGCAATACCACTGTAGCAAACACAATTACAAAGGGAAACCAAATTTTATTAAAACTATTTTTTTAATGCTTCAAAGATAAATCTTTAAATAAAACTTTCTGGAACAAAATAGATTGCATGACAAACATACAAAGATGATTGAAGATTCGACCAGCATTAAAAAATTCAGACTCGATGTTGAAGACTGGTGTGGCATATGCTACAAATTAAATTATCTCAGGAAAATACTGGAGAAGGGAAAAATATGAAATGAAAACAGTAATCAAAAAAATCACATTATATACCTATCCATTATGGTCCTAATGCATACCTTCTTAAAAGCTGAAGCTTTTAATTTTGATGACGTCCTATTTATTTTTCTTTTATGAAATGCTATTTATGAAGTAGGAAATTTTTGCCTGGTTACAGGGTCACGGGGATTTTTCTCTAAATATTAAAAACTTTCAGATTTTACAATTGAGGTATATGATGAAGTGAAATGGTTATTATGTATGTTGGAGAAAAAGCCTGAAATTCTGCCCGCACCAAACGTCCAGTTGTTGGAACACCGTGTGTTTTGCAAAGACTATCTTTTCCTTCACTGACCTTTTGGGCAGCTGCTTAAATTCTAGTGCCAAAACAAGAATTCGTTTTGTTGTGCAGACCTGGTACGTGTAAGAAGATATGGGTGGAGTTTAGCCATTCAACCCGGTCACTGTCTAATGACCTTCTTTGGAGGAGAGATGGAGATACATGGCTCTCTGGAGGCCTGCCACTCTCTCCCTCCGTGGTGGTCAGCCCAGTTCTCTGCTTAATCCAGCTGCCCTGCCTCATCATGCATTCTGTGCTGCCTGTGGGCCGCGGAGCACTCCGTACCACCTTGCCAAGCCAGAGTGCACCACACTGCTGTGCTATGCAGTTCCACACTATGGCCCCACTCCACCTTGCCGTGTCTGCTGCCTACAGGCTAATTCCGCCTTTTTTTGCCATCATTACAGATGCCACACCTCCAACCAGCCACTTTGAATCACTACCCAGTGAGGCTCCTTTGTGACTTGGCTTCAACACACTGCACTATTGGCCTCCAATACACCTCACCACCTCATCTTCCTACTGTCTGCAGCCTTAGCCTGGGGCTAGTGGTTAGGTGAGTTTGAAAGACCTTCAGTATATTAACTGACCCACTAAATTGAGTCAGACTGAGCTCTCTGTACTGTTATAAGCAATAATTTGCTGTCGTGTTCCTTTTCGCTATACAAATTTATTCATATATATGTATAAAATCATAAGTGCCCTGTTTTTTTAAGGGTCAGTGTATATCTTTAAGGATTATACTAGTGCGTGATTAATTTAGTTTTATGATAAGTATAAAATAAGGTTGTATAAGGCCTCCAACCTTGTTCTTTTAAAAAACTGTTTTAGGCTAAGCTAGATTCTTTGTATCCTCATAAAGAGTTTAAGTCCACTTGTCAATTTTGACACAAAAGCAAGAGTAATTTTTATTTGAGATACAATGAATCTAAATATAGTTACCATATTCATAATTAATTGTTTACTATGTATTCTTTCAGGAGTTTAATAGTTCTCAGTGCTTTGATGGTATACATTTAAATAATTGAACTACATTTATGATTTTATTATCTAATTCAGATGCTAGTTTAAAGAAGTAAGATTTTAATACATTGACATTGTATGCTGTGATCTTACTAATAAATTCCTTTATTAGTTCTAATATATTTTTGGTAGCTTTAACATTGGAAGATAAAAAACTTTTATCATTTAAGAGACCCATTCCCTGATAATCTTTAGAAAAATTTTGTAAGAATTGAAAAGAATAACAAAGTAGATTTCAGTTCTTTCAATATGCAGACTAACCAATGCTAAGCAGATGACCCATTTTCACTTGGGAAATCTGCTGCAAAGTACCTCTTTAAAGTGTAAAACAGTAAAGATGTCACCTTGAGTGTGCCTGACCCAAGTCACACTATTTTCATTCACCTCACATGCTTATGAAAGCTGGACAAAGAATGGAAAGTTGATTCTATGAATTATGGTGTTGGTGAAGAATACTGACTATGCCACAAAATGCAAGAAACAAACAAAGCATTCAGCTTGTACTTCTTCCAACATACATTTGGGAGGGTAGCACAACTCTTGTCTCATTTACTTTGGATATGTCACCAAGACACAGCAGTCCCTCGAGAAAGACATCATGATGCTTGGTAAAGTAGAGGGCTGAGAAAAAGAAGGCTCAACAAGGTGGACTGACACAATAGTTCCAACAAGAGGAGAAGACAACAACAGAGATGGTGCTGGGTTGCTTTCTTCTTTTGTACACAGGGTTACTTATAGTAGGAACAAACTGAATGGTATCTAACAACAACCATCTTTTACCCAATTTCTTTACCATTTTGGGCAAAATTCATTCTAGTTTTACACAATGCTTTTTTTTTTAACATATTGAGTTTAAACCAGTTGACAATCATCAGGGTTTTCTACATCTAGTTTTTCATAATCAGATTGAAAACAAGTCTTTCTTACAAGGTTATCAATGGGTGGATTCGAACCTCCAACCTTTTAATTAACAGACAACTATTTTTTTCATAACATTAGTTGGAATCAGCGACTGTTTTAAATATATTTAAGACATGCTAAATATGAGAGACAGCTGGTCACTAGATTGTGGAAGCCGGCTCAACTGGCTCGATGGCTTCCAGTTCACAGCATTCCATTTTATGATCATTCTGTCTTCCTCAATCATTATTGAAACAGATGGGTAAAATTACCATGTTGCTGCTAAGTAATGAAAATGGCAATGTCTTGGTCTGAAGACTGACACTAATGCATAGGTGGTCAACCGTTAAATTTTCTGGTTTCACTTCAACAACTCACTACCATCGATTCAATGCTGACTCATAATGACATTCTAGGACAGGGTTGAACTGCCCCGTTCCTTTCTGAGACTGTAACTGTTTACAGGAGTAGAGTCAGCTTTCCAACTTCAGACCTTGTGGAGTCACAGCCCTACAAGTAACTACTGCATCACCAGGGCTCCCTTTGGGTTTTGATTAGAAAGCACCATTGTGTTGCCCTTGTGAGCTTTCTCTTTAAATCTTTCTCCTTCCAAAGGCCAGACTATACAGCTATAGAGTCGCTTAACCCTTTGGCAGTGGAACAATTAATCACAAATCCCCTATTTGTGGGATTGGATAGCCTGTCATGGTGACTTTAATATCAACACACCAGAAACTTGCCTGAAACAAGTTACATACCTACCCAGGTTTCCAAACCGGTAAAAAGCCGTGTGCATGTGTGTGTGCATCTTATGTTTACTACTGAATCCAACCTTCAGATATATGAAACTATTGACCATAAAATCGTGGAATTCTGAGCATACTTGGCACAAGTTACAGTACAACTTAATAAAAGGTGTAGTATTAATGCTCACATTTCTTTCTCACACGGGAATATGGAAAACAAAGCTAAATAATATAAACACTTGCTCTATTCAGGTTTTTTAACCTCCTTTTTCAAGTGAGAGGGGTGTTATCTATAGTCTATCTATTGGCTCATTTACAAAAAAGTAAATTTATGTTTACCTTCTTCTACTCCTAAAATAGTCTTCCCTCCATATACACGGAGAGGGGGACCAGGACTCCCAGCAGGTACCAAAATCTGAAGGTATAAGTCTCTTACATAAAATGATATATTGTTTGCATGCACATCTCCTGTGTACTTTAAATCACCTCCAGAGTAACGGTAACACCTAAACCACTATACATGCTATATAAGGAATACTTTATGCTCCCTCCGTCTCTGAAGGATTGCTTGAGCACTCATCACTCAGTTGCTCTCCCCCACCAAATATTTTCCATCAGGAGTTGGATGTAACAATGATGCAAAACCCTGAGATACAAATAGTCAATTGAACTTAAAGATCAAGTTTAGTAACCTGTCAATACACCATCCAAACAAATCACAAGTGTTGAGTGGGTGTAAGTACTTTGAGAATTTTCTTAAGGATTCCACATGACACTGTGGTTAAATATTGGGCTGGTGAAAGCACAAGGTCAGCAATTCAAACCCACCAACCACTCCATAGAAAAAAGATGAGGCTTTCTGCTCTAGCAAAGATTTAGTTTGGAAACCCTACATAGGATGACTATGGGTCAGAATTTACTCAGTGGTGGTGGAATTGGCTTTTTTGGTTACACCTGTGGTTCTCAACCTTCCTAATGCCGCAACCCCCCTTTAATACAGTTCCTCGTGTTGTGGTGACCCCCAAACAGAAAATTATTTTCGTGGCTACTTCATAACTGTAATTTTGAAACTTTGATGAATCATAAGGTACATAGCTGATATTCAGGATATATTTTCATTGTGACAAATTGAACATAATTAAAGCATAGTGATTAATCACAAAATATGTAATTATATATTGCTACATATTTTTTCTAATGACAAATAAATGAATTTTTGTCTTGAAGTATGGTAAATCATGGGTGCCAAAAGTAAAATAAATTGCTACATTTTGCAAAAGTATGCACAAAAGGCCAACATCAATGTGATGCTTGAGATAGCTTTTTTCTCACCAGATCAGAAGCATGTATTTTCCAATGGTCTTAGACAACCCCTGTCGAAGTGTTGTTAAACACTGAAAGGGGTGGTGACTCACAGGTTGAGAACCACTGGGTTAGACCGTTCTTATTTGAAAATTCTATACATATGAGCAACACAACTTACAAGAACATGTAACTACATGTCATACATTAATCATTTTCCTTAATTACATATATATATACAAATTCATTAAACCACAGTCGTTCTATTTTTAAAGTAAGGCCAAAACAAAGAGAAAGTTGATCATACTTCCAAACAAAGGTACACTAACATCAAATGCCTAATTTATTACTTAACTCTTATCCATAAAAATGGATCAATTAACCTAACAGTGGTGACAGAGAGAAAGTTGCTGACTGACTGGAAAAGTCCTTCCTGTTTACAAATACATATGTATCATAAAATGAAAACGGTGATTATTAATTACACTTTTTAAGATAACATTTTAAAAATAATAAAATCTTAAAAAATAACACTTTTAATCAGGGATTTGAAACCGTCTTCACAGTTCAGTTATAACCAAGGAAGCAAAACTGAAACAGACTAAAGAATTACAGTCTATGCTCTGTTGGAAAGTTAATCTGCCTCTTAGAAAATAAGGGCAGCACAAGCAATGCCTAGCCACCACATCTCTTAGCCCGCAATCAGAAACAGCGCTGCCCTGCTCAAAGATGGCAGAAAATGCACCATTTCGGATGTGTACTTTCCACCCACCTGGTAACAATCCAATCTCCCAAATTAGGTTCCTAAAAGGACTCCCTAACCCTCTTCCAAATCCTCTAATCTAGGGATAAAATCTACAAGGTTTCCCGTTCCGTTTTTCTTTCTGCTTCATCCAAATTTTAAAATGTTGAGACTCTTCTGATTTTGCTTCTTCAGACATGATTAAATCAGATCAAAACCCTGATTTAAATTAATATAAACTTACAGCCATTGAGTCCATGCTGACTTACTTGGACCCTGTAAGGGCAGAACTCCTGCCCCTGTGAGTTTCTGAGACTGTCACTGTTAACGGAAGTAGAAAGCCTCTTAACATCTTCCACTGAATCAAAAACAAACCAAATTAAGTGCCACTGACTCAATTCTGACGCATAATGACCCTACTAGGCAGGGTAGAACTGCCCCTGTGGGTCACACCACCATAAGCAGCTGCAATCAAGTTGATTCTGATTCAGTGAGCTTTGTAACTCTGCTCCATATGATTCTCAATCATTGTGCTCTGTTAAGTACACTGCCAGGCCTTTTCCTGCGAGGCACTTCTGGCTGCTTTGATCCACCAATCTTTCCATTCTTAGCCTAGTTAGTAGCTAAGTGGGAACATGTCTGTGCTGCCCAGGGCCTCTACTATAACCAAACGAGATCTCAAAGAAGTAGTTAGTATATAGGGTCACTATGAACCAGAGCAACCTTGATGCCTGTGGTTCCAAGGATACATACATGCACATGCACAGTTACACACATACACACACACAGTGAGTAACTTTTAGATGAAAAAGAGAAACAATGAAAGTGAACTATATCTACCCCCTGCACAAATCTGAAAAGTTCCCAATAGGATTGTGATGTTGATCAAATTACCACATCCTAGAACCAATCAACTGTCATTTGATGCACCAAAAGATCAAAACTGAGAAAGCTTGTTGAGTCCCTTGTTGCCAAAATGCTAACAATCTAGTATACATGAGCATGACTGAGAAATTCACATTTGCTTTTGTAATCAATGACAGCGTCTAAATACTTAACTTCTTCATGGATAGAGGACCTTCCAGCAGCTGTTAATGAAGATTGAGTAAGAACATCTAAGAAGTTAACTCTAGGTCTCCTGGTTATTTCCTCAGTTGTACAAATCTGAGACCTTTCAGTACATGCTATATGTGGGATCAGAAGATGTTATTACAGATTTCATATATACATTCAGTTCACATTCGACATTGGTTAAATGTTTCAGGCACTATTCTGGATGCTGGGGATACTCTAGAGAAGGCAAAGTGCCTATATTCACATACCTTATATGAAGGTGGAAGAAAGAAATCATAAATTGGGATAAGAGCTGAAAGAGCCCTAATAAAATGATTAAACAAGAAAAAAGAAAGCAATCTTAAATAACTCCAAGAGAGCAAGACCCGCGGAAAGGAGGCTAATTAAGTATCACTTTCAGTTTGAATTAATTAATGTTTAAAAAAAAGATATCCAGAAACCCAGAGAAATGGAGTGACATTGTTTAAACTCCAGTCCAGAGTTTGAGCCAAGATCAGACTTCAGAAACCAGTGTCTTTTATAATGCCTATTAATGCTTCTGCTGTGGCGTTTCACCTTTTACAGGACAGTCTGAATAACACAAAGAGGAACACAGGATAGACTACAAGGTTCATATGCCCACCACGCCCCTCCTAATCGGTTTGGTTGATATTTATAGCATGCTGGATCTAAAACTTTTATGGATAAGTTTCCAAGAAATACAGGTCAGCGGTGTAAAGCAACAATAAATGAAAACTCCCATTTTCCCCACTTCTAAATAACACCCCTGCCAGTAGAAAATCCCCATGTAAGGCAGAGTTGTGGATTTTGTGTATCACTTTTGCTTTGGAGAAGTAAATTCGCTTAAGGTTTAGATTTGCTCCACACCTGCCTTGGGAAACTCGGTTAAGATTCTATCCTATGCTACAGTATTCTGAAATACTTTTGCTTTTCCACTAAAACCTTACAATGTAGCTTTTGGAAGAAAAAAAAAACCCACGATTAATGAACTGCTGAGAATTCTGACTCTCTGGAGAGGATTTTATTAGGAATTCTATTTCCAAACAGCCATTCAGTGCTTCAAAATAAATACTCATCTAATTTAATTATGATGACTTCCCCAGACAGTAACAGCCCACGACGATGTTTACAAAAGCACTTGTCACTCCCTCTAGAAGTACCAATGCGGTTGGGGGAGTGGGGTGCGGGGAGAGTGTTTCATATTTTCTGGGTGTTTATAGTCTGCAACTAGTGATAAAGTGACACTTAAGATTATTTAAAGAGCAAAGCACTTCAAATTTGGGACCTCCCGTAAATTATCCTACGTTCACTGGGTTGCCTCAGCCCCCAGGTACCTGGGACAGGTATTCCGAGTCGCCATGTGCTTGTGCTAGGAAGCACTCTAGGAAGGGACCCCGGGATGCTATTTTACCCGCCGACGACAGGCTCCAACATTAGGAGCTACTCCAGCGGAGCTTGCAGCCACACCACAGCAGCTCGGAAATAAACGTGACCCGCACAGCAGCCAGGCTTCGGCCAGCGGAGCGAGGTGCAGCCTTCCCAATCGCTACCATTCACAAGCACTTGCGCTCTGGCCAGGCAACCTTTTGGAATCTACGCGGACAACCACCTCAAGGGGCACGCATTGGCGCCGGAGCCGCCGGCCCGGACCTCGAGGAACTCGCCGCCGGCCAGCGCGGGGCCCGGAGCCGCCGCAACCCCCGCCCTCGGCCGCCCTCAGCCGCGCCGCATCCGGGTCCCGCGCCGCTGCTCTCACCTGCCCGGCGCCCCGCGCAGCGCGCTCCGGATCCTGTGCGCCGTCAGTAGCCCCAGCCGCCGCGGCCGCCCCGCTCGTCACCTCCCGCCCGTCGGGCTCTCCGCCCGCCCGCTGCTGCTGTCGCCGCTGCCGCCGCCTCAACCGAAGGAGCAAGCGCGCCCGCGCCTCCCGTCGAGCTGTATGCCCCTGAAGGGGCCTGGGGCCCCCAGACTCCCGCCTTCCATGCACGCAATAGGAAGAGGAGGAATTGGGCGTATACTTGTGACAAGATGGGCGGATTCTACATTTAGGATGGCAGCTTAACTTTGACCGGTCTGGATCTCCATATGAACCATTATCAGTAGGGTGTGAACTCCACCCACAGGAACCAAGCTATTGGTTGCAAGCTTGAGGGAGAATTAATCCATTGTCTCCAGCAGTAGGGAGCAGAGCATGCCCATCCCAGTCAAGGAGTATTTGTAATTCCTGCATTTAACATTTGAATGCTTTCTTGGAATGTTTGAGCTTGGAGTCTTAAAAACAAATTGCCCAGCCCGTCACTTTACATAAAGAACAATAAAAGTAAGGTAAAAATATTTGCATAAGGCCTTCAGTCATCATCTCCAGGCTCTTAAAGGAGTAGGTTTGGCTGCTGGTCTCACATATCAAAGAGCCAGCAAAGCATCCTGTCCTGCCCACAGATAGTGTCATGTTCAGTTCCTTTCACTTCGCTTCTTCTCCCAACTGCCTGCAGAGACCTGCACAAAAAAGGTCGAGCAACACACACAGCAATGTTGTGACCAACAGTGGGAAGAGGAGGAAGGGAAGAAAGGGGGGGGGGGGGTAGGGCAGAGGTGACAGAAGAAGAATAAGCATCAGATGTCAGGGGAAGCCAGCCCCTAACACATCATTAGGAGTCCGGTGGGCGCAATTGTATAGCGATAATAAATAAATATTATAGTAAAGTTACAGAGCATGAGAGAAAGAGAAATATTGAAATAAATGGAGTCAGACACAATTCATAGTAGCACACTCAGCTCAGCCCCGCTTGGTGGTCTACGTGGAGAGAGAGATATTTGATGCTAACCCAGGTTTTTATATTCTCCGGGGGCATGCAAGCCCCCTAATTACAGGTGAGGACATATAGTAGAAACCTGGTAAAAAATTATTTTTTTAATTGACCAAGAAAGGTAAAGAGGCTTGATCAAGGTCAGTCAGCTGGTATTCAAATTGCTAAGCCCTTTAATTTGGCTGAATTCCCTACTGGTCATTCCTCATGACCCCCTGAAATGACCTCACCATGCTCCTTGGATTCCCAAATATTTTTGTGCCAACCTTCCTCAGCTTAATAAGAACATAGAGGAACCATTCTCAGACTCAGGAGGCTGGTAGCACCTGGGAGAATTTCTGAGAAGAGTCAGGAAGCATTTTGGTAAAGGCTGTAAGCATGACACAGCCTTCCTGCTGATAGCTCTTCCTCCTTCCTCCCTAGAGAGAGTCTAAATGAACTTAAAATTTGTGAGGATCCTGGACCAGGTTATTTTTAATCTTTCCTTCCCTACACCACTCCACATCTGTTTATCTTGACCAAACTTTTCCCAACGTCTCAGCCTCAAATTCACTTTCCTGTGAAGCTTTCTACTCCTGTAAAGAGTTACACACTCTCCCAGCCCCCACCTCACTATCATGACTCCAGTTCTACCTTACAAATGCGGCTAGACCAAAGCATGTACACTGGTGCAGATAAGAGCTCTGGACATACAGAATTCAGGACAGATAAACCCCTTAGGAGCAGTAATGGGAGTAGCGATACCACGAGGGTAGGGGGAAGGTGGGGGGGTGAAAGGGGGAACTGACTGCAATTATCACTGTATAACTACGCCCCCCTGGAGGGTGACTGGGGGGCATGAACAACAAGAACTTGGGTGAATGGAGACAGCGGATTCTGTACAATATGAAAAATAATAATTTATAATTTTTCAAGTGTTCATGAGGTAGGGAGGGTTGGGAAGGAGGGAAATAAAAGGAGCTGATACGCTCACATTGAAAGAAAATGATGATTACAGCACATGTACAAATGTGCTTGACAAAACTGATGTATGGATTGTTATAAGAGCTGTAAGGGCCCCCAATAAAATGATTTACAAAAATAGAGAGTTTCAGACTTGGAAACTCAGAGGTAGTTCTACCCTGTCCTGTGTAAGGTTGCTATGGGTCAGAATCAACTCTATAGCAATGCGTATGGTTTTGGGAGTCAACCTTGAGATTCTTACCTCAGTATTGCAGGCAATTGCTGGCTTTCTGGCGGTTTCTGCAGTAGTTCACAAGTAATCTGAGGGATGGAATACTCTCTTGGTTCCCTCTACATCATCAAGTGAAATTTAAAATGACAATTGGTTGTAAGCGAAGGCATTCTTTTAAGAACCAATTTCTCCGCTCAACTCATATTTTTAGCTATGCTGTTTAGGAGGGAGTAGTGTTATGGTGTAGTTTTATGTTAGGTAGCTAGAGCTGGGACCAGGGTATCTACTGGGCAGGCTCCAAATTCAGGCACTTGAGGCAGGGAGGCAGTGCACCTAGGTGGGCGCAAACCAGGCCAGGTGGGCTTAATTTAGCCAATGGGGTCAACCAGTAATGTCGACCACGCCTCCCAGCTGAAGGCACTAAAGGCCAAACCTGGAGACCACCTCCCTCTTTTGCTGTGGTCTCTCTCTCTCAATCCTTTCTTTCCCCCTCCCCCCTCTCTCCCCTCTTTCTCTTCTCCTCTCCTCTCTTCTCTATCACCTTCTCTCCTTAATAAAAACCCATTTGGATCACCAATTAGTATTCGACATGAATTCTTTCTCCTGTAATGCCAAGGACTGAGGTATTTCCCACCAGAGAAACATGGTTGGCAGCTCAAAACCACCATCAGCTCTGAGAAAGATTGGTTTTTCTACTGCCATAGACAGTTACAGTCTCAGAAACTCAGAGGGTCACTGTGAGTCAGCAGTGACTTGATGACAGTGGGTTTGGGTTTTATTTTTGGTTTTAGGGAGAGGGCTCAGAGTTCATATACCAGCACACCTGCACAGAGATTGTTTCTGATGAGGAGGAGGACTCCAGGCCCTAGGATTCAAGGGGACTAGACTTAAGGTGTCCCTGAAAGCAAACTCAGATATGTTAAACAGTACAGTTTACAAGACTGGTCCAGGGCCGAACAACCAAGGCATTTGGGGGCATGACTCATGACTGTGCAGCCCAGAACGGCAGCCTCGATTCAAGGATACACTCAGGCAAGTCTCTAAGCCCCACCATGGGCTGCCTAAGGGGTAATCCACTTTCCAATGCCCTCTGCCTGGTGGCAAGAGTGTTCACATCCCTGGTCAATGGTCTGAAGGAATTCACTGGCAGCTTAATCCACGTGGGGACTGTGCAAATAGAATTTGGGTTTTCACTGTTATCCACAGACTTCTGAAAATTGTTAATTCTCAGAATTTCAGTTGAAAGGTAGGCTTGATGATCTGCTTCTGAGGGGGTCACTATGGTGCACACAGCAGGTCACTGTGCATGCGCACAGGAATCAGTTCAACAGCAGCCAACAGCGTTCTCCCTTATGTTGCTTGATGTTTGCTTTGTGCCCACATCTTCTTTTCTCTCTCTCTCTCTCTCTCTCTCACACACACACACACACACACACACACACACACACACACACACTTACTCACACAAGCACACACTGGTATTTCAAAAATTTCCTGGAAAAATTCTATTCTCTTTTGATTCCTTGTTCCACTAACTTTGGGGAGCCCGCTTGTGTACATATATGACAACATTTGTTTGCTGAAAGTGAGGAGGAATTGAACCACTTGCTGAAGATCAAGGATTGTAACCTTCAATATGGGTTACAATTCAATATAAGGAAGACCTAAATCCCCACAACTGGACCAATAGGTAATAAACAGAGATAAACAGAGAAAAGGGCTTAAGTTGTCAAGGATTTTGTCTTGCTTAGATCCACTATCAATGTTCATGGAAACAGCAGTCAAGAGATCAAAAGATGTATTGTAATGGGTAAATCTGCTGCAGAACACCTCTTTATAGTGTTGAAGAACAATGATGTTACTCTGAGGACTAAGATGCACATGACCTAGGCCATGCTATTTTCCATTGCATCATATGCATGTGAAAGTTAGACACTGAATAAGGAAGGCTGTAGAAGAACAGATGCATGGAATTGTGGTCCACCAGAAGACTGACAGTACCATGGACTGCTGAAGGACTGACCAATCTGTATCAGAAGAAATAAGGCCAGAGTGCTCCTTAGAGGCAAGAATGGCAAGATGCCATCTTACATACTTTGGACATGTTGTCGAGACACCAGTCCCTGGAGAAGAACATCCTATTTTGTAAGGTGGAGAAGAAATGAAAAAGAGGAAGTCCTTGAAGAAGTGGATGGACTCAGTGGCTTCATCGGTGGCTCAGGCACAGCAACAATTTTGAGGATGGTGCACGACCCTACAGAGTTTCATTCGGTTGTATATGAGGTCAAACAAATCCAAGTGTCCTCGATGGCATGCAACAACAAGTAGCCAGAGCAGAGAGGAGCAATCTACCCTCTGGGACTTCCCTGGGAAGGTCCTCTATGGAAACTGAGAAACTCTAAGACCCTATGGTCATGAGTCATAGGTGGTCGGAAGGCCCCAGAACAAATCCAGTAAGCCTTTCTAATCTGTGCTTGTCTCTGTGTCTCAATAATGGCCCCATTCTCACTTATGTAGTCCTGCCTGAGACAGTGATGAATTGCTCTGCCTCCAATCACATTTTTGTGGCAGATTTCATCCATTTCTATAATTAGCAACATGGCCACACAGCCTTTGGACCCCATTATGGCCTCATGCTGATGGTCTCCTTCATCTAAATCATATCTCCTAGTTTTGTCTTTCTTCATTAATTGGATATCTAAGATACATATGGAAGGGGGATTATGTCTACAATAAGAGAAAGGGATGAGGTGGTGGTGGTGTGGAGTGGGGTGGCACACCATCTCAGAGAATAAGAACAGATGTTTCAATGGTTCCCACTGCAGTGGGGAAACTGCAGGTACACTAAAAGAACACAACAATGACAGCATTAAGGTCTTAGAGCTTAAGGACTCCCACCCTCCTTAGGCCTCTCTTTCAACTATAAAATGTAGCTCTAAAATGCAGAGCTTCTCAGACACAGTTTTCAGGAAGCCTGTGGATCCAGCAAAGCCCCAATCTCAGCAGAACCAATTTGGCAATCCACAGGTCTGATTTTTGAACAGTCAGCTCACTTGGTCTAGATCACTCAATTATGTTCACATAAATTACAACAAACAGGTTCACACTGTCATCCCCTTTTTCTAGATAAGAAAACTGGAACAGAATTAAGCTGCCAAATGAATTGGCTTCTTATAAAAGAAATAGCCAAGTGAGGTTTTGGAAAACAACAGCTCCCGCTATGTTGCACAGGGAGCCCTGGTGGCATAGTGGTTTTCACTTGGGCTGCTACCAACATAGTTCAAAACCACCAGCCACTCTGAGAGAGAAACGTTAGGGCTTTCTACCCCTGTAAAGAGTTGCAATCTCAGAAACTCACAGGGGCTGCTCAACCCTGTCCAATAGGGTTGCTCAAAGTCAGGGTTGCTGTGAGTCACAAAAGATGCAATGGCAGTGAGTTTTCAGTTTGGTTATTAAGCAAAATTATCAAATTCTGAAACTATTGTTTCTCGATCTAGCCTCCATCCAGATCTGCCTAAACACTTAAAAAAATAAATCATTTTATGGGGGCTCTTACAGCTCTTATAACAATCATTTGTATCAAGCACATTTGTACCTATGGTGCCATCATCATTTTCAAAACATTTTCTTTATACTTGACCCCTTGGTATCAGCTCCTTTTTCCCCCTTCTCTCCCACTCTACCACCCTTATGAAACCTTGATAAATTATAATTTCATATCTTACAGTGTCCACTGTCTGACTCCACCAATGTTTCTGTTGCTTGTTCCCCTGGGGTGTGGGTGTTAACACATCAATCATTGCTATCTGTTTCCCCTATCTCCCCCCTACCCTCATGGTATCACTACTCCCATTACTTTTCCTGAAGGGTTTATCTGTCCTGGATTCTGTGTGTTGAGAGTTCTTACCTGTACCAGTGTACCTTCTCTGGTCTAGCTGGCTTTGTAAGGTAGAGCTAAGGTCATGATGGTTGGAGTGGGTGAGTGGGAGAAGAAGCATTGAAGAATTAGACAAATGGTGTGTACTGTGGTATGAGTTGGGGTGCCAGCCCCCCACCACTAATCTTGGGTTCAATAAGCACAGTTGTATGGTAGAGATATATAAGTATTATCTTAAAGTCATCAGGAGCATGAATGATAGAAGAGACATTACAATAATGCAGTCAGACACAATTCATGGTAGCATGCTCACCTCCTGGATGGCCATGATCTTACCCGCCAGGTCCACGCACAGTGTGGGACGAAGGGAGGTGGGATGGAGACCAGGCAGGAGGCTCGAGGACTGGGCTGGAGGCTGGAGCCCCAGCACGAGGATGGCTTCCCCTGACAAATGGCGCACAACGGGGGACAATATGAATTATACCCCATGTAACAATTATACAGCCCCACCGGAATGTAGAGTGAATTTGAAAATTGTGTGATGTGAGGATCCAGTGTGGGGACTGAGAGAGAAGTAGTGGAAATAGTGAATGAGTATTTTAAAGAGGATAATGGGAGCAAGGTAAAAGTAAACCTGAAATTTCTGGTACCATGCTCATCTACTTACTGAAAGGACAAGGTGTAAAAGTAATGAAGAAAAAGATACAATGTTTTCTAAAAGTAGTAAAAAGGTATAATCCATGGTTCCCAGAGGAAGGAACTTTTGATTTAGAGACCTGGGAGGAGGTCATTGTAAACTTAAAGGAAGCACAGAGATGAGGAGAGTATCCCTATGGAGAAGTGGTCTCTGTGGGTTCAAGTTAAGATGGTTTTAAAACTTTTGCAGCAGGAAGAGAATGAGGATGATCAGTCTAGTGAGAAGTCATGTGTCTATTCAAATCTAGAAAAGCAAGCTAAAGTGTCTGTGAATAAGCATGATTTAGGTGATGAAACTTTAGGAAAAACTGAAAAGGCAGGGATTGATTTGTTATCTAAAGCCTCCAATTCTAGAACAGACCTCATGGCCAAAGCCTATATGCTCTTGCGAGACTGCAGACTCCGAAGGTTTAAAGGTGATACAGTACTAGAGGCAGTGGATTGCAAGATCCAAAGCATGGCTATAAAGCAATCCCAGGAAGCTCCCTTGCTTTCAAAGGTAGAGAAAGCCAAGAAGCAGAACAGGCAATGTCTAAGATGCCCAAACTTAAATCAGATGAGAAGCAGTCAGAACGGGTTTCAGGCAGATGAGAAGATTTTAGGCAGAGCTAAAAGAACAGAGCCTGAGTCAGAAGGGGACATAGTAAAAGCAGCTGCTCTCCTGCTGGAATTTAGTGTAAGAAAGGCCAGAGATTGTAAAACAATGAAGCAAGTCGGCCCTGGAGGTAGAGAGATTAGCTCCAAAGAAATGCAAACTAGGAGAGCTAGCACTGAAGGTGAAGTTCAGGAAGTGGAACTCCAAGATAGACAGATTGAAAAGAGTAGTTCAGAGAATAGACATAAAGAAGCAAAGTACAGGAAAGCACCTTTACTATCCAAAGTAGGAAGAGGGATTGCAGAAGGAGATTTAGAATGTAAAATGTCTTATCCTGTTAGAGTTGTTAGCAGACAGACTTAAGGGGAAACAACCAAAAGAAATTCATAATGCCTTTCCCTTTAAGTTGCTAAAAGATTTCAAGCAGGCAATCAATGATTGTGGCCCAGACTCACATTTTGTAATTAGCTTGATAAGGGCTCTAGCAGAGTGAGAGCTGGACACCTACAGACAGGAGAGCTTTAGCGAGAATTTGTCTTTACTCTTCAGAATCCTTGCGATATCAAATGCTATGGAAGGAAGCAGCCCTTGTACAAGCTCGGAAGAATGCTGAGGATGGGATAGATACAGGAATTCATCAATTGCTAGGGGATGCGAATTATATTACAGTTGAGGAGTCTCAACTACAGTTTACTGAACAGACAATAGGACAGATGCGTGAGGTTTGCTTAAGGGTCTGGGAAAAGATAATTCCATCAGAAGAGAGAAAGCCGAGTTACACGGTATAAGACAACGGAATGATGAGCCTTATGCTGACTTTGTGTCCCGACTGGAAGATGCTATTTCCAAGTGTGTGAAGAATGTTCAGGCAGTAAAAGACCTAGTGCATAATCTAGCTTATGATTTCTCTAATAAGCACTGTAAAAATGCCTTGAGTCCCTACAGGGAACAGGGCACTTTGCTGGGTTATTTTAGGATATGCAGGAATGTAGAGGCAGAGGCATACAAGGCAGACCTCATGGCAGCTACATTGGCAAACTATATCAGACCAGTAGAAAGTGCTTTAGTTGTGGGAAGGCAAGTCATCTTCAAAGAGAGTGTACGCACACCAGGCTGCGGCCAATGTCAGAGCATGGGCCAGGACCATGGAGATCGGGTTTAAAAGAACCTGAACTTTGCCTCCACTGTAGGAAGGGAACTCATTGGGCGCGCCAATGTCGTTCAAAGATCAACAGTGAAGGGTTGCCATTAGGAAAGACTTCCCGGAGGGAAAATAGTGGAAGGAGCTTGATGCAGAACCCTCATAGCAGAGCGTGGGAGGCAAGGTGTCTGCCTACTGGAGCAAAGAAGATCTTTGAGAGAAATGGCAGTTATCTAGTAGCCTCACAGCAGGAGACCAGACTTGGCCAAACAGGCAAAAACCTAGTCTCCATTCTCACTGCAGTTGGTTTGAATAACCAAGAGATGGCTCAGAAGCCCTCACTGGAGTTTGATCCTAAAAAGCAGGAACCTCTTATTGAAAGATTAATACAGTTTCTATCAGGAAGATTTAACCTTAGTAATCAAGAAATTAAAATTGATACTGGAGTTGATAAGAGTTGTGAGGAAAAGCCAAAAGCTGTGATTGAATCAGAAATGAAGAGCAGTAATTGGGGTCCGCTACCTAAAAGAACTATAGGATGTTTATTAAGAAAGTCCAACATAAATTCTCAAAGTGTTGCTGGAGTTATTGGTCAGGATTGTGAAGAAGAAATTAAGGCAGTAATGAGTTCTGATATACCATGGTTTATAAAAAAGGAGGATCGCTCAAGCCAATTTTTCCTTCCTTGAATTTCTAGAGTAAAAATGTATACCTATCAGGAAAGAGTACTTGAGAAGTTTGACCACCCTTTAAATCAAGCGGTTTTCTGGAATGCTGTTGTGGAGAAACAGCGCCCCCACGTGGAAATAGAAATTGAAAGAAAAAGGTTTGTTAACTGTGGATGCCGGGTCATTTCCTTAGGGCATTCAGGAGGGCCTAAGACCCTCCCATTAACTTCCCCTAAAGCCAGCCTAGAGGGAATGAGTGAAGTTAACAAAGACAGAATATTGCAAGGTAAAATCATACAGTGTGAGAAGCCTGAAAAGCAAAATGTCTTAATTGAGCCTATAACCTTATTGGTAAGCTTGGAGAAAAAAAATGTCTGCTTGTAAGTTACTTCAAGATCATCTGAACAAATTTATTAAGCATTTTTTTCAGTCTTTCAAGGTATGATAATAAGTTCTCCCAATTAGTTAGCTCTCTTAATTCTCTGAGTGATTGGGAGCCAGTGTTTACATAACAATGAAGGCTATCTAACTAGTAGTTTTACTGGTTCAAGACCTAGCAAGGTAACTGAGACTGCTAGCAATGCTTTAATATTTAAATTGTTAAAACAGAAGTGGGAGAAGAGGAATCTTATGTGTGACAAAGTTCATTTAGTCATTTTAACTAAAAAATTTTTCTCCTTAATAAAAGCTTGTAGTAAAATTAGGGAATATAAACACATTTTCAATTCTACAGAGAAAATTGATCCTAAGAAATCTGAGGATGATGGAAACCGTGTTTGAGGTCCAGGTCCATTCACCTGGAGAAAAGGATATGCATTTCTCTTTTTTACATAATAAAACTGATGGACTCCCTTTAAAAGGACACAACCATGTTTGGAAAAAGATGGACAAGGAAGACAATGGAGAAGCACTGTTTATCCCACAACAAGTAGGGTCTACTCCCTTCTGATAAGGATAGCAGTTGTCTGTTTCTTTGTAGGAGACACTAGAGAGGTCAAACCCGTCCAAGGATGACCAAGGTTAGGCTGCCATCCTAAATGTAGGATAAGCCCATCTTGTCACATGTATACCCCCAACCCCTCCTCCTCTTACTGAGTGTATTTCCCTAGACCACCCCGTCTAATTACTGTATTACCTATAGCACAGCCCCTTCCTGTGATGTATGTCCTCACCAATGAAAGAAAAACTGAAAAAGACTGGGAAAAGTTACAGTCTATGCTCTGTTAGAAACTGAATCTCCCTCTTACAAAACAAGGGCAGCCCAAGCAACGCCTAGCCACTCTCTTAGCCTGCAATCAGAAACAAGGCTGTCCTGCTCAAAGATGGCAGCAAATGCACCATTTCGAATGTGTATTATCCACCCACCTGGTAACAATCCAATCTTCCGAATTAGATTCCTAAAAGGACTCCCTAACCCTTTTCCAAATCCTCTAATCCAGGGATAAAATCTATAATGTTTCCCATTCTGGTTTTCTTTCTGCTTCATGCAAATTTTAAAATGTTGAGTCTCTTCTGATTTTGCTTCATCAGCCATGATGGAATCAGATCAAAACCAGGATTTAAATTAATATAAATTTACAGCCATTGAGTCCATGCTGACTCACATGGACCCTGTAAGGGCAGAACTCCTGCCCCTGTGAGTTTCTGAGATTGTAACTGTTAACGGAAGTAGAAAGCCTCTTTACATCTTCCGCTGAATCAAAAACAAACCAAACTCAGTGCCACCGAGTCAATTCTGACGCATAATGACCCTACTGGGCAGGGTAGAACTGCCCCTGTGGGTCACACCACCATAAGCAGCTGCAATCAAGTCGATTCTGATTCACAGTGAGCTTCGTAACTCTGCTCCATATGATTCTCAATCACTGTGCTCTGTTAAGTACACTGCCAGGCCTTTTCCTTCAAGGCACTTCTGGCTGGTTTGATCCACCAATCTTTCTATTCTTAGCCTAGTTAGTAGCTAAGTGGGTACATGCTTGTGCTGCACAGGGGCTCTACTATAACAAAACTGAGCTCTCAAAGAAGCACTTAGTATATAGGGTCGCTATGAACAAGAGCCACCTTGATGGCTGTGGTTCCAAGGATACATATGTGCACATGCACAGTTACTCACATACACACACATAGTGGGTAATTTTTAGATGGAAAAAAGAGAGAGAGAAAAAACGGTGAAAGTGAACTAAATCGACTCCTTGCACAAATCTGAAATGTTTCCTATAGGATTGTGATGTTGACCAAATTACCACATCCTAGAACCAATCAACTCTCAAGACCAAATTTGATGGCCCAAAAGATCAAAACTGAGAAAGCTTGTTTAGTCCCTTGGTTGCCAAAATGCTAATAATCTAGTGCACATGAGCATGACTGAGAAATTCACATTTGCTTTTGTAATCAATGACAGCGTCTAAATGCTTATCTTCTTCATGGATAGAGTACCTTTATGAAGACAAAGGTGGCAGCTGTTAATGAAGACCGAGTAAGAAAACCTAAGAGGTTAACTCTAGGTCCCCGGTTATTTCCTCAGTTGTACAAATCGGAGACCTTTCAGTACATGCTGTATGTGGAATCAGAAGATGTTATTACAGATTCTCTTCATGCATTCATTTCACATTCAACATTGGTTAAATGTTTCAGGCACTATTCTGGATGCTGGGGATACTCTAGAGAAGGCAAACAAAGTCCCTGTATTCACATACCTTATATGAAGGTGGAAGAAAGAAATCAGAAATTGTGGTAAGAGCTGTAAGAGCCCATAATAAAATGATTAAAAAGAAAAAAAGGAAGCAACCTTAAATGACTCCAAGAGAGCAAGGCAAAGGAAAGGAGGCTAATTAAGTACCATTTGCAGTTTGAATTGGGGTAGTGGAAATAATAACAGAACAAGTAGATTAAGGATATATTTTAGAGGTGCTATTGACACAGTGGCTACAACAATGGGTGCAGCAAACATAAGAACAATGCAGGACCAGGAAGACTTTCCCTCAAATGTACACAGGGCTGAACTGAAATGACTGAATGGCACCTAACAACAAGACTGAAGGGCAAAGAAGCCCTGGGGGTGGGTAGTGGGGAAGGCAAATAGGTGCTAACCACCAAGCCAGCTGTATGCTAAGGCTTTCTGTTACAGTAAAATCTCAGATAGCCAAAGGGGCAGTTCTGCTCTGTCCCATAGGGTCACTATGAGTTGTAATCAACCCACTGGCAAATGAATTAAGGATGACTTTCAAAACTCTTACTTCACAGGTTTGCGAGAGATACTGGTGCTTTTTTGTGTGAAAAGACTTCTGGAGGCAGGAGCTAGGCTGATGAGTGGAAATCTGGACACATTCAGATACCTAAAGACAAATCAAGTGAAGAGAGCTTGTATGTTTATCAAGGAGATAAACATCAGAGGTAGACAATTTACTGATACTATTCAAATCACTGGGCAAGATGAGCTCACCTGAGAATACAGGCAGAAAAGGACAAAGAGAGGCCAGAAGCCCTGTGGTGTCCTACAAGGAGAGGAAGAATAGAGGAGAGGGAAGATGGGGAAAAGGAGAAAAACTAACAAGAGACAGAAAGAAAAATAAAGTAGGAAGACAGCAATAAAAAGGCAGTATCAAAGAGGAAACCGATTACAAGGATCTACATGTGACCTCCTCCCTGGGGGATGGACAACAGAAAAGTGGGTGAACGCAGATGTCGGACAGGGCAAGATATGACAAAACAATAATTTATAAATTTTCAAAGGTTCATGAGGGAGTGGGGAGAGGGGAAAAAATGAGGTCCTGATGCCAAGGGCTTCAGTGCAGAGCAAATGTTTTGAGAATGATGAGGGCAATCAATGCATAGGTGTGCTTTACACAATTGATGTATGTATGAATTGTGATGAGTTGTATGAGCCCCTAATAAAATGATTATAAAAATAAAATAAAATACAAAAGAATTTTTTAAAAAGGCAGTATTCTGGGAGTGTCCTTTATATGTTTCTCAAGTCCGGCCCACCCTCTCCTCCACCCAAATTCTATTAATTAATGTTTAAAAAAGGAGGGCCAGAAAGCCAGAGAGATGGAGTGACACTTTGTAAACTCCAGTCCAGAGCTTGAGCCAAGATCAAACTTCTGACACCAGTGTTTTCCATAATGCCTAGTAACGCTTCCGCTCTGGGGGTCCCCTCTTACAGGAGGACAGTCTGAATAACACAAAGAGGAACACAGGATAGACTACAAGGTTCCTATGTCCCCCACCCACCTCCCAATCGGTTTTGTTGATATTCAGAGCAAGCTGGATCTAAAATCAGAGGTGTAAAGCAGCCATAAATCAAAACTCCCATTTTCCCCACTTCTAAATGGCACCCCTGCCACTAGAACATCCCCATGAACAGGGATGTAAAACAGGGTTGTTGATTTTGTATATCACTTTTGCTTTGGAGAAGTAAATTCGGTTAAGGTTTAGATTTGCTCCACACCTGCCTAGGGAAACTCGGTTAAGATTCTATCCTATGCTACAGTATTCTGAAATACTTCTGCTTTTCCACTAAAACCTTTTACAATGTAGCTTTTGGAAGTAAAAAAACCCCCACGATTAATGAACTGCTGAGAATTCTGACTCTCTGGAGATGATTTTATTAGGAATCCTATTTCCAAACAGCCATTCAGTGCTTCAAAATAAGTACTCATCTAATTTAATTGTGATGACTTCCCCAGACAGTAACAGCCCAAGATGATGTTTACAAAAGCACTTGTCACTCCCTTTAGAAGTACCAATGCGGTTGGGGGAGTGGGGTGCGGGGAGAGAGTGTTTCATACTTTCTGGGTGTTTATAGTCTGCAACCAGTGATAAAGTGACACTTAAGATTATTTAAAGAGCAAAGCACTTCAAGATTGGGACCTCCCGTAAACCATCCTACGTTCACTGGGTTGCCTCAGCCCCCAGGTACCTGGGACAGGTATTCCGAGTCGCCATGTGCTTGTGCTAGGAAGCACTCTAGGAAGGGGCCCCGGGATGCTATTTTACCCGCTGACGACAGGCTCCAACATTAGGAGCTGCTCCAGCGGAGCTTGCAGCCACACCACAGCAGCTGGGAAATAAACGTGACCCGCATGGCAGCCAGGCTTCGGCCAGCGGAGCGAGGTGCAGCCTTCCCAATCGCTACCATTCACAAGCACTTGCGCTCTGGCCAGGCAACCTTTTGGAATCTACGCGGACAACCACCCCAAGGGGCACGCATTCTTACCCCCTTGGGCAAAGCAGGGCGTTGGGGGCGAGGCCGCAGGGCTCCTCGGCGGCGCTGGGATTTAAAAACACGTCAGTGAAGCCCGCCACACAGGCTTCCCGCTCCTAACACACACTTCTGCGTGAAGAGACACCTGAGTGGCAGGCGGGCCGCGGCGTCCGCCTAGACGCGATGGCGCGAACGCCGCTCTCCGCTGAGGCGCCCTCACGAGGCGCCCGCCCGCGACCTCCGGCCGCGCCTCAGCAAGGCGTCCCGCGGGCCGCCGGGCGCGCGTGCTCCGAGCCGGCAGGAAGCGCGGCACGGGCGCCGGAGCCGCCGGCCGGGACCTGCAGGAACTCGACGCCCGCCAGCGCGGGTCCCGGAGCCGCCGCGACCCCCGCCCTCGGCCGCCCTCGGCCGCGCCGCATCCGGGTCCCGCGCCGCTCTCACCTGCCCGGCGCCCCGCGCAGCGCGCTCCGGATCCGATGCTCCGTCAGTAGCCCCACCCGCCGCGGCCGCCCCGCGCGGTCACCTCCCGCCCGCCCGGCGCGCCACTACGCCACCCGCCGCCCACGTTCAGGGCCCGCTCTGCCGCCGCCGCCCGGACCGACGGAGCACGCGCGCCCGCGCCTCCCAGCGAGCTGCACGGCCGGCCGGGGCCTCCAGCCGCCTTTCTGGAGCCTCTCCTGGCGGGTCCTGAGGGATCGCAGAGCCCCCGATCTTTCCGAAGCTCCCGCGTATTGTGATGCCAGTGTACAATTAGTAAAACCCCTCTGGCAAATAATTCAGTAGTCTGGGATATAATTTAGAACTATATGCTATGCAAAGCAAAGGTAGCAAAACAATCCAGTGGTAAAGGAATACTTTGGTTAATGAGTGGTTGAATTGGCTGAATTTACAAGAAATCAAAGGAAGGAGCATACTACATTCAAAAATAAACTCCAGGAGGATTAGAGCGATAAAATATTCAAAGCATTAAAAACTTAGAGGGATTTATTTTCAAGAGTAGCAATTTAGCTTTAGTGAGGTGGAAACTTTAAGCAAGGCAGGAAGGTTCATGTCTTTAAAGGAAAGATAAAGCTATTTGACTATATACAGATATTTTTACCTTTTAGCATGGTATCACAATGACAAGAAAGGTGTTTTAAAAGAAAAATTGGCTATGCAAAACGCATGGCAATCTAACATAAAGTTTCTATAAATTATTTTTCCAGACAAATTGCTCGGTTGTATGTGTTTTTAATACAGGCAATGCATACACATAGACAACTAACAGAAGAGAGGTTCATAAGCATGATTCGTAAACATTGAAAAGATGCCCAATGTCATTGAAAGCCCTGGAAACATAAAGGGTTGAGATATAAATATTAAAGTCATAGAGAGCATGAGCAATAGAAGAGATATTACAATAATGCTGTCACACACATATCATGGTAGCATTGCTCACCTCAGCCCCGCTTGGTGGCTTGGTGGTCCACGTGGAGAGAGGGGGAAGGGAAGGAGGACAAGGGGAAATGGAAACCGGAGGGTAAAGACATACATCACAGGAAGGACTTGTACTATGTTATACAGCAGTGAAAAGGGGTGGTCTAGGGGCATACCTACAATAGGAAGCGGAGGGATTGGGGGTATACATGTGACAAAATGGGCGGATCCTACATTTAAAAATTTAGGATGGCAGCTTAACTTTGACCTGTGTTCTGGATCTCCATATGAATCATTATCAGTAGGGTGTGAACTCCACCTACTGGAACCAAGCTAATGGTTCTAAGTTTTAGAGAGAAGCAATCCATTGTCTCCAGCAGCAGGGAGCAGAGACTGCAGTCTGGCAGCATTGCCTTGAGGGACTTTGCAAGCATCTGACCCACACACACTATCCCTCTAGTAGGAATCAACCCAGTTAACTTAAATTGGGGCTTTTTATCTCCAGACTATATATTTTTATTGGAGTAGAAAGCCTCATCTTTCTTCCCTGGAGCTGGCTGGTGGTTTTGAAGAGTGAAACTTTGTGTTTAACCGCTAAACCCATAACCTCCTATGGCACTAGAGCTCCATGACTCTGAACTAGCAACGTAAAATGCTTTGCCCTCAGGCAGAGTTTGTTTGCTTCCACCCACTTTCCTGGCCAGCCTTGTGAGTAGTCGTCTAGCCCTCAAGAACTTGCCTTAGTATGCCCGTGATGGGAACTGGGGTACTGAGGTTGCATGTTCATGCCCTGGCAAAGATGGTTGGAGGGCCCTGAACCAATCCTGTAAACTTTTCTAATCTGCAATAATGTATTTACTCCAATCACGGTCCCTCTCCCATTTCTGTAGTCACATTTCCAACTGTGATGGTCTGATCTGCTGGGAACGTGACTTTTAAAGGGGCTTCCTTTGTTTTCCATGTGACCTAGCTGTTGTGGATCCCTCAGTCCCCATTATGGCCTCATGCTTACGGTCTCCCTACACCAGATGATTTGTTTTTTCTGGACTTTGTCCCATTCAAGATTTAACAAGGGGGTCTCTGTAAATTATAAATGAACTTCAAGTCTTCTCCCTGATCTAAAACAATGCACACACAAATATATACCAATTCGATCATTTCTACATTTACAATTTGCTAACATTCATTATATTTATGAAATTATGTAGCCATTCTCACTGTCCTTTTCCAATTCCAAATTTCCATCATACACATAAGTTCACTGCCCCTTAAACTTTTCACCTAACCTTCCAAGTTCCTGTGTCAATCTGATCACAGACAGATTATTCTTTAAAATAACACAATGTCTAAAGCAGATCTTCTTTACTGATTCAGCTATTGGATGGCTTTAAAAAGTTAATGCTGACTCATAGTGAATACCGGCTATGGGCTTCTGAGACTGTAATGTTTACAGGAGTAGAAAGGCCCGCCTTTCTCCTGCAGAGCGGCTGGTGGTTTCAAACTGCTGACCTTGTGGATCGCAGCCCAACACGTAACAACTACACCAATAGCGCTCCTCAAAAGGATTTTAGGGGATGTTTTGGGTTTAAGGTTTTAGGATCTCCACTTTTTTTTCCCCCCTTCTTTTCACCCAATTGATATTTGATTCATACTATTTCATACCTTGGTTTTACACATAAGATAGCTCTTGTTCATAACAGTTCATACAGTGCTTCTACATTCTCCTCCTAGAGTATATGTGCAAAAATGTGGACATATCATAACAGTTTTACAAAAGGCGCACACATGCATAACCAGTTCACAGATAGAAAAAGAGAACCTAACGACATTGCAGACTCCCACTTGAAACCCCTCCCAGTCACCGACTCTGTCCGCAACTTCTAACATCAGAAATCCTTTTTTCCTAGTTTTGATCCTTAATTAAGTGAATTCATACAATGTGAGCTCTTTTTATGTCTGACTTCCTTTGCCATTTATTGGTCCTAAGCTCTTGGTGATATACCTATACAACTGTGTGTAGCAATACCTTGTTCATTTTCAGTTAATATGTATCATTGTGTCATTTTTTTCCATTCTCATTGTTTTATAGTATTTCATTACATCTATAGCTCCAAGGGAGCCCTAGTGCCAGAGAGCTTCTACGTTGGGCCTCTAACCTCAAAGAAGGCAGTTCCAAAACACCAGTCGTTCCATGGGAGAAAGGTAGGGTTTCTGCTCCGGTAAAGAGTCACAATCTCAAGAAACTCACGGGTAGTTGTTCTACCCTGTTCTATAGGGTCACAATAAATCGACATGCACTTATGGCAGTGAGTGAAATTTTTGTATTCTGTTCTATACGGTATCATGTTTCCCTTTAGGAATAGTTGTTATTTATTTGGTTCCTATATGTTTGTTTCCAATGGTTTGATAAGCAAAAAAATTGTAAATTAAATCTCTAAAAGACTGTTTAAAATACAAACTGTCAACTCTTACATCATTGTCAATTGCTCTTCCACGTGGACATTGAATTGCTAACACCGAGGTCAGTGGTTCAAGCTTACCAGCCCCTCCGATGGAGAAAGATGAGCCTTTTTGCTCATGTAAACATTCACAGCCTTGGCATGTCTATGTAGGCTCACTATGAGTCCTGAGTACCACCTTTCTGTGGAAGCCAGTCATCCTCTCTCCCCAGCCACTGCTGTCATTGCCCAGTGGGCACAGGAACAAAGGGGCCATGGTGTCAGGTATCAAGGTCGTCTCTTGGAATTACCATGTCCTGTGGTTAAAGTCTGTGGTAAACTACAACAATACAATTCTGACAAGATTACTAATGGCACAGACTCTTCAGGAGTGACAGATTCGGTCACTGAGTCAGGCCAAGAACCAGGACCAGCTGCAGGACTTGTGAGGGCAAAGGGAATACAGAGTGGGTGGTTGAAGAAGGCAGCTCCAAAGAGCAGACCAGCCACATGATCAGTTACAGAGACTAGGACTACAGTTGTTATGAGGGTTTCCTCTTTGCATGTACACATCCAATATTTGGGGTTCATTTACACAATATAAGATGAAAATGGGGTTGTGTGCTGTCAGTTGTACTCGTGTTAGTTGTGTCATGTTACAAGCGAGTATGTCTTTGTCTTTGTTTGGAGATTCTGTTTGGTTTACAGAGAAGTGTGTAGGTGCCAAATAGACAAGAGGTGGAGTGTGACTGATAGGTTTGGTGTCAACTTGGCCGGGCCAGGGTTCTCAGTAGGATGTAATCTAATTGCATGGTGAGCAGCTATGCAGTTGTGGTCAGATGAGGGTGGAGGGCAATGGACAGGCAGTTTTCTCCTATTTTAGCAAGCTCTGGGGGAAGCCATGCCTTTTCCTCCTGGTACGAATCCTGCAGCTGTCTCATCGACCTCTGGTTCTTTGGACTTCAACCACTAGGCTGCCACCTTCCCTGCTCATCCTGTCATCTCTCAGTGCCTGCCAAGTTGCCATCTTGCTGGAGCACATAGCTGTGGGAGAACAGCCTGAGGAACAGGCTCCTGGGAGGGAACGTGGGGATTGGCAGGCAGAATGCCCAGGCCCCGCTCAGTGAGCTGTTTAATTTCATCCAGGCTGACGCTCCTCCCTGAGATGTCACCGAGGACAAGTTGGAAGCAGTTTGTAAATGACCAGGCACCTCACACCATGAGCTTTCTGTGAGGCTCCGAGATAGTGGGACCATGGACTCTGATGCTTGGGCTCTCAGTCTAACCTGCCCAATGTGACTCTGAGGGACATTCCACTCAACCTCGAAGGTTCCTTGCCCCTGATCCTCACCACCATAGCCCACTCTTCTGATTTCCAGTCTTAAGAAGTTTCCACAAAGAGCTACATGAGGGTGGGCCCATTTGAGCTTCTTAAAACATAATTCATTGTGGCCCTCATGTTCAGTGTCCACCTTCCTACCAAGGGGTCCTGAGTGTCTCGAGGGCACAAGGTGGCAAGTGCTGATGTGCAGGCTGTCTGAAGGAGGGAATGTGCAGGGAGTTCTGGGGAAGAAGAGCAGAAGCTCAGTGATGTCAGTGCTCAGTGAGAGGAGCAGTATGGCATGGCGGGCGGGGGGTGGGGTGGGGAGCAGGTGATGTGTTTAACAGAAGAACATGGGGAGAGGAGCAGTGTGGCGTGGGGAGGGCAGGTCATGTAGTTAACAGAAGTTCATGGGGAGAGGAGCAGTATGTCATGGGGGCGGGGAAGGGCAGGTCATATAGTTAACAGAAGGGCATGGGGAGAGTAGTAGTATGGCATGGGGAGGGCAGGTCATGTAGTTAACAGAAGAGCATGGGGAGAGGAGCAGTATGGCATGAGGGCGGGGAAGGGCAGGTCATACAGTTAACAGAAGGGCATGGGGAGCGGAGCAGTATGGCATGGGGAGGGCAGGTCATACAGTTAACAGAGGGGCATGGGGAGCGGAGCAGTATGGCATGGGAAGGGCAGGTCATGTAGTTAACAGAAGGGCATGGAGAGGAGTAACTCAGTGGGATAAGGACAGTTGCCATCAAGGTGAGGGGTGGGTATGGGGTGGGGGTTCAGGAGGCTGTGGATGATGTAAGGGGTGAGGAGGGGCAGGGGTAACAGAGCCTGGGAAAGGGTGTGACCATGCACTGCAGATGTCCCTGCCCCAGCCAGGGCTACTGTCCAAGTTGTTTGCTCCTGGCCACAGCAGGGCCTTCTGTCTCCTACAGCCACCAGGGACAGCCCCTAACAGGGGTCAATTTTGTCAGCAGACATGTCTAGAAGCTATTATTCCTGTGCAGGAAAGAGCACCCAGTGAAGCCCATTGGCAGCCACCCGAGGAGCAGTGATCAGAACCCAAGACTGTGCTGCTTCCCTGCTGTCCACCCCCACAGCCATTCGCCATGTGGCTCCACTGCTTCAGCAGCCACCAGATGAGCCTTCTGAGAAGACGGCCACTGATTCACTGGGCTGGAGGTCAGAGAGGTCTTCTTCAGGAAACTCATATCATTTGGGCCTTCTGTCCCAACAAGCTCTGACCTTGACCCATCAAGCCAACCCAGTTCAGCTTCCTCTTGGGCAGCTTTCCCATGTGGAGACGCTGTGAATTCCCAGCCAGAGGATACTTCCAACCTCCCAGCAAAGGCTTCTTTCCATGAATATCTCACAGACAGGAGTCCTGAAGCTAGGGCTACACTTTCCTTGACCCTGACATCCAAAAAGTTCCTGTAAATACACATTGTCAAGAGAACAAGTGAGTTCTGACTGCCCCCCGAATTCTTTGGGGATGTTGCAAACACTCAGGCAGAGCAGACCACCTCTATCCCCAGTCCTCTGGAGCAAACCGGCGCAGCTGTCCAGCCCTGAGCAGCTCATCTCTCTAGGACCTGGGCCATTCACACTAGAAATGGAGCCAGCTCCTCAGGGGCATCTCCTCTTCACAGGGAGTCCCTGGGGACTACTGCCTGGGTCCCGAGGAGCTCCTCCCCACTGCAGTCTCCCTCTGTTCAGTCAAAGAATTTCCAGTGGTGCTCAGTTCAAATCTATCCATCGTAGCTGAGGGAGTGAAATGGAATTATGTTTCATTTGAGTGATTAACTAGAGAGAATAAGCTCTTCTCTCCCGCAGATAGCAGGGCCACATTAAGCACAGATCCGATGTTAAACGGGTCACATGGAATCCAGATGAAAAGTGGCCCAAATTCATCATATTGCGGATACAGGGGTTCTGTCAACTCACCCTGGTCATGTCCTTTGTCTAGGAAATGGTGTTGGATATAACGGCCATTTCTCTTAAGAATATGTTACTTTTTCTAGGAAGCAAGTATTGGACCCTTCCATCCTGGAACATAGGAGGACAACGAAAAACAAAGATTCAAGGAAGCAATTAGCCCCAAGGAATAACAGTACCCTTGGACCACAGCCTCCTGAAACCTAAGAAGAGAATAATTAGGTGGACCCCAATACCAACTACCAACCAAGATCATAATCGAGGATCTCTAACCAAGATCATAATCAAAGGACCCGGTTAAAATAGGTGGGAATGTAGAATAAAAGTTAAAGACCAGACGTACTGGACCGAAAGACACTGGAGGAACCTGGAAGACTGTTGCCCTGAGAGTACAACTTCTAACTTGAAACCCAAGGCACCTCTGTAAGTCAACTTTCAACCAAATGCTACCTGGGACTATAAAACCCACCACAAACCCAGAGAAAAATGTGGTCTGGGGGACAATCCACACTATAAAAATAAAAGGGTAACATTTGCCCAAAACCCAAGAGGAGGAGACAGGGAAAGTGGACAAAAGAAAATAGGGAGCCCAGGGAGTTAACAGGCAGCTGCTACCTCACGGCAAGAGTGTGTGACCAAGGTCACTCAACAACGGTGTGGGAACTCTTGATTGGAAAACAAACTTGCTGTGTAAACCTTCACATAAAACACAACTATAATACAGGAAAAATGTATCTATCAACTCTTTGTGGAAGGAGGATCAAAAGCTTGTTGCCTGTGCCTGGATAAGAAAGCAGTTCACGTCCACCTCTTTCTACAACTATGACATTTCTAGTCTATGAAACAATATCACCCAAAGGGATTGTGAGTAGTTTGTGATTGCCATTTAGTTATATTTGTCATTCTCTATTTAGTGTCTTTGATAGTTCTATTTGTGTTTCTCTTTCACTTTTATTTATTAAAAATCATTTTATTGGTGGCTTTAAAAAGTTTTATTGGGGGCTGTTAAGGCTTTTACCACATCCATATATCAATTACATCAAGCATATTTGTACATGTTGCCATCATAAGTTTCTAAACATCTTTCTATTGAGCCCTTCTCTTTTACTTTTATATCATAAACACCCGAGTTTCTAAGGTTTGTGAGGGAGTGTAGTAGGTACATAATTTCATGCCAAGTTGCAGTTATATAAACATGTAGGGGTGGAATTGAGCCTGTCAATCAGGTTACAGCCTGATGGTGCTTCTTTGTGGGCGTGACCTTCTCAGGGGCATCTCCCCCCCTCTCTACCTTCACCTTCCTGCTGGCTGACCCTGGTTGCTACCCCTGCCCTGCAGATGCTTCCACCACCATTGGATCCATAGGACTTAGAATCCACAGACCTATGATCTTGGATTCTGCATCATTGCATGTGACTTTGAGTCTGAAGAGGGACTTATGGGCTAGTATCAGACTTTTGGACTTGAGTTGTACTGGACTGAGATGTGTCTTTGATCTATAAGGACTTATTGATATAAAGCTCTTTTTTACACATATATGGGTGTCTCTGGATTTGTTTCTCTAGTCAACCTGGCCTAACACAGGAAGTATATGGAACTGGAGTTCCTGAGTGGCACAAAGAGTTGAGTCCTCAACCACTCATGAAAAGATTTACAGTTCAAATTAGAGCTTGGAATTGGTTCGAACTGGTTCGGTCATGGCAGACAAATCAAAGCAGAACATAAACAATTTTTTTAAATTTGGGTGAACCAGAACAGTAACTAAAATGGGAAGTTTATAGGTTGAAGCCCTCTCATGAGAGTCTCTGGATAGACATAATGGGCCCTTCAAGGAGCCTGGTGCAGTAGCTGGGTTAGTGACAGGACTGTGGAAACCGACATGCATTCAAAGCCCAATGTTTGGCCACCATCTTTGAAAGGGCCACCAGAGCTGTTTCTGAGTGTTCAAGTTCCAACCTGCAAGAGATGTGGTTGCTATACAATGCATACGGTGCCTGTAGTAGTTACGTAATCTGGTGTGAACTTGAGACTACTAAGAATGAAGGGGTGGAATTTACCCTGCCAATCGGGTCGCAGCTTGATGGCCTCATTTGGAGGCGCTATGGAGATAAATAGCCTGCTGGAGGAGGGACACAGACACTCTGCTTAGTATTCCTGATGGCAAGACACATGGAACTATGCTAGAGCCCTGGAGCTGGAGGAGCCATGTGGAGGCCCACACCAGCACTGAGATGCTTACACTGCCACTGGATCCACAAGACTTTCCACCCACTGACCTGTGTTCTTCCTGCATTTGGCATCATTGCATGTGTTTGAAGACAGATGATTGATAGATAGATGATAGATAACCTCACCAGGAAGGCCTCACAAGGCTCTGAGAGGAAAGACTCACATGCTCTGTGCTAGGGCTATTTTTCCAAGTAGGTCAATCAGAACATGTGGGCAGAGTTTAATCATGTTGCAACTTGATTAGAGGGCAAAGAGAGAAATGACTTTCCTAGGTCCCTTCCCTTTTCTCTTCCTGCCTGGTCATGGGACCAGCTTGAGCTAGCTCTTTAACTCAACCTGGACTGCACTACCTGTGGGCTAAGCCAACCCATGGATGGTATGGCTAGAGCTTGAAGCTCCTTCGAGACCTGATTAGCCAGGCTGCTGCTGTGTACATTGCTTGAACTTGAGGCTGGTGGATCCTGTGGCAGTATAGGGGGCTTCCCTAAACTCCCATGCTACTGACAATTGCTGAATAACCCTGCTGTCTGCTGCCTTCAGGCAGACTTGGCCTGTCTTGCTGGAGGGAAGACTCCAATGTCTGCTTCATTGACCTTGGACTGGCATCCCAGGTAAGTTGAAGGATTTCCAGTATGTTAATGGTTCCATGAAAGTGAGTTCAACTAAGTCTTCTACACGGCTCGGTTAATCTGTTATATTCCTTCTCGATATATAAACTTATCCGTTTATGTATAATCATAAGTGTCGGCTCACTCCCTGCAAGACATCCCAGAGGAAAAGCCAAATGGACTTACCCTGATGTAGCCAGAGCCCTGGCACCTGGAGAAAACATGTGGAGACCCCTGCCAGCACTGAGATGCTTACACCACCACTGGATCCACAAGACTGCCCACCCACTGGCCTGTGATTTTCCTGCACTCGGCATCATTGCATGTGTTTAGTGAGTCTGAAGAAGACTTTACAGATTGTTATTGGACATATGGGCTAATATCGGACTTATGGACTTGATCTGAACTGGGCTGGAATGTTTTCTCAATATTCAATTGCCCTTGTATATAAAGCTCTTTCCTATACAAGCAACAACAAAACAAACACAAGTGTCCTGGTTTTGTTTCTCTAGTGAACCCTGCATAACACACTCTCCAATCTCTCATAAACCATAAATCAAATATGGAGCAAAACTGTCAAGCAAATGAATGGTCAGCAAGGGTAAGTTTCCACTGGTTCAGGCCAGTAGATGTTGTCTATCAGGGTCTTCCAAGGAGATCAGATCATTCGTCGGGTCTGGAAGGGTACTGGGAGCATTCTTCAGGGAGGGAACCCTGCACAGCAACGGACTCACACATCTACACACAGTGAAGTAAACTTTCTGGGAGGAGGTAGGCATTAACCACTTGACTCAAGAAAAAACAACCATTTTATTCACCGAAGAATAATTATTTCTCCTGTGAACAACTGGCTTTAGGGAGGCTGGTACCATACATGGGATATGGAATCATCCTTGGTCTAAAGCATCCCTGTAGGTGGAGAGTCTGCTTGTTCTGTGCAATCAGCAAGGGCTTAAAGTTTTTCTGGAACCCAATCTGTGAGCACCTCAGAAGTATACAGGTACCGGAGTACACACCCAACTCATGAAGTGCTGGCCAAGGATGCAAAGAGACTCTGCTCTGACAATGCACCCAGTGGGTGCTGCCAACTGGGAGGCTGGTAGTTCCAAGGCACCTGTGTCTCTGCAGGTAAAGGGGACGGCTGCCTGCTTCTGTAAAGATCCGGTCTGTGAAACCCTACATTGGGACTCTGAATCAGGCTGAAAGGACCACAGACCTGCTGGACAGCAAACCAGTCACCTTGGAAGCAGGACTGCCAGAACGCTCCTCAGAAGCAAGGATGGTGAATCTTTGTCTCACAGTTGGACTTGACATCACCAGATGAGTGCCTGGGAAAGACATCCTGCTCGGTAAAGCAGAGGGCCAGCGAAAAAGAGGAAGACCCTCAAGGACATGGAAGGACACACTGAAGGCCACAACGGGCTCAAACCCAGTAACAGTAAAGACGGTGCGGCGCAGGCCGTGTTTTGTTCTGTCGAACATGAATTCGACAGGGGTCAAACCCACTCAACAGCACCTGACAACTGGGATGGGGTGACTGGATGGCAGCGTGGATGGCTGGATGGAAAGCTGTGCACGCACATAGTGGTGACATGGAAATGAAGAGAGTTCAGATCATGAATTCTTTCATAAATTGTCATTTAATGCTGGTGAACATTTATATCATAAACGCAATGAACTATAACTGGCAGTGGAAACCCCTTATCCTGCTCTACCTGGGCCATCACCAAAGGGTTTGCCTCTAGGTTTCTCAGAGTTGAAGCAATCGAAACACACAAATGTTGAGCATTGACAACCACAAAGAGAACTGGGGGAGGTTTGGCCTTGCATCACAGTGCAGGTGGGAAGGTGGCTGGCAGTGGCTCTCTAGAGAGCAGTGTGAACTGATCATGGCCAGCAGGCCGCTGCACCTGTAATCAAGTTCAGCACCTTCCTCTGCCTCCAGGTGTCCTCAGAGTCCTGACTTTTCTGCCCAGAGAAAGTCCTGGCCTGACCAGACTCCACCAGCTTCCTGAGCCCAGTGGCTCCCACACAGTGCACTCCCTCCTCTCCTCAAAAATCCCTCCTCCACTTCCACCTGCAAGCCCTCACCACCACCATGTGCTATGTCCCTCTGCACCTCAGGGGCTCTATGCAGAAGCAGAGTCTCTCCTCTCAGCCAGGCACTGGGACTGCCAGAGAGGCCATACTGGGCCTGGGGGAGGCCTCACCTGGCCGGTGAGAAGGGGTAGGCTCAGCTCCACAGCAGACGTGACTCCAGTTCCCTGGAGGACACGGCCTGGGCCAACTCTGGTCTGAAAAACAGACAGGCAGGATGTCAGGACAGGCTCTGTCTCAAGTGTCCAGGGAGGCTGGGGAGTAGTATTCACTCAGTGAGATGGCAAAGAGTGTGTTTGGAGATTAGTTTTATTATAAACTGAAATTTACATCATTTTATTATTTCCATATGCTTCATCCAAGTTTTCTTTTAGCAATAAAAATTTAAATAGCAGAGGGAAAGTAGGGTGTAAAGGGGAAACTGATTACAGGGATCTACATATAACCTCATCCCTGGGAGACGGACAATAGAAAAGTGGGTGACGGGAGACACTGGAAAGTATAAGATATGACAAAATAATAATTTATAAATTATCAAGGGCTCATGAGGGAGGGGAAAATGGGGAGGGAGGGGGAAAAATGAGGAGCTGATGCCAGGGGCTTAAGTGGCGAGCAAATGTTTTGAGAATGATGAGGGCAACGAATGTACAAATGTGCTTTACACAATTGATGTATGTATGGATTGTGATGAGTTGTATGAGCCCCCAATGAAATGATTTTACAATTTTTAAATAGATCATTAGTTTTTGATTTTCAAACAGAAATAAGAATGCTTAAGAAAAGCTACACTAAAACAGATGATCTTGAGTCAGAGAGAACTGAGAAAAACTGCTACACTGTGCTGTCTTGGTGGTCTCACAGCCTGGACACGAGGACCACTGCCCAGGGATGACCCCAGTACTGAAAGCATGACACTGACTGACCAATGCACAACCCCCACTTCAACGTTCTCCACACTCTCTCCCAGTGACTCAATGTCCCTCCTGTCTGCATTCAGGAAGGCGGTTAGAAGAATCCCTCTGTGTCCTGTGCTAGTCTGCTCCCAATAAAATGCTCTCTTCTCACCAAAGCCTGCACTGGAGCAGACATTTTGGCTTGACTTCAGCAGCAGGCAGAGACCCGACTTCTGTGACAACACATGTGGAGGTTCGTCCAAGCCCCCTTCCTACCTGTGATGCACGGACCCTGCAGCTGGAGTGGGGCCGATGCCGGTCCCAGCCCCAGGGAGTTTGTTACTGTTCCAAGACCTGGACAGGCATTTCCAAGGAAGAAAAAGAGAAAGAAAAGGCACAGGGCTGTCACACACTGATGGGCGGGTGGGGGGGGGGGGCTGGAGGGAGGGGGACTGTCACACACCACCCAGCTGTCTGTCACACACCACACAGGGAGCTGTTACACATCACCTGAGCTCCAAAATGTCAAGACACCTCAGGTCCTGGGCAACCCCTGGGCCAATGCGCTAGCTACTGCCTGCCTCTGCTTGAAGCTCACTGCTCAAGTAGCAGCAGAGACCCTCCAGCTCACAAGCCTCAAATCTAGACCCCAACTGAAAATTAGATTTGTCTGAACTTGAATCCACCCCTGAAGACCTAGAGAGCTGAGGAGCAGACACCCCTCGTGGACCAGACGACAAGGCACTATCTGCGTGCCCCACAATGCAGACCACCTGCAGTCTGCATCGAGGACTTGTAGTCTCCACACACCGAAGACAAATCCCATCTTGCTCTCGGTCGCTGTACCCAGTATAGAAGGGATGTGCTGCCTCCCCTGGCTCACATCCAGGAACAACTGGGTGGTGCCCTGCTGGATTTTCAGGTCGGCCTCCCTATAACAGAAAAGGCCACAGAGTGTTGAAGGCAACTCTGATGGTGCTCACCCCACCTCTGAGCAACGTGCATCTGAGCAGAGGCGCAGCCAGGGTGAGCATATTCCTCACACAAGTGCCCTGGGGCATCCGCCAAGCTTTAGGGGCTCAAGCAATTTGACTGCTGGAACAAGAACCACACTGTGAAAAAGCCTCTGGCAGAGCTGTGTCTACAAAGGAAGTAACCAGGGACCAAGAACTTCCCTCTCCTGTGCAAAAGCCAGAGCTGAGTTAGGGAGTGATTTCACCAGGGACTGAGTACTTCCCCTCCATTACAGTGATTTCACCAGGGACTGAGTACTTCCCTCTCCTGTGCAGAAACCCAGAGCTGCCAGAGAAGTTGGCTCAAGCCCCTATGAGATAGTATTTTTATAAATGTTGCCACTGGGTCAATTCTGACCCAAATGACACTGTGTCAGACAGAGCAGACGTGTCCCAATTAGGGTTTTAAGACTGAACATATTTATGGCAGCAGACTGCCACATCTCTCTCCTGGGGAGCAGCTGGTGGGTTTGAACCACTGACCAGCAGAGAAGTGCATTGTGCAGACAGGGCCCCTCAGGAAATGCCATGAGGAAGGTGCACATCAAACCCACCCTCCATCAACAGGAAAACCTCTTCCAGGCTGCCTGCAACCCCTTGAAGCCCTTTCAAACCGACAGTGTGAGATGCAGAACCAGGCTGCTGCTGCTCAGAGCCCCACAGCCTGTGTGGCGAAAGGAAAACACCAGGAAGAGGCTGCTGGGAACCTGGGCAGCCTCGTGGGCAAGTGAGCCCAAGCTCTACCCAGACACAGGCCAGGGGTGTTCCTGTTTACCAGAAAGCCAAACTCTTTGTAGAAGCAACCTGGGATGATTGCTGTAACTTTCAGAAATGTCAAATCTGTGTTCTCTGAGTGGTGAAGAGAAGACTGGACCCCCTCCTACTGGGCCTTTGTCCCCTTCACTTTCCAGGGTCTGTGGTGGAAAGGGTATCCCAGACTGTGCGGTTGTACGGGACCACCTTTGGGGAAAGATGAACTCCCACCATGGGGTTCTACAGGACTATCTTTGAGGAAGAAGGAACTCTGAACGTTGGGTTCTGTGGCACCAGCTTTGGGGAAGGATGGACAGCGATCTTTGGAGAAGAATAAACTCTGAGCATGGGGTTTTTCGGGGCACTCTTTGGGGAAGGACGGACTCTGACCATGGGATTCTGTGAGACTACCTTTGGGGAAGGGTGAACTCCAGAGGTGACAATGCAGGCTGTGTCACCTGTAGTTCCACGTGTCCACCACTGGTACCTGGGCCTTCCTCCAGACACATGGTCTGGGGGCTCCCACAGGGCATGCCAGTGAATCCTGGGGGAAATAGGGTTCACAGATTACACAGGGGAGGAGCAGGGAATGTGAGGCAGCGGCTCCACATTGAGATTGGCCACGCCCAGCCAGACTCACTGTCTGCAGAAGCCTCTGAATGGACACAGTAGTAACACCTATGTTCGAGCAACCAAACAACAGGTAACTGACATCCCTGAACCTCCTGACCCAGACCACCTGATCAGGCTGGTTTATGAGGGCACATCTGCTTTTTCCCATTCTCTCTTCCCTGGGGACCTCTCCAGTGCAGGAAATAAGGCTTAAGTGCCAATCGGACCACCTCTGTCTCAGCACAGTGTTATACTTCTCCCTCTGAGACGGAGATGATCAAAAGGCCATGAACCAAACCAGCAAAGGGGGGGGGGGCAACAGGAACAGGACAAACAGGGGCGGGGCGACTACAGGTCTGCAGCGTTGGGAAGCCAACGGAGCCCACTAGATGATGGTGCGGGGCACAAGGCAAGGTGTCAGGCACCAGGAGCCCTGAGAAAGGTGAGCATGAAGGAAAAGCAGGGGGTACTGGTCAAATCACCTCCACACAGCGGAAGGAAACCATGCCAAGTCCTGTGCCTTCCTCACACCTGTGGCTGTGTCTCAGCCCACTGCAGCGGCCAATATGTCACTCAGTCCATTTTGTTGATGGACCCTTCTTTTTGGATGACCCTCTTCTTTACTGGGCATAACGTCCTTCATCAGAGACTGGCCCCTTCTGATGCGACATTCAAAGTATGTAAGACGGAATACCACCCTTCCCTCTTCCAAGGAGCTTTCTGGATATTCTTTTTCCTCTTGTTCAAACTTCGGAGAGTCCATGCAGTTGGTATGACATGCCAATACCACAATCCAGAGAAATTAATTCTTCATTTGTCTTCTGTTATCATGTAAAGCAATAGAAAATTCCATGAATTGGGTCAGGTGCACATCAGTCCTCAAAATAACATCTTTGATTTTTAAGAGGTATTTGGCAGCAGGTTTGCCCATGCAATCCATCATCTGCTTTCTTGACTTCTGCTTCCTTGAGAGGGAACTGTGGATACCAGCAAGCTGAAATCCTTCAGTTTCACATTTTCTCTGTTAATCTTGTTGCTGTTGAAAGGTGTCCAGTTATGAAGATTTTTTGAGATGCAACCCATCCTGAGTGAAGGCTGCAGTCTTTATCTTCTTCAGTCAGCGCTCCATGTCCTTGTGACTTACCACATGCAGCCACGGCTGTGCCACCTGCATGCTGCAGGTTATTAATGAATCATCCTCTAATCCCGACACTGCGTTCTCCTTCACAGAGTCCCTCTTCTCAAATGATCTGTTCACATGCAGAGTGAATATGTGCAGGGACACCGCCTTAGCGAGCACCTCCCCTGACTGTAAGCCCTGTGACTGTAAACTGTGTGACTGGCTGACTGCCTCTTGGTCTATAGGGAGTTCCCAAATGAACACAACTGTATGTTCTGGCATTCCCTTTCTTGGCAATGTTATCCATAGGCTATTATGACCCACAAAGATAAATGCCTTTGTATAGTCAATAAAAAACAGTAGACATCTTTCTGGTATTCTTGCCTGCAGCCAAGAGCCATCTGACATCATTAATGATATCCCTTGTTTTGTGCCCTTTTATAAATCCAATTAGAATATCAGGAAGTTCCCTTTTAGTACCACTACAACTGTTTTTTTTTTTTTTTTGTATTACAGTCAGCATGCTTTTATTTGCATGGGCTATTAATAATGTTCTTTAATGAAACCCAAGATTGATGGACCTATAGAGGCAGCAAGTAGAATTAGGGGTCCATGGGGACGGGGATAGAGTGATGGTCAGGGGTAAAAAAGATGTCAAGGAGTTAGTGTAGAAAGATTGCTTGGGAACTGTCTGTGGTAGCAATTCTGCAATTCTACTCTCCATGAATAAAATGTGAAATGATATGAAATACACATCTGCACTTAATTCCAACTAATAAAAATAAATAAATAAAATAGAATAATGTTTTCCAGTAATTCGAACATTCTACTAGAATACCGTTCTTGGAGCGGACATATGTCCAGCTCTCTTCCAGTGGTTGGCCAAATGGGTAGGTAGCTGTTTTCCAAATTTCTTGGCACAGACGAGTTAGTCCTTCCAGTGCTGTATCCGTTTGTGGAAGCATCCCTGCTGGCGTTCCAACCCCTCCTGGAGTCTGGTTTATGCCAACACCTTCAGAGCTGCTTAGACTTCTTCCCTTAGCATTGCCAGTTCTTGATCAGAGGGTTAAACATCAACCAGTTCTTTTTGGAAAGGTGACTCTGTGCTGTCCTGCTGAAAGACATGATGTAGGAGAAGGAACATTCATCGACCAAAAAAGAGCTCTTGGAACTTAAAATATAACTGTTGAGATAAAACCTTCAATAGGATTGTTGAGGGATAGAATTTAAGAGATATTCCCAAAGTACACACACTATACAAAGACCAAAAAAAAAAAAAAAAATCAAGAAAAAAATGGGCTACTTGGGAGCTTGTTCATAGAGTTCCGACACCCAAATATCATGTGTTATGAAGAGAAGACAGAGAACCAGGATGGAAGAAACTGTCACAGACTTTCATCAAAAAAATGTAACCCCCAAATTCCCAGAGTTTAAAGGAGGCCAAGTTACTTTACACTGAAAATCTGAAGGGTAAGTTGAATTCGTAAGATCTAGGGCCAAGGCCATCACTATGGAATTTCTGAATTCCAAAAGAAACCCCAAAATATCAAAACCATAAAAGCTCCCAGCAAAAGAAAACAGGCTACACACAGAAAAATGAGTATCAGAATGAGATCCCACTTCTCAAAAGTGAGGAATTCTACACAACCACAGGGAAGCTTCAGATTTCTGAGGGAAAATGGTTTCCAACTGCAGTTCCACCAGGCACACTGCCCATCAGCGTGGGACCAGAGTGGGACATCCACCAAATACCCAACAACTCAGAAATCTACCTTCCTGGCCCCTTTCTCACAACACTGATTAAAGACAGTCGCTACCTGAGGGCTTCAGGAAGGGAATGACCAGGTGTGAAACCCAGGGCACAGAGGCCCAAATCCCAGGGCAATGCCCCAGCTCTCCATGCACGGCTCCAGCCTGACCTCGAGAGGGCGTCTCAAAGCAGTAGTGACTGAACTGGGACACCCAAGTTGACAGTCAGAGTCAACTGTGGCAGACATAGACAGTGTCAGACACTAACAAGGGCATCAAGAAAGCCAAGACAACAGGAAGCTGGAGGGCAAAGATCTAAGTAAGCACAGAAAGGTAGAGATCTTGATGACTGGGCGACTACACAGTGTTCCACGTCCTCTCTACAAGGTGGGAGGTCATAAACTACTGCTGCATGAGGCACAAAATCTGTGTCTTAACACAAGCAGGAGCCTTGAAGAGTTAGTGGGGACCTCCATTTTTCCATAAATGCTTGAAGCCCCCTCATATGCTTCGCAGTGGTATTGAAAGCTGCGTGGGTGACTGAGTCAGACCCTTGAGTCATGATATTCCCCTCACAGAGGAGTAGAGGGACTGTACAGGGATGTCAGGTAGGGTTTGAAGGAGGGGCCACCACGGTTTCCTTTCAGCCTCACTCTTTGTGCATCCTCTTACTTCCTTCCATTTGCGATTTTTACTTTGGGGAAAAAAAGGTACAAAAATCACCTGAACTAATTGTGTGCAGTTCTGTCCAGCTGCCCTGGTTCTGGGTGTAGTCACACTGTACAGGACCAGAGAGGACGGCCCTGGCCCTGGCCACAGGGAACTGAGGCTCTGGTGTGAGAAGACCTACCTGCTAAGGCCGCGTCAGGACAGGACACGGTGAAGCTCCTGGCTGGAGACTGGACCCCTCGTCTGGAGAGAGGCTTCTCCGGAGGACACCGTTGCCAGTGTCATCAGCCACAACCTTGCAGGATCTGGAGACGGATCCGCTGCGATGCTGCCAGCAGCCAGAGGGCAGAATCCAGGGCCAGGGCTGACCGGGACGAAGGGGCCAGGGTCTTGGGCAGGCCCCTCCTGGTCCATTTCTCCACGTGGCAGGAAACTGCTGACACAGCAAACACCACTTCTAGTGGGCAGAGGCTCCCCAGTCAGAGTCTGCAAAGAGACTCCAATCGGTGTGGGGATCTGGGTCCCTTCTCAGCCCTGTCATAAGGCTGTGGAGCTCAGTACCTGGGAGCTGCTGGCTGTGCGGGTATTTCAGGAAAGCCTGAGGCAGGGGCCAGCGGAGGCCTCCATGGTCTGCGGAGACGCGGTTTCTGCAAGTCCTGTTGGCAGCACAACAGTCAGACGGGGGAGGCTCAGCAACAGCCGAGCCTGTGTCCCCTTCCCACAGGCTCTGCCCAAGGGGCCCAGCAAGTGAGAGCCAGACCTAACCGCCTGCTCTCCCGCCGGTCCCTGGAGCACAGGGCAAGCTAAGCCCAGAGACACTGAGCTGTCAGCCCATTCCCCTTCCCACAGACTCTGCCTGGACACCCCAACAAGGAATGGAGGAAAGGAGCACAGGGTGAGCCTAGTCAGCATCAGACAGATGGGGAGGCTCAGCAACAGCCCAAGCATGTGTCTCCTTCCTGCAGGCTCCACCTTGACAACCCAACAGACAATGTCAAGGCCAACTGCCTGCTCTGGAGAATGGAACACAGGGCGAGCCAAGCCCAGAGACAGAGCAGACACAGGGAGGCTCAGTGGCAGCCCAAGCTTGTGCCTTCTTCCTGCAAGCTCTGCTCAGGCATCCCAGCAAGTGAGAGCCAAACCCAACTAGCTGTACCCCAGCCGTCCCTCTTCTGAATCAATGGAGCACAGGGCAAGCCATGCCAACCACAGCTGCTTACCTCCCACCCACCCTCCGCCACAAGGGTGAGGGTTAGCCCTCCACACACTAAGGGAATGCAGGTCCCCACCCAGGCCAGGCCCAGCACCCACCACAAGACCCATGTCTAGCCATTTCCCAGCTTCAGTCTCAGCAACCTCTTTCCTCACTGAGAAATTACCTGAAGCTGTGGACCCCAGCCCAACTGAAGGGCCGATCCTGCCTGAGCAGTTGGGGAAGTGATTACAGGAAGGGAGTCCCAGTCATGATGGAGGTCATAGGAGGTGGGATCACGTGGAAAGGGATCACAGGTAGGGTCTTGATCTTCGGCTGTCACCACGGTGGACCCCAGCCCCCAGAGGGTCCAAGTCTCAATCAGGAGGAGAGTCCGTGAGGACTAGCAACACCCCAAACCTTAGGAGGCTGGGCTCTGGAGCCCCTCACCTGGCCACTGGGGCCTCACCACACCCTCAGGGTCGGCACAGGGGTCTACTGAGGAGCAAGGCAGCTTTGGAGCACTCCCAGAGGTAGTCGGCCCATCCTGGGTTGTGATCCCTGAGTCTGGCTCCGAACGCTGCAGGAGAGCTTTCTGTCTCCTGTGATAATTGGCAAACCAGTTGTAGACCTGCTCAGCCAACAGGCTGGTCTCCAACGACAAGGTGTCCTGTGAGGACAAAAGAAGTTGTGCCTGCCTCGCCCCACGCGGCTCTTCCAGGGAAAGGAGCTGTGGCCGCCTCACCCTCCACACCTGGGCCAGTCCTACTCTGCTCATGACCAAGGCGAAATCCCGCAGCTTCTTGTGAACATCCCCGGGGAAGTTCTGGCTCCTCAGGTCCTCAGGACAGAGGGACGGGGTCGGTGGGTTCCTGGGTGAGGAAAAGGGGGGTGGCCGCCTGACAGGACCCCAAACTCTGCCCACTCTGTCCCAGGACCAGACCCCACCCTTAAGAAAGGCCCCCCAGGTTCTTCCTCAGGAGCCCCTCTGTGCTCTCTTCAGGGTCAATGAGGAATTGTCAACACAGAAATAAGGGCCCAGAGAAGGTGCTCAGGAATGGTAGCTGGTGGTGCCCCGTCCTGTGCCCACTCACAGCATCCCTGTGCTCCTTCTGTATGGCCTCCACGGGACCTCCCCAGTTCTCTTCACCTGTGTGGCTCGAACCCTGACCCCAGGAGCAACCCAGGACTCTGAGTGAAAGCACATCTTCCTGCAGCGGATGGTCTGCAGGGGGCTGAGTGTGTCCACGCCCAGCCTCCTCATGACCATGTGGTAGTGGATGTCATTCCAGGCCTCCACCAGGTCCAAGCTGCCCCTGGGCACCCCGGCAGCCCTGCAGAGGGAGAGCCTGGCTAAGCCCTGGAAACAGGCCTATGGGGCCACCAGCCCTGGGCAGATGCTGGCATCAGAACCACTGGTGAGGGGTGCCCCTGGGTGGTGGGATACCAGGGTCGACAGCCCTCCTGCCCCTCCTGTCCAGCATCCATCTGCATATGACAGTAGCAACATGGACGGTGAGTTAGAAGCACGAACCACACATGTGTGCTGACAATGTCATGGGTCCATGAGCCCCAGAGTATGCTGCAAGTCGGGGCGAAGGGTGGAGGTCTCACCCTGAGAAGGCTCACTCCGCAGACAGGACCTGGAGTGACTCTCAGGTATCTCTTTATCTGGCAGGGGCTGGGCCCAGGCAGGCTGGGCACAGTCCAGGGTAACAAACCTTTCATGTCGGAGTGCTGGGTGGGCAGGACTGAGTGAGCAGTGGAGGGAAGAGGGTTTGCCTAAAAAGGTAATGCCAACCTCAAATCCACTGACATCTGTGCTCTTCCCACCCGCCTGATGGCTCTCCAGTTCCAGCAGCCGGCAGACCAAGAGAGAGTTTTCCCAAGGAGCAAACCTCTGGGCTCCAATCCACTGACCTCTGACCTCATGACCCACGCTGCAGGCCCAAACCCTTCCCCTTACAACATTTACCTTACCCTTACCCGAATCCAAACCCTAAACCTACTCCTAATCCTCACCATAACCCGAAACTGACCCAAAACCTACTTTGAACCCTAACCTGATACCAAACACTACCTTGAACCTGAAACCAAAGACAAACTCAAATGCAAACCCAAACCCTAACCATAATTGTAAACCTAATGTGAACCCAAACCTGAACCTGAACCGTAACCCTAAACCTAATCCGAATCATAACACGAACCTGACCCGAAACCTACCTCAAATCCTAACCTGAACCCAAACCCTAAGTCGAACCTGAAACCAAAGACAAACTCAAATCCAAACACTAACCCTAACTGTAAACCCAACGCAAACCCGAACCCAATCCCGAACCTGAAACTGAACCCTAACCCTAACCCTAATCCAAAGCTGAACCTTAACCCTAATCCGAATCCTAACCTGAAACCAAACCCTAACCCGAACAATAAACCTAACCCGACCCCAAACCGATACCCAAACCAATACCAACACAAACCTGAAAATGAACTTGAACCCTAACCCTACCCTAACCTGAACCCGAAACCGAACCCTAAATGTAACTATAACCCGAACCTGAACATAAACCCTAACCAAACCCGAAACCTAACCCAAACTAAAACTCAAACCCGAATCCGAAACCTAAACCGAACCCTAATCCAAACCAGAAACAAAACGCGAAACAAAGTTGAAACCGAACCCAAACCCTAACACAAACTCGAACCCGAACCTGAAATTTAACCCTGTCCAGAACCCTAACTCGAACCCGAACCCAAACCTGAACCTGAACCCTAACCCTAACCTGAACCATAACCCTAACCATAACTTGAATCCAAAATTGCACCCTAATCCTAACCCTAACACGAATCTTAAACTGAACATGAACCTGAACCCTAACCTGACCCTAACCTGAAGGCAAAAAATAACCAGAACCCAAATCTGAACCCCAGTCTGAACCCGTAACCAAACCCGAACTAAAAACTTAACCCTAATCCCAACCCTCTCCCTAAACTAACCCTAACCTGAACCATAACCCTATCCCAAACCCTAATAGGAACCAGAACCAGAACCCAAATCCTAACCCTAACCAGAACCCGAACCCGAACCTGAACCTGAACCCAAACCCAAACCCTAACCATAACGCTAAACCAAAACAGAACCTGAACCTGAACCAGAGCAGAATTCTCACCCTAACCCTAATTGTAACCAGACCCAAACCCAAACCCTAACCCTAACCATAACCCAACCCCGAACTCGAATTCAAACTCGAAACCTACCCTGAATCCGAACACAAACCCTAAACCTGAAACCCAACCTTAACCAGAACCAGAACCTGAAACCTAACCCTAATCCTAAACCTACCCCTAAACCTAACCCTAACACTAACCTGAATCCAAACCCAAACATGAACCCTAAGCCTAAATCTATTCTGCACCCAAACCCTTACCATAACTATAACTCAAACCCTAAGTATAACCCGAAACCTAACCCTAACCCTAACCTGAACGCTAACCCAAACCCTAAGCCCAAGCCTAAACCTAACATTAACCCTAACCCAAACCTGAACTGGAACCCAAACCCTAACGCTAACCCCAGCCTGAACCCTAACCCTAACCCTAACACAAACCCGAACCCAAACACTAATTCGAACCCAATCCTGAACTCCAACCCCAACCTGAACTGGAACCCAAACCCAAACCTGAAACCTAAACTGAACCCGACCCCTAACATGAAACTTAGTTCAAGCCCCAAGCGAAACCGTTACCCTAAACCTAAGCCTACCCCGAACATGTAACTGAACCCTAACCCGAACCCGAATCCAAGCATGATCTCTAATCGTAACCCAAATGTGAACCCTAACACTAACCCGACCCAGACCGTAGGCCGAACCTGAAGCTGAACGTGAACCCGAAATTTAACTTGAACCCGAATATGAATCCAAAACCCTAACCCTAAATCCTATCCCAAACCCGAACCCTAACCCTTACCTTATCCCGAACCCGAACCCAGACCCTATGATGAACCCTAACATGAATGTGAACCCAAACTGGAAAGCGAAACCAAACCCAAACACTTCCAGAACCCAAACGCTAACAGTAACCTGAACACTAACTGTAACCCAAACCTAAACCTAACCTGAAACCTAACCCTAACTCTAACCCAAACTCTAACCCGTACCCGAACCCTAACTCTAATCTTAACCCTAACCCTAATCCTAAACCGAACCTGAACTCAAAATCGAAATCGAAGCTGAAATTTACCCTAACCCTAACCCTAATCCGAACCCGTACCCTAGCACTAATCCTAACCCGAATCCTAACCAGAACCGGACCCTAACCCGAAACCGAACCTTAACCCAAACCTGAACACTAATCCTAACCTGAACCCTAAGCCGAACCCGAACTTGAACCCAAACCCTAACTCAAACCAGAACCTGAACCTGAACCCTAAACCTTAACCCTAAATCCTAACCCAAACCTGAAGCCTAACCCGATCACATATCCTTAACCCAAATCCAAATACTATCCTGAACCTGAACCTGAAACCAAACCCGAACCTGAAACGAAATCCTAACCCGAACTCTAACTCGAACCCAAACCCTACTCCAAACATGAAACTGAACCCTAACCCTAACCCTAACATTTACCCTAACCAGAATCCGAACACAAACCCATACCAGAACCCAAACCCACACCCTAACCGTAACTCTAACCCGAACCAGAACCCCAAACCTAACATGAACCCACACCCTAACCTGAATCTGAACCCTAAACCTAACCAGAACCCGAATCCTAACCCGAACGCGAAACCTACTCTGAACACTAACCCTAAGCCAAACCCGACCCAAACTGGAAACCAAACCCTAACTCGAACCCACACTCGAACCCAAACCCAAACCTGAAACCTAACCCTAACCTGAAATTTAACCCAAACCCTAACCCTAACCCTTACCCTAACCCTAACCCTAATCCTAACCCTGCCCCGAACAGGACACCAAACCCTAATCCTAACCCTACCCCGAACAGGAAACTGAACCTGAACCCTAACCCTAAGCAGAACCTGGACCTGAATCCGAACCCGAACCCTAACCCTAACCTTAACCTTAACCCTACCTCTATCCCTACCCTTTCCCCTACCCCTACACCTATCCTGAACCCAAATCCTAACCCTAACCCTAACCTGAATTTGAACACGAACCCGAACCCGAATCCTAAAGCTTAACCCTAAATCCTAACCCAAACCCTAACCCATACCCTATAGGGAATCCTGTTCCTAACCTAAACCTTAAATTGAACCCGAAAACGAACCCGAACTCGTCCCAACCCTGAACCCTAACTGTAACCTGAACTTTAAATGTAACCCGAACCCCAACTGTAACTTGAAGCCTAATCCTAATCCAAACCATACCCTAACCCTAACCTTTACCCTAATCCTAACCCGAACCCGAAACCAAATCCTAAATCAAACCCGAACCTGAATCCTAACCTGAACCCTATCCTGAACTAGAAACAAAACCCTATCCCGAACTCTATCTCGAACCCAAACCTGAAACAGAACCCGAACGCTAACCCAAAACTCAAACCAAACCCTAACCGGAACCCTAACTGGAACCCCAACCCTAACCCTAACCCTACCCCAAACACGAAACAGAAACTGAACCCTAACTCTAACCATAACCATTACCATAACCCAAATCCTAACCCAAACCCTAACCCTAATCTTTTTTTTTGGCATTTTTTAAAACAATTTATTGGGGCTCATACAATTCTTTTCACAGTTCATACATATACATACATCAATTGTATAAAGCACATCTGTACAGTCTTTGCCTAATCATTTTTTTCTCTTTTCTTCCTCTACATTTTATTAGGGACTCATACAACTCTCATCACCATCCACACATATACATACATCAATTGTACAAAGCACATCCATACATTCCCTGCCCCAATCATTCTCAAGGCATTTGCTCTCCACTTAAGCCCCTTGCATCAGGTCCTCTTTTTTTCCCCTCCCTCCCCATTCCCTCCTCCCTCATGTGCCCTTGGTAATTTACACATCGTTATTTCGTCATATCTTGCCCTATCCGGAGTCTCCCTTCCCCCCTTCTCTGCTGTCCCTCTCCCAGGGAAGAGGTCACATGTGGATCCTTGTAATCAGTTCCCCCTTTCCAACCCACTCACCCTCCACTCTCCCAGCATCGTCCCTCACACCCTTGGTCCTGTAGGTATCATCCACCCTGGATTCCCTGTACCTCCAGCCCTCATATGTACCAGTGTACAGCCTCTGTCCTATCCAGCCCTGCAAGGTAGAATTCGGATCATGGTAGTTGGGGGCCTAACCCTAATCTTAACCCGAACACTAACCCTAACCCAAATCCGAACTTGAACTCGAACTTGAACCAGAACTCGAACCCGAACCTGAACCCACACTCTAAACCCTAACCCTAAATCCTAACCTGACCCTAACCCGAACCCAAACCCGAACCGATCCCGAACCCTAATACTAACCCTAACCCTACCTTGAACCCTAACCGTGACCCTGACCCTGACTCGGACCCCAAACCCGACCCCAACTCTAACCCCTAACCCTAACCCTCAACCCTCAACCCTCAACCCTACTCCTAATCCTAACCCTAAACCCTAAATCCTAAACCCTAACCCTAACCCTGGCCCTTCCAACTGATATTGTCACTACCATCATTATTATTAACCAGGTTATTCCTAGGTTTGGAATCTCCAATTCCTTTCAGTCAGATAACAGGCCGGGTTTTGTGTCTAAAATCACCCAGCGGGTCTCTTGTGCCTTGGACATAAAGTGGAAGTTCCATATACCATATCGGCTCAATCTTCTGGAAAGGTGGAGTGTGTTAACGGCATCATAAAAATCATCTATTAAAAGCTGTCGCTGGAGCTCTGCAAGTCCTGCTTGGACTCACTCCCACTAGCCTTAGCACGCATCCACGCAGCTCCTCATTCTCTCTCCTTTCTAAGTCCCTTTCAGCCATTGTAGGGCAGACCTTTCCAAATTTATTACAACCTACCAACACAGCCTCCTCCTCAAGACATTTACCTGCCTTACTTTTTTCTTTTAAGATAGCTTCTTCCAGAACACGCAGATCCAGCTCAGATCCAGCACAGCCTGACAGCCTGACCTGCCTGCTGTCAGCCCCGGAGACTCAGCTCTCCTAAAAGAACTACAGCCTCAACCCCTCCAGCCAAAGTGGACGGGACCTTACACTGTAATCCTCACTATCCCTAGAGTGGTTAAGGTACTTGGGGACCCCATATGGCCTCATCTCAGCCGAATTAAGCAGATGACACCAAGTCAAACCCCCGTGTATTCCACCCAAGTCGTGGGGCCCACTTGCATTTGCTTTACTAAGGTGCCTTCTGAAAGCCACCCTAAGCCAAGGTAATGCTCCTAAGCTCAGAGTAAACCCTTTTGGGTGGGAATACATCGTCCACGAAACCTATTGGGCTAACAATGCTGCACAAACACATGCAGCTGCGAAAGAACATTGCATGTGGCAGGGTGCCAGTCACCAGTTTCAATCTACATCCCCCTGGCACCCTAAAATCAATAGCTACCAGAGCCTCCCTGCTGGCCCTGTGTTTCTATTTTGATTAAACTGAAAAGTCTTGCCAATGGTGGCCAGACATCTATGGTGGGTGCCCATATTCCTCTTGAAAAATACACATAGCGCTGGATTGGGATGCATTGCTCAACATAAACAGAGCAGGCGTTTTTGTAGGGGATGGAAGCAGAACCTATTGCCTTCATATTGAAGACCCCCGGGACAACAGATGGCTGTCAGGGGTAAAGGGCAAACTATATCCTTGACAGCGCAGTGCCAAGCCCTCCAACACCCTTAGGATTCATTGGCGATATGTAAGAGTTCTTCCTGGGAGTTTTGATAAATTAGACCAAGTGGCACAGGAGATTCAGGATAGTGAATAATCCTTAGCCAACCAGCTACTGGCAATAGAGGGCTCAGCACAGACAAAAGGTCTAACTACCCATTCACCTGGGTAAAAGTGATTCAGAAGGCCACAGCCATCCTTAATGTTTCAGGAATAAACAATATGACCACCTGCTTCCTCTATGCCACCTTACAGTGCCCTCTATAAGCTGATGTGCCATTATTAACTTTTTCTCCCTCGGATAAGTCCGAGGAGTGCACTGCACCCTTCAAGAGAATTCCCTTGTATAACCCCTCAAGCGCCAGCTGGAGTAAGACCTATCCCATTTGCTACCAAAACCCTCTGGCCTAAAACCACCAGTGCAACAGCACCCACAGATATCTGGGGTTCTCAAAGGCTCCCCAAGCATGTTCTTTAGGTGCAATGGCACCATTGTCAAATGTATCAATGACTCCATAACAGGACCTTGCCTCCCAACCACTGTAGTTCCCCAAATTACTGTGTATGGGACTGCTGAATTCCAATGTCTATGAATTCACAAAACCAACCCACACAACGAAAGGGCTGCTTTTCTACCGGTATTAGTTGGCCTTACCTTCGCCTCCTCACTCGTAGTAGCTGGACTCTCTAGTGGGGCCCTAGGCCAAAGCATGCTCCAGGCACTACATTTTGACAAAAGGCTCCAACTAGTTATGGATTCCATCTCAGAATCCCTAACCTCCTTACAGTGACTGCTTACTTCCCTAGCACAAGTAGCCCTCCAAAACTGTAGGGCACTTGATCTCACCATGGAAAAAGGTGGTTCCTGTATGTTTGGGGTGCCTGTATGTGTTGCTATTACACCAATGAGTCTGGAGTAGTAGAACAGAATGTAAGAGTTCTTAATAAGATGGCAGATGAGATCAGGAACCATCAACGGGACAGCACCTCATTAACATCTTGGTTTCAAAACCCTCTTGTATCCTGGCTTCTCTCTTTGGTTGGGTCACTAGTGGTCATATGTCTTCTGTTGTTAATAGCCCTCTGCTTTTTCAAGTTTCTCCAAAACAGATTCAGGGACATAACCAATTTAACTGTTAACCAGTTTCTTTGACACCCTTAGAGTCCCCTGCCTACTGAACCTGATCGAGCACACTCCAGCCTGTAGTACATTGTCATGCCCCCACCCCACCCAACTCCACCCATGCCAGCAGGAAGTAGCCAGAACAACTCACATCACCCCCTATCCCCAAAAGTCTAGAATGTTGGGTCAGGGACAGGCTGTCAGGGCCTCAACCCTTCTCCCTGCATGTACCAGGAAACAAAGCTGAAGGACAATTCTGAAAACAGGCTCCAAGAACAACCATCTCTCCTCTCCACCTGCAACAGCTGGACAATTAGACTAAGGAAAAAAACATGACAGCAGTGGAAAATCCCCAGCAGCTGCAGCCCCAAACCATCCCAAAAGGCCCCCTTCTTGGCTCCTCTGTTAAAACCCCACCACTCTCTTCACTGGGCGCTCTCTAGACCACAGAACCTCATCAGGGAGCTTCTTTTCTAATAAAGATCTGTTGCAGCCTCTTAATTTTCTCTCTCTTTGTTTATCCTCATGCCTCAGTTTACCTCTCAGGGAGGAGTAAACAGTGTGTGAAGGGCAAGCCTATAAGGTGGATGGGGTTAAGGTGACCCAACACACTTCATACTGGACAGCCCTCACTGCCCTTGAATACTGAGATGGGGGAAAAATTCCTCAACACAAATTTCTTGGCATTTTCCTCACCAATTAAGTTTTCAATTTTTGGAAAACTTGATACTAAGTCACCATGATAATCCTCTACCCTTCAAGAAAATCTGTCAATATGATCTCTCTGGGACACCTCCCCTAAGGAACAGTTGCCATAACATTCTGAGCGGACTGCTCTGCCTTGAATCTAAATAGTACAGTAGATTTTTGAAGATGCCCAAATGTGATTAAGGTAAATGTAATACCCAGAGATCTTGTCTGCCACCATATACTGGTTAAAGACATGCTTAAACACCTGCAGGACGCCCTACAGTAGTGTCCCTTTCCCAGAGGATCCAGTGACTGCCAATAGTTACAGGATAAATTTAAAATTATGATTCAAAACCCTAACACGAGTTCCATACACTTTTACTTTTCAAGCTGAAACCTGCTCAGTACTTTGTGGCATGAATTTACCTTCAATGTAAAATCCCTGATGGAAGAATGAAACATTTCCCTGGTCATTGCTTCTTAATTTCTACAACCAGATGGAAGGAATGATCACAAGTTCTAGGGTCTGTAGACTGAGAGCTTTGGCTACAGTAGGGTCTCATGACCCTGTCTTCCTTATGTTCCATTTGGAAGGAAATAAATACATGCTACCACTGAGCATTGCAAATGACTCAGACACTGTAACTAAACACCCTAACCAAATACACGTACCTGGCACCCTAAACCGACACCTGAATGCAACACCCTAACCCAACACAACAACCCTAATCTGACACTTTATCTCAATACTATAACCCAAAACCCTAACCTTAACTGGACACCTTAACCTGAACCCAACTCCCTAACCTGGCACTCTTACTCAACACCCTAACCCGACACCCTCCCCACCAGACTTCCCACCCCACAACATATACCACACACCAAATACCCTAAATCATAATTCAACCTCCCATCCCTACCTAGAGCTTGAGCTTTGTGACCTCAGCTGGAGCCTGAACCCTAGGTAGCATTCCGTTTGGACATCACTGTTGACTGGAGCAGATCGCAGGTTGCTTCATCTGTTTCCCTGGAGCAGCTGGTGGAGGTGAACGGCTTGCCGTGAGGTTAGCTGTACAATGCTAATCCCTAATACCGCCTGGGAAACTCTCATGGCTCCAATGATCTTTTCTAGAGCCAAACACCAATATCTAAACAATGTGGGTATTTAATAGTCCAGTGGTTCAAACCCACCAGATGCTTCAAGGAGAAAGGGGAGATCATCTGCTTCTGGAAAAGACAGTCTTGGAATCCCTAAAGAGCAGCTCTGCTCCGTCCTCTATTGTTTCTTTCCGGATTTGTTCATTTCCCCTGTGTCACATTCTCCAGGTCGTCTTGTCATGAGGTCTTTCAACAACTCGTCCTTCTTCTGTAATGGTGTGTAGTATTCCATCGTGTGGATGTGCCATGCGGTTTGTCTTCTCAGTCTTCTCTTGACTGGCATTTACACTTTCTCTAACTTCCAGCTATTGGGCTGTCACTAACTGGGGTGCTCTTGGGAACATCTTTAAGTTTAAGGAATCCCTACATTTGACATGCCTTTTCTACTGTACGGTCAAAGAAAGAGCCAGACTTTTAAGTAGGGCAGGGCAAGTAGGGAAGGTTTTTTGTGTGTGTCAAGGCTCCTGAACTCAATTACATTTTATTTTAAAAGACAGAGTTTAGCCTCTTTTTACACATGAATGCCTACCCATACTGGTGGAAATAGATGAGTTTTAAATAAAAAGTGCACGAAAAATATTTACTTTCAACTTCTGTGAATACAATTCATAATAGATGTACTGAAAGTAGCAATTTTGAAAATCTGTGAAAAGATAGTCACAATCCATTTAGAGATCAGAGCATTTTTGGAGCCTGCCCACCTTCCAGCCTTCCTGGTGTTCCACACAGAGTGTGGGGGCTAACCACGTGCTTGGGGGTGGTCAGATCTAGGCCCTGTGGACCTGAGGCTTCATCACCTTAGGTCTAAGTCTTCCCTTTGCTTTCCTCCAAGGAATATGGGACAATGACAGTGAGGTCTTTGAAAGTTCATATATACAGAACACTCGCTCAGTACTATGGAGTCTACCCGGTTCACAGTCACCCTATAGGACAGGGTAGAACAGACCCTGTGGGGTTTTGAGAACAAGCCTTGTCTTTCCCCAGAAGAGTGGCTGGTGGTTTTGAACTGCTGATCTTGTGATTAGCAGCCCAGCACTGAGCCACTATCCCGCCAGGCCTTGTCCATGGAGTAGTTAAGAGTTTGCAAGGGTGAGCAAGAAAGCGCTGCCACTAGGGCTCCAGTTCATCCGCGCACAGGTTTCTCTTCAACAACACATCTCTGTGGTCTGGGGATGCACTGCAGTCACATTCAGCTGAATCTTGGGAGGGTGCCTTCACGGCATGTCTGAGCAAAACCCTGGCTTCGAAGAGGATTGCTGAGCCAGCTACATTCAAGGGTGTGGTCACCTTGGAAGGTTACAGCGACTGTTTTCTGAGATCCCAAAGGAGATTTTAAAGGAGTCCTGGCAGTGTAGTCAAACTCAGAAATTTTGAGCTGCTAACTGCAGTCAGCAGTTCTCACCTACCATCTGCTCCTTGGGAGAGCGATGAGGCTGTCTGCTTCCACAATGTTTTACAGCCTAGGAGACTCCAGATAGGGTTGCTATGAGTCCCTGACATTGTGCTTGGGTTAGGAAAAGGAGTGGTAGTGGCAGATTTTCCTGAAGAACAGGGGATGATCATGGGTGAGAAAAAGGACCAAGCAAGTTGCACCTAAGAAGGAGGCATTTTTCTTTCCATCATGATGACATACCTGCTCCTTGGCTGAGGGTAGCAAGGGCTTCCGATGAGGGGACCATTGCGGAGCCTTGCTCCATCCATCCTACAACCCTGATCTTGCCCCCTCAGACGTCTCTTAGTTCACATAACTCAAGGAAGATGAGCAAGGAACAGTTTGACTCCATGGAGGATGTTAAAGATGCTGTTTAGAGCTGAAAATCCATTGGGGAATGGTTGCAGAGATGGAGACACCAGTCAGAGGTGTATAACTCACCCTATGTGTTAGTCTGACTACTTTTGAGAAACAAATTCACAGAAACTCAAATATATGTAAGAGAGAGTTCTATATAAAGGTTAAGTGCACACCAAGAAAACATTCCAACCCAGTGCCGCCCAAGCCCACAAGTCCACCCTTAACCCATATGTCCCACACCAATCCACAAAGTCCTCCTCCATCTAAAAAAACACATGCAATGATGCCAACTGCAGGAGGAAAGCTGAGTCAGTGGGTGTGGAAGCATCTCAGCACTGGCAGGGGTCTCCACACAGCTGCTCCAGCACCCAGGGCTGCATCGGGGTAGGTCCATGTGGCTCCCCTTCAGGGATGTCTTGCAGGAAGTGAGCCTTGACAGCTGAAGTAGGGAACTGGCTAAGGCAGCTGCACCCTGGTCCAACTATCAGAAAGCAAGAGACCTGAGGACTAGAAAGGCAAGGTTCACTGAGTCATTTATCGTTCCACCCTTCAATTAACCCCACATGTGTTTATCATCCAGGTTAGCACAATAAATTACCTCACCCTAGGAGCACATGTGATGAAGTAACAGCTTCACCTGGTGACATTTACGAGGGTTTAGTGAAGGTTTCCATGATTTTATAGAGATTCTTCATGACTTACCCTCCTTACAAACATTAGCATTCTGCCTTTGGCTAATTTAGATACACATCAGTGGAAATGGTTGAATAGGGTGTTTGTAGTTTCACTTCTGATACATCAGGCAGGGTAGCCTTATCCTACATGCCCCTTGGAGGATTTAGAAGTCAGCAATAAGCCCTCTTGGCCCCGAGGACAACTTCTGTTGGCCCTGCAGTGTCACAACTGAGTCCATCACAAGACTCCTTTCTGGGTCTGTTGCTACCACCTCTGTTGGGCCCCCTGGTCTCCTGTTGTCTCTGTGTCACGATTCTTGGGTTGTAGAGTCACCAATTTAGATGACCCCCTTGGCTGTCTCTCTGTACGTCTTCCCGTTTACTTCTGTAGGATCAAGTTCCATGGAAGTGGCTGCATACACGCACAACTCCTGTTTCAAGAAGTGAGGCCCACAAACCCACCAATCACTTTGTGGGCCACAGACACTTTATTATGTGGTAGACCACGGCCACCTCATTTGCAGGCTGTTGCTGTTGTTAGGTGCCATTGAGTTGATTCTGACCCATATGGACCCTATGCACATAGAATGAAACACTGCTTGGTCCTGCACCAACCTCACAATTGTTCCTGTACTTGAGCACATTGTTGCAGCCACTGTGTCACTCAATCTTGTTGAGGACCATTTGCATACTTCATGATTATTTATTTTCCATGAGTATAATGACCAATTCTTACCAGATGCATAACAATATCATGGCAGGATATATGTGTGTGTCTCTGTGTGTACACACACTCACACATATATATCTATACACATATATATGTGCACACATATATACACACCCAGATGTATTTATACACACACACATGTACACACTCACACGTACATACACACATGTATGTGTACACACATGAAAGCATGCACACACACTCATGTGTATATATACACACTTATATACATATACATCCAATCAAGCATTTTAACGCTTGTCTAGGAAATGGAACAAGCCCTCTGGGATAAAAAGACAACTCCCCAGGGTTAAGGGGAAGATCTCTTACGATATTTTTCACAAAGAACCAAGGCAAAAGCCCGCTAAAGGAACTCCTTGTACCACAGGGATACTGAGTCTGCTCAGAGGCAGGGTCACTAGTGATTCACATCCTTCTGTCCTCGGGTGAAGTAATGGCTGTCTTAGATTCAAATATTATTCTCAGGCATCTGTCGTACTATGCTTCGTAGAGACCCTTCTCCCAGGGGGTGGCCTTGCCTGCTGCTTCTCTGATACAGCCAATGTCCCTGGGGACACTGCTGTGAGCTGTGCACATGGCCTCCTAACTAGTATTTAAGGGGGGTGTCACTTCATCACCGGCCCTGTAGTAACAATGGCCCAGGGAGTTGGGTCAGGCGCACACAGGCAGTCACAGCCTGAGTAACGTAGTCACAGACACAGCATACCCTGTGGGACAGAGGCACCTTGCTTTGGGACTTACACAGGCATCCACTTAGACAAATGCTTTAAATGTGCACATAGGAATAACTGTGTCCATGTAGCCACCTAGCACCCAGCACCCAGCAACCAGCAGCCAGGCTTCTGGTCTAATTCCTTCAGCTCTACCGAACTGGAAATCAGCTGCTTTTTCTTGATGCCTTGATGAGATTCTTTCCTCCCCACAAACATGATTCTGGAAAATACATCAGACCCTGGGAACTGAGAATTATAAACAACTAAAGCATATAAGATTTTTAAAAAATGTTTTCCAATGAGAGAAAAAGTGAAACAAAACATATTTTAAGAATTCTATTTAAATCATTAATGATCTCACTGATTTCAAATAGAGATAAAACTGAAATACTTGTAAATGTCATTTTGTTCTTCCTCACCTTCCAGAATTCTCCCTCACCACCCCCTCCCACGCACTCTAAACCTGAAGTCTCATGATTCTCCACATGGCCACTTACTTGGGTTTGCATCTGGGGACTCCACAAGCTGGCTTTTGGACACCAGGAAGCTCACCTGGTCCTGTAGCTGCTACTCTTTTAGGGTGACAGACTCTAGTGTTGCCCCTGACAGAGGGAGGTCAGGGGCACAGACCGCCCACTCTTCATCCTTGGTTAGGAACCTCAGGCTACAGACGTTTCTGATCCCCTCTGACCACTGGCCAAGCATCGAAGTATCTGTGGACAGGCATGGTGGGTCCACGCCGCAACCCCTGGTCAGGTGGCTGGGGTCCGTCTGTCAGCTCCCTGGTCTCAGGGAGTAACTGGAGCATGAACACTGTACGTGAATCTTGCAAACAAAGGTGGCTGAGTACACGCCTACAATACAACTCCATTCCAATCAAGCGACAGTCTGACCCAGAAACTTCTGGTTTTGCTGAAAAGACAAATCTTTTTGCCAAAGATTAACTGCCTGTGAACCAAAGAGGACAAGTCAGGATTTCTGGCTTAAGTGAGGAATTGTTTGTTAAAAGTGATCGTTTAGAAAGTTTGCTCCATTTGATCAAAAGGATCAAAGCCTCTCACCACTCTGTAACCAACATGAGGAAACAGCGTGTGCTAGTCTGAATGTCCTAGCCCCCAAACCCGCTCCGTCCAGGGCCAAACTCACTGCCATCCAGTTGATGCCAGCTCAGGGGGGTGCTATAGGGCAGAGTAGAACTGTCCCTGTTCCCAGACAGCAGCTCTTAACAGAGGTAGAAAGCCACTCCATCTTCCGAGGGGTGGCTGGTGGTTTCGAACTGCTGACCTTTTGCATTGCAGCACAATGCGAAATGCATAACCACTATACCACCAAGGCTCCCATGGAGTTCTGAGAGCTCTTTGTAAATGTGAGGGGAAGGTATAGATCGAGATGGTAAAGTTATGGAGGTCGACTGCAGCCCCTGGCAGAATGCTTTGTTTAACAATTCTCATGACGTAACAACCTTAAAGTTAAGAAAATGTTTAAGCTTGTAGCTTAAAAAAAACCCTGTGTAACTTTTGACAGACTTCCTGCACTTCTGTTTGCTACCTACTGTCACACTCTCTCTGTTCTCCCCAAAATGCCCAGCATTGCCACACAAATGCCTTAATTCCTTCAAGTAGAGCAGAGTGCAAGTCCGGTGCTTCGCTGCCAGCCCGGCTCACCGCACACACTTGCTTAATTTACTTCTTGAGCATGTAGATAATAATATGAGCCTTGTAAGTGAGCCAAAGACTTAACAAGCACTTTGCCAAAGAAGAGTGATGCAGGCACACTAAGCCGGGGGAGAATCTCCTTCATATCAGGGAACGGGAGTTAGAACCACAGTGGGTGTCTACTATAAGCACACTGTTGTTGTTGTTGTTGTTGTTGTTGTTGTAGGTGCTGTACAGCTGGTTCTGAGTCACAGTGACCCTGGTCCTGAGAATCACACCCCAATAGTCATGGCCATGTCTGAACCCATTGCTACAGCTCTCTACCCAGTATGACATCTCTCCCCAGGGCCTGGTCTCTCCTGACAACATGTCCAGGCACGTGAGACAGAGTACTCTGGCTGGACTGCTTCAGGGCAGGTTTAATGGTTCTGGCCATCCACGGTACTTTCAATATTTTCCATCACATTGCAATTCAACGGCACCACTTGCACAGTCTTTCTTAATCACTGTCAGCTGTCACACGCGTATGGTTAAATGAAAATACCGTGCTTGGACCAGGTGCACCTTAGTCCTCAAGGGATATCTTTGCTCTTCAACTCTTTAAAAAGGGCTCATGCAGCAGATTTGCCAAATGCACTGTTGTTTGTTTGGTTCATGACAGCAGATTCCATGAGCATTGATTGTGGCTCCAAACTGCATATTATTAGTCTAAAATCAAAACAGAACAACAGGGATCATACCAAGGGCTGGCAAGGATGTGGAGGAATCTGAACTCTCATTCACTGCTGGCAGGGACATCAGCAGAGCAGCCACTTTGGGAGTTTCCCACCAAGTCACACAGACATCATGTTCTACCGACAAACAAAACCAGAACCCACGTGCTTACAAAGACATGTACACACGTTTATAGTGGCTTTGTTTATAACGACAAGACATTGGAAAGAACTCCAATGTCTGTCAGCAGATGAGTGGACAAACTTCTGTGTGCTAACAATTTCACTCACTGTCATCGAGTTGATGCTGACTCACAGGGACCCTCTAAGACAGGGTAAAACTGCCCCTGTGAGGATTCCAGGAGTAACTCTATGGAAATAGAGAGCCCCGTCTTTCTCCCTCAGAGTGGCTGTTGGCTTCCAACCGCTGAACTTGCAATTGGCAGCCTGATGCATAACCACTACAACATACAGTACAATACTGTTCATCAATAAAAAGGAACTATCTACTGATACATGCAAAATCACAAATCCAACCTCACTTTGCATGTGCAATATACCCAACAAAAAGAGAGTCCATGTTGTATAAGGGTAAATCTGTGGAGTACCAACCCCCACAATCAAATGGGTTCAAGGGGGCAGTTGTGTAATTGAAGGGAAAAATTAACGAGGCATCAGACAAGATAAAGCATGCAATTGCTCACCTCTGGAATGACCATGATCTCAGTGGCCAGATCCGCACAGAGAGAGCAAATATATTTCCAATCACGGCTTATATATGCTTAGGGGATGTGCTAACCCCCTAATGACATTGTAACAGGAAGGGGTTGTACAGTAGACCTACGTACAACAGGAGGGGGACGAGCTAAGGGTGTACACGCAATAGGAAGGGGGGCACTGAAGGCACACACCAATTTCACTCCTAGGTGTATATACCCAAGAGAGATGGAAACATATGTTCCCATAAAAATGTGAACTTAAATGCTCATAGCAGCATTATTCATAATATCCAACAAATAGCTATCCGTAACTAAACAAAATGTGATACAGCTATACAAGGCAATATGATTCATCAATCAAGAGGGATGAAGCACCCATCTATGCTACGGCAGGGGTATATATGGAAACCATATGGGAAGTGAAGCTAGCCAGCTATGCATGACCATGTATTGTAAAATTCTCTTTCCTTGAAATGTCAAGAATAGGACCATATATGGAGACAGAAGACAGACTTGATTTTCTGACTTCAGTGGGGGAGTAGGGAGAGAATGAGGAGTGGTTGTTCGTGGAATTTCTCTTGGGGAAGTTATGTGCGCTCTAAAACTGATTGCAGTAATGTTTGCACAACTTTGTGACTCTACTAAAAACCCTTGACTTATACATTTTAAATGAACATATCACTAGCTATTGTGAATTATACATCAGTAAAGCTATTACATTAAACTAATCAAGAATTATACTTACTGCAACAATGGACAATTCTTTAAGGTCAATCTATCACTGGGGAAAAAAATGTCCTTTTGGACAATGACTGCAATGCCAGTACTCTTGATTGTGTCGTTCGCAGCATCATAAACTAGGTGATTTTCTGACTCGAAATGGCCAATACTTGTCTATTTCAGCTCACTAATGCCTAGGACATGGGTCATGATATGTTCCCCTTCATTTTTCACGACTTCCATTTTCCAAAATTCATACTTCTTTGTAAAATCCAAGTTCAGATTGTTAGTAGATTTCTGCAGTTATTTATTCTCACCTTGCGTTGTGCCCACCAGCAAATAAAGATCCAGAAGCTTCCCTGCTATAGACTTGACTCCATTCACGTCACCATGGTCAGCTCTACTTTGAGACAGTAGCTCCTCCTCAGTGACATTTCATTTCATGCACCTTCTGACCCATTGCCATTGTTTGATTCCAACTCCCAGTGACCCTGAGGAGAGAGTGGAGCTGTCTCATGGAGCTCCGAGAGTTTACAGGCTTGCAGAAGCAGGCTGCCACATCTTTGTCCCACACACAGTCTGGTGAGTTTGAATGACTAACCTTTTGGTTAATAGCTGAGCGCTTTAATCATCCTGTTACCAGGGTTCCTCCATTAATACAAGGTGTCATTTTTCTCGTATTACTCAGCTTTTTCCTTGGTGTCTTGCTTTTTAGGCCTGTTCCTGAGATTATTTGGGGCGCCGATTCAGAAAAAAATGCATTAGCTAGACCATATCTGCTCCAGTTTCTTAGATACGGTGTCGCAACATATTTTAAGCTATTAACAGAATAAGATTTAAAAAAAGGTAGGAAATATTTGAAAAAGAATGAGGTATGAAGCGACTTCCAAGGGAAGCTGTATGTGGACCCAGGGTGGCTGGTTGGTTGTATACTCAGCAGTCAATCCCAAGGTCATAGAGTGGTTTGAGCCCATGAGTCATTCTGCTGCCTTTTCTTAGTTATTTTTGGAAGGATGTTTGATTTTCATCTTTTGCTTTGTATTCCCACAGTGTGAAACCTTTAAAAGACTTAAAGGTTTGGAAACCCAAAGGGACAATTCTTCTCTGTCCTATAAGGTCACTATGCATTAGAATTAATTAGATGACAGCAAGTTTTTCTTCGTGGTATGGGAAGCTGTACAGTCTATACAGAGACAAGTTGGATACTGATAAGCCAGAGTACAACATGAGAAGAGTGGATAATAAACAAGAAAATGGAAAAGGCACGTATATGGAAGGTGTGAAGACAATGTAGTGTTGAAAATACAAGACTTCCTAGCAATTTTCATCAATGTTTTGAAGATTTAAAGTTTTTTTCTTCAAATTATTCAGTAAAAATTCCAGAACACATTTTAATGTATAGATGCCAATCAGTGATTCATGTTAAATGTTTCAGAGTGATATTTTGAAGTCTCCTAGTATTATCGTGTTATGCTCTATTTTGCCTCTTCAATTCTGTAAGAATTTGATTGATATATTTTGATGATCTTTCATTTGTTGTGTATAAATTAATTATGCTTATGTTTTCTTGTTCAATTAAACTTTTATAATTACATAGTGACTTTCTTTGACTCTCATTATGTCATTTATTTGATGTCTATTTTATCTGGGTTTCATACTGCTACTTGGGATTTTCTTGACTGTCATTAGCTTTATATATTTTTTACATCCTTTGATATTTTTAGTCTTTGTTGATCTTTATATCTGAGATCTGTTTCTTGTAAGCAGCATATTAAAAATTCCTGTTTCTTATCAATTCTGCTTATCTCTTTCTTTTAACTGGTGAATTCAATCTATTTATATTCAATGTTACTATTGATAAACATGGTTTTGTTGGCACCATTTTGTTTTATGTTTATTGATCGTGTTACTGGTTTCAACTCTCATTATCTTTTTTGGGGGGAGGATTGTTCATTTTGTTGTTTTTCTTGTTGATTCTCTCTTTTGTGAATCTTATTGTTTGTCTTGCTAATAAAGTTTTCCTCTTGTCTGTTTTGTTGAAGCTTTACTTTTTTCTTTGAAGGTTATTTACTTTTTTTGTAGTTTTCTTTCCAAAATCAGAAGTTTGTTATATTTTATGAATGATTCAATATCTTTTCCATTCAACTATTTGTTGTTTCCTTCAACTATATTATTGGTCCTCTTGTCTATTTATTTATTTATCTTCACAGCAGCATGCTGTCTGTGGGTCCTTGCTTTAATTCATTTAGTTCTGTCTCATGTTGGGTATTACTTAAATAGAATATTTTCTCCATATTAATTTCTCTTCTGATATTTTTGGTTGCTGTCTGTTGTTGTTATAGATTTTCTGGCCATGGAATTCCTTTGCATAATTTTTGTGAATGTGGGCATTTTAATAAATTATTTTAGTTTTGCCTTATCTGTAGACTAAAACAATTCTCCTTCATATTTGAAGTGTAATTTTACTGGATACAATATGCTTTTTTGGCAGTTTTTTCTTTCAGAATTCTGACTACATCAGTGTTCCATCGCCTTCTTGCCTGCATGGCTTTGGTAGGACAGTCTGAGCTGACCCTAACCAGTTGGCCTTTATAAATAAGTGCTCTTTTGTGCTGTGCTGCTCTCAGGTTTGCTTCCTTTTTCACTGTTGGAGAGTTTGGTCCTCATTGTAGAGGAAAATTTCCTTTTGGGGTCACTCTGTTTTGGCATTCACTGGACTTCCTGAATAGTTATTTTATGTTCTTTCATGATATTAGGGGAATTATCTCTTAATAATTTATTGATTATATTCTCAGTAGTTACTGTTTCTTCTTTCTGTCCTGGGACCTTTATCAGGCATATGTTGTTCCTTTTGTCAGTGCACCATAGATCCTTAGGTTTTCATGGTTGTACTATACCTTGATTTTCTTGAATTTGGGTCTTGAGAGATTCATCTCTGAGATCCCTGGTTCTTGTTTCCATTGTTTAGTCTTGCGACTCTGTTCTTTCACAATGCGATCCAGTCCTAAGATTTTGGAACTTGCCTTTTGCATTTCTATTTGGAGTTGTGGAAATATTTCTGCCTTTTCATTCATTTTGTCAGAATTTTCTTTTAGAGCATTCCTGAGTTCTTGAATTGTGTCTTGTGTTTGCTCTCTCTTTGATAAAATTTTTCTCCAGTACCTTAAAATAACTGGAGACATCATTGTAATCTCCCTCATGGGAGGATCTGTGGTCCTCTCTTGCTCCAGGAGCTCCTGTTGGCCAGTATCTGTGCGTGTTGTGGGGAATTGAGGTGTTTTCTCCTGTTTTTTTGCAGATGTAAACAGATGGACTGCTTCTCTGGAGACATCGTGATATTGCTTGTTAATTTTCTTTCATGTTTGACTCTGGATACAGAGTAATCCCCACACACCAGTTGTGGGACTTGAGTAGTCACGGGTGGCCGGGCAATTTGGCACCAGCCAAGTACCTTCAGGAGGTGGCGAAGACAATAAACAAATATGAGCTCTATCAAAATTCTCATATCCAGACAGATTGCTAAGTCGCTGGGGGATAGCTGGCAATTATTTACAAAACCAGTGCAGTTGGGAGGAGAAGCGACTAGAATGGTGCATGGCCACAATGACCTCTTGAGGAGTCGGTATGTCAATGTAGGACCCATATTTGGGCATGGGCCTAGGGGCAGGTAGGTGTTAGCGCTTTGAATCCTGGGCCTGCAGAGAAATGCTCACTCACTACTGCTCTGGCTGCCCCAGCGTCCTCCCCTCCCCCCAATGCATGTCCTCTTGATTCTGCACAAGTTCAGAGTCAACTGTCCTCCCGGTGCTCTGGGGAAGCTGTCACAGTCCATCCTTCAAGAGGTCCAGCTAGATGTTAGGAGCCAGTCCACAGCAGACGCCAACTCCCTAATCCAGCCAGCATGCAGTGAGCAGGTCAGGACTTTTCCAGGCTTAGTGCTCATAAGCTCCTGTATCCTACCAAACAAGCTCCCACTCAGCTTCTCCCCAGTTCTGTTGGGGGAGCGGTGTTAATCAGTGGGAGAGAGGGAGGGGCCATCAGCTCACCACTGTGGCCAGGTGTAGAGTGGTGGAAACCTCAGGCATCCTGCCATCATCTGCCATGCCCCTCCCCCAACTCCACCCCTTCCAGGGTTCTTTCTCTTCTGAATCCAGATTGAATTTCTGGCAGCTCCCTATCTTTGTTCTGCTGCAGCCATTTTTGAATTATCAACACCACCATTTTACTTGCATGTGATATTAATGGTATCAGTTGATAATTTCAACACCCTGTTGGATCACATTTCTTTGGAATGGGCCCAAAGATGGGTCACTTCCAGTTGGTTGGCCAGGTAGCTGTCTTCCAAATTTCTTGGCATAGACTAATTAGTGCCTCTAGCATTGCATCCATTCATTGAAACATTTCAATTGGTATTCTTCCAACCCCTGGAGCCTGGAGCCCTCAGTTTCACCGATGCCTTCAGTGCAGCCCCCGGGTCCATCTTCAAAACATCAGTTCTTGATCATATGCCATCTCTAGAAGTGATTGGAGATTGACCAATTCTTTTTGGTACATCTTTTTTCCTTCCTCTATCATTTAATATTTTGTTGATAGACTACTTCAATGTTACAACAGGAGGCTGGAATTTTTTTCATGTCCTTCAGCTTGAGAAATGCTGAGTGTGTTCTTCTTTTTGGACTTTCTAACTCCAGATTTTTGCACATTTCATTATAATACTTTCCTTTGTCGTCTCGGACTATCCTTTGACATTTTCTGTTCATCTCATTCAGTTTCATTTCTTCCATTCACTTTAGCTCCTCTACATTCAAGAACAAGTATTTCCTGACATCACATTGAACTTTTCTTTCTTTCCTATCTTTCCAATAACTGCTTTCTTTGTGTATCTTGTTCTTGATGTCATTCCACAACCCATCATGTCTTTGGACACTAGTGTTCAATGTGTCAAACCTGCTTTTCGAATAGTCATGGAATTCAGGTAGGATACACTCAAGGTTGTCTTTCGGCTCTCCTGGAGTTGTATTAATGTTCTTCCGCTTCCCCCTGAACTCACATAAAGGCAAGTGATGGTTTGTTCCATAGTTGGCCTTCTCCGCCATTCTTTCTCACTATGTAGTCTATTTGATTCTTGGGCATTCCGTCTGGTGAGATCCACATGCATCATCATTATTTAAGTCACTATAAGAAGGTGTTGACAGTGAAAAAGTCACCAGTATTGCAAAATTCTGTCACCAATCTCCAGCTTTACTTCAATCACCAAGGCTATATTTTCCAATTCTTGATTTTATCTCAACTTTTGCATTCTAATTGCTAGTAATTATAAATGCACCTTGATTACATGTTTGATCAATTTCAGACGGAAGGATTTGGTGAAATTCTTTAGTTTTATATCACTAGCTTAGTGGTTGATAAATAAATTTGAATGAGAGTTGTGTTAATTGGATGCAGTTATAGATGTACAGATACGCTAGCACAGGCAGCATTGTACTTCAACATAGATCTGGAAAGGTTTTTATTAATGATGGAATTGACACCATTTGTCTTGAACGTTTTATCCTCAACATATGATATCCGACCCAAAATGGCCAATATCAGCCCATCTCTGCTCATGAAGCCAAGGGCATTGATCTTTATGCATTTAGTTCCTGACAACTTTCAGTTTTTATAGATTCATACTTCTTATATACCATGTTCTGACTATTTACAGATGATTGCATCTGTTTTTTCTCATTTTGAGATGTGTCCTATCAGAAAGTGAGGGTAAAAAAAGCTTTGCTCCACTCACAGCATTAAGGTCAACTCTCCTTTGAGGACACAGCCTCCCCACTGGGGTCCTCTGAGTGTCTTCCAACCAGAGGGCAGCATCTTCTGGCACAGTATCAGACAATGCTTTACTTTCATCCATATTGTTTCCAGTGGCCTACCCCGCAGAAGTAGACAGCCTCTTCCTGCTTCCTAGTCTGTTCTTAGTCTGGAAGCTCTGCTGAAACATGCTCACCATGGGTGACCCTGCTGGGATTTGAAATACTGGTGCCATTGTTTCCATAATGAAAGCAACATGTAAGCCACCACAGTGTGACAAACTGATGAAAAGATATGGTTTCAAGGGTTAGGTAATAGCAATAAGGCTTTTCCAAGCAATCATAGCACATATGAAAAATATTAAGAAAACACATTACCCCATTTTCCTCTCAAAGCTGTTCAGATAGGATATGCATATTATTAAACCTTAATTCAAAAAGAATTGCATTCAATCTATTCTTTCTACACACAATACCAGACATAAATGCTATATTAGCACCTGTGATAGTTTATTGTGCCAGCCTGGCTGATAAACACAAGTAGAATTAATTGAAGGGCGGAGGGATAAATGGCTAGGTGAGCCTCGCCTTGCTTGTTCTGTGCCTCAATTTAAAGGGGTACACTACCTGTGGGATGCCTAGTCTGTGGACTGTGTCGCTGTAAGTTGAGGTCCCTTTAATCCCACATGATTAGAATGTTCATCTCTAGAGCTGGGGACCGACAGTTGGTGACAGTTGGTGACCTGCCTTGCTGTTTGCTGCCTGGGTATATATAGCCCAGCTCTCTCTACAGAAAGGGACTGGCAAGTGGCGGCTCTCAAGCCTTAAAGGACTGCTAGTGTCTCACTGCTTTATAATTTAACTGTTAATTTCTTATATTATCTATCTGTATATAATTTAATGGTTTATTTCTTGTATTATATATCTATCTTTATAAATATATTTATATATAATTACTAGCAATCTGGTTTTGTCTCTCTAGAGTACCCTGTCCAACACATTTTGGTACCAGGAGTGCTTCTAGAGAAATAAACCATAAATATGGGTTTCTTAAATTGGCTTTCCAACCTGATTAGTCTTAACATGGATACGTCTGCTACCCTTACTAATCCATGGTGTGAAATAGCAAAGATAATACCTAAAGTAGCACCACCAATAGATGAGGTGCTGGTTAAAGGAGATGCTCTAGGTGATCATATGTTTGATATTTTCCAGGAGTTTTGTTATGATGACAAGTATAGGGAAGCTGGTTGGCTGGTCCTTCGTACAATGGAAAGTGTGATTAAGGAGAGGGATGATCTCAGAGCCTCAAAAGCACGCCTCAGGTGCAGACTAACAGATTTGAAAACTTCCATCTGTGCTATAAAGGAGAGCCTTCTCTCCTCTAGTAAAAGAGTTGACATTGCTGAGAACCAGGTCCAGGGTCTCATTATACGAGTGGCTGAATTACAACGGCAGCTGAATTGCAGCTCTAGAGTAGTGTCTGAAACCAAAGTAAGGGCATTAATTGGGAAAAGTTGGGACCCTGAAACATGGGATGGGAACATATGGGCTGATGATCCAGAAGAAGAGGATATTGAGCCCTTAGAAACACCTGAGCAGATTGGCCAAACTTTTCAAGTTGATATGCCAGGTGGGGCTGCATCAGTAGCATTACCTGAGGAAGATGCCTCGCAAGATATTTCTGAGAGCACTTAGAAACACCCTCACCACCCATTATTTCCGCTAGACCTGTCACTAAAATGAAGTCTCAGAAACCTCCTAAAGGTGAGGTTGAAATGATTATCCAAGAAGAACCGCGCTACACACATAAAGACCTGCTCGAGTTTTTAAATACGTACAAGCAAAAGCCTGGAGAATATCCCTGGGAATGGTTACTAAGGGTGTGGGATACTGGTGCACGAAATGTAATGTTAGGCTGGTCTGAGTTTCTGGATATGAACCCCTAAGCACAGACTCATCTTTCAATGTCTCTGCGAGACAGGCTAAACAAGGATCTAATTCTTTATTTGGTTGATTCAATGAAGCATGGACTGCCAGATGGCCTAGATTAGACCAACTTGAAGTAACTGACCTACCTTGGTACACTGTAGAAGAAGGCATCCAAAAGCTTAGAGAAATTGGTATGTTAGAATGGATCTATCAAGATATTCCCATAGACCCAAAAAGGGGGTGTCCTGAGGACATATCCTTTACCACAACCACAAGGAACAAGTTTGTGAAGTGGGCCCCAGCATCTCTTAAGACTCCTGTAATTGTTATTTTATGTGCACCAGGATTAACAGTGGGCACTGCCCTAAGCGAACTCCGACATTTGCCCACAATGGGGCTGATTGGTCCCCGTGATGGTAGAGGGCAGGTGTCAGCACTGAATCAACAGAGACAGGGTGGACGTGGTTATAGTAGACAACAAGTTTTCAATAATAATCAAAGCAACCTGTCTTGTGTGGAATTATGGCACTGGCTACTTAGCCACGGTGTCCCTAGGAATGAAATAGATGGGAAGCCTACTAAATATTTACGTGATCTGTACAGGCGAAAGAATGGTAGATCAGGTGAACAGCAGAATAGACAGTCACAATCGCTCAATCAATTGCCAGACCTGAGCCAGTTTACAGACCGACAACCCCTTGAATGAAGGGGAGGCTGGGTCCCTTGTAAGGAGGATCCTGCTACATCACTGAAGGTTTATACTGTTAGTCTTTCTTCTAGCCTTCCCCCAAGGGACCTGCGGCCTTTCACAAGAGTGACTGTTCATTGGGGGAAAGGAAATAATCAAAGTTTTCAGGGATTACAAGACACTGGCTCACACTGACACTAATTCCAGGAGACCCAAAATGTTTTGAAGGCCCACCAATCAGAGTGGGGGCTTATGGAGGTCAAGTTATCGATGGAGTTTTAGGTCAAGTATGCCTCACTGTGGATCCAGTGGGCCCCCCGGACACATCCTGTGGTTATTTCCCCAGTTCCAGAATGTATCATTGGAATAGACATACTTAGTAACTGGCAGAACCCCCATATCGGATCCCTAAAATGTGGAATAAGGGTTATCATGGTAGGAAAGGTCAAGTGGACACCATTAGAATTGCCATTACCTAGGAAAATAGTAAACCAAAAGCAGTACCGCATTCCTGGAGGGATTGCAGAGATCAGTGCCACCATCAGTGCAGGGGTGGTGATTCCTACTACATCCCCATTTAATTCACCAATTTGGCCTGTAAAGAAGACAGATGGATCCTGAGAATGACAGTGGATTATCGTAAACTTAACCAGGTGGTGACTCCAATTGCAGCTGCTGTCCCAGATGTGATTACATTGCTTGAGCAAATTAATACTTCTCCTGGTACATGGTATACAGCTATTGATCTGGCTAATGCCTTCTTCTCAATACCAGTCTCAAAGGACCACCAGAAGCAGTTTGCCTTCACCTGGCAGGGGCAACAATATATTTTCACAACTCTCCCCCAGGGGTACATAAACTCTTCTGCTCTGTGCCATAATTTAGTCCGAAGGGACCTTGACCACCTGTCTATTCCACAAAATGTCACACTGGTCCATTATATTGATGACATTATGCTGATTGGACCCACTAAGGAGGATGTATCAAAGACTCTGGATTCATTGGTAAAATATCTGCGTACAAGGGGTTGGGAAATTAACCCAACAAAGATTCAGGTACCCTCCACATCAGTAAAATTCCTAGGGGTCCAGTGGTGTGGGGCATGTCGAGATATTCCTACTAAAAAAGAGGCACAACGCTTAGTGGGCCTCTTCGGATTTTAGAGGCAACATATTCCTCACTTACTTGGGTGCTCTACTTCGACCTACTTATCAAGTGACATGAAAAGCCTCCATTTTTGAGTGGGGCCCAGAACAAGAAAAGGCTCTTCAACAGGTTCAGGCTGCCGTGCACGCTGCTTTGCCACTGGGACCATATGATCCAGCTGACCCAATGGTACTAGGGGTGTCAGTTGTAGATAAAGATGCAGTGTGGAGTCTTTGGCAGACCCCTATTGGTGAATCACAGCGTAGACCATTGGGATTTTGGAGTAAAGTCTTGCCATCCTCTGCAAACAGCTACTCCCCCTTTGAAAAACAGCTGTTGGCCTGTTAGTGGGCCTTGGTGGAGACTGAACGCCTCACCATGGACCACCAAGTCACCATGAGGCCTGAATTACCCATCATGAACTGGGTATTGTCTGATCCACATAATCATAAAGTTGGACGTGCACAGCAACACTCCATTGTTAAATGGAAGTGGTATATATGAGATCGGGCCAAAGCAGGACCTGAAGGAACAAGTAAGCTGCATGAAGAAGTGGCCCAAATGCCCAGTCTCCACTCCTGTCACATTGCCTCCTTTCTCTCAGCCTGCACCTATGGCCTCCTGGGGAGTTCCTTACCATACTTTAAGTGAAGACCAAAAAAGTCATGCTTGGTTTACGGATGGCTCTGCACGATATGCAGGTGCCACTCGTAAGTGGACAGCAGCAGCACTACAGCCCCTTTCTGGGATCTCCCTAAAGGACAGTGATGAAGGGAAATCTTCCCAATGGGCAGTACTTCGAGCAGTGCACCGGGCTGTTCAGTTTGCATATAAGGAAAAATGGCCAGATGTGAGACTGGATACTGATTCATGGGCTGTGGCTAATGGCTTGGCTGGATGGTCAGGGAATTGGAAGGACCATGATTGGAAAATTGGTGACAAGGAGGTGTGGCGAAGAGGTATGTGGATAAACCTCTCTGAATGGGCCAAGAAAGTAAAGTTAATTGTATCTCACATGAACGCTCACCAAAGGATTACCTCTGAAGAGGAGGACTTTAATAATCAAGTGGATAAGATGACACGCGCTGTGGAGACTGGTCCTCCTCTTTCCTCTGCCACTCCTGTTATCGCCCAATGGGCACATGAACAAAGTGGACATGGTGGAAGGGATGGAGGTTATGCATGGGCACAGGAACATGGACTTCCACTCACCAAGGCTGACTTGGCCACTGCCACTGCTGAGTGTACCATTTGCCAGCAACAGAAACCAACATTAAGTCCAAGATATGGGGTCATTCCTCGGGGAGATCCACCAGCAACTTGGTGGTAGGTTGATTACATAGGACCACTTCCATCACGGAGGGGACAGCGTTTTGTTCTTACTGGAATAGACACCTACTCTGGATATGGATTTTCCTTCCCTGCACATGATGCTTCTGCCAACACTACTATTCGTGGACTTACAGAATGCCTCATCTACCGGCATGGCATCCCACACAGCATTGCTTCAGATCAAGGAACCCACTTTACAGTAAATACAGTGCGGCAATGGGCCCATTCCCATGGAATCCACTGGTCGTATCATGTTCCTCATCATCCTGAAACCGCTGGCTTGATAGAATGATGAAATGGGCTCCTAATGAAACAATTACGGTGCCAACTAGGTGGCAATAATTTGCGGGGCTGGGGCAATGTTCTCCAGGAAGCTGTATACGCTCTAAACCAGCGGCCAATATATGATGCTGTGTCTCCAATAGTCAGAATTCATGGGTCCAGGAACCAAGGGGTGGAAGCTGGAGTGGCACCACTCACTTTTACTCCTAGTGATCCCCTTGCAGCATTTTTGCTTCCTGTCCCAGCAACCCTGCGTTCCTCAGGACTGGAGGTCCTGGTCCCAAAGAAAGGAACTCTCCCACCTGGAACAGCACAATTCCACTGAACTGGCAGCTGAGAATGCCCCCTGGGCACTTTGGACTTCTTATGCTTTTGGAACAACAGGTCAGGAAGAATGTCACTGTACTAAGTGGTGAGATTGATCCTGATTACCAAGGAGAAATTGGACTGGTACTACATAATGGAGGTAAAGAAGAATATGTCTGGAATCCAGGAAATCCCATAGGCTGACTCTTAGTGTTACCATGCCCTGTTATTAAAGTAAATGGTAAGTTACAGCAACCCAATCCTGACAGGACTTATAATGAACCAGACCCCTCACGAATGAAGGTCTGGGTCACCCTGCCAGGCAAAAACCCACAGCCAGCTGAGGTGCTTGCTGAGGGCAAAGGTAATACGGAATGTGTAGCAGTAGGAGGTAGTTCTATCTACCAATTACGACCATGTGATCAATTGCAAAAGTGAGGCTTGTAATTGTCAATGTATTTTCTTTGTATGCGATTATTGCATATATTTCCTTTGTTCAAGTGTGATATATCAGATATATTTTGACTCAGTGTGTTTTCATTTATATGTATGATAGATGATTGATGATAAGTATAAGTGTGATTTCATTAATATCTGGAAATTATGTAAGTTTGTATAGGTAAAGAATTGTGTACAGGTGCTAGGTTGGCAAGAGGTGGATTGCAATAGTTTATTGTTCCAGCCTGGCCGATAAACACAAGTAGAATTAATTGAAGGGCGGAGGGATAAATGGCTAGGTGAGCCTCGCCTTGCTTGTTCTGTGCCTCAATTTAAAGGGGTACACTACTTGTAGGCTGCCTAGTCTGTGGACTGTGTCGCTGTAAGTTGAGGTCCCTTTAATCCCACATGATTAGAATGTTCATCTCTGGAGCTGGGGACCGACAGTTGGTGACAGTTGGTGACCTGCCTTGCTGTTTGCTGCCTGGGTATATATAGCCCAGCTCTCTCTACAGAAAGGGACTGGCAACTGGCGGCTCTCAAGCCTTAAAGGACTGCTAGTGTCTCCCTGCTTTATAATTTAACTGTTAATTTCTTGTATTATCTATCTGTATATAATTTAATGGTTCATTTCTTGAATTATATATCTATCTTTATAAATATATTTATATATAATTACTGGCAATCTGGTTTTGTCTCTCTAGAGAACCCTGTCCAACATAGCACCTGAGAGGGAAATGGAAGTGTGTCTGGTTGCCTCTGGGAGGACAGAGTTCAAAAGTCCAAAGCTATGTGATTTCAAGACCACCTTCCAAGGCCACTGTGTCTCCTTCAGTTAGCTAAATTGGTTTTCAGTCATCCAGCAGTTTAATTTCAATCCTACTGACTGTTAGTGATGGCAAGGTCAGGAGTCAATCAGTTTATTTAAATGAAACAGGGTATTTCCAAAGGCTTCTCATGATTGTAAGTATGACAAGGGGTAATTTTTAAAGCCCCTTTAATTCTATTGCTCTTTCTAAGATACAGGTTCTTGGACATTATTTACTGATCAAACCATTAAGTAGACCTACAAATGCTGCTGTGGGTAGGTTACAACTGGGAATCAGGAGTTTGAGATAGAGGAATAAAGGCATCTGTGTTCTACTAGGTGTAAGTAGATGGTGGAGTAATTGCTGAAAAGGTACTGCTACACAGGTTGACAATGACCTTATCTCTGGCAGGTTAAACATATAATCACCATAAGCTTATTTGCTTTAAGTGTCATCTGAGACAGCATCAGAGTTTATGTTTAAGGAGATGGATTTGCAGCCGAGCAGCATAAAATAGTTTGGCCAGAACTATGTCACTGCCATCTAGTCGGTCCTGACTCACAGGGACCCTATACAACAGGGTAGACATGCCCCTGTGAGTTTCTGAGAACTCTTTATGGGAGGAGAAAGCTCCATCTTTTTCCAGGGGATGGCTGGTGATTTCAAACTGCTGACCTTGAAGTGAGCAGCCCAAAGCATGGCCACTGGCCACCAGGGTTGCCTTGGACTTGCTAATAGAATTTTCAAATTATGACTGAACATGAGAATGAGTGCTGAGTCAGGTGTGTCCTCTGTCAGTGCTCACGTTGCCATAAACATACACAGCTGATATTTGAGTGTAGACCTTAAAAAGCAGGTATGAACACTCAGTTACGGCAGGGCAGCAATTTGTTGATGTGGCTGGCACTTGTCTCATAGTCTCCATAAACCCCACCAAATGACCTTTTTCTGCAGGTCTGGGTAGGAGAAGACTGGGGAAGTTACTACTAGGGTTCATTGTGAGTGCCATCCCATCCGTCTGCGTATAAAATGAGCTGCTGAGAAGCAGATGCTCACAGTCCCCAGATGCCTGCAGTGTCCATGGCAGAGCAAGACAGTCGGAAATGAGAAGATTTGTTTCTTTAAACCCAAATGAGTAGGCACCAGGTTGTTGATTTCAGGGGGAAAATCAGGGATTTATGCAGCTTTTGCCTTCGACTCAAAGGATCTCCTCTGACCAAGTCCTTCAGGGGGAGGGACGGGCTCCCTCCTGGTGTGCACAGCTTCAGGGAGCCTCTTGTGAAACGAGGATTTGCTCGACAGAGGATGAAGCTTGAGAGATGAGACACCCTCCCTGGGGCATGAAAGAGACTGGGAAGGAGACCTTGCATGCCCCACTCTCCATCCTGCTTACAGCCCCTGTCCTCATTACTGCCAGCCTACGGGGTCTGTCCCCTTTTCTCAGTCACGTGCTCCACAAATACATTGCTTTGGAGGTGTGCTCCCAGCACATCCCATTGAGCACTGTCACTGGGTCCCTGACCTGCAGTGGCTCTCAAGAAGCCCGGTCCAAGTCCCCTTGGTACTGCTGTTCAAATCAAAAAGGGTCTTTCTTGCTCTGCGAGCGTCCTACAGTGTACAGATAACAAAGGTGTATCTGCCTTCAGAATAAGTGTGGCTGTGGGGTTTTTCTTCTCCAGACCTGAAAAACGCAGCTCTCAGACCACTGGCCACACCCAGACACACAGAGTGGCTTCCACTTCCACAGAATTCTCAGAAAGAATGCATCGAGAACACTAAACAGTTGTCCATGCACACTCTGAGATTTCTTCCCTTGATCTGGCTTGTTTTCAGGCTTTTCAGCTGTCTAGCCCTTTCTCTCTTCCCCATGTCTTTAGCTCTCGATCCAGTTCTAGACCACGTTTCTCTGTTCCACTGCCATCTCTGTGTCCTCCTCGTCCCTTTTCAAACCTCATTTGACTAATCAGCTTGGCTCTGACTTGGTTTGAGGCTCAGAGGCTTGTTTGTCAGAAGTCCCAGAGGAAAGGAATTAGAGGAAAAATCAGACCTAATGAGCCCTTAGGTATTTCCAGGACCTTAGGGTTTGTTGTCTCCAGGCCTCTTATTGTTTTTCTGCTTTGAAAGTAGCCCAGGGAGTTACACATTGGGGAAGCAGTGTAAGTCAGATTCCCAAACCTTTGAAAACTCATTACATACTTATTTAGTGGCTCACTGGTTTTCTCAACCCATACACTATCATCTTAAATAAAAACTGATTTTGACACCAAACTTCATCACTTTATCCTTTCTCTCAGTGTGCCTTATGAATGCCTTTGCCGTCCCCAAACCCCAGGAGATAGGTCCCCATCTGCTCATCATCTGCTTTAATAGATCATGCTATCTTTCACAGTACCACCATGATGTTTACGTACTTTTGCTGTTTCTCAACTTCGATGTACAAAAAAAAATTAACATCTACATGACTGTCATTGTAAACTGTCTTAGTAATTGTTCCTCAGAAAGTACAAGCACAGGGACAGCTTATGGGACAACACTTTATGAATCCTACAATCCCTACCGGTCAGGAATGAGGGGAAGGCGAAACCAGACAGAGAAGGAGAGCCACTATGAGGGAAAGCAGAACCCTGCAAAAACTGAATTGGAGATTCCAATGATGCTGTCACAAGCCAAGGAGAATCAAGGATGCCGCCACCACCTGGGTGATACCAGTGCTGATATTCTCTGGGGTCTTCAGAAGGAGCATGATTGTGCCTCCAGCTCCGTGGTCTACAAACCCAACTCTCCAATTAAATGTTCAGAGGCACCCCACCCCAAAAGCCAGCCTCCTGTCCCAAACACTCAGCTTGACTTGCTCTGTGGGCTGGGATGTCCACCGCTCTGTCCCATGTTTTGGCTGCTGCTTCTCCTCTGTCGCTCCTCTTATGTCACAGCCATCCTTGGATCCAGGAGACTTACTGCACAGGGATCTGGTGTCCCCAGAGGACTTGCTCCCCTCCTGACTCTTGCTGGTAGTGAAATCACCGTGGGCTTCTCAGCGGGCTCATTTTATATGCAGCAGAGTGGGCTGGCATTCACAATAATTTCCCTGGCCTTCTCCTACCCAGACCTGCAGGAGAAGGTCATTTGGTGGAGTTTACAGAGACTATGGGACAAGAGCCACATCCAAAATTCCCTGCCCTGCACTGTCTTTTGGAGGACATCTGTCCTTGGATAATGGGGGAGGGCTGCTGTGATGGAGGAACCGCCATGCTGGATCGCCCACAGGACCCCTTCCTGTGCCAGCCCCTCTCAGACTCACCCATCACTGGTGAGCTGTAGTATAGTGCTCAAGTGCTGAGCCTGCCCCAGGTTGCTGCCAGGACTGTGTCAGGAGAAAAGACCGAGATTATAACTTCCTGTCAAGCTCTCTTTTGCGTTCCAAGCTGATAGTCCCTGGGACTCTCTTGTGGCCTCCATTCTCAGGGTGAGGCTTCTAAAAGTCATTTGGGACTTTCTTCTCAATCACCCGAAACCCATTTACCTCCCTTATACCTGGGCATTCTTCCTTCTGAAGGAACGAAATTCACATGGATTGTTATAGCTAATTTTTCGTTATTTCAAAACTATCACATAGATGGTTGTTTTGGGTTGAACTGCAACACTGAAAGATGTGCTGAAGTCTTAACACCGAGGCCCTGTGAGTGTGGCCTTGTTTGGTATGCACGTACAAAGCAAACCCCAAACCAGCCCAAAGCAAAACTAAGGTACTGCCGTGACTCAGCTGGTTCCCTTAGCTCGACATTAAACTCCATCAAACTGACATTTGTCTGAAGTCTGCTTCTCCTGTTGCTCTGAAGCAACAAGACCGCCTCTTGTGAGTGCTTCCCTGCTTGTCCCCAAGGAGCAGGGGCAGTGCTTCAGTTTGTATGAGGTTGAAAGGCCTTCCTTGGCTGAGAGCATTTGGTGGGGGGGGGGAGTGTCTTGGTCAGCATGTTCTAGGTCAGAAAGTAGGTCGCTATTAACAAGACATGCAGTTCAACGACTTGTAACTTTAACTTGTTAACAAGTTACCTTGTAACTTTTTGTTCTGCAAAAAAGGATGAGATTTTATCAAGCAGAGTAAACAAAGCTGGCTCTGAGGGAGGTCCCTTTCTTCAGTCACTGGGGCTTCTGTCCTAATCTGCTCTTCTGACATAAGCCAGGGTGACCCTTAAAACACTTTCCTGGCTACATTAGCAAACCGAAGATCATCCCCCAGGGTACCACATCTACAGACTCACATCCCACATTTGTGGAGGCTGCAATTTAGTCCACAGCAACTCCAAACGATAGGCTTCATAGACAAGTTCTTGGGCTGGTTTGGGGCTGACATGCGTGGGTTTGCGTGACTCTGGCCCCTGGCTTCACCAATACAGCCTGGGGAGTTGGCCATTGGGCTTCTTCCAGGTTTCCGGACTCCAGATGTGATACATTCGCATTAGATCCCAAGCACGTGCTGGAAACAGCCCTTGGTCTGAAACACGGGGGACCTTTCCTGTATTAAAGCGACCCCTACACACACTCTTCTTTTTTTTATTTTAAATTGAAATTCTAAAGAGCTCGTGAAACAACAGCTAACACTGGGAGCTCATCTCACCTTCAAATCACAGTTGGGCATGACCACGGACTGGAAGTCTGCTAGGAGCGAAGGTGGCCTTCCTGCCCTCAGATTGGCCCAAAGTGAATTGTGTGCATGTCATGTGGCCCTGGCCAGACCCCTCCATGTGGTACCACCTGGTACCCTCTGCAGGTCCTGGCCCTGGCCCCACCACCTCTGCCTCAGTCTTCCTTGGATTGAAGAAAAGGGCACTCACTGCCACTTCACCCACTTTTTATTTTTCCACAAACTCGTTTCTCATGTTTCTTATTACAGCCCATCACCACCATGGAGGCCAGCGGGTAACATTGATCAGGCCTACGTGGCATTTACTGTGCAATAGCAAACCTTTCACTGACAGGGTAGGCGGGTTTGCGGAGACCTGTTCTCTGGCGTTACCTAAGGACAAGCCATTTTCATGCTTCAATGGAACAGTTAAACCCAGTGTCAATCTCACAAATGCCCTTCATCAGCGGGACAGTCAGGTGACACAAAGCCACTCCATTAAGTTGTCATTTTCCACTGGAATCTGCTGACTGGGCTTTTAAATCAGCATGCGTAAATTTGCATGCAATCCAGGAGAGAACTATACGTATGAGAGCAGCCTTGCTTTGGGCAGCTGTCAGCACGGGCCAGGGGCTCCTCGGGAAGGGAGTGTGCCACTGTCCGGGCTCAGCCATGCTCTGAAGGCAGGGATTCTGGGTCCTGTGGACAGTGAGTATCAACAGGCTCGACTGAGAGCATCTCTACGCCAGCTAAGCCTGTCCCAGGAGCATCCCTGGAAGAGCTTTGGAGCCAGCTAGTAGTGCTGGTCTTGGATTTAGATGTGCTCAGTGGGGTCTCTAGTGAAGTCCCACAGCAGAGCTTGTTAGGACCTGATTGGGCAGGGTTTTATCTTTCAGCCTAAAGAGATCCGCTTGGACCATCTGCTCTCTCACACCTTTATGACTTCTGTATTGAAAATTTCATTCTAGTTGAACGCAGCAGCAGAATGTGCAGAAAATAAATCCCTACACTTCAAAGCACAGCTTGTTGTAAAAATTTTGGGAGGAAAGACTTTCCACCTTGATTATTTTAAACTTTTGGAGCATTCTGAGGATAACGACACACCCAGCTGCCCTACAGAATGCAGGGGTGGAGCCATTTTTCTGCCAGGGGCCATTTGGATATTTATAATGTTCTCTGCAGACTATACAAAATTATCAACTTAAGAATTAGCCTGCTGTATATGGTCAAACATTTAATTAAGTCACCCCTACTGTGGTGGCTGGAATAGCTTCTCTCTGGCAAAGGCTGTGATGTTGACCAGCCTGGATGATTTCACTGGCCTGTGAGCCCAAGGGTGGGCCGCTCCCACCCCTGCCTCCGAGGAGCCAGCCTTCCGAAGGTGCTGCCCAGGGGGGTGGTGAGTTTAGTGGCCACCCACTTGCTAGAGGTCCCAACCGAAGGCGGGATGCCCCCATGAAGAAGCCCAGCTCTCCAGAACAGAAGAAAAAAAACCACCTAAGATGTTCTTGTCAGGAACCGTCCCATTAATCCCAACCCTAACCATCCCTGGGAGACCTCCGTAGTCTTCCTCTGCGCTGAACACCCACTCCCGCTACCATATGCTCTCAGTTTGGAGGTAAGAAGCTACAGAGTCTTCCAGTTTTGACACTAGATTGTTCCTATGGAAAACAGTTTATTTCTCCAATCAATCAAATCATACCAAGCGTTCCCAATGTGGCCCAGTGATTATGAGTTGGCCTGCTAGCAGCAAGCTCATCAGTTTAAAACTATCAGCTGGTGTGTGTGTGTGTGTGTGTGTGTGTGTGTGTGTGTGTGTGTGTGTGTGTGTGAGAGAGAGAGAGAGAGAGAGAGAATTTCCGCTCCCTTAAAGAGTCAGAGTATTGGGAAATCACAAGGGCAGTCTGTCCTGTCCTGCATGGTCTCTGTGAGTCAGAACCGACTCGATGGCAGTGAGTCTGGGAGTTTGGGTTTTCTCTAATGTACATGCATGCACACTGAGATTCTGACATGGCACCTTTTCCACATACACGTCCTAGTCACGTGTCTCCTTTTTAATACAATAAAGTTCCAGGTGACTGCTGTAAGCCAACACCCTTTCCCTGCCCCGTGCAGCCTGCATTTCCCTGTGCTTGAACAGAGCTCTGGGTCCTACATCTAGTGTCATGCATCTCTGGTTCCTGGGGGAGGGGCCTACTTTCCTTCATCTCTGCTCTCTGGCCCTGTTTGCAGAGCCATCTGAACCTCATCTCCAGGAGGCACAGAGAAAAGAAGGCCAAATGTGAAAATTCAGGTCACTAAATCTGTAAGCAACATTGAAAATTTAAATTTGGTTAGATCTATATGTATTCTGTGTTATTGTTCTAGGTAAAAATATGTATGTATGTATACACAAATAAACATATAGCCACGCATATACATACATGCATATGTGAAGAGATACATATATAGATGAGAGAGAGTAGCTTTAACAGTGGAGAAAAAAGGATTAAACATAAAAGCATAGACCAGCCAAAGAGAAGAGCTACTACCATATGGACAGTGTTCTCTGCTCATGCTTCCATCCATCTGTCTGGGGGTGGGGGAAACCATGTCTGGGAACCTTCACACCCCTGTCCCACACAAATTAGCCTGATGAGATATCACTGAGTCCAACTTCTGGGAGGTGAATGTGGAAACAACAGGACTAGTCTGGAACTCTGAAGAGGAGAGTAATGGGCCAGCAGGGCTGTGGAGCATGGAGAGGCTGAATTGGTGTGCAGTCCCAGCAAGCCTGTAAGAGGAACCTGAGTCAGCGAGGGTCTCCAGGGAGAGCGTGGAAAGCCTGCCGAGCTGCCTCTCAGAGAGGGTCCACACGTGGACAGCTCCCACCCCCATCACTCCAACAGTTGCATTTTAGTCTAAACCCAAATTCAGCACCCTGACTGTCAGCCTACATAAAGAACCTAGGTGGACAAACGTTATGAAGATGATGATAGTTTTAAGCTGCAGAAGGAAGGTGTATTTAAAACAAAGTTATGGAGCCTAACATGGAGAAAACACATTATGACTGTTCACCCTGATGGCGTGGGATGGATGACCTGAGCACATGATGTGACCAGTATCCAGGTTAAGACTCAACACCACCACTGAAGACCTCACCACTGTGCCTCCTTCCTAACCCTAACCTTAAGCCGCACCCTAACTGCCACCCTCACCCTCAACATAAACATAACCTTGACCTTGTCACTGTGTCTCATTCCTAACTCTAACCTTAACCCTAACCCTAATCTTATCCATCACCCTAACCAGAATCATTCCCACTGTGTTTCCTTCTAGGATTTGCACCTAAGGATAACAATCACCTTGACAGCTAGAGCATAGATTTATTTTGCTTGGACATACATGGAAACATATATTTTTGTGTCTGACTTTTTTCAAATGTAATTTTACTTATTTTGTAATTTTTTTCTGAATACTCATAGAGAAAAATATACCAATCCAACAGTTTTTACATGTTCTATCAAGTGACATTGATGACAGTTTTAGTTATGGCTTCTTCTTTTCTGAGTTGTCCCCCGTCATTAACACAAACTCACTGTTCCCTAAGGTTCCTGCCCAGTCTTTGTAGCTGTGGTTGTCACTACAACCTTGTACCAGCAGTTCTTAACAGAATACAGTGCTCAAGGCATCTTATTAAAGTTCAGCTAAACTACTGTTTGGTTGTAGTAAGACTTCAAGATGTATTTTTTTTGTTTAAGGTTTAAAGACTTCCACAGGACAATAGCTTCATCTAACTGTCATGGCGCCATGAAGTCTGGAGTCCATGAGAATTTGAAATTCTGCTCTTCGCTCTTCTCATTTTGATCAGGATTCTTCAATAGAATCCTCGATCACATGACCAGCCAGGATAGCCAGGCACCATCCACTTCTGGTCTCATGGCAAAGGAAAAATAATTCTTTATGAAGGCAAGGAGCCTCACACTCCATATTTTCCTATTCTGGACTCTCCTTCCTCTGTTGTACCAAGTGAGTAGAATTCAATTGTGCCTTGGTCTTGCAGGCTTTTAAGACCACACATTATTAATACAATTAACTGGCATGTCCCATGAAGACATTATCCTAAACCTTTAAACCAAGAAGCCAAATCCCATGAGGTTTCCCATTCTACAAAACTATCCCAAGAAGCTACTCCCTCCCTCCTTCCTTGTTATTGTTATAAATATATAGCACACAGCTTTTGCCAATCAACTTTTACTGGTGTGCAATTTATTGACAATTGTTATAATAATCCTATGTGCAACGCTATCCTTAGTCAATAGGGTATTTTCATGACTGTCTTGTTTCCTGCCTCCCCTCCTTGGTAGCCATTAATCGAGTTGCCTTTTCTTGTCTTTTTATGTATGTGAGGTCATACAATATTTGTCCTTCTCTGATTGACTTATTTCACTCAGCATAATATCTTGCGCTCCCATCCCTCCTGTAGTGTGTACCCAGACTTCCTTTCTCCTATTGACTGTGCAGTATCCCGTGGTGTGAATGTACCACATGTTGTCTATCCACTCACCCACCTTTGGGCAGCAGTGAACAGCAGTGCAGTGGGTGTTAGGGTGCCCGTTTCCTTTTGCGTCTCTGCTTCCAGGTCTTTGAGTGCAGACCTAGGAGTGGGGTTGGAAGGGCCATAATGCAGTGACACTCGCTTTTTGAGGACCCGCCACACATGGCAGCATCATTTTGCATTCCTGGGCGATGAGTCTGGCTCCTTTCCTCAATGCTGGTTTGTGAGACTTACCTATCTTGCTCTGTGTGCTCGAAGATGAGTGGCATTTCATTGTGCATCTGTAGCGTAGGTTATGCAAACAGATGATTCTCATTATTGTGATAGAGCTGCTGTATAAACTCCCTGAGAATGCCATCGTCCCAGGGGAAATGCAGGGTTAGGTCTCGAGGAGCCTCTGGTCACAGCATTTTCATCAACCGGCCAACACACAATCCTATTTTATGTATGTTTTTGTTTCAAGACTCCTTATTTAATGTTTCATTAATTCATTAGTGAGCTCTCAGATCTATGACACATGTCCAAATGAAGCCTAGTCAGCACTTCTTTTCTCTGTAAGGCACTCATGTCTTCTGGCATTCAGGATCACTACAAGGGCTTCATTAACGTGACCTTGGGGCTCAGTCGAAACATAAAAATAACCTCCCCCAAAGCACAGCATGAGAAAGACATAGCCCTACTGGAACCTCTGCTGACATGAGGAAACAGGAGCACAGGGCGCCGCTATTGGCCCTTAGCTGGAACAAGCGTGTTGGGAAGCTCACATTTCTGGTCACTCTGTACATTGTTGGGGAATCATAGTTCAAAACAAGATCCCCTGACAACCAAATCAAGCCCTCCACAGAGTAGAGGAGAAAGAGGTGGTTTTACTACGAGGTAAGCAGTCTAACACAATGTGCTGTGTGCCACAGAATCTGCTACAGAGACAGCGACGGCAGATTACTGGTCCCTTTTACATCCAGGCAGATGCAATAGATTTCGCACATGCTCTCAAAGCAAATGGAAACCGGCCCTCAAGCAAGAGACCCTGACACGCTATTTGTCACGTGTCACTCACCCTACATCCATCTGGAAATTGGAGAAACCGCCTGTGTGTGTTAATAATGCCTTTAATCCAAGGAGAAAATCGATCACGTTTTATGATGGGAGGCAGGTTTGAAACATGCAGCTGAAGCTGGCTTCTTAGCTTCCACAGATACTGGGCAATGAGTCGCTGTCTTCCCCGACTGACTGCATTTCAAAGAGATGGGCGCGGAAAGGCTTCTTGGTGTGGGATGATCTATATTTGGCATCTTCCTTGAGGAAGTCCTTCTGGGTTTTAAAAATGGCAAGAAGCATATTTAACCTTAAAAATTGCATACATTTCATAAAGGCAGAAAAAGGGCGTATGCACTTTCTTAAGGAAATGCTCTCAAAAATGTGTGTGTATGGGGAGCGGGCTCTTATTTTTCAACAGGGAGAAAGGGCCCCTCGCTACCACTCTCTCCTCTCCCTTCAAATTTGCAGTTGCACTTACAGCACGGCTGCAGATGGCTGTGGATGCACTACACAGGCTCACTCTGAGTCACGGATGAGTTCCAGGAGTGGATGGATGCACGAGCATGGCCTCTGGAGGGAGCAAGATGGACTGCAGCTCCCTAGACAGGCCCTGACTGGTCTCCAAGTGGGCAATTACGGATCATGCTCTTTGAAAAGTCCCAGCGAGGCTGCTGAACATCTGCTGTGCTCAGGCATCTTCTTTGGAGAGAAATCTCATCACGTATCTTGGTCACTTAAGGATGGGCTTGTCTTTTCATTGACTGGTAAGAGTTCTTTATATATGTTGGCTGTCAGAGCTTGATCAGATATGATATCTGATCGTATCAAGGCTCGTTGTGCTTTTCTGATGGTGACCTTTAGGGCACCAAAGTTTTATTGTTGCTGAATCCTGATTTGTTTTCTTTATTTGATTGTGTTCTAGTTTCCTGGCATGAAGCCACACATTACTTGCTGTTTCACGGAGCTGGAGACAGAGGCATGTTTCTGAAGACCGTGAATTATGTGCCAATAAAGCCATTACAATTCACCTGTGAGTGATTGTGATGTTATTGGTTGATAATTTCTGCATTCTGTTGTATCACCTTTCTTTGAAATGGATACAACTATGGATCTCTTCCAGTCAGTTGGCTAAGTAGCTGTCTTTCAACTTCTTTGGTATAAAATGAACACTTTCTGTATTGTATCCACTTGTTGAGACAGCTCCATTGGTGTCACATAAATTCCTCGATCCTTATTTTTAGCCAATGCCTTCAGTGGAACTTGGACTTCTTCCTTTAATATCACTATTTTTGAATGCCTCCTCTTCTTTTTATGCCTCTTGTGCCATTCAGTATTTTACTCATAGAATCCCTCAATATTGCAACTCTAGAGTTAATTATTTCCCTGAGCTGAACAATGCTGTGCTTCATCCCTTTTGGTTTTCTAACGCCAGATCTTTAAACATATCATTACAATACTTTGTCTTCTTGAACTGCCCTTTGAAATTGTCTATTAAACTTTTTAGTTCATAATATTTTTCATGTTCATTTTAGTGGCTCTATATTTTTAGATTAAGTTTCAGAGTCTTTGGTGGAATCCAGGTTCTTTTCTTCCCTATAAAACTTTTGCTTTCTTCGGGTATAATGTCCTATGTGTTTTTAAACAGCTCATCTTGTCTTTGGTCATTAATACTCAGTGTGTCAAATCTATTCCTGAGCTAGTCTCTAACTTCTGAGGGGAGATTCTCAAGGTAATACCTAGCTCTTGGGAAGCTTGGATTTTCTTCAGCTTAAATCGGAGATTTCAGCTGAGCAATCGATGGTCTCCTGCAGTTGACATCTTGCTCTGTTCTGACCGATGGTTTTGAGCTTTTCCATGATCTTTCTACAGATGTCATCAATCTGATTGCTGCATTTCATCTATTGTGGTGTGGTTCATGTGTAGAGCCACTGTGCTTACATTATTCAAAGATGGCATTTGCAATAAATTAGTCATTTGGCTTTGCAAGATTCTATCTGGAAATTCCTGGCATTATTTCTATCACTAAGGCAACATTTTTCAATGACCGATCCTTTGATTTTTTTCCAACTTTTGCATTCCAACCATCGGTGATTATCAATGCATCTTAATTGTATGTTTGATCCATTTTAGCCTGCAGAGGTTGGTAAAAATTCTTCAATGTTTTCATCTGTAGTACTAGTGATTGGTTTGTAGATATGAATAATAGCCATATCAATTGGTCTTCCTTTGTAGGCATACAGGTGTAATTTCTGCAATTCATCATAGGCATTGGATTTTCTTTTCGATGGTGAATGTGGTGTCTGAGATATTGATTTTCATACATTCCATTTCATTATTGAAAACTCCCAATTTTCCTACAGTCATACTTATGCATTATATGTTCCAATTATTAATAGATGATTATAGCGGTTTCTTCTAATTTTTAGTTATGTTGTATTAGCAAGGGAAAGTCAAAGCCTTTACTCCTTTCACAGCATTAAGGTCAACTACACTTTGAGCAGCTAGCACTTCCGCAGTTGTATTTTGAGTGTCTGGAAAGTCAGGGGCTCTTCCAGCAGCACATCAGACACTGTTCCACCACAGGTCATCAGATTTACACAGCCAGGCTTTCAGAAGTACACCACAAGTCTCTCCCTCTTCCTGGTCTGCCTTCGGGTGGAAGTTCTGCTGCACCCTGCCCACCATGGGTGGTTCAGCTGGTATTTGAAATACCACGAAAGAGCTTCCAGCATCATAGCAAAATACAAGCCACTAAGCGTTGCATATGTCTAATATACAGTAACAACTGTAGGACATTTGGTAAGTAGTATCTGGAATCTTAAAACATTTGTGAGCAGACACTCAAGATACAGCAATTGACTTCTATTTTCCTAGATGAGAAGAAAAATAGACCCAGGAACCAAAGAACAAAATGACTGCAGGTTTAATTGCCTCTCCAAATTACTACGTCCATTACCATGAGACCGGAAGAAATGATAAATTACTACTTTCATTACCATGAGACCAAAAGGAATGTCTGGCATCCACTTACTCATTACTGAACAGTCTGATGAATGAGCGGGCCAAAAGATGTGTCTTGATCAGAAGGAGGAAAAGAACAGGATGTACTTGAAAATTTATGGAAATCAGACTTACTGAATCTATTGAGACTGGGGTAAGCCCACAAATGAAATATGGAAATAATCTCTAAACCTGAGACCAAAACTATCTCATGAAGCCATGGTTAGACTGAAAAACAGGTAGGCCCAGTCAATAAAAACAATTCCTATATCTTAGTGTACTTACCAATAATTATATATATATACAATCTATAAAAAGTGCTTTTGCTGCATGAATTCTTTCAGTGTTGAGAAGCAAAAAATGGAAAAAGCCATCTTAGATACCTAACAGATGTGTTTGATTGTATATAGCATGACCTAAAATAATGAAAATATTTCATAAAGAGAAAACAAAAGCAACAGGCACAAACAAAGATGACCTGAGCCTTGGAAATTCACAGAAATAATTATATATATGTATATATTTAAAAGTTGGTGGGAAATAGAAATTGAAAGATGTTATATTTTTCATGAGTTTTTTTGTATATAATATGTGATTATTAAAAGGAAATTGGTGGTCATAGTGAAAAATATAAAGTGAAAAAGAAAAACAAACGGAAAATGAGAACCAAAAAATACATGATGTAAAATTAAAGAAAACTCACTGTACATAGAAATGATCCCACCTGTCAGGTAGGGAGAGAATACACAGAGAAATAGCTCTGGCCCCAGGGACCTGTGGAAAGAGCTGATCCTTTCAGGTGGTGATGCTGCACCTCAGGAGAGGAGAGAGAGCATGAGAAAGAAGGCCTTGGGGTTTGTCGGAGTTACATAATCAATCTCCTGTCAACTTCAGTGAAGGGGTGGAGTCTAGCCTGTCAATCAAGTCATAGTCGATGATGCCTCTGTGTGGGCATGGCCTTCTCCTGAGGATACTGGGAACTCCTGTCTTCCACCCTGGAGGCAGGGCACACACTCTCTCTGCTACACATTCTTGTTGACAGGCTACATGGTGCCATGCTGACAGCAACCAGAGCCCTGGAGATGCTTCTACTGCCACTGGACCCACAGGACTTTCTGCCCACCAGCCCGTGCTCTTCATTGCATGTGCTGCATGAGTCTGAAGAGGAATTAATGTACTAATATAGAACTTTTGGACTTGATCTGGACCGGGCTGGGATGTTTTCTTAATATATAATTATTCTTCGATCTAAAGCTCCTGCCTAGACATTTACGAGTCTCCCGGGATTTGTTTCTCTAGTCTACCAGGACTAACACAGGGCTGCTTTCCAGAAAGAAGAGGAGAGATAACACATGACAAAAGTGGAAGACCTGGGGTGGCATTTTCTCCTCATAAAAAGTCTTTGCAGAATCAGGAAGCTGTGAATATGGCCAAAAGTGTCACCCAGGGTTCTCAGCTTTGCTTCAAGTTCTTGTCCCAGATAGAATTAATGCAGACTAGTTTAATTTAATGTATTTATTGTGCAGAGGAAGAATATTATTTTCTTTTCTTCTAATTATTATGCCACGAACTAGAGTGAAATACTAGGATTTATTGAGGCATTTTCATTCCTTCTAATAGCTTGGCAATTGGAATTAGCATATAAAATGCTGCACTTTCTGCATTAAATTTTAACCCATCTACAGGCATAGCTGAGGCAGCAGGTTAGGTGAGAGAAGGGCTGATTGAGGAAAGACTAGGGCAGGGCCCATAGCGGGAGACTTGGAAGAAAGGTGGTTCGGTTTTCACAAAGGACATGTTCAGGTTATATTGACATTCATGCTCATTCTGATAGACCATTTCTGCTGTTGAATGTCCAGCTGCCCAGAGTATTTTCACACTTTATTCTCTTTTGAGGTAGGATTTTTTTTTAAGTGCTTTGACTTTACAAATGCTGTACTTTTCATTGGTTTCTGTCCCAAACTCTATCTCTATACATCCTCGCTCTCTCTCATCTGTGTATGATGTCTTCGGTGCCTAGCTAAACTCAAGAAGTGAAGAAAAAAATTAAGCTTCAAGTTTCGATATTGAAGGATCCCATGGGCCAAATACTGACTGGTGCGGGACATGTCAAGAGAAGACAAAAGGAATGCACAGAGGAACTGTTCTAGAAAGAACTGATCATTGTTCAATCATTTCATGAGTACTTGATCAAGAACACATGTTAGTGAAGGAAGACGTCCAAGTTTCACCAAAGGCATGGTGGAAAACAGCGCTCCCAAAATTGCTCGAACACAAATTGAGCTGTTTCAACAAATGGGTGAAATGGTGACCGTGCTCGCTTGACTGTGCCAAGAAGTGTTGGAGACAGCTACCTGGGCAGTGACTGCAAGAGATCTAAAGTTGTGCTCATGTTTTAAGGTCTAGAGAAAAGACTTTCAGTCATGAGGCCAGGTGGGTGGTACACAGCAGAGTTGATTATATATTGCCTGGGGTAGACGGGCTAAAGCTATACCAGGCATTAGCCCCGAGCTCAGGGCCTGGTGCCCGTATATACTGTTCAGAAATGAGGAATGGGCTTGGGCCCTGGGGATGGGAGGATACAGGCTGAAGTCTTCTTGGTTAACCAATGTCATGAGAGCTTCAGGTAGTCATTTTTGCTTGTCATCACTCATGGTTCACTAATTCCTTTGTGGTCGGAACTGTCCTTGGTTCACTGGTTTCTGAAAAAGGCACATTCTTTCCTGTTTGTGCAGGACTTTTTACAGTGTCAGCCTTGGGGCAGAACTTTACATGGTGGGCTTAGGGGTAAAGATGGAGGAACTTTGGTTTTCAGCAAACTCTACTAAGTCTTACAATTTTAAAAATGGCGATTCAATGAAGTGCATACACTATCAAGCTATTATTAATATCACATTCAAGTAAGGTTTTTCTGAAGAAATCTTTAAAAATGGTACTTGTACATCCACAGGGAGTGGCCAGAAATTTAAACTGGAATTTTAAATTTTGATAAGAAGTTGAGGAATAAGGGATGCCTTATGTCAGATAGATCTTTGTAGCAAACACATTGACATCTACATGGTGTTGACCTGTGTTTTCCCGAATATGCAAAGGCATCCAGTGGTGTGGATTAAACACAGTATAGAGAACATTGTGAAGAATGATAATTCCAGAACACTCCATTGTGCTTATGCAGAATATATTCACAATCCAAGAGACAGTTGTTTGAACAGAACAAGGGACAACTTGGTTATATACCAAAACGTTGTGTGTGTCAGAATTTTATCCTCATATCATACTTATTCAATTGTATGCTGAGCAAATAAACTGAGATTCTGGACTATATATGAAGAAGAATGTGGCATCAGTATTGGAAGAAGATTCATTAATCATCTGTACTACACATATGACATAACCTTGTTTTTGGAAGTGAACAGGACTTGAAGTATTTACCAATGAAGACCAAAGACTATAGCTTTCAGTATGGCTTACACATCAACGTAAAGAAAACAAAAATCCTCACAATTATAGCAACAAGCAACACTATAAACACAAAAGATGGAAGTTAACAAAAATTTCATTTTCCTTGGATCCACAATAAATATTCATGGAAGCAGTAGTCAAGAAATCAAATGACATGTGTGATTGGACATGGCTGCTGCAAAAGATCTCCAAAGTATTCAAAAGCAAAGATGTCACTTTGAGGACTAACATGCACTAAGATATTTTCAGTCTTCTCTTAGCATGTGACACCTGGACAATGAAGAAGGAGGAAGAATCGATAGCTTTGAATTATGGTATTGGCAAAGAATATTGCATATATCAGAGCCACACTGCCAACTTTGTATTGACATAGATATAAAAGCAACGATTGTGAGACGCCAGTCCTAGGAGCAGGCCATGTGCTTGGTACCATAGGTGAAGAGCCCGAACAACAAGGGCGGTTGGTAGTGTGGCTGCAGCAGGGGACTCCCAGCTCACCAGAGTGAGCATAGTGCGGGGCCAGAAGGGCTTCACTCTGTCGTGCAGCCTCTTGCAAAGGCAATACCTCAAAGCCATAACATTGAACAATCATTACAATAATTTCTTTCCAAATGCCCCCAAATTCTCCTTCAACCCAACCCTGTGGTTACTGTTAGGTGCTGCTGAGTCATGGCGGCCCCACGTCCTGTCATCCTCTCTTTGTAGGAGTGTCCTGGTGTTCTCCCAAGACAGATTTGTTTGCTCTTCTGGCAGTCCCTGGTACTTTCCACATTCTGTTCCAGTAACAACATGTAAACACATCAGTGCTTCTATGCACGGTCCTCCTAAGGCACGGTCCAGCTTTCAAAAGCACGGGAGGCCATTGAAAATGCCGTGGTTTGGGCATCATTGTTCTCAATATGACACCCCTGCTCCTCAGTACTTCAAACAGGTCTTGTGCCACAGATTTGCTCAATACCATGTGTCATTTGACTTCTTGATTATGGCTTCCATGAGCATTAACTATGGATCCAAGCAAGATGAAAATTTTGACAACTCCAAAGTTTTCTCTGTGAGTAAAGGGTTGGACTCCACCCTAATCTTTCCAGAAGGCTTGGCTGCTCACAGCAGACCCCGTCATGGAGTTGTTTACATTATGTTAGGCCATACCACGGGAGAGACATCAACTGCTGCACGGCTCAGCAGTATTAGGCTATTATTCATTGGTCCTGTTGTGAGGACTTGGGTTTTCTCTGCATTGAGTTACAATCCATCCCGAAGGCTTTAGTTTTCAATTTTCATCAGCGAGTGCTTCAGGTCCTCCTCATTTCAGCCAGCAAGATGATTATGCACATCACAGCATCTCAATAAGCCCTCCTCCAATTCCAATGCCACCCTTTTCTTCCTATGGCCCAGTGTCTCAGATTATGTGTTTAGCAAATAGATTCAATAAGTAAGGTTATAAGACATCAACCTGACACATAACTTCCTTGATTTTAAACTGTGCAGCATTGCCTTGTTTTGTCCTTTTGATCTGTGTACTGTGCTCTGGTCTGGGTACTCTAGAGAAGCAAAATCAGTGATCTCTCTCCTCTCCATCTTCACATCTACATTTATGTCACGGGAGTGGTCCCCACAGTTGCAGAAATGGATCAGCCCTGGCCAGTTCAAGTATGTGGGTTAGATACTAAACTAGACTTTTCATGACTTTCACAGTTGCTGGGACTGAAGAACCTGGAAGCAAGAAGGCAATGTAGGAAGATGAAGTGGGAAGACCACAGCTGGAGAATGCAGAAGAGCTAAGTCCAAGAGTGGCAGCTTGGATGTTAGGCTCTGATGGCTCCCAAGACTGATTTGAATACCAACAACTGGAGGATGATGAGGCAGACGAGGATCCAGACTATCCAGGAGTGAAGGAGTTCTCCACAACCTTTACACACACACACACACACACACACACACACACACACACATAAAGTAGGCCACACCTCCAATGAAACATCAGGGCTGTGACCTGAGTAAGGGGTTGCACTCCACCCTGATCTTTCCACACAGCTTGGCTGCTCACAGCAGACCCCACCATGTTGTTTTCATTATGTTCGGTCACACCATGGGAGAGACATCAACTGCTGAATGAGTCAGCATCCCAGTCCAGCCAAGCTGACATAAAACCCAACGATTGCATAATCATTGCAATGGCATCACAGTTTGTTTTGGTGCACACAATTGAATGTCTCTGCATAATCAATAAAATACAAGTACATGGCTTTCCAGTATTTTCTGCTTTTAGCCAAGATCCATCTGGCACCAGCAATGATACCTTTCGTACCATGTCCTCTTCTGAATCCCGCTTGGATTTCTAACAGTCCACTGTTGGTGTACTGCTGCGGTTGTTTCTGAATTATTCTCAACAACAGTTTTCATGCATATGAATTATATTGATGGATACTTTCCACATTCTGTTGGATAGTTTTTCTTTGGAACTGGCACAAATAGGAATCCTTCTCAGTCTTTTGCCCAAGTAATTGTCTTCCAAATTTCTTGGCATTGCCTAATGAGTGCTTCTAGTCCCACATAGCTTGCTGAAATATTTCAATTGGTATTCCTTCCATTAATATTCCATCATTTTGTGGATCCTTATTTTTGCTAATACCTTCAGTGTAGTTGGGATTTCGCCTTTCAATACCATAGGTTTGGATCACATACTACTTCTTCAGGTGGTTGGACTTGCCCCAGGTTTTCTTCTTTTCTGGTATTGTAATTCTGTATATTTTTCCCATTCTCTCTGGATACTTTCTGCATCATTCATAGAACCCCTCAATACTGCAACTTGAGGCTTGGCTGTTTTCCATATTTCTTTCAGGCTGAGAGCTGATAAATGCATTCTTTCTTTCTCGTTCCAGGTCATTGCACATTTCATTATAACACTTTACTACGTCTTTTTGAGCTGCCCTTTGACATTTTCTGTGCAGCTTTTATACTCCATCACTTCTTCCATTTGATTTAGCTACTTGCATGTCCAAAAGCAAGTTTCAGGGTCTTTTTCTGACATCCACTTTGGTCTTTTCTTTTTAATGATATTTGCTCTCTTAATTATGAGCAGGACTCTGTCATTGATATTCAGTTTTTGAGATGTTCTCTAAATGAGAACAAGATGGGTTGTACTCAAGTTTCGGTTTTGGCTCTTAGGGAGTTGTATTAATTTTCTCCTACTTCAATTGGATCTTATGAGCAATTGGCAATCTGTTCCACAGTTGGTCCCTGCCTTTATTTTGGCTGATAATATTGAGCTTCTCCATCGTCTCTTCCTACATCCAAAGGTAATTGATTCCTGTGCATTCATTCTATCCAGGTAGTTGTATGACAGAAAGTTATGCTATCAAAGACAGGTGCTTGCAATGAAGATGTTGTTGGTTCTGCGAAACCCATTGTGGGGCTTCCAGCTTCACTTGTATCACAAAGGCTATCTTTTCCAACTACTGATTCTTTCTGCCTCCTTGTCCCCAACTGTGGCATTCTAGTTGCCAGTAATGATCACTTTGTCGTGATTACATGTCTGATCAGTTTCAGAGCTAAGAAGTTGGTATAATTTTTAAATTTCCTCATTGCTAGCTTAGCAGTTGGTGCCTAAACTTGAACGATAGTTTTATTAACTGGGCTTTTTGTGGGTGCATGCATATTACTATGACACAGGCAGTTGGTCTTCAGAGTGGATCCTGCAAGGCTCTGTTGAAAATGAGTAGAGTGCCCCTTCTTTGGAACGTGTCACCCCTGGCATAGTAAACTGTTTCATCGTCCTACTCCAAATGGCCATGGTAGTTCTAGAAATTCACATCAACTGGATGATATGTAAATTGTAGGGGTGGAGTCTAGCCTGTCAATCAGGTCACAGCCTGACAATGCCTTCTTGACCTTGAGGGCATTGCCTTCTCATAAGGGGGGTCCTGGGATGCTCCATACCCTCTCTCTGCCTTCACCTTCCTGCTGGGGAGCCATTCTGCCTTCACTTTCCTGCTGGCAGTCCCTGGTTGCTTGCTAGACCCCTGGAGATATGTCCACTGCCATTGAATCCACAAGACTTTTCACCTGCTGCTCTGTGGTATACCTGTATTCTGCATCACTGCATGTGGCTGTGTGAGTCTGAAAAGGGACTTATGGACTAGAATCAGCTTTATGGATTTTAGTTAGACTGGACCGAGATGCTTGCTAGCTATATCTAATTACTTCTTAATATAAAACTCTCTTTTACACATATATGAGTGTCTCTGTATTTGTTTCTCTAGTCACCCAGCCTAACACAGGCCAACACTATCCATTTCATTTTACTAATGCCTAGGATATTGATCTTTATGCATTCCATTTAATTTTGATGATGTCCAATTTTTCTAGATTCATACTTTTTTTATTCCATGTTCTGAATATGAATGGATTTTTACAGCTGTTTCTCCTCGTTCATCCACAAATGAAAGTTCTGAAAGTTTTGGCTCCAACCATGTCATTAAGATCGACAATATTTTAAGAAGGCAGCTCTTCTCCAATTGTATTTTGATTTCCTTCTAACCTCAGGGCTCATCTTCTGGCACTACATCTCTGAATGCCTCCCTGCTCCTCATAATGTTTCCGGTAGCTGAAAGACCCCAGATGTGGACAGCTTATTCCTTCTTCCCAGTCTGCTCTTCGTTTGGAAGCTCCACTGCAGCCTGTCTACCGTGGAAGAGGTGCTGGCCCCAGGGGCATCACTTCCAGCAGCACAGGAGCACATACGCCCCCATGTACACCCAACTAGCTGACAAGTTGTGGATGCACCTCTAGAAAGTACCTATATATTTTCACCTCTGTCTACTTGCCTATTCTGCCTACTTTAAGCAAGTGAAATCATGCTTTATCCTTTGTATCTGACTTATTTCACTCAGTGCACTGTGCCTTAAAAAAATCATTTTATTGGGAGCTCTTACAGCTCTTATCACAATCCATACACACATCCATTATGTCAAGCAAATCTTTACATTTGTTCCAATCATCATTTCAAAACATTTTCTTTCTACTTGAACCCTTGGTATTGGATCCTCACTTTTTTACCTCCCTCCCCAACCCTCCCTTCCTCATGAACCCTCGATACCTTATTTTTTTCTCATGTCTTACAATGACCAATGTCTCCCTTCACCTACCTCTCTGTTGTCCGTCCCCCTAGTACACTGTTTTGAAGGTCTGTCCACGTTATGGCATGTATCAGACTTTTAGTTCTCTTTATAGATGAACATTATGCCCTTGTATGGGCATACGACATTTTCCCAACCCTTCATTTCTCTATGGACACTGAGGTTGTTTCCCCCTCTTGGTTAATGAAAACAGCTCTGTAAAGAACATGGTGTATAAGTCGATGTTTGAGCCCCAGCTTTTAATTGTGGGGGTTACCCCTGGGAGCAGACTTGTGGCACTGTACAGAGATGGCAATTCTATGTTTAACTTTTTGAGGCAGCTCCAGACTCTATGAAATCCCAAAATTGGAAGTAGATGCATATTGATGTAAGATGACTCTACTGTGGACCAAAGAAACTTGTATATAGGGTCCTGATGTGTCCCATAAAGACCCTCCAACACCTCTGAGGGCCAGGCACGTCCACCTCAGAGCCTGGGAGTATGTACCTGGCCCTCGGGGGTGGGGTGAGGTGGTGGTGATGACTGCGGCATTTGGCTGGGGCAGGGCATGTGCCACTGGCTGCCTATATCCAGTTTCAATGTTCTTAAGATTAAAAATCTCTATTGCGATTGATGATGTCAGATGGTGGTCAAATGAGTTTACAGATTATGGAGCTGATTTATGGAATATGCTTGCATTTCTGTCAAGCAAGATGCCATGGAGACTTTAACGGCCACTATTCAGATGTCTCATCTGGCAACAGTAAATAGCTTAGCTTGTTTTGTCCTCCTGAACTCCTACTTGCTCCTCAAATCTTCACGTCTGTCTCTGTAGGCACAGGACCTGGCTTGCAAACACTGGGTAGCCACAGTCTCTGCAGAAGCCTTCCCAAACCAAACAAGTTTGAACTTCTCAGTGAGAGTGAGGTAATTAGTTTATTGTGCCAACCTGGCCGATAAACACATGTGGGGTTAATTGAAGGGCGGAGCGATAAGTGACTCAGTGAGCCTCGCCTTTCTAGTTCTCGGGTCTCTCTCTTGCTTTCCGATGGTTGGACCAGGGTGTAGCTGCCTTAGCCAGTTCCCTGCTTCAGCTGGCAATGCTCACTTCCTGCAAGACATCCCTGAGGAAAAGCTGCATGTATCTACCCTGATGCAGCCCTGGGTGCTGGAGCAGCCATGTGGAGACCCCTGCCAGTGCTGAGATGCTCACATATTCACTAATTCAGCTTTCCTCCTGCAGTTGGCATCATTGCGTGTGTTTTGTGAGATGGAGGAGGACTTTGTGGATTGGTGTGGGACATGTGGATTAATGTTGGACTTGTGGGCTTGGGCAGCACTGGGTTGGGATGTTTTCTTGATGTGCACTTAACCTTTATATAAAACTCTCTCTTATACACAAGTTTCTGTGGATTTGTTTCTCTAAAGTGCCCAGGCATGCACATGAGTTTTACGTCACAGAAGAGGAAGCAAAGGAACGCCATCCTCTTGGACCCTCCTGGGTCATATTTTCTTTTCTTTATGTCTCAGGTGAAGTTTGAAACAGTACCCCATAAGGCACCAGCTCACCTTTCATGGAGCGTGTTATCTGGCTGTGCGGATGCTGCCCTGCTCCCACCCACCAGCTGTGAGTTATGTGAACTATTCAGTTACTCTGCGTGAATAACAGCACAGCCTGGCAGGAGATGGCCTTTCTCAGCGCTGAAATGGAGTCTTAAAGTCCTCAGTTCCTGGCCACGACTGCTCGACTTCAGGGCCCCTGTGTCTGGGAAACAGGGGTGTGCAGAATGCTGGCTGCTAGGGTCCCACTTGCAAATTGAGCTTGTCCTGAATGAGCTTCATGTCTGCACTCAAGCCAAGCACCCACCTTAGAGGTGGCATAGCCTTCACTGATGGACAGGGTGGTGGTTTGAGCCCCCGCAGAGGAGCTGTAGAGGAAAGGCCTGGGGCTCTGCCTCTGAAAGGTCCCAGCCGTGGACAGAGCCTCTCTGTTTTGCACATGGGGCCACCACGAGTTGGAGTCCAGTTGTGATGACTAACAACAATAGCATTCACTACCAAACTAAAATATCAAACTCACAACTTACAATCAAGTTGGCTACAGTGCGGCTGTTGGGTAAGCACTGGGCTGCTAACCTCTAGGTTGGTGGTTCAAACTCACTAGTCACTCTGCAAGAGAAAAGTGAAGCTATCTGTTCCCACATGACTTACAGTTTCAGACACATGGAAACAGCAAAGCGACGAGGCTACTTGGCTGTCAGCTGTGGATTTTTCTCCTGTACAGGCACTGAGACTGTGCCTCCTGCCCCTGTGAGAGCCCCCCACCCCACCACCGTGAGCACTGAGACCCCACCTCATCCACATCCCCTTCCCTAGCTGTGGAATAATACCAGGCACTTAACCAGAAAACAATGACCAGAAGGTTTGGAGACAGATGCGAGGAATGGGGATGGCCTTGGTCCTTCACGGATGTATCCTGGCCAGCACCACAGACTCCAAAACGGAGGGGCGTGCATGTTGTTTAACATTGTAAAGAATAGCAAGTGGCTACCGAAAAGAGCTTTTTATTTCATTTGTTTGGTATAGATAGGAGAGGAAGGCTAACAAACTGAAGCGTACCATGGTTAACAGAATGTGACAGGGTTTTGAAAGGTGCCGCTGCTGGAAGGGGAGGGCCTGGCACAGGATGCAGGAGAAAATGCCTGAGAACTGAGGTGGCACATGGACAATGATCCCAGGCAGGCACATGTGACCTTAATTGCCTCTAAGGAACTGATAGGAAACATTCCTGCCCAGGAATTCCTAACATTAGAAGAGAGGCAGGCAGGAAGCAGGGGTGTTGCCTCTACTCCACACTGAAGTCCTCAGGGGAAGGAGAAGTTTGTTGCATGAGAGAGGGGGAGGGGAGACTTTCAATATCTGTGATAACTGAACAATAAACAAGCTGTCTAGGAAGTAAGGGTCTGCCTATTCCGCAGTATGGTTACTTAGAGCAGATTAGGGATCTGAGAAGTCAAGAAGCTTGTATATAGAGATGTCCCAGAGCTCTGGCTGAGGCACAGAGTAGCAAGTGCTCCTACTCGTGTGACTACACAAGCTCAGATCAGAATAATGATTGGGTGTCCTCACTGCTCAGTTCTGCACCATCACTGGGTCCTCACTGCTCAGTCCTGCACCATCACTGGGTCCTCACTGCTCAGTCCTGCACCGTCACTGGGTCCTCACTGCTCAGTCCTGCACCGTCACTGGGTCCTCACTGCTCAGCCCTGCACCGTCACTGGGTCCTCACTGCTCAGTCCTGCACCGTCACTGGGTCCTTACTGCTCAGTCCTGCACCGTCACTGGGTCCTCACTGCTCAGTCCTGCATCATCACTGGGTCCTCACTGCTCAGTCCTGCACTGTCATTGGGTCCTCACTGCTCAGTCCTGTACCAGCACTGTGGTCCTAACTGTGCACTTTTTTCATACTTTTGTCCTATATCCAATCTCATATTTGCATATCATTGTAGCTAATATTTAATTTTTGGAAACACCATTTTAAATATCTATTAACCATTGGAATATAAATTTATTTTACTCACTGAAATGAATAATGATGGTAGTAACTATCAAGAAAAAAATTGAATTGAGTTGGACAATTTGCTTTATTATTCCTCCAAATGTTTGTTTTATATTTAACTGCTAGAACTTTCATTTTCTCTTTGGCCCTGGTCTTTGAACATGGAGTAGGGAGAACAGTTGAATGCATCTTCTCAACACAGAAGTTGTCAGAGTTGTCCCTGCCTGTACTGCATTTCTGCAAGCCACCCTCTGGTGTCACCATGAATTCTGAGGAAGCATCTGCTCTGCAGGGGCCTGCTTTCTCTGGGATTGTTTTCAAGTCCTGACTTTCTGTCTGCAAGTTTTTGATCAGACTAGAAATCAGAGTTTTCAATGTGTAACCAAGACTCAGGTTCGCTCCTCAAGCAGTCTTTTGAGGAATGCATTCGCTGAAGCAGGAAGCGGTGTACTGCGGGCCCTAAGGATAACACCTGCCTGGGCATGCCCAAGCAATAGGGACCATGTCACGACTGTCCTCTGGCCAGCAGCTCTGTGCGGTGCTGATGCCTCCTGGTCCCAGACATGTAACATGGATTTGGCCAAGACATTGGGTTAAATGTGGGACCAGTGCTTTGAATAGCTTGCTGTTGGCACAAAGAGGCTGCACAATATATTGTCTACCCAGAGAATGTAGTAATGTGTTCACAGGAAGGGTGACATTCTAGCTGGGAAGAGACAACTAAGCAGCACTTGGCCTTGATGTAGTGGACAGTGGGAAAGGACACTCGAGAGTGGAGGAATAATATGTGCAAACCCAAAGGGAAGTTAAAAATGTCAGCCTCAAGATTGTCATTTCGGGTCCCTCCAGAACCTGCTCCCCAGGGCACACCCCACCCGCACCTAACCACGTACTCAGCCTGGATTGCAGACTGGGATGTAAAAACATGTGCATGCAAATTCCGAGCAGCCCGTGGACAGCTCTGTGTATGTATGTATGTAAGTACGTACGTATGTACACACGTACCTATGTATGTATGTATGTATGTATGTGTGTATGTATTTTTCTACAGACCCATATCAAGCTTACCCGGATGAGTGAGTCTTAACGAATGCTGCTTCTAGAACTAGGGGGTCATTTTTAAAAGAGAAATTGATGTCATCGGTCACACTTTTATTATTTTTCTAACTTTGGGTAATATTAGCATCGATAACTGAGAGTCTGTGTTAGGTCAATTGGACTAGAGAAACAAATGCCGTGACACTTATTTATGTACAAGCAAGAGCTTTCTATTAAGAAGCAATTCTAGGTCAACAAGGCAACCCAGCCCACTCCAACTCAGTGATGGAGGTCCGATGCCAGTCTTGAAGTCCCTCTTCAGACTCCTGTAGCTGCATGCCAGTGACACAGAAAGGTGAACCTGGATGTAGAAAGATCCTAGGCAGTAGGGGCACAGTCAAATGGGTCCAAGGTCAGGGGCAATGTGGCAGGAAACCGGCAGCTCTGAGTCGGGCAGCCCACATGGGGCTATCCTTTAGGGCAGACAGGCAGGGTCACAGCAAGCAGAAAGGCAAGGTGGCAGAGAAAGAGATCATCTCTGTTTGCCTTGTTCTTATACAAAAGACGTATGACATCAAGCAGGTGTCATCAGGTTGCAATTTGATTGACAGGGTTAACTCCCACCCCCCAGCCAGGAGTGTCTAGTTGACATAACTAACCCATGACTACCCATGACTACCACAAGATCCCAAAGAGCTAAACAGACCCCCTTCTGTAAAGAGCTGCAGTCTCAAAACCCCCAGTGGCAGTTCCACCCTGGCCCCCAGTGCAGTGGTGCCTTGGAATCTGCTTGATGGCAGTGAGGTGAGGTCCCAGAGAGAAAGATGAGACTCTCGACTCTCACAAAGTGCATAGTCTGAGAAGCTCACTGGGCCAGTTCTCATCTGTCCTGTCACTGTCTGTCCAAAGCAACTCGATGGCTGTGGGTTTGGTTTTCAGTTTGGAGGTCCCATGAAGCAAAAAGGGCCAGGGAAAGTCAGGATGCCACCCCTGGGCAATCCAAATGAAGACTTGGGCTTGATTGAGATGGGACCACAGAATGCCTTGAAGGTCCTAGGCTGACAGGCAGAGGGATTCCTGCAATGGTGTGGGAACAGGGCTGAGGACTCAGTGAGAACAGGGGTGTCCAGCCACACAGAGCGGGGTAAGTGCAAACATTTATTTTTGTAAAAGCACATGTGGGTTTCAGTAGTCTAACAAAGTTGGAATTGACCCCAATCTGTGATCCCCGAAGCCCCTCATTTGTGAGTTCTGGGAAAGAGCTGACAAGATGACATCAGCTTTCCTCAGTTCAATTAAACGTGGAGCAATTTCTTCCTGGTTCCCCTTCTCTGGCCCCCACAGAGTCTGGATGGGCTGTAGCCTTTCAACCTTGTACAAGTAACCTCAGGAGAGAGCTCCCTGGGGTGCACACAGCCCATCCCTCAATGACCAGAGAGCTCCCGACCCTTACCTCAGAGAGCAGGAACCTTGACTTCTTCTGATTCCTATGCCTCTCTCTGCCATTACAATGACCTTTCCCCTTGTCCATCAGTCCTTGTCCCATCCCTGCTGCACTCATTCTGAATGAAGTCCTAGTTCCTCTTCTAGCTTTGTCTGGTGCAACTCCATTTCCCCTGACAAGTCATAGATGAGATTCAGTAAAAGCACTTCTCTCAAATTTAATAAACCCAGGGAGACAGTCCCAAGAAAGACACCCACAAAAAGACCACAAACCGAATGCACCAACAGGACAATACCAAGGTATCTTTTTAAAAAAAAAAAAACATTTTATTAGGGGCTCATACAACTCTTAACACAATCCATACATATGCACACATCAATTGTATAAAGCACATCTGTACATTCTTTGCCCTAATCATTTTTTCCTTTTCTTTTTTTACATTTTATTAGGGGCTCCTACAACTCTTATCACAATCCATACATATACATACATCAATTGTATAAAGCACATCCATACATTCCCTGCCCCAATCATTCTCAAAGCATTTGCTCTCCACTTAAGCCTTTTGCATCAGGTCCTCTTTTTCCCCCCCTCCCTCCCCGCTCCCTCCTCCCTCATGTGCCCTTGGTAATTTATACATTGTTATTTTGTCATATCTTGCCTTATCCGGAGTCTCCCTTCCCCCCCTTCTCTGCCGTCCATCTCCCAGGGAGGAGGTCACATGTGGAACCTTGTAATCAGTTCCCCATTTCCAACCCACTCACCCTCCACTCTCCCAGCATCGCCCCTCACACCCTTGGTCCTGAAGGTATCATCCACTATGGATTCCCTGTGCCTCCATCCCCCATATGCACCAGTGTACAACCTCTGACCTATCCAGTCCTGCAAGGTAGAATTCGGATCATGGTAGTTGGGGGGAGGAAGCATCCAGGATCTGGGGGAAAGCTGTGTTCTTCATCGGTACTACCTCGCACCCTGACTGACCCATCTCCTCTCTTAAACCCCTCTATGAGGGGGATCTCCAGTGGCCGACACTTTGAGCCTTGGGTGTCCACTCTGCTCTTCCCCCTTCATTCAATATGGTATATACACACACACACATATATATATACACATATATATCTTTTTTTTTTTTTGCATGATGCCTTATACCTGGTCCCTTTGGCACCTCGTGATCGCACTGGCTGGTGTGCTTCTTCCATGTGGGCTTTGTTGCTTCTGAGCTAGATGGCCGCTTGTTCACCTTCAAGCCTTTAAGACCCCAGACATTATCTCTTTTGATAGCCGGGCACCATCAGCTTTCTTCGCCACATTTGCTTATGCACCCATTTGTCTTCAGCGATCCTATCATGGAGGTGTGCAGCCAATGATATGATTTTTTATTCTTTGATGCCTGTTAACTGATCCCTTCGGGACCACTCAATCACACAGGCTGGTGTGTTCTTCCATGTGGAGTTTGTTGCTTCTGAGCTAGATGGTCGCTTGTTTATCTTCAAGCCTTTAAGACCCTAGTCACTATCTCTTTTGATAGCCGGGCACCATCAGCTTTCTTCACCACATTTACTTGTTCACCTGCTTTGCCTTCAGCAGTTGTGTTGGGAGAGTGAGCATCATAGAGTGCCAATTTAATAAAAGAAAGTATTCATGCATTGAGGGAGTGCTTGAGTAGAGGCCCAAGGTCCTTCCGCCACCTTAATACTAAACCTATAAATGTAGACACTTAGATCTATTTCCCCATCCTTATATATATATTTGCATGTACATGTCTTTGTCTAGACCTCCATAAATGCCTCTTGACTCCAAGCTCCTTCCTCCATCTCCCTTAACTTTCCGCCTGCCCCACTACCATGCTCCATCCCCACCTGGGTTACAACTATACCTCTTCTCTAAGCAACCTTACCCTTGATCATTCCCCACCAGGCCTGCCACTCCCCTCTCTCTACCATTTTGAGTCCCATGTTGTTCCCTTGTCCCTGTGTTTGTTAACACCACTTCCTTACCCCCTATCCCTCCCCCACCCCAAGTCCCCCCGGAACTGTCTGTCCCATTGTTTTTCCTCCAGATAGTTCATCCAGCCTGTCCTATTCAGACAGACCTGTGGAGACACTAACATGCATGAAAACAAGACAGAGGAAAACAAAGCAACAGTATACAACCAGACAACAAAACAGCAACAACAAACCACTGACAAAGAACAAAACAAAACACATCAAGAAAGAAAGGATCATTTGTTGGCCTTTAGGAGTGTTTTCCATTCCAGTCTGTTGGGTCACCACGCCCTGGCCCCAAAGTCCACTTTCAGCATTCCCTGGGAGCCTTGCCACTCCATTCCCTTGCTGTTCCACTGCATTTCCTCAGTGCTTTGCCTCGGTGTGGTGGGATCAGGTCAGGTGCAATTCCCACACTGTGTCTCCAGTGCTGTCCCCTGTATCGCCCTTAGTCACTGAGGGGCATCATGTCTCATAGTAGGGCCAGCCATGTTGTTCTCTCTGTGGACTGGCTGCTTTACTCAGGAACATCATCCTCACGGCCTGGTGGCCCAGGCTGTGTTCTACTCTCTCCTCCTCCCCCTTCATCTGCTACTGTGTACTCTGATCAGATATGTCCATCTCCCGGAGCTGCAGAATCAATGTCGTCCTTTGAAACAAATTCTTTTCGGGGGAGGGGCAGGAATCCACTTAATTTTTGGTGCTGGGGCCAGCCTCCCAGCCAAGGTATCTTTTATTAATTAGTTTCAAAGAAGAATGAAATTTAATAACCCAGCTCTAGGTTGAGCTCCAAAGTGACTCAAGTGTTTACCAAGCCCATAAATGAGAGGGCTTTGTTTATTGGGAACAGTTCCCACGGAGGACTTTATTAAACGCTTTGTTACAGAGACAAGAAATAACTCCCATGAAAGAGTTTCTGCTTCCACAGGGAGGTAGCGTACTGACTCAGAAGTTTCTTTGTGCTTTCATTAAACGTTTCTAAAAGCCACTGTCCTTCTCTCTCTGTGGCGCCACGTGCAGTTGGGTGACTGTGCCTAGCCTCCGCTCACCTCGACCCCTGTGAGACCTGCTTTTTTTATGCCTGGCACCACAAAAATGGCATTTAAAATGTACTGAAAAACTCAGCTTATACACGAGTATATACGGCAATTTCCTGTCAACTTGATAAACAAGAGTGAAGACGTGGAGTCTAGCTTGTCAATCAGGTCATTGCCAATGATGCCTCTCTGTGGGCGTGGCCTTATCATGAGGATTATGGGAACCTTCTCTATTCCTCCCTGGATGTGGGAAACACTCTCACTCTACCACATATTCCTGTTGAAAAGCCACATGGAGGCAGCCTGATGGCAGCCAGAGGCCTGGAGATGCTTCCACCGGCATTGGATCCACAAGACTTTTCGCCCACCAGCCTGTGATCTTCCTGCATTCGGCACCATTGCATATGCTGTATGAGTCTGATGAGGAATTTATAGTATAGTGTTAGCCATATTGGCTAATATCAGACTTAGGGACTTGATCTGGACTGGGCTGGGGTATTTTCTCAATATACACTTGCTTTTGATATAAAGCTCTCTTTTACACATATATGAATATCTCTGGATTTGTTTCTCTAGCCAACCAGGACTAACACACCAAGTATTTCATCTTACAAGGGCGCAAACTGTGAGCAGGAGGAACTTGCTGCATGGCGGATTGCAGGGTGGAAAGGTGTGTGATGAGTGTGGCAACAATGCTGAGCCTGCACAATGCTCTCTGGGGTCATCCAGGGAGGAAACCAGGGCAGCACCTCCAGTGGCCCTAGGGTGGAGGGACAGCTCTCCACAGAAGGCAGGGGTGATGAGGAGATGCTACAGGAACTGTTTCTATGGGGGCCTTCCACAACCCATGGGGTGCAATTTACCCCTGAGTGCCCAGCCCATTGGAGCCTGACCCATGGGTGAAGTGTGGGAAATGGGTGACAGCAACTACCTTTAATCTTTTCGATGTTCCCAATGGCTCAGGGTCAGTCTGATAGTTAAGGTTGTGTGTCAACCTGGCCAGGTCATGATTCTCTGGTTTGGCAGTTATGCAATGATGTAATCATCTCCTGTGATGTGGTCTGATGGGACCAGACTTGATCTTAGGGCAAAGAAGTATCCTTGGGATATGGCCTGCACCAAATTTATCTGGTCATCCTGGTGAAGCTCTCTAGCTTTTTGTTCCCTTTTGAGCCTGCATCTGGCTCCCATCCTTTGAGCTCTAGTTCTGGCCACTGGAGCCAGAGAACCACTGCTTTGCCTGCTGACCTTGGGTCTTATTGGCCTCTGCAGTTTAGGGGGTTGGTAATCTGTTCAGCCAAACTTGGGTTCATCAGTCTCTGAAGTTATGAGAGTCAGGAGAAGCCACCATCCTGCAAACTGATCCACAGACTTGGGACTTGCCAGCCTTTACCACCAGGTAAGCCATTTGCTTGAGAGAACACTCTATCTATCTATCTATCTATCTATCTATCTATCTATCTATCTATCTATCCCACTGGGTTAGCTTCTCTAGCGAACCCAGCCTAGAAGTCAGTTTGAGAGCACTAAAATGTTTCTGAATATCCTCATTTGAAAAATTAGAACTTAGGACTCTAACAATCCTCTTGGGTTATTCCAATAATGGAATTAAAGGCAGTTGCCTTGAAACAAAGAATCACAAGCAATCCTTCACTTTTTAATTTCTTTGGGCCTTGTATCTGAGCTTATCCAAGACAGAATGATGCCTTCCAGCCACTGGCGATAACATGGGGGATGATGAGTCCTGACATGTGGGAGTTAACGGAAGACAAAGAGTCAATGGGCTGATCTTGGCATAATGTTCTTAGCAGGAGACTGGAAACCTGAAATCAAAGAAATGGTGAACTGGAATGATGGGAGAAGATGGATTCTGTAGGCTTTGGGTTTAATTCAATTCTAAACTTCCTCTTTTCCCTTTTGTTTGTAAGGACTGTGCATGTCACCAATTGCAAAGCGGAGTCAGAGCTTGTTCTGTCGTGTTTAACAGTACAAGTGGCAGACTTCCCCATGGATGTTTCTGGAAACTTCTATATTACGTGTGGGAAGAACTCGAATAATCTATGGCTTATTTGTTTCCATGGTGGATGGATTTCACATTCATTCTTCATTTATGTGGTCCTCATGAAATCTGTTAAAAGTGACAGCCTGCAATCTGAGACTCACCTGCATGGAGTGGAGGGGAATATCATTTTGAGAAAGTGCTACCTGGCTGGAGTGTGTGAATACTGTGAGAGAGAGAGAGAGAGAGAGAGAGAGAGAGAGAGAGAGAGAGAGAGAGAATCACTTGAGCCAAGTGTTTGTGTGGGCAATGGAACAAAGTGTCATTTCTGGGCTGGGACCCAGTGGGCTCACTCCACTCTAGAATGAAGCACGATGCCTGAATTAGTCTACTTATTGCAAGGAAATAAAGTATATCTTTATATTATATTTATTTCTAAAGACAGGATAGAATTTCTAGGTTTCCTCACTATTTCTCAAACTCTCTCAAAACAGATATTACCACAGATGTTAATTTATTTATACAAGTGCTTATATAAAATGTCTATTGTTCAGATAACAAGAAACAAGAGTGGAAGGCTATGGTAGGCTGGGCTCTCTAGAGAAGCAAAGCCAGTGATGCTCACATATGTACAGAGAGAGAAATTTTACACTTGCCAGTAAATATCAATGCATCTGGATTGCAGATCCAATCAATTTCAGACGGAAGAATTTGGTAGAAGTCTTTACTTTCTTCCTCACTAGTTGTGGCAGTTCCTGTGTAAATCTGAGTACTAGGACTAATGGCATCTCCTTGTAGGTATACGGATGTTAGCTGATCTCAGACAGCACTGTGCTTCAAAACAGACCTCGGGGGGTTCCTTTTGACAGTGAGTGTCATGCCATTCCTCCGAGGGTTGCCATCCCCAGCATAGTAAACCAGATGATCATCTGGCCCATACCGGTCTGTTTTACCTCAAGGGCACTCTGGTGGTGTAGGGGATTGTGCAGTGAGCTGCTAGTCACAAAGGTGGCAGTTCAAACCTACCAGACAGGTTGTCTGCTCCCAGAAAGACTTAAAGTCTCTGAAACCCAGAGAGGCAGTTCTACTCTGTCCTGTGTGGTCACTGTGATTCTGAATTGCTCAAGGGCAGTGAATCTGGTGGGTAACGCTCATTTCATTTTTGAAGACTTCCAATTTTCCTAGATTCATACTTTATACATTCCACATTCTAATAGTTAATGGATGTTTGCAGCTGTTTCTTCTCATTTTGAATCATGGCCCAACAGCAAGCAAAGATTCCAAAAGCTTTACTCTATCCAAATAATATGAGAAGCCTGACTGTAGGAAGAGCTCAGCATCAGGATTGAAGGAAGGCTTATTTAGAACTTGTGATATGCAGACTTGAAGCACCAGCCGATGAAGTTCAAAGACAGTAGCCTTCAGTATCAATTGAAACTCAATGCAATGAAAGCCAAAATCCTTACAAATGGACCAGTAGATAACATCATGGCAAACAGAACAAGTTTGAAGTTGTTAAGGATTTCATTTTACTTGGATCTACAATTGATGCTCACGGAAACAACAATCAACAAAGCCAATAAATTTGCTACACAAGACATCGTTATAGTGTTGAAGATAAAGGATATTACTTTGAGGACTATGGTTGCCTGACCCAAGCCATGGTGTTTCACTGCTTCATATGTGTGATAATGCTGATAATGAATAAATAAGACTGCAGTAAAGTCAATGCCTTTCAATTACAGTGCTGGTGAAGATTGTTGAAAGTGCTGCAGGCAGCCAGAAGAACAGATAAATCTGTCTTGAACAATATACAGTTAAAATCCTTTGTACAAGAGAGGATGGCAAGACTTCATCTCAGGCAATCTGGACACATCATTAAATGAGGCCAGTCCATGGCAAGGACATCATGCTTGGTAAAGTAGAGGTCAGAAAACAAGGAAGGCCATGGATGGGTTGACACAGTGACGGCAACAATGGGCTCTGCCATAAGAACAAAGGCAGCAAGAGCTGTCATCGCATCTCCTCACACGGGATCAGGCCCCACGTGAACCTCCTTTCTGATGATTACACCAGGAACTGAACAAGAAAGTGGACGGGCTGCTCATAGGGGACTTCGTTATAGAACTGAGTACACTGTGTGATGACATATCATGGGGCATTGCTAGGTCTTAGCTATCAAATCAGAGAGACTCCTGACCCAGTCCCGTTGACACAAAACCTATCATAAGGGAACATAGTCATAAACTATGGCTACGAATCCAGAGCAGGGAGAGACAACAGAAAAAGAAAAGGTATTATTAGATATGGACTATAAATGGTGTATTTAATAAGTAGTAAATTAAAGATAGGGAAGACTATAAAAAATAAACCACAGAGACACAAAGGAATGTATAATACAAAGGGTATAAGGTGAGGTTTAACATATGCATAATCAGAATTCAAAAAAGATGATTAAAGAAATAAATATGAAGAAATAATTCTTTAAAAATACCTGAAGACACAGATTCAGGGCAGCAAGGGGAAGCCCCTACTCCTCTGGCAGTTAGTCATATGTGGCAGGCTGCATGTTGTGTGGTGGAAGCAGTGTCACTGGCATTTCAAATACCAGCAAGGTCACTCATGGGGACGGCTTTCAACAGAACTTCCAGACCCAGATAGAACAAGAGGAAGACCTGTCAGTCGGCTTCTGGGATTTACGGCAAGTGAAAACTTTGTAAATTTCCACAGAACATTGTCTGGTGTAATGCTGAAAGACGAGTCTCTTAGATTTTAAGGCTTTCAAAATAGACTGAAGATGATCGGAATGTTTAAGGTGGAGCTGGCTTTAAGAGGGGAGTGGACAAAAGCGATCCAGGCCTTCATCAGCTGACCTGGCACACCTCAGTGAGACCGAACTGCTGCAGATGTCTGTGAAATGTAGAATGTACAAGCTATGAAGCTAGGAAAATGAAAATTCATAAAAATGAACCTAACACTTGAAGATAGATATAGGCAGGATAGTGAGCAGAAATGGTTTGGTATTGACTATTTTAAATTGAATATTCATATAGTTTATTATCTCATGACAAAAGGAGCAAAGACTGAAGCTGTCAAGAATTTCATTTTATTTGGAACCACAGTCAATGCTCATGGAAGCAGGAGTCGAGAGATCAAACAATGCATTGCCTTGGGTGAACCTGCTGCATAAGACCTCTTAAAGAGGTGGAGAACAAACAAGTCGCGTTGAAGATGAAGGTGTTCCTAATCAAACCAGTGTATCTTCAATTGTAGCACAAGCCTGTGAAAGTGGGATAGTGACTAATGAAGACCATAGAACAATGGATGCACTCGAAGAACACTGTCGATCCAGAATATTGACAGCGCGAACAAATGGCAAAAGAACACACAAATCTATCTCGGAAGTAATACAATCAGAATGTTCCTTAGAAGCCAGTCTGGCAAGACGGGCTGTTATGTGCTTTGGGCACATTATGAGGAGAGACCAATTCCTGGAGAAGGACAGCAGGCTCGGTAACGTACAGCATCTGCGTAAATGAGGACAACCCTTCATGGAGGCCGTGGCAGTGGGCTCAAGCACAGCAGCTCTTGTGAGGAAGGTGCGGGACCGGGCAGTGTCTACACGCCCACGATGGGTCAGAACCAAGCCAATGACACCTGGTAACACAACCTGGAACAGGAGAGAGCACTGCCGATAGATTGCAAATGGGTCTTGGCGGAAAGTCGAGAAAACTGACTTTTGTTACCTGTGTTGCATTGCAATATGCTGATGTTATAATATTGCTTGCGAAAGGTGAGGAGGGTTTGAGGCACTTGCTGATGACAATCAAAGGCTGCAGCCTTCAATATAGAGAGCAACTCAATATAAAGAAAGTACAAGTCCATACGACTGGCCCGGTAAGCAGAAATGATGGACGTTTCCAAGCACTTTATTTTATTTAGATCCACTGTCCATGCAAGCAACAGTCAGGGGAGAAAAAGATATGTGACATTTGGGCAGATCTTATGCAAAAGACTTTTTTATTTTTACAAATTTTAATTAATTAATTTATTTTAAAAAATCATTTTATTGGGGGCTCATACAACTCTTATCACAATCCATCCATCCATCCATTGTGTGTCAAGCACATTTGTACATTTGTTGTGATCATCATTCTCAAAACATTTACTTTCTACTTGAGCCCTTGGTATCAGCTCCTCATTTTTCCCCTCCCTCATGAACCCTTGATCATTTATAAGTGATTATTATTTTGTCATATCTTACGCTGTCTGATATCTCCCTTCACCCACTACTCTTTGTCCATCCCCCAGGGAGGAGGTTATATGTAGATCCTTGTAATCGGTTTCCCCTTTCTACCAGTATCTCAGTATCCTCCCAGTATCTCCACTCTCACCACTGGTCCTGAAGGGATCTTCTGTCCTAGATTCCCTGTGTTTCCAGTTCGTATCTGTACCAGTGTACAAGCTCTGGTCTAGCTGGATTTGTAAGGTAGAATTGGGATCATGATAGTGGGGGAGGAGAAAGCATTTAAGAACTACAGGAAGGTTGTATCTTTCATCATTACTACACTGCACCCTGATTGGCTTGTCTCCTCCCCATGACCCTTCTGTAAGGGAATGTCCAGTTGCCCACAGATGGGCTTTGGGTCCCCAATCTGTACTCCCCCTCATTCACCATGATATGATTTTTTGTTCTGATGATGCCTGAGACCTGATCCCTTCGACACCTTGTGATCACACAGGCTGGTGTGCTTCTTCCATGTGGGCTTTGTTGCTTCTGAGCTAGATGGCTGCTTGTTTACCTTCAAGCCTCTAAAACCCCAGATGCTATATCTTTGGATAGCCGGACACCATCAGTTTTCTTCACCACATTTGCTTATGCACCTGCTTTGTCTTCAGCGATTGTATCAGAAAGTGAGCATCATGGAATGCCAGTTTAATAGAACAAAGTATTCTTGCATTGAGGGAGTACTTGAGTGGAGGCCCAATGTCCTTCTGCTACCTTAATACTAAACCTATACATATATGCACATAGATCTATTTCCACATCCTCATATATAAATATATTTACATACGTACATGCCTTTATTTAGACCTCTATAAATTCCATTTTGTCTCCTAGCTCTTTCCTCTATATCCTTTTACTTTCCTCTTGTCCCACTGTCATGTTCAGCCTTCATTTGGGTTTCAATAATTCCTCTCGGTTACATTACTCTTGGTCACGACCTACCAGGCCTCCCACACCCTCCTCATCACCAATTTGGATCACTGTTGTTCCCTTATCTCTGGGTTTGTTAACACCACTTTCTGCTCCCATAAAGATATACAGTTTTGGAAGCCCACTGCAGGGCTGCAGTGAGTCAGAATTGACTTGGCAACATCTAACAACAATGGTATCAGGTTGAAAGGTAGAGAAATCCATCACCCACTGCCATCAGACAGATTCCAATTGACAGCAACCCTGTCTGTGCCAGAGTAGAAGTGTCTCTTATGGTTTCTTAGACTGTAAACCTTCATGGCAGCAAGCAGCCTCCTCTTTCTCTCATGGCGCAGCTGGTGAGTTTGAAACACCACCCTTGCAGTTAGCCACCCAAACCTTCATTAGTAGTGCTATCATTGCTTCTTGGAAGGTAAGGTGAAGGGGTGGAGTCTAGCCTGCCAATCAGGTCATAGCCAATGAGGCCTCTGTGTGCGTATGGCCTTCTCTTGAGGATTCTGGGAACTCCTGTATTCCTCCCTGGAGGCAGGACAGACTCTCTGTTTCATATTCCTGTTGACAAGGCATGTGGAGCTAGGCTGATGGAGTCAGAGCCCTGGAGCTGGAGGAGTCAGGTGGAGACCCATGCCAGCACTGAGATGCTTCCACTGCCACTGTATCCACAAGACTTTCCACCCACTGGCCTGTGATCTTCCTGCATTCAGCATCATTGCATATGTTTTTTGAGGCTGAAGAGGAATTTATAGACTGTTATCAGACATATGGACTAATAGCAGGCTTATGGACTTGGTCTGGACCGGGCTGGGATGTTTTCTCAATATTCAATTGCTCTTGTGTATAAAGCTCTTTCCTATACATACATGAGTGTCTCTGGATTTATTTCTCTAGTCCACTAGACTAACACAAATGGCTACAGAAATAAACCATGGAGACAGAGAAGGGCAGAACACGAAGAGAATTGAGAGTCATGGTGGACAAGGGAGGTCTAATGCACGCCTAACTGGAGAGTCCAGAAACAAGGTTACCAGAGCAATATCTGAGAGATAACACTGAGGCAGACATCAAGACAAAGATTCAGAAGCACCCTATGGGCTAAAATAAAAATTTTAAATTTTGACCAAGAATATTAAAGTAAACCTGCTGGAAATCAAAGAGCAAGATAAAAATTTTAAAGCAGCCAGAGAGAAAATTAATTACCTACAAAGGAGCTACAAGGAAACTGAATTTTCAGCAGACTGTCATGCTCAGGAATGTTGCTCTTTGAAATCTTTTCCTGTGGGAGATCTTGCTTTTGAAAGCCTGTCATTAGAACAGGACCTCTCCCCACCAAAAGGACCTGAGCCCCCTGGGTCACGTGTGTCAGGACAGCAGCCTAGGGTTCCAGACAGGTCCCTCTAGTCTCTGACTCTGAAATTCAGCCGCATCCTGAGCTTTTACCTGAGCATTGTGGCACAGGGTCTCTCTAGGCCAGGCCCCATGACAGCCCCACAGACCTGCCTGCAAGGGGGGCTTTGGGGTCAGAGCGTCTTTCATGGGCTCCCTTCTTCCCAAGCCCTGCAGCAGCCTCCCCTCCTTCCTGCTTGAGAAGCCCTGACTCAGCTTGAAGCTATTTCTCGACAAAGCAAGCATTAAGTTCAGATTTGAGAGATTGTTTCCTGTGGCATTCTCAGAGTGGGTTGAAACAATCAAACCATGTTGTTCCCAACAAACACCTTCAAAATGTGTGTGTTGTACTTTGGATAATGTCTGTACCCCTGTGTTCAGCAGATCCATTTTCTCATAGCTTACAGCAAGTGGAAAAGGCATTTTATACCAACGTGATTAAAATATGTTATTTCTACCAGTGTCTTAGAGTACTTTGAGTTGTTGTGCTTTTTGGGTGACCCACGAAATCTGCCACAGCTTCACCCTGAGAGTTCATATCAGGATGCACATTATCTGATTCCAAGCCCAAAGGACTCAGGGCCCTGGCACCCATCCAGACCCAGGTCATGGGGCATGGCGTAGGGAGACCCTTCTCTTCCAGGAGCACACGTGCCTGGGCGGCAACAAGAGAGGAAGAAAGGTGGGCACCCTGGAGGGGCAAGGGAAGCCGTCCAACAAGCGGAACTCTCTTCTAAGCTCCCTTCTTATTTATAAATCCACTTGTTCTATAATACATATGTGATCACTTTAGGAAAAACTTCTCAAATCTTTACATAAAAGTGTCTCTACAAAGAACAGCAGCCTTGGGTGCTGTGAGAGCCCCTAGCCTGAGCTCTCACTTTAGCCTGGACATTTCTTGGTCCTTTCGAAGAAGTCCCCTCATTTCCCAGAGAAGCAAGTGGAAACCTTTTTAAAGGTGGATGTGTTTTAGCCCCTTCTCAACATAGCTAAAAATTAAAACCATCTCTGCCCTTCTGAATGAAAATTGTCTGAAGTGAAACTCAAAGTAGATAAAAAATAAAACCTTTTCTGGAGACAGTCTATGCTTTTACTTGGAATTTTCTCCTCAATTATTTCAGCATAATATAAACTGAGCATGTTTTCCCTGGTTGGTTTCCCAACTCGAAGTCTTCTCCCATTTCATTATATATTTTAATTTTTCTTCTTGAGCTGCCTTTTGGAATTTTCTGTTCAGCTCTTTGACTTCATCCTTTCTTCCATTTGCTTCTGCTAGTCTACAATCAAGATCAAGTTCCAGAGCCTCTTCTCACCTCCCTGCTGACCTTTTTCCTTTACTGTCTTTTAAAGGACAGTTTGTTTTCTTCATGTCATTCATGCATCAAATCTATTATGGAGATGTTCTAGGTATTTAGATGGGATAGACTCAAGGTCAAATGTTGGCTATCATAGATTTCTTTTCATTTTCTTCAACTTCAACTTGAAATTACATGTGAGCAACTAACGGTCTCTTCCACAGTCAGCCCCAGGCAGCATTTCTGCTGCTGATATTGAACTTCTCCATCTTCTCTTCCCACAGATGGAGTCAATTTGATCTGTGCATTACACTGGGAGAAGTCCATGTATGCAGTTGCTTTTTATGTTGTTGACTAAAGGTATTTGTGATGGAAAGGTCATTCATTTTGCAAAGTTCTATCATGCAGTATCCCATTTCATTTCTATCACCAAGACCATAATTTCCAATTGCTGTTCCTTCCTCATTGTTTCCAACCTTTGCATTCAAATCTCTAATAATCATCAGTGCACCTTGATTGCATATTTGATCAACTTCATACCAAAGACACTGATAATTCTTCAATTTCTTCATCATTGGCTTTACTGGTTGTTTGGTCCCCAGTGTGAGTCTGAATCAGAACTGAGGGAAAGATACCTGGCACGGCAAGCCTGTGGGAAAGACGGTCGTGTTGACTGGATTTCCCTGTCAGTTCATACCCATAACCTGTCACAGACAGCACTATCCTTCAAGAGGGGTCTCGAAACGCCCTTCTTGACGATGGATGTGATGACATTCCTCTTGATTTTATCATTCTCAGGGTGGTAGGCCATTTGACTGTCTGATTGAAGGTGGCCAACACCAGGCCATTTCAGCTCACAGGGCATTGATCATTATGCATTTAGTTTCATTTCTGAAGACTTCCAATTTTCATAGCTGCATATTTGGTACATTCTAAATTCCAATTAGCAGATGCTACAGCTGTTTCTTCTTATTTTTAGTTCTTCCCCATCCGCAAATTAAAGATTTATCCCATTTATCTTATTATGCATAAGGTTTCATTTACTTCTTCCTCTGAAGTTGGGAGCTTATTCCTTCTTCATTGTCTTTTCTTAGTCTGGAGGCTGCACTGAAGCACATTCACTTTGCATGACCCTGCTGGAGTTTAAAATACTGGGGACAGTTTCCAGCATCACAAAAACACACAAGCCACCACTGTGCGACAAGCTGACAGAAATAGCAAACAAAGCTGTCTTGGAAAGAATGCAGCCAGAAGGCTCCTTAGAGGAGCATAAAGAGACTTCATCACATACACTTCCTGGAGAAGGACATCATGCTTGGTAAAACAGAGGGTCAAAATAAAAAGGAGGAACTCTCTCCTTATTTTTTTTTGGTTTTGATTGGCATAGTGGATGCAACAATGGCCTCAAAAATAGCAACATAACAACTCTGAGATAAACCCTAATATGAACAAACAAAATAAAAATACAGAAAATGTTGGAAACCAGGTCAGGTCCTGCGTGCCTCAAAGGGGGGATCAACTGACAAAGTTTTAACTGTTATGTCTTTGGGGTCACCCTCTTGAAGTTGTGTTATATGTTTTTTGGTATGTGAAACCCAGGATTAATGAACCTATAGGGACAGCAAGTGGAATAAGGGCTTCTGGGGGAGGGTGGAAAGGGAGTCCAGTGGTGATGGCGGGGTGTAGAAGGGAAACAGTGTCAAGGCATCCAGGAAGGAAAAGAATGTTTGAAAACTGATTGTGGGAGCAATTGTGCAAAACTGCCCGATGTGATTGAACTATGAAACAACATATGTATTAACTCCTAATTAACAAAATAGTTTTTAAAAATAGCAACAATGGTGAGGATGGCACAGGACTGGGCAGTGCCTCATTCTAATCTCCACAGGGAAGCTCTGAGTCAGAACTGATGTGTGTTAGTCTGGGAAGACTAGGGAAACAAATCCAAGACACTCATAAGTGTTTAAGAAAGAGCTTTATATACAACAGCAATTGAATGTTGAGAAAACATCCCAGCCTAGTCCAGAGCAAGTTCATAAGTCTGATATTAGCCCATATGTCCAATAACAGTCTATAAATTCCTCGTCAGACTAACTCAACACATGCAATGATGCCGAATGCAGGAAGATCACAGGCCAGTGGGTGGGAAGTCTTGTGGATCCAGAGGCATTGTAAATATCTTGGCACCGGCAGAGGTCTCCACGTGGCTTCTCCAACTCCCAGTATTCTGATTGCATCAGGGCAGGTCCATATGGCTTCTCCTCATGGATGTCTCACAGGGTGTGTTTTGAGAGAGTGTCTCCTGCTGCCCAGAAGGAATACCAGAATTCCCAGAATCCTCAGGAGAAGGCCTACCCACACAGAGGCCTCATTGGCTAGGACCTGATTGACAGGATAAACTCCACCCCTTTACTCTTAATCCTCAAATTGACACCAAGTTATACAACTACCATATGATGCAAAGACAACAAGCAACTCAAGTCCAGGTGAAAGATCAAGAAGAGCCAGACAGCTCCTAGGACTTCCATGAGTGTCACAGCCTTCATAGGACTGACTGTCAGTCTGGGGACAAGGTGAGGATGAGCCTGGACCTTGGTAACAGTTCATTTCTTTAGCTGCCAGGATCTCTAACATGGAGAAAGGTTAATGAATCTCTGATGAAAAGTTTTTCTAGAGGCAACAAGACCACTCTATTCCTGAGCACTAATTTGTAGCCTGCCCTTCCACCTGCTCAGAGCGACTGGTGGCTTATATAGTATGTAGTACATTGTGGAAGGGTCTGTCCCCTTGTTGACAGTGACACACTAGCAGAAATATGAGCTCTGGAAAGAAACGTCCCTTTCAACTTATATCAGACAAGATGAAACAGAGTTTGCAAATTTGTCTGCCTTACCCAAGAGGTACAAGCACCAGCTGTATTTCTCTTAATTGGGCTGTTCAGATCGAATCACTCTTCCAAGGTTTCCAGCCACTACGCCACCTCTGTAATAATGAAAACCATCTTCACTGGAACAGCAGCATGCTGGGTAGAAACAAAGCCACGCAAGTGGCTTTTCTCGCCAGCACTCAAAGTAGAGACATGTGTGCCCTTTGCAGTTCTCTGCTCTGAGTTGTTTTGCGAGTGCACGTGTTCTAATCGCTGTTCAGTTAGGGACAGTGGAAGTGGGCTACTACTTTTCCCCCCATGTTGGATTTGGAATGACTAGTGGATGTGTCCATGGGATGGGTTTCCTTCGGAGGCTGTATCATACCGCCACCAAGTGCAGTCTCCTTGCAGGCACCTCCAGGCTCAGCCTCCCTGAACTTCTGGAGAGAGGGGTGAGAGGAAGGCTGCCAACCTAGCAGGAAGCCTAAGAGGAATGTCAAAGGCTTGCCGCTGTAACAGCACTTTAATGGCAGTTTGGTTTCAAAAGCCCACTTTAGTGTGTGTGGCAGGGGTCTGGCAGCTGTAGACTGGACTTCAGTGTAGACTGGGAGCCACAAGGGAACAACTCTGGGGCTAACACCTAGCCTGGGCAGATGCCAGGGTCTGAGGGGTCTCCCCACTCAGAAGCTCTGGTGTGAGTTTCCCATCAACCCTGCAGTGGCCACAGTGGCTCTGAGTTGGAGGCTCTCAGAGTTGCTGTTGACCTGGGGAGTAAGGCGATGCTGCTGAGGCCCCAAGCTCCAGAGTATGGTGGGCACAGAGATGAGGCCGTGATACACTTCAGGGTCACAATCAACTTAGTTTTGAGGGTCCTACCTCCCACCACGGAGATCTGTCTGCTTGTTCTTCAACCTCCTCCCACAGTCTCCACCTTCTACCCTGGCTCCCCAGCCGTCTCCCCATTCATGTTGCTGGTTCATGTCTACACAGTGGCCAGTCTTGTGCATATGTTTTTAATCCCAAGGCAAGGAGAAAAGGACACCAGGGGAAACAACGTGACTTCTCAGTGACGAGCAGCTCACTCACCTTCTCCTAAAGCCAACTTGTCTCCCAGAGCTTGCCATGCTCTGAGAATCCGGCTGGGTCAGGATTTTGTCCCACCACCCAGGGACCTGGGGCAGGCACACAGTCTCCCTAGAGAAATGTTAGACCCTGCAACCAAGAGCCCACATGTACAGGTGGGACATAAGTCCCTGGTGACCACAGTATTGCTGTCACGCCCCTGGACCCCTAGGCCACCATGGGTCTAAATCAGTGCAGGAATGTCAGGGAGACCAGGTCATCTATGAAAGTAAATGTCCTCTGGCTGAAAGAGCTTTTCCTTTGTTTTCCTCAGTGCAGGTGACAGAAGAACAGATGAGTCTGTCCACATAAATAGCAATACATCGGTGATTCACCTACTTATTTGTTTGTATGTTTATACACATCCTCAACATCAATGAAATAGATATCATCTTTATTTAGTTATTATTTCCAGTAAATGCTACCAGGGGCTTAATTAATGCAAGTGTGGAGGGTGCTTCAAACTTAGCTGATTAAATTTTCTCAGTGAACTCAAGGTAAATTGCATCAAAATTTCAATACTTAATCCCTTGAAGCAGCTTATTAATTGAAAGAGATGAAGCTAGTTTGGAGATATTATCATAAATATAATTGAGTTGGGGAAGTTAATAAATATGCCGGCTTTGCTGGCAGAGCACAGGAGTAAGCTGGTGCAGAAAGCAGCTCAGGTGAGTCAGGGCTCAGCTTTCAACAAAGGAAACCACGTTCTCCATGTGCCCTGGCCCTCCCAGGGCCTATTTGCACTCTCAGAGGTGCACAAACTCCTAGGCATGCATTCCCTCTCCTGCTCTAGGTATTCATCAATGAGGGCCACCCGTTCATCTGTCTGTCTGTCAGACTGGGATGTCATGCATGCTGCTGTGATGCTGGGAGCTGTGCCAGTGGCATTTCAAAGACCAGCACAGTCAGTCATGGTGAACAGGTTCAGCAGAGCTGCCAGACTCAGAAGAGTTAGGGGGAAGAGAAGCCTTCTATTTCTGGGGGTGTAGCCACAGAAGGCACCAAACATTGTCTGAGAAGGTGAGCCTCCAGGTTGGAAGACATGCAACATGCTACTGGGAAGAGCTGCTTCCTTTAAGTAGAGTTGACCTTAATGACATGACTGAAGTAAAGCTTTCAGGATTTTCATGTGCTCATGGGGTAAGACTTAGTGTGGTCTTGGTAAGAAATACGACATCCTAGATGAAGACATGCATATATGCAAATATATTTATATATGAGGATGGGGAGATAGATCTATGTGCATACATTTATAGGTTTAGTATTAAGGTAGCAGAAGGACATTGGGCCTCCACTCAAGTACTCCCTCAATGCAAGAATACTTTCTTCTATTAAATTGGCATTCTATGGTGCTCACCTCCCCGACACAACTGCTGAAGACAAAGCGGGTGCATAAGCAAATGTGGTGAAGAAAGTGGATGGTGCCCGGCTATAAAAAAATATAGCATCTGGGGTCTTAAAAGGCTTGAAGGTAAACAAGCAGCCATCTAGCCCAGAAGCAACAAAGCCCACATGGAAGAAGCACACCAGCTGGTGTGATCACAAGGTGCCAAAGGGATCAGTTGTCAGGCATCAAAGATTAAAAAATCATATCATAGTGTGCTCGCCTCCATGATACGATCACTGAAGACAAATGGGTGCAGAAGTAAATGTGGTGAAGAAAGCTGATGGTGCCCGGCTATCAAAAGAGATAGTGTCTGGGGTCTTAAAGGCTTGAAGGTAAACAAATGGCCATTAGCTCAGAAGCAACAAAGCCCATATGGAAGAACACACCAGCCTGTGTGATCACAAGGTGGTATCAGGCATCATCAGAACAAAAAATCTTACCATAATGAATGAGCGTGTGTGTGTGTGTGTGTGTGTGTGTGTGTGTGTGTGTGTGTGTGTATGTGTATGGAATGGAGACCCAAAGCCCATTTATAAGCCACTGGAGATCCCCTTGCAGAGGGGTCTCGGGGAGGAGATGAGCCAGACAGGTTGCGATGTAGCAACGATGAAAAATACAACTTTCCTCTAGTTCCTAAATGCTTCCACTCCCCCCCCCCCCGCCACACACACACTATCATGATCCCAATTCTACCTTGCAAGTCTGGCTAGACCAGAGGATGGACACTGGTACAGATAGGAACCAGAAACACAGGGAATCCAGGGTGGATGATCCCTTCAGCACCAGTGGTGTGAGTGGTGATACTGGGAACATAGAGGAAGGGTGGGTTGGAAAGGGGTACCTGATTACATGGATCTTCATGCGACCTCCTCCCTGGGAAATGGACAACAGAAAAGTGGGTGAAGGGAGACGTTGGACAGGGAAATATATAACAAAATAATAATTTACAAATTATCAAGGGTTCATGAGGGAGTGGGGAGTGGGGAGGGAGGGGAAAGATGAGGACCTGATGCCAGGGCTTAAGTGGAGAGTAATGTTTTGAGAATGACGAGAGCAATGAATGTACAAATGTGCTTTACACAATTGATGTATGTATGGATTGAGATAAGAGTTGTATGAGCCCCTAATAAAACGATTTAAAAAAAGAAATATGACATCAGGAATGACATGAAAGAGTTTTGCAATACCAACAACAAATTCATTGTAGGTATCTTTTTACAGCAATATAACTAATACATGTTGACATCACTCAATGGAATGTTCAGAAATCAAATCAACTACAATAGAAATACTCGATAACATGAGTCAGAAGAAGGCCGAGAGCTTAGTACAGAACAGAATTACCAAGGTTCCAGTACCATAATGTGTTTGGCATTCCTTGATCTATGAGGGTAGGACACAATTATATAACTACATTTTCAATGGAGTCACAGGAAATCTACATTAATTTCTTAGCGCTTTAACAAATTACCACAACCTTCCTGACTTAAAAAATTATCTTAAAAAACAAAAACAGCTGTGACTTGAAATGTAAAAAATAAGAATCTAGAAAAATTTGGAGTTGTCAAAAATGAAATGGAGTGCTTGAAGATCCCAGGCTTAGGCAGTGGTGAACTGAAATGGCCTGGTATTAGCTATTTTGAATCAGACAATCATAAGGTTTACTCGACAAAGATGACCAACTCAGGAGGGATGACATTGCATTGATCACCACAAAGAATACAGTGTTGTATGTGATAGGATAATATTTACACACCTGCAAATAAAAGATCAGTTGCTATAATATTATTCAAATATATGTTATTGACCACTAAAGCCAATGAGGAAGAAATTGAAGAATTCTACCAAATTCTTCAAATTGAAAATGATTATGCAATCAAGATGCACTGATAATTACTGGTAATTGAGATGCAAAGGTTGGAAACAAGGAAGAAGGATGAATAATTGGAAATTATGGCCTTGGTAATAGAAATGAAGCTAGAGATGAAATGATCAAAATTTGCATGACCAACAGTTTCTCGACAGAAAATGCCTTTTCAACAATACAACCTGAGATTTTATACCCACACCTGGCCAGATGGAATAAGCAGGAATCAAATTGACTGCATCTGTGGAAAAAGATAAAAGAAAACATCAATATTGGCTAAAACAAAGCTGATGGTCCACTGGGGAATAGACCATTATTTGTTCACATGCAAGTTAAGGTGCAAGCTTAAGAAAAATAATAAAAGCATATTCACAAGAGTCAAAAATCAACTTTCAGTATATTCCAGTTGAATTTAGCGACCATTGCAAGAACTGACTTGATCCCTTGAACGCTGTGATAGTTCAGGTTTTGTGTCAGCTTGGCTGGGCCAGAATTCTCAGTGGTTTGGTCATTTAGGCTTAGTAATGATCTCTTAAGTGTGTGGCCTGCTTCCGCTATTAGTGGACACTGTGAGAAGCTTTTGTGTTTTGATGGGTCTGGATCTTGCATCTGGCTCTTTATTCTCCAGGTCTTGGGACTTGAGCGAGTGGCTTGCTGATTCTTGGAGCTGTTGTCAGCTTGCCATCTTACCTGCTGACCTGGTGTGCGCCTACCTTTCAGACACAAGCCTTTCATCTACCTTGTGTTCATCTATCTTGTGTTCATCGGCTGCTACAGCTATGTGAGTCAAGAGAACTCTCAAACCTAATGTCTGACCCACAGACTCTGAACTGGTCTGCCTCTACAATTATGTGAGCTCTTTCCTGCATGTAAATCTCTATGTGTGTGTAAGTGGATAAGCATCACTGGTTTTGACTCTCTAAAGAACCCAGCTATGGCATTTGGTACTCATGCCTAATTAGCTTTAAGGGCACTGATAAGAAAGGCAGCATTGCTAATCCATGGCCTGAGGTGGCAATGTCAATACACAGAGGACAGCCACCAACCAATGTGTCCAGAATTGACGAGTAGCACGGGTTTAGGTGACTGAGTGTGTGGTATTTTTCAGCAAGTTTGTCTGGCTGAAAGCTGCGAGGAAGCTGGTTGCCTGATCTACTTCCAGCAGGCAAATTGGTAAAGGAAGGAGAAGAGCTCGGTCCTTCCGCATCACAGCTCAAAGCACTGCATAAAAGACTACCATGTTTTCACTTGTTCCATGAAAGAAATGTTTATTTATTGTAGTTAAAGACCTTATATTTTAAAAATAAAAAGAAAGAAAAGAAAACCCAGAGTCTTCTCATAAGCATGGCTGAATTACAATGCCAGTTGAATTTCTATCTTAAAATGGTGTCTGAAGTTAAAGTGAGGGCATTGAAAAGAAATGGGATTCTGACATTGCTATAGGGACTTATAACACATAATCCAGAAGATGGGGGCATTGGGCTTCTAAGTTTCATTGTATCGCTTCATTCAAAAGCACTACCCCTCCCATAGGAGAAGACTATATATTTATCTGCGAATCCATTTTATTAGCAGGCCCTTCTCTCTCTCTCCCTCTCATACTGCCATAGAGTCAATGTCGACTCACTAACGACGCTATAGGACAGGGTAGAACTGCCCCTGTGAGTTTCTGAGACTGTAACTCTTTATGGGAGTAGAAAGCCTCCTCTTTCTCCCATGGAGAGGCTGCTGCTTTCCAATTACTGACTTTGTAGTTAGCAGCCCAGTGAGTAAGCCACAGGCACCTTGATTGCACCTAACAACAAGAAACAATCCTTCACAATAAGATCTCCTTAGGGGTGGCCTCTAAGTGAAAACATGACACAAGTGAAAACTTGGTGTCCCCTAAGGAGATCTTATTATGAATAATTGTTGGGTTTTTTTGTTAGGGGTCATCAAGTACGTTAAAAGTCATAATGACCCTATATACAACAGAACAAAGCTGTGGCAGTTACATAATCTCATGTCAACTTGAGAGTATTAAAAGTGAAGGGGTGGAGTCTAGCCTGTCAATCAGATAACAGGCTAATGATGCCTCCTTGTGGGCATGGCCTTCTCATGAGAATTCTGGGAACTTCCTCTCTTTCTTCCTGCAGGTGGACCATACTCTCTCTCTGCTTCACCTTCCTGTTGAAGAGCCACACGCAGAGACCTAAGTAAGCCATTCAGTGGAGACCTGTGCCAGCCCTATGATGCTTCCAATGCCATTGGAGTCACCAAGACTGTTCATCCACCAACCTGTGATCTTCCTGCATTCTGCATCTCTGCATGTGGCTGCATGACTCTCAAGAGAGATTTAGGGACTAGTATTGGACTTATGGGCTATTATCAGACTTATAGACTTGATCTGGACTGGTCTGGGTTGTTTTCTTGAAACACAATTACTCTTCAATATAACGCTCTTTCTTATACATAAATGAGTATCTCTGGATTTGTTTCCCTAGTCAACCCGGACTAACACAGAAACACTGTCTGGTCCAACACAATTTTCACCATTGCTCTTAATATTTGAACCCATTTTGGAGCCACTGTATCAATCCATCTTGTCCAGGGCCTTCCTCTTTTTCATTGTCCTGCCACCTTAGCAAGCATTATGCCATTTTCCAGGGATTGGTCTCTCCTCTCATGTCCATATAAACTGAAGTCAAAGGAGGGATCAATATCAGAGCCTAAATCATGGGAATCCAGTGTGCAGAAGGCGATGGATGACAGGGGGACTCCAAGATTCGTTTGTGGAACGACATAGGAAATAAGTCTCCAGAGAACAACCCCTTCCTGAAATTGCGGGATGGGAGGAAAGTGGTCACTACACAGAGCGCTTGAAGAGAGGAGTAGAGAAGATGAAAGGCATAATTCTGGCCTGAACTGAAACTTTGTCAGTAGATCCCACCTATGATGCAGGTTGGACCTGATCTGGTTTCCAAATTTTTCTGTTTTTGATTTGTATTTCTTTGTTTGGTGTTTGTTCATTCATAGTACAGTGTATCTCAGAGTTGTTATTTCAATGGAGGTCACCCTCTTGAAGCTTTTCTGTTTTTCAGTAGATGAAACCCAGGACTGACGAACCAACAGGGACAGCAAGTAGAATAAGGTGTTTGGGGGAGGGGACACTGTGGTGGTGGTCAGGTAAAAGGGTGACACAATGTCAAGGAGTCCAGGCTGAAAAAGAATGGTTAGAAACAGGTTGTGGTAGCAATTGTACAATTCTACCTGATGTGATTGAAATACGGAATGATGCGTTATATGTATTGATCCCCAACTAATAAATAAAAGAATGCATGTGTATGTGTAAACTGCTTGTTTCACTGGTTTCAAGAATACAAGTGTACCTAAAACACTTTTTTTTAACTCAAAAGTTGAGAAGATACGAAACTGTTGATAACAAAGGACAGCTTGTTTTGTAGTAAGGTATATAGATAGACCATTGTGAGCATAACTCATAGAATATATTATATTTATTTATTTGTTTGTTTATTTTGCTCCTAAAATCTTATTTATTTATTAAAAATAATTTTATTTGGGGCCCATACAACTCCTATCACAATCCATAGTACATCAGTTGTATAAAGCACATTTGTACTTTCGTTGCCCTCATCATTCTCAAAACATTTGCTCTCCACCCTAGCCCCTCGAATCAGGTCCTCATTTTTTCCCTTCCCTCCCCATTCCCCCCTTGCTCCTGAACCCTTGATAATTTATAAATTATTACTTTGTCATATCTTGCTCTGTCCCACTTCTCCATTCACCCACTTTTCTGTTGTATGTCTCCCAGGGAGGAGGTCACATGTAGATCCTTGAAATCGGTTCCCCCTTTCCAACCCACTCTCCCTAGTCCCTCCTCTCCCCACAATATCGCCACTCACACCACTGGTCTTGAGGGGATCATCTGCCCTGGCATCCCTGTCTTTCCAGTTCCCATCTGTACCAGTGTACATCCTCTGGTCTAGTCAGACTTGAAAGGTAGAATTCGGATCATGATAGTGGGAGGCAGGGCGGGGAGAAAGCATTTAGGAACTACAGGAAAGTTGTATTTTTCATCGTTGCTACATTGCACCCTGTCTGGCTCGTCCCCTCCCCAAGACCCTTCTGTAAGGCGATGTCCACTGGCCTACAAATAGACTTTGGGTCTCCATTCTGCACTCCCCCACTCATTCATTATGGTAAGATTTTTTGTTCTGATGATGCCTGCTACCTGATCCCTTGACACCTTGTGATCACACAGGCTGGTGTGTTCTTCCATATGGGCTTTGTTGCTTCTGAGCTAGATGGCCATTTGTTTACCTTCAAGCCTTTAAGACCCCAGACACTATATCTTTTGATAGCCAGGTACCATCAGCTTTCTTTACCACATTTGCTTATGCACCCATTTGTCTTCAGTGGTCATATCAGGTAGGTGAGCACACAATGATAAGATTTTTTTGTTCTTTGATGCCTGATAACTGATCCCTTCAGCACTTCGTGGTCACACAGGCTGGTGTGATTCATCCATGTGGACTTTATTGCTTCTGAGTCAGATGACTGCTTGTTTAACTTCAAGCCTTTAAGACCCCAGACGCTATATCTTCTGATAGCCAGGTACCATCAGCTTTCTTCACCACATTTAGTTGTTCACCCACTTTGTCTTCAGCGGTTGTGTCGTGAAGGTGAGCATCATAGAATTTAATAGAAGAAAGTATTCTTGCATTTAGGGAGTACTTAAGTGGAGGTCCAATGTCCCTCTGCTACCTTAATACTAACCTATAAATATATGCGCATAGATCTATTTTCCCATCTCATGTATAAATATATTTGCATATGTATATTTCTTTATCTAGACCTCTATAAATGCCCTCTGCCTCCCACCTCTTTCCTCTATTTCCTTTGACTTCCCTCTTGTCCCACTATCATGCTCAGTCCCCACCAGGGTTTCAGCAATTCTTCTTACTTACATTACCCTTGATCATGGCCAACCAGCCCTCCCACACCCTCCTCACCACCAATTTGGATTGCTTGTTGTTCCCTTGTCCCTGGGTTTATTAACACCACTACGTTTCCTCCCACCTCCCCATCTCCCATGTCCCCACGGAACTATCAGTCCCGTTGTTTTCTCCTCCAATTGTTCATCCAGCCTATCTTATTTAGACAGACCTGCGGAGATAATAACATGCACAAAAACAAGACAGAGCACAACCAAGCAACAATATACAACAAAACAACAACAAACCAATGACAAAAACAAAGCAAAACAAAGCACAACAAGAAAGAAAAGCTTGTAGTTAGTTCAAGTATTGTTTGTTGACCTTTAGAGGTGTTTTCCAGTTCAGTCTGTTGGAGCACCACGCCCTGGCCCCAAAGTACACCTTTAGCATTCCCTGGGGACCTCGCTGCTCCATTCCTTTGCTGTTCTGTTGCACCCCTTAATGTTTTGCCTTGGTGTGGCGGGATCCGATAGGGTGCAATTCCCACACTCTGTCTCCGGTGTTGTCCCCTGTAGGGCTATGGGTCAGTGAGGGACGTCATGTCTCATAGTGGGGTTGGCCATATTGTCCTCTCTGTCGACTGGCTGCTTTAATTGGGAACATGGACCTCCTGGCCTCGTGGGCCATGATGTGCTCCACTCTCTCTTTCTCCCCCTTCATCTGCTCCTGTGTGCTCTGATCAGATATGTCCCTCTTCCGGAGCTGTAGATTCAGTGCCGTCCTTTGAAATAAATTATTCTGAGTGGAGGAGCAGGTGTCCACTTAGTAGATGCTGTTGGGGCCGGACCCCAGACCTCTCCACTGGCTCCCTATTCCACGTTGGCATGTTGCATTCAGATCTTGGAGCATCGGGTTGAAGTCTGGTCCCTCTTTCCCTGTAGAGACCCAAATAATAGCCTCCCCTTGGGTGGGTTAGTGCCCTGTGCCCCCATTACCCCTTTCTTTTTTATTATTATTTTCCCATTTCCCTTTTAGTTGTCTACCATGTGTATCCCTGTATTTGGTCTGGTCCCTGCCGTATCACCTGGTCCTCACCCCAGGGATGTTTGTATACTGTAGCTTTTTCCTTATGCCCCTTTTGCTCCCCCCCCCGCCCCTTTTAAAAAAAAAGTTTACCTTAGCAGCCTTTCAAGTCTTTCTATATTCAAGTCAATGTTATCTTGAGGTCTGTTTTCTCTTTTTGCCCTCTGGGTGAGGTTGTTCTATATGGTGGTCTCTTATTTATGCTTGGTGAGTGTTGTTCTTCTGCCCATACTAGGTCAGCAAGGATCTTTGTAGGGCTGGGTTTCTTCTAACGTATTCTTTGAGTTTTTCCTTGTCTGGGAAAACTCTTACTTCTCCATCTATCTTGATCGATAATTTGGCTGGGTAGAGTATTCTTGGGTTTGCATTGGTTTCTTTTAAAAAAAAAACATTTTATTAGGGGCTCATACAACTCTTATCACAATCCATGCATATACATACATCAATTGTATAAAGCATATCTGCCCATTCTTTGCCCTAATCATTTTCTTTCTTTCTTTTTTTACATTTTTAGGGGCTCATACAACTCTTATCTCAATCCACACATATACATACATCAATTGTATAAAGCACATCTGTACATTCTTTGCCCTAATCACTCTCAAAGCATTTGCTCTCCACTTAAGCCCTCTGCATCAGGTCCTCTTTTTGGGGGGGGTTTGCATTGGTTTCCTTCAATTTTTGGAATATGTTCCTCCATTCTTGTCTCTTCTTTATAGTTTCTGCTGATAGGTCTAAGCATATTCTTATTTGGGAAACTTTATATGTGATTGCTTATTTTTCCCTAGCTGCTCTCGTGATTTTCTCCTTTTCCTCAAAGTTGGATAATTTAACTATTATGTGCCTTGGTGACTTCTTGGGATCCAATCTAGCTGGTGTTCTTTAAGCCTCCTGAATGGTTGTCTGGTTTTCATTCATTAAGCTGGGGAAGCTTTCCTCCAAGAATTCTCTCACTATTGTTGCAGATGACTTTGTTGTGTCTTCCTCCGGTAAACCAATAATTCTAATGTTGTTCTGCTTTATAGCATCAGACATAGCTCTTAGGTTTTCTTCAGCTTCCCTGATGATCTTATTAGATTGTTGTTCGTGTTTGTTAAAGTCTGCTTGGCTGTGCTCCAAATCACTGACGCAGCTCTCTGATTCCTCCAGTCGCTTCTCGATGTCCGTGAGACTGCTACTGGTTTTTGTTATCTCCTCCCTAAGCTCCTGTATTTCTCTTTGATTTATGGCTTTTACCTCTTCTATCATCTCATCCCTTTTCTGTATTGTTTCCTTCATATCCTGTATGACCCCAAGTAGCATTCTGAAAATTTCTTTCTGTGGGAGCTCAATGTCTGCTTCTTCTATGCATGTCATTATGTTCAGGACATCTTCTGCCATTGCCTTTTGTTTTTCCCATTTTTTCATTGAGGTCATTTGGGCTGATGGCTGTTTGCGTTGCATTGTTTTAGAGGAGTCAGGTGCCATTTTCCAGGGTGTGGAAGAGCACTGGCTCTCTCTGGGACACTTGTAGGAGTGCTTCTTCGAACTGCACATTCCAGCAGTGTTGAATTTCCCTCTAAGCAACAGTCCTGGGCTGAGTTCTGCGGAGTCCCTCTGGTATGTGTTACTCCGTCGCCATCTTGCCCAGAATCCATTTTAAAGGATTATTTTATAATGCCTATTTTTAACACATGACATTTTGTTTCTACTTCTGAAAGAATTATTGTATTTGTCTTATTGAAAACCACTATAACAAGTGGGCAAAATGTGTTTAAACAAAACAAAACAAAAGTCATTGATGTCAGACATTAGAGAACAAGTGTCTTAGAACTCCCAGGGCTACTATTGCTGTCAGCAAGCAGCCAGTCTCCCCTGACTTGTGCTGATCTTTCATGTGGTGACTAAAGTTCTGCCCAAAGCTGGTGTGCTTTGTCTAATTGTGTGTGTGGAGGGAGGAGGGGGGTGTGCAGGGACCAGGGGGTGCGGGGGTGGGGTGGGTGGATTGTCAAAATGTTTGAAAATCCTGAAAGGGAACTAAATAAAGAAAAATAAACACAAAAACCCACAAAGATTCCTATTTCTGAACTGGAAATGGAAGAGTAAGAAACTTAGCAGAAAACAGCCCCGGGAAAGGTCCAAGGAGATAAAGGAGGTCTAATGGGACAGGTGAAGGGGTTTTCAGACAAGAGTCCAACGTCAAACAAGAATAACCTGCAACAATCTTCATAGCAAATGTTCTGTCTCTAGAGCACAGACTCAACTGATGAGGACAGGGAATGCTGGAATGCTGCCTGACAGGTATAGCTACTTGAATCTCAGCCAATCAGGGATCACCGCTTGAGTCTCAGCCAATTAGGGACAGTCACCTTGGGGGGGGGGTGTAAAAAACCCCAACCATGGGTTGAAGGGTCCCTTGGCATACATAAAAATGGCCTGCCTGCTCTGGGGGCGTCTCACCTAGCTCAGCCTCACTCTCTTCACCCTAATCTTCCCCCACAACTTCCTAACCTCACTGCCTCTCCCCAGCTTCCCTGGGTCCACCCATCATCACTTGGCTTTAAGGACACAAGAAGAGATTCCACGGGGGGCGGGGGGGATTGCTGCTGACTGTGGGTGCACACTGAATACCATTTTCTCTCCCTAAACCCGTGGAGGTGTTCAGCATTTCAGTCTGTTATTAGAGAAGGAAACTGTCTAACATGGCCCAGCTTTCAAACAATTCAAATCCCTGTGTGCCAAGACCTGTGCTTTTTCTCAGCCCCTGGGTGACACGCACCCTCATCATGGTAGTTCTGTGAGTTAGGGAGGGCAACATGATGCAGGCGAGATCTTCAGATCTTAGGGTGAACAATTGTCCTCCTCAAAGGGCACTACATTCTTATGCAGGGGTAGTACATCTGTCTTAAAACTCTAGCAATAAGAACTTTAAAAAAGATACTTAAAGAGTTTTGTGCACACAGATAGAAATAAGACAATAATTAAAAAGGAAAATGGATCCTTGCCACAAGAGAAAGAATACTTATTTCAAATGATGAATTTTGATTCGATTGTCCAAGGAAAGCAATGAACTGGAGTCATGAAAATAATCGGTGTTAATAGACTTTCGTTTTTCATTATCAACCGGGGAAACCCATTTCTCTCCATCTGTTAATAGGGCACTGCAGCACAGCCTGCTGTAAGGATCAGGAAAGCTCTAGCACTTGAAAATCCTCTGGTAGCCCAATGGAAACACAGTGCCCCAAAGAAGAAAAGATCAGACAAAGAAAGGACACTTCTTTGGACCCAGGCAACAAAATAGCCATCTGCAAAACAAAACCCAAGACTCTTTCTTGCTACTTTTCCATAAATAAATCAGTGGTCTATAATTAGTACCTGTCATGTAGGATTTTATCTTAGAATGTTGGTAGAGAGACCCTCAGGTTGGAGTGAGCAAACTCACGCAGTTTACTGTAAGGTGGTCAGGACAAGGCATGAAATGGGGACTTACAACATTCATGCGCAGCAAAGCATCACAAATCCTAGTTACTGTGCTGATGAGAGTTCAGCTCTCAACCGTCACGTTTCACCCAGAGTGAGAGGTCTCAACGCAGAATCTCAGTTCTATCTGCTCTGTCAATAAGTGAGCAGCAATGTCGGTCTCAGATGTGACTTTGTCACACGAGCATCCCAATGACAAATCTTCTTTCTCTTCAAGGTCAGAGATGAGGAAGATTGCCTGACCACTCTAACTGCCTCACTTCCAGCCAAACAGGGACCACCGCTTGCATCTAGTGCTGATTTACAAAGATTAACTATCTGGTGTCTTCTTTATCATAGCAGGTTGACCCAAAGTAAATTCAGCGTATGGGTCAGTTCTTTACGATGTCCCAGGCTCCCATGACTGTCTCAAAGAGCAGAGATTCTCTGCATTACTTTCTAAGGGCTTACAGATTCTAATGACTTGTAGTTGACTTTAGAGGCCTTCACAAAAGTGAATGTAATTGCTTCTACGTTCATGGTATGGGTGTTTATACATGTGGTGTTTATACATGTGGCAGTTATATAATCTCCTGTCAACTTCCTAAGGGGTGGAGGAGTCTAACCTGTCAATCAGGTTACAGTTTGATGACCTCATTTGGAGGCATGGCAGAGATAAATAGCTCACTGGAGGCTAGATACACTCACTCCTTGTGAGACATTCCTGTTGACAAGCCACATGGAACTGGAGGAGCCACGTGGAGACCCACATCAGAACTGATATGCTTCCACTGCCACTGGACCCACAAGACCTTCCACGCACTGACCTGTGATCTTCCTGCATTCGGTGTCATTGCATGTGTTGCATGAGTCTGAAGAGGAAATTATAGACTGGTATCAGACATATGGGCTAATATTGGACTTATGGACTTGATCTGGACTGGGCTGGCATGTTTTCTTAATGTACAATTGCTCTTTGATATAAAGTTATCTCTCACACATATATGAGTGTCTCTGGATTTGTTGTTTCTCTAGTCTACTTGGACTAACACAATACATATGTATTGTGAAGGCATAAAAGTGCCTTATACCTAATGGCTTTTGAGATCATTATTGAAACATACAGAACAATACCCTTTGGTATAATTTTTGGCCTTGAACTCAAGTAGGATCAAGTTGAATGTGACAAGGCTTGAGGGAACACCTTTGTGCCCTGAGTTAGACTGTTGCAAGTCAAGGACCTCCCAGTCACAGCCCTTGTCCATGTATTGAACTCACCATATCCATCTGACAGCCACAGGTGTCTGAGGCTGTGTTTAACCCAGGCTGCCCAGGCCTCCCTCTCACCCTCTGCAGCAGGCACTCTCCAAGAGGTGCCCATGTGGTGATTACAGGAATACCTCAGGGTCCTTACTTGTGGAGGGCCACATGACAAGCCCCCTCTGGCTTCATGGCATCCACTTTCAGGTGGAGGCCTTGGTATGCTTCCGTGGGCCCTCTGATCCTCAGGTGGAGGGAGAACACTTTAAAGGAGGCACAGCCAGGACCTTCAAAATACATATGTGTCAACACTTGTAACCTGAAATTAGAAATCGAGTAATGTCCACTTTTTCTCAGTGGGGCAGATATGTCCATCCCGACCCTCTCTTTAGGACTACTCATCCTCATCGTTCCCTGGGGACAGCTCTTCCCATGGCTTCTCCAGTGACCAAGCCAACTGGATTTCAAGATTGCCCTGAGTCACTTCTTACAATCTGTAATTGTTAGCAGATGTCAGACTTATAAATGATCCTGCTGCGCTCCTCTTGCCCCTGGAATGCCTGCCTTCTACAACCTCGGCCTGGGACCCGTGCCCCTGAGACACTGGCCTAGGGAGGCTGGGCCAGGGTAAGCAGTCGGTCTTCTGTAGGAGTGTTGTTGTTAAGGCCCCCTCAAGCGACCCTGTGAAGTGCTTCCTGCTCCTGCACCAGGCTCTCAATCCTTGCTGGGTAAGAGCTTGTTGCTACAGTCACTATGTCAGTCCCCCACACTGACACTTCTGTAGGTGAGGGACCCCCTTATATATGGGAGCATGCAGGGCCTGCCATGTGGGACCAGCAGCAGTGGTGGGCTGGAGGTGGTGGGATCTTCACAACCCTGGGTGCCTCCAGGGTGTCTGCAGCAATCATGCTAAAGAGGTAACCAGTAAGGATGATTTATCTGCTCTCAGATGAAAAGACAGCACACAACTGGGGCTGCTTTCCCTCAACTGCACCATAATTGTACTTAAAATCATAAACAGCCATCTGATGGTTTCATCGTCTGATACATCACAACATAATGGGAAAGCCAGGGTCCTGATCCAGCTATAAATACAGATAATGAGAGAGAGAGAGAGAGAGAGAGAGAGAGAAAACAGCCATAGGAAGAGATGCGAGAGAAACAGGAGGGGGTAGAGAGACAGAAGCAAAGAGGAGAGACAGAAAGAGAGGTAGGATGGGAGGGAAGGAGCCATGTGGGCTGCAGTGTAAATACTGCTTCCCTCTCCCCAGCAGTAATTATGGGTGGGGACCAGCTGTGGCCTTGCAGAGGGGAGGTGGGACTGGAAGGAGACACATGCTTGCTGGGGAGAAGGGAGGAAGGAGCGGGGAAAGGCCTGCATCCCAGCTCCCGCATTCTTCTGGGAATTTGCACTCTCCTTCGCAGCTCTGGTCCTGGTTTCCACCTGTGAATGGAGATGTGAACCCATCTCAGGAGTCTGTGGCCCCAACAGCATAACGTGCTTAACAAAACCTAGCGGTGGACAGGCCTTTCAGGGAGAGAAGCTGACTTCTCCAGGCCTGATTCTGGTGGATTTGGATGAATCAAGAGAATGAGTGGGACCTCCTCCAGGGTCCCTAACAGAGACCAGGCCTCGGGTGAAATGCTCTCCGATCTAGTATTTAAGCACACCTCCTCCTGCCCCATTGGCCACACCTGAGTTTCCAACTTTGCCTGCTTTTCTCTCAAAAGAGGGTTTCTCGGAGACCCATGCAGCAGTCCTTGTAAAGATGGTGGCAAGGACCCCCAGGGCGTGGCCCTCCCGAGTCACACAGGGCACCTTTGTGAGTGGGCAGTGACTTGAAGGCCAGGGGGTTGGGTTTTGCTTTTTTTCGGTAAAAGAAAAATCATTTTGCCTCAACTTAAAAGGTTTGCTGATGTTTCAATCAGAACCATCTTCTGATAGAAATAGCCTCTCTCCCTTTTCCTTCCCTTCTTCACCAATCCTTTGGAACCAAGTCGACACCTATAAGGTGCTCTCATAGCACTGTCAAGTGAGTATTGACCTGCTAAGAGTAAGGACAGAGGTTCAAATTCACAAGCCACTCAGGAGAAGAGAGATGTGGCTTTCTGCTTCTGTAGTGCCTGCGGCTCCCTGGCAGCCCCGGAATTAGTCCATCTCGCTGCAGCGCTTCCTTTCTTCTCTTCCCTCCACTTCACCCAGCATGGCAGCCTTCTCCTGACATCATGTCCAGAGTACATAAAAGGAAGTCTCACCATTCTTGCCTCTTGATGCTTTTAGTAGTTGATGGTACTTTCAATATTGTTTGCTAGCACAATTCAAATGTATCACACCAACTTTCAATGTCCAACTTTCATATGCACATGAGACCATTGATAATACCATGGCCTCAATACAAGAAAATACAATAGGAGACATGAAAATATTCCAAAAGAAAGAAAGAAATACCCTGCCTTGGGTCAGGCCCACCTTAGACCTCAAAGTAACATCTTTGCTATTCAGCACTCTAGAGAGGTCTGTGCAGCCAGTTTATTCAAGGAGATACATCATTTGCTCTCTGGACGCCCGCATCCATGAGCTCTGTTTGTGGAGCCAAACAAGATGAGAGCTTTGACACCTTCAATCTTCCCCGTTTACCATGATGTCACTTATTGGTCCAGCTGTGAAGATTTGGATCATTTTGCATTGAGCTGTCATCCAGACTGAAGGCTGCAGACCTTGATCTTCATCAGTAAGTGCTTCAAGTCCTCCTCACGTTCAACAAGCAAGGTTGTGCCATCTGCATACTGCAGGTTCTTAATCAGGCCTTCCTACACTCCCGATGCCACGTTCTTCCTCACAGAATCCAGCTTCTCTGATGGGTTGTTCAGCTTCTGTAAATTCCCTTTTCATACGCCTTGGAAACCCTGTTTAGGGTCGCTGTGAGTTAGAATCAACTCTTAGTACGTTTTTGAGTTTCTTGTTGTTGTTTACTAAATCTGGAAGCCCCAGTGGCGAGATGGGTAAGCGCTTGACTGCTAAACCGAAAATTGGCAGTTTGAACTCATCACTTGCTCCTTGGAGAAAGATGTGGGACTTTACGTCCATAAAGATTACGGTCCTGGAAACCCTACAGGACAATTCTGCTCAAGCTATGGGGTCCCGCTGAGCCAGTGCCGAGCTGGGAGCAACAGCCTTGGTGTTTGGTCCTGGCTCTCCCTGGGTCTGAATTTCACTTCCATTTGACGCAGAAGCAACAAGCCATGGAATGACAGCTCTGCTAGTAACCCAGAGCAGCTCCCCAGCTTCTGGATTCACGTCTATTTTAGACAACTGCTTCTTACACGCTAAGACGCCCGAGAAGAAGCTCTGGTGGGTTTTATGGATGATGCCAAGGCATTTGACTGTGTGGATCATAACACACTGTGGATAATCCCGAGAAGGACGGTAATTCCAGAACACTTCGTTGTGCTCATGCAGATTGTGTATGTGCATCAAGAGGCAGTTGTGTGACCATAACAAGGGAAGACTGTATGGTTGAGAATCAAGAGAGGGGTGCCACAGGGTTCCATCCGCTCATCATACTCATTTAATCTGTGTGCTGAGCAAATCATCAGCGAAGCTGGATTCTATGAAGAGGAGTGTGGCATCAGGATTGGAGGAGGTTTAGTAAGACCTGTGGCATGCAGATAACAAAACTTTGTTTGCTGAAAAAGAGGAGGACTTGAAGCACTTGCTCATGAAGGCCAAGGACTGCAGCTTTCAGTCTGGATTAAAGCTCAATGTAAAGGTGAAAATTCTCACAAACGAATCAAGGTAACATCATGATAAACAGAGAAAAGGTTAAAGTTATCAAGGATTTCTTCTTGCTTGGATCCATCATCGAAGCTCATGGAAGCAGCGCTCAAGAGATCAAAAGGTGAGTTGCATTTGCGTCATCTGTGGCACAAGACCTCTTTACAGTATTATAAAGCAAGGGTTTTACTTTGAGGACTAAGGTGAGCCTGACCCAAGCCCTAGTGCTTTCCATTGCCTCATATGCATGTGAAAGTTGGACACTGAGTAAAGAAGATGGAAGAAGAACTGGCTCATTTGAATCGCAGTGCTGGGGAAGAGTATCGAAATTACCATGGACTGCTCACAGGACAAGCGTGTCTGTCCTGGAAGAAGTCCAGCCAGAGAGCTCCTTAGAGGCAAGGGTGGCAAGACTCTGTCTTACATACTTTGGACACGTTTCAGGAGATCCGTCTCTGGAGGAGGATTGATAAAGTGGCAAGGTCGCTGGTAAAGAGGAGGGACAGCAAGAAGGAGGACGGCCTTGAGAAGATGGCTTGGTGCTGTGGCTGCAGCTAGGGCCTCAGGCATGGGAATGATTGCAAGGATGGTGCAGAACCATGCTGGCCATGGAATACAGAATGTTGTGCCTAGGGCCACGATGGGTCGGAACGAATGCGTGCCACCTAATAGCAATGACAACGACATGCAGATGCCTTTGTGTATACATGTGTGTACATGTCTGTATGTTTATTAATGCTTCTGGGTCTATGTACATGTACACACAAACAGGGGTATATTTATGCATGTGTGTGATATACATGACACACGTGTAGTATATGTTGTGTGTGCATGTATATATATGCATCTTTTGTGTGTGCATTATATAGATGTGTGTGTTATACTGTATCCTTAGACACATTAGAAATCCATTGCTCACTACCAGCAATGAGGTCGTCAGCAATAACATAACAAGGTAGATCATGGGTAAGCAACTGGATTTCCATAAAAAATGCAATTATTCTAATTTCACTCTGGCTCTGAAAAGGAAACATATGAAACACGCAGCAATGCTTCTAGCAAAGAAATTAAGGTGCCTTATTAATTGAACTTTGTGACATGAATGTCTTTAGCTTGAAATGAATTTTGTAGCCTGTCCCATTTAAATCCCTGGTATAGAAATCTAATTTGGAGTGGTTAAATACAACATTTTGTTGGTTTGAACTAGCAACAGCCTGAAGAATAACGTGTTAAGTACTTGACTGCATATTTTGGTGTGTATACTATGTAGCGAAAAATATTATCATAACCTGATATTTATGTTCAGTTTTATTATTATTATTACAGATACTTTCCCTTGTATGACAGATACCTGGAAAATATCTTGTAAATGCTCAAAAACAATCCTGCAAGACGGATACTACAATTTCCATTTACATCAAAAGGAAGCACTGCTAATTGTTTTTCCCAAGACAATGCAGCTAATTGGTCCCAAAGCAGAGGTGAGTAACAGGCCTACCTAGAAGTCCATGAATGCTCTCCTGTGCCAATTTGTCTCCACACCCAATCAAATTCCTCTTACTGTGGGATAGGGGGAGGGGGGGAGGTCAGATGCTTACAGACATCCTCCCTGAAGACAGTCAGTCACCAGACTAAGGCAGCTCCCCTCCACCTGCTGTTAAGGACAATGGACAGGCCTGCAGTCATTGATTTGGTTCCTGTTGGTGGAGTTCACACCCTAATGATAATGGTCTCTATCAGTTGAGCCAGGGAACAGGTCAAACTGGCTCGGTGACATCCAAAGTTAGGCTGCCATCCTGTATCTAGGATCTGCCCATCTTGCCACATGTATACCCCCAATCCCTCCTCTTCTTATTGAGTGGATATCCCTAGATCACCCTTCCCATTACTGTATTACCAATAGCACAACCCCTTCCTGTGACGTATGTCCTCACCTATAATTAGGGGGCTTGCATGTCCCCAGAGAATATAAAAACCTTGGTTAGCATTAAATATCGCTCTCTCTCTATGTGGACCAGCCAGCAGGGCTAAGGTGAGCACTGCTACCATGAATTGTGTCTGACTCCATTATTTCAAGCTCTCTCTTCTATCCATCATGCTTTCTATGACTTTACTATAATCTTTACTTATTATCGCTGTACAATTGTGCCTACTGGACCCATGATGATGTGTTACGGGCAGGTACCCTGGCATCTTACAAAAGCCCCCTAAAGTCAGGCCAACATCCTTCATGGGACATTACAAAAGGCAGCATCTTCATTCTATCACTGTTTCAGTCATGATGCTACTAAGCTCTTTTAACCAAAGCTCCCACATGCACAGCTAGCTGGGTACCATATGAGGCAGAGATGGCTTTGCGCAAAGAAGGTGGATATCTCCGCTCTGAATAACAGCCAACACCAGGGATGGCTGGCCTTGCACCCTCAAAACTGCTGGCTGCATCCAGGCCTCAGGGGTCTCAGCACAGAGGACAGGAGGTACAGGCAGGCTCAAAGGTGTCTCCAGGGCAAAGACAAAAAAGCAGACGCAAATGAATCTAGATTTAATTGTCCACTCACACAAACACAGTCTCATGTACTCACACCATACGTGTACTACACACACACATGCACATTCACTCACGCCACACATGCACACATTAAAATAACAGCCACACACATAGACGAAGGCCAACTGTCTTCATGCAGGGCCGTGGTATAAATTTGGACTTTACATACTCAAGGGCACAGTCTTATTATGTGCACATATGTTTGCTTCTGTAATGGGAGAAACTGTGCGGCTCTTTGAAGACTTTTCTTGTATCTAAAATTAAGAATGGGTTTTGTAATTTTCCCATCAGGTAAGATGCAAAATCAGTTACTTGCTGCACAGACTCGTGCATAACCCTCATGGACACAGGAAGAGGGGACATTTCCCATGGTCTTTCTGATGCACCTAAACAAGAAGCACTGTCTCTGTTCTAGATTGAATACTTGACAAAACGGGGCCCACTGGCACTGTGTGGACGAAAGCAGGGACCATGATTACAACGTTGCCTGTCTATTTGATCACACAGGTAATCTCCTCACAGGTTATCTTAGGTGCATGCTGACATTAGACGGAGTTATGTGGCCAATCGCGACGTACTCTAACACCGTGGACTGCTGGGGCATCATGTGCAGGGCATTCCCATGTGGCTGTCAGTCTGTTATACTGTGGTGGCTTGTGTATTGTTGTTATGCTGGAAGCTGTGGCACCTGTATTTCAAGTACCAGCAGGCTCTCTCATGGTGGGCAGGTGTCAGCAGAGTTGCCAGACTCAGGAGCTTAAGAGGATATTGGCGAGGTTGTCAGTGAAGCCTGCGCCTGCAAAAGTGGAGTGGAAGCCAAAAAAGGCAGCAGGAAAGGAAAAATCTTCAGACAAAAGAGCGCTAGCAAGCAGGAAAGGAGGAGCAAAGGGCTAAAGTCGCTCACCAAGAAACTAGAGAAGATTCACCTGCTGAAAACGGAGAGATGAAAAAACCAGGAGCCCAGCCTCTGATGAAACAGGAGAAACGGAAACCAAGTCTGATTCATGTTTCTCTATCATGTCTTCTCAGCGGGCCTGTCATCTCCCTTCAACCCAGAGGAATATTTTCATCAACTCTTTTGTAAATGTAAATGATTTTTAGTAGCTCTAAAAGCATTTTTAAGAAGGAGGAAATCCCACTTCATCCCATTTTTTAAAGTGCAAATTCTTTTTTAAGCGTTGAAATCAGTACAACTAGAAAACACTGGGATGTTGAATTGTGGGAAGATATGACTGTCTTGGGTGTCAATATTACATTTCATGAATGGGGGAGGGGGGCGGGAGACTTTCTGAATCCCTAATACAAAACACACTTCATGGCAATTTGGAGTCACTGTCATGCAGTTATAGGACTGAACATTTAAACTTCTGTTTCCATGTTGTTTTGTTACAATTGTCTGAAAGCCATCTGTCATCACGGCTTTCTTGGCAGAACCGTGACACCATGATGGCACTAGTCCAGTTTTCCAGATAATTTTGTTAAGTGCCGTGAAGGCTTGAACATTTCAGCGTGTGTGACATTAAATTGTGAATTAGTGGGCCTTATGATGTAACAGCTTATCAACATTTGAAGATACTGGTACTTGGTTATTTCTTAAGGAAAATTTCCCTCCAAATCTAAAGCTTGAAAGTCACTGGAGTTTAGAAAAGAATCGTATCTACATGCTATTTAAGGATTTTGGTACATGCATTAAGAATTGTGTACATATTGTTCACAATGTCTCCATACTGATCACAAAGCAACCAATAAAATACCACCTACTAAAGAGAAAACAGATAAGATGAAATGCTTGAAGGTCAATATCCTCAGCACTAGAAAGCTGACTTTGAGTGAGGCAATGGTTTCCGTCGTCCTGGAGTGGTGAGCTCAAGAGTAATTTTATTGCACCCGTCATCAACAAGAACCCTTCAAAACTGCGGTGATGGTTGTACAACTCTCCGTGATGTGACTGGACTAGTGAGTTGTATGTTGTGTGGATTGCATGCCATTAGAACAGTTGAAAAATAACATTTCAAGATAATATCATACACATACAAGAGAATCCAGTTGATACAGTTATTACTCAATTTTATGCACCAACCACCAAACCAAGGATGGAGAAACTGAAGAATTCTACCAAAGTTTTCAGTCTCAAATTGATCAAACAGGCAACCAAGATTCATTGATAATTCTTGGTGATTGGAAAGCAGGTGCTGGGATCAACGAGGAAAGCTAAGTAGTTGGTGATGGAAACAAAGCTGGAGCTTATACGACAGAATGCTGAAAGACCAGTGACTTCTTCATTGCAAATACCTGTTTGTCAACAACACAATGGGTTATGGTACACATGGGCCTCATCAAACTGGCTGTATTTGTGGCAACGGATGAAGAGAAGCTCAGTAATATTAGCCAGGGGCCAACTATGGGACAGACCGTTAACTGCTCAGAAGCAAGTTCAGGTTAAAGCTGAGGAAAATGGAAACAAGTCCACGAGAATTGAACTGCAACCCTGAGTGTTTCTCATTTGAATTTAGAGGCCATCTTAAGAACAGATTTGACACATTGACCCCTAATGCTCAAAGACCAGAAGAGATGTGGGATGACATTAAGAACATCACACGTGAAGAAAACAAAATGTCATTAAAAGGACAGGACCATGGTTGACGGATATAAATCGCCTTGCTATCAGACAGAGAACATTGTAACGTGGATTATGGCTGATGTGCTTAGGTTAAAATCCCACACCTTATAATTTGATCTTCCATTTGACCCATTTTACAGTTGTTTCAGTTTTTAATATTTATGCTTTCTTTTTGAATAATGTTTTTCTGTATTTCATCTTGTGATTGTTGTTGAGGTTTTTGTTGTTTGCTTTCTGACCATTTATATTTCATATTATTTTCTCTATGTGAAGCTGTGTTAGTCTGGGTAGACTAGAGAAACAAATCCATGGACACACATATATGTATAAGAAAGAGACTTATGCTTTTTTTCTGTTGTCAGCCTGAGAGCCTGTTGTTGAAATGGGCAAGTTCATGAAACCCGGGAAGGTGGTGCTGGTCCTGGCGGGACGCTATTCGGGACGCAAAGACGTCATCGTGAAGGCAGTATTTTCTAGGCAGTGTTGAGTAGTCTCTACCGTCTGCCCTACAATATACGTAGTAAGTGGTGCCTGGGATTCCCTCAGAAGAGAGATTCTTCTAGTCCAAACTATGGCCCCTTTCCTGGCCAGGAGTCACCTGAATGTACTGGAGAGAGTCCCCGAGCAAAGAAAGCCCACACTGCTCATGAAATCCAGTTCAGACCAGGGCTTCGGCTCCATTGGAAAAGGTTCAGTCACTGAGAACATTGACGATGGCACCTCGGACCGCCCCTACAGCCACACCCTGGTGGCTGGAATCGACCGATATCCCCGCAAAGTGACAGCTGCCATGGGCAAGAAGAAAATTGCCAAGAGGTCGAAGATCAAGTGTTTTGTGAAGGTGTATAAATATAATCACCTCATGCCCACGAGGTACTCCGTAGACATCCCCTTGGACAAAGCTATCGTCAACAAGGATGTCTTCAGAGACCCGGCTCTTAAACGCAAGGCCCATCGGGAGGCCAAGGTCAAATTTGAGGAGAGGTACAAGACAGGCAAAAACAAGTGGTTCTTCCAGAAGCTGAGATTCTAGGTCTTGAGTCAAAATCATTAAAAACACCCCCAAAATTAAAAAAAATAAAAAAGAAAGAGACTTATATACAAGAGCAATTGAACATTGAGAAAACATCTCAGCGTAGTCTAGATCAAGTCCATAAGTCCAATATTAGCCCTTATTTCCGATATCAATCTATAAAGTCCTCTTCAGACTCATGAAACACATGCAATGACGACCAATGCAGAAGACACACAGGCCAGTGGGTAGAAAGTCTTTGGATCCAGTGTCATTGGAAACATCTCAATGCTTGCAGGGGTCTCTCTGTGGCTTCCCCAGCTTCTGAGGTCTGATTGTGTCCATATGGCTTGTTTTCTGCAATGTCTCCCAGGGAGCAGCCTAGAGAAAGGTGTCTTCCACCTCCAAGGAGGAAGTATGAGATTTCACAGAATTCTCAGGAGAAGGCCATGCCAGAGAAGTCTCATGGGCTATCTCCAGATTGACAGCCTAGACTCCACCCTTACACTCTTAATCCTTAAATTGACACCAGATTAGGTGACTACCCCAGAAGCCCAGGATAGGTAGATCTACAGGGACAGTAACTGGATTGAAAATCACCCAGGGGCTTGGCAGGGAGGATGGGGACACGGGGGAGCTAACCTCAGTGTAATGAGTCCAAGAAGAACACGTTCTGAACTTGGTTGTGGTGATGATTGCACAACTCCTCTTAATATGATTGAATGATGACATGGTATGATATGTAAATTATGTTACTAGAACTACTGAATAAAATAAACAGCACCTGTAAATATTTTTCCCAATGAACAGACTTTGAACTTGCTCTTGACCATGATGCTGGAGTTGCTAGTTGTCAGTTCTGACTCATAGCGACCCTAACTACAACAGAACATAGCCCTGCCCACCTTGCCTTAACCTCACAAAGCTTGCTTTGTTAGAGTCTCTTGTTGCAGCCACTGTGTCAAGGCTTCTCAGCAAGGGTCTTCTTTTCTGCTGACCCTCTCTGCTTTACCAGGTGCAATGTCCTTCTCCAGAGACTGGTCTCTCCTGACATGTCCAAAGTATGTGAGACAGAGCCTCTGCATCCCTGACTACACTTATTCCAAGAGAGATGATTTGTTCTTCTGTCAGTGTGGAGTCTTTCAGTATTCTTTTCAGGACAATAATTCACATGCAGCGGTGCATCTTCAGTCTTCCTCATTCACTGTCCTATGTTCACACGCATACGAGGCCACTGAAGATAATATGGCCTGGGTCAGGTGCACCTCCATCCACAAAGTCACGTCTTTTCTCTTTAACACTTTAAGGAGATCTCACTAGCAGGTTTACACAATGCAATACATTGCTTTTTACCCTAACTGCTGTTTCCATGAGTGTTACTTGTGGATCCCTGTAAATGAACTCCTTGACCATTTTAGGCTGCTCTCCATTGATCATGACATTGTCTATGAGTCTACCTGTGAGGGTTTGGGTTTCTTTACACTGAGTTGCAATCCACACTGAAGATTGAAGATAAAAGATTACAGCCTTCTGTATGGATCATGCCACAATCTAAAGAAATTAAAACTCTCATAACCAGACCAATAAACATCATTATGATAGACTTAGAAAAGTTTAAAATTGCCAAGGGTTTCATTTTACTTGGATCCACAGTCATTGCCAATGAAAGCAGTAGACAAGAAATCAGTCCATGAATTGCATTGGTCAACTCTTCAATAAAAGACCTCTTTAAAAGGTTAAATAGCAAAGATATCATTTTCACAACTAAAGTGTGCCTGACCCAGGCCATAGGATTTTCAATCACCTCATATGTGTGTGAACACTGGACAATAAATAAGGAAGACCAAACAAAAATGGCTACATTTAATTTATGATGTCAGTGAAGAACATTGAACATTGAAGCTGCCATAAGAACAAATAAATCTCTCTTAGATGTAGTCTAACCACAATGCTCCCTAAAAGCAAGGATGGAAGGAGGCTGTGTCTCATAGACTTGGGACACGTTATCAAGGGGGACCCATCCCTGGAGGAGGCAATTATGCATGGTCAAGTAAAAGGTCTTCACCAGTGAGAAAGAAGACTGGGGGGTCAGAGGGACACGATGGCCACAATAGGCTCAGATGTAACAACAACTTGATGGTGGCCTAAGACCAGGTGGTATTTTATTCTATTGCACGTAGTGTCTCATGAGTGGGCAGAATGGACAGAAAGGAACCTACCAAGAACGCAATTGTACAACTTCTAAAAAATTATCAAAATGACTATAAATAATGCCTTTCCTTTTTCATTTTAATATACTTTAGCACAGTATCTTCAAAAAAGGCTTAGAAGGGAGAATACATTTCAATGTATTGTTGTTGTTGTTGTTAGGTGGCTTCGAATTGGCTCCCACCCATGGTGACTCTGTGTATAACAGAAGGACACACTGCACGGTCCTGCGCGATCCTCACAATTGTCCCGTGCCAGAACCCACTCATACACCTTCTGTGTCAATCTGTCTAGTTGAGGATTTTCCTCTTTTTTTGCCGCCCTTCTTCTTTACCAAGTCCTTCTGCAGGGACTGGTCTTTCCTGGCCATGTGTCCAGAGTGTGTAAGACAAAGTCTTGCCATTCTTGCCTCGAAGGAGCACTCTGGCCTTACTTCTTCCAATACAAAAGACTAAAGAACAGACAAAAAAGGGACTCAGCTCTCCACTTCCAAGGAAGAAACCACTGAAAACTTTATGCAAAGCTTCAAAGTATTTTCAAATTTCAATGTAGTCAACTTTAATACAAATTTTACTATACAACATATTTTGGTAAACAACACACTTTAAAAGGACTTTTGTCAAAGTTTTTATGAAGTAGAAGTTTCAAATTTACATGACTTATATAAAATGCCTTTCATAAGACTAAGTTGACAAAACTAGTTCTCATTGTCAAAGCTAATTTGACATCTAAGTATAAGATGATAGATAGACAAATAGATGATAAATATAGATAGGTGGTAAAAATAGATTAAATAGTTAGAAGAAGTACAGCCAGAACATGCCTTAAAGGTGAGGACAGTGAGACTTTCTCTCATACACTTTGGACATGCTATCAAGTGTGACCAGTCCCTGGAGAAAGACATCCTGCTTGTTAAAGCAGGTCAGCAAAAAAGAGGAAGACCCTCAATGAGATGGATTGACACAGTGGCTGCCACAATTGACTCTAAGAAATGATAGCCAATACAGATAAAAACAGATGATAGAGGTACTAGAGGGTGGGAGAAGAGAAAGAGAGAGATAGAGAGAGAGAGAGATGGATGGGTGGATAGGTGAAAGGGTAGTTGGGTAGATGCATGGATGGGTGGATGGGTGAAAGGGTAAATGATGGATAGAAGGGTAGAGGGTAGATGGGTAGATGCATAGATGGATGCATGGCTCGATGGATGGATGGATGGCAGGGTAGATAGTGCACAGATGAATAGATGGATGGAAGGGTAGATGAGTAGATGAGGGATAGATGGGCAGATGCATAGATGCATGGATACATAGCTATCAAAGAAGGTAACATACCTTGTTGGAGTTTGTCTTCTTTGTGACATAAATCAGCTCTCATCAATATCTCCCCTTAAGCCCATTCCTTGCTTTCATGGAATCTTGGACAAGAAAGAAACTTTCCTTTATAGTATTTGGGGTGGTAGAGGTACTTGCATATTTACTAACTCAGTTTACTGCCTCCACAATGACTATGAGCCCAGACCACCCCAACATAGACCCCACTCCCAATGCCAAGCTTCACCTCAAGCCTCTTAGAAAGGTGTGAAAAGTCCATCCATGGGTCGACAGGGCTCTGCTGACACCCAAGCTGTTGGGACACCCAGAGTGAGGGGGGAATGAGAGCAGGGAATGGGGACCATGAAACTGGAAAGTGCTTGGATGGAATTGGTGGGCCTGGAAATACTTTCCTTCAGCATTTGGTGATACCTTGCTTGGACTGTCTCTGCCTGTCCCCTAGTCATCTCCCAGGGTGATGATAGCTGGTCCAGAGAGTGGTTACCTCTTACCATCCACTAGTTCTTCAGTGAAGCATCCCCCTTTCCTCCCACTCTCCACAGTCACTCCAGGAGCAAGCCTTGGGTATAAGGACGATCTTGTCAGTGGTAAATTATCAGTAAGTCCCTTGACATAGCGGTGCCTCTTCAATTAAAGACCAGACTTTATAGGTGAGAAATCATCAATTGAAAGAACTAGAATTGCTGGAGCAAAACATGAAAATTCACCCAAGGTGGCTCCTGCCATGAACATTCCTGTCCTGGTTGTGACACTTGGTTCCACCACTGACTCGATGCATGCCTGCAAGTTTAAATGCATAAGAACTACCCAAGATTGTAATTTACTCACTAATGGCTCCAAATGGTGTTCTCATGGTTTGCAATTTGTAGTTCAATGGGCTTGTGAAGTAACATCACCACAGAGCAAGAGAGGCGGTCAAAATCAATGAATTGGGGTCACAAAGAAGAATGAATAGATTGAGATTTTCACTGCTCCTCTTACAAACCTGACCAAGTCCAAGTTCAGGCTTCAGGGCCCAAAGGGGCTGAAACCAATCCAAACTGAGGGCACCAAGTCCATTACAGTCAGTCTCACTTTCGCTGAAAGGTGGCAACCTGAGCCGTTTTTCCACATGGAATACACTGGATTTGGTCAAACGACCCGGAGGAGAGAAGCATGCAAGTGGAGCACTTAAGGACTCCTCCACGAGCGAACAAGCAGGTCTCTGGGTGCACAGCATGATGCCACTCATCGCTGGCACCTCACTCCAGTTTCTTGAGAGCACAATAAAATAATAGTAAAACACAGGAAGGAGAGTGACGTGACAGTGGTCCATCGGTCAAGCCATGATTCCAGTGGAAATTCCCCCACACAGAGACCATAGGGGCCATGAGGGCCTGCACTGGTTTTGTCTCTCTCTTTCCCCCAACCCTTCAGTCTCTATTCACACCTTTAAACCTTCAGCTTCCCACAAGCACAAGCAGTGGCAAATGTCCACACACCTCCAGGTCTGCTTTCTGCTGAGCTGTGGCCCACAGTCAATTACTGCCCTGATTGCGAACATCTATAGGAAGATGGTGTGTCTATATTTTGTCCAACTTTTCTCCTTTCAGTTTCCCCCCGGAGGAGAGCTGGCATCATTTACCTGGTAGTCATTTCTCCAAGAAGACCCTCTCTATTCCAAGTTAATTGTCTGCATGAGTAACAAAGGAATGCCTCAGTTATCCTTGCTACTTCCAAAGAACTCTTCCAGTCTGAGAACCCAACTTGATCCAACTTCCTCAAATTTATGAACTCCTTAAAATGCTCATATCATTAATTTATTTAACGTGATTTCTTGACTCAGCTCTTTCTGCAGAATGAAAGCATCTTAGCCTTACAGATGCAGCGTTTGATCAGTGTGTCCAACACAAGTGCTAAAGAGAGAATGCACCTGCATTTTAAATAGATTGCTGATTTATTTCCTATAGTCAAAATCCAACAGCTCCCACCTGTTTCTCTGTGTACTAGAGGAGTTGAAAATGCTTCACATGCAATCAGTCATTTCTTGTACTTAATGTTTTTTCTTCAAGGCAAAAGCACTGGGGCCATTTTATAGAATGCTTTAGAAATGATTAAAATGACTTTCAATTTGGCTAAAAGCTTTTTTGTTTGTTTGGCATAAATTTGTTTTTACTTTGCCTCTAAAATTTTAAAAATATTGTTCATTTCGTATTTGTAGCTCCTGGGAAAAATTAGACACTTCTTTACTGATGGCATCTTAGTCTTTGACATTTATCTCTTATTTCTTTAGTGAGTTTTTCAAACTTGATTCATTCCGTATGGATTCAAGCTCATTTTAACACTTCCCTTTCTTACACTACAATTAAAAAAGATATTCTGTAGAAGCTGCTGTTTTCTGGGCCAGAAAGGAGAGTTGAAGAGATTTACTTGTGGAAAAACTGGATCCCCTCTCAGGGAACCAGCTGCAACTTCAGAGCCCCTGCAACGACACAGCAGGGGGCTCATTCTATGGACTGAAAACTGCAATCTGAAGATGAATAACAATCCGGGATTGTGTCCTGCAGAGGTGGGTGCTGAGCAGGGTTTAGGGCCCAGAGCCCTGGTGTCTTTATTTCTCCCGTTGTCAAACATTTGTGCACCTGGCTCACGGTGTCAAGATTACTAATTAACCTTTTGCATTTATTCGTTGTCTCTTGTTACTCTGTTGTTTCCACAAGAAATATTTCTATCTTCCTGCTGAAATTATCTCCCTGTTCTGGTACGTGTCCTTCCTTATTCATTAGAAGTTTAACATGTATATGTTAGTTATTTTGTATGACCGGCTTAACAGTTTCAATGTCCATGTCATAGCTGGGTCCGATTCTCATTACTGCTTTATCTCCGCAGATGAGTTGTTCTTGAATTTTATCCTTGAGCTTGTTTGTGTGTAGACCTGATGCAGGGCAATGCACACCGAGGGACATAGAGTTCTGCCTGGAGGTGAGCATGTCTTGTATTTTGTTAGGTCTTTATTGTTGGGGATGTATTGATCTAATCCATAGTTGGACTGGGTTGACATTGGTCATTGCTAATATTACCTTAAATATTGTAGAGGTTTCAGATTCCATGAATAATATCTTATGCTTATGATGCTAATTTGCCTAAGAGCTTTCCTCTTCCCCAAAGTCCACTGACAGTTGTCCTTCACAGTGAGTGGTTCCTGATGTCATTCTAGCCTAGCACACACTCCTGTCCTCCCTCTTCTGGAGTGCCTGCTCTCAGGAGACATCTCTTCTGTGTACACTGCGGAGTAGGTTTCACCCCGCTCTGCAGGCGTGAAAGGGGAATGAGGCTCAGGGCACTTTGTGGTGACTGCTCTTCCCTGCTGAAGGAAGTGAAAATGACCGTGGACAGCCAGAAAGACAACCAAATCTGTCTCAGAAGAAGTGCATCTAGCCTCATCCTTAGAGGCACATGTGCTGAGCAGAACAGGACTTCAGGGATGGAGAACAAGGGGAAGACCCGTGACAAGGTGAATGACACAGTGGCTACAACAATGGGCTCAAACCAAGAACAGTCATGCATCTGGCTCAGGACCAGGCGGTGTTTTGTTTTGTTGTGTACCTCATGACAACAGGAAACATCGCTGATTAATTGTCATCCTCTGAAAGACTGGTCCTGTCAATAAAGCTGATGTGGCCACGAGAGAAAGGACCTTGATCTTTCTCTGGGGGTGTGTATTTGCTGTTGGTCAGCTGGAGGCACAGGAAGAAGAAAAATACCTTCAAGAATATATTTAAATCAGCTTCAAACCACTGAATTTACTGTAGAAAAAGCCCTCGATTTTACTACTGTAAGTGCACTACTTTTAACAAAGCATCCACCTTTTCATTTTGTTTCCTTTCATTTATTGATGCTGCCCACTACTAAATTATATTTTGACAATAAAATCATGAATATGCAAATATTAGAGCTTCCCAGGTACATAATTGAAAAATGAGTCTTTTCATTGGTTGGATATGGCAGTTTATATTATATTTTCTCTTCTTGTTTCCTAGTTAGATTTAGTTTACTGATTGATGAAAACTTATATTCACTAAATAGTCATTTCTTACACACATTTAATGAATATAAAACATTGATTTGCATAGATGATATATGTAATATATATCAAGGGTCCCTGGTGTCCCTCTAGGCTGACATTGGGCTGATAACCTCAAGGTTAGCAATTCAAACCCACCGCCTACTCAGAGGGAGGAAGATGAGGCTGCTCCAGCAAAACATGTCCACCTCAGAAACCCAGTAGTCAAGAGTCACTATGAGCCTGGGGTTGCATTTCGATCATGTGAATGCATCTTATGGTTCTTATTTTTAGGTAGCTGCCATAGAAGGGTGGGTTTTTATTATTTAAATCATTTTATTGGGGCTCATACAACTCTTATCACAATCCATACATACATCAATTGTGTAAAGCACACTTATACATTCGTTGCCCTCATCATCCTCAAAATTCGCCCTCTGCTTGGGTTCCTGGAATCAGCTCCTTATTTTCCTTTTTTCCCTCTCCCTCCCTCCCAGCTGCCGCCTCCCTCATGAACCCTTAATAATTTATAAATTATTATTTTATCTTATCTTACACTGCCCGGCGTGTCTCCCTTCACCCACTTTCCTATTGCCCACCCCCCAGAGAGGAGGTTATATGTAGATCCCGAGATCGGTTTCCCCTTTCTATCCCCCCTTACCTCCTGGTATTGCCACTCTCACCGTTGGTCCTGAGGGGTTCATCTGACCTAGATTCCCTGTGTTTCCAGATCCCAACTGTAACACTGTACATCCTCTGATCTAACCAGGTTTGCAAGGTAGAACTGGGATCATAATAGTTGGTGGGGAGGAAGTGTTTAAGAACTAGAGGAAAGTTGTGAGTTTCATTATTGCTACACTGAACCCTGAGTGACTCATCTCCTCTCCACTACCCCTCTGCAAGGGAAGTCCAGTTGTCTACAGATGGGCATTGGGTCCCCATCATGCACGCCCCTCATTCATGATGATATGATTTTTGTCCCTCTGCCTTTGGTGCTTGAAACTTGGTCCCTTCAGTCCTTCATGATCACACATGTTTGTGTGCTGCTTCCATGTGGGCTTTGTTGCTTCTGGGCTAGATGGCCACTTGTTTACTTTCAAGACTTTAAGTCCCCAGACACTATATCTCTCGATAGCTGGGCACCATCAGCTTTCTTCACCACACTTACTTATGCACACATTCGTCTTTGGCATTTATGTGGGGAAGGTGATCACACAATGATGGTTTTTGTTCTTTGATGTGTGCTACCTGATCTAGAAGGGTGGGTTTTAAGTTTTGTCCCTGTTGCCGTTAGGTGCCCTGGAGTCGGTCACAACCTATCACAACCTCTGACCCACAGAAGGAACCCTGCATGGCCCGTGCCATCCTCACCCTTGTGCTCACATGTCAGCCCCTGCTGCTGCCATTGTGCTAATGCACCCGGCGAGGGCCTGCCTCCTTTGTGGCTGCTCCTCTCTTTACCAAGCAGGAAGTCCTTCTCCAGGGACAGGTCTCTCCTGACCATGTGCTCCAAGTAGGTAAGACAACATCTCACTACCTTTGCCTCGAAGGAACATTCTGGCTGTACTTTTTCCAAGACAGATTTGTTTGTCCTTTTAGCAGTCCACGGTACTTTCAGTGTTCTTCGCCAGCACCACAATTCAAATGCATGGGATTGTCTTCAGTCTTCCTTATTTAATGTCTTCAGTCTTCCTTATTTAATGTCCAATTGAAAATACCAGGGCTGGGGGCAGACACACCTCAGTCCTAAAAGTAACCTTCTTGCTTTTCAACACTCTAAAGAGGTCTTGTGCAGCCCATTTACCAGTGTGGCACATGGTTTGATTTCTCGACTGCTGCTTCCATGAGCATTGATTGTGGATCCAAGCAAGATGAAATCATTGACAGTTTCAACCTTTTCTCCATTGATTTGACCTGTTGGTCCAGTTGTGAGAATTTGGTCTTCTTTACATTGGGTCATACCCTATATTGAAAACTGCCACCCTTGATCTTCGTCAGCAAGTGTCTCAAGTCCTCCTCACGTTCAGCAAGTAAGGTTGTGTCATCTGCAGATCCTTGGCTCTTAATCAGCCTTCCTCCAATCATGAAGCCACATTCTTCTTCATGTAGTCCAGCTTCTCTGATTATCTGCTCAGCGTACATATTGAACAAGTGTGGTGAGAGGATACAGCCCTGACACGCACATATCCTGATTTTAAACTATGCAGTATTCCCTTGTTCTGGTCACAAAACTGCCTCTTGATCCATGTACATGTTCTGCATGAGCACAACGAATGTTCTGGAATTCCCATTCTTCTCATAGTTATCCATAGTTTATTCTGGTCTACACAGTCCAGTGCCTGTCATAGTCAATAAAATAGAAGTAAACATCTTTCTGGCAATCTCTGCTTTGAGCTAAGGTCCATCTGACATTAGGAATGACATCACTGGTTCTGCTTCCTCTTCTGAGTCTGGCCTGACCTCCTGGTAGCTCTCTGTCAATGTTCTGCTGCCACCGTTGTTGGACGGTCTTGTGTGTGATACCAGTGGTATCGTTCTGCAGTTTGCGTATTCTGGTGGGCCACTTTTCTTTGAAATGGCCACATATATGGATAGCTTCCAGCCAGTTGACAAAGTAGCTGTCTTCCAAATTTCCTGGCACAGATGAGCACGTGCTTTCAGTCCTTTGCGCCTTCAGGAACTGACAATGTCACACAGCTTTGCAGATTTCCAGGAACTTCTTCCTCCAAAGTGGCAGCTGAGCTCTTCACCATCATCAGTTCTGAGTCTGGAAGCTCTGCTGAAACCTGTTCACTCTGGGTGACCCTGCTGGCATTAGTCTCCAGCAGACAGCAATACACAAGCCCCCACAGCATGACCAACCGGCAGACAAGGGGCGGACTCTGTCCGTAGCCAAGGTTTAAGAATGAAATAAAGTTTTATAAATTAGATTAATTTACGGAGCAAACCTGTATTGGTAGTGGTGCAAAATACAAGGAAGTCTGCGAGTCATTGGAGCCACTGAACGCAGCATGAGGATGAGCAGAAACGTGGCCCGATGCCAGACACACAGCTGACTCCAATGGAGAAGCATCATCACCAGAGCACTGGGGCCCTGACCTGATGGAGGGGCTGCCTGGTAAGCTACCATGGAGAATTTCCCGCTGAGCTACCATCAGAAATCTCTGGGGAGGGAAAGTGATCTGCGACACTTAGGCTGTGTCTTGTAGATCGGCGAGATCGTCTGGCTCATGGTGCACTGTGGCTGTCCTCTGGGGACAAGTGCACGGTGAAATCCACGGTGCTGCCCGGGCTGTGGCATTCATCTCATAGTGGACACGGAACAGCTAGAGGAGTAGAGTAGGTAGATGAAGCTGACATTCATCCCGTCAGTAAGTTATATCTTTCTCTGAGCACCTAACAAAAATGCAAATATGGTGGGAAGTTACTTTGGTGAGAGGCAGGGCTCTAATGCCAGAGGGGGAGGGAGGGGTTGAGTGGAGCCAGAGGGGGCCGACCTGTCACTTCAGGAGTTGGGGAACTCTTCTGATCCCTGGATCTTAATACCACAGGCCCCTCCATTTTTTTTTTTTTTTTTTTGCAAATAACTAGACTTCAAAGGTGGATAGATGTGATTTTTGTTGTCTTGCCTATTTGAAATGAAGCTAAAATGTGGAGTTAGGTGTGATCAGATTTTCCTTTAATTTATAAAATTTCATTAACTTTAAAATCCCACTTCATTTGACCTCAGAAAACACAGAGCAAAAGGACTAAACAAACCTACATTTCTAAGTTTCTCAAGGACATTTATGGTCACCACCACCACTGCACCTCCTCTGTGGACGATCAACCACCCAGCTGCCACGCAGCCACAGCTACTGCCCTGTGGGTCTCCTTTCTTCAGAGGTACTGCCATCCCTGCTGTCGGCCACACATGAGGACCACCTCTATTGTCACAATGCCTGTGCTGGTGACGGCCGACGCGGCTCTGGCATGAGCGCCCTGGGGTCGCAGGTGGGAAAGAGCCCTGTGAGCATGGGGGGACAGTACTCACTTTGGTGAGCATGGACTCAGAGTGATTTCTGGGGGGCGGGTTGTGCGAGGACCACCTCTGTTGGCCGAGCAGCCCTTGATTTATTCAGGAGGAGGAGGGCAGTCTCAGGCCATCAGAGACAAAGAAGGTCCCTCTCCAAGTGCTTGCTTTGCTATGATCCCTTCCATAAGACCACTACTGGTGGAGAGCGCAGGACTGACCACTTGCTGTCTGCAGGGCCTGCCCATTGGGGAGGACGCTGAGGCCAATGGGGAATTGGGGAAGAGAAGCATGGCCACTGACCACTTATTGTCTACAGGTTCCTGGGCCATCCTCTCTGCATAGGACAGCGCTTCTCAACCTGTGGATTGCGACCCCTTTTGGGGTCAAATGACCCTTTCACAGGGGTCACCCTATTCATAACTGTAGCAAAATTATAGTGATGATGTAGCAATGAAAATAGGTTTATGGTTGGGGGTCACCACAACATGAGGAATTGTATTAAAGGGTTATGGCATTAGGAAGGTTGAGAACCATTGGCATAGGGTGTCAGGCTCTCCTGGTGTTGGCAACAGAACTCCATTACATTGGGGGCACATCTGCTTAGGCCACCAGCTGAATGTCGTTTGAGGGTCAGGAGTGGCTGCAGGGTCCTGAGCCCCTACTGTTGGGCGGTACAGTGCCCTGTTTCTGTATTGTTTTCTCGGCTCTGGGTTCTTAAGGCCATTCATCTTCATCTTCCACCTGTAGAGTCCTCCTTTCATTGTCTCTTGGGTGATTCCCAAAGAAACTCTGGTGGAACAGTGGGTTAAGTGTTGGCTGCTAACTGAAAAATTAGTGGTCGGAGCCCCCAACTACTCCGTGGAACAAGAATTGAGGTAGCCTGCTTCCATGAAGTTCGACAGCCTTGGAAATCCTGCGGAGAGGTCCTACACTGTTTGGTGGGGTCACTCTCAGTAGGTGGGGTGTGGGAGCGCTCTTTTCATGGCTCATAGTTGTGTTCAGGAAAGAGCAGAGGTGAAAGATGCGTTGATGCCACCCAGTCTAGAAGGCAGGCTCTCTGCGGCGGCCAGTCTTTATGGGACAGACGGTCTCATCGTTCTTCTTGGGAGCTGCTGGCAAGTTCTGATGGCTGCTCTTCTGGCTGGCAGCCCCCACGTAACCCACTGCCCCACTAGGGCACCTTTTGCGTAGAAGAGAAATCCTGGTTTACTTGTAAGGCAACTCTTCTGGTTACATATTTTCTCAGTTTTCATATATCTGAAAATACATTCTATTTAACCTTGATATTTGAAGGATACATTTGATGAACTTTATTTTAAGCAGCTCATTTCTTCCAGCACTTTTAATATGCCATTTCTTCATCTCCTCTATTTTATTACTTTTATTGAAATATTGGTTATCATTCATCTTATTTTTCCAAAACAATTTTGGAAAATCATTGGTCAGTGTTTCTGAGCATCACTTCTGTCCTTTCCTCTCTTGTTGTTCTTCTTTGTGATGCCAGCTCTATGTCTGTTACACATTTTACAAGTCCACCAATTTTTTTATCCTCCTTCTGCTATTTCCATTGATTTGTTTCTTTCCATGTTCCAATTTATCTAGTATTTTCTACTGACTTATTCAGTCCATCAATTCCCTCTTCTCTTCAAAATCATTTATGATTCTTGTTAATTGAATTCTTATATTCAATTTAGACATTTTGTTACCTTTGGATCATTATTTATAGATATTCTCTTTCCAGAATCCTTCAACATTTTCTTGAAAATATTAATAAACATTCTTTGAAATACTCTGCCAATAACTCCAATATTTGTATTAGGTTTTTTTCTCTTCTTTCAGTTTGTCACTTTATTCTATTTGTCAACATGCCTGATAATGTTTTATAGAATTCCAGAAATCATGCACAAACTATCAGGGCGTGCTGGCTGGTGCTCTCATTCTTTACAGAAACCAGATCCTTTGACGCAGTGGGAGGGTGTCGGGCTTTGAGGGCTGGGGAGTTTCCACATTGCTCTGACTTCCGACAGAAATCCTGGGCATTCAGCGGCCCCTCCACCTGGACATTTCTGCTCCTCCAGACCTCCCGCTGCTGCATGTGGGTCTCCTTTTTCATTCCCGACTTCCACTAGATTCCTCTGAATCTCACCTCAGTCCAAGGCATCAGGAAGTCGCTATGTGGGGAACATCAGATCCAGTTCTCGGTGCTCCTTTACTCCTGTGATTCTTAGTCCCCGGGTTCTGGATGTCCTGGGAACCCTGGCGTTCCTGCACAAGTAAGGAGCAGATGACCCCCGTCATGTCTTTCTGCTTCACTCTGCGGGGCGGGAGGAGAGCGTGGTGCTCACCTTGGCTGCTGCCTTCGCTCTGGACCATGGCAGCTCGGTGCTGCCCAGCCATCAGAGAAAGTACTGGCCTGTCCTTAAAAAATCATAAATGTTCTCAGCAAGAGATTTTGTTCATTACAAACTATCCTGTCATATCTGGATGTAGAGACTGAAAATTGGGTTTTAATGAATATAATTGTAAAGATCTTCAAAGACTTGGCCAACCATTTGCATTTTCTGTTTTTATTAATGTTTCACAAAGGTTCATATCTATGTCCCAGCTTCTATATTCATAGACAAACTGAAGTTGGTGTTGATTCCTCACCTGAGTGAAAGGTGTAGCAGAGGAGAAACAGAGTAGAAAGAAAGTCAGGGGCACAAGCAACGACAGTGAGTGTGGAAGGCTTTATGTGCACTTTCACTTGTAAGAGGATTTACATAGGTGAGGTCAACCACCGAGGGTGTTTTCTAAGCATGTGACTTTTAGTAAAGCAAATAATTGAAGAAGCTGGATTATATGAAGAAGACTGTGGCATCAGGGTTGGAGGAAGACTTACTAACAACCTGCAATATGCGGATGGCACAGCCTTGTTTGCTGAAAGTGAGGACTTGAAGCCCTTGTTGATGAAGATAAGAACTGCAGCTCAATGTCAAGAACAGAAGCTTCACAGCTGGAGCAATAGATGGCATCGTGATAAATGAAGAAAAAAATGGAATGATCACGGATTTCATCTTGCTTGGATCTGCAATCAATGCCCATGAAAGCAGCAGTCAAAAGCTCAAAGGACACAACCTTCCTGTGTGTCCAAATAACACACAGGACGTCCCTCAGAGACAAGGAGGGCAAGACTTCCTCTCACATGTTTTGGACATGTTGTCAGGAGACACTAGTCCCTGGAAAAAGACGCTGCTTGATAAAGTAGAGGACAGCAAAAAGGAGGAAGGCCCTCAACAACATAGTTTGACCCAGTGGCTGCAATAATCGGCTCACACATAAAAACAATTTTGAAGGTGACGCACTGTGAGGGGAGGGTGGGGGTATGTTTTGTACACATGGTCACTACGAGTCGGAACCGACTCAATGGCACCTAGCACCATCTAACCTACTTTATGCTGCCTGGTACATTTTCATTGATGTCACAAAGTTATCCATTTCTCATATTTAATGTTGTACATCACACCCTCCAGTCCACCCGAACATAAGCCCTACAGGGACGGGGTCTATTTATCCTTTCTTCTAAGATATATCTGCAACATCTAGAACAGCTTCTGGCATGACCATGTTGTACAACAAATGTTTGCTGAATGAAGGAATGCGCATCGTCCCTTTCGAAGTGCTTGTTTGTGGTTCTTCTGTTCCAATCAATCCATTTTGTGATTTTGCATCCCCACTTTCAGAATCACTGTCGGAGATAGATTTGTACTTCATGAAAACCAAAGCACTCACAATTATCAGTCCTTTGAGACAGATTTTATTTTGGAGAATGATGGAAAACACCATAAGCATGGATTACTCCAAAAAAAGTAAGTGCTTAAATAGGTAAAGCATATTTGAATAGAAAGGTTATTGACTTTCTTATGCTACTTTAAAAATAGAGCATTGTGCATGCATAATAAATAAATGCACAAGGCTCCATAAACTCTGCATTTTCCCATTTCCCCTGAAGCAGAAGGAAGCAGGTAGGTGGTTGACATGGCTGCATTAGATAGGACAAAAGTCATTGTGTCATGTAACTTCTGGTACGTTTGTTAAACACAATATTGGTACTCTAGAGTTTAACTTTATCATCTATTCATTTATCTCTGAAGAAAAAATATCTTGGGGAAATGATTCATGCACACTTGGGGATAATGATTGGTTGGCTGATTGCTACTGAAGAAAATCAAATTGGGAAGCTGATTAATAAGCTATAAGAGGTTGCTGAAATGGAATCTTACATTTGATTTGTAGGAGTTCTTGGAAGTATTCTTCATCATGTACTGTCAAGATAGTGGTGCGTGTGATGAAAGCCAAGTGGTGAATGAGCTGTGCACAGGATGTGCCACTGGGCCCTGTCTTCTCTGCAGTGGTTGATGACTCCCCTAGACTGTTCTTGTTTGGACGGGCAGGCAGAGCCAGATTAAACATCCCAGGTGGCTCTCTGAGGGAACCCCAGACTATGGGGCCTGATGCAGCCTTCCAACAACAGTTGCAGCAGCACATTGACAGGGAACTTCCAGAGGTTCAGGCCGGATTCAAAAAAGGCCTTGAAACAAGGGCTATCATCGCTGATGTCAGATGTGTTTTGGCTCAAAGCAGAGAATACCCCAAAGATATTAACTCGTGTCTCACTGAGCACGCAAAGGCATTTGTCTGTGTGGACCATAATAAACTGTGGACAACCGTGAGAAGAATGGGGAGTCCAGAACACTTCGTTATGCTCAGTCAAAACTTGTGCATGGATCAAGAGGCAGTTGTACAAACAAAACAAAGGAAATACAACGTGGTTTAATAATCAGGAAAGGTGTGTGGCAGCGCTGTAACCTTTCACCATACTTATTCAATGGGTCTGTTCAGCAAATCATCAGACAAGCTAGAGTATATGAAGAATGTGACATCAGGATTGGAGGAAGGTTTATGAACAACCTGCGGTATCCAAATGGTACCATCTTGATTGCTGAAAGTGAGGAGGACTTCAAGCACTTGCTGATGAAGATTAAGGATTGAAGTCTTCATTGTGGATGTAATCAACTCAAGGTAAGGAAGACAAAAAAATCCTCACAACTGGACTACTAGGTCACATCATGATAGACAAAGAAAAGGTTGAAGCTGTCAAGGGCATTCTCTTACTTGGGTCCACACTCACTGCTCACGGCAGCAGTAGTCAAGAGATCAAAAGACACATTGCGTTGGGTAAATCTGCGGCACAAGACCTCTTTAGAGCACTGAAGAGCAAGGATATTACTTTGAGAACTAAGGTGTGCCTGACCCAAGCCATGGTATTCCCCATTGCATTATCTGGGGACATTGACTAAGGGAGACTGTAGGAGAAACGATGCGTTTGAGTTGTGGTGCTGGCAAAGAACACTGAAAGCACCATGGACAAACTGATGTGTGCTCCTTAGAGGCAAGGATGGGAAGACTTTATCTTCCATGCTTTGGACATGCTTTCAGGAGAGACCAGTCACTGGAGAAGAACAACATGGTGGCAAAAACCAGGAAGGACCATGCAGTGTTTCGTTCTGGCAACAATGCAGTCAGGAGGGGAGCCTGATAAATGCAGCCTCTGGGGAGGCACTCCTGCCCTTTCTCCCTTCCCAAGATCTACTGATTTTTTGGTTTGTGGTTCAGGGACATGGGTGACAGGGGTATTATTTCATGTGCTTCCCTCATGGCAGTATATTTTGGTATACTAAAATCTGGCCCGGAATTCCCACTGACTGCTGACCGTAAGCGTAGAATTTCTATAAATGTTTCTGCATGCAGTTTGTAATAAGAGGGAAACTGGGGGGAAACCACAAGGAAGTTCATGATTGCGCGGTCTGTAAATGTGTCCAGCTCACCACTTCCTGTGTCCATATCTCTGCACAGCCTCTGCTGTTATGAAGACATCTAGATCACCAGGTGGCCATGAGTGGTGGGGGAAAAGCATTTTCATAACTACGCTGCATAGGATGAGGATAAGGGCCCTGTTCTCTGTCAGATTATCTTTGATGACTGAGGAGACAGTCTTGCCACAGGCAGTTTGACTGATTATGTCTTAGTCTTGAGAAAGAACACATTCATCGTACAAGTCACAAGTCATGTTGGCTCCCTGTACTTACTATGGCTTCCTGACCCAGTTGACAGCCTTGGTTTTGTGTTGAGGGGGCGTCTCTTTGGGATGCGTTTCTGCTCTATTGAAAAGGAGATTAACCGACTTCTGTTGGGAGATGTCTTGCCAAGAAGCGAGCCATGGTGACATTTCTTTTCTATGCTTTCTTTCGAATGCTGGATGGGGTTCCAACAGCAGTGCCACGGAGACTTAAAATCCTCTTTTCTTCTGCCCGAGGAAAGTGACAACATGCTTACTCTGGTGGAAAATAGCAGGTGATATAAGGAATGCTGTCCCTTATGTCCTTTGGCCTTAGAAAATATCACTTGTGAGGATTATTGGTCAAAGACACATCAGTCTTTCCTCCCCTGGGTAATGGACAGGGATTTGCAAGATGTCCACGTGTGGTCCCTGTCGGTTCCTGCAGCTTGGAGAATGACAACACAGACACCTTCAGAACTGGAACGAACGCCTGAGCTATCTGCCCAAACTCACTGCGAATGAGGACACAGGCACCGGCATGCAGGGCGGGTGTGGCCACGGCTGTGCTCAGTGGGCTTGTTTCCAGGAGAAAGCTGTACAGAGGCAGGCGGCTGGTTATGGTCCAGGCTCACATCAAATCGGAGATTTCTAGTCAGAGCTCACAAAATAGACCTTTGACGTCAAGGCAAACATGTCGTGAGTGAGCTCCTTAAATGGGTCTCTCTGTTCCTTTGGAGTAAAGAGAGGAGTCTGGAGTCTGATGGGACCAGGGCAACTTTGGGATAAGGCTGGCTGTACCCCTCGGGTTTCTTCATGCCCCAGGTGAGTAATGATGCCTCTGTGCTGTGATTGTTTCAATCAATCCCAAGCTTGTGTTCTATCTTCCACGGAAGAATTCAGGGCACTGGAGCGCAGACACTGGCACCCTCATCAAATCCCTCTGCCACGAAAAAGAATAGTTCTCTCCCACCGAGTCGGGGTGGGTGGAGGGTGGAGTGGAGTTCCCTAATGGGTTAGCTGAGTCCAGGCCTCATTCTGTCTCCACTACGAACTGATTCCAGGGAACACGAGCGAGCAAAGGAGGCACGTAACTGGGAGCCCCCCTGTGCCTGGGAGCAGAAGCATGTCCCCACGATCTGGTACCTGTGTCCCCTCTGTAGGTCTGCCATCTTGTATACATCACCTGAGCATCCACCCTGTGAGACAGGGTGCCAGTGCCCTTCAGCAGATCCTGACGGTGGGAAATCGACAATTCTACCTTGTGCCCAACAGAATCCCAGATGCTCTACAGATTCCGCCAAAAAATCATTGTACTTCCTGTTCACAAATGAGTAGGTGCCACACCAGCACCTGGGTTCAATTTAGGATATGGCTAATTAAGTTAATAGAGGTCTACTAAAGCAATCTAAAAGTAAAGTTATTTCTTTGTCACATGACAAATTTTATAAATGGTATGTGCCTTCCCCCCCTAAGTTAACCAATGAATGGACGTGAATCCACATTAACATATCATAATTTTATCTGTAATTTATACAAAAGTCCTGTTTGTGCAGTGTGCCCTGCCTGAGTCGGTCATGCTTCTCATCCCTGTGACTGAGACCAGTGGCCCAAAAGTGAGATTCAACAGCAAGCAGGGCCAAGAACCATCCCTTACAGGGACCAGGGAGTCAGGTGGGGTCATTGAAGCCTCCCCTTACAAAGACCAGGAAGTCAGGTAGGGGTCACTGAAACCTCCACTTTCAAGGACCAAGGGATCCGATGGGGTTATTGAAACCATTGACTCTTTCCCGTGGGACCTCAGACCACCCTGGTGTGAGCAAGAAGAGATAATTCAGAACATGGACAAGTGCATTGTGATTTTTGTGTGAATAGGTGATGTTTTCATTCACCCGCTCCTGTTTGATTTGAGTATCGATGGCATCATGTTCTGCAGAGGCACCACGAGGATAAGGGTGTGGGCCATATGCAGCCTGGACACAGAGGCCTGACATCCAGGGGTGTACACAGACATCTGGAGACTGCATACGTGGGTATAGACAAGGACCCGGCCTCTTTATTCCCACTGGGCTCGGGAGATTAGGCGATGTATTTTCTGTTTATTGGAATGTGCACTGTGCCGTGTTGTGAGACAAGTTGGTGGAGAAGCCAGTGATGGCGAGAAGCTTTAAATAATTCCACGTGCTGTTCGGGGCTTTTGAGTTGGTTCCAGCTCACAGTGACCTAGTGGATGACAGCAAACACTGTCTTGTTTGTATCACCCACCCAACTGCTGCCACATGTGAGCCCATTGTTGTAGCCACTGTGTCTTCTACTTCATCAAGCATGGTACTCTCCTCCAGGGACTGGTCCCGTCTGACAACACGCCAAAGTTCATGAGATGAATTCTCACCGTGCTCACTTTTAAGGAGCATGCTGGCTGTACTCCTTTCCAGACAGACATCTGGTTATCTTCAGTTATTTTATTTGGACATCTGTTCTTCGGGCAGTCCATGGTGTCTTGAGGATTCTTGGACACACACACACACACACACACAGAGAATGGCCTCTCAGGACTTCCTCATCTGTGTCTAGTGCAACTGAAAATATCTCGGGTTGGATCCGACACACTTTAATCTTCAAGTGTGACTTTGTTGCTTTTGAACACTAAGAAAAGTGTCTTTTTTTTTTTTTTAGGTTTTCCATGTTTTATTCTCACATCATAGCTTTTTTAAAAATAAAGGGGCACAAACATTTGTACTTATCAATGCCTTTTTGAAGGTGGCTTAATGTCTTTTCTCCGATTTTTGTCACTCAGAAGCCAGGCCTAGGTTAGGTACTTGCCCATTGTTCTGAAAGGAACAGAAGAGTCACCTTCAAAACAATGTCTCCGTTGGATTTAATCATTGTTTAGTGGCATAATTTCTTCAAGGACAATTGTATCAGACAAAACATACACAGGTTTCAGTTTTGGGCTTGTTTGCTTCTTTTTTCCCCCAGAGACGTGTTTCCAGCTTCTCATTTATATTTTATTTTCTTTGAATATATTGCACAATATTTTATTATTAAGAAAGGTTTCATGTCTCGGGCAAAAGTTTGTTCTCCTTCACTCGGGAGGTGCTCAGGAGGATTATTCTCTAAAAGAGGTAAGTGGTTGTCCAGGTGGCCATCCTCAAGGCCATGGAATTGACAGATTTGTAGGCTCCAAGTCAGAAATGACAGCAAATTAATCCAACTATAAATTTTCCAATTCAATGCAACATACCTGTGGTTGAAAAGATTCCTCCAACAATACCACAGAGTCTTACAAAGAACTGCCAGAATGGCCTGTGCTCCTCGGTCACTGTCACCACGAGAGAACTGAGATCATTCTCATAAATAGCCCAGAGACTCGTGGCCGCCCAGAGCATGGCTAACAGCACACTCCCTTTCTGTCACAGAAAACTGATGAGTGTCAGTTCAAACTTTATATGTATGTAATTTTGTTGGCACAGCTGTAATGAGATATTGGAACATCTAAAGGATTAAGAATTCCTGGCACAAGCTTTCCAAAAGGCAAACGATCTGTTCTATGAGGAAAAAGTTGTAAGAGTCATGGTTGACAAGTGCTGCCAGGTGGACATGACCTTGGGATGTGGACATGCCTTGCCCACAGTTATGTGACATTTCCCTGCTACTTTACTGACACAGAGCTGACCCTGAATCCCGCCCGCATCTGGAGGCGGTGAAGGACCCTCTGCCTCGGTACAGGTGCTAATGAAGCTCTTTTAAGGGCACTTTGAAAGATCACCTCTGGAGGTGAATCCTCTTCTTGTAACTGACTTTGCAGCAGCTTCTGCTGTTCTTTTTGCTCTGGTGAAAGATCAGATATTCCTGGCTCATAAGCTAGACCATTTGCAGGTGCAATCTTGGTTTCTGCTAAATCCAATACATCTGCTCCAGCCTACTACCATGTCATGGCAACAGTAATATCCATATTGATTCTCAATTTGCTAGAAAACTCCCTGTCTACTTATAGTCATACTTCATCCATGTATCTCGATACACTGCACCACCCTGGCTGAAGTCTCTACATAGCTCTCAGAAACCTTCGGAAAGGCATCCGATTCTTTCACCAAATGTAAGGTGTTTTCCGATTCAGTTGCCTCGTCTTCAGGAAAGCCCTCCTCTTTTCCCTTCATCTAGTCATGCTAGTGAGATGGCCCCAGCGACTGCCATGTTTCGCAGAAGCGCAGGTCCTAAAGAAGTCTTTTGCTGCAGATTTTCTCAGTGCAATCTGTTGTTTGATTTTGTTATTGTTGTTTGTTTATGTTTGATTTCTTGACTGCAGCTTCCATGGGTCTTGATTGTGGATCCGATAAAATGAAATCTGCGACAACTTTACTCTTTTCTCCGTTCAATATGATGTTGCTTATTGGTCCAGTTGTGAGGGTTTTTCTTTTCCTTACTTTTAATTAAGTACATTTATGAGAATCCCACAGCAACTATTTTTAATTTTACAGTAAGGTCCTAAAAAGAAAGACTAGATGATTCTAAGTGAAATTGTATTAATATCTTTTTAATTTATTAAAATGAAATAATTTGCCCAAATCCATACTTGCGATGATTCTGAATTACACTTATCTTTTGCTTTTGTGAGTTTTGTACAAAACGTTTATAATTGCTATTGATATTTTAATAATTTTAGCCATTTCTCCATATGAGCTAGTTGAAGATGATGCATAGTGACCTGCATGTGTGCACAAAGCCATCACACGCTCACATATGGATATGTATGTCTATGTGTATATGTGTGGATGTACATGTGGATGTGGATGTCTATGCATATTACAGTTGCACACACACTCACACACCCACATTGATCAATGCATACCAATACATCTACCAGATCGGTTATGGTCTAATCAGCGCTGGGAAACCCACTAACTATTCTAGCAGCACTGATCTGTTTGCACACACTGGAAACTGCTGATTTCGTCTTAGAGTGAGGCTTTATTTACAGTCGTGCTCGCTTAGCGTCCACCATGTTCTTGTTAGATGCCGCGCTCACAGCGCCCGGTGCACAGCAGGGGATCCCGCACATCCTCACAGCCCCTGTTCCATTTCATCCACTTCCGTTTCTTCCACTTCACCGAGCATGACTTTCTCCAGCGAGATTTCTCCTGACACTGTGTCCAGTGCCCGTGGGAAGGGGTCTCTGCGTAAACATGTTCTGTGAAATAGAATGGTGAGTGATTCAGACACTGTGTGAACACAATATTCTTTAAGTAGCTTGAGCAAGCTTGTGCTTTATTGGTGGTTGTCATTGCTAGAGAGACTTACTTTTGCGTGTAGGGTGCAACTGGGCTATTAGCAGGTTCTTCGTACCTGGCATCAGTCCTCTTTCTTTATCCCTCTTTCATTTTCACTAGCCTTGTAGTTTCCAGTGGAGTATAACCTTTAAGAGCTTGGAGAATTGCTACTTTGTTTTTGAGAATTGTTGTGATTCTCAAGTGTGATATGAACTAAGCAGTTCTAAATCATGAGTAACAGTAGTCACTGATTTTCCACCATTGTGGTGTTTAATAACCTTCTAATCCATATGTCACTTTCTAATCAATATGCTCCTTTGTCTCCCGCTTCTGCTATCACTGACATTGTTTTATGGCATAAGGAACTGAGACAGGGAAGGGAGTGAAGGTGGAGATTGGGACAGGACAAGTGTGAAGTCCATGCAATACTTTGCAACTGAATTTTCCAGAACCCTTGCCATCCGCTGTGGATGTTTCCTCTCAGCAAACGTTCCCTGAGCATCTGAGCACCAATCCAAAAAGGCTGTGTGTGCAGCTGGGAAATAAGAAATTCTAAGACCAGCCTTGCTGCTTGGGAAGTTTTCTTCTTCCTATCTGGCAGTTTCTCAATAAAACCTTCTTGTGCTACTCTATGCCTCCCCGAAGTAAATTTCCCTTTGGGGAAGACAAGAAACTAAATTTTGATAATATTTCTGATGAGTCAGCCAAGAAAATGGGGGATCTGGCCTTAAAACAAAGCACAGCCTCCCTGGTAAGCGTCTGGCTGGATCTCAAAGGGGAGAGAACTTGCTAGAGAGTTTGAGTTCTCTCTCTTTTGGCCTGGTGTGAGGGGGACCAGCCTCTAACACTATTGGTAAACACACTTGTACGGTTATAATATATAAAGATTACAATAAAGGCATGGAGAATAAGAGAGACAGAAGAGAGAGTAAAATAAAGGAGTCAGACACATTTCATGGTAGTATGGTCACCTCAGCCCTTCTTGGAGATCCATGTGGGGATTTGGGAGGAGGAGAGGACAGGAGAAGAAAGCGATTTATTTCTAACCAATGCTTATATATCTCTGGGGACACGTAAGCCCGCTGATTACAGGTAATGACCTACATCACAGGAAGGGGTTGTACCATAGGCAATACAGCAACTGGAGGGGGATGATCTAGGGGTGTGCATGCTATAGGAAGAGGCGGGATTAAGACAGCGGTTCTCAACCTGTGGGTCCTGATCCCTTTGGGACTTGAACGACTTCACAGGGGTCGCCTAAGACTATTGGAAAACACAGATTTCTGATGGTCTTAGGAACTGAGACACTACTCCTCTATCCATCTCCAGGCGGGTCCACCCACAGGCAGATATACCCACATACAAGTATCTGGAGTGAAGACTGTTACCCATGCTACACCATGCTTCAAGATGAATTTCATTTATTTGTCATTAGAAATAAATACTTCACAATATATAATTACATATTGTTTTTGTGATTCATCACTATGCTTTCATTATGTTCAATTTGTAGCAATGAAAATACGTCCTGCCTATCAGATATTTACATTATGATTCATAACAGTAGCAAAATTATAGTTATGGAGTAGCAATGAAAATAATTTTATTGTTGGGGGGTCACCACAGCATGAGTAACCGTATTAAAGGGTCTCGGCATTAGGAAGGTTGAGAACCACTGGATTAAGGGCATACAAGTGACCAGATGGGCGTATCCTAGATTCATGATGGCAGCCTAACCTTGGCTGTCACTGAGCAGGTGTGACCTGTTCTGAGCTCTCCATCAGGAAAGCAATCCACTGTCCTTAACAGCGGGGAGTGAGCCCGACCCTTTTTACAAATCCCAGAATTCAGGCAGGGTCCATTTTCACGCCATGGTCTCCCTGTACTGATTCCTGTACCTTCAGGGAATCAGGAAGCAGACCAGAATGAAAGCTTTGGGCTCCTGTGAGGAGGAATTGGAGAGTTTCCCTGGAACAAGGATGGCAGGCCTTCACAGATGGGGGTGAGGGAGGAGGGACTTGTCCAGGAGGACTGAGTAATTCCGGAGCTCAGGGTCTAGAAAGGACGCTTGCTCCCAAACAGTGTTTCTAAGTTGGTGGAGAAATGAAGGACCCCCCCAGGCCTCTGCCCTCTCAGATGGGAAGCCAAGCTGGGACTTCTGGACACCATTCTGGAAGGCTCACTAAGGAGTCGGGCACATTTAGTTCTCAGCCGGATGGAGAATTGATATTCTCTGAAATAAGACAGGCACTGGGGAAATTTGGCCTGAAAGCAATAGTCACATTACAATGGCAAACTAGTCACCATTAACTAAGGCTCTCCAGAGAAGCTTTGTAAGAACACCTGCCTCTGTGCCTTGTATGAAACCCCTAGGGAAGTGGCATGAAGAGGGACTTTTATAGCAATGCCACCGCTCACAGCAAGAGGACATTTCAAGCTCTGAGGAGAGTTCAGCATCCCTGCAGATCGCTGTCATATGTCTTGAGAAAATGGGGCACGGTCTACCCACAGAAGGATGTTTAATTGCGCGCTGTGTGTTTGTCAGTCAATGGGCTCCTTATGGACAGGGGGTGCTGTAATTGGAGGAAAAATTACAGTCTTAAAAACTTCCAGTTTAACTATAATGTAGCTAGGGATCGACGTTCTTTAAGACGAGAGCCCCACCTGTGTGTTGTACTCAGAGGTTTCTTTCTTACTCGCAGTGGCAACAAGCAACGCCGCAGTTTCAAACAGTCCACCGCGCTCTCTCGGTGCCATCCAGTGACTGGTAAGGAAAGGCTGGGCACGGTGCTACAGCACAGTTATTTTCCCTGGAAGGCAAGTGAGTCCATTGTGTCAGCCGCCCTGTGCCTTTCCTGCGATCAAGTGAGAGGAACGCAGGCGCTGATCAAGTTACTGATGAGGAGCTGTGGTACAAGCTTGTAAAGTGGGAGGCGGAGTCAGATGAGAGTTAAAACCTGCTCAGTGAGCCCTGCATTCGATGCCAGCACTGCCTCTGGGTTTTGGGAGCTCACCAGAAGCCTTCTTAATTTAAGTGTTCATCCCCCTAAAACGCAAAAGCTAACTGCCAGGTAGAATCATAGTTTCAGACGACAAGATATAACCGGAAGCACGTGTGGGGATCTACAGACTGTCGTGCAGGCGAGTCACCCATCAGAAGGGAGGCTGCTCATCGGGTGGTTCCAAGGGTGAGTCCTCTAGTCCGTTTGGCCACCATGTCAAGAATTTGGTCTTCTTGAGCGGAGAAAGAGGGCTCGAGATTTATGCGCAGGAACTGTGCAGCACCTTAGACTTGTTGCCCTGTCCACTAAAGCCACACACTGCAAGCCGGGGCCATCTTGAGTCCAGCCAAAGCCCAGGCTAATGATCAGTGTGTGCTCTTCAAGCTCAGAGTAAGAGGAATAAGTGAATCTGTGTCAAAATCCAGAAGATGCTTGTTCTGCGGTAAGCCGCAGCCTGTACCCAGAGCCCTGCCTCCCTCCTCTGCCTTGAATCAGCTCAAAGGTCATCTTCAGCCCTGCAGCTACACCCGTATTTCTAACCACGGAACTACATGAGTGGTCAGGACAAATCCTAGGAAAATCAGGAAGAAGTGGTGTGCTTGCAGAAAGAGAGAGGTGTACACACACAAACACACACACACACACGTGTACACAAATTAGGAAGTGTGTCCTAAATTGTTCTCAGAGCTAGAACATGTAGGAAAAAGGGGTTTTCTTTCTTTGTCTTTTCATCTCAGCCTATTAGACACACCAACCCTTTCCTGACAGTTTTCATCATAAAACTTAAATGAAGAATCCTTAAGGGTGAAACAGAAAACAGAAAAGTAGCGGAATAAGTGCTTTTCATATTGTTCTTAGACAGAGAATTGATGGTGCCAATCCAGCCCTCACCGCCCTTTTCTCTTGTGTCATTATCATTTAGGATTTTCCCTAGGACCACCTTTGGAGGAAGTTTCTGAAAGAACAGGCCATGTTGATCCTGAAGGACGCAGACTGCTGACCAGTGCCCATGAATGACTCCCAGTCTCAAGTCCAGCATCTCCTCCTGAAAAAGCTTCCTTGCCTTCACAGAATAGATGGAGAGATTTCTACTAAAAATGCCAGGTGACGACATTCACTGTGCGTAGGACATAACTTCAGAGGAAAGACTTCTGTCCCTGCTCACATGAAGAGTTTCCTGCATGGAATCTCTGAGGGGGAATGAGACTGGGAGGGGAGAAAAGGTGGCGATTGGGACAGGGCTTGTGCGGAGTCCATGCAATATCTTGGGACTGCGTTTTTCAGAATCCTTGCCACTCCCTGCAGATGTTCCTGGCAGAGGACATTTCCTGAGCATCTCCTGAGAACCAACCCCAAAGGCTGTGTGTGCAGCTGGGAAACCAGGGATGCCCAGGCCGGCCATGAGGAGCAGAAGGTTTCCCCTACCCCTCAGGTGCATCTCAGTAAGATTCTCTGTGACACAGTTGCCTCCCAGCAGCAAACCTTTCTCTGGGGATGACAGGAACCATGAAGTGCTTCACAGTGCTATTTTTTATTTAATCATTTTATTGGGGGCATGTACAACTCATCACAATCCATCATTCCATCCATTGTGTCAAGCACATTTGTACATTTGTTGCCATCATCATTCTCAAAACATGTTCTTTCTACTTGAGCCTTTGGTATCAGCTCCTCATTTTCCCCCTCTCTCCCTGCTCCCCCCTCTCTCCTCCCCATTCCCCCCTCTCCCTCCCTGCTCCCCTCCCTACTCCCCTTGATAATTTATAAATTATTATTATTTTGTTATGTCTTACACTGTTCAATGTCTCCCTTCACCCACTCTTCTGTTGTCTATTCCCCAGGGAGGAACACTTCCCCTTTTAGGAAACAATTGATGTCAACTGAGGAATATTCCCCAGAAGTTGAGGTTACTCCCCTTCCTATGGCTTTGAAAGATCCATGTCCTGACTGCGTGCAAAGTGTATTGTATAATAACACTAGAAACTGGAAGCCAGTAACTCCCCTTAAGGAATTTATGTTAGATCTTGAGCAGGCTGAGCTACTGCAACCGAAACCCACGGAAATCTCAGAGGCTCGTTTGGAAGCTTTTGTGCAAGACTCTAAAAAAGTTTATCATCCTCTTCCCACGGTTTTTCCCTTTCCTTATCTTGGTTACCGGATAGGGGGCAGAACACGGCATCCCCCTCCAGGAAATAACCCAAAGAGAAACAGAGTTCCTGACCCTGATTTACCTTATACGAGGGGCTTGTAATGAAAATGGCATAAGAATGGTTACCAAAGAACGTGTACAAGTTCCTTTTAGTAGTTTAAGTTTTATGGAAAGGTTAGCAAGAAGAGGGCCTCCGTGATATTTGAAGTCCACTGAAGCAAAGCTACCTATTGTGAGACAACTCATACCTTGGTACAGAAAGACTTTTGGGAGTTTAATTTATGGGAACTTAGTGGAAAAGTCAGAACAAGAAATGAAAGCCCTAAAGGAACAGCCTAAGAAAGAACAGAAATAACAGCCAAAGTCTATCAAGTAATTTTTGATAATGAAATGTATTAATACTTTATTGATTTCATAGTTGGAACAATGCACCTTAGTTGGATGAAGTGTGCTCAGTTATTGTTAGAATGTTTATGTCTATCACCCTTGTAGTTGAGAAAGTTTTAGTTTCAAGATGTACTAATTTTTAACCAAGAATCATGATATGATTGATGTAACTTGTTACGGTCTTGTGGCCTGAGAATTTCCTGATGTATGATCTCAGTCCATAAACTTTAAGCCAAGAAAAAGAATATATACGTTGAAGCTTTGCATGAATACAATTGGAACACTTACCCGCAACCTTTGAGTCATGTGGTTTCTGTCTCCCACTGGCCGACGCCGTGACCCACCTTGAGGGACCCCCGGACCTTGCTGCAGCTGGACTGTGACAGCCCACTTCCTCTCAGCCCCAGAGGACAGACCCCTCTCAGGCCCTCAGGACAGACCTCTCTCAGCCCCTGAGGACAGACCCCTTTCTCTCAGCCCCAGAGATCAGGCCTGTCTGTCGCAGGCCTTCCTGTCCTACTGTGGGCTCTGCATCTCTGGTGCTCTGTCTCAAAACTCACTGCCAGTGAGTGGAGTCCTATTCATGGCGACCATGTAGGGACAGGGTGGGATCACCCCTTGGGATTTCTGAAGTGTCACTCTATGGGAGCAGAAAGCCCTGTGTTTTTTCTTCAGGGTGGGGGCGACTGGGGGTTTCAAACCGCTGACTTTTCAGACTGCAACTCAGTGCATGACCACTACTCTGCCAGGGCTCCAGCCCTCGGTGAATGCTAATGCTCTCTGAGGAGGAGGCTCCTTGCTGCCTCTCCCGCATTCTGCTCTCTACCTTCCCTTTCTGCTACTTCCTGCTTCCCATGGTCTCAGAAACAGCTGCTGATCTACACAGAGCTGTCCTTCCAGCACGCCACAAACCTACCAGTCCCCTCTCAGTGGGTCACAGATACTTCCTTTTACAGTCTGTGGATCAGTCCTGGTAAGGTACATACCCACACCAGGACAGGCTGCAGATAAAAAGCAATTTACAACTTACCCAGCATGGCCACCCGCCATGACAGAGTAAGAGGCTAGCTGGGGAGAGGCCAGGGCTGGCCCCTTTCTGCCCCCCCACTCCCACCCACTCTGGCCACAGGGGAATTTCTCAGGCTGGTTTCCAGCAAGCCAAGGCAAAGGCCCACTCAGAGGGTGTCAGTTCACCTTACTTTGTCCCAGCCTGAGATTCTCCAGTGTCACACCTGTCCCCTCCCTACCATCCTGTGGCATAGTATGTGTTGGGTCAGGGACCTGTCGGGGACATTAGAAAAAGCCTGCCTGTCCCTATTTGACCAAGATGGCCAACTTCAAAGGGCCCCCAGATCAATGAGCCATCTTCTCCCATCAGGCAGAATGATCAAGGCACCACCGTACCCACGCAGGCGGTGAGTTCCTCTCACACTCCAGGTATAGAAGACAGACCCCAGAGAGGAAAGAGGAGGAGAGGCACGCAGCACTGCTGCAGGCGTCACACTCCTCTGCTATTCCAACAGGGCTCAGGGCCTTGGGGAAACCTTCTTAGCTGTCACATTCCACATAAAAGGGGCTCCAAAGGCTTAGAGACTAATTCTGTTCTCTTTTAAGTTCCTTTCCCATAGACTTCCTGAAGCCCCTCCATATGTCCTAACACACAGGGGTGCGCACACACACGGGTATGTAAAAGAAAATTCTACAAGAGCATAAAAGCACATGAAACAAAAGTACCAACATGTGAGCCTCTTCTCTCTCCATATATCCTGTCTGTCCAGGTCTCCGGATGTCTGAAGGCTGGGTCTCCATCTCATGAGTCCTCCCTGAAGAAGGCGAGCTGCGATGACAGCTTCAGCAGTGTGGCCCCTTAAGGGACTCAGATCACGTTTCTTTCACGTGCTCTTGGAATTTTGAAACAAGGTTGGAAGGGGAAAGATCAGGGGTATGGCACAGACAGGGTGAGCTTTCCCGGTGAGAATCTTGTAGGGCCGCATTGAGAATCAGCAGGTGCACTGCCGATATGGGGAATCTCCCTGCTGCAACTTTCTCTGGTCTTTTCTTCACACATTTCTTGGCTTCCTCAGTGTGTTGAAACATTTCAGTTCATATGTGTGTTAGGCAGATTAACTAGAGCAACAAATCCAGGGACACTCATAGATGTGTAAGAAAGATCTTTATATCAAGAAGTAATTGTCTAACAGGAAAACATCCCAGCCCAGTCCAACTCAAGTCCACAATTCCCATACTATTCCACAAGTCCCTCTTCAGACTCACGCAGCCACATGCAGTGATGCAGAACGCAGGAACAACACAAGACAGTGGGTGAAGAGTTGTGTGGATCCAATGCCAATGACTGGCTGCAACTAGGGTAAGCCAACAGCAAGGTGAAGGAGAGTGGGGAGGGAGAGGAGAGGTGAGGGTTCAAAGGGCCTTCCTTGGAGAAGGACCCACCCACAAGGAAGCACCATGAGCCTGTGACCTGATTGCTAGACTAAACCCTTCCCCTACACTTTTATATATCTTCACGTTGATAACTTATGAGATGACCACATATCCCTTCATTTCTGGAGCTTTGCTTTTTGCTAGCACTTTCAGTGCACCTTGCCTCTCTTTCTTCATATGCTACTTCTTGAAAGAGTTGAACATCAACACAGTCTTTAAGACCTAGTACCTCTGCGTATTCCTTACCTCTGCGTGTTTCTTGCATCATTCAATATTTTGCTCATGAAATCCTTCAGCATAGCAACTTGAGACTTGATTTTTTTTTTTTCAGTTTGAGATACACTGAGTATGTTCTTCCGTTTTGGTTTTCTAACTCCAGGTCATTGCAAATTTCTTTTTTTTTTCTTTTCATATTTTTATTAGGGGCCCATGCATATCTTATCACAATCCATACATACCTCAATTGTGTAAAGCACATTTGTAATTCCTGAATTTTTGTTTGGTTTTCTTTTTTTTTAATAAATCTTTTTATTGGGGCTCATACAACTCTTATCACAATCCATACATACATCAATTGAGCAAAGCACACTTATACATTCGTTGCACTCCTCATTCTCAAAATTCACCATCCACTTGTGTTCCTGGAATCAGCTCAGTTTCCTTTTTTCCCCCTCCCCCTCCCTCCCCGCTCCCCCCTTCCCCCTGGTTCCTTAATAGTTTATAAATAATTATTTTATCTTACCTTACACTGCCCGGCGTCTCCCCTCACCCACCTTCCCATTGCCCATCTCCCAGAGAGGAGGTTACACACAGATCTCCAAGATCGGTTCTCCCTTTCTACACCCCCTTCCCTCCTGGTGTCGCCAATCCCACCTCTGGTGTTGAGGGGTTCATCTGTCCTAGATTCCCTGTGTTTCCAGATCCCTTCTGCACCGCTGTACATCCTCTGGTATAACCAGGTCCGCAAGGTAGAATTGGGGTCATGATAATTGGGAGGGGAGGAAGCATTCAGGAACTAGAGGAAGGTTTTGAGTTTCATTGCTGCTACACTGAACCCTGAGTGACTCATTTCCTCCCCACTACCCCTCTGCCAGGGATGTCCAGCTGTCTACAGATGGGCATTGGGTCCCCATCACACACTCCCCCTCATTCACGGTGATGTGATTACCACCACCACTCCGCCTTTGTTGTTTGAGACCTGGTCTCCTCTGCCCTTCATGATCACCCATGTTGGTGTGCTGCTTCTGTGTGGGCTTTGTTGCTTCTGGGCTAGATGGCCACTTGTTTGCTTTCAAGCCTTTAAATCCCCAGATGCTATATCTCTCAGTAGCCGGGCACCATCAGCCTTCTTCACTACACTTGCTTATGCACACCTTCGTCTTCAGCATTTATGTGAGGAAGGTGATCACACAATGATTGTTTTTGTTCCTTGGTGTCTGCTACACGGTCCATTCAACACCTTGTATTCGCTTAGGCTGTGTGCTTCTTCTCTATGGGCTTTGTTGCTTCTGAACTAGATGGCCACTTCTTTGCCTTCAAGCCTTTAAGACCCCAGACACTATATCTTTTTGATAGCCGGGCACCATCAGCTTTCTTCACCACGTTTGCTTACACACATGTCTGTCTTCAGTGATCATGTCGGGTAGGTGGGTATCATGCAATGACTGTTTAGCAGGGCGAGGTGCTATTGTATTGGGGGGGAGTATGCGTGAGGAGGCCCAATGTCCATCTGCTACCCTACTACTAAACCTATAAATATATGCACATAAGTCTATTTCCCCCACAATCATAAATATATTTACATATGTACATGTCTGTATTTAGGCTTCTCTGTATGCACTTTGCCTCCTACTTCTTTCCTCTATTTCCTTTCGCTTTCATCCCATCCCACTACCATGTTTAGCCTTCATTCTGGTTTCAGTAATTCCTCTCAGTTACCTTGCCCTTGGTCACTCCCTACCAGTCCTCCCCTCCCCTCCATCCTCTGGTTTTGAACCACTCGCTGTTCCCTTGTCCCTGTGTTGGCCGACACCTCCTCCCTTCCCCTACCTCCCATGCTCTCATGACCCTCCAGGACCGTTGGTCTCGTTATTTTCTTCTCTCATTGTTTGTCCAGCCTATCTTGTCTAGGTGGACCTGCTGATATAGTATCATGTGCATATAAATGCAGATGACTTTGACAGAGCCCAAGTGGCACATATGAACATGGCTTCAACAGCAGCAACACCGACATGCTGATAATCAGAAAAGCCACTAACATACAAAATTTACAAGGTTAAAAAAAAGAGACAAAACATAAAGGTAGCAAAAAGAAAAAAAAAATTGCTAGTAGTTCAAGGTCTGTTTGTTGGCCTTTAGGAGTGTTTTCCAGATGAAACTTGTGTGGTGCCAAGTCCTGGACCCAAAGTCCATCCTTTATACTCCCTCAGGATCTCTTTGCTCTGCTTCCCCCACTGCTCCATTGCACGCCCCCAGTGTTTGCCTCAGTGTGGTGGGGCCAGCTCAGTCGCACATCCCCCACTGTGTCTCAAGTGCTGTCCCGGGTAGGGCCATGGGTTGGTGCAGGATGTCGCATCTCGCTGTGTGGCCAGCTGCATGGTCCTCTCTTTACGATGGGCCCTTCGAGCTGGGCTATCGTCCTGTGGGCTTGGTGGCCCCAGGTGTACTCCACATCCTTTCTCCTTCCTTTGCTTCAGCTTCCTTCTGGATGTGGTGTGGTGGGTCAGTTCCTTTCCCACACCAGATGATCTATTTTCATTTTCTGTGGTATTCCCTTCGAATGTGGGTGTCGGGCTAATTCTGGTATGGTCCAGCCTCTTTGTGTAGTCCTCCATACTTTACGTTGCCCTCCTTGTTTGGTGTGTCGTGGTGGGGTCCAATTGCATGTTCCAGTTCTGTGGGGACACAACCAATACTCTCCCCCGGGTGGGTAAGTACCCTGTTCCCCGCCCCATACCATCCACTCCGATTCTCCCCATCCCGGTTCTCCCTCCCCCTGTCCCACTTCTCCTTCTTTATGCTGGGCTCTCATGTACCTCCCTAAGTGTGGCCTGCCTTCCCTCCTACTATCTATGCTTCCCCCTGCTTATTGTGGGATGGATGTTTATTCTTCTATTTCTGTCATGCTGATTGTACGTACCTCAGGGGACTCATGTTGTACCTGTCCCTTTGGATCTGGCTTAAGTCGCTTAACATAAATCCTTCCAACTCTTCCCATGAAATAACGTGTTTCATGTGCTCATCCATGCGTTTCAGTGCTGCATAGTACTCCATTGTGCGTATGTGCCAAAGTTTACTAATCCACTCGTCTATCTATGGAAACTTAGGCTGTTTCCAAGTCTTTGCGATTGTGAATTGTGCGCATATGACTGGTCGTGTTTTATTTGCTGTTTCCACCGGGTATATGCCCAGTAGAGGGATGGCTGGGTCATAAGGTAGATCAATTTCCATTTTCTTTAAGTGTCGCCAGATTGCTTTCCACAGTGGCTGCACAAATCGACACGACCACCAGCAGTGGAGGAGGGTCTACTTCACTACAGCCCCTCCAACTTGTTGCTCTCTGATTTACTGATCTGGGCTAGCCTCAGGGGTGTTAGGTGGTATCTCATGGTTGTTTTGATTTGCATTTCTCTTATGGCGAGGGACTTCGAGCACTGTCTCATATGCTTATTGGCCATGTGGGTCTCCTCTCTAGCGAAAGTTCTTTTCAGTTCTTTTGCCCACTTCCTTAGGGGGTTAACGGTTTTCCTCTTTTTGCAGGTCACGATGGTGTTGTAGATTTTAGTAATGTAATGAGTCCTTTGTCTGATGTGTCATTACTAAAAATCTTCTCTCAGTCTGTGGGTTGTCCTGTCACCCTCTTGGTGAAGTCTTTCAAGGTGCACAGGTGCTTTATTATTAGATCCCATTTGTCAATTTCCAGTTTACCTGTGTGTGTTCTCTTCCCTGTTGCAGTGAACCTATGAGCTCCCCTGGGCCAGTGCTCTGAGATTAGTCCTGATTCCCTCCTTTATGGTCCTGATGGTTTGGGGTTTGACTTCTAGGTCTGTGATCCACCTTGAGTGTATTCTTGTGCATGGGGTGAGGTAAACGTCTTGTTTCATCTTTCTACATGTGGATATCCATTGTTTCCAGCACCACTTATTAAAGAGGGCATCCGCCTCCCACTTGATGTTTTTGGGACCCTTGTCGAAGATCAGTTGTCTATATGCTGATGATTTTACTCCTGGGTTTTCTATTCTTTTCCACTGGTCTGAGTGTTTATCGTTGTGCCAGTACCATGCTGTTTTGACCACTGTAGCTGTGTAATAGGCATTAAAATCAGGTAGGGCAAGTCCTCCAATTGTGTCCTTCTTCTTGAGGAGTTCTATGCTAATTCTGGGTTTCTTCCCTCTCCATATGAAGTTGGTGGTCAGTTTTTCCAATTCTTTGAAGAAGGTTGATGGTATTTGAATTGGTATAGCATTGAACTTGTAAAGTGCTTTAGGAAGAACTGTCATCTTTACTATGTTAAGCCTACCTAACCATGAGCAGGGAAGGGTCATCCATTTGTGGAGGTCGCTTTTGGTTTCCTGTAATAGAGTCTTATAATTATGCTTATATAGGTCTTTAGCATTTTTTTGTTAAATATATTCCTAGGTATTTCAGTTTGTGCTTAGCTACTGTGAAGGGTACTTCCCTCTTAATCGTCTCTTCCATGGCCCTGTCCAATGTGTATATAAAACCTACTGACTTCTGTTTATTGATCTTGTATCCTGCTACTCTTCCGTATTCCTCTATCGCTGTAAGCACTCCAGCTGTGGAGCTTTTGGGGTCTTCAATGTATAGGATCATGTCATCTGCAAATAGCGATAGTTTCACCTCCTCCTCTCCCAATTGGATCCCTTTGATGTCCTTCCGCTGTCTTATGTTGTTAACCAGAACCTCCAAAACTATATTGAATAGAAGTGGGGACAGGGGCATCCTTGTCTTGTACCCTTTTTCAGTAGGATTGTTCTTTCTTGTCTTTTCTCCATTGACTATGATGTTGGCTATTGGTCTTTCATAGATAGCTTGTATGAGCTTGAGGAACTTACCTTCCAATCCTATCTTCCTGAGTGTCTTGATTAGGAATGGGGGCTGGATGTTGTCAAATGCTTTTTCTGGGTCTATGGATATTATCATATGGTTTTTATCCTTTTTCTTCTCAAGGTGGTGTATGATATTGATGGATTTTCAGATATTAAACCATCCCTGCATCCCTGGGATGAATCCTACCTGGTCGTGGTGGATGATGTGTTTTATATACCTTTGTATTCTATTGGCTAATATTTTGTTAAGGATTTTTGCATCTACGTTCATTAGAGATATTGGTCTGTAATTTTCTATACCTGTGGGGTCTTTGCCTGTTTGAGTATCAAAGTAATGCTGGTTTCGTAAAATGAGTTTGGAAGTTTGCCGTTCTCTTCTGTTATGGAATACTTTGTGGAGGATCGGTGTCAGCTCTTCCCTGAACTCTTGGTAAAATTCTGCTGTGTAGCCATCTGGCCCTGGGGCCTTTTTCCTTGGTAGGTTTTTGATGACACTATTTCTTCCTTTGCTATGGGTTTGTTGAGGTTCTTGATCTCTGTCTGAGATAATCTAGGGAGAGATTGTTTTTCCAAATATTTATCCATGTCTTCCAGGTTTCTGAATTCATTAGAATACAAACCTTCATAGTACTTTGTGATTATCCTTTTTATCCATTGGGGTCTGTTGTTATTGCCCCCGATTCATTCCTCATCCTGGCTATTGATGTTTGTTCCTTACTATTCTTGGTAAGCTTTGCCAGAGGACTGTCAATTTTATTGATTCGTTCATAAAACCAGCTTCTAGTTGCGTTAATCCTATGCATTGTTCTTTTGTCTTCCCACTGGTTTAACTCCGCCCTGATTTTAATTATTACTTTTCTCTTGCTATTGGAGGGGTTGTTCTGTTGACTCTGTTCTAGTTGTTGAAGGTTTTGTGCTAACGTATCTGTCGTGCGCCTTTCTTCTTTTTTCATATATGCATTCAATGATATCAAGCTACCTCTGATAACTGCCTTTGCAGTGTCCCATGAGTTTTGATATGTTGTATGCTCGTTCTCGTTAGTTTCTAGAAACTTCCTAATATCCTCTCTGATCTGGGCCTGTACTCATTCATGTCGCAAGAGATCGTTGTTTATTCTCCAATTGGTTGCCCTTGCTTTTCTGGGTGCCCTCTTATTAATCTCCAGCTTTATGGCATGGTGGTCTGAGAAAGACGTCTGGATAATATCTATGTGTTTGAATTTACTCAGGCTGGACTTGTGTCCCAGCATGTGGTCTATTCTTGAAAAAGATCCGTGTGGATTGGAGAAGAATGTGAAACCCTTTGCTTTTGGATGAAAAGCTCTATAGATGTCTATCAGGCCCTGTTGCCTAATTACATTGTTTAGCTCTCTGGCCTCTTTGCTGAGCTTCTTTCCCTGTGACTTGTCTTTCTCTGATAGTGGAGTGTTAAAGTCCCCCACTTTTATTGTTGATTCCGTTATTTCTTCTGTCATTTTTTAAATAGTTTATTTGACGAAATTCGCCGCACCATTATTAGGTGCATAAATATTCAATATGCTAAGAGTTTCCTGGTTTACTGAACCTTTGAGCATTATGTAGTGTCCCTCTTTGTCTCTTTTTATGTTTTGGATCTTGAGGTCCATTTTGTTGGAGGTTAAGATAGCCACTCTTGCCTTCTTGGAGTTACCATTTGCTTGGTAAACTTTCTGCCGGCCTTTTATTCTTAGCATATGCTTGTCTGTGCGCTTAAGATGTGTCTCTTGCAGGCAGCAGATTGATGGGCTATGTTTTCTAAGCCAGTCCTCCAACCTCTTTCTTTTAATGTACAAATTGAGCCCATTGGTATTCAGAGTAATTATTACTATCTCTGGCTTCATAGTTGCCATACTCTGTTTTGTGTTTTGGGTCTTTACCCATCTCCCTTCATATCAGTGTGCTGTGTTTGAGTGGAGCGTTTCTATCATGTCCTCTTTTCCATCTGAGACCCTGTTGTCCTGGTAATTGTTGGCTTCTAGATGGAGATGGGCTATATGGTGGTCTCCTGATGGTTCTAGTTGGAGCTTGATATTCTGGCCATAGTGAGTCAGACAGTATGTTCCGCAGGGTCGGGTGACTTGTAGCATATTTTTTGAGTTCTTCCTTGTCCTGGAAGACCCTTATTTACCCTCTATCTTAATGGATAACTTGGCAGGGTACAGGATTCTGGGGGAGGCATTTTTATCTTTCAGTTTTTGGAAGATGTTGCTCCATTCTCTCCTCCTCTTCATGGTTTCTGCTGATAAGTCTGAGCATATTCTTACCTGCGCTCCTTTTTATGTAACTGTCTTCCTTTGTCTTGCTGCTCATAAAATTTTCTCTTTATCCTCTAAGTTGGATATTTTTACTATTATATCTGTTGGCGTGTTCTTCTTGGGATTTAGCTTAGCTCGTGTCCTTTCTGCTTCCTGTATGAGTGTCTGATTCTCCCTTGTTAGGTTGGGAAAATTTTCTTCCAGAAATTCCTTTGCTGTCTTGACTGTCGACTTGTGTGTTGTGTTGTGTTCCGGTAGACCGATTATTCGAATATTATTCCTCTTCATAGCATCTGTCATTGATCTCAGGCTGTCTTCTGTTTCTTTAATTTTCCTATCTGATTGTTTTTCTCGCTTGCTTCATTCTGTTTGAGTGTCCTCGAGTTCACTGATACGTTCTCTGCCTCCTCAAGCCTAAACGTAACTTCTGTGACCTTTTGTGTGGCTTCTGCTACCTCCTCTGTTAGTTTCTGCAGTTCCCTTTGGTGGGTAGAATACATCCCCTCTATTGTGGACTTCATCCCCTCTGTTGTGCATTTCATCCCCTCTATCATTGCGTCCTTATTCTGGGTTGCTTCCCTTAGCTCCTGTATTACTGCAAGCAGAGTTCTGAAGATTTCCTTTTGTGGCTGATCTATATCTGTTTCTTCTATGAGCGACGTTAGGTCTGTTACTGTGTCTCGTTTCTCTGTTTGTTTGTTTGTTTTGTTGTTGTTGGGAGTGATGTGGTCTGTTGATTCTTCCTTGATCCTTTTATAGGCCCCATGCTTCTGGGAGACCGGGGTAACCTTATGTATGTTATTGTTAAGGGATCTTTCAGGCAATTGCCTATGGCCTACTCTAAGGGTGGGACAGGCTGTTGTGTGGGCCGAGTTCCCCAACGGCTTGGTGACCCACAGTGGTGAGATGTTTCAGCAGCTGGAGTGGGGGCTGGAGCCTCAGTGAGTGCCCTCAGGCTGCTTTGACCTGGTTTGACAGGGTATCCTTAGCAGCCCCCTTTTGGGGGGGTTAGTAATTAAAAAAATATTTAAAAGGTTAACAATTTAAAAATAGTTTTTTTAACAAAGTATTGGGCAGAGGAAGAAAAAATTGGAGATGGAGGAAGAAGGAGAATCTATAAACGAGGAGGGACAAGCTGTGATAATAGTAGAGGTGGAAGGAGAAGAAAAAAGAGAAAGGAGAATCTATAGAAAAGGAGCAGAAGAGAAGCACTAGCAATAACGAAAAAGTAGGAAGGAAGGAGAGAGAGAATACAGCACAGAAAGTAAAAGAAAGGAAAGATTAAAAAAATGCTAGATGGAAGATGTGTATATCTAAAAATGTCCCCCTTTTCCCTCTAAGCGATGGTGATGCCTAATAGAGCACGTAGGTGGGTGAATTCACGTTGTCCCAAGACGTGGTGCTGATCTGAGCTCCGGAGAGGGGATATGTGGTGGTGGGGGTGGTAGTAGTGGGAATGCTCTTCAGATCAGCAGGCCCTCCCAGGTCCCTGCAGGCCTGTAGATTTGAGCCTGTGGTCGGAGGCTACACAGGTGGGAGCCGCTCCCCACTGGTGGTCCTCCTGCTCTAGCTGGGAAGTGCTAGGGCCACTAAGGGTACTGCAAGGAAGCACAGGCCACAGTGGTCGCCTCCTGTGATGGCTGGGGAGGGCTGCGGCAGGCTTAGGAGCTGGCACTGGGGACCCCACAGGGCCCCTAGGTGATGAGAGCCAACTGGAGCACACAGACAGCTCCGCAGGGACTGCAAAGCCGAGTCCCAGGCTCCCCTGCAGGTGGAATGTTTATTGCTTAATCTGCCTGGGCTGTGAGTGGGCGTGAGCAGGCTCTTCCATCAAGCTGCACAGACAGTGGCAGCTTGGCATGAAACCGCAGGGGGCAATGGCTCCCATCCTCCTCCCAGGCTCAGAGCTCAGAGCCGTGGCCTCTGGGATACCCGCAGCACACCGTGAAGGGGGTGCAATGCCAGCCCACAGGAGTGCCGAGCTCTGTCACTTGTGTTCCCTCTCAGCAGGGGCACCCACTCTTGCGCCTGGCTCTGGTAAGGGCCCTCGTCGAGCAGACTCAGTGGCCTGGGCCATGGCACTCCGCGGAAATGCAGGGTCGGGGGTACATGCAGGTTGGGCTATGGCGGGTCGGAAGTGCTCCGCGTATGGTCCTGGCCGGGAGTGGAGCAGGCGCTGGGCTGCCGGGGGTGGGTGGCCGGGCACACGGAGGGCCGGTGGAGAGGTCCGCGGCAGCGGTGTTGGTGGATGGTTCCCCGTGGGGGTCACCAGACAACCCGCAGGTCTGTTACCTGGAGCTTGGATGGATGGAGAGAAGGATGTGGGCCCAAGGGCAGATTGCTGCCGCAAGGGGAGAGGGAAACCATGGGAGAGGATAGCTTCTCTCCTAGTGGGGTCCCGTGAATGGGCAGCTTGTGTAGGGGATCACGTGACCTGCTGCGCTTGTCTAGGCAGGGCAGGCAAGCGACTCTGGGCTGGGGTCCGGTCTGGGGATGGAGCTTAGGCTAGTCGCCGGTGTGATGGCGGCAGCCTAGTGACTGGAGATGTCCCACGTGTCCTGTCTGTATCACCGAGGCCCTGGCTCAGGACAAATGCGTGGGGTAGGGCTGGGGTGCTGTCCCAGGGGGATATTTCACTCACCCGACTCCTACCATTCAGCTACCTGGACACCAAACCCGCTTTGTTCAGAGGAGCTCTCAGAGTTATGCGGGTGCCCCAGGCGGCCATCTTCCTGATTCGGCAAATTTCATTATAGTAGCCTATTTTGTCTTTTGTGCTTCCCTTTGAAATTTTCTACTCAGATCTTTTACTTCATCCTTTTCCCATTTGCTTTCATTGCTCTACATTCAAGAGCAAGTTTCAGAGTCCCTTTTGACATCACTTTTCTTTTATGACTCATAAGTGATCTTGTGCTTTCATCATGTGTGCTGTTCTTCATGCTGTTGTGTTGTTAGCTGCCATCCAGTTGGTTCCAACCCATAGTGACCTATGCACAACCGAACGAAGCACTGCAGTCCTGCACAATCCTCAAAATTGTCCCAACCACTGTGCTAGTCCATCTCATTGAGGGTCTTCCCCTTTTCTCTGCCCCTCTATTTTATCAAGCATGATGGCCTTCTCCAGGGACTGGATCCTCCTGACAAAATGTCCAAAATATGCAAGATGAAGTCTCACCATCCTCGTCGTTAAGGAGCACTCTTGCCTTACTTCTTCCAAGACAGATCGGTTTGTCCTATTAGCAGTGCTTGGTGGCTTCAATATTCTTCAACATCACTACAAGTCAAACACACGCATGCGTCTTTGGCCTTTTTTACTCAATGTCTAGCTTTCACGTGCATGTGAGGCAGTGGAAATCACCATGGCTGGAGTCAGGCACACCTTAGTCCTCACAGTAACTTCCTTGTTTTCCAATACTCTAGCGAGGTCTCGTGCAGCAAATTCACCTATTACAACTCATCTTTTGATCTTTCAACTGCTGCTTCCATGAGTATTGATAGTGGATTCAAGAGGAAAAATCCTTGACAACTTCAATCTTTTCTCCATTTATCAAGATGTTACCTATTGGTCCAGTTGTGAGGATTTTGGTCTTCGTAATCCCATAATAAAGGCTACAATATTAGATCTTCATCAGTCAGTAAGTGCTTCAAGTCCTCCTCACTTTCAGCAAGCAAAGTTGTTCCATCTGCATATCACAGGTTGTTAATAGGCCTTCCTCCAATCCCGATGCCACATTCTTCACATAATCCATCTTATCTGATGATTTTTTCAGCTACAGAGTAAATAAATATGGCAAGAGGATACAACCCTGACACATACCTTTCCTGATTTTAAGCCATGCAGTACTCCCTTTTCCTCTTGACCTGCACGTGAAAGCTGGACATGGAACAAGGAAGACCAAAGCGGAATTGTAATGCTGTACCATGGCCGCTGAAAGGACAAAGCGACCTGTCTTAGAAGTATAGAAGAAAGGGTGGCAAGACTTCACCTTACATACTTGGGCATATTGCCAGGAGAGACCAGTCCCTGGAGAAGGACCTCGTGCTTTGTAAAGTCGGGGGGCAGCGACAAACAGATGAGCGCTCCAGCACAGGACTCGAGCTTCACAACCGTGGTGAGGATGGTGCAGGACTGTGCACAGCTCAACAGCAATAACAAGGTGTCTTGGGATGGCGCTGGGTCCAGGAGTAGAGAGGCTGTAGGAGACTTCTTCTGCCGGAAGAGAGTGGTGGGGAGCCCAGTGTGGACATGCCGAGCCTTCGAGGGAAGAGTGTGGTGAGGGAACCAGTTGATGGTGGATCTTCCCAAGTCAGCTGGCCTGGCTGCTGCATTAACCAAGGGCTCCACCCCCTCGTTCAGCATGAGCAACGGGCAATGAAAACCTAGAGATAGATGGGGAGTTATTTCTGTAAAAGGAAACAAGGCTGTTTCTTTGTTGTTGTTTTTTTCTGAGGATCCTCTGGTTGGGGGACCACTAGTCTTCTCTAAAGGACGCAGCGTGTTTTCTGCTCCTTTGCTGATGTATCCGTGGGCTAAGGGCTTTTCTTTGTCTTGGTTCCCCTGCTGTGGACCACAGTCCTTCATATACCCACAGAGAGCACAGTGTTCTTCCATCCTTCCCAGTATCACGAGGCTAGAAGTCTGGGCCTCTGCGAATTAATAGTAATAAGCACTTGAACATTTCCAAGAAGCACTGAAGACGTTCATCTCCAGAGAATAAGGTTATCTGTTATGATTAAATCTGATTTCACTAAGATGAAGTCTAAGATGAATGGTCGCTGTGTGGTTCCTAAGATATATCTTTTCCCCTGCATGTACCCTTCCCTTATTTACACCACAAATTTGCATAATTGTTTCAGTCAGACATCCCAGAGGGCAGAATATCTCCATATGCACAGGTTTGCCTTTTATTGACTTTCCTCTCCAGATACCAGTGGGCCACAGTTGCTGCCAAAGGAACAGAAACTGCCAGCAGGGTGTCCTGCTGGACTCTGGCCCTGGCCTGTTGGGGTTTTCCTGGTGTGGGAGGGAGTGGGAACACAGCTCTAGCTCAGAGTCTCCGTACAGCTTCACGGGCAGAGGCTGGATTCATCTGAGGGCTTGTTCAAATGGGAGGCCTCCCCAGAGTTCCCAATGGGGTGGATCTGGGGCAGCCTGGAAACTGGGCTTTAGCAAGCTCCCAGTGGAGGCTCCTGCTGGTGGGGAGGGCACCCTCTGGAGACTGAAAGCAGTTGGCTGGGGGCCAGAGACTGGGGGTAGAGGACGGGCAGTTAGAAGTTGTTGAGTTGGGGGGTTATTTTGCAGCAATAAAGAGGGTTTGGAACTAGATAGAACTAGTGCTCTCACAACATTGTGAATGCACTAAATACTATCGAACTGTAGCCTTTAAAATGATTGACTCTATGCTGTGTGAATTTTGCTGCAATACTAACAAAAATAACCTTCAGAAAAAGCCATAACTGGCTGCTGTGCTCCTGCAGCCGGTCGGAGCAGAGGAATGTCTTCCACACTGAGATAAGTTCATGCCTGGAGTGGCCACAACCCGCTCCTTTGAGACAAGTGGTGTGCAGCTGAGTCCTTGGGCGACTCCTCAAGGGGCTTGGCCAGCAGCCTCTGCTCTGAGCTGCTCTTGGTGCATAAGCCTCCTTAAGAGTGTGGGGCCTCTCTCTCTCTCTCTCTTTCTCTCTCTCTCTCTCCCTCTCCCTCCCTCCCTCTCCCTCTCCTTTTCCCTCTCTCTCATCTGAGCTCACCCTTTGGTAAGTGCTGGTGGGAAGACACAGCTACAGCCAAGGGCTCGGGGTAAAGGCGTGAATGGCCTCACTCCTGTTGGTGCTGCTGTCAGGCACCATCAAGTCAGGTCCGACTCCCAGCGCCCATGGCACAAGATGCAAACAACTCTTCTCACGTGTGAGCCCAGGTTTTCCACCCATCTCGCCAAGGGCTTTCCTCTTTGTCGCTGCCCCTCCATTTTACCAAGATGTGCTTCTCAGGGACTGGTCTCTCCTGACAACACATCCAAAGCATGGAATGAAGTCTCACCACCTGGCCTCCAAGAAGCACTCTGGCCATACTTCCTCCAAGAGAGATTTGTTGGTTCTCTTGGCAGTTGGTGGGACTGTCAATAGTCTTCACCAGCACCACAATTCAAGTGCATTGACTTGCATCGGTCTTTCTTATTCAGTGTCCAATTTTCACATGCATAGGGGGCAATTGAAAGAACCCTGGCTCAGGTCAGACACACCTGAGTCCTCAAGTCTTCTTGTTTTTGGAAGAGGCCTGGCTGTGGATTTATCCAGTGCCTCTCAGCTGTTGATCTCTTGGCCGCTGCTTCCATGAACATTGCTCATGGATGTGAGCAAGTCGAAGTCCTTGACAACATCAACCTTTTCTCCCTTTGTTATAATGTTGCCCATTGGCCCAGTTGTGGGGATTTGGGTTTGCTTTACATTGAGTTGTAATTCACAGTGAAGCCCGCAGTCCTTAATCTTCATTTTCAGCAAGCAAGGTTGTGTCATCTGCACAGTGTATGCTGTTAGTAATCCTTTCTCCAACCCTGATGTCAAGTCCTTCTTCATATAACACCGTTTCTCTAGAGATTATAAATGAGCGTGGGTCTTGCAAGGACCCTCTTAGAGGTGGGAAACGGAATACTGGGCCAGCTGGACTAAGGTTCTGACGCATCCCAGGACATGTGTCAGGAAGGCTCACAGTTTAAGGAATAAAATATGAAATTGGAGTTTAGTATTTTACCATAGAATAAAATAAGAATATGTCCCCAAACCAGTGTCATTTGTGAAAAACTCATGCGTTTGGTAATGCAGCTCTTTTCAATTTAGCACTAAACTAAACAGAAGTCTCATAACCTGATTTATTATTCTAATAATAATTCTAGTCAAATGTATATTTGTATATATATATATATATTTTTTTCTCTCCTCTGTGTCTCTTAGATTAACCAGTGAAATCTATTTGATACAATAATTTCTTATTGCCAGAGGGAAAGTTCAAATTCAGCTTCTTATATTTTAGAGATTTAAAAACAAACAAACAAACAAACAAGCCCAGTGGCCTGGAGACATTTGAGCACAGTGTGTCTGAATAGCTGGGAATGTGTTAGCCAAATTCACAGACATAGTGTGGGTCAGTGCTCAGTGTGAGGCTGTGCAGGGAGGTGGTCTCTTGGTAGGTGACCTGGAGGAATGACAACTGCTGCTGCTGCAGCCAGCAGGGAGCATTGACACAGCAGAGAAGGCCTGCAGCAGGGCAGGGGCACATATACAGGTAGGCCTGGTGTCCTCGGAGAAGGTCACTGGGGGTCATCTGCCTGCCCAGACCATCCCCAGTGAATGCCAGGATCTGTTCCAGGTGGACACCCACACATATACCACACACACACCACACCATATCCACACATGAAACACACACACCACAACACACACACACCATACACACAAACCACCATACACATAACCATACACACACATACACCACACACACGTACACCACACACATCTCACACACACTCAGCACACACACCACACCACACACACAAACACACATCACACCACACCACAAACACACCACACACACAAATACACACCACACTACACACACACCATACACACAAACCACCATACACCACACCATATACATACCATACATACACAGACATACACCACACAGACATACACCAGACACACACTCAGCACACACACACCACACACACCACACACAACACATCACACAAATGCACACACACACCACACCACATCACACAATGCACACACACATATACCACACCACACATACACCACACACCACACACACCACACACACCATGTTACACAAATACACACACATGAGCCACACATACCACACACCACACACATCAGATCACACACATACGAACCACACACCACACACACCACACCACATCACACAAGCGCACACACCACACACATCATACACATACCACACACACCACACAGACATACACTCCACATACACCACGCACACCATGTCACCCAAATCCTCACACACGTACCACACACACACCGTACCACATCATAGATATGCACACACACAAAACACAACACATCACACAAATACAGACACATATACCATACATATCACACACCACACACACCACACCATATCACACAAACACACACACCATACACACACCACACCACATCACACAAATGCACACACACACTTCAACAGGGATGGAAGCAGTTTCTGTCTTTCAGAGCAGCCTGTGCACCTCAGCAGGAAGGAGACTGCTGTTCCCCTGCTTAGGCCGTGCACTTGCGAGTTTCCAATGGGCCCCGCCCTGGGGCAGTGCCCACGTGGTGGGCACCGGGGTGTACATGCACTGGCTGGGGCAGCTGAGAAAACCCAGTAGAAACGTGAGTGGAGGTGCGTTTAGAAGGTCAGTTTGCATCAACTGCGTGTCTGTGACCATGGACTTGTGTTGCCAACATGCCCCCTGCCATATCCTCTGGCTGTGTTTCCTTCTCTGCACCCCTTAGAATCAGAACCCAGGACCACGCTTCTCTTCCTTAAAAAGCGTTACATGTGTGGATGGTGTGCCGTGCTCTGATCTGAACCACAGGCTTGATGCAGAGAACTCTGGGAAGGCAGGCAGTGGTGCCCACGTTTCTGCTCCTGAAGGCTCCCAGCAGCTGCTCTGGGGCTGAGATGGAGGCGTGGCTGCACTCAGCCTCCCCTGGCTCCCAGTGGGTCAGAGAAACCCCCAGGAGGGAGGAAGAGGTGGTGTGTTATCTTAATAGGGTTACGGTAGGTGCTTTCCACTGGGCTCTGGTGAAAACTCAGCCTGAGAGGCTTCACCTTAAGATGAGCTGCATGTCTGCAGGAAGCTGCCACGCCATGGAAGCAGTGGCCGAGGAGCCGTTGGTTACAGAGCCACCAGGCGCTGTGTCTGTGAAGCTCACATGGAGATGGAAGAAAGAGGCTCTTTTGTTCTTGCCAGTTCTGAGTGGGGGAAATCTATCAAACTGCCAGGAGGGCCATCATGGGCTGGCATTCCAGGATGGGCCCCAATCAAAGGCATCTGCCAGGGAAACCATGGAGAATGCCTGCCCTGTGCCGCCCGCAGCCAAGAGGGACAACTCCAGCTTCTCCACACACGCACTGCAGGGTTTGCACATCTTCCTTCCAAGAAGCGTATGCTTGACACATAGGCTGTGTCACCACGCCAGCACAGTGCTCAGGTATTTGTGAGGCGGCTGCACCAGTAAAGGAAGCAGATACAACTTGGCCCTACCACCGTATCCATGAATAAGTCTTCTTACAACTGAAGGTCGTTGTCCTATGCCCATTTCGAGAGACGTCTGAACTCCAGCTCTGAAGGCTCCTTGCCATGAACACTACATGACCTGAGGCCCTGCCCCTCAGAAAGCTCAAGGCACGTGCTACTGAACAAAGCCTGCTATCTTTGTTCCACAAGATTCACAGGCCCCAGGGGAGCAACACCCTAGTCACATCTTGCTTCCCTGACGGCATCTTCAAGAATCAACATACTCCTTCATTTCCTTGGGGATGACAAGGGCCCAGACCACATGGTTCGGTCTCTTTTTGCATTCACACAGGGTCCACCCAGGAGGCCCAGCACATACATCCCTCCTGGGTCCAGCCTGTGTGCTCCACGCTTCAGCCATCACCCTTGACTGTTAAGATGGAAGAGGGAATGATGGTTAATCCTGATATCATCCAGTCAAGGGTCAAATTTACCAAGCTTCATTAAAATTTCCAGTAGCCACGCCCATTTGAAGGCGCCCTGGAAGCACCTTGAGTCCGAGTCGGACCGTTGAACTGGGCTGTAAGTTGGACTGTGACAAGGTTCACTGTTGGAAGCCACCAGGTGCTCCTTAGCAGCAAGATGCGGTTTTCTACTCAGAAATCCCCAGGGGCAGCGCCACCTGTCCCACAGGGTGGGTTGAGTTCTGGGGCGAGCCCATTGGCAATCTATCCTTATTTGTTGTTCTCTCTTGGGATGGCTAGCTAGTAAACAAGTAAGGTTGGATTTTGTGAGTTTAACAAATTTGGGCAAAACTAACTCAGCTATTGAAAATTATCCCAGAAGAAGTCACACAATTGTAAAACCCCACGTCTTTCTGTTTGATGTGCTGTAGGGGACAAAGAGACCCCAACACAAATGTAATTTATTAAGTTTTAAACAGGAAAAAGACCATTCACTCAGATGAGGGAGCTCATAGGCATGAGGGCAAGGATTTTCAGAGAAGAGTACAAGAGCACGATTGGTGGCAGACCTGCCTCGCAGTGGCAGGCTGGACTGCAGGAGTAGGAACATGACCATGTACTATACTAGACAGAAGAGCTTGTAGGTTTGCTTTGGACCCCTCTCACCAAGGCAGTCTGGGAATGGCTCATGATCAAGCAACCCTAATACCCTGATTCTCATTGAGGACATACCCAGCAAATTCCTAAGGGCCAGGCTGCCCCTCTATGGAATAGCTGTTGCTAGCTGTCCTCAAGGCCATTCTGGCCCATATAGACCTTCTGTATAGTAGAGAGAAACGTCGCCTGGTCCTGCACCATCCTCTCAATTGCTCTTGTGCTCGAGCCCATTGTTGTACCAGGATGCCAACCCATCTCATTGAGTGCCTTCCTCTTCCTCACTTCCCCTCCACTTTACCAAACTTGTCCTTCTCCGAAGACTGGTCTCTCTGACCACATGTCCAAAGCATGTAAGACAAAGTCTCGCCGTGCTGGCTTCTAAGGAGCACCCTGGCTGTACTTCGTCCAAGAGAGATGGGCTTGTCCCTTTGCCGTCCAGAGCATTTTTGCCGTTCTTCTCAAGTTCCATATTTGAAATGCATCGAGTCTTCTTCCGTCTTCCTTATTCAGAGTCCAACTTCCAGGTGGAAACTTTATGCGCGAACTGGCTAGGGGAGCGCTAGCCATCCTCTTTCTAAAGCTCTCTGCCCAAGGCCAGAATGATTCACATCCTGGGTAAATGATCAGAAATAATTCAATGGAGGCTGGATTTGGGGCTGTAAACGCAGCACTCAGACCCATGCCGAATAAGGCATTCTTACACGTGGTACACATAGTAAATGTTCCCTACTTACCTTTAACAAATGTTTGGAAGGAGGCCCACAGTACTACCTGGGGTGTTTCCCTGATCATAATGCCCGGACATACTTGTGAATCCCAGGGGACCACAGGTGTATATTTTCATTGCATTGCATTGCATTTTCATTTCATTTCATGGCCCCTTACTGGTCAGCGCCCTGAGCTGGCTCCCAGGCTTCCCCTGCTGCACCTGCTTTCTGACTGAGTCTGTGAGTCGGTCACAGCACAGGCGGTGCAGGCAGGCCCTGCTCTTGGAGTGTCTGGCTATGGAGAGGTGCTCCCCCTTGGGAAGGTTTCCCCATGTCTGGTAAGCCTGCATCAGGCATGGGGCCCACACAGGATAAGGTTCCCCAAACCACGCACTGCATCAGGGCCCACGCTGTCCCTGCGCTCTCTGCTCGCTGGGCCTTCCTCGCACTCTGCAGCAGCGGGTGCTGAGCATGCGCACTGGTGGCTGCACTGCCCGCCTCTGAAACTGACAGGCACATCCGCTCCGTGTACTGACCCTGACTTTGGGTCACCTGAAGATGCGTGGAAGGGATCAAGATTCTGAATTTAGAATTTACAGTGGCATCTCCAAATAAGTGATCCATTCGTGTCTTAGCTGTCTAGTGCTGAACGAACAGAAACTCCAGGGGTGAGCCGCTTTAACAAATATACATATTCTCTCACAATTCCGGAGGTCCACCACTGAGTCCACTCCGAGTCAGAGAAAGCCTGGAGGACAGAGGAGAACTGCCCCTCTGGGTGTCCGAGGCAGTGCATTTCATCAGAGGAGAGTCTCCGCTTTCTCCCCAGACTGGCTGGTGGGTTTGAACGGCTGGTTTAGTGGCCAGCAGCCCCTCAGACAGCCCACTAATTTAGGGTGCCAGTGTAGGGGAAGGCTTTGAGGGAAGGTTAGTTCTGGGAGAAGATTCTCGTCTCCTTTCAACATGTGTGGGGCTGGCCTTCCATGGAGATCTCCGTGTGTCTTGACACATCTCGGGCCCTAGGTCTGGGAGGTTCTTCATGGAAGGACCCTGGGTCTGAGGATGCGCTCTGCTTCTAGCTCTTCTTCCTTGGGGCACTGAGGGCCCTCTTCCTCTGCTAGCTTGTTCTCATCTTTTAATTTCACGAAAGAGACTGATTCAAGATACAACCCAGTCCTGCCAATTGCACACACACACACACACACACACACGTGGCATAAACTGTCTCTAACCTGCCTCATTAACATGAGAGAGATTAGTGTTGATAGCCATAGACAATGACTAAGGTGAACAGTGGTCACATAATACTGAGCACCGTGTCCTCACCAGGTTGACCCCTATTTGGGGAGGGCGTACCAGCCAGCCCATCACAGTTATCAGGCATGATTCTGCTGAGTCCAGGTGTAGCCCAGGGACAGAGGCCAGAACGCACAGGTTCATATCCAGTCTCTCAGCCCATCCTTTGCGCATGTGCACATGTCACAGGCACACTACAGGGTCAATTTTCAGTAAAGAGAAGGCGTTTGAATAAGTGCCTGGGAACTCTGTTACAATGCAGGGCGGGGCCGTCGCCTCCCACCGGCCCAGCTCTGCCCCCACCCCCAGACCCAGCTGAAGTGGGAGGAGGCAGTTGCAGGTGGCTATGTAGTCAGACTGTGTCCATATCATATCAGGGGATGTCCATTGCTAGCCCTGTGCACACTGGTTCCTGTTGCCATGGAAACAGATGTCCTGCCCGGAGCTGCCGCAGCCATGCTGAGACAGAGCAAGAGCAAGTAGTGACCTCTGGCCCATATCACATAAGCGGGTGAGGAAACAGACAAAAATATCCAGTGATTGGACAAGCACACCACGTGAGGATAATATGGAGAGCACATGCTACAACACTTACCATAAACACTAAAAGACACTAAACCCAAATGTCTAAACCAATATAAAAATAAGAGGGTAAAATGAACACGGATGACAAAGAGTAGGATTGTGCCTGTCCAACATCCGTAACGACACTAAGTGTAAATGGAATAAATATGCCCATTACAGCATGATGATGATCAGAGCACATAGAAGCAAACAAAATCCCCAGCGGCATGCTGATCACGTGGTGTGCAAAGAAAATATTCGTTCTTTTTGTGGAAGAAAAAATGAAACAGATCAGAAGGTTGCCATTAACCTATCACATGAGGCCTCCCCGTGTTGCCCTCCTCACCTGAAGCTGCTTCTTGAATATGCACGTCCCCCCACCGCTCCTGGGGAGACCAATTTCATGAAGTGTAATGTGGAGACCGACCCATAGGCCTCTGAGGGCCCTCCCTCCAGTTCCTCAGCACCTGCTGTTTGCTCTGCTCTGAGCTACTCTCCACGCCACATGGAAGACAGCTGGCCCTCGAACACACTTCGAAGTTTATGGAGTTTTCCAACTAGCAAGAAGTGATAGGTGCACCCTGCAATCACTCATCCACGTTGCCTCCCGAGTGTATGATCGCCTCAATGTTCTTAATGTTTGAACATATTGTGAATGGAAGCATGTTTTCAGGAAATAACCAAGGAATCAAGTTGAAGACAAAGGTTTTTTTTTACTTGGATAGCACGGTGCTTATTCCTGCTGAAACTGCCATGTCCATGACTCTTTGCTTCACATTTTTTTAAAAAGCGGATTCTTATGTTTTTAGAGCATATGTTTTTAGAGAAATGCATGCAAAAATAAATGTTTGAAAGGATGAAGAAGTGCAAGTCATCAGCATGAAGCATAACTCGTGCGAGGCAATGCACTTTCTCTACATGTTAAAAATAAACTGATTAGGGAATGGAGTGGCAAGGTCCCCAGGGAATGCTGAAAGTGGACTTTGGGGCCAGGGCGTGGTGCCCCAACAGACTGGACTGGAAAACGCTCCTAAGGGCCAGCAAACGATCCCTGAACTAACTACAAGCTTTTCTCTTGTGAACTGTTTTGTTCTGTTCTTTGTCAGTGGTTTGTTTTTGTTGTTTTGTTGTCTGGTTGTATACTGTTGCTTTGTTTTTCTCTGTCTTGTTTTCGTGCATGTTAGTGTCTCCACAGGTCTGTCTGAATAGGACAGGCTGGATGAAATATCTGGAGGAAAAACAATGGGACCGACAGTTCCGGGGGGATTTGGGGTGGGGGGGTAGGGGGGTTAAGGAAGTGGTGTTAACAAACCCAGGGACAAGGGAAAAACATGGGACCCCAAATGGTAGAGAAGGGGGAGTGGCAGGCCTGGTGGGAAATGATCAAGGGTAAGGTTGCTTAGAGAAGGGGTATACTCTAGTCCAGGTGGCGACGAAGCATGGTAGTAGGGCAGGAGGAAAGTCAAGGGAGATGGAGGAAAGAGCTAGGAGTCAAAGGGCATTCATGGAGGTCTAGACAAAGACATGTACATGCAAATATATATAGGAGGATGGGGAAATAGATCTATGTGTCTATATTTATAGGTCAAGTATTAAGGTGGCGGAAGGACCTTGGGCCTCTACTCAAACACTCCCTCAATGCATGAATACCTTCTTTTATTAAATTGGAACTCTATGATGCTCACTCTCCCGACACAACAGCTGGAGCCAAAGTGGGTGAACAAGTAAATGTGGTGAAGAAAGCTGATGGTGCCCGGCTATCAAAAGAGATAGTGACTGGGGTCTTAAAGGCTTGAAGATAAACAAGCGGCCATCTAGCTCAGAAGCAACAAAGTCCACATGGAAGAACACACCAGACTGTGTGATCGAGTGGTCCCAAAGGGATCAGTTACCAGGCATCAAAGAACAAAAAATCATATCATTGACTGCACACCTCCATGATAGGATCGCTGAAGACAAATGGGTGCATAAGCAAATGTGGTGAAGAAAGCTGATGGTGCCCGGCTATCAAAAGAGATAGTGTCTGGGGTCTTAAAGGCTTGAAGGTGAACAAGCAGCCATCTAGCTCAGAAGCAAAAAAGCCCACATGGAAGAAGCACACCGGCCAGTGCGATCACGAGGTGCCAAGGGACCAGGTATAAGGCATCATGCAAAAAAAAAAACAAAAACGATATGTGTGTGTATGTATGTGTATATATGTGTATATGTATATATATACCATATTAAATGAAGGGGGAAGTGCAGAGTGGAGACCCAAGGCCCAAGTGTCGGCCAATGGAGATCCCCTCATAGAGGGGTTTAGGAGAGGAGATGGGTTAATTAGGGTGCGAGGTAGTACCGATGAAGAACACAGCTTTCCCCCAGATCCTGGATGCTTCCTCCCCCCAACTACCATGATCTGAATTCTACCTTGCAGGCCTGGATAGGACAGAGGATGTACACTGGTACATATGAGGGCTGGAGGTACAGGGAATCCAGGGTGGATGATACCTTCAGGACCAAGGGTGTGAGGGACGATGCTGGGAGAGTGGAGGGTGAGTGGTTTGGAAAGGGGGAACTGATTACAAGGATCCACATGTGACCTCTTCCCTGGGAGAGGGACAGCAGAGAAGGGGGGAAGGGAGACTCCGGATAGAGCAAGATATGACAAAATAACGATGTATAAATTACCAAGGGCACATGAGGGAGGGGGGAAAGGGGAGGAAGGGGAAAAAAAAAAAAGAGGACCTGATGCGAGGGGCTTAAGTGGAGAGCAAATGCCTTGAGAATGATTGGGGCAGGGAATGTATGGATGTGCCTTATACAATTGATGTATGTGTATGTATGGATGGTGATAAGAGTTGTATGAGTCCCTAATAAAATGTAAAAAAAGAAAAGAGGAGAAAAAATGATTAGGGCAAAGACTGTACAGATGTGCTTTATACAATTGATGTATGTATATGTATGAACTGTGATAAGAATTGTATGAGCCCCAATAAATAAATAAATAAATAAATAAGCAAAAAAATAAAATAAATAAATAAGCAAAAAAAATAAACTGATTAAAAATACATCTTTTTAAAGAAGAGGGAACTGGTTACTTTAGCTCACAGTGAAAGCTGCTCATTGAAATGAGTCCTGTGTGTGTGTTTGTTTGGGGAGTAATCTTAGAGATTTCCATCACACAAACCACATGATTTGTCCCCTGTGAAGGCTGTGCTTCCTTGCGGCTGAGCACCTGAGACTCCCTGGTTCCCAGTGCACCCCAGGATTCCACGAGTGTGTGCGGAGCTTACTCCCTATCTTTCTGCAGTCACTTACTAGGTTTAGGAACTATTTTTCTTGTTGTTGTTGCTAAATTCCCTGTGATCTTTGATGAAGAGAGTGTGCCATGTGTAATAAAACAAAACAAACCCATAATTGTGGCCTCAGGTTGATTCCATCTCATGTGCTTTACAGACAATCTTCACTTCCTCCTTTCCTGGACACATGCTTGCTTGTGTCCTGTGTCTTACAGTGGGGCTACAAGGTTCAGCATTGTGTCGAGTGCAGACACCAAGAAGAGAAGTCCCTAATCTCCCTTCTTCCACAAGAAGAGTAATGAAAGGGTTTCGGTGGGGCTGTTAGGAGGATGAATCCACCCACCAGCAGTGAGTTCTCTTGATGAGTGTTGGGTATTTTCAAGTTTCTTTTTGTCCAGATAGTAACATGATCATGTAATTTTCCCCTTCTTTCCTTTGTAGTAAAGAGCATATTCAAGTACACATGTTTACATTTGTGGATTTTCAAATGTTGAGCCAGCCTCGCTTTTCAGGAATAAATCCCACAGGATCATGATATGCCATTGCTTTAATGCATTATGGGATTCATTTGTCAATATTTCTAGTTGATACTTTATTATTCATAGGATTTATTATATTATCTTTGGTTTAGGTATCTGATCATTTGCCAAGTATCATAAAGTGTTAATTCATTTTCTGTATAGCCTGCAAGTATAAATCAAATAAAACAGCTACCCATGAGTCCATCTCTGGATGGAGCTGCACTCAGATCAATGGATGTCTAGCATATCCATCTGCCTACAGAAGGAACATCATAATAAACAGAATAAAGGGTCAGAGCCAATTCAGCGGCACCTAAGAACAACAGTAGCATCCAAGTTGAAAATCCTACAAAGTTGGCTGCATGATTGTGACAACCTTACATGGTCACCAGTAGCCTTTGTCATGACACCTCAATATTCTCATCCCTCTCTGTGATACCGGAGATGCTGTTTCAAGTCCCCCTCTGCCTTTGTGCCATGGCCACCAGCCTCTCCCCCTTCCACCTCCACCTGCTGTGCCCTCTCCTGCATTCAGGAAGTCGCGGGCACCTCCCATTCCAGCTCAGGGAACTGCAGGTTGTTTTGTCACTTAGTCTTTTCTTCAACTTCTTCACTCAACGTGAGGGGAAAGAGAGGAAGAACAACAGTTCAAGAAAAGGTGAAATTGGAAACCCCATGTACCACAGTCCATTGGATAAAATTGCATTTGTTAAGATGAATGACTCTTGATATGGGATTTTTGGCTTGTAAACAAGCGAGCAACTTCCATGCTGTGGTTTCCTTTAACCATTAATTTAAGTAATAGCCAAGTGACTGGAAATGCCTATTTTGATTGTTATTGAGTAATGTGCATTTTATAGTATCTAGCATTCATCATTATAGGTTTAGTATTAAGGTGGTGGAAGGACCTTGGGCCTCTACTCAAGCACTCCCTCAATGCATGAATACTTTCTTCTATTAAATTGGCATTCTATGATGCTCACCCTCCTGACACACCACTGAAGCCAAAGCAGGTGAACAAGCAAATGTGGTGAAGGAAGCTGATGGTGCCCAGCTATCAAAAGAGATAACATCTGGGGTCTTAAAGGCTTGAAGATAAACAAGTGTCTATCTAGCTCAGAAGCAACAAAGCCCACATGGAGGAACACACCAGCCTGTGTGATCACGTGGTTCCGAAGGGATCAGTTATTAGGCATCAAAGAACAAAAGATCATATCATTGGTTGCACACCTCCATGATATGATCACTGAGGACAAATGGGTGCATAAGCAAATGTGGCGAAGAAAGCTGATGGTGCCCGGCTATCAAAAGAGATAGTGTCTGGGGTCTTAAAGGCTTGAAGGTGAACAAGCGGCCATGTTGCTCAGAAGCAACAAAGCCCACATGGAAGAAGCACACCAGCCTGTGCGATCATGAGGTGCCAAAGGGATCAGGTATAAGGCATCATCAAAAAAAAAATCTTACCATAGTGAATGAAGGAGGACGTGCAGAGTGGAAACCCAAAGCCCATTTATCGGCCACTGGAGACCCCCTCACAGAGGGGTCTAGAGGAGGAGATGAGTCAGTCAGGGTGCGACGTAGCACCGATGAAGAATACAGCTTTCCTCCAGTTCCTAAATACTTCCTCCCACCCCCACCACCCCACTATCATGATCCGAATTCTACCTTGCAAGTCTGGATAGAGCAGAGGTTGTACACTGGTGCATATAGGAGCTGGAGGCACAGGCAATCCAGGGCGGTTGATCCCTTCAGGACCAGGGGTGTGAGGGGCGATACTGGGAGGGTAGAGGGTGAGTGGATTAGAAAGAGGGAACCGATTTCAAGGATCTACATGCGACCTCCTCCCTGGGGGATGGCCAACAGAAAAGGGGGTGAAGGGAGATGCCGGATAGGGCAAGATATGACAAAATAATTATTTTATAAATTATCAAGGTCTCATAAGGGAGGGGGGAGCAGGGAGGGAGGGGAAAAAGAGGACTTGATGCAAAGGGCTTAAGTGGAGAGCAAATGCTTTGAAATGATGAGGGCAGGGAATGTACAGATGTGCTTTATACAATTGATTTATGTACGGATTGTGATAAGAGTTGTATGAGTGCCTAAAAAAATGTTTTAAAAAAATGAAAAAAAGACATTTTAAGATTTATCTTGAAGTACAATGTTGTCTATGAAAGGCTAATATCTTTATTTGTACAAGGAAATCCAGTTAAGAGAACAATTATTCAAATGTACACACCAACTACTACAGCTCAAACTAAACCAAATTCACTGCCATTGAGTCGATTCCAACTAATGGTGATCCTCTAGGGCAGGGTAGACCTGGCCCTGGGTTTGTGAAACTCTAACTCTGTACAAGAATAAATAGTCTTGTCTTTCTCCCGTGTTGCTGCTGGTTGTTTTTGAACTGCTGGCTTTTATGACTAACTGCCCAACACGGAACCTTTATGCCACCAGGGCTCCTCCGCTAAAGTTAGTGATGAAGAAATTGAATAATTCTACCAACTTTTTCTGTCTGACATTGATCAAACATGCAATCAACATGCACTGGTAACTACTGGTGAATGGAATTGGAAAGTTGGAAACAAAGAGAAATGAACAGTAGTTGGAAAATATGGCCAACTCTATTTGATAGAAATATCATAGAAACAAAGCTGGAGATTTCATGATAAATTTTCGCAAAATACTTCTTCTTCAACAACAGAAATGGCAACTATACACGTGGAATACACAGGCATCAAATTGACTCCCTCTGTGAGAAGACATCGGAGAAGCTCAATATCAGCACTCAAACCAAGACCAGGAGCCAACTGTGGAACTGACCATCAATTTCTCATCTGCAAGTTCAGGTGGAAAATCACAGGTGGTCTGTGCAGAGTTATGTGGATCCAAAGTCCGTGGAAACATGGCAGGGTACCCAAAGCTCTCAACTTTGGCACAGAGTCCAAACAAGCAGAGAGACAAAGGCTTGGAGAAAGAGCAGTTCCCAGGGTCCCTCATTTTAATACACAGGGCCACGGCCCCAAGGGGGTGTCCTTAAGCTACCACTTGATTGACAGTTTTGACTTCACTCCAAGCTAGGAGTGCCTAGTTGACATAAAAGCATCGACTATCACAGATGCCATCAAGAGCCTCATATGTGAAGGAAGCAAATGGTCATTAGAAAGAATAGATCAAAGTAGATGTCGGAAGAAACTCTGATACTTGCTCATGTTTGTGGAGCAGCGAAAGCAAACAGAAGAAAAGATGAACTGTAAAAGAGCTGAACAAAAGATTTCAAAGCATAATTTGAGAAGACAAAATATGATTATGAAATGTGCAAAAACCTGGAATTAGAAAACAAAACAGAGATCATGTCGAGCATCTCCCAAGCTCAATGAACTGAAGGAAAAGAGGATCTTTGAATTGCAATATTGAAAGATTTTGTGGGGAAAATATTGAATGATGCAGGACATATCAAAGAGGATAGAAGGAAACAAAGCATCAGGACACCAGGAAGAACTAAGTGACATCCAACCACATTGAGAGGGAGCAGATGCTCAAGATAATGATGCTGAAGGAACACGTGCACATGCTGCAAGGAAGCATTAACAAAAACAGAGCTCCAGGAGTTAACCCATGCCAATTCAAGGGTTTCAACACACTGGTGAAGCACTGGAAGCACCTGGCCACCTATGGCAAGAAATTTGGTTGTCAGCTACTTGGCCAACCGACTGGAAGAGATCCATATTTGTACTCATTCTAAAGAAAGGTTACTCAACAGAATGTGTAAGTTATCCAACACCATCATTAATATCACATACAAGTACCATTTTGCTGAAGAAAATTAAACAGTACATTGACAAGGAACTGCCAGAAATTCAAGTTGGTTTTAAAACAAGAATTTGCAACCAGAGATTTCATTGCTGACATCAGATAGATCCTGGCTGAAAGTAGAGAATTCCAGAAAGATCTCTATTTGTGTTTTATTGATTATAGATATGTAAAAAATACATATGTATTGATTATAGATATCGATATATCATCTGTGAAGATGATAACCAACTATGGGTAGTCTTGAGAAGAATGGGAATTCGAGAACATCTCATTGTGCTCATGTGGAACTTGTGCATGGACAAGAGGCAGTTGTGTGACAGAATAAGGTCATACATACTGCATGATTTAAAATCAGGAAAGGTATTCCTCTCACCTTCCTTAGTCAAACTTTGTGCTGAGCAGGTAATCCAAGAAGCTGAACTATATGAAAAAGAATGTGACTTTGGGATTGAAGGAAGGCTCTTCACAACCTGCAATATGCACTTGACATAACTTGGCTTGTTGAAAGTGAGGAGGACTTGACTCACTTTGATGAAACTCAGGGACGTCAGTCTTCAGTATGGATTGCAATTCTATGTAAAGAAAACTAAAATCCTCACAACTGGACCCACTGACATCAGAATAAATGGACAAAAAATGGAAGTTGTCAAAAATTTCATTTCGCTTGGCTCTACTATCGATTTATCAATGTGCATAGTCATGTGGCACACTACCTCTTGAAAGTGTTAAACAACAAGGAAGCGACTTTGAAAACTAAGGTGTGCCTGCCGTGCAGCCTTACGTGCCTCGGAAAGCTGGGTACTGACTAAGTAAGACTGAGGAAGAGCCGATGCATTTGAAGTAGGGTGGTGGAGAGGAACATGGGAAGTCTCATGGATTGCCCAGAGGACAGAGGTCCGTCTTGGAAGAAATACAGCCAGCATGCTCTTTAGAAGTGAGGAAGGTGAGACTTCAGATCACCATGCACTTTGCACATGTTGTCAGGAAGGACCAGTCCTGGAGAAGGACATCGTGTTTGATAAAGTAGAAGGGCAGCAAAGAAGAGGAAGGCCCTCAAGGAGGGGGAGGGACACAGTGGCTGCAACAATGGGCTCGATCATAGCAATTGTGAGGGAGGAGCAGGGCAGGGCTGTGTTTTGTTCTGTAGTGCACAGGTCACTCTGACTCAGACCGACTTGATAGCACCTAACAATAACAACAACAGATACGAAGTTAGAAATTTGTGGATCGTGGATAGTCAGAATCTCAATAGCTATGAAGTAGATAGAGCTCGTTTTCAAATGATTTATTGTCTAAATATACTTACATCATGCAACTATTATTTAACAGAGCATTTCCATGGTACAGAAAAATTCATGGTTTTATTTTACATTATTGCTGATTTAAATGTTTATTTAGAACATCTCATTGGACTGTAGTGATATTTCTTTCTTATACATTAAACATTTTCTAGTCATATGCAGTTAACAAGTGCTGGAAAAGGTCTTATATAATAAGTGTTCAGAAGAGTTCGTCTACAGATGAATTTTGAAGCTACTCATGTTGAGTGAGAACCCCTGTGCAGCTTTCAGGATATGTTCATGTGAATTTTACGAACTGTTCGTAATAATAATATGAAGCCTGGGCCCTGAAGAAGAGAGTATGAAACATGAATTTATAAAACAGTACAAATTCCTTGACCTAAAGGCATATTGATCTAAGAGGCTGGTTACAGGTGGATATTACATGTCGTAATAAAGAAAATACTTCCTCTCAGGATTTTATGATTCTTACTCTCATTCATTTCCAAGAATCTGACCCCAGGAGTTCTAGGAAGCAAAATCGACAGTCCAAAACAAATTCCATGACCGAATCTATTTACCTAATCATTAACAACAAATCACGGAGCATAGAAGTTGATTTATCTAACTTCTTTTTATAAGTCAGTATTAGAAATTTATGGTCAAATCCCTCTTGTAATGTGTATTTAGGGGTGGGCAGGATAATTGCTAAACTTTAACAAACATTTTGCCAATTTTGCTCTGGTCTCCTTGTGGATTTCCACGGATCAGTGGGGCCCTCCCGTCTTGGGTGCTGTGGTTAAGTCTTCAATTGATCTGACTCATGCACAGCAAAGCCACTTCAGGGCTGAGCATGGACTCGTGCAGAGTGGAGCCTGCCAGAGCACTCCTCCCTGCAGCACCTAATAGAATCTGAGGTTAGACTGGAGACACAGTGGCATTTTGGATTCTTCCTGGTCATCAAAGTATCCATGCACACATGTGCTGCCTCCATTCTGGCTACATGGCACAGTCCCATGAGTGTCCTTTATTATGCATCTCCATCAAGAATGGCTGATAGGCTCCCAAGACATATCTGGGAATGTTTTTCTCGTAGTTCATTTTATGTGGGAAAGACATGTGCTTTCAATTTTTAGGACAGTTTATGATGTGCACACATCAAATGAATTACATGAGGCTTGGTTTAGCTTCCATGCACTATCATAATTCTCACAAACATCGGCGGTGTAGCAGAATCCAAGCTCGAGTTTTCCTGTTGCATGAGTTCTCGCCACCGTTCTCCATTTCCTAATCTGGTTTTGTCAGAGATCCAGGTACCTATTAAGAATGAGATGAGCTCTTCAAATTACGGCTAAATGAGAAGCATAATTTATGTGAGTGTTGAATGCCCTGAGAATATAAAATTCATCATAAGTCTTTTATCATAGGACCATATTTTCAAATCATAATGAGACTGCACTGTACACTAATTAGTGTAAAAGCTATATTCAGCACTGTCTTCTAGAATATCAGGAAGCAAGAGTTAAAATCCTCCTGGCTTTTGTTTTCACTACTGAAACATGCTCATCTCTGTTTCAGCTAGTGGACCCTACCAATCTATTTTGTACACTTCAAAAAATGTTACCAATATGCGAAGTGTTTATACTGTGATTTCTATGTCCTTACTTTGACATCCACTTATTGAGAATGGGTACTGGGCACTGCCTCAATAACATAGAACCAAAATCAAACCACACTTACTGCATGATGGTCAGTTCCAACTCATAGCGACTCAATAGGTCAGGGAGGAACTGCCCGGTGGGTTTTCAAGACTGTAACTCTATGGGAGTAGAAAGTCTTGTCTTGCTCTTTTAGAGCGCCTGGTGGTTTCAAACTGCTGACCTTGGGGTTAGCAGACCAATGCTAAAACACTACACACCAGGGCTCCTGGTCATTAACTTATAGTGGTTAACATTTACAATACATTACAAAATGGAGAGTAACACACAAAACGGGAGACAATCACACAGCCCCGGGGATCATGGCCTCCCCAGTTTCACACTTGAATGAACCCACGACAGTTGAGGAGTAGACCAGCATCATCACAGGGTGTCATGAACCCATGGCAGCTGCGGTCAGACCACGGTCATCCCAGGGCTTTCACGCACTGCTTTGAGAGGTGGGTCACCAGTCGCCTGAATCCAGAAGCCCCACTGCCATCTTCATCCCACACCATAGCAGCATGCAAGCCTTCGTTGACAGATGGGCAGTGGTTGTGCCGGGGACCACAGGACGAGAGTCAAGCCATGCCCACCTCATGTGAGGCAGGGTGTCTGTCCCCAAGCCCCGCACAGGAAACACGATCAAGTGGGCAATGTGATAAAGCAGTGCTAGCAGAAACGTATCCCGGGAATACAGGCAACTGGAAAATGTCTCCAATGGAATAGCAGCAGCTACGCTTCTAATATAGGGAGGAGATGAAGCACAGCCAACCAAAATGAAAGAACAAACAAAAACTAAGCAAACGTTACAGCCTCTCCTGCTTGAAATGGAGTCATGCGCACATAACAGTGGAGGCGCCGGCAGCAGCTAAGGCACTTGGTCTGGTGCTGTAAGCATCCAGTCAGCAGTGCAAACTCACCAGCAGCTCTTGGGAGGAACGCGAGGCTGTCTGCTCGGGGAAAGACTCAGGAGCCCTGTCTGGGGTCTCTGGGAACTGCAGTGGACTCATGGCCATGCTTGTCAGTTTGTTTTGATGGTAATCAACCCAGGGCGCCCTGGGGCACAGAGGTTGGGACCTGACTGGTGGCAGCTCAGCCACTGGGACCAGCGTGGTGGAGGACAGCTGCAGACACTCAGTGGGGTAGCTCTGCTCTGGGTAGTCGGGTCACAAGGAGTCAGAAGCCATCAGATGGCAGTGAATTTTTGTATAACCACCAAAATAAGTAAAACAAAATAATACATGGTTTACAATCAAACCAGACACCAAATACTGGAGAAAACCCTTCTAGAATGTGCAAAACTTCTATGACTTATGCTGAACAATATTACTATTAATTAGGAAGACCTAAGTAAATGTCTGAATATAATATATAGGTAAATAGAAATATTCAGTAGTGTAAATTTGTCAATTCTTCCAAAATTAATATATAAACCAAATGTCAGAACAAGCAAGCTTTCAGAAGGTTTGGGACATGGATACATAAAATGCATCTGGAAGCACAAGCACCTGACATGCACAGTCCAAACCGTTCTGCAGCAGAGCCCAGTGGAGGAGGGACCAGGTGTTCAGAACTGGTGCAAAGCTTGAGGCGGCGGCGGTAGCGGCGCCGGCGACTGGGGTGAGCTTGGACAACTCACACAGGTGAGTGTGCAGGACCCACGACTCGCTGCAGGAGACAATGTGCCACCTTTTAAATAGATTGTGCCGGCTGAATTGATTTCCAGAAGGATAGCGTATTTCTGCTTCTCTGTCTCCTGCCACACTGAAAACACATGCCTGCTTATTGGCTGATTGAGTGTACAGGGGTGTCAGGGGAAGCCAGCCCCTAACACATCATTATGGGTCCGGTAGGCGCAATTGTTCAGCGACAATAAGTAAAGATCATAGCAAAGTTATAGAGAGCATGAGAGATAGAAGTGAAGTATTGAAATAAATGGAGTCAGACACAATTCATGGTAGCATGCTCACCTCAGCCCCACTCGATGGTCCACGTGGAGGGAGAGCGAGAGAGAGAAATTTAATGCTAGCCCAGGCCTTTTATATTCTCTGGGGACGTGCAAGCCCCCTAATTACAGGTGAGGACATACGTCACAGGAGGGGGCCGTCCTATAGGTAATACAGTAATGAGAGGGGGTGCGCTAGGGACATACACGCAATAGGAAGAGGAGGGATTGGGGATACACATGTGACAAGATGGGCGTATCCTAGTTTTAGGATGGGGCTTAACTTTGACCTAGTCTCTAGATCTCCATAGGAACCATTATCAGTAGGGTGTAAACCCCACCTACTGGAACCAAGTCCAGTGTCTTTAACAGCAGGGAGTGGGGCCTGCCATGTAGTCTGGCAAGTGCTTGCCCTCTGGGCGGATGCCTGTGAGCGTCTGACCTCCCCCACACAGGGGCCCCTTCAAACTTCTGGGGAAAAGAAAGAAGCTGTTTTCAAGATAGCAAAGAGACATTTGTCCAACAGAAGACCGTCCTTGGTCCCTCATGGCGATGGCACAAAGCAGAGGAAAGGAGCCTCTGGCCCTTCAGGAGTGGAAAGGCAGCCCCCACGCTCGCAGTGCTCCACTTAAAGAGGAACGGGAAAGGAAGAGACCGTTAGGAAACTGGTGACAAACGGGAACTTCACACCAGGATCTCCGACTGGCCAGTCAGCACATGACAACAGGTGCACCTTCAGTAGTTTTTATGGAAATTGCATGAAGCTGGGATATCTAGAGAAACAAAAATCAATGACATGCAGATATGTGTAAGAAGTAACTTAATATTGAGAAAGCATCCCAGCCTTAGCCTAGTCCAACTCAAGGCTGATGGAGCTGACACTAGCCGGAGGCCTCTTCAGACTCAAGTAGCCGCAGGCCGATGGAGCAGAATGGTGAAGCGAGAAGCAGGCAGCTCACAGGCCAGTGGATGCAAACTCACAGGGATCCAAGGTCAGTGGAAACATGGCAGGACACAGCTCAGAGGTTGGCTCCCAGGGTCAGCAGCCCACGTGGGGCCACCTCTGGAGCCACGTGGAGTTCTGCTGGGATGAAGGTGAAGGGTGAGAGAGAGGGGAGGAGTCCTGGTGTCTCTCTAATAAAAAGACCACAGCTCCCAGGAGGCACCAGCAGGCTGTGGCTTGATTGACAGGTTGGACTCCACCCCTCCACTTCCATCCAGCTTTAAGTTGACATGAAATGTAGTGGCCATGGACAACCTTGACCCCTGTACACACCCTGTCAACCCTGCATCATCTCCAAATAAAGACAACAGTAAAATCATGTTGGCACCTAACAGTAAGCAGCAAAAACAAGTACAACCAAAAATGCACCAGCCCCACTGTGGGCAAGTGGCAAAATTCACTGAGGGAAGTCTCCCCATCAAGCCTGGCTGACATATCATAGCAACCCCAGAAGACTTCAGAGATGCTGGGGCTCCCTTCACACATTTGTTTCTCATTGTTTTGCTAAAAGGTGCATCCCTGGGCCACTCCATTTTGGGGTCTCTTGTTCTGTCCAGATAAATCCACAATCACATGCTAATTTCTCTCAGCCTGTGGATGCCTTCTTCTACTGTCTGTCAAGGTCGGCTACTTCAACCTCCGTACCCACCCAATGAACAGTTAGATCCTCTCCAACCTCTCTGCTGAAACACTGAATGCAGAGTCTGTACCTGGTGGCCCCTGTTGACCAACTCAGACTGGTCCAAGCACCATTACCATTATCCCACACCCTTAGTAACCATTCCCACACCTGTTCTCCGGGTTTTTGGCTGTACATCTTAGACAACTCTAGCAGGCTTAGGAGTGTAGTGCACTTCTTCCTGGGTTACCACCTGGACTTCACCTGCGGGACCTCGCTGTGGCTTCTCAGGAAAATGCACAAAGTCAGCTGTGGATGGCCTTGGTGGCAGGACGCCTAGAGTGGGAGGGACCCAGCTCAGAAAGGGCATGCTGTGAGATTCCATTCCTATAAAACACAAAATCCAGTGACACGAACCTATGGTGACAGAAGTGGAGAGAATGATATCCTGGGGGACCCAGGGAAAGACACACATGGTTTCTGGAAGGTTCTTTGTCTTGGCCGGAGAACTGGTCACACAGATGCCATCAGTTAGGAATCACTGATCTGCATGCTCAGGGTTTGTGCTCCTTTCTCTCTTTCACACTCCAAAGTTAAATTTTAAAAATTGTTCTTTTTTCAAGGTGCATGGAATGTGACACTGGGGTTCCTGCCCCCCTCTCCTGCCAGGTGAAGAGACTGTGGTTGCAGTTCACATCTGCCTGGGGGGTGGGGAGAGGATGCAGAACGGGTTTGCTCAGCAGGGGCCCGGGCCTTCCATGGGGTCCCCTGTGTTCTCCAACCTGAAGCCCTTCTCTGCGGGCCCCCATCGGCACGCATGGCCACCATCAGACAGACACCCTCTGCCTCCAGCCAGCTGGCTGTTTCAGAAGCACCACTCTTTCTAAACTACACCAGGTACCAGCCTGCGAGAGGATCGTTTTCCTCTGCAATGCTCTTTGGTCAATGCTTGGGGAGTTGAAAATATTGCTCTGCATGCTCTTAAACAACAGTGAAAGCAACAAACAGTGGTGGAAAAGCCACTTGTCTGACAATCTGCACCCTCCGACGGGTCTTCAAATCTCTCTGCATGACCACAGCGTAGGCCTGCACCTTGAAGTCTGTGTCCGACGTGCACCAGAGCCCCACAGCGTTTGCTTTTCCCTGGATTTTGCTCTAAATGTCACACTCAAAATGCAAGCATTCAATTAGAAAACATTGTTTCCCTGAGAATTGGGGCAAGTTAGCTAAAAAACTAAATGAAACAAAAGACCACAACATGTTGCATGTGTGCGCCTTCGTTTGGGGCATTGATTTTCCATTAGCACGCATTTCAGTCCCAAGATGCATTCATTCTTTCATTCTCTCTCTCTCTCTCTCTCTCTCTCTCTCTCTCTCTCTCTCTCTCTCTCTCTCTCTCTCTCTCTCTCTCTCGTGCTTTCCCGCTCTTCCCAAGACAGCGAACCCACAGAGTTAGGAAGGGCCCCTTCCTCTACAGAATGTGCAGGAAGAGCCCCCACCTCCATTTGGCTTTGATCCGGGGCCTGGTGTCACCATGGACTCACTCTCCAGATCGGACTTCCTCGGGGCACCATCCTATAGGTAAACGCCACCTATTCTCGTTAGGGACCAATGAGTTGGCTCCCACCCATAGTGACCCTGTGCACAGCAGAAGGACATACTGCATGATCCTGCGGCATCCTCACAATTGTCCCCATGCCAGAGCCATTGGCACAGCCACTATGTCACTCCATCTGGTTTAGGGCTTTCCTCTTTTTCACTGCCTGAACTTTATAGATAACACCTTATATAGAACAGTGGAGAAGGACACCATGCTTGGTAACATGGAGGGACAGTGAAGGAGGGAAGGCCCTACCACTAACCTCCATTGTTTGGGTAAATAATGTCCAGCCACTTAAGCGTTAAATCTGTACACGTCAACAATTTATGTATTTCAGTCTGAAGCCAGCCTATCCTTGTATAATTTCCTTTTACCAGCAGTGTTTTAAATTCTATACCATTGGCCAAATTAGCGACACTAATCAATTGAATTACCTTATACTCTAGAAGGATGATTTATAGAGCTCTCTTGCATGTAATTCTAGCTGAATCTAAGGACGATTAGTTCTTATGGCATGACCCTGCTCGGTGATTGCCATCATAAAGAGATCACTGGAGCTATGAGTGCTACAGCAAGGTGTGGTGAAGAAACCAGAGGGTGCCCAGCTATCAGGAAGAATAGCATCTGGGAACTTAACGGCTTGTCTTCAACCAAGCAGCCATCTAATTGAAGCGTCAATTATGTCCACATGGAAGAAGCATAGCAGCCTGTGTGATCCAAGGATTGTAAACAATAAAGTCCAAATCCCAAGAAGGGAATGGTAGAAGAGCTTAAATTGCAAACACCTGGATGACAGAGTGCAGCCCCAAATCCTTTAGCAGGGACCACACATGGATCAAGCCTCTGGTGAATTTCTCCTGGCCATAGCTGATGGATGCAAACAGAGCTGACAGAGTCTTGCTGTCAGACATTGTCAAGTTGATTGTGGCAGTTGTAGTTAGGCTAAAATGTAATACTTTATCATGTCGTCTCCCTTTGGACACATTTTAAAGTTGCTTCCATTTATAGAATTTTCTGCTTGCTCTTTGCTTGAGGTGTTTCTGTGTTTTGTCTAGTCATTGTTGCTGGCTTGTTTATTTGTTTGCCTCCCTCCTGTATGTGTTTTGTATGGTTTTCTGGATATGAAATCCAGGATAGATCAGTAACAGAGATAGTAAGTGGACTGATAATTGTCTAACTGCATGACAGGGGAGGATGGGTGCAGGGAGGGATGGGGAGTTAACAACAATGAGTTTGAGAAGAAAATATCTTGAAATTGATTGTGGTGATGATTGCACACATCTTCTTAATATCATTGAAGGATTAGATTCTGTGATATGTTAGGTAGATACCAATAAAAAAATCCACACTGGAGGACCTTCTTGGTGGACCCTGAGAATTTCGCTCCCGCTTGGGGACAGCTGTGCATGCTGTCTCTTCTCACACCAAAGGCCAGGTAGGTAGTGTGGCAGTTACATAATCTACTGTCAATTTGAGTAAGGGGTGGAGTCTAGCCTGTCAATCAGGTTATAGCCAATGAAGCCTCTGTGTGGGGGTGGCCTTATCATGAGGATTCTGGGAACTCCTGTCTTCCTTCCGGGAGGTGGGACATACACACACTCTCTGCAAGACATTCCTGTTGATAAGTCACATGGAGCTACACTGATGCATCTAGAGCTCTGGAGCTGGAGAAGTCACGTGGAGACCCGTGCCAGCACAGTGATGCTTCCACCACCACTGAATCCACAAGACTTTCCACCCTCTGGCCTGTGATCTTCCTGCACTCGGCGTCGTTGCATGTATTGCGTGAGTCTGAAGAGGAATTTATAGACTGGTATCAGACATAGGGGCTAATATTGGACTAACACAGGCGGGATGCCCATGGAGACCTCAGAGCAACCTGATCCTGCAGGTATCTCACCTGCTGGGACTCTCAGGGAAGGGGGAACCTCGGAGGGGCTGGCCTCCTGTGACCTTTCAGACCTGGGTTCACAGCACACCTGTGCTCTTTGTGACTCAGGCCTGGAGAGCCTAGGCAAGGCCTTCTGGGACACGGAAATAGAGCGCATTCTTGGGCTGCTATGGTGCGCGTTATACCTCACGGGCTGTAGACTGTGGTTCTTTTTGCTCCGGATGCTGTCACTGTTTCAACCTTTACTGGCAGTTTTCTTGAGAGAAGCCAGATGCGTGGACTCAGACAGATGAGGACCCGCAGAGGCCTCCTCCCCTCAATCCTTTCTCCTGAGAACTGGAGAGCAGGCATGAGCCACCCCGTACCCACCCAGACAGGACTGAGCCTGGACCTGCGTCCAGTCAGGAAGGTCACCCCTCATGTGCTCTCTGTAAAGTTACTTCTCTGCTCCTGTGCTGGAGTTGTCAGCTCCTGCTGAGACTCATACTCAGCACTGTGGCCCTCATGGAGTTTGGGAAGCCACTTATATTCAATTGAATGCTTTTAGCTGTTATTTTTCAAAATGCTCTTATAAAACCAACACCCCAAATCCTTTCAGACGAAGTTTCACATTTAGAGACCTGACCACAAAAGAGAAGCAGGGACTTGAAATGGAAAAGGGGATGGGATTCCAAAGCTCACCGGAATCTTTGTGAGCTGCAGATTTAATTAGCACTCGATGTTTGCAAATTAAATATTGAATGCTTCATTACTTTTCTCTCGCTGCGCTTCCATCTGCAAGAAGCGTAGTTGAAAGAATGAAGCCATGGAAATGCAGACACAGAAGGGACCCTCCACTAACCACGCACAGCCCTCCAGCCCTGCCCAGCAAGGGCCTCTTCACAGCGCACTCCTGCCTTTCATCTGTCCAGCGAGTCCCTAACGGACAGTGACCCCCCCCCACCCAGTGAGACCACGCTTTTAAACAATTTGTCCGTGAACACAAATATGAGGTGCCAGCCCATGCTTCTCTTCCTTTCAGACCAGTGCAGCCCCGACGCAGCAGCACACAGGAAGGTGTTGGGGTGGGAAAGAGGAGGTGGACAAGATCAGGGTTACCTGACACTGCTGAGTTGAGCGGTCCCAAGGATGCTGTCTGGGCCCTGTGGCCTTCAGGGGTGGGAGCAAGCATCTGTGGGTGGACAGGGAGGTGGCCTTCAGGTAGCTCTCAGCTGGGTAGGGAGGGGAGGCAGTCGAGGCCCAGGGGCAGGGGTCCTGTCCCCTCCTGGGAGGCCTGAGCAGCAGCTTCCTTCAGGAGTGGAGAACAGTCAGATCACAGCAGTCCAGTGTGTCCCCTGCTAGCTGCATCTTCTGGACTCTGTGAACATTCTACCCTGTGGCTTGTCCCTGCTGCTGTCCCCTAAATTTGAGTCAGGGTGTGGAGTATAGGCAGTGGGGAAGTCTGGGTCCTTCCCATGTGCAGTCGGGCTGCAGCCCCACTGCCCCATGTTGTCTCGGCCAGGTAGGTGAGGGGCCCAGGTGGGGACGGACAGCATCTTGGTCAGGAGGAGCTGACCAGAGGCAAGGCTCAACTCCTCCTAGTGAGTCTGTGTGGGCCTCTGGGCTGGGCTAGGTCACACCGGACCATCTCCCTCTGAGGACCAGCCTAGGGCCACATGGGGCCATACTGCCACCCACAGAGCCTGTCTGTGGTCAGTGCTCAGGGTGACAGGCCCAAGTTCAGAGCCACCTCCTAGCTGCAGCTGGAATTCTTGGACTGGCCGGTAAAGGGGTGTGTGCTCGGCCTACCACGTGTCTGCTGACCAGCGGCTGTGTTTTCCAAGGAAGACCCAGACAGAGGGCGCTTTCCCCAGCAGACAGTGGGGAACCAGCAGCTTGTTCCTCCCACTTCATGGTGTACATCTCCGTTGCACTCACAGGACGGTCTGAAACAAGCCCCTGGGAAATACTGGGGTTCACATGAAAGAATGGGGGTGTCAAGAAAGAAGTTTTGAAAAGTTAAAGTAGCATTCAATATGATATTAGTGTTCTCTTACTTTTCTTTAATCAAGTGAATTTTAATTCCTTAAATAAGATGTATGTTTCATAGACTTAAAAACGGTTTTTAAAAAGGCATTTATAAATTCTCCCCAAATTCCTTACATATAAAAAAAATTAAACAGTAATGAAAAAGAATTCCTAAACAAAGCTGAAGCTCATATTTATTTTAATTCCCTTCCTTGTTTCTTTATATTGCTATAAAATTCATCATTTACTTTTATAAAGAGATAGTTCTTAAATATATTTGATAATATAACTATGCTTTTATTTTTGTTTTTATCTTTATCTATCTTTTTGTCATTTTTCCTTACATATGAAAATAACATGCCATTTTTTACCACTTGAATAGAAAGATAGCATTGTTTTTGTTGCTTTGCTACAGTTTTGACATGTAGTTGCGTTTTCACCGTCACCTTAAATAGAGCTCTAATTTTCCTATTCTCAAATGAAACCTCCCACGGTTGATTATATAATTGCTTCCTCCATGTGTGACGCACCTCTCATGCTCTGTGATTGATAATTTAATGAGTTCTCACCTAAAGATAGGGGTTCTTATTCTCAATGTCCTTTTATAGTTTGTTTATCAACTTTTTACATTTCTTTAAAGTTACATGGCTTCATCTTATCTAACGATTTAGTTGTATACTATTTACTTGTTTGACAAGGTCTGGGATATAAGTTGATATAATAATATCTGAGAACATATATAAGCTACTCTGTATGATATAATCTAGTTATAAGCTAATATAGTATAATACCTTATACTAAGTTAATAAGCCTTTAACGTAGCATCATGTTAACATCATAATAAACAGATAAAAGATTGAAATTGCCAAATATTTCGTTTTGCTTGGATCCACAATCAATGGCCATGAAAGCAGCAGTCAAGGTCCCTGGGAAGGGCTGAAGAACACAGATGCCACTTTGATGACTAAGATGTACTTGGCAGGAAGTATGGTATTTTCTTTTTAAAAAATTCTTTTACTTTTATTAACTTGATTTCTTTTGTAACAAAAGATCCCCTTTTCCTTTCCTGTTTACTCTAAAAAAATCGTTTTATTGGGGGCTTGTACAATTCTTATCACAATTCATACATGCATACATTGTGTTAAGCACATATGTACATTTGTTGCCATCATCATTCTCAAAACATTTGCTTTCTACTTTAGCCCTTAACATCAGCTGCTCATTTTCCCCCTCTGTCCCCACTCCCCCCACCTCATGAACCCTTCATCATTCATCAATTATTATTAGTCTGTCATATATTACACAGTCCAACGTCTCCCCCGTCCTCTTCTCTGCTGTCCATCCCCCAGGGAGGAGGCTATACGTAGATTCTTGCAATCAGTTCCCCCTTTCTACCCCACATTTCCTCCACCCTCCAGGCATCACCACTCTCACCACTGGTCCTGAAGGAGTCATCTGTCCTGGATTCCCTGTGTTTCCAGTTGTTATCTGTACCAATGTACATCCTCTAGTCTAGTCAGATTTGTAAGGTAGAATTGGGATCATGATAGGGGGGTGGGGGGAGGAAACATTTAAGAGCTAGAGGAAAGTTATATGTTTCATCATTGCTACCCTGCACCCTGACTGGCTCATTTCCTCCCCACAACCCTTCAGTAAGGGGGTGTCCGCTTGGCTACCGATGGGCTTTGAGTCACCACTCTGCACTCACTCACATTTACAATGATATGATTTTTTGTTTCTTGATGCTTGATACCTGATCCCTTCGACAGCTTGTGGTCACACAGGCTAGTGTGTTTCTTCCATGTGAGCTTTGTTGCTTCTGAACTAGATGACCACTTGTTTATCTTCAAGCCTTTAAGACCCCAGATGCTATATCTTTTGATAGCTGGTCACCATCAGCTTTTTCACCTCATATGCTTATGTACACATTTGTCTTCATTGATTGTATCAGGAAGGTGGGCACCCACTGATATGATTTTTAGTACTTTGATGTCTGATAACTGGTCCCTTCTACACCTCATGGTCAGACAGGCTGGTGTGCTTCTTTGAGGTCTGATAACTGGTCTGATACCTACACCTCATGGTCAGACATGTTATTTTCCATCGCATCATATGCATGTGAAAGTTGGACATTGAATGTGGCAATTACATAATCGCCTGTCAACTTGTAAAGGGGTGGAGTTAAGCCTGTGCCTCAGGTCGTGGTCTGATGATCTCATTTGGAGGTGGTAAGGAGCTCAATAGCTCACTGGAGGCCAGAGTGACAGACTCTGCTTGTCTTCCTGAGAGACATTCCTGTTGACAAGCCACATGGAGAGCCAGAGCCCTGGAGCTGGAGGAGCCACCTGGAGACTCACACCAGCGCTGCAATTCTTCAACCACCACTGGACCCACAAGACTTTCCACCCATTGGCCTGTGATCTTCCTGCATTTGGCATCATTGCATGTGTTGCGTGAGGCTGAGAAGGAATGTATAAACTGATATCAGACATGTGGGCTAATGTCTGACTTATGGATTTGCACTGAACCTGGCTGGGCTACAGACTTGCTCTTTGATATGAAGCTCTTTCTTACACACAGAAGTGTCCTGGATTTGTTTCTCTCATCAGCCCAGATGAGCACATTGAATAAGCAAGATCCTAGAAGAATCGATAGAGTTAAATTAGACTTGGAGAATACTATTGAAAGTACCATGTACAGCCAGCAAGAACAAGCAAATCAATCTTGCAAAAAGTACAGCCAGAATGTTCCTTAGAAGTGAGGATGATGAGCCTTAAGCGCATGTGCTTTGGACATGTTGTCAGGAGAGACCAGCCCGGGAGAAGAGCAACGTACCTGGGAAAGTAGAGGGGCCACGACAAAGGGAGGATTTTCCAGGAGGTGGACTGAGGCAGTGGCTGCAAGGGTGGGCTCAAACATGACAAGTGAGGGGCTGGTGCTCCAGACTGTGGTCCCGATGTCAGAACCGACTGGAGGGCACCTGAAATAACACCGGAGCCCTCAACATGGTCCTCTGCTTCTCGTTGTACAAGAGACAAGAGCATAATGGCATTTTACAATGGAAGCTGTTACTGTCTAGTCGGCTCCGCCTCCTGGCAACCCTGACCTCCTCTGACCCTAGTCACCACAGATGGACACCACGTCGTCCTTCTTCTGGGAAGTGGCAGGCAGGAAAGGGCTGCTAACCTTTGGACTGGATTGCTGTGCCCAGTGCTTTAACCGCCATGCCACCAGGCCTCGTTGGCTCCTCTGCGGTTTCATTTTTCTATTGATTTGTGTGATTCATATTTGGATTTTATCATGCCAGTGTATTTGAATTAAGCAAAGAAATATTGATATTTACAGCACCCTACCAATGTAAAATCAAAGTGTATATTTATTCCATTTCTGCACAATAAAACATTTACCACATATTTATTCCTTCTATCTTTGCTCAAGTATTTATTTGGGAGCAATGGTGGGTTTTTAAGGAGATCGTAGATCACAGGTGCTTGGGCATGCAGCACTGTCTGTAGAATCATCTTTTATGTTGCATGGGAAGTCACTGCCTCGTCCACAGTAATCGTTCAGACATTACATTTCCCTGACCTCCCTGCTCAATCCAGTGTTTGATCCCGCGTTCCCCAACACTTAGAGTCTTTCTTGTGTTTCAGTTATTGGTCTTGGGCATGTGGTTTGCAGGAAGAGCACATGTGCAGCATTTATCGATCCATTGCCTTTCTACGTGTGACCAGGAATTGGCCGGATCTAAAATCCATACTCTCTTAAAATGCTGTTGCTGAAACTTCATGGTTTTATCATGCAGCATTTCTAGAGGCTTCTTAACAATCTACCAAGAATGATGATGCCAGGCCCCAGAGGCTTTCTGTCTGTGCCCATGTGCAAACACAGTGTGGATTCTGTAGCCCGTACCTGGAAACTAAGCTGTGCTGCTAAGCAAGCATCCCATTTGCTTATTATCCTACAGTTAGCCCAGGGGCTCCTTTATGCAATGGGAAATCCAGGGAGCGGAGCTCATCACTTCCTGCCAACATTGGACTCCCCGAGATGGTTGCTATCGTTCCATCTCCTCAACGGGAGAGACTGCAGGAAGCCAACCAGACAGACAAGGACGCCTTTCCCCAAACCACCAGCCCTGCCTCCGCCTCTGCTCAGGGAAGTGCATTTTGTGGATGTTTGGTGAGTGTGCGGACACTGCACCTCACAGGTGAAGCTAGGTAAGTCAGCACCACAGACCATCCCCGTGGTGAAACAATCCAATGAGCCATGTTATGTGGTTAGGTGCCGACTCTGAGCAGCAGAACAGCACACTGGTCCCACGCCATCCTCACAGTGGTCCCTATGACTGAGCCCATGGCTGCAGCCACTGTGTCAACCCATCCTGCCATGGCCCTTTGCCTTTCTGCGTTCTCTTTACTTTTCCCAGTATGATGCCATCTCCAGGTACCAGTCTCTTCTGATGATAAGTTCGCAGTCTGTGAGATGAAGTCTCGCCGCCCTTGCCTCTAAGGGGCGTTCTGGCTGTGTTTCTTACAAGACAGATTGCTCTGTTGGCAGTCCTTGGTGCTTTAATGCTCTTCACCAGCACCATAATTCAAATGCTCCCTTTCTTCTTCAGTCTTCCGGATTCAATTTCCCACTTGCACATGCACAGGAGGTGACTGGAAACATCCTGGTTTGGGTCCTCAGAGCGATGCCCTTGCTTACCAACACCTTGAGGAGATCAGTGCAGCAGGCTTGCCCCATCCAAGGGTGCACTGATCTCTTTGCTGCTCCTTCCATGCCCCTTGATTGTGGATCCAAGCAAGAGGAGATCAATCCCCAACAACTGCCATCTTCTCTCTGTGTCATGAGGTTCCCTGGCGGTCCCATGGTGAGGAACTTTGTTTTCTTTACATACATATCAGCAAGTCCACATGATGTGCCACATAACATGGGTTTGGGGATCTTCCTTTCTTTCCCAAAGCATTTTGAAGGCTTTTGGCATGTGCATCTGACAACGGCTGGAGAAGAAAAGAGAAAATGCGGTCCTATTACCCAAGTCCGCTAGGGCCGCAGGGGATGAGGATGTGCCGTGTGGTGAGGAAGCTTGAGATCTTACTGGAGAAGCACGTGATCCCTGAATCTGAGGGTCGAAGGAAAGGAACTGGAGGGGTCACTTCACCCCAAACAGAGCCCACCAGAGCACACAGAGCCCCACTGGCCGTCGTCCATCCAGGCGGGCCTCAGAAAGAGTCCCTCAGGCTGCGAATGATGATGATGCATTAAAGGGCATTTGAAGCCATGTTCAAGGCAGTGGAGCTGGCCTGGGAGGACTAGGCTGAAATTGGGGGCTATACTTAAAAAAAATCATTTTATTGGGAACTCATACAACTCTTATCACAATCCATACATCCTTCCCTTGTTGCCATCATCATTCTCAAAACATTTGCTTTCTACTTGAGGCCTTGGTATCAGCTCCTCATTTTCCCCCTCCCTCATGAGCCCTTCAAAATTTATAAATGAATATTATTTTTGTCATGCCTTATACTGTCCAACATCTCCCTTCACTCACTTTTCTGTTGTCCATCCCCAAGGGAGGGGATTATACATAGATCCGTGTAATCACCCTGGATTCCCGGTGTTTCCAGTTCTTACCTGTACCAGTGTGCTTTTGCTGATTTAGCCGGATTTGTAAGGTAGAATTGGGATCATGATAGTGGCAGGGAGGCTGGGGGGGGAGGAGTCAGCGGGGGAGGGGGGAGGAAGCATTTAAAAATAGAGGAAAGTTGTATGTTTCATCATTGATACACTGCACCCTGACTGGCTCATCTCCTCCCTTCGACCCTTCTGTAAGGGGATGTCCAGTTGCCTACAGATGGGCTTTGGGTCTCCATTCTACTCCACACTCCCCCTTATTCACAGTGATATGATTTTTTTTTCTTCTTTGATGCCTGATACAGGGGCTATACTCTTAAACTGTTCTTAGGGTAACACCGGGAATAAATCTAAGCCCAGCACATTTCCATTAATCATAGAAAGGATGGGTTTCAGGAAAGAGTATCTGCATCTCCAAGCTATGGGTGCCCCTTCCAGCTGATGAGTGACAGACACCCTTTTGGGAAAGGACTTTCCCGGCAAAGCTGCTCTCCAGCCCCCAGGAACTCCGAGGAGTCTGCTCTGGGGGCGGTGGGAGGGATGCTTGCCTGAGTGGTGACATTTCTATTTTGCGTCTGCGTTTTGTGGCCCCGTGACTCCTCCTTGGGTCTCTGACTGGTTTAGAGCTGGGAAGGGCGTGGTCTGAGAGCGACACAGAAGCCCAGAGGCTGCGTTCTCACTAGGAGATTGGCTGGTCAGGCAGCTTGGATTCTGAGACATCCTAAAAGGGTGTCTGCAAAGTGGCAGAGATGGCAGCTCGGCATTCCCATCTCTGCAGAGACAGGAAAGTGCCCAGACAACTTGCCAGAAGCAAAATCCTTAAGTAACGCTCTTAGGAGAAGACAAGGGCAAATCTTTATAACCTTGGGTTTGGCAGACAATTCTTAGACATGACATCGAAGGAAGGAGATAAGTGAAAAAAAAATACATTGGATTTTAATACAATTTGACATGTTTGTGAAGGACGTTATCAAGAAAATAAAAAGACAACCTCCAGAACGGGAGAACGTACTCTTGATTCAGAGTTTAATGCCAACATCTCTGAAGAATGTCTACAAATGAGCTGCCAAAGTACAACAATACACCGAGTTCCAAAAGTGGGCAAAGGGTTTGAATAGGCATTCCCCCACGGGGCACAGAAGCTGCACATGGAGACGCACCTCAGTAGGACCGAGGAAAGGCTCCGGGCAGAAGGGTGAGGAGGAGAGCAAGAAGGACATCAAGAGGAAACGTACTGGTGAGGAGGGGGAGCTACTGGACCCCTCCAGCGCAGCAGGCGGAATAGCCAGGGGCACACTGAATTGGGAGAAATTTGGCGGCTCCTCAAAGCTCAACACAGAATCACCCTTCTATGTAAACGCAAGTTAATTGGAAACAGGGATTCACACAGATAGGGGTATGCCAGTGTTCCCAACCACACCACACAGCAGCTCGGAGGTGGAAACAGCCGTGTTCCTCAGCAGATACATGACTAGGCAATTATGACATGACAAAAATCTTTAGTTGGTTCATTGTAGATAAGACGCCATGACTGAAGCTTGAAGCCGTTGTACTAAGTGAAATCATTCAGAGACAAAAGCACAAATATTGTATGCTCTTCCTTACACGAATATCTCCAAACCAAAAAAGCAAAATCACTGCCACCAAGTTGATTCCAAGTCACGAAGAACCTGTGGGACCCCTCCTGTGGGTCCCCTGCTCTGCTCTAACTTTTTATGGGAGTAGAAAGCCCTGACTTTTCCCTGAGAAGCAGCTGATGGTTTGTTGCTGCTGGCCTCATGGTTAGTAGTCCAACACGTGGCCACTGCGCCACCAGAACGCCTATAAACAGAGCAAAACACACAAATAAAAACCAAACTCACTACCATCGTGAATTTCAGCCCAGAGTGATCTTACAGGCAGGGGTTTTGAGACTGCTCTCCTGAGGAGCGCCTGGTGGTTTTGAACTTCTGATCTGATGGCTGGCAGCCCAGTAGAGACAGACAGTAGATTAGTGGCTTCCCAGCCAGGGTGTGGAGTAGGGTGTTGTTGCTGCCCGTGTACAGAGTTTCTGCCTGGAGGAGGAAGACATTTGGGAAGTAGAGTGGTGACGCTTGGACAATGTTGTTAGTGTCGTTGATGCCACTGAACTTCACACTCACAAGGCTTACAGTGGAAACGCTGCTGGCTCTGTGGGTCAGAGCCTGCCCCATGGCAGGGAGCTAGCGAGTGACTTTCTCACATAGACAATTGCGCTGTGGAACAGAAGCAGTGGTGTCGTCGGCCTGATTCAGCACGGCGGTGGCTGAGACAGTGACAAGAGCAGTCCCTGGGCATGCACTTTGTGGCCGTTACACGCGAGCAGGGGACAGGCTGTGATTTCAAGTACGTCTTTCCTTCAATGATTTCAGGTAACTTGGACTGTGAACGCGCAATTACTGGGGGCTTATTTCAAAACAAGTTGACTGTGCTACAAACTCAATAGTCAAATATTATTAGGTCTTAAATAAAGTCATTAATTGGGCCTGTAGTCTGTGGATCAAATCAAATGTGTTTCATCTCATTAAACCGACAATTCTGGAACATGTAGCCCATCTAGAGGAAAAACAGGTGAATGATATTACAGTCCTTGCTGAAGACTCCTGTGTGTGACTGTAGGATGTCACTGAGTGGCCTTCTAATTGTACTCCCAAGTGGGCAGCACTGCCTTTGGTGTTGGCAATGGGACTGACAATGAGAATCATCCCGTCAGCAGATGTGTGTGTGCCTCCAGTGGTCATTTTTCATAAGAGGAGTAAAGAGAGATGGCAGATAACATATCTTTGCCAAAGGATCAATATTTTCCATTTTGAAATTGAATGAAACTGGAACAAGTGTTTAAGAAGGAGTACGTGATAATTGATCAAAATCATTGCCTTCAGTCCAGAAGACACTTGCCCAACACTGGCAGGCAGTTTCAAGCCAGGCTCATTAAATGCCCTCCTTCTTGGCTTATCCACAGAAACAAGGAGCCCAGTCATGCTGCTGGAGCAGCAGTCCGCGTGGCCTGTGGCCTGCAGTTCTTCTAAAAGGTGTGCGCTGTGTTCCTACAAACTTGCACAGGCTGCTTTAGCCATGTGCCACTTTCCTGGGAGATTAGTGGGATAAAAGTCCCGTTTTAGTGGGAATTGTGATTGCGTGTTCTGAATGATAGATAAATGTACAAAGGAATAGGGGTGTGTGTGCTTCAAATAGTTTATGAAACTTACAGTTGTTTAATTCCATGTCCCCATAAACTTTCCGGAGATACCCCTCCCCGTGCATGTTTCATGGAATAGTGCTTAGCAAAATCAATCAATGGAGAGAAATTAATAACTGCAGTTGGTGATATATTGCACCAAAAATGTCTTATGTAAATTAAGTTGTCACAAAACTCAAGAAATACTAGGGAAGTATACCTCAGCTTATCTGATCAAGGTACAGAAAAGCTTCCGGGAGTTCTGGGCATTGATCGCTATAGATAAAGTATCCATAAACAACCTCATGATTAAAGCCAAAGCAATAACCTTTTCTAATTGTATACCAAATCCATAGCCAATCATTCTGTCTCTGAAGGGATGGCTCTTTTCTCCTACTGTCTAAAGCAAGAAGAATTTTAATATATCCTAGACTTTTCCAGAAAACAACATGTGTGAGAAGGGGCATAGGTCTTCTTTCAAGCAGGTTGACTGGTGAATCCTAGTCTGTTCCGAAGTCAGTCCATTTGCAAACAACCCACGTTTGCAAATACCGAGCCAGGGGACACCTGAGAAAGGTCTCTCCACTGAAATGGCATTGACCATCCTGTCTTTCCGCCTTCCCTCTGAAATTCAAGTAACAAGTATGACAAGAAAAATCCCCTTTGCCACAGTAAGACAAAGGAGGGGGTATGTGTTGAACTGTACCCCAAATATGTACCCCATTGGCTGGGCCATGATTCTCAGGGCGATGCAGGGAATTATTTAGCATGGCTCTTCCAGCCATTGTGGTTGGTACTTTTTGCTTTCCTGGTGGGCTGGGGCAGGCGGTGGGGGCAGAGACTGCTTGGAGGATGTGCTGCAGCTGTGAGTGCTTGCTACTCTCGTAGGTGTCCGACGCGTTGGTGTAACTCATAGAGGCCAGAGGAACACCAGGAGGACCACCACTTGTTCTTATGCTTGAGCCGTTGTTGCAGCCTCTGTGTCTGTCCATCTCATCGAGGGTCTTCCTCCTCTTCACCGCCCCTCCACTTGACCAAGCAGGATGTCCTTTTCTGAGGAATGGCCCTCCTGATAAAGGTCCAAAGCACATGAGATGAAGCTTGCCATCCTTGCCTCTAGGGAGCATCCTGGCTGTCCTCCTTCCAGGACAGACCTGCTTCTTCTGGCAGCCGGTTGCATTTCCATATTCTCTGCCAGCACCACAGCTCAGGTGCATCCATTTCTCTCCAGTCTTCCTCATTCAATGGTCCACCTTCATATGTGTCTGAGGTGACTGAGAATCACCTGGCTTGGATTAGATGCACCTTAGTCCTCAAAGTAACCTCCTTGCATTTCAACACTTTAAAGCAGCCTGTGCAGCAGATTGACCCAGTGCCAGGCCATTTGCTTCCCTGTCTGCTGCTCCATGAGCATTGACTGTGGGTCCAAGCAAGTCCAATCCGTGACACCGTCCATCGTGTCTCCAGTTCTCATGATGATACTTATCGGCCCAGCTATGAGGATTTTAGTGTCTTCACACTGGGTCATGACCGTTACTGAAGGCTGCAATCCTTGATCTTCCTCGGCAAGAGCCTTACGCCCTCCTACTTTCAGCAGCAAGGTTGTGTCATCCGCAGATTGCAGGTTAGTAATAAGCCTTCCTCCAATCCTGAAGCCACATGCTTCTTCATCTCATCCAGCATAGCATGGTGCACCCCCTAATCTCACATGGCAGGTTTTACAGAGACATACGTTGGAGAAGAGACCTCTTTGAATTAGCTGAGTAATTCAGAATCCAGTTCTCCATGCTGAGGTCACGAGGGCCCGTGCTTTAGGGCAGCTCTGTCCCCAGCTGTCACTGTTGGCTGGAAGGGCTCCCTTGGCCAGGTCTCTCCCTGTACCCCCCCACCCCCTTCTTCTTCTCTCATCCTGACAAGGAGCTGCCCCTCTTCCTAATTCCTGAGCACGCGTGCACTCTGCTCAAATTCCATTGGTTCTTGCTCCCTTTCTCCAGTGCTCCTCTCAGGTTATCCCAGCAGCAGCACCTTCTAATTCCTCCTAGAAATCCAGGTCTCTGCATTGTCCTCTCCAGGCTCCACCTGCAGGCCAGTTCCTGGGCCAGCTTTACCCACTTCCCATCCTGTCATCTCATCCTTGGCTGCCTCTTTTCTGTCTCTGAAAGTGCTGCATCTTCTCACAGTCTCATTTCTTTCCTTTGTCAGACCAACCTACTTTTTTTGTGACCCCTGGTTTCAGTTTGACCTTGTGCAAATGTCCTCTACCTTCCTTGCTGAGCTCCAGCCTGGTCCTGACCTCCCCCAGCTTGCTGGCACTGCACAGGCTGTTCCAGGTTGCAGCTTTACAGGAAACTCCTGCTGTGGTTGGCAGGTGTGAGCTCTGCTTACCAGTGGGTCCGTGACTGCCTCTACTCCTTCCCCTGCCTGGCCTTGGCACCACAGCTAACTCTCCTGGCTCTCAGTGTCCCCTCCATAAAACAGGAAGCACAGCAGCACTGAAAAAGGCAGAGATGCTTGGCGGTGGGTGGGCATGCAGGTGAAGCTCAGCCCACCATATGTGGGGCCTGGTGCAGAGTAACCAGATCATGGCTCTTCCACGGCCCTCCCCTCAGGGACTCCCTCCATCCTCTCCAATTCCCGGAGCTCTGACCACCTCTCCCCTGCACTTTGCTTTGATGGTGCACCTGACTACTGGAGTCAGTGCAGATCTTTCAGTCCAGCCTGGCTCAGGGCAGCCACCTCAGGATTTTTCCCTGAGGACCAGTGTTGTCATTCCACAAGCCTGCCCTTCACTCCTCCACCCCAGCACTCCCTGCATCTTCCTTTCACCCGGACTGACTTAATGCTCTATCTTCAAATGTAAGATTTTAAATACATTTCCCTAATAGAGTTATGCGGTGGGAAGGATGCAGTTCTGTGGAATGATGCCAGTGACATTTATGGGTCATTGGACCAGGACAGGCCACTCTCCCCTGTCCTCAGCCCCTCTTCTCTAGGGACAGCAGGTCTCACTCACAGTGTGTGATATTGCCTCTCTCCTGCTATTTAAGTTGAATGATAAACATCTCTTTTCTCAGAGAAATGATCACATCTTGTTTGACACCCGTGTATGTGTGTATTTCACTTACTCAATTGACAAAAGAGAACCCTGTGAGTGGGCTAACAGGTAACAGGTACTGTATGCGATATTTCACACAAGGTAGGAGCCCAAGAAATCTTGTCTAAGATGGAACAGTGTGCATTCGATTGTATTTTTAAGTTGTCTCCTAACGCAAGTCGAAGTATATTTTAGTTCATGTGGTTCTAAAAGTTGCTTGTAACTGTGACTCACAGTGACATCCCACTAATGGACTAAACAACACACATTTTCTAGAATATTAGAGGTGGTGCTTAATTTTTCCTTAGAACCTTCTGAAAATCACAAAATTGAATAAGTAAAATTAAAAACTGGCTGAGCGGGCTGAAAATAACTGCCTTCTCTGACATCCTCCCCACGCCCACTCATCATATTGGGACCCAGCTGCAGCTGCGGGGCTGACCTAGTCTGGTGTCTTTCCCAGGGACAGGCCCTCCTAATAGCACGTCTACAGTGTGCTCAGGAAATAAAACTTCTCTTGTTATTGATTTATAATTATTTTAGTCCTTGAGATAGTTAGTTTATTGTGCCAGCCTGGCTGATAAACACAAGTGGGGTTAATTGAAGGGCGAGAAATAAATGGCTCAGTGAGCCTCGCCTTTCTTGTCTCTCTCTCTTTGATCATCGGACCAGTGTGTGGCTGCCTTGCTTGTTCTGTGCCTCAGTTTGCAAGCTACACTACCTGGGGGACACCTAACCCATGGACTGTGTCGCTGCAATTTGAGGTCCCTTTAAGACCTGCCTCACCACACAACTGGAATTTACATCTCTTGAGCTGGGGACTGACTGTTGGTGACCTGCCATGCTGTTTGCTGCCTGAGCTAGGATAGCCTGAATCTCTCTGTACAGAGGACTATCTGGCGGCCCTCAAGACTTGAAGGACTGCCAGTGTTTCACAACTCTCTCACAGGAGTGAGTGTCTCACAACTCTCTCACAGGAGTGAGTTGCACTGAGCCATTTGTACTACTTTATAGTTTAACGGTTCATTTCTTGTATTATATATCTATCTGTATATAATTGAACAGTTCATTTATTGTGTTATATATCTATCTTTATAAATATATATAAAATTCTTAGCAATCTGGTTTTATCTCTCTAGAGAACCCTGTCTAACACAGTCCTGATTTTTTATTTTGTGAAATAATAATATTGTCATTCAAGAACGCAGAAACATCGTGATGGGACAGAAAATCATTTGTACAAATCATTTTTATTACTAAATGGAAATGAAAGATCGATATCAATCAATAACTGTCAGTTACCTTTGCCAATCAAGCAATGGAGAAGGTCCAGGTCATTAGACGGCGTCCTAGTTTCTCCTGGAGGACCGGCAGGAGGGTTGGTCCTGTGCTTTGCAGGAGGGCTCTGTGCGCTCTTCATACCCAGTGCTGGGCAAACATGGAACTGTATCCCTAAACACACTGCTCAAAATAGAATGCGGGGTTGTTTTTATTTGGTGCCCTTGAGTTGAATTGATTCTGACTCATAACAACCCTACCAATGGAAAAGAAGCATTCCCAAAACCTCACAATTAGTATGTTTGAGCCCATTTTTGCAAACACTGTGTCAATCCATCTCCTTGACAGTCTTTCTCCTGTTTGCTGACCTCAGCTTTATCAAGTGTGATGTCTTTTTCTAGGGACTGGTCTCTTCTGATACCTTGTCCAAAGTACATGAGATGCCCTTACTTCTTCAAATTCAGACCAATTTGTCTTCTTAGCAGTCCATGATGCTTAAAATATTCTTCTTCAGCGCCACAATTCAAATGACCCATTGTTGTATGGTCCTCTTTATTCAATGTCCAACTTTCACATGCATTTGAGGCAATGGGGACCATCATAGCTTTGGTCAGGGACACCTTAGCCCTCAAAGTAACACCTTGCTCTTCAATATTCTAAAGAGGTCTTATGCAACAGATTTACTCAAGGCAGTATGATTATGATCTCTTGACCACTGCCTCCATGAGCATTGATTGTGGATCCCAGAAAGACAAAATCCTTGACCACTTCAATTTGTTTTTCTATTTTTCATAATGTTACCTATTGATCCAGTTTTGAGGATTTTAGTCTTCTTTGCATTAAGTTGTAATCCATCTTCATCATCAAGTGCTTCAATCCCTCCTCACTTTCGGCAGGCAAGGTGGTGTCATTTGCATACCGCAGCTTATTAATAAAACTTCCTCCACTCCTGCTGCCACACTCCTCTTCAGATACTTCCGCTTCTCTGATGTTTGCTCCGCATACACAGTGAACAAGTGCGATGAGAGGATACAACTCTGATGCACTCCTCTCTTGATTTTAACCCTGCAGTATCCCCTCGTTTGGTTCATACAACTGCCTCTTGATCCATGCACAAGTTCCACATGAGCACAATGAAGTGTTCTGGATTCCCATTCTTCTTAAGGTGATCCACAGTCTCTTATGGTCCACACAGGTGAGTGCCTTGGCATAGTCAATGACACACAAGTAGACATTTGCACATGTAGTCACCATTTATATTGTTGGAAAAAGGAATTTGTGTGAATAAGGCGTTGGTTTTGCAAAATTGTAGATGGAATGGCTAGCCTCATTTATATCGCTAAGGCCAAAATTTACAGCTGCTTTTCCTTCCTCTTTGTTTCAATGTTCTCATTTCCATTGCCACCAATTATCAACGCATCTTAATTTCATGTTTGATCAATTTCAGACTGAAGAAGTTGGTAAAATTCTTCAGGTCATCCCCACCCTTTGTGGTTGGTGCATAAATCTGCATACCAGTTGGGTTAACTGGACTTCCTTGTAGGCATGTAAATAGTATCCTATCACAGGCAGCATTAGATGTCAAGATAGATCTTTAAATGTTCTTTTGGTCAATAAATGTGATTTCTTTCCTCTCAAATTTGTCATTCCTGACATAGTAAACTGTATGGCTGTCTGACTCAACATGATCTATTCCATCTCACTCATGTCTCAGATACTGATCTTTATGTGTTCCATTTCATTTTTTATGATGTGCAGTTTTCCTGCATTCACACTTCCTGCGTTCCATGTCCTGACTGTAATTTGCAGCTATTTCTTCTCATTTGGAGGCATGCCCCATTGGCCAATCAAAATCCTGAAGGCTTGACTCCATCCACATCAGTAAGAGGGACTCTACTCTGAGGAGGCAGCTCCTTCCAGTCATATTTCAGCCTGAAGAGCTAATTTCTGGCTTTATGTCAGAGAGTGTTCTGCTTCCCTTCATCAGGCTTTCGGTGGCTAATCTCTCAGAAGTGGGCAGCCTATTCTTTCTTTGAAGTTTGTTCTTAGTCTTTATGCACTGCTGAAATCTATTCATCATGGGTGATCCTGCTGGTATTTGAAATACTGGTGTCATAGCTTCCAGCAACACACAAGCCTCTGTATGACAGTATGACAAAGTGACAGATGAGTGGAGGAAATATAATTCCATTATATTTTGCTTAAATATATTCTTTTGTTATTGGCAGTATACCCCCCAAATTGTCTAAACCCACTGCCATCCAATTGATTCCTATTCATGGCAACCTTGAGTTTCCTAGGCTGTAAACCTTAGCTGGAGCAGACAGCTTCATTTTTCCTTTCTTGGATCTCTGCTGGGTTTGAACTGCCAACCTGTGGTTATCAGTCAAACATTTACCCCACAGCACTAGCAGAGCTCCAGGTGGAGTTTCTATATGATAGAAATGTTGGCTTTAAGTGGCCTTCTCCCATATATTTAAAAATTCCAGGGATCAAGTTACATATTGAACAAAGTTATAAATCAAAATAAGATGCTTTGCTTTTATAGTGGCATTTACACTAGTTGTGTTTTGAACTTTTATAAATATGTGTGTGGAAAGAAAAATGTGTTTCATGCTCTAGCTCCAAAGCTACAGTCTCAGCAGTGATGTTTCCCTGGCTATAAAGTTCATGCTCTAGCTCCAAAGCTAGTTTCAGCAGTGGTGTTTCCCTGGCTATAAAGTTCAACTGCGCTGTCCTTAGAGTGTGCTGCAAGTTTAGGAAGCAATTTTGCAACTTGACAATTTTATAGTGATGGTTCCTTTATGTGGCAAAGCCTTGAAGGAGTGATCTTGTAATTTTACATTCTTTGTATTAGAGTGCAATTTTGTTATACCATCTTGGCTTCTTGATTCCTCAGTATGCAATTGTCCTTCTTGTTGTTTTGTTTTGTGTGGTGTTGGGAAGGTGATTAAATATAGAGATTTGGGGGTAATTCCAATAAACTACTTTGTTAGAAGTTTTAAAAAGACCACTTGTTATATAATAAAAATACAAAGCCCAGCAATAGACTGCTTGTAACAGACCCACCTTAATTACAAAATACAGAAAGTTAAATGGAAAGGAAGGAAAAAAGATACTTTATGAAAATTCTAGTTAAAACAGATTTAATTTCTTGAGTATTAGTTCAAATAGACATTAAGGCCAAATAACTAGTAGGGATAAAGAAGGATAAAACACAATGCAAAGACACTCATTCACCAGGAAGATATATCACTTCTAAATTTATATGCACTAAATTCCAAGGCCTCAAAATATGCCACAAGCTGAAAAGGACAAAAGATGAGTCCTGGTAGCATGGTGGGTGGCATATTGAGCTGATAACTACAAGGCCAGAAGCTTGAAACCACCAAGTCCTCTGGGAGAGAAAGATGAGGCTATTTGCTTCCATTGTCTATGGCATGACCCAAAGAGCTAGCACGTCTGTCTTGGAAGCAGCACAGCAGCAGTTGAAAGTGCTGAAAAGCACGCACGGTGCTTTGAGGACTACGCTGAGCCTGACCCAAGCCGTGGTGCTTTCAGTTGCCTCATTTGCATGAGAAAGTTGGACACTGAGTAAGGAAGACCGAGCAAGAATGGACGCACTTGATGGAAGGTGCCCACGAACAACCCAAAGGTACCCTGGACTGCCAAAAGAGGCACGAAAAACTGTCTCGGAAGGACAGCCGGAGCTGTAGCTCCTCGCGGAAAGGAGGGCGAGACTTGGTCTCATGGACTTTGGACATGTTGTCAGGAGAGACCAGTCCCTGGAGAACGACATCATGCTTGATAAAGTGGAGGGGCAGTGAAGAAGAGGAAGGTCCTCAAGGAGATGGACGGACAGCGTGGATGCAGCCATGGCTCAGGTACAGGAGCAGTCGGGAGGCTGGCACGGGGCAGGCATGGTTCAGTTTTGTGGTACACAGTGTGGCTATGAGTTGGAACTGATTCAGTGGTACCTGACCACCACAACGCTCCCTACAATTTGCCATCTCAGAAACCCACAGTGGCAGTTCCCCTCTGTCCTGTCAGGTAGTTGAGTTGGGATCAAGTTAACGGCAGTGATGAAGGGGAAGAAGCATGTGTACACTCACAGTGAGTGTAATAAACTTCCAGTTACTAGGAGAAAGAATGGCCAAAATATCATTAAGAAAAGGTAGGCCCCACCATGAGACTCGAGACATGAGGCACGACATCCCTCACTGACCCATAGCACTATGAGGAACATCACTGGAGACACAGTGTGGGAATTGTGCCCGATCTGACCCTACCACATGGGGGCGAAACACAAAAGGCATGCAACAGAGCAGCAGCAAGGGGAGCAAAGCAATGAAGTCCCGGGAAATACCAAAAATAGGCTGTGGGGCCAGGGCATGCCACCCCATCAGACTGCACTGGAAAACACTCCTAAAGATCAACAAACAGACCTAGAACTATTTATAGGCTTTTCTTTTTCTTTTTATTGATTTTGTAGTAGTTGTTGTTGCTCTCTTGTTTTGCTGTGTCTTGTTTTTGTGTTTATTATTGTTTCTGCATGTCTGACTAGATAAGATAGGCATAATAAACAATCCGGAGGAGAAAACAACAGGACCAACAGTTCTGGGGGACATAGGAGAGGAGAGGACAGGAAAATGAAGTGGGGTATCAACAAACCCAGGCATAAAGGAACAACAAGTGATCTAAAATCGATGGGGAGGAGGGCGTAGGATGCGGGTGGGGCTCTATCAAGGGCCATGTAGCTGAGAGGAATTACTGAAAAGTGAATGAAGGCCGAGCATGGTAGAAAGACAAGAGGGAAGTGAAAGGAAATAGAAGAAAGAACTAGGAGACAAAGGGCATTTCTAGAGGTATAAATATAAGCATGTACACATGCAAATATATTTATATATAATGATAGGAAACTAGATCTATGTGCATATGCTTGTAAGTTAAGTATCAAGGCAGCAGATGGACATTGGGCTTCTACTCAAGTACTCCCTCAATGCAAGAACACTTTGTTTTAATAACCTGGCATTCTGTGATGCTCACCTTCCTGACATGATCGCTGAAGATAAAATGAGTGAAGAAAAACTGATGGTGCCTGGCTAACAAAACATATAGCATCTGGGGTCTAAAAATCTTAAAGGTCTTAAAGGCTTGAAGATAAATAAGTGGCTATGTAACTGAGAAGCATCTAAGCCCACATGGAAGGAGCACACCAGCCTGTGGGATCATGACGTGTTGATGGGATAAGGTATCAGGAATCAAAGACCCAGAACAAAAAATCATATTGATGTGAATGAGGGGGAGGGGGAAGTGGATAGCCAAAGTAGACAATTGGACACCCCCCTTATAGAAGGGTCACAATGAAGAGACGAGACAGTCAGGGTACTGTATAGCAACAATGAAACACAACTTTCCTCTAGTTCTTTAATGCTTCCTCCCCCAAATATCATGATCCCAATTCTACCTTACAAATCAGGCTGGACCAGAGCATGCACACTGGTACAGATAAGAGCTCGCAACACAGGGAATCCAGGACAGATAAACTCCTCAGGACTAATAATGAGTATTGATACTAGGAGGGTAAGGGAAAGGTGGGGGGATAAAGGGGAAACCGATCACAATGATCAATATATAATCCTTCCCAGGAGGACAGGCAATAGCCAAGTGGATGAAGGGAGACAGCGGACAATGTAAGATATGATAATAATAATAATTTATAAATCACCAAGGGCTCATGAGGGAGGAAGGGAAGGAAAATATGAGGAGCTGATACCAAGGGCTCAAGTAGAAAGAAAATATTTTGAAAATGATGATGGCAACATATATACAAAAGTGGTTGACAATGGATGGATGGATTGATTGTAATAAGAGCTGTAAGAACCTCCAATAAAATGATTTTTAAAAGAAAGTAAATGTCTAGAAAAGAATGATGGCAACATATGTAAAAATATACTTGATCAAATTGATGTATGGATTGTTATGAGTTGTAAGAACCCCAAATAAAATAATCTTTTAATAAAAAAATTGTAAAGAAAAGGTATGAACCACAGGTTTTCAAATGTGATATATGTCTTGTATATTGAAAAAAAACCAAAACACCCAAATCGGCAGTAGCAAAGGTGGTGCGAATCTGTCCACCATGGATCTACTCTGAAAGAAAGAGCGGAGCCCAGGACACATCTGTGGGTTTGGAGTCTACCAACAGAGGGACAGAGTCCATGCACTTGGATCAGGAAGGGTAGGGAAGAGTGGGGTGAGAGGGGAATAAGGGGCCCTCTATGTGACGGATAAGAAGAAACTGAGAAACCAAGTTATGCATTTTAGTGATGGAAACCAGCAGATGGATTTTAACCTCCTGGGACCACTATAGCACAATATAATAATAATAATAATCTCAGGCGTTTTTACCCTCGAGTCCAAATTAGGAACTGAATGTCAGACTGTGGGTATGATGGGGCTGTTCCCCGTAAGGCTGGGGCTCGCCCCTCTACCTGTGCTCCTCTTCACCCACAGGAGGGGTGGCAGCTGTGAAGAGGGTTGATAGAAGCACAAGGACGGGACTACCCTGATGGCTCATTTTGCTTCATTGACCAAAACAACCACATGGCTCAGCCCAGCGCCGAACAGGGGAACACATGAGTCTCTCCCATCTCCTTCTGCAGGCTTTGGCATGTCCCTGGATCCTGAGATTGTGGAATGAACGGAGAGCCAGAGTCAAGATCCACCTTACTGCCCTTGTATACTTAAAAGATAAGCCACAGCGAGATTCAGAATTCCAGACCCAGTCAGAGCACATGGCTGATCAGCATCATCAGGTTTTAGTGTCACATAAATTCCAAAGTGCCTATAAAATGTATCAAAAGCAAAGGTACTATCAAAGGTCAGTCATTCTGTTGAGTTCAAGTCAAGACCGAGGCAAGAAGGCTTGGAGTTCACTGCCTGTCAGGAGATGGTAAGGGTGACTAGCTTTGGGGAAAAGGATGGGGAGACGGCGCTCTTGATGAGAACCAGCCCGGCATGTTCTAATTATTGGGTGATGTGGGCTTTGTGAGATCCAAAGTGATGACAGTGCACAGCCAGGACTGTCCAGATTCCTGAACTCTGCCTCATAGGTGAAATATGTTCTCCACATTCAGATACACACACACACACACACACACACACACACACACACCGGCCCGTCACAGAGAGGAAATGAAAAATGAGAAGCAGCATCGGCAGCTCATTGCGGCAGGAGCTTCGGGTCTTTAAGAGTTGATGCTTTGATTCGCCTGCCTTTGTCAAGACGACTCAGTGGCGATGACTAATGCATTTCAGCCCCCTAGGAGGAAGATCTTCCTCAAGGACACTCTGTAAATGTACACGATTCCTCTTGAGGCTAGAGCATCAGAGGAAAGCTATGCCAGCCTATGGGGAGAAAAACGAGTATCATGGATGAGAGAAGGGAGGTGAAGGGCTGGCATTCAGGTATGGATAAGGAGGTGGCAATTCATCAAGCTTCAGTGCCAGATCCAAATATACTAACATAAAATTCATCATTGTGCTAACACTATAGCACATATGTTTGCAGGCGGATTTCCAGCTGTAAGGGATTGTGTCACTGTTCTTCCCATTTAATGGGGAAAGAGATCAAGGTACAACCCACATGGAATCTGTGCTTACAGACTTCATGGAAAACTGGTCCCAGAACTGCTATTTGAACTCAGGCTTCAGGGATCATAATCATTTGATTCCACAGTCTTATTGCAAGAAAAATCCAAATCCTCAGATCTTGTGTAGGGCATTAGAAACCACACACAGTTCATGGTCTCTCACTGAATCAAATCATGCCAACAAATTGCAGCAGGAGCTGATGTTTCAACACTTTCCCCTAAAAATCTACTCACGGGATTTCTGATTAATAATTATCTGTGCCAGATCTCCAGAGGTAATTACCTAGCTTAACAAGTAGCTATAATTTCAAAGTGTTAAATGTGTAGATAACTTATCCTTATTAGCACCCCCAGAAGAGGCCCCTTTTGTTGAAAAAGAAGATCGCTTTCTAGGAGGGTGGGAGAGATGGAAGTCAGGCTAGAACCAACCAGATGCCCTTTAAACACTGAGCTGAAGAGGTCCTTCTCCCCACAAGAGGCAACATTTTTGGAAAGTGAGTTTGCTCCAGACAGAGGGTGCCTTGTTCTCAGACTGTCTCAAATGGCATCCACCGAAAACCAGCCCTGGCGACACGGGCAGGAACCCTCCGCCCTCCTGGAGATGGATGTGGAGCAGCTGGAGACTGCTGTGCTGGTGTGCAGCCATTAGGGGCCAGTAACCCCCTGCCTACCCCCACCCTACTTGGTTCCGGCAGCCCTTCACGCCATGGTGAGTCTGCACGCTGAAGCCCCCTCTTCTTGCCTTTCTTGGTGGGCAGCCACTGGCTTCCTCTATCATCTCCTCCCGGGGCCCCCTTCTCCTCGGCCTCATCTTGTGCCTGTGACGTTTCAGGCACCCTCCGGGCAGATGATCACAGCAGGGACTCCTGTGAGCAGAGAGCAGTGATGGGAGAGCTGAAGATGACGGCAGACCCATGCCTGCTGGGAACAGGAGCCCCGTCCCTCATCCTCTGCTTGATGAGGCGCTTGTGAGGAACACCCGACTGAAGCACGGGCCAGCATTACCTACAACACACTAGCTAGGATGAAGAACCAATCCCATCTATTAAATGCGACGCCATCTCTAACTGAAAGACACTGCTGAGAGTCTCATGAGTCACTGTTCTTACCCCAGAACTGATATTTTTCCCTCTTGTGGTGATTTTGAGATAGTTTTACCCTTATCTACCAGAAATTAAATACCTGTTCTTTCTGTCCGTTTTGACAAGTGCTTTCTAAAAGCCTGTCATCCTTTAGACACGACACAGAGAGTAGTGGGAAGACATTTTAAAAGAAAGGATCATTTAAAACAACAAGAGCAGAGTGGCTGCTCAAACCCGAGGTGTTTACAGCATAGAGAGTAGTGAACCCTGGGCAGGAAAGTCCAAGGAGAAAATCCTTAGGCTGAGAGACAATCTACGCAGACCCAGCCTTTGCACTTACCTGTGGGTGTCTCTTCCACCCAACGCAGACCAGAGGGTCTCCTGAGGCCGCAGCAGCCGTGGGCCTGCACACAGAGGGGCTATCGGAGTTCACCCGGACTCCTTGCCCCTGAGTCCTTATCTCAGTGCAGTCTGAAGAGCAGGAGGAGACGACCAGACCAAACTTCATCCTGGAAAATGCCACCAAAGTGGCCATGTCCATCAGAAGGCTCCCTGCTCTTGGTGACCCGTCTAGAGGCCAAATGAGAGCCAGGTTTCTTGATGCACCCGTCGTGAGCTCCCTTCTTGGCACACACTGTGCCCTGTGCACTTTGGGTGAGCTTTCTCTGCAGTGCCTTGGAAACTGGGCACCTTTTCCGAGCACGGGCATGTCCTCCAATCTATCATGCCAGTTAGCATCACAACACTTGTCTCTTCATCTGGGTGATTAATGTCCTTCGTGCCTTTGCCCAGATGTAACAGCCCACCCGAGCTTCTTTCTCATTAGAGCCCAGTCACCTCCAGCTGGGAAGGTGGGCCTGCTCCAGCTCACTGGGGTCTAGTTCTTGGGTAAAAGGATCACTCCTGCCCTTCTGCTGAGTGGATTCAGGGAGATCACATTCGTCAATGTCTCCACCAAGAGTTCCTCAAGCAAAAGCTGCTCTATTCTGAAGACAGTGTCATTGTGACTGTGTGTCCTCAGCCTGTGACAAGCCACACCAGTCTGTGGTTGCAGCCCTAGGAGCCAGCAACTGCCCTGAAGGAAGTTGAAGGGGACAAGTGGGTGTGCTGGGTGCAGCAGAGACCTGCCAGGGCAAGCACAGACACACTGCTCACCCAGCCACCAGGGTGCCCAGGGAGTGAGCAGCTACATCCCTATAGAAACAGAGCTGGCTCCTCAGTGAGCCAGTAGGATGGATAAATGGAGGAGTGGAAGGATGGGTGGATGGATGGATGGGTGAGTGGATGGATGGATAAATGGAGGAGTGGAAGGATGGGTGGGTGGATGGATGGGTGGGTGGATGGATGGATAAATAGAGGAGTGGATGGATGAGATGGAGGGGCGGAGGGGTAGGTGGGTGGGTGGGTGGATGGATGGGTGGCTGGATGGGTGGCTACTAGGAGAGACAGTTCAAAACAGGTATCCTTATGTTCTACCTTGTGGCAAGATCAGAGTAGCAGAGGCTGGTGGCACCCCATGCCCAAGGCCAAAGTCACAGCCCCAAGGGCAGCCAGAGTGACTTGACAACAGGGCATCATGGAGACCTGAATAAGCTGGCATTCCCAGGGCAGAAGGCTGCTGAGGCAGACTTTAACATCTTCCATAGAAACAGACAAACATGAAGGAGGTATGAGAGCCACCATCACACAGTAAATATCACATGCCCTCAATCTGTTCCCTTCTCTTCTTCAGATTTGAACTCACTGACTACAGAGGTGCCTGGGTCCCCAGGAGGAAGGACCCCAGAGCTCTTTGACTAATATATACCATGACTATCCTCCCAGAACCTACCTATGCCCACTAATGTGAGTGACTGAGCTCTGGTGCAGAGGATAGCACCTCCTGGGACATCTGAAGACAACTGTGTACTGTGTGATCCAAGAATTGTAAATAATAAAATCCATAATCAGAGGAGGAACTTATAATAGAGCTTAAATTCTGAGCACCTGGTTTACAAAAGGCTATGGATGACAGTGAAAGCCCCAAATCCATTTGCAGAGTCCCTATGAGGATTAAGCCTCTGTTGAATGCCCACTGATCACTAACCAGGGGTGGGTGTGAACAGTCTTGCCTCAGACAGAGCCTGTTAGGCTGGGTTCACTAGAGGAACAGATCCAGCAACACTGATATATGTATAAGAAAGAGTTTTATGTCAAGAAGTGGTTATATATCAAGAAAACATCCCAGTCCCGTCCAACTCAAGTCCATAAGTACAATAACAGTCTATCAATATCTCTTCAGACTCACGCAGCCACATGCAATGAAGCAGAATGCAGGAACATCACAGTATGCAAAGGTGCAAAGTCCTGTGGATCCAATGGTGGTGGACGCATCTCTAGGGCTCTGGCAGGTCTCAGATTGACCTGCCAGCATGAAGGGGAAGGCAGAGAGAGAAGAGGAGGTTCCCAGAGCCCTCCTTATGAGAAGGTCATGCCCACAAGGCGGCACTCTCAGGCTGTGACCTGATTGACAAGTTGATTACCACCTCTATACTTTTAAGTATCTTCAGGCCAGGGAGGGGTAATATCCCTTGGGGGCTTTCCTGAGTATGTCCTTGATGGACATCACCACATGTCACATAGCACGAGTCATCCCCTTCACTGGTCCCTGGAGCAATCTTGTAAACCTTTTGTTTCATATGAAAGTCCCACTCCTGTTCCCATTCCCACTTCGGCCTTCCCACTTCGGACATCCTGAGACTGTGCTGTGTGGATTTGCCCCAAACCAGGCATTTGAGACAGTTGGCTTTGACTTCCTGTGTCCTTCACAAGCTCTGAATGTCAGCAAACCTAGACGCCTTGTGCTAATGGTCCTCTAATCGGGACGGTATGTCCCTGCCTTGGGCTTGGCCTCATCCCATTGAAGACCTAATAAACGTTTTCTCAAAACAGACAAACTACCCCCAGACTGTATATACATGGCAGTGAGGGCGCTGTTTCAGTCTGCTTCCAACTCCAACTCCAGCCCCAGCCCTCAGCCCACTGGGGCAGTCTTCCTGGAGTGTCTGCTGTCCTATCTGCTCTGCATTTCAGGATCGACAACTAAGGGTGTTTTTCTCTTCTGATCTATGTACCTGTTGTTTTCTGCCAGTTCCCTTCATCTTTCAGGTGTGGCTGATTTTCTCTGGTTCATCATTCCTGCCTCTCTTGTGCCATGCCCCCCCTTCACCCCCATGCATTCTGTGAGCTCAAGGGGCTCACACTGAGGGGCGTGGCTTCTCTTTCCCTTCAACCTGGCCTGCCGGTGTGCATCTCACCTCTTTGCTGTTTCTGGAACCCCCGACTCCCTAATCTCTGCATGAGCCTTTATGTTAAAGAGGCATTTAAAAAATTAGGTTCCTTTAATTCATGGCACCAAATTTAGTTGTGATTTTTAACTTCTCCATGGGAATAATTTTCAAAGGAGTATTTTCACCATGTCTGTTATTCTTCCAGATCCTGCATAGACGGTCATCTCTGCTCAGAAGGAGGAAAAGTGCTCCAGGTTTGCACAGGCTGTGGGGGAGGGCCTACGCAGTGGTCTGAGCCAGACCCCTGTCACAGCGCGTGCTGGGGGAGATCCGTCTCTCTCTTGCTTTTCACAAATGGGAGAAGGGCTGCCTTGGAGACACAGCACCTCTCCACTCTGCCAAGCTGCACAGGGGGCTGATCCACATGAAGGCAAGTCTGACAGGCTTGTCACCCACTTGTCCAGGGTGGCGATCAGACTCCAAAGCAGCTGCCCAGGGCCCGCACACGGGGATGTGCATAGATATTCAGGCAAAGATGCTGGCTAGATGTCACTACTTGGGGAACTCGGTTGTGTCTTTACTTATCACGTTTAAGAAGGAGACACACATGTTTTAAACCATTTCAGTAGGTGTGTAGTGGTATCTTACTGAGAGTGAGTTTGCATTTCCCAAACCACTGACGTTCATCTCTGCATTTGTCATGCTCTCGTGGCTTCCATGATGCTGTGATGCGGCAGGCGGTGCCTTCTGTTTCAGGGCATGCCTGGCAAACAGGCTCCGTGGCGCTCCCAGACCAAGAGTCCTGCTGAGGGACTGGCCACAGAAAACCTTATGGATAGAGCAGAACATTGTCAGCCCCAGTGCCAGGGGATGCGGCCTTCCAGTGGGAGGCGCTCTACACATGACCAGGAACGAGCTGTCGCCCCAGAGGAGAGGCCGCCAGATGGCATGGACGGAGGAACGCGGTGGGGACCTTACTATTACCAACAGGCACAACTCAACATGAGAAGAAACAGCTGCAAACATGAGGGGCGATTCTGGGATGGTAAAGGGAGAGTGGGTTGGAGAGAGGGAACCCATTGCAGCGATTTGCATGTGACTTCCTCCCTGGGGGACGGACAACAGAGAAGGGGGTGAAGGGAGACGTCAGACAGGGAAAGATATGACAACATAATAATTTATAGATTGTCAAGGGCTCATGAGGGAGGGGGAAATGGGGAGGCAGGGGAAAAAGAGGACTTGATGCAAAGGGCTTAAGTGGAGAGCAAATGCTTTGAAAATGATGAGGGCAGGGAATGTACAGATGTGCTTTATACAATTGATGTTTGTATGGATTGTGATGGGAGTTGTATGAGTCCCTAATAAAATGTTTTAAAAAATAAAATTAAAAAAAATCAGAATGTGGAGTGCACACAGTATGAATCTAGGGATGTTTACTTCTATTTTATTGGCTATAAAAAAGCATTTCAATGAGGATTATAACAAACTAGGGATAGCATTGAAGAAATGGTAATTCCAGAATAGTTTATGGTGTCCGTGTTAGAGCCTGCACAGCCAGTGAAGCAGAACAGGGGCATAGTCCCATTATGCAGAATCAAGGAAGGTGTGTGCCAGGGTTGTGTCATTTTGCCATATTGATTCAATCTGTGCGCTGAGCAAACAACCCGAGAAGCTGGGAGATACAAAGAACTCAGCATGGAGGTTGGCAGAAGGATTATTAACAACCTACAGCGTGCAGGTGACACACCTGGTCTGCTGAGAGCCAGGGCTTGCTGATCAAGAGCGAGGACTGCAGCCTTCAGTGTGGATTGCCACTCAATGTAATGAACTTGAACGATAGACAGCATTGTGGTAAAAGGAGAGAAAGATTAGCGTTGTAAAGGATTTCCCTTTGCTTGGATCCACAATCAGTGCTCATGGGAGTGGCAGTCAGGAAATCATTGCATTAGGAAAATCTCCTGCACAAGACCTCTTTAGAGCGTTAGAGAAACTGTAGGAGCAAGTTGCACTTGATCCAAGCCATGGCAGGTCCAATCACCCACCCACCCCCGACAAGTGAAAACTGGATGCTAGATGAGAGCTGAAGAGCTGATGCATTTGAGGTACGGCATTGGCTAGAAGTATTCAAAGTGCCACGGACAGCCGGAAGCACAGATAGATTTGTCTTGGAAGAAGCACAGGCAGCCTGTTCCTCAGAAATGAGCCTGTTGAGACTTTGTCTCACGTACTTTGGGCCTATTAGAAGGGAAACTAGTCCCTGGAAAAGAACATCGTACTGGTCAGCAAAGATGCAGAAGGCCCAGGAGATGAATTGACACCGTGACCGTAACTAAGGGCTCAAACACAACAATTGGGAAAACAGTACAAGATTGGGTAGTGTTTCCAATCATCTCATGTGCACGTGAAAGTTGGACACTAAATAAGGAAGTCTGAAGAAGAATTAATGTATTTGCATTATGGTGTGGGCAAAGAATATTGAAAATACCATGGACTGCCAAAAGAACAAGCAAATCTGTCTTGGAAGAAGTATGGACAGAGTGCTCCTTAGAGGCAAGGGTGGTGAGACTTCATTTCATGTACTTCGGCCATGTTGTCAGGAGAGGCCAGTCCCTGGAGGACGTTATGTTTAGTAAGATAGAGGGGCAGGGAAAAGAAAGACCTTCGACAAGATGTTTGGACACAGGGGCTGCATCGCTGGGCTCAGACACAAAGACAATTGGGAGGATGGCACAGGACCAGGAGGTGTTTTGTTCTGTTGTATGGAGGGTCGCTGTGAGCCGGAACCAACCCCATGGCACCCAGCAGCAGCAGCAATGCCTGTGATGCAGATTGTGTTTCTGTGGGCAGATGTGCTAGCTGACTAACTGGCATAACTTTGCTATCTCCATGTCTGCACATCTAGGGCTGTCTACGTGGGTCCTTGGCACATAAGGATGCTCCTTGAGGGAGGCTAAGAAAAGGAACCAGCAGTGTCAGGCATATAGCTCCTATCCTCCTTTCCGTTTTATACTATTAAAAAAAGCCCAGAAATACATGCTGTCCTAACATGGCTTTTAACACATAGAAGTAACCCTTCCTGTTCTCTTATTTCTTGATGTTGAAATTGTATCAGGGATGTATTCATAGAACTATTTTTTTCTTTTTGAACTCAAACTAGCAATGTCGGAGGAAATGTTCTCCCATCTCCAGGTTTGCTTTTGATGCTTGCTTGCTTCCCAAGTGTGTCAGGAGTGCCCCTGAAAGATCACCGGGATAAGACTCCGAATACAACCCTGAGTTTTAATGCAGGCAGGATTGTCAAAGTCCTGGTGCAGGGAGAATCCAGGGCCGACTATGCCATTATGTCACGAGCGCGTGATCAATAATTACTTAATGCTCTTAGACATTTTTAAATGCTTGGTGTATTCACTGAAAACACACATCAAACAATCTAAAAATAACTCAAACTACTAAGTATAATAACAACACTCTTCACACATATAATTCTAGCGTCATAGTCCCAATAAACATAGTCCTCATCGGTGGACTCACCCCGGGTAGAGCTGGAAAGAGCTGGAGTTGATGTCTCCTTGGTTCCTAGCTCTCTGAAAAGTCAGTGTCTCTATCTGGGTTTCTATGGACAGCTTGGCTGGCTCTTTGACGTTTTCACTGTCCCAGTCAAGTCTTATCGGGTTTCTCCACACTTTAGGCGGCTTGGCTGGCCTTTTGTCGTCGGTCAGGTTCAGCCAAGTCTTATCGGGGTTCCCCACACTTTTTCAGTGACTCCTTGGACCATCTGTTGATTCTTGGCAATGATTCAACTTCTTGGCTGGGCCCCAATGCCACACTTTATTACTTCTCTAAAATGTTTGTTTCTTGTGAGGTGTCTGAACATATTTCAAGGTAGTTCAATGTCTTGCAAGGAAGTTCTATATTGCTTGCATCATAGAAACTTAAAATTAATCTATGCTTCTGCCTTGCAAGGATGCAGAACAATGGTTGAAACAGCGAGAGTGCTGCAGCTACAAGAAGACCTAGGTCTAGGACAGCTGAAACTGTCATTGTGGGCACAAAGAACAAACTTACTGGTGGGAATTCAGAGGGGTGGTCCTCAGAAAACTCCACGATGTAAGCCCATATATAATACACAGCCACCATGAAGGCCATCCAATTGTAGTAATGGACCTGGGACCTATAATAATTCTAGGATGCCTCCACCTCCAAAAACCTGGGAGGCCCCCAGGGAAAACCCTGGGGAAACAAGGGACCAGGGGGTGGACAGACTCAAGGGTTCTGAACTGGCCTATCGGCACCCTGGAGATCCAGAAACCCAAGCCATCAGGGCTACAGGTCAAACCAGCAGCCAAGGAGATAAAGTGGGCTTTATGAGATAACAAAATCAGCCTGAGACACAATCCCTGTGTACATTGGGTATTTCCGAACAATAGACCACATATAAACTTCAATTACATGATAGGGGGAAAAGAATATTTGGATAAATTTCTTATTGACCCGGGCTCTCAAATTAGTACAATAAACAGGAGAGCTAAGGGGAAAGAACAGGTAGATAAACACAAGAGGGATTAATTGAAGGGCGGAGAAATAAATGGCTCAGTGAGCCTCGCTTTCTTGTCTCTAGCTCTTTGATCATTGGACCAGTGTGCAGCTGCCTTGTTTGTTCTGTGCCTCAATTTACAGGCTACACTGTCTATGGGACACCAGTCCATGGACTATGTCACTGTAAGTTGAGGTCCCTATAAGCCCATGCGATTGGAATGTACATCTCTGGAGCTGGGGACTGACGGTTGGTGACCTGGCTGACAGTTGGTGTCCTGCCTTGCTGTTTCCTGCCTGTGCTGGAATAACCTAGCTCTCTCTACAGAGGACTACCCGGTGGCCCTCAAGACTTGAAGGACTGCCAGTGTCTCACAACTCTCTCACAGCAGTGAGTTGTACTGAGCCATTTATACTGCTTTATAATTTAACTGTTCCTTTCTTGTATTATATGTTTATCGATCTGTATATAATTTAACAATTCATCTCTTGTGTTATATATCTATCTATATATCTCCATCTCTATCTATCTATCTATCTATCTATCTATCTATCTATCTATCTATCTATCATTACTAGCAATCTGGTTTTGTCTCTCCAGAGAACTCTGTCTAACACGGGCACTTTTGGGCATTGTAGATTCAGCATGGGATGCTGCTCAAGAGGCAGAAATCCAACATATAAAAATTAAGCTGATAAATCTGGAACACGTAAAAGGTGAAATTTGAAATTTATAGAAAACCATACACAATTTGTCTCAATTACTAACCTCCTCCCTTGAAAAAGTCAAAATGACTATTGCTAATCTTCAACAAGAAATCAGTTACATTCAACATTCCCTCAAAAGACAAGGTGAGGTCCACCGCTATCAAAACCCTTAAGATGGAATCCAGATGCAAATACCTGCAGCAACAACTGACTACCTCCTGGATCAGTATTGGGAACTTGGTTATTTTTAAAACCAGATTCTCCACTAAAGGCAACATGAGGGTGAAGTTGGACATCACACAACCCAGTGGCTGTGACTCAATGCACACCTGCACAGTCACACCACTTGCACTTACCAATAGACAACCTACATTGGGTTACGAGGCTAAGCCCACACCCTATAAAGTTGGGGACAACTGGTTCTCATATAATGATACCAAACTATATGTAGATGGACTTATCATAGACAAGCAACAATTTCATATCTGGGATGAGGAAACATTAATCACACACCAAGACATACAACATTCTTTGGACATAACAGCAGCCTATAAAACTGATAAACCACGGGGAGTCCAAAATCTAGGAAACTTCCAATGGCTTTGTTGCAACACTAAGCTTATGTACTAGGATCATGTCACAAGACACCACACACGGCTGGATTGCACAGATAGTTGCCTATTGTTCAATGATATCATTAACATTACAAAGGACACTATTTCTAGTCTCACATGGATACCACGTGTCTTATCAGAACACATCCTTCCAAATATTGATGATACACCCATTAAAAACATCATAGGCCCACATATCCTAGAAGCTGATCAGTAACTAGCCCTAAACCATTTACAAAATGAAACTGTTCATTTAGATAAACATATGGTCAAAGATCTCAAAGAGGCTAAAATCCTTAATCACATTTTGGGAACTAAATACTCTTTACATGTCACTCCACAACTATCTGACTGTGACTGGGCAACTGCCTAGAAAAGTTGTTTTTTTCACGTAAACATACCTGTAAGGGTAATGTTGGCAGCTTGCTTAGCTATCCATTTATTCAATGTAAGACAAGTGTTTGGAATCTTTTCTTTAATCTTGGGCATTGGATGTTCACTTCTTTAATTAATATATTTGCTATTATATGTTTTGTCATTTTACTTGTATTTTTGTATAAACAATTACTGTTAAGATGTTTCGTTCCCGGAAGCGTTCTTAACCGTTTTCGCTCCCTGGGACCAGGAGGTGGATATGATGAGAGCACCATAGAACTTCCTTTGAAGACGTTGAACCACCTCACAAGAAACAAACATTTCAGAGAAGTAAAAAAGTGTGGCATTGGGGCCCAGCCAAGAAGTTGAACCATCGCAAAGAATCAACAGATGGTCCAAGGAGCCACTGAAAAAGTGTGGGGAACCCCGATAAGACTTGGCTGAACCTGACTGACGACAAAAAGTCAGCCAAGCCACCTAAAGTGTGGAGAAACTCGATAAGACTTGACTGGGACAGTGAAAACGTCAAAGAGCCAGCCAAGCTGTCCATAAAAACCCAGATAGAGACACTGACTTTTCAGAGAGCTAGGAACCAAGGAGACATCAACTCCAGCTCTTTCCAGCTCTACCCGGGGTGAGTCCACCGATGAAGGCAATGCTTATGGGGTCTATGACGCTAGAATGATGTGTGTGAAGAGTGCTGTTATTATCTAGAGTGGTTTGAGTTATTTTTAGATTGTTTGATGTGTGTTTGCAGTGAATAAAACGAGCGGTCAGACATGTCTAAGAGCATTAAGTAATTATTGATCACACCGCGCATGACCCACAGGAAGGATCTCTTTCCCATTCTGTTATGAAAGTTCATCGTTCTGATCTCCAGTTTTTGTCACTGTGTTGCCTGATGATCGAATGCGCTCCCATACCAGAGGCCATGGCTGTGAGCGGAAGCAGAAGCACTGTTTGTTGTTTTGTCAATTCCGAATATGTCATGTCTTAAGCTTCTGGAGAAAAAGTATATTTGCTATGACCTTCCAACCCCAATCTTCCATATGTTTAAACATCTTGAACGCATAATAGATTTGCATAGTTGGATTATAGTACTCTGAAAAAGCCTATTATATTTCATTGAAATTTTAGCAATGCTTATATCTACAACATATGAAAATGGTTATTCAGATTGAGAAAACTGTGCGGTTTATTAAGGAACAGGGTATGACATGGGGGCAGAAATTTGGAGACTTGCTTTGCTTCTTCTGTGCAGACTGTTCTCTCAGTCCCTCAGGACAGACTCCTCTCAGGCCCTGAGTACAGACCCCTCTCTCTCAGCTTCTCAGGACAGACCCCTCTCAGCCCCTCAGGACAGACTCCTCTCAGGCCCTCAGGACAGACCCCTCTCTCTCAGTCCCTCAGGACAGACTCCTCTCAGCCCCTCAGGACAGACTCCTGGCCAAAATTAAAGTGTGGGTGTAAGAAAGATGTGTAGACACGACAAAGTGTCTGCTCCCACTGAAAGTCAGCCTGGAGCAGAGGAGCTAGTGGGCCATGCTGGGCACACAGGAGCTTCTCCCATGCCCCTGCATGGTGGGGTGATCTGCCCCAAGTCATACAGGGAGGGCCACCCAGGGCCCTGTCCAGGGGTGCTTCCCTGGACAACCACCTGGTGTTGTTCATTAAAGGGAGTTTCTGTCTGGCATGACCACTTAATTTCTTCTCAAACTTTCACCAGCTTGGAACCTTGTTTGAAAGTCAGCAGATGTTAGATGCTTAAACTCTCCAGGTAGGTTCCCAAACTTATTAGCCCTATCCTGCCCTTGTCAGAAAAAAAGCATTACTCGGCACTCTGGCAACTAACAACATCTGCCTCTAGCCCACCATCCAGGTCACAGGGTTGGACTCTGCTGCCGCAGCCCCTCTGGACCCTTACCGCACCCCAGGAGTGTGTCGCCAACTTGCGGAATCACTCCGAGTTTCAACATGGCTCTGAGTATGAACTAAGATTTTTTTTGTTGCCATTTTTTGTTTTATAAAAATTAAAATCACTATGAGCGCCCACCACTTTGGTCAATGTGGTTAGCCACCACTTATTTGTGTGATAGTCTAGAACAGTAGTTCTCAACCTGGGGGTCGCAACACCTTTCACAGGGGTTGTCTACTACCATCAGAAAACACATATTTCTGCTGGTCTTAGGAACCGAGACCCTTTCCCTCTATCCGTCCCAACACAGGTCCGCCCACATACAGATATGTCCACATACGAGTACCCGGTGTGGTGACATCATTGTGCCAACTCCATCACATACACCGTGTACAAATACAGATGTATGTAACAGAGTTGGTCCCATAATGTACTTATGCAGAAAAGTCACACTTGTGTAGAGAGCAGCTGCTATGTTGAAAGCAGCTCCTCTGCTAAAAGCAGCTACTGTGTTGAAAGTAGCAGTATTGGAGGTAAAACGATACTTCATGAATTATAATTACTGGGTAAATGTAAAATCATGTACTATAAAAATGATCAACTACTGCCCCCACTCCCCCCCCCGCCCCGCCCAAAAAGATATCTGTACCATGGGAACTTAATCTGGATGCTAATCGGCCTTTTTATATTCAGCTGTGGCTGATGTGAATACTGCCCCCTTGTGATAGTAACAGGTATGTAAAAAAAAACACAGAGAATGGTAAATCATAAGAAACTTTAATGAACTACACTGACTGAGCTATGCCATGTATCATCTTTTGTATTATTAAAGCTATTGTTATATATTATTTTCATTGGAAAACTACCCCATGACAATGGATCGTGTAGAGAAGAACATTAAGAAAAGAAAATCTAGTGAGGATTTTTTACAGCATGGTTTTACCTCAATAATTACAGCAGGAATTGAGAAACCACATGTGTTATTTGTTATGAAGTTCTATCAGCTGAATCTATGAAGATGGACAAACTAAAATGCCATTTTGATAGCAAGCATCCGAGCTTCACCAGCAAGGATACCAATTCTTTTAGAAGCAAAGCTGATGGACTCGAGAAAGCCAGACTTGACACTGGTGGCAAGTACTGTTGCTGTAAATGAATGGAGACACAGTGGAATGAGAAGCACATGGAATGAATCTGTAAAAAAGCAGAGGGCTACAGCTTGCTCAGGCATGTAGCAAGGAACTGAGCTGTGTCCTCTCTATTTATTCGTGTTCAAGTTTAGGAATACGTGACTGGTTACATTTACTCAAATTGTTTTTAAGTCTAAAAAAATGACTTTCTCAATACTACATTATCAAAGAAAACAGGTCATCTGGTGCTGTAAAGATACAATCTATAAAGCAAAGAACAAGGACCAAACAAACTCCAGGAACCACACACACACAAAGAATGTTTGTGTTTCCTTGAGGATCAACATGATCTGTTTGCAGAACCCACCGACCAGAATATGCATCCTTCAAGCCTTAATTCACATCCAAGTTCTCTCCATAGTCCAGCTGCAAGTACTACCACAAACAAAATGTAGCAGCCGTTGAAGCTTCCTATTTGGTGGCACTCAGAACCACCAGAACTATGAAACCTCACACCATTGCTGAGGATTTACTGTTGCCAGCAGTCAAAGACATTGTTCGAGTTATGATCAGAGATGAATTTATTATGAAATTGAGTGCAATTTCCTTACCTAACGACGCTGTCCCAGAAGAATAGATGACATGTCTGCTGATATTCTTGATCAGGTAATCCAGGAAGTTAAATTGGCTCCATTTCCAATATTTAGCATCCAGCTTGATGAATCTGCAAACGTTGCAAACTGTTCATAGTTACTGGTTTACGTGAGGTATATTAACGATGGCAACTTTAAAGATGAGTTTCCTTTTTGCAAACTTTTTGAAATGACAACTACTACATGTAATGTATTTGACACAGTTGGTTCATTTCTGAAATATCATAAGATCTCTTGGGACAAACCCAGGGACAAGAGAACAAGTGATCCAAATCAGTGATGAGGAGGGTGTAGGAGGCCTGGTAGGGCGTAATCAAGTGTAATGTAACCGAGAGGAATTACTGAAACCCAAATGAAGGCTGAGCATGATAGTGGGACAAGAGGAAGGTAAAAGGAAATCGAGGAAAGAACTAGGAGGCAAAGGGCATTTATAGAGGTCTAAATACAGGCATGTACATATATAAAAGCATTTATATATGAGGATGGGAAAATATATGTGTGCATATATTTATAGGTTTAGTACTAAGATAGCAGATGGACATTGGACCTCCACTCAAGTATTCCCTCAATGCAAGAATACTTTGTTCTATTAAACTGGCATTCCATGATGCTCACCTTCCTGACACAATTGCTGAAGACAAAGCGAGTGCATAAACAAAAGTGGTGAAGAAAGCTGATAGCCCGGCTATTAAAAGATATAGCATCTAGTGTCTTAAAGACTTGAAGGTAAACAAGCGGCCATCTAGCTCAGAAGCAACAAAGCCCACATAGAAGACGCACACCAGCCTGTGTGATCACGAGGTGTCGAAGGGATCAGGTATCAGGCATCAAAGAACAAAAAAAATCATATCATGATGAGTGAGGGGGAGTACAGATTGGGGACATCCCCTTAGGGAAGGGTCTCGGGGAGGAGGGGAGTCAGTCAGGGTACAATGTAGCAACAAAGAAACATACAACTTTCCTCTAGCTCCTAAATGCTCCCCCCCCCCACTTTCCAAACACTATCATGATCCCAATTCTACCTTACAAATCTGGCTAGACCAGAGGATATACACTTGTACAGATAAGAACTGGAAACACGGAATCCAGGACGGATTATTCCTTTAGGACCAGTGGTGAGAGTGATGATACCGGGAAGGGGGAGGGAGGGTGGGGTAGAAAGGAGAAACCGATTACAAAGATCTACATATAACCTCCTTCCTGGGGGATGGACTACCTCCTCCCTGGGGGATGGGTGAAGGGAGACAATGGATAGTGTAAAATATGACAAAATAATAATAATTTATAAATTATCAAGGGTTCATGAGGGAAGGGTGACCATGGAGAGAGGAGGAAAAATGAGGAGCTGATACCAAGGGCTCAAGCGGAAAGCAAAAGTTTTGAGAATGATGATGGCAACATATGTGCAAATGTGCTTGACACGATGTATGTCTGGATTGTGATAAGAGTTGTATGAGCTCCCAATAAAATGATTTAAGAAAAAAGATCTCTTGGGAAAAGGTTTGTGGTGTTTGCATAGATGGTGCTCCAGCTGTGCTAGGATGTTAATCTGGATTTCAACAGTTGGAACTGACTGAGGCACCAAAAGTCATCAGAACTCACTGTATGATTCATCGACACATATTGGCAATGGATACGTTGCCACAAGAGTTACAAGAAGTGATGAAAAGCGTCATAGGTTCTGTCAATTTTGTAAAGGTGAGCACTTTCAACAGTCAATAGTTTCATAACTGTGCAACGATTTGGATGTGCTGAATAATATTCTGGTATTTAACACCAAAGTGAGATGGTTGTTGAGAGGGAAAGTTTTAAAACGTGTTTTTTTAGCTCCATGATGAATTCAAAATGTTTTTTAATCAGAAAGCAAGACCGCAGTTCAAAGCACTTTTCAGCGATAAAAGTGAACTGCAGAAAGTAGCCTACTTGGTTGACATCTTCGCCATCTTGAATGAGTTAAATATTCACTGCAACGACCAAATGCAACATGTCTCGATTTGTCTGAAAGGATCCGATCATTCCAAATGAAACTTCATCTTTGGGGGAAAAATTGGATGAAAATAAAATTTATATGTTGCCCACCTTATCTGCTTTCTTTGTGGAACATGACATTGAACCAGACAAAAGGATTTCGATGATAATTTCTGTGAAAGAACACTTGCACATGCTTGCAGACGAAATTTTATCGTACTTTCCAAGTCTCCCTGACACCTCATTTGCACTTGCCAGAAGCCCATTCACAGTCAAAGTTGATGATGTTCCTGAGACAGCACAAGCGGAAGTCATTGAACTTAGTAACAGTGATACAGCGAGAACTGATTTCTCTACAATGCCAGTTACAAAATTCTGGATCAAGTGTTTGCAGTCACATCCTGTTCTGTCTGAGACTGTGTTGTGCCTTCTTCTTCCATTTCCCACAGCATATCTTTGTGAAACAGGGTTTTCCAGCTTGTTGGTTATTGAGTCTAAATACAGAAGTAAACTTGTTGTGGAAGATGATCTTCGTTGTGCTCTTGTAAAGACTTCCCTGAGAATTTTTGATCTGGTGAGAAAGAAGCTATCTCAACCTTCACACTGACGTTGGCTTTTTACTCATATTGTCGCAAAATGTAGCAATGTAGTTTACTGTTATATTAAGACTGTTGCCCATGCTACACCATGCTTAAAGATAAAATTTCATTGATTTGTAATTAGAAATAAGTATTTCACAACATATAATTACATATTGTTTTGTGATTAATCACTATACTTTAATTATGTTCAATTTGTAACAATGAAATACATCCTGCATATCAGATAATTACATGATGATTCAAAACAGTAGCAAAATCACAGTTATGAAGTAGTGATGAAAATTTTGTGGTTGGGGGTCACCACCACATGAACTGTATTAGAGGGTTGACATTTTAGGAAGGTTGAGAACCGATGATCTAAAGGGTCCATTCACTTGTTCAAGAAATACTGCTCTGCCCATTGAAGTCCGGCTTCCGTGATTAAAATGTCTGGTTGCTACTGCTCCCTGTCCTCTTTCTATTTGGGGTACTGGTTTGGGGGCATTCAGTAGCAGACCTGAAGGAAATGTGCCATCGGTCCTGATCAACAGCCATCCTGGCTTTTCTCACTGACGGTGTGGTCACTTCCTTGAGAAACCCTTTCACATGAACTTTGCCCATGAGTTCTGTGTTGCCATTGCAATGGATATAGATTCCAGCGAAATAAAAAGCAAAACAAAACACATTATTATCAAATCAATGGAGGTTCATAGCAACCTTAGTCTGAGACGATAACACTTCATGGGGGTAGAAAGCACTCATTTTTTCTCCCTTTGAGCAACTGACGGTTTCAAACTGCTGACCGGGTAGTTAGCAGCCCGACTCATAACCCACTCTGCCACACAGGCTCCGTGAGGAGTAACATAGAGAATGTTTCACTCGGACAATGCCATTAACCCACTTAGCAGATCTCAAGCTGGAAGAACTGAAGAAAAGATTGCAGCTCAAAGAGTACAATTGAAGGAGTCTATGCTCAAAGGCATTAATATTACTCTCAAGGAAAATTTTGCTGAAGATAACTAAAAAAATTTTTTAAATGATTACTGCAGTACATCAACAGGGAGCTGCCAGAAATTCAAACTGGACTCAAAAGAGGATTTAAAATAAGGATATCATTGCTGACATCAAATCAGATGGATCTTGAAAAACACAGATAATACCAGAAAGATGTTTATTTGTGTTGTATGGGCTATTCAAAGGCATGAAACTCTGTGAAGCCTAAGAGGAATATAAGAGTAAACATTTATGTAAGTGCAATATTTATAGTTATAATGAAAATTTTGTAATACTTAAATATTTCATCTTGTGTTTATAATTTTATAACATTATAGCTCATAGTTCATTGTAAGTATATAACAAGTTAATGTACATTTTAACAAATTTACATTTATAATTTTTATTTTTAAATGTGACATCTGCATCAATGTATTTGTCAAACACTAATATATTTGTAATAGTTAAGTTTTTGGTGCCAACAGGACAGCTGTAAGAGAGATGGGTGGAGTTTAGCCTGTCAATCAGGTCGTAGCTAGATGACCTCCTTGGGAGGTGTGATGGAGATAAATGGCTCTCTGGCAGCCGGTCCTTCTCCCTCCCTGCCTTCACCTGCCTGTTGACTGAGCCACACTGAGACCTGCTGGAGCCCTGTGATGCGGCCACCACCATTGGATCCGCAAACTCTGCACCCGCCAGCCTGTGATCTCCCTGCATTCTGCATTATTGCACGTGGCTACGTGATTCTGAAGAGCGACTGATGGACTAGTATCCGGCTGATGGACTTGATCTGGACTGGGCTGGGTTGTTTGCTTGATGTACAATTACATCTTGATATAAAGTTGTTTCTTGCACATATATTAGTGTCACTGGGTTTGTTTCTCTAGTTAACCAAGTCTAACACAATATTTATATTTTATATTAAAGATATAACTGAATACAACTTACACATCAATTTTAATAAACACCTATTCCTCACTTATTGACTGCCTCATTATCATCAGATTCATAGCTGGAGTAAAAATTCAACTGCCTATTTTACTTATGAAGCCAAAGGTCTGGAAAGAACTAACTGAGAGTCACACTGCCGTAGTGATTAAGGTAGCACGTCAGCTTGGCTGGATCCTGAATCGCCAACGTTTGAGAGTTACGTAGCAATGTAATTAGTCAGTTTGTCATGGTACAGTCATCTCCATGTCCTGATCTGCTGTGGTCATCCTCTATTTTCATGTAATGCCAACTTTCACCCAAGTGTGTAATCTCTGGAAATCAATCATGTTGATAAGTGCAGGAATGGCATATTAGATATATACAAATAGAAAAATACAGACTTCTTATACAAATAATTTTAGATAGATTTATAGTAGTATCATTTTAATTATTCGAGTTACTTTTGAGCCTAAGTTTGACAGATACAAAGACTAGATTTTCCAGAGCCATGGTTGTTGTACGAACATTCCGTTTTCTGTAAAGCTCTATCTGAGGCCATGCATGGTCCAGTCTGCCCAGCCCCCTCCTGCTCCGATGTAATGATGCAGCTTGGCTCACTGCTGGGCAATGTAGATCTTCGTAGTTACTAGTGGTGAGCATAGGTAGGGGATTGTCACAGAATTGCGCAGGCGTGGTGGAAGCCTGCAGGGTCAATGGGGTTGTGGAGACAACCAGCTGGCAATGCTGGGCGTTAGCTTAAGGTGCCACACAGCTGGTAAACGGAGCTTCCTGAGGAGGTTTTTCGCCTTGGTTCTTTGGGAAAACAGCTCAAAAGAAACCTCCCAGAAGTCTTGGTGTGGTCCGAGCACTCTACCCCCGAGGGTCTGCTACTTTTGTCAAGTTGACTGGCACTTCCTGAGTAAACTGTGAACAACCCCATTTGATACCTCTTACTGGGGCATGGGCTACAGCCTGCCTTCTGATGGATATGCACCCCCAGGGACCGGTTATCAGGTTACACAAATTAGGTGATTTGTGCCTCACATGCAAATCAGGTGTCTGGGTCTGCCAAGAGGGAGCTTGCCAGTTCTCCTGTGAGAGGGCCACGCCGGGCCCTGGCAGGAGGTTGTGTCTCTTAGCTCCAGTTCCTCAGACAGAAGCCAGGAGAGAAGCTGCAGGAAGAGAGAAGAATCAGAGCGGAAGGAGGTGAAGCGCCTCCCTAAGCCTCGCCATGAGGGTCAAGGCCTGTGATGCAGATGACCGACACAGGCCCAGAGGGGCCCGGCAAGTGGCAGTATGCTAATTACATTTTCCACACAAGTGTCATAAATGTGATCTTTTCCCATGAGCATGAGTTTGCAAAACTAGCTCCTAATAGAATTGTTAAGGGGTTCGTTAAAGGCCACACATTCCTTCACTTGTTCATTCAGCAAATATTACTTGCTCACCGATGTAAGCCAACTGGCTTTGGTTTCAGGCTTGAATGAAGACCAGCATCTGCCTTAAGACACAATACTGTTCTAGTCGGTGGGATTGGAGTAGAGATCGTAACATGATCTCTTTGTAGGGGAAAACACTCAAGGGTGCTTCTTGCTTCTATCTTTTATAAAACTAAGTAATTTGCTTGCAAGTTCATGTGCTATTAGACACATGATATGTGCCTGGACAGAGCATCTTATATTTGTATGAAGACATTCTGTTCTATGAGAATATTCTCTTTTAAAGGGCTGAATTCTCAGAGATTAAGTTAATGAACAAGCACACTTTCAAACCGACGATAATCCAGATGTATTTAGTACTACAGTTAAGTTCACATTCTGGTAGTGGCTTGCTTTTAGAGTATAACTTGCTTCCTTTTATAAACATCTGTTGGAGTTGAAATTATTCATAACTTAAAATGTCACAGGCAAAAGAATCTAATCAACACAGGTATAATTAAATAAGGACTATTATTTCTCCATCCAAGGAAATATCCACATAAAAATGCTTATCCAAACAGTTTTTGTTAAAATAAAAGTTGTACATTCAATTAACATTTACATAAACTTCATTTTTATAGAAATTCTGGGAAACAGTCCACATAATTATTCCGGAGGCAAAATGAAGTCTCTTAAAGTAAAACAGGACCAGCTCTTAATCTCCATTAATAAATAATTCTCAAAATTCTACCTGAAATGTAAAGTTGCATTGACTTAATTCTTTATTCATGGTTAATAGATAAAACAGATTAGGTATGAAAATAACAATTTCCACGTTACTTCTCACAATATCCATTAGGATCAGTAAGTGAATTTTCTCCTGAAGCAGCAATTCTCAACCTCACTCCGTCAGCAAGACGTGTGTGCATATTGCAACGAAGCTTACCTCCTCTCAAACTGCCCTCTCTTTGGTGAGGAGGGCAATCGGCTGCTACCTGGAAAGAGGTGCTAGGGGTAATGGCAGGTTCACCAGTTTGTTCTTTCAGTAATTCATTTGTCCTGATGTCGTGCAGTCTCCCTGGGGGCGAGGAGTGGTCTCTCCCTTGGGTTCTAGTTTCACTGTGAACAGAGCTGGTTGGGGAAGTGGCTTCCCCAGCTAGCTGAGCCCATTTCTTGTCCCCTCACATTTAGATGCTAGGCTGGATGGGCAATGTCCTTTCCTGTTTCCCCACCCCCACACCAAGGGCATTGTCTGTGAGGCCTCTGGTCCTGGCTGGTCACTGCCGTACTGGGCAGGCATGTTCCTTGGATGGAGTATCTTCTTCCTTTATGTGGTGTTGTGTTAGATCGTATCAAGGGTGTACACCCTACACACCACAGAACCAAACACTTCCCAGTTCTGCACCATCCTCATAGTCTTTGAGAAACTTAATCCCCTCGTTATTACCACGGGGCCAATCAGTCTGCTGAGTATATGCCTGTCTTTCTGGTCTCCAAGCATGGTGTCTTTCTGGAGGGACTGGTCCCTCCTGATAGTATGTATATGACAAAGTCTTGCCACCCTGACTTTAAAGGAGGATTCGAGCGGTACTTCTATTTCCTCTTCTGGCAGTCCACAGTACTGTCAGTCCTTTGTCGATACCATGATTCAAGCATCAATTCTTATTTATCTTTGCATCAATTCTTATTTATTTATATGTCTATAAATAAATTGAAAATATCATGGTTTCTGGCAAGTGAACATTGGTTGTCAAAGTTCCATGTTTTTTTTTATTATTATTATTATTCTCTACGGGATCCTTTGCAGCAGAATTTCCCAACGCAATATGTCACTTGATAGCTTGACTGCTGCTTCCGCAGGCGTTTTATGGATCCAAGCAAGACCTCAGTCTTTTCTCCCTTTATCATGATGTTACCTTTGGGCTCAATTGTGAAGATGTGTGTTGTCTTTGCTTTGAGTTGTGGTCCATACTGAAGGCTGCACCCCTTGATATCCATCAGCAAGTGTTTCAAGTCCTGCTCACTTTCAGTGAGCAAGGTGCTGGCATCTGCACACCGCAGGTTGTTAGAAGCCGTCTTCGACTCTTGGTGCTGCGTTCTTCATTCAGTGCTGCCTCAGTGCACAGAGCGAATAAGCGCGGTGAGCGATGCAGCCCTGATGCACACCTTTCCTGATGTTCAACCGTGCAGTGCCCCCTTTCTGGTCCAATGACTGCCTCTTGGTTTGTGTTCATGATTGAAGTCTACTGGAATTCTCATGCCTCACAATTTATCCATAATTTTTGATCCACAAGTTGAATGATTTTTAGTAGCTCAAAAATCTTCCTGGAATTCTCTGATTTCAGCCAAGACCCATCTCCTTCAGTCATCAAGTACCTTTTTCCCAGTCCCCTTCTGGATTGGCCGTGCATGTTTGGCAACTCTGTTTACGGGCCCTGTTGGCTTGACTTATGTGAGTCTCCTCCAGCCTGTGGCCAGGGTAGCCACCTTCCTAGCCCCTCAGCGCAGACTAGCGAGTGCTTCCAGTGCCGCATCAGCTTGCTGGAACATTTCCACTGCTATTCTGTTGATCGCTTAGCGCTCGTCCTTTGGATATTGTCCCTTCGTTCTATCTTTTCTCCCTGAAGATTAACACTGGTGAATATTTCTGTTTTATTACACGGTAGTAGGAAGTATCCTTTTTGAATATTTATATATCCAGAACATGAATTATTTTTCACTGGTCATCCATTCTTCAATTTAGATTTCTTATCTAACCTTCCATTTAGGTTCACAGCTCACACTTCCATTGAGACCATCTCCTTGTTCTTCAGCTTGGAGTATGCATCTCTTACTGTTTAGACTCCTCACCCCTCTCCAGATTAGATTGCTCACTCCTCTTCAGCTTAGATTTCTTATCTAAACTTCCATTCAGGCTCTCAGCTCACGCTTCCATTGAGATCACCTGTTCTTCGTCTAGAGCATGCATCTCTTTGTTTAGACTACTCCTCTCTCCCCAGTTGAGATGAGTCATCTCCTCATCTATTATCAACGATTCTTGATTACCACCTGCTTTGTCATCAATTTTATTCTTCTCAGAGAATCAACTTTTAGCTACCTTAATCTTGTCAACCAAATGTTGGCTTACTTTTTAAAATTAGCATTGGATCTTTATTAGTTCGTTCCTACCACTTTATTTAGATTTAAGTGACTGCTTTCATTTTGTTGTTTTTAACACCTCAGCATAACCCAAAACACCACTGCCCACGAGTGGAATCTGATTCATAGCAACCCCCTAGAACAGAGCAGACCTCTCCTTTGTAATTCCGAGACTGAACTCCTTATGGAAGCTCCATCTTTCTCTAGAGGAGAGGCCGATTGATTTAAAGTGCCCACCTTGTGGTTGGCAGTGCAACACGTAACCAACTATGCCACTAGGGGTCCTGAACATCTTTGTATAGATACTTGAATAATGAATTTCCAGTCATTCCTATTTTCAAATAAATGGAATTCAAGGTTATACATTTTTTCATAAATATAACTTTAGCTGCATCACAGAAGTTTTCCATATATATAATGTTCATTATATTTTAATTTCAAATATTTGGTGATTTCTCCTTTTATATTTGGGTTATTTAAAAGTATATTATTTCTTTTCCAAGCACAGAGAACTTTTCACTTATCATGTTCTTTATCTAATTTCACTATGGTGAGAAAATATATTCTGAAAAGGCTGCAATTTGATCAGACGTCTTGCATGAAGCAACACACCATCGCTTTTGTTAAATAATTAACCACTGCAGACAAAGGTGCTCTGCAGTTACCAAGCCATTTCTTTTCATCCCTCTAACTTCCATCCGACTCTTTCATTTTCTTCTTCATTCTTCCTCCAGCTGTGCATCATTGGCTTTCTCATATAAATGTAACAGGAACACTAACTGAGAACGGGTCTCTGCTGCCTTCTTTCAGCTTGGTTCTTTAAAAAAAAAACATTTTATTAGGGGCTCATGCAACTCTTATCACAATCCATACATATACATACATCAATTGTATAAAGCACATCTGTACATTCTTTTCCCTAATCATTTTCAAAGCATTTGCTCTCCACTTAAGCCCTTTGCATCAGGTCCTCTTTTTTTCCCCCTCCCTCCCCGCTCCCCCCTCCCTCATGAGCCCTTGATAATTTATAGATTATTATTTTGTCATATCTTGCCCTTCACTCCAGCGTCTCCCTTCACTCCTTTCTCTGTTGTCCATCCCCCAGGGAGGAGGTCACATGTAGATCCTTATAATCAGTGCCCCCTTTCCAAACCACTCACCCTCTACTCTCCCAGTACCGCCTTTCACCCCCTGGTTCTGAACGTATCATCCACCCTGGTTTCCCTGTGCCTCCAGCTCCTATATGCACCAGTGTACAACCTCTTATCTATCCAGACTTGCAAGGTAGAATTCGGATCATGGTAGTTGGGTGGGGAGGAAGTATCCAGGATCTGGGGGAAAGCTGTATTCTTCATTGGTGCTACATCGCACCCTGACTGACTCATCTCCTCCTCTAGACCCCTCTGTGAGGGGGTCTCCAGTGGCCGATAAATGGGCTTTGGGTTTCCACTCTGCACTTCCTCCTTCATTCACTATGGTAAGATTTTTTTTTTGATGATGCCTTATACCTGATCCCTTTGGCACCTCATGATCGCACAGGCTGGTGTGCTTCTTCCATGTGGGCTTTGTTGCTTCTGAGCAACATGGCCGCTTGTTCACCTTCAAGCCTTTAAGACACCAGACACTATCTCTTTTGATAGCTGGGCACCATCAGCTTTCTTCGCCACATTTGCTTATGCACCCGTTTGTCCTCAGCGATCATATCATGGAGGTGTGCACCCAATGATATGATTTTGGTTCTTTGATGCCTGATAACTGTTTATCTTCAAGCCTTTAAGACCCCAGACACTATCTCTTTTCATAGCCAGGCACCATTAGCTTTCTTCACCACATTTACTTGTTCACCCGCTTTGGCTTCAGCACTTGTGTCAGGAGGGTGAGCATCATAGGATGCCAATTTAATAAAAGAAAGTATTCATGCATTGAGGGTGTGCTTGAGTAGAGGCCCAAAGTCCTTCTGCTACCTTAATACTAAACCTATAAATATAAAGACATAGATCTATTTCCCCATCTTCATATATATATTTGCATGTACATGTCTTTGTCTAGACCTCTATAAATGCCCTTTGACTCCTAGCTCTTTCCTCTATTTCCCTGGACTTTCCTCCTGCCCCACTATCATGCTCCGTCCCCACCTGGGTTACAGCTATACTTCTTCTTTACGTAATCTTACCCTTGATCATTCCCTATCAGGCCTGCCACTGCAACTCACCACCAATTTGGATCCTATGTTGTTCCCTTGTCCCTGGGTTTGTTAACACCGCTTCTTTGCCCCCCCACCTCCCCCTATACCATGTCCCCCTGTAACTGTCAGTCCCGTTGTTTTTCCTCCAGAGAGTTCATCCAGCCTATCTTATTTAGACAGACCTGTGGAAATAATAACATGCACAAAAACAAGACAGAGGAAAACAAAGCAACAGTATACAACCAGACAACAAAACAGCAACAACAAACCACTGACAAAGAACAAAACAAAACACATCAAGAAAGAAAGGATCATTTGTTGGCCTTTAGGAGTGTTTTCCAGTCCAGTCTGTTGGGTCACCACGCCCTGGCCCCAAAGTCCACTTTCAGCATTCCCTGGGGACCTTGCCACTCCATTCCTTTGCTGTTCCGTTGCACTCGCCCAATGCTTTGCCTCGGTGTGGTGGGATCAGGTCAGGTGCAATTCCCACACTGTGTCTCCGGTTCTGTCGCCTGTAGTACCATTGGTCACTGAGGGGCATCATGTCTCATAGTGGGGCCAGCCATGTTGTCCTCTCTGAGGACTGGCTGCTCTAATCAGGAACATCATCCTCATGGCCTGGTGGGCCAGGCTGTGCTCCACTGTCTCCTCCTCCCTCTTCATCTGCTCCCGTGTGCTCTGATCAGATATGTCCCTCTCCCAGAGCTGCAGAATCAATATTGTCCTTTGAAACAAATTCTTCTGGGGGAGGGGCAGGAATTCACTTAATTTTTGGTGCTGGGGCCAGCCTCCCAGACCTCTCCACTGGTTCCCTACTCCATGCGGGAATGTTGCATTCACACCTTGCAGTACTGGGTTGAAGTCTGATCCCTCTTTCCCTCAGCGGGCTCATGTTGTACTTGTCCTTTTGTGCCTGACTTACTTCGCTTAGCATGATTTCCTCCAGTCATTCCCATTCCGCGTTATGTGCCTCATATGTTCATCACTGCTTTTTAGTGATGCGTAGTACTCCATTGTGTGTATGTACCACAGTTTTTTAATCCAATCGTCATTTGATGGAAATTTGGGTTGCTTCCAGCTCCTTGCAATTGTGAACTACGCTGCAATGAACATTGGAGCACAGACGTCTAGCCTTGGTTTGTTTCTTGCCTCTTCTGGGTATATGCCCAGTAGGGGGATTGCTGATTTTACTATGGGATTAACCTCCCACTTTATCCTCCTGTGGCTTCCCTATCAAGTGAGTGCCCCAGATGTATGGTCAGTTGCCTGTCTCAGTGTTGCAGAGGTTGGGATGAAGTTCCTGCTATTGCTTGGGGTGTTGTTAAGTGTTGTCTGGGCTGCCTTATGCCCCTAGGTACACTGGCAGGAATTCCCTGGTGAGAAGTTGGGCGGAGTATCCCCTGGAGAGAAAGCAGGCCTTTCCCTAGCCTTGGACTATCTCTGCAGGGTGGAGCTCACCTAGCTGGGTGTGGCTCAGGTGTAAATGCCCTAGGGCAAAGGAAGTGTTCTGTAAGTCCTCAATGGAGTGTGAGAGAACAGGGCAGAAATAAGGAGGAGGAGAAAAATTAAAAAGTAAGACCTTTAGACTGTGCAGGGGTATAGGGAAGCACGGGAAGCAAAACAACTATGTAGCTGAGTCCCACTCCTTGCATATGTAGCTGCAAGGGTTTATTCCTTGCCCTAAGCCCCAGCCTAGCCGTAAGAAGAGTCTCAAGAAAGCTGCTGAGCAGCCCTTAGAGAAGTGGGGGAACAGAGAGCAGAGATGTTAACAGAAGCCGCAGTGTAGCTGAACCCTGATCTCTGCCAGTGGAGCTGTGAGGGTTTGGGTTTAGTCCCTGCTCAGACTACCCCCCAAGACTGTGTGGGAACAGAGAGCAGAGATGCAAACAGAAGCAACAATGTAGCTGAACCCCATCCCTGAGCAAGGGTCCAGTCCCTGCCCTGAGGCAGGCAGGGGAAAACTGTGGCTGTGCTGAAACCAAGCCCCGCCACAGGCTCCAAATGGTCCCGGCTCAGCAGATACGGTGGCTGGGCCAAGGTCAAGCCCCAGCCAGCTTCCACTGAGGTAAGCCAAAAGCCCCCAACCCCTCAAAACCCCGTGGGTCTGTGCCTACTTATCTTTAGGATGCACCTCCTGCAATCCAGCAGCGTTGAATTTCCCTCTAAGCAACTCTCCTGGGCTGGATTCTGCGGAGTCCCCCTCCAGCTTGGTTCTTTATTAGCGCCCACTGTCTTCTGTGCTGGCCTATTTCTGACTGTGTGTAGGCACAATGTGCTCAAACTTGTGAGGACATGTTGAGGCTCCAGGAGCGTGTCATCTTCCCCCTGCTGAGTTTACTTGCGTCTCCTAAGATATTGTCAGGGCATCACCCTAAAAAAGGAACAGTTCAGATGGGTTGAGTCAGTGAGTCAGCCTGTGAGCAGTGGTTTATTTCCAGCACCACTGCTCTTAGGAGGCACCATGACAGGGTGTCCCTGGAAGCTGGGCATTCCCCAGGCCTCTCCTCTCTGGGTGCCTTCCGTTCTGCGGGTCCATGGGAGGCTCCTCCCCCTCCTCTGGACACGGATTCACAATCAGTTGTTGTTTGGGAGGCACTTAACCATAGCAACCATCTCTGCAGGTGTGGGCACCAGTTTATCCCCCCTCCTTTGTCTTCTTCAGGTGAATAAATTAAAGTGAGCAGTCAACAAATGATGAAACAGCAGGGAGCCAGTGCCTTCAATCAGAGGTTGCAGGTTGAGAAACTTCACCAAACTCTGCTTCCAGCTGGTTTTTACACCCTGCCTCTTGCAAAGGGGGGATTCTGGGATGCGTTTGGATATTCTTTCCAGCACACTGTGGATGGAAACATTGAAATATGCATGTTGCCAGGTATTTAAATTAGAAAGGCATGGATGTTAAGTTGTTGGTTGTTGTTTTTTTCACTTACAGAGGATGTGATAGTTAAGGTTGCGTGTCAGCATGATTGGGCCAGGAGTCTCAGTGGTTTGGCAGCTAAAATGTAGTCATCCCTCATGATGGGGTCTTACATGATATGATTTTCTCCATGCGACAAGCAGCCAATCAATGGAAAGGAGTTTCCTTAGGGTGGGGCCTACTTCCAATTTATGTGGCTGCCTGAGTGCAGCATGCTTATTTTTTGTTGCATCTGGACTTGGCATCTGGCTTGCTGACCTCTGGTTCTTTGGACTTGAGCTAGCAGCCTGCCCTTTCCCTACCTGCTTAGGACTCATTCGCTCATGTCTGTGCACAGGCACCCACATTCATGGACCCTCATAATCGCTGAGCCCACCAGTGAGCCCACCACATGAGTCAGCAGAAGCCTCCAGCTGACATCTAGTCCACAGGCATGAACTTGCCAGCCTCCGTAATTGTGACTTTAACAGACTCTTTAGGATAGATGTCTGTCTATCTATCTATCTATCTATCTATCTATCTATCTATCTATCTATCTATCATCTATCTTTCATCTATATACTCTTAAATGTATATATCTATCTATAGACACACAAATAGGCATATATGCATATCTATCTACATAGCTAGACGGTGGTGCTGTTCAGTACATATTAAGCTTCTAATCCCAAGGACAGCAGTTCAAACTCACCAGGAGCTCTGTGGGAGATAGACGAGGTTGTCTGTTCCCTTGAAGATACAGGCTGATAGTCCACGAGGCACTGTGAGTCAGAACTGACTGGATGGCAGCTGGTTTGGGATGTGGAATCCTCCCTGGTTTTGCTTCTCTTGAGGACCCAGCCTAAGATACAGGTTAATTAAAAAGTCACCATTGATGGTTTTTGTTGACCAGCTTTGCAGCAATAATTTCTGGGTGGCATCCAAGAGATGGGAGTGGCCACGGGCCTTGAGACTGGCAGTGGGGTCGATTGGCACCTAGCACCAGCTGAGTATGAAGCCATGTGTGAGGGGCTGCAGGCAGAGCTGCTGGTGACACAATGGAACTAGTGTCTTCCAATGAGATTGGGATTTATTGTACATTCGGATGTCCTCCGTATTTTCAGCACACCCAGCTCTGCGGCCCCCTGTGGGTGGAAAGAGCTGTGTTCCTGATGGAGCCAGCAGCCATCAAGCCCACCCTGCACTTTTTACACCGTGAGGCCAGGAGCACACACAGCCCGTCATTCCCGAACCTCGGAGACTTCCTGCCATGACTGCACACCTGCTCAGCAGCACGGTCTTCATGTCTAAACTTCCTTTTACAGCTCTGTCCAAACATGATGCATTAAAAAATATCATTAATTTTTATCCAAGCTTTGCAAATTCATTTGTGACATCTTCAAGGTAGGTGATCCTATCAAATCTTTAAGCTACAAATGATCTCTATGGTTGGAAGAAATTAGGTTTACGCCTGTTTCTCACTCTCCACGGTCTCACGACCTGGCTTTTAGGTTTTTGGTCAGCAGTGACAATTCACTACCCATGCCTATACGTGTTAACCTGGCATGCTCCCCGCACTGGGCTCTTGGGCTCGATGCTCCGCATGGCCTCTAGGTGGCACTGCCCCATCAACTAGAGCCACCATTGCAGCTCAGAGGCCACTGAGGTGGGTTTTGAGTGAGCCCCTCTGAGAGGAAGGAGCAGGAGGTTGCTGCTCCACCTCCTCTTTACTCAGGCACTAGAGGGGTCCAACCTGCAGCACATGCTCCCCCTCCCCCCACCTTCCTCCAAAGCCTGAGCAACAGAGCTCATCTTCCCAGCAGCTCTCTAGGCCCTTTACCTTGGACTCCAAGACCTTCCAAGACTAGTGGTGCACTGAGGCTCCTCCCCGGCCCACAGGACTGAGGCAGATAGCTGGGGCCTAGAGGTCATGGGCTTGGGCATGGGCACGGGCACCCACATTCACTGACCATTGTCTTCTCTGACCCCCAGATCCACTCACTGTGCCTCTAGCCCAGCCAACAGACTCCAGTCCTCTTGAGTGCCATCCCTGATGGCAGAGCCTGGGTGCCCAGGCCCGGGGGCAGAGGCAGAACACAGCAGTTCCGAGGGCCTGGGCTCAGAGGCTGCCTCTGTGTCCTTTTCTCTTCTCACACAACATTGATTTTGCAGAATGACCAGGTCTTTGGACTGTAACCATGTTGATAAGTGAAAAGTGGGTGAATTTAACTTATGTAGTTTTGCGTTTGTGCTGCTATGTGATTAGATACTTAGAAAATGAAGAAGATTCCCAACACTCCACTTCATTGTTAGCTCCACTGTCAAATTTGGAGGTGGCAGAAGAATTGATTTAACCTCCCTCCAAGCCGGTGCAGAATGTAGGAGTAAGAAGGAGAGGGTCGTGTACATCTCAGATGGCATGATGTCTTCGGCATCAGCCTGGCTTCATCACCCTCCTCAGTAATGTGGGGGAAATGATTGTACATTCCTAAGTCACGATTTCCCTGTTTCCACTGAGGGATTCAACTATGACCCAGGAGCATGTCTCTCAAACCCACCACTGTCGGGGCTATATGATGCTATAGGGCATCGTATAACTGCTCCCATGGATTTGAGAGACTGTAAACCTCCTCTTTCTCCTGTGGAGCCCCGACTGGTTTTGAACTGCTAGCCTTGAGGTCAGCAGCTCAACACATAACCACTATACCACCAGGACTCCTAACCATGAGCTTAAGGGTGTGATAATGCTGTTGTCCACAGTTCTTACACAGCATTTAGAAATTAACCTGTGACATGAGTGACAATTTTAAAAGAATCTCTTAAAGTTTGTGATTTAAATGAAGTCCAAATATTTATTGTTTTGCAAGTAGCGGTCTAATTGAAAGATACTGTCTGTGCACATTTTTGGTGTTTTGTTTTACCTTCTGTTTTTCTACAATGTCTGGGAAAAGAATGAGGAAAGATAGCATTTATGAAGAATCTTACTGCACCATTTGGCCTTAGCAAGTAATAGAAAGCTCCACATTTTTCAAAAGGTACAGAATTTAAGACACTTTAAAATCAACTAAAACCAACCCAACCCCCCTCTCAATGCTAACCTGTCCTTGACGACTGGTTTCTGGTTTCACAGCCTGAGATGATGGACTCAGACACACCATATGCTTCAAGGCGTAGCGATGGGAATCTCTGTTCCCACAAAGGTCCCTGCTCACAGTGGATGCTTCATAAAGATGCATCGCTCACAGTGAGTTGGTGACCACTGCATCCACCCTCAAAGCCTTTTCTGTATGGCAGGGGCCATTGTTTGCATTAAAATCAGATTTTAGGCAATATTCTGATTAGAGTTCCTCCTGAGAACTATAAGCTTAATGCACAACTCTTGAAACTGCTCATTTCTCTAGAGATTAAATATCCAGATTAATTTGCAGTTATAGTCATTGGATTTTAATGAGAACAATAGAAAAGGAACGATTAATATTCAGTATTTACAGTTTCACTTGAGAATGTTAAAAAGATAATCTAGTGTATTACCAAGTCAAAAGGAAAATATATTTTAGAGTTAGGTCAAAATTAACAAAATGACAAAGAAAAGACTTTTTTAAGGCATTACATTTTTAAGAAGAAAAGCATTTTTGTTTTGCTTTTCAACAAACTATTCTGTATATGATAGGGAAACATTTTCCTTTTCAGTTTTAATTTTGTTTCTGAAGCCATTTCCAACTCAAGAGAGTTTGTTCTCTGGGTGGACTTTCATGTGGTCTTGCCCCGAGGGCCCTGGTTAGGCACTGTACTGCTAAACTCAAGGTCTGCAGTTCAAGACCACCCACCACCCTGAGGGAGGAAGATGAGGCTTTTTGCTCCTGTGAAGATTTACAGCCTTGAAAACCCATGTCCGACAGGGTCGCCATGAGTCAGAATTGTCTCACTGGCAGTAAGAGACGTTACCTACAAATGGCTCTGTCTGCACCTCAGCAAGAGCTCCAGCGCTCCCTGCACCAAACTGAGTGCTGCTCATTGCAGCCCCTTCTTCCCAGTTGGGCAGATGTGTTGCTCCTGTAATGAACCCAGCAGGGTGCATGGCCACTGGGTGAGGGGGCAGCCGGGCAAAGTGGACCCCACATCAGGATGAGTAGGGCGTATGGCCACTGGGCGAGGGGAACAGCTGGTCCAGGTTCTGGTCAGCCCAGGGCTCAGGGACGCGGGAAGAATGGATTGCTGGAGGAGTATTTCACACTATTATTAACCAGGCCATACGATTCTGAAGACAGCACAGCCAACAAGGCCCAAGAGAGAGGACCCTGGACCCTCCTCCACTCTTAGAGGCACGCTGGAGGGGGAGGGAGGAAGACCCCGAGCTAGAGGCTCAGAAATACACCGGGCAGGGCCAATTCCTGTGAGGCTGAGTCAGACATGCCTCCCCCCTCCCCGCATTCTCCACGTCTCTGTTGGGTTCAGAATTCCTTGCAAAGAGTAGTTGGCAATGCCCACAATTGTGGGCTTGATTAAGAAAGTTCGCAGGTCACACGGCAGCTCAGAGATGCCCAGCACACACTTCTCTGTTCTCGACAGCCTCTTCTCAGTCATGCCCACGGCCGGCCTCTCACTGGTCCTCGGCCTCTCAGCCCCTCAGCCCCTTCACCTCTGACCTGCTCTGACAATGTGAGGACGCTCTTTTAGCATACTGGACCACCTCCAAGGGCACATACTCCATGGGTAGCTTCCGCCTGGAGGTAGCTCAGTGAGTTTAGTCCCCTGGAAGAGCCTGCCTGCAGGCGCTCTCTCCCTCTCAGGGCTAGGCAGCTGCCTGTCCCAGGTTCTTGGTTCTACTGATGTTGTGTTCTCTCTCTCTCTCTCTCTCTCTCTCTCTCTCTCTCTCTCTCTCTCTCTCTCTCTCTCTCTCTAAGTCATTTTAATGGGTACTCTTACAACTCTTATCACAAGCTGTGCATCAGTTATATTAAGCACACTTGTACATGGGTTGCCATAATCATTTTCAAAACATTTTCTTTCTACTTGAGCCCTTGGTATCAGCTTCTCTTTATTCCCTCCCTCTCCCACCCTCTTAACCCTTGATAAATTATAAATTGTTTTTATTTTAATATCTACACCATCTGTTGTCTCCCTTCACCCATGTTTCACTTTTTCATCCCTATTGTGTGTGTGTCGGGGGGGGGGGGGTTATAGGTCGATCCTTGTGATCAGTTCCCCTTTTCTCCCCCTCTACTCCTACCTTCCCCCCTCCCTCCCCTCATGGCACTGCTAGTCCCATTACTGTTCCTGAGGAGTTTATCCGTCCTGGATTCCGTGTGTCTAGAGCTCTTGACTGTACCAGTAGACATGCTCCAGTCTTGCTGGATTTATAAGATAGAACTGGGATCATGATAGTGGGGGGGGGCATTAAAGAATTAGAGGGGTGTGTGTGTTTCCTCAGGGCTATACTGCGCCCTGGTTGGCTCATCCCTTGCTTGTGACCCTTCTATCAGGGGATGTCCAATTGTCTACAGATGAGCTTTGGGTCTCCCCTATGCACCCCACCCCCACCCCGTTTGCATCAGTATGATTGTTTGTTTTGGGTCTTCTGATGCCTGATACTTGATCCCATCGACTGACACCTTGTGTTCACACAGGCTGGTGTGCTTCTTCCATATGGGCTTTGTTGCTTCCCTGCTAGATGGTCGCTTATTTAACTTCAAGCCTTTAAGACCCCAGGTGCTATATCCTCTAATAATCGGGCACCATCAGCACTCTTTACCACATTTGCTCATGCACCCACTTTGACTTCAACGATTGTGTTGGGAAGGTGAGCATCACAGAATGCCAGGTTATTAGAACAAAGTGTTCAAAAAAGGAAAAAGAACAGAGTGTTTTTGTGTTGAGGGAGGCCTTGAGTAGTCCATTTGCTGCTTGATACTTGGCACAAAAATATATGTGCATAGACCTATATTCCTATTGCTATATATTAGTATATTTACCCAGCTACAGGCCTGTATTTAGACCCCTGTAAATGTCTTTCATCTCCTTGTTCGTTCTTCTGTTTCCTTTCCCTTTCCTCCTGTCCCACTGCCACGGTCGACCTTCCTTCAGCTCTCAATAATTCCTCTTGACTGCACTACACTTGATCAGACCCCACTCAGCCTCCAAAACCCTCAATTGCCATTGCCTTTAGATCTCTTATTGTTCTGTTGGCACCCTCTTCCTCCTCCACCCCCCCCCCCCCCGCCCCATCTCCAGTCCCCTTGTATCATCCTTGGATGATTTGCCTATCTTACATGGATAGACGCGAGAAAAGAAGAGGAAGGAGAAGGAGAAGGGGGGGGGGGTAGTCCCAGGTCTGTCTGCTGACCCTTATGAATGTTCTCCGATCCAGTCTGAGGAGGTGCCAAGCCCTGCTCTCTGAGTCTGAAGTCTAATTTCAGATACCTCAGGAACTTCATTGCTTTGCTCCTCTTGCTGCTCTGTTGTGCTCCCTTCGTTTTTTGCCCCTGTGTGAGGGGGTCAGGCCTGGCACAGTCCTCACACTGTGTCTCCAGTGCGGTCCCCTTCAGCGCTGTGGGTCAGTGAGGGAACATCATGTCTCATGGTGGGGCCAGCCCTAGGTTCCTCTCTCTCTCTCTCTCTCTCTCTCTCTCTCTCTCTCTCTCTCTCTCTCTCTCTCTCTCTCTCTCTCTCTCCCTCCCTCCCTCCCTGCTTACCTCCCTCCTAGTTTGATCCCTGCGGTCTGGGCTGTATCTTCATTGCTGTCCTCTGTATTGCATTCTTGTGGATAGGGGCTGGCCCACAGACCTCTCTGTTACTTCACTGCACCATTCCCATGCCAGTATGTTGCCCTCAAGGCTTGGCATCCAGGTTGAAGTCTGGTCCCTCTCTCCCTTTCCTGCAGAGACATACACAATACCCTCCCTGTGGGTGGGTTAGTGACCTGTTCCCCTACTATCCATGTCCTCTGTCCTCTATTTTCCTTTTCTTTCCCCCTCCTTTTTAGTTGATTGCCACATGCACCCCTGGGCTGGGTCTGACCCCTGCCAGAGTGCCCGGTCTCATTCCAGGAATTTTTGCATTCAGTAGCTTTCCCCCTTTGTCCATTGTGTTTTTAAAGCTAACCTCAGTGGAGTCATGTTGTACTTGTCCTTTTGTGCTTGGCTTACTTCGCTTAACATAACTTCCTCTGGTGCCACCCAGGCTCACCCAGCCTCACCCTCCTGGCAGGGTCCTCTCAGCCTCACTGGCCCTCAGTATTGGAGGGCAGGGGAGAAGAGTGTTGTAGATAAAGGCAGGCTGGACAGGTTTGCAATCCTGTACCTTCTTCCTGGTAGTGGGAAGGTGAGCGTGGAGAGATGGAGCCACGGGCCCAGCGGACTGAGAAAAGGGGTGCTGTAAGGCAGCATTCTCCCCCTGTGCCTGCTCCCCAGTCCTGACTGGGGCTCAGCATGAAAGAGATGGGCACAGAACCCCCCCCTCCCCGCCACTTGGCTGGGGGTCAGAGACTGTACTCCTGTGTGGGGAAGGGGTCTCTCCAAATCCCCCTTCAGTGACAGTGCAGTGTCTAACCCTGGTTCTCCAGGCTTCTCCCTGCCTTCCTGGGTCTGAGGGCCTCATGGCTCTCAGTCAGGCCTGGGTGTCCCTTTCCAGCCTCCACATTACTTCTGCATGGGGGGGGGGGGGGTGATATCCCACTGCTTGGAGCAGCCCTTACTCCCCTATGCATAGCTCAGGCTTTCCTCAGCCCCTCACTGGCTCCCTATGCAGACAGACAGATGCAGGGAGCTATGGGCATTATTTCTGGAGCTCCAGCTTATCTGAGCACGTTCTGGGCTGCGCACAAGGACCTGTATTAATTGGACATTTGCATTTAATGGTTCAGAAGAGGGATCTCCATCAAAAGCCTGTGTGCATTGTCCCTAGAATGAGACAGTGCTCTGGCGACTTCATAGACACTCTCCCAGGTCTGGGTCTGGGGAAGACATGGTGTGTGTTGGGGCTGGCATGACACGCTGGGGCTCCTGAGATGCACATGGCATGCTGGGCTCCTGAGATGCACCCGTCACACTTGGCTTCTGAGATGCACAAATAACTCCTCCCCAGCCAACAGAGAAGAGCAGTCGATCTCTGGCGGCTGCACGAGGGAGCAGCAGCCACTTGGCTGGGCCACCTCCATAAATTACAACCTGCCCATGGACCTACTGTAACACCCCAGGAGGTGAGGCTGAATTGCAGTAAATCCACATCAGGACTGTAATTTAAGGTCTTATGGATCCTTAAAGGGGACATCTGGAATGTCTCTGACTTGGAGGAGGGCCTTTCTGGGAAGAGTTGCAGCCCTCGGAGCGCTGGTCTCCACAGGTGAGCGCTAAGTCATTCAGGACCCGACCTGAGCTGCATTAAATCCCATCGTGAGAGAGAAACTCACTCCCAAAATGTTCCTGTCTGCATTGTGTAAGACTTCTCTTGTAGGGACCAGCGGTGACCCCTTGGGTGGCCCTCCAGTCGAAGAAGCACTACCTGGATGGCAAACCAAGGGCCTCTTCATGGGCAGGCCTGCGACGTCCCCTCCCTCTGGCCATCCTCACACTCGGCTCTGACCCTGAGTGAAATGCCTATAAGAAAACCTGCAGAGAAGGAAGACAGCACACATGTAAACTCTTTCCTCAGGGTTAAATGACACCCCACGTTAGGAGTCAAAGTGGGGAGCCCAGTGTTTCAAGGTGCTTGGAATTCTAGATTGCAAACACTTTCTTGGGGAAGGAGAAGGTGGAGGAGTAGTGGTCCCGGGCAAGTTTTAGAGAATGGAACTATTCTGTGTTGTAGTGTGTTTGGTGGACACAGGATAGGATGTAGTTGTCAACCCCTGAGACTAGACAACACAGAGAGCCCCAATGTAAACCCGGCCTGCAGTCAACAAGGACATCCTGCTCTCTGTTCCCAGGCATCACAGATGCCACAGAGGACGTGAGCTCTTAGTACTGGGGGAACCCTGACACCCCTAAGGTTGAGAGAATGTGACTGTACTGAGCGATGTAGTGAGTCAGGGGGTGGATGCTTCATTCTGTCTCTCAGCCGCAGAGTCAGGTGCAAAGTAGATCCGGGGCTTCTGGTCCTGCTGCTGCTCCTCTGATGCCACAGCTGTCTTTTGGGTCCAAGAGGTTCACTGTGCAGGGATCTTGGGGTCAGAGACCGAGCTTTACTCTGGGCTCTGTTGATAATGAGACCCCTGTGCCCCCCAGAGACCTCCCTTCATACACAGCAGGATGGCATTGCAAAGAGCAACGGCGGCCAGTTACTCACAGGTGAATCCTATCAGTATCTCCTCCACCTTCTTACTGGAGCCATGCAGAAAAAGGGCGGTTAGTGGAAGTTAGAGACTTTAGCTGGAAGAGTCACGTGATCTAATTCCCTATCCCAGTAGGGGGTCGGTTAAAATAGTTCATTAAGCATCTCCCAAGATCTGAGATCCATGGAGTGGAACCAGGAACTCTGTTGGACCCAAGCGAAGATGGCCCAGGAGTTGAAAATTGTTTTGGAATGGTAGAGCCCTGTGTGTGAGAGCCCTTAGCTGCTCTTCAGTTGAGGGTCCACGTGCAGGGAAGCTAGGGCTAGAGATCAAAGGCATGGGCTTCAGGTCAGTCCGTTGTCACTGATGCTCTCAAGTATCAGGCCATCAAAAGAAAGTGGTTTTACCAGTTTCCTGAGAATATTAACTGGCAACAACTGCACCAAACATCTCAGCCTCCACTTTATTTGCTGCTGTGGTCTATTTTAGCTGGGGAGAACAGAAAGGGATACGGGAGCCATACCCCTGATATGCTTTGCTCTTATTCAACGCTGTGCTTAGGAAACAAAATAAATCACAAGGTTCCATAGCTATAGACATGTTAACTTTTTCTTAGTGAGGGGCTTACTGAGATTTACACCCTGCAATGTAGAATACATATATAACATATATACTCATGTATAAGCTGAATTTTTTCAGCACATTTAAAAAATCATTTTACTGGGAGCCCATACAATTCTTCTCACAATCCATACATACATCAATTGTGTAAAGGGCCTTTGTACATTCATTGCGCTCATCAGTCTCAAAACATTTTCTCTCCACTTAAGTCCCTGGCATCAGCGCCTCATTTTCCCCTCTCTTTCCCCACTTCCCCTCCCTCATGAAGCCTTGATAATGTATAAATTACTGTTTTGTCATATCTTACACTGTCCAGCATCTTCCTTCATGCACTTTTCTGTTGTCCATCCCCCAGGGCAGAGATTATATGTAGATCCCTGTAATCAGTTCCCCCATTTCACCCCACCCTCCCAGTATCTCCACTCTCACCATTGAACCTGAAGGGATTATCTGTCCTGGATTCCCTGGATTCCCTGGATTCCCTATCTTTACTAGTGTACATCCCCTAGTCTAACCAGATTTGTAAGGTAGAATTGGGATCATGATAGTTGGAGGGGGGGAGCATTTAGGAACTAGAGGAAAGGAGGTTGGGGTAAAGGAAGTGGTGTTAACAAACCCAGGGATAGGGAAAAACAAGTGATCCAAGTCGGTGGTGAGTTTAGGAGACCTAGTAGGATGTGATCAAGGGTAATGTAACCGAGAGGAATTACTGAAACCTAAATGAAGGCTGAGCATGATAGTGGGACAAAAGGAAAGTAAAAGGAAATAGAGGAAAGAACTAGGAGGCAAAGGGCATTTATAGAGGTCTAAATACAGGCATGTACATATGTAAATTTATTTATATATGCGGATGGGGAAATAGATCTGTGTGCATATATTTATAGGTTTAGTATTAAGGTAGTAGATGGATATTGGGTCTCCACTCAAGTACTCCCTCAATTCAAGAATACTTTGTTCTATTAAACTGTCATTCCATGATGCTCACTTTCCCACACTATGGCTAAAGACAAAGCAGGTACATAAGCAAATGTAGTGAAGAAAGCTGATGGTGCCCAGCTATCAAAAGATATAGTGTCTGGGGTTTTAAAAATGTGACGGTAGGACACATACCAGAGGAACTCCGCAGAATCCAGCCCAGGAGAGTTGCTTAGAGGGAAATTCAACACTGCTGGAATGCAGGAGGAGCATCATAAAGATAAGTAGGCACAGACCCACTGGGTTTTGAGGGCCTGGGGGCTTTTAGCTTACCTCAGTGGAGGCAGGTTGGGGCTTGACCTTGGCCCAGCCACTGTATCTGCCAGAGCTGGGACCATTTGGAGCCTGTAGTGGGGCTTGGTCTCAACACAGCCACAGTTCCCCCCCCGCCCCCCCCCACCTGCCTCAGGGAAGGAACAGGACCCTTGTAGCTTCAGGGACAGGGATTGGGGTTCAGCTACATTGTTGCTTCTGTTTACATCTCTGTCCTCTGTTCCCACACAGCCTTGGAAGGCTGCGCAAGGGCTTTTTCACAGCACAGCCACAGCTTGCCGCGGCGTCTGAGCAGGGAACAAACCCAAACCCTTGCAGCTCTATGGGCAGGGATTGGGGTTCAGCTACACTGCTGCTTCTGTTTACATCTCTGCTCTCTGTCCTCCAACTTCTCTAAGGGCTGCTCTGTGACTTTCTTGCCACTTTTCTTGTGGCTCAGGTGTGGCTTGCCTCTGGGGCTTGCTGTGCTACCTCTGGGAAGGGGCTAAACCCTCGCAGCTCCACAGGCTTGGAGTGGGACTCAGCTACATAGTTGCTTTTGCTTCCCTCGCTTCCCTATATTCCTGCACAGTCTAAACGGTCTTACTTTAATTTTTTTCTCCTCCTCTTTGTCTCTTTCCTATTCTCTCACACTCCACTGCTGACCGACAGAACACTCCCTTTGCCCTAGGGCATTGATGCCTGAGCCACACCCAGCTAGGTGAGCTCCACCCTGGATAGGTAGCCCAAGACTAGGGAAAGGCCCGCTTTCCCTCCAGGGGATACTCTGCCCAACTTCTCACCAGGGAATGCCTGTCTGTCTACCTGGGGGCATAAGGCAGCTCAGTCAACACTCATCAACATTCTAGCTGTTGTAGGAACCTCTGCCAAACCTCTGAAACACCAAAGAAGGCAACCCACCAGCCTTCTGAGGAACTCCCCTTTTAGGGAAGCCACAGGAAGATAAAGAGGTAGGTTAATCCCATAGTAAAATTAGCTGTAGGCAGTTTGAAGAAGCATTCCTATAAATCTCCCAGCGAGAGCCAGTGCTATTTGACTCCCTGGAAAATGGCACCTGGTCCCACTAAAACAACACAACGCAAACAGCCATCAGCCCCAACGACCTCAATGAAAAAACAGGAGACACAAAAGACAATGGCAGAAGATGTCCTGAACATAAAACAACACACATAGAAGAAGCCGACATTGAGATGCCACACAAAGAAATTTTCAGAATGCTGCTTGGAGTGATACAGGATATAAGGGAAACAATACAGAAAAAGGATGAAATGATAGAGGAGATAAAGGCCATAGAGCAAAAGGAAATACAGGAGCTTAGGGAGGAGATAACAAAAAACAGTAGCAGAAACATGGGCCTTGAGAATCGATTGGAGGAATCAGAGAACCTCATCAGTGACTTGGAGGACACCCAAGCAGACTTTAACAAACGCGAACAAAAATCTAATAAGATCATCAGAGAAGCTGAAGAAAACCTAAGAACTATGTCTGATGCTATGAAGCAGAAAAACATTAGAATTATTGGCCTACCGGAGGAAGACACAACAAAGAAGTCATCTGCAACAATAGCGAGAGAATTCTTGGAGGAAAACTTCCCCAGCCTAATGAATGAAAACCAGGCAACCATCCAGGAGACTGAAAGAACACCAGCACGATGAGACCACAAGAAGAAATCACCAAGGCACATAATAGTTACACTATCCAACTTTGAGAAAAGGAGAAAATCAAGAGAGCAGCTAGGGAAAAACAAGCAATCACATATAAAGGTTCCCACATAAGAATATGCTCAGACCTATCAGCAGAAACTATGAAAAAAAGGAGAGAGTGGAGTAACATACTCCAAAAATTGAAGGAAAACAACGCAAATCCGAGAATACTCTACCCAGGCAAATTATCGATCAAGATCGATGGAGAAGTAAAAGTCTTCCCAGACAAGGAAAAACTCAAAAACTACGTTACAACAAACTCAGCCTTACAAAAGATCCTCGACGACTCAGTATAGGCAGAAGAACAACACTCACCAAGCATAAATAAGAGACCTTCACATAGAACAATCTCACCCAGAGGGCAACAAAGAGAAAACAGAGCCCAAGATAGCAGTGGCTTAAGGATGGAAAGAAGTCAAGAATGATACACACACAAAACACGCACTAATGAGAAAAGAAAGAAGGAAAACACCCAACACAAAAGGTATGAGATGACATCACAGAGTCCGCAGATGGAGATAATAACCTTGAATATCAATGGCCTGAACTCAGGCATTAAAAGACTGAGACTAGCAGACTGGCTTAGAAAACACAACCCATCAATCTGCTGCCTACAGGAGGCACATCTCAAGGCTACAGAAAAAATAGGCTGAGAATCAAAAGCTGGAGAAGGTCCTACCAAGGAAGCAGCAATACAAAAAAAGCAGAGGTTGCAATCCTAATCTCAGATAAAATTGACCTCAAAGTGAAAACCATAAAAAGAGATAAGGAGGGACGCTATATAATGCTCAAGGGAATCGTAGACAATGAACCACTAAGCATTGTAAACATATATTCCCCGAACGAGAGATCAGCTGAATACGTCAACAAAACACACCAAAAGATTAAAAAAGAAATCACAGATTCGACAATTATAGTGGTTGACTTCAACACACCACTCACTGAAAAAGATAGATCACCGGGAAAGAAACTCAACAAGGAGACTAGAGAGCTAAACTCCACAATTAGAGAAGTTGTCCTGATAGATATTTACAGAGCTTTTCATTCAAAACAAAACAAAAATCACATTTCAAGTCCCCATGGCACATATTCAAAGATAGGCCACATGCTGGGGAATAAGGCAAATCTACATAAATTTAAGCACATTGAAATAATACAGACCTCTCTCTCTGACCACTGTGCCATAATGCTGGAAATCAACAAAAGGAAGACAAAGAAAACAAGAACAAACAATTGGAGGATGAATAACTCTCTACTGCAAAAGGAGTGCATACTGGCTCAGATCAGAAATGAAATTAGGAAATTTCTAGAAACCAATGAAAATGAGCAGACGATGTACCAGAACTTATAGGACACAGAAAAGGCAGTCATCAGTGGAAGTTTCATAGCAATACATGCACACCTGAGAAAGAAAGAGAGACTCATGATTGATATGCTGACACAAAATTTACAACAACTACAGCAGAGTCAGCAGGACAATCCTACTAATAGCAAAAGAAAAGAAATTACAAAAATCAGGGCTGAGATCCAGGAGAGGGAAAATAAGAAAACTATGGGAAAAATTAATATTGTTAAAATTTGCTTCTTTGAAAGGATAAACAGAATCGATAGACCACTGGCAAACTTAACCAAAGAAAGGAGGGAACAAATCTCAATAGCAAGAATAAGGGATGAAAGAGGGGTCATTACAACAGACCCTAATGAAATCAAAAGGATAGTTACACAGTATTATGAGGGATTGTACTCCAAGGAATTCAACAATTTGGAAGACATGGACAAAGTCTTGGAAAAACAATCCCTCCCTAGACTATCCTCGGTGGACATCAAGAATCTCAACAGACCCATAGCAATAGAAGACATATAAAAGGTTATCAAGGGATTACCAACAAAAAATCCCCTGGACCAGATGGCTTCACTGGAGAATTCTACCAAGCATTTAGGGAAGAACACCAATGTTACACAAACTCTTCCAGAACATAGAAAAAGATGGCAAACTACTGAACTCCTTCAACGAAGTTAGTATAACTCTGATATCAAAACTGGGCAAGGATCCAACAAGAATCGAGAACTACAGACCAATATCCCTAATGGACATTGATGCAAAAATCCTTAACAAAATACTAGCCAACAGAATACAAAAGTAAATAAAACAAATAATTTACTATGACCAAGTGAGATTCATACCAGGGATGCAGGGATGGTTCAACATATGAAAGACCATTAGTAATATTCGTCACATTGACATGAAAAACTATAAGAACCACATGATAATATCGATAGATGCAGAAAAAGCGTTCAACAACATCCCACACCAATTCCTGTTCAAGACACTTGCGAAGATAGGAATGGAAGGAAAGTTCCTCAAGGCAATAACAAGCTATATATGAAAAACCAACAGCCAACGTGGTAGTCGATGGAGAAAAGACTAACACAATCCCACTGAAAAAGGGGACCAGACAAAGATGCCCCTTTCCCCACTCTTATTTAATATCATACTGGAGGTTTTAGCTAACAGCATAAGGCAAAGAAGAGACATCAAAGGTATTTGTCTGGGGAAGGAAGAGGTGAAAATATCGTTATTTGCAGATGATATGATTTTATATATGGAAAATCCCAAAAGTTGCACAAGGGAAGTACTGGAAGCAATAGAGTAGTTTGGCAGAGTGGCAGGATACAAGATCAACAAACAGAAGTCCATCAGACTGTTATACACATCAGATAAGACCACAGAAGAAGAGATCAAAAAGGTGGTACCCTTCACAATAGCCAGATACAAATTGAAATATCTAGGGATATACCTGACTAAAAAAAAAAAAAAGATCTATATGGGGAAAACTATAGAACACTATTACAAGAAACCAAGAGTGACCTCAACAAATGGAAGAAAATACCATGCTCTTGGATTGGAAGACTTAATATAGTTAAGATGTCATTTCTGCCAAAAGCACTATATAAGTTTAATGCCACCCTGATACAATTACCATCATCTTTCTTCAAAGAAATGGAAAAACTGATTACCAACTTCATATGGAGAGGGAAGAAGCCCAGAATTAGCAGAGAACTCCTCAAGAAGAAGGACATCGCTTTACCTGACTTTAGCACATACCATACAGCCACAGTTCTCAAAATTGCATGGTATGGGTACAATGACAGATACTCAGACCAATGGAAAAGAACTGAAAACCCAGAAATAAAGACATCAACATACAGACAACTGATCTTTGATAAGGGTCCCAAAAATATCAAATGGGAAGCAGGTGCCCTCTTTAACAAGTGGTGCTGGAAAAAAATGGATATTTACCTGCAGAAAAATGAAGCAAGACCCTTTTCTCACTCCAGGCACAAGAATAAACTCAAGGTGGATCACAGACCTTGAAGTTAAACCCCAAACTATTAGGGCCATCAATGAGGGAATTGGGGCCAACTTGAGAACTTTGGCACAGGGAATACACAGGCTATCAGAAATAGGGAAGGACACACACACAGAGGAGGCACAAATTGACAAATGGGATATACTGAAGAGAAAACACTTGTGTACATCGAAAGAATTCAACAAGAGAGTCCACAAACTGGGAAAACATCTTTAGCAATGGCACATCAGACAAGGCCTTATTACTAAAATCTACAATACTCTGCTAGCTTCCAAAAAGAAAAAAACTAATTGCCCCCTTGATAGGTGGGCAAAGGACTTGAACAGAAGTTTCACAGGGGCAGAAATCCGAATGGCCAACAAGCATATGAGAAAATGTTCCCGATCTTTAGCCATAAAAGAAATGCAAATTAAAACAACAATGAGGTACCACCTGACACCCTCAAAGGTAGCCCAATTCAAAAAATCAGAAAGCAACAAGTGTTGGAAGGGATGTGGGGAGACAGGAACTCTCATCCACTGCTGGTGGGACTGTAAGTATGTACAGCCACTATGGAAATCAACCTGGCGATACCTAAAACATATGGAAATAGAGTTACCATATGACCCAGCAATCCCCCTACTGGGCATATGCCCAGAAGAGGCAAGAAACAAACCAAGGCTAGAGGTCTGTGCTCCAATGTTCATTGTGGCATAGTTCACAATTGCAAGGAGCTGGAATCAACTCAAATTTCCATCAACTGACGATTGGATTAAAAACTGTGGTATATACATACAATGGAGTACTACGCATCACTAAAAAGCAGTGATCAACATATGAATCACATAACAGCATGGGAAGAACTGGAGGAAATCATGCTAAGCGAAGTAAGTCAGGCACAAAGGACAAGTACAACATGAGCCCGCTGAGGTAAGTATTTTTAAAAAATGCAAACGGGGCATAGGGAAAAAGCTACTGTATACAACCATCCTTGGGGTGAGGACCATGTAGTATGGCAGAGCCCAGATGACATCCAGGGATGCACATGGTAGACAACTGGGGAGGTGGTGGGGAAAGGGAAAAAAAAGGATGAAAATAAGGAAGAAAGGGGAGCGGGGGCATGGGGCACTAACCCACCCAAGGGGAGGGTATTGTTTATATCTCCACAGGGAAAGAGGGACCAGACTTCAAGCCAGTGCCGCAAGGTGTGAACGCATCATTCCGGCGTGGAGTAGGGAATCAGTGGAGAGGTCTGGGAGGCTGACCCCAGTACCAAATATTAAGTGGATGCCTGCTCCTCCCCCCAGAAGAATGTATTTCAAAGGACGACATTGAATCTGCAGCTCTGGGAGAGGGTCATATCTTATCGGAGCACATGGGAGCAGTTGAAGGGAGAGTTGGAGAGAGTGGAGCACATCCTGGCCCACCAGACTGTGAGGATGATGACCTCAATTATAGCAGCCAGACCACAGAGAGGACCACATGGCCAGTCTCACTATGAGATATGATGTCCCTCACTGACACATGGCCCTGAAGGGGACAGCACCAGAGACACAGTGTGGGAATTGTGCCCGATTTGATTCCACCACATCGAGGCAAAGAACTGGGGGAGTGCAGTAGAACTGCAAGGGAATGGAGCGGCAAGGTCTCAGGGAATGCTGAAAGTGGACTTTGGGGCCAGGGCGTGGTGCCTCAACAGACTGGATTGGAAAACACTCCTAAAGGCCAACAAACGATCCTTGAACTAACTACAAGCTTTTCTTTCTTGATGTGTTTTGTTCTTTGTCAGTGGTTTGTTGCTGTTTTGTTGCATACTGTTGCTTGGTTTTGCTCTGTCTTGTTTTTGTGCATGTTATTATCTCCGCAGGTCTGTCTAAATAAGATAGACTGGATGAACTATCTGGAGGAAAAACAACGGGACCGACAGTGACAGGGGGACATGGTATAGGGGGAGGTGGGGGGTAAGGAAGTAGTGTTAACAAACCCATGGACAAGGTTAACAACAAGGGATCCAAATTGGTGGTGAGGTGGGAGTGGCAGGCCTGGCAGGGAATGATCAAGGAAGAGGTATAGCTGTAACCCAAGTGGGGATGGAGCATGATAGTGGGACAGGAGGAAAGTCAAGGGAAATAGAGGAAAGAGCTAGGAGTCAAAGGGCATTTATAGAGGTCTAGACGAAGACATGTACATGCAAATATATATATATGAGGATGGGGAAATAGATCTATGTCTTTATATTTATAGGTTTAGTATTAAGGTAGCGGAAGGACCTTGGGCCTCTACTCAAGCACTCCCTCAACGCACGAATACTTTCTTCTATTAAATTGGCATTCTATGATGCTCAACCTCCTGACACAAGTACTGAAGCCAAAATGGGTGAACAAGTAAATGTGGTGAAGAAAGCTAATGGTGCCCGGCTATGAAAAGAGATAGTGTCTGGGGTCTTAAAGGCTCGAAGATAAACAAGTGGCCATCTAGCTCGGAAGCAACAAAGCCCACATGGAAGAATACACCAGCCTGTGTGATCACAAGGTGCCAAAGGGATCAGTTATCAGGCATCAAAGAACAAAAAATCTTATCATTGGCTGTACACCTCCATGATATGATCACTGAGGACAAATGGGTGCATAAGCAAATGTGGCGAAGAAAGCTGATGGTGCCCGGCTATCAAAAGAGATAGTGTCTGGGGTCTTAAAGGCTTGAAGGTAAACAAGCAGCCATCTAGCTCAGAAGCAACAAAGCCCACATGGAAGAACACACCAGCCTGTGCGATCATGAAGTGTTGAAGAGATCAGGTATAAGGCATCATCAGAAAAAAAAATCTTACCATAGTGAATGAATGGGGGAGTGTAGAGTGGAAACCCAAAGCCCATTTATCGGCCACTGGAGAACCCCTCACAGAGGGGTCTAGAAGAGGAGATGAGTCAGTCAGGGTGCGATGTAGCACTGATGAAGAATACAGCTTTCTTCCAGTTCCTAAATGCTTCCTCCCCACCAACTATTATGATCCAAATTCTACCTCGCAAGTCTGGATAGATAAGAGGATGTACACTGGTGCATATAGGAGCTGGAGGTACAGGGAATCCAGGGCGGATACCTTCAGGACCAAGGGTGTGAGGGGTGATACTGGGAGAGTAGAAGGTGAGTGGGTTGGAAAGAGGGAACCGATTACAAGGATCTGCATGTTACCTCCTCCCTGGGGGACGGACAACAGAAAAGGGGGTGAAGGAAGACATCGGAAAGGGAAAGATATGACAAAATAATAATTTATAAATTATTAAGGGCTCATGAGGGACTGGGGAGCGGGTAGGGAGGAAGAAAAAAAGAGGACCTGATGCCAAGGGCTTAAGTGGAGAGCAAATGCTTTGAAAATGATGGAGGGCAAAGAATGCACAGATGTGCTTTATACAATTGATGTATGTATATGTATGGATTGTGATAAGAGTTGTATGAGTCCCTAATAAAATGTTTTTTAAAAATGTGACGTTAAACAAGCGGCCATCTAGCTGAGAAGCTACAATACCCACATGGTAAAAGCACACCAACCTGTGAGATCACGAGATGCCGAAGGGATCAGTTATCAGGCATTAAAGAACAAAAAAATCCTATCATTGTGAATGAGGAGGAGTGCGGAGTGGGGGCCCAAAACCTATCTGTAGGCAACTGGACATCCCCTTATGGAAGGGTCTTTCAGCACATTTTTATGCAGTCTTTGTGGTAATATTAGGTGCCTTGGCTGATATTCAGGTCCGCTTATACTGGAGTATATATGATATGTGTGTATATTCTGTGGATTTAAATTTCTGACAGTAAAAATAGGCCCCTTAGATAAGTCTTTGTTTCCAATTCAATGTCTCCTTTGCAAACCACCTGTCATGTTAATTTAAACAGATCTAAGGTTTGAAAGCACCTTTGTTGAATCGATAGACAGATAATACCTCTATCAGCTGGGGAGCAGAGACAATGTAAGCGTGTGTCAGCAGACTTCATTTAGCAGCTCTGTTCTTTGTTCACAATGGGCCATCTCAGCATGAAGGGTGGAGTGGGAATCAGAGATCATGTTGATCGAAGATGAATTCCCAGACTGGAAAATGACGGCGCTCCAAGTCTCCCGGGCTCCTGTGAGCATCTCATCCCCGTGACTTCGATGTGGCAAGAAAGGCAGCACCTTCCTTCCATCGGGCCTTGGGAGGGGGGGGGGCCTAGGTGCACACCCGAGATGGCATGCTGGCAGCAAAATGGACTTCCCAGCCTGCCCAAGGGCCCTGGAAGTCCTACTTAGGAGCTGCCTTATCCACAGCATCGAGAGCAGAGAGGATGTCAATCAGTCTCTGTCTGTCTTGTTGCCTGAGCCAACAGTGAGAAAGGGAAACCAGGAGCGGGAACAAACTTTCTCTCCAGTGAAATAAAGCAGTGGCCCCCGCCCGAGCCAGAGGGCTGCGGAGGACGGCTAGCACGGGTCCTGGGGTACAGGCAGGCCGCTAGCAGGAGCGAGGCTACGGTAAGAGCGGGTCTGAGGAGAGGCTAGCATCAACACCCCACATCCACATCCTGAACGGGCTGGATCTACACTGCCACCCCCAATCCTCGCAGAGGATAGAGCATAAATGGGTGACGATAGCAAACACAGTGTGCTCTCTGGGTAACCAGCAAACACAGGACAAGTTCACGGGACGGCAAGATGGACTCTCCGGGAAACCCCTGACCTCAAACAGGTAGGGAAACGCCCTTCACCCAATGCACCGAGTCTGCCCTGAGGGAGGCCTCAGACAGAGGAGAGAGGCCCTTGGGGCTGCTGAGAAGGATCGTTCAGGGAGCAGAAAGCCTCTTCCCCTCCCCGTGGCTTCATGCTGTGGAGCCTGTGGTTGGCAACCCACCACGAACCCCCTGAGCCCGCAAGCCCGAACCACACTCTGCCACCAGACCCAGTCTTTCTCCCACGAAGCTGCTGGTGGTTTCGAACTGCCGACCTTGCGCATCATAGCCAAATTGTACCACTGCACCCACAGGCCTCCTTAAAGAAGCCTCTAACACACTAATTAAAGCAGCCAGGTGCATTTCACAACTATACTACCCAACCACACAGGAGCAGAGGGCTCCCTGGCTGCCATGGGCAGGGGGGAGGCTGCTTCAGGGAGCAGCCCCCAGTTGAAGAGGACGGAGTGCTGCTGCCTCCGACAGAGAACACTCAGAGCAGAAACAGCAAGTAAAGATCAATTGGGCATTTCAGAGCTAAGTTCAGTCTGCAGATTCAAAGGGCATGCACCTCCCTCGTGCCAGGAGGAAACACAAAGGGACGCCCTGTGAAACGGCCGAATCCCAGGAGGAGGGAATCCCAGACTACAGTCAGAATGTAGCACGAAAAGGGGAAGTCCAGGTGCCCCAGACTTCCCTACAGCACATCTGGATAGAAACCACTAGAACACTTCAGACTTGGCCCCGAAGGCATTTGAGAGCAAAAGGTCTCATTCCCTGATGCCCTGGTCACAAAGAAGTCAAACGGGAGGCATGTGAGCCCAGGATTGCTTATGAAAGTTGATGGATGGAAATATAATAAACTAATGCAAAAAAGAGGGAAAATCAAGCAAAATAGCTGGTGATAAACTTGGCACCTATAACGTTGAGCAATTTAAATCATACTACCTTGGTGTGACTAATCCTTGCAGAATAAAATGCATCTGTATGCCACGCATCTGGAAATGTGAAGATGGAAATCCAGCCTGCAGAATCAAGATGCACACAAAGGGGCATGGGAGCTAAGTTTGAGAAAGAGGGAGGGAGAGAGGGAAGGAGGGATGGAGGGAGGGAGGGAAGGCCCCAATACGCCACTGAGGGGTGAGTGTGCATCCTTCGTCTCCTCATTCCACTCCCAGCAGCCCCACTCCCAACTGAAGCACAAATACCCCCACCTGTCACCTTCTGACCGTTCACAATACTCTAACCTTCAAACAGCCCTTCGCCTGCTTCCCGGGACTCTGCTCGACACTTACAGCATTGTATTTGATTTCCAGGTGTGTTCAGTGGTTGAATTCGACTTGCTGTCTTCTAACTTCCATCACTTTCATTTGGGAAACACATTCTTTCACGGCAGGAAGAACATTGACGCTAAAAGGTCGCCTTTGAATGCTGCACACATGGTGACTCTTGTTACCCAGTCACGCCTGGCTCTGGCAGGACAGCGTCCAGCAGGGTCAGTGTGCGAGAGACAAAGTGATGGAGCTGGAGGGACCTTCGCTCTACCTCATCCATCGCCACGTCTCAATCCATCTCCTAAATTCAGAGAGGGGATAGATGCTCAGTTACTCTCAGACTCGTGACTGTGAAGTTCTCTATTTTTAATTGAACATGTTCAGGGGGCAAATAGACAAGCAGTAACACGTAAGAAATTATAACATTGGAAAAAACTTAAATCATTCTAGTGATATGTTCTCTAAATGTCACGTAATTACAGATGCCAGGGAAAGTTCAGGAAACAAAACAGCACGTGTCCTCTGATAAAAATAGAATCTATGCCTCATTTAAAGGCGTGTGGATGGATTTCACCCACCCTTTCGGCTGCAGAGGAGAGGAGGCTGTTCCAGGCACATGGCAGCGACACACAGCTACACCAGGTTGCCAGTGTAGTCTGTCGTTACTTTTAATAAGCAGGTTGGCTGGCTTTCCTCTGAGAAGTTGTTGGGTCGAAATGCCTTGTGGTTCTGCTCTTAGGAGAGGTATGCACACATCCCAATAAATACTCCTTTTGCAGGTTATTTCTTTAGACAAAGTATCTGGGTGGCTTTCATTCCAGAGGTCAAAGGGAATGGTAAAGCATTCCCAACAGGAGTCTTATCCTTCCTGGGACTGAGTCTGCTCCCCAGACAAGTGGAGTACTATTGATAGTCAATGCCAAACCAGTGATTGGCTTTGCCTATGGATATAATTGGCAAAATTGCCTACTAATAAATATTCTCTGTCTACTCCCGTGGTTGTTGTTAGATGCCATCCAGAGGGTTCTGATGGATGGTTACTCCATGGTCAACACAACACCACAGGGCCAGGCCCTGCACTGCACACACAACACACTGCCAAGTCCTACACTGCACACACAACGCGCTGCCTGACCCTGCACTGCACACACAACACCCTTCCCGGCCCTGCACTGCACACAGCACACTGCCCGGCCCTGCACTGCACACACAGTCCTTCCTGTGCTCGAGCACATAGTTGCCGTCACTGTGTCAGTCCATCGCAGTGCGGGTTTTTCTCTTTTTCTCTTTTTCCAAGTATCATATCCTCTTCCTGGGACGATATCTCAGTGATATTGCTCCATTATTTAGGCATTCTCTAGGGTAACCTTTCTTTGGAATGGATACAAATATGGATCTCTTCCAGCCGGTTTTGTCTTTGAGGTTTCCTTCGTCAGCTTGTTGAAACATCTCCACCCATATTCCATCCATTCCCAGAACCTTGTTTTTAGCTAATGCTTTCAGTGAAGCTTGAACTTCTTCCTTCCGTATCATTGGTTCTTGATCATATGCTACCTCTTAAAACGGTTGAATGTCAGCTAGTTATTTTTGGTATAGGGACTCTCTGTACTCTTTCCATAAATCTTGATACTTCCTGCATCATTTTTTACCCATAGAATTTTTCAATGTGACAACTCGAGGCTTGAGTTTTTTCCTTAGTCTTTTCTGTTCGAGACATGCTGAGCATAATTTTCCCTCCTAGTTTTGTAACTCTGGGCCTTTGAACATTTCATAATATTTTATTTTGTCTTTTTGAGCTGCCTTTAAAATCTTCTGTTCTGCTCTTTGACTTCATCATCTCTTCCATTTTTCCCTATAGACTCTATGATTTAGGCTAAACCTCAGAATCTCTTCTGATACCCACTCTGATCTTTTCTTTTTTTCCTGTCTGTAATAATATTCTTGACGTCATCCCACAGCTCTCAGGTTTCTGTCATTGTGCTCAGTGCATCAAATCTGCTCTTGAGACGTTCACGGTTCTGGAGACCGTCAAGGTCATATTTTGGGTATCGTGGACTTATTTTCATTTTAATCAGCTTCCACCTTACACATGAGCAATTGAGGATCTGCTCCACAGTTGGTCCCTGGCCTTGCTTTAGCTGCTCAAATTGAACTTCTCCATTGTATCTTTCCACAGATGTGGTCAATTTTATTTCTGTGTATATGAAGAAATCCACATGTACAGTCACCATTGGTGTTGTTGATAAGGGTATTTGCAATGAAGAAATCTTTGGGATTGCAAAATTCTGTCATGTGATTTCTAGCTTCGTTTATATCACTTAGGTCATATTTCCAACTACTGTTCCTTCCTCTTTGTTTCCAATTGCCAAAGTTGGACAAGTAATAAGGACAATTACAGAAAGAGGGATGCCTTTGAATTATGGAGTTGGCCAAGAATATTGATAGCACTGTGGACGACCTGAAGAACAAACAGATTTGTCTGGGAAGAAGGACAGTGGTAATGCTCCTGAGAAGTGAGCATCCGGAGACTTCGTCTCGAGTGTCTTGGACATGGGATCAGGAGAGAACAGCATGCTTGATAAAGTGGAGGGGTCAGTGACGAAGAGGAATTCCATCAAGGAGATAGACCAACACAGTGGCTGAACCCTTGAGCTCAAGGCGAGCGACTATGTGAAATCTGGCCCAGGACTGGGCAGGGCTTCCTCACCTCCTCTCTCGCTGTATGTAGTGTAGCGACTCCACACACCTGACTGCAATGTACATTATGGTCTAGGAACACCTGACGTTCTCTAAAGTCAGGAGAAGAGAGTGTCACCATCAGCCAAAGCTGATGGTTATGCAGTAGGGTCAGCCATACCTCACTCTCCAACTTGGGTACCAGTAGTGACACCCCCGGCCCCAGCACTTGGCGCTTCTCTGCTGGGTCCCACAGTTCCTTGCAATAGTCATCCAGAACCCACAGATCCTACCTATGAATACGTGGTGTTTTAGGGAAATCCTTGGCTGCTGCTTGGGTTCTGGAAGCATGTGGGCAAAGCCTGGAAGGTCCCCCTGAGGAGGAATGCCCACCCCTCCCTTTCTCGGAACAGGAAGACCCGGGTCCTCTCAGACCTGCGAACGAACAGGCCTTTCTTTCTGCTGGGCCCGCCACTCCAGCCTCCCAGGCCTCCCTGCTGGGCTGCACCCAGCCCTCCGTGCAGCAGTTTGGGACGTCTGTCTTAGCTGCTCTCTGTCACAGTGGAGCCCCTGTGACAATGAGGAATTTTATTGCGGACAGATTTTCGACAAATAGAGACACGTGCATCTAGTAGGATGTTGCAGTGTTGGTGTTCCAAATCGCAGTCGAGGCCGCGGGCACCCAGGAGACATAGTGGTTGTCCGACAAGGGTTGTTGGCCATAAATCTTTCTTAATGCTCACCTCTAAGTGGACGTGGAGCACTACCCTCCTGGAACGTGATGGCTAAGACGTCCTGCACAGCACCGCTGCTTGTTGTCAGCGTCTACTGCAGAGCACGTGGTCTCTGCTTGTCTGCCGCCCCACAACTCACCGACTCGCAAAGTCCGCAGAAATGGGGTGGATGTCCCAGGAGGGAGTGAAGCCTAACTTGACAGTCAGTAATTAGACTGGGATTTGGTTAATTGGCTTTTACCTCATCTTGGTAACTGAGTTATGAGACAGTCACAGGACTTCATCTCCACTTAATATGATCAACTCTGTTTTCTAACCTCATCTTAACCAAAGTAATCTTTCCCTGGGCCAAGCCTTCCTGACAAATATCTCTCAGTAAACAATTCTAAGCACCAGCTGACGACTATCCTGACCCTTAACAGCTTCTGTGTTAGGAGCAATTAAACTTTGAACAAGAAGTTGAATTGCCCCTTCAGAGTAGTGATGAAAATTTCAAGTTTAGCTACAGCTTGATTTAAAAATGGGATTTTGTTTAGACTTGGCGGGTTATTTTTTATTCATGACAAGCGCATAAGGGTTTGGGGCCCCCCACCCTATCTTCCCTGCCCATCTCCTGCCATGGGGCCCCTCCAGGTCCCTGGCTGTCCTCGGTGTCACGGGAGGCCGGTTCGGGGCGTCCGCATCTCCTCTCTCTGCTCTCTTGTCATTTCTCCTTCTGAAACCTCCTGGGGTTTATTGATTAGCCAGACAAATCCCTTGTCAGTGTCAAAGGTTGGCCTTCCCAGGAGGGAGGCAAATGCTCGAATCCCCTGGGTGGATCAGAGTCACTTCATTTGCATAGTATCCTGACCAAACTCTCCAAGGTGCTCACCAAGGACAGACCTGGCTGCAGTCCAGTGCCAGACAAGCAGCTTACAACCATGCATTTGTTTACTGTGCACCAAAAAAGTCAACCAATCCATACAACCATAATAAACCCTCTCCAGTAGAAGGGAACACCCTCTAAAGCCGTTTTCCCAAAGAACCCAGGGGCAGCTACACAGAGGGGCGCCGCTGCCCACAGTCCTCTGTGATCTTTGCCGGTATTGAACTCCCGAAGCAGAGACGAGCTTCAGCCACACATCTGGAGCGCGTTGTCCTGCATCTGTCTGTTTTCCAGTTCTCAGCCCAAATTGGTAACATCTCAAGAGAGCTTCTCTTATTACAGTACAGATGACCAATAAAGCAACAAGATAAGTTATTTGTAATTAAATAAAATGGTTTTTTAAAAATTACTAATTCACCTAAAAATTAGGAAAAAGTAACCAGGGGGAGGAGATAACTTTAATCAACAGTAGCTATATTGCTATAATAAAATAATAAGAAAAAAGGAGAGTACATCGTTGCCCCTAACTGGTCTGTTGATGATTCCCCCTTTTTATATTACTAATTAAATGCAGGGATTATTTTTAATTAACAACAGTTTAATCGACAATTGTAACTTAGTAAGAAAGTAGCAATAACTGCAGCTTCCAGGCACTGTGCTGACTCTTTCCCAATGTTGCCACTGAGAGAATACGGCTCTGGGGACTTTCCCACTGTACCCTGTGGAGCCTTCTGATTTGCAGGGCCACCCAGGGTCGGGGCATTTCTGGGAAACCTGTAGGAGGCTTAGGCTTCGGGACCAAGGAGTGGGTGGGTGGGCAGCTTTGTGAGGCCACCCACAGCAGGGGTGATGGAACACGCTTGATGGTGTTTAAGATGGCAATCTCCCCTTGGCACACCTTGGCACACCTTTCCTCAGGAACATTTTCCAGATTGAGAATCAACTGCCTCCTTTGTGCCCAAGACACACATGCCCACATGAACACATGTCAACATGCATGTGCACTCCATATCTAAGTGTATGCCCATGACCTGCACTCAGACACATGTGCTGTGTACACATATGTAAAGGTACCCCTATGAACACATAATAAGTATGAGCATACATCCTTAGATGCATATGTGCATAAATGCACAGAGGACGGACGGACAGACAGACAGACAGATATTTAAGAATGAGCTCACATTAACCGAGTATGCTCCCTTCAGGAGAAGCTACATCCTTAGGCTACCAAGCCTCTCCCTCTCCCTCCCAGCAGTCTGGCAGACAAGAGAAGTGGAGCCCAGAGCCAGGTCTCTGCAGCCGGGCTGGAGCAGAGATCACACCCACCGCCCAGCAGTTGGAGAAGCCACTCTAGGTCTGGGTGTCAGACATGGCATCCGTCACTTTCAATCACTGTTACTGTGTGAATAAACTCTCCTGGCTTCTATCTGCTTCTAGATGCCTCCCAGTACCGCTAAACTATCACTTAATATTTTATCATGTTTTCATTGCCTGTGGCAGGCCTGTGTGGTCACTCCCTGCCCACCATCACTGGAAGGGGGACTCGTGGCTTCTCATGCGTGTGTCCGTGCATCCACCCAGGTCAGAGCATGTGTGTGTCCACGTATGTGCAGGTACAGGGATGCACACAGGTTAGCCCCTGTCCTGGGCTTAGTTACATCCACTCAGAGGCAGCGAGAAGCTCCAGGAGCAATGAGACCTATTGGTGCCCAGCTCTGCGCTCCCCGCTCCCTGACCTGCGTGAAAGGCCAGGGGTCCTTGAGGTGGCTGAGGTGGGGTCCGAGTGACTCCACGTGGACAACAGATGGACAGAGTGCAGAAATGGGGCCTGGCTGACCACTGAGGCCTGACCTGATGGGACGGAACTGGACCACAAGCACTGTTTCCAGTCAGCCATGGCTGCATGGCCAGCTTGGCTTAATCCAGGGAGCCACTGGGCGGACATCATGGGGTCCACAGTGGTTCCCACAAGGGGTCATCAGTGGCCATGATAGTTGGGTTTTGTACCCTCATGGCTGGGCCAGGTCCTCGTGGTCTGACAGTTGAGGCCTCCACCAGGAGTGATCTGACACAATGTAATGGGCTCCACACTGGGGTCTGCTGGGACAGCCAAGCAGCTCTGGGGAGATCAGCCTAGAGTGCACCTCTGACTCAGGTCACAGCCGAATGCAAATGAAAGCAAGCTTCACTGGAGTGTGGCCTGCTGCTGTGTTTGCTGACACCGTGGGGAAGCCGGCTCTCTTCCTGCTCACCTGGATCCCGTACATGTCATACGAAGGGTACGCCCTCCCCCAAATGGATTTTTTTCAAAGCTATGTATTTAAATATTTTTTACAAAAAAACCTTATCACCTTCAAAGTACTCTCTATTACACTTAATGCACTTGTCAAATCTGAAATTCCAGTGTTGGAAACATTTTTCAAACTCATCTGTTTGGATGGGTGACAGCACCTCCCTCGTTGTTGTTTTCTTCTTCTTCACCTATTCTGGGTCATCAAATCACTGTCCTTTCATGTCCCTCTTCATTTATGGAGACAAAAAGAAGTTTCACAGAGCAGGTCAGGTGAGTAAGGTGTGTGGGGAAAGAGAGGCATTCTGTGTTTTGCCAAAAAATGGGCACACTGAGATGGCTGTGGGAGTAGGTATTTGTCATGGTGGAAAAACCAGGCCCCTGTCTGCCACAAATATGGCCTTTATTGGTTGCACAATGTTACATAATTTTTCAGAGCCTCTAAATAGAAATCTTGATGAACAGTCTGACCTGGTGGAATGAACTCTAAATGATCTACTCGTTAACATTTGTGTCCATTGGGGAAGTTGATGGATGTCCAGAATGAGGTTTGTCATCAATTGACATTTGACCTTTTTTGAAATGAAAAAAACAAAACAAAACTCCCACACACTTGCGTTTTTCCCATAGTTCTGTCCTTATGTAAGCTAAGTCCACATCACAACAGTTTCTGTGGCATTTTTCCCAAGTGGGAAACAAAATGTCACAGCATCACACAGTTCTCTTAAACCAGCCATCACACACACAATAAAACAAGGTTCAAGCCAAATTGCTTTTACAAAAAAATCCTTGGTGACCAGAGAACCTTCCCAGGTGACTCCACTGGGTGCACTAACTCAGAGTGAGTTTCTGGATGCTCACCTACCGAGAAAAATATGTACTACACTAGCTCTCCTCTGTCCAGCTGCAATTCCAGTTTTGAGCGGTGGGGGTACTCGCTCATAGATTACTGGTTCTTTGGACTTGAGCAGACAGCCTGCTGTATTGTCTGCTGGCCTTGGGATCACCCGGTCTGCAGTTTCCTTGTGCTACACTGACAATGAAGAGGGGCACAGACGCTTAAGGGTGAGGTTGTGGTGAGGTGATGAGAGGAAAGTAGACCGGAGAGTGTCAGACGCCCGCCCCTGGTTGACGAAGTGTGAGTGTGTGTCGTGTGTCGGCGTGGCTGGCTCTCGCTGGTGGAGAGAGCAGAAATACAGTTGCTGTGCTGTGCTGTGTGGGGAGGGCAGACCTGAGGAAGAGGACAGGAGCGTGGGCCTCTGAAGGAGAGCATGGCGGAGCGGGGGCAGCAGAGCCCCTCTTGCAATCCTCAATAGGATTCCAAGGACAACACATTCAGTAGTTCAGAAATGTTTGCCCGTCATGATTCTTCAAATATTTTGCTGTTACTGGAAAGCATGCTTCATGTTTATGTTCCAAAATCAAAACATAAAAATAAAGCCATATATCTAAGATGAGCTCCTTAATTTATTTTGAAAATCCATTCCAGAGTTTCTACCTGGTTTGTCCATGTCACCTGAGGTTAAACTACCTTGTGGTTCTTCGTTCAGGAAAGGAGGGCAGTGTCTAAGTCCATCCGGGGCTCAGAGGAACGTGGAGGGAACTATTGGCAACCACTGCTCCTTCAAGTAAGCTCCTGAACCCGAAGGGCCCCATGATTCCAGAAACAGGAGGCCACGGGTTTTGTCGTTTTAAATGATCTTATTGGGGACTCGTACAACTCTTATCACAATCCACACATACATCCATTGTGTCAAGCACATTTGTACATTCATGGCCCTCATCATTCTCACAACATTTGCTCTCCACTTAAGCCCTTGGTATCAGGTCCTCTTTTCCCCCCTCCCTCCTTCTCCCCCCTTCTGCATGAACCCTTGATAATTTCAAAATTATTATTTTGTCATATTTTAAACTGTCCAACATCTCCCTTCACCCACTTGTCTGTTGTCCATCCTCCAGGGAGGAGGTTATATGTAGATCCTTGTAATCAGTTCCCCCTTTTTACTCCACCTTCCCTCCACCCTCCCGGTCACCACTGGTCCTGATGTTATCATCTGCCCTGGATTCCCTGTACCAGTGTACATCCTCTGATCTAGCCAGATTTGTAAGGTAGAATTGGGATCATGATCGTGGTTGGGGTGGTGGCAGGGAGGAAGCATTTAGGAGCTAGCTAGAGGAATATTGTATATTTCATTGTTGCTACACTGCACAATGACTGCCTCGTCTCTTCCTCGCGACTCCTCTGTAAGGGATGTCCAGTTGCCTACAGATGGGCTTTGGGTCCCCACTCCGCACTCCCCTTTATTCACAATTATATGATTTTTTTGGTTGTTCTTTGATGCCTGATAATTGATCTCTTCAGCATCTCGTGATCACACAGGCTGGTGTGTTTCTTCCATGTGGGCTTTTTTGCTTCTCAGCTAGACTGCTGGTTGTTACCTTCAAGCCTTTAAGACCCCAGATGCTATATCTTTTGATAGCTGGGCACCATCAGCATTCTTCACCACATTTGCTTCTGCACACATTTGTCTTCAGTGATCATTTTGGGAAGGTGGGCACCCACTGATATGATTTTTTGTTTTTTGATGTCTGATACCTGGTCCCTTCTAAACGTTGTGGTCACACAGGCTGGTGTGCTTCTTCCATGTGGGCTTTGATACTTCTGAACTAGATGGCTGCTTATTTATCTGCAAGCCTTTAAGACCCCAGATGCTATATCTCTTGATACCCAGGCACCATCAGCTTTCTTCACCACATTTGCTTATGTGCCTGCTTTGTCTTCAGTGATTGTGTTGGGAAGGTGTGCATAATGGAATGTCAATTTAATAGAACAAAGTGTTCTTGCATTGAGTAAGTACTTGAGTGGAGGTCCAATGTACATCTGCTGCCTTAATACTAAACCTATAAATAATATGCAGGTAGATATATTTCCCCACCATCCTATATGAATATATTTACATATGTACATGCCTGTATTTAGACCTCTATAAATACCCTTTGTCTCCTAGTTCTTTCCTCTATTTCCTTTTACTTTCCTCTTGTCCCACTATCATGCTCAGCTTTCATTTGGGTTCCAGTAATTTCTCTCTTTTACATTACCCTTGCTGAATCCCTCCCAGGTCTCTCACACCCTCCTTGCCACTAATTGTGGATCACTTGTTGCTCCCCAGTCTCTGGGTTGGTCAATACCACCTACTTACCCCCGCCTCCCCCTCTCCCATGTCCCCCAGGAACCATCCGTTCTGTTGTTTTCTCCCCCAGACTGTGCATACAACCTATCTTATCTAGCTAGATCTGTAGAGATAATAATATGCACACAAAAACAAGGCACAGCAAGACAAACTGACAAAAGAGAACACAACAATGACAACAAAAAAGAAAGCCAATGACCCACAAAAGAATGATTTAATTTAAAAAAAGAAAAAAAATTTTTTAAAGAAAGAAAAATCTATAAGTAGATCAAGGTCTGATTTTTGACCTCTAGGCATGTCCTTCAGTCAAGTCCAAGGGGGTGCCATGCTCTGGCCCCAGAATCTATCCTTTACACTCCCTCAGGAGCTCCCTGCTCTGCTCCCCCCGTTGCTCTGCCGCACGCCTTTAGTGTTTTGCCTCGGTGTCTCAGGGTCAGTCCAGACCAACCCTGACACTGCATCTCCAGTGTTGTCCCCCGTAGGGCCATGGGTCAGCGAGGGACACTGTGTCTCATAGTGGGACAACCATATATGGTCCACTCTGTGCATTGGCTGTTCAGAGTGGGGATATCGTCCTCCAGGTCTGGTGGGCGCAGATGTGCTCCACTCTCTCTTCCTCCCCATTCATTTGCTCCCGTGTGCTCTGATGATCAGAGCTGCAGCTCCAGTGCAGTCCTCTAAAGTAAATTCTTCGGGAGAGAGGGGCAGTCGAGCCCTCAAGCCCTTCCCCTGGATCCCTTTTCCATGCCAGCATGCTGCATTTGCATCCCAGAACTCTGGATTTAAGTCTGGCCCTTTTTCCCTGTGGAGACACAAATGGTACCCCCCCCTTGGGCGAGTCAGGTGGCCACAGGTTTAAGAAGGCCAAGGCCTCACTGTGAATGAGCTTTTGTAAATGCATGGTGTTATTATTATTAACGCGGCTTATATGAAATATTCATCACCAAATATCAAGTGAACATTTATAAGTCCCTTAAATGTACACTTGCCTTTTTTTAAGGGGAAAATTTACCTGAAATCAGAATTTCTGAAATCCAAGGGTATAGGAACATTGGTGTATATGTAAGCACCCATGTTACCATATGCTGGTTTAGCACTTTTTAGATTAGAAAACCACTTTGAAAGTGTTTCTATTTAATAAAACGCTACTTATTTGAACAGACTGTGGATAAAACTTAAATGATCCTGAAGGCTGACAATAAAATTCCATCTGCTTTGAAAGCACTTTGCAAATGATTACTTATTATAAAGCACATCTAAATTAATAGTATACTCTATAAAAATGAATGCCATGTCTTTAAACAACTCTTTGGTGAAAAACTAATCCATTGTGTTTTGTTTTCTCTTTTGAGTGTTTGGTGAGTGATACTTCTGTCACCATACAGCATTGGAGCGGTGGTGCCCCGACTCTGGTTTCCGTAGGCCTCTCAGCACAGCGCCTCCTGGAATGCCAAGCCTCACCACAGGCTGCAAGGGGGAGAGCGTAAAGCGGGGCCGGGGAGATAGTCATCCAAGGGTAAGTCCACTCGAGCCCACTGAGTGGACAGTGATTCAACGATGATGCCAAGTGGACACGAGGACACTGACTCTTACGTCTCCAGATGCCCTGGGAAGCCCGAAGTTGAAGGAAGTGTGCCTACAGGGCTGTTACTCTTAAGTATTCAACAGTGACCTAGAGACAGCCCGAGGCATGATTTTCTCATTTGCAAAATAATCACAGAAACTTAGATTTTATTAAACAACTGGAATTTCGGTATGCATCTAGTTTAAACCACTACACTACTGGGACTCCCTGTACATACATACAGTTTAAACTAAACTCACTGCCATTGAGCAGATTCTGTGTGTGTGTGTGTGTGTGTGTGCGTGCACGCATGTATGTGCGCGTGTGTAATTCTTGGCGCACAGAGGATCAAACAGTGACCTGCTCACTCAAAGGCTAGTGATTGGAACCCAGCAGCTGCTCGGTGGGGGTGAAAAACAACGGCTTCCATGAAGATTTGCATGAACACATGACCTGAACGTGTCTGGCTGTTGGGAGAAAGTGAATCTCAGGCAGTGAACATGGTCCATGTGCTAGGGGTAGCCAAAGGCTACATGTTTAAGTACACCCTACATGCCTTAAAGGCAGGATCTGGTCCAAAAACACTCATGGAAACCCCAAGTATTTCAGTTCTTCTTTTGACCCCCAAGGGCCAGCCTAAGTCAGAGCGTATTGAATGACCATTGTATCAATCATTTGAGTTGGGTTAGATGGGTTTGGGGCTACTTCTACCTCAAATGCAAAGTCATCTGACTGTGGATCATAATAAACCATGGATAACATTCCAGAACCCCTAACTGTGTGCATGTGTGACCTACACCCAGATCCAAGGTAGTTATACAAACAGAGTATGAGAGTATGTCATAGTTTAAAATCAGGAAAGATGAGCATCAGGGTGGAATCCTCTCACCATATGTATTCAATCTATATTTTGAGCAGATAATCAGAGAAGCTTGGCTATATGAAGAAGAATGCAACATCGGGATTGGGGACGGCTTATTAATAGCCTGCAATACGCAGATTACGTAACCTTGCATTGAAAATTAAGAGGACTTGAAACACTTGCTGATGAAGATCAAGGATTGCAGCCTTCAATATGGATGACAAGTCAATGTGAAGAAGACCCAACTCCTCTCAACTGGACCAGGGGCATGATAAATGGAGAAAAGTTCGAAATGGTCGAGGGTTTGTTTCTTGCTTGGATCCATAATCAATGCTCATGGGAGCAGCAGTCGAGAGAGCTAACAATGTATTGCATTGGGTAAATCTGCTGGACAATTCCTCATTAAAGTTTCAAAAGCAAAAATGCTACTTTGAGGTCTCAGGTGCACCGATCTAAGCCATGGTATTGGCAAGCACCTCATATGCATGCGGAAGCTGGGCAGTGAACACAGAAGACCAACCAAGAATCGATGCATGTGAACTACGGTGCTGGTGATGAACACCAAGAGTCCACGGAGGGCCAGAGAAACACACAGTCCGTCTCGGCAGAAGGACGGCCAGAATGCCCCTTAGAGGCAAGGACGGCGAGACTTCTCATACACCTTGTATGGGTTGTCAGGAGGGGCCAGTCCGCAGAGAAGGACAGCGTGTTTGGAAAGTGTAGGGGCAGTGGGAAAAGAGGAAGGTCCTCAACAAGATAGATGGACGCTGTGGCTGCGCTGATGGACTCAGCACAGGCACGCTGTGAGGGTGGCGCAGGGCCCGGCAGTGTTTGTTCGGTGTGCACAGGGTCGCTATAAGGTGGAGCTGACTCGATGGGACATGACAACAACACAACATAACCCACAGGGTTTGTGACCAACACTGTAGCAACAATGTGAGCGTCGACTTCTTTCTAAGCTCCTGCAGCGGCTGCATCATTGATGATGTGGGACAGAGTGAGTGGAATTGGGAAAGAGCCAGGGAGGCTCAGGATTCACCTGCCACGAGGGAAGCAGGTGGCTTTTTGAGAACTGGAAATGGACCTCACAGGTGTGGCTGTGGAGATGGTGGAGTCACACAGGGTGTCAGTCCAGGCGCCAGGATGGGGCTGCGATCCTGCTGAGTATGGGCTGTCTGCAGCCTGTGCCCCTGAGTGCTTTTAGAAACAGCGTGTGCCCCCTCCCCCGGCCCCCACCCCCGCCACAGGAGGACGGACCCACAGGCATGGGGTCATTGGGAGCGTTTCCAGGCACCCATCCTTCTACTCCCTTTCTTCGTTTCTGGAAGAAACACAGTGTCACTGAATTGCAAGGCGGGAATATTTCATTTCTAAAATCCTAACAGAAAGTTGGTGTCTGAAGACCACCTCTGGTTCACGAGACTGGCGTGCGTCCGTGGAAGTGGCTGCCACAAGGCCACGAGCCCTGGGCCCATTCAAGTTGGACACCTGCTGGCTGGTGCTTGTGGACCAGCAGGAGGTGTGAGGCTCAGCTCCTCTGCAGAAGAAGACGGCCACATGGCTCCTCCTCATCCTGGAAAACTGCACTCAACGCCCGGTGAGTTGATTTTAGACTAACGTGAGCCGGGTCGTAGAGCGGTGCAAAGGGAGAAGCGCATTCTGCCTCCAGCAGGTCTGCAAAAGACCCCCAAGAAGCACCAACACTGAGTAGGAGCCAGGACCCCAGTGGTGGCAGGATGCCCACCAATGCTGATGTCAGGGCAGCCACTGCCCACCCCCTGCCACACACACCCCCCGGCCTTGGCGAGGTTGTGACACGGGAGGTCCAACTGCCAGGTGGTTAGGGGCTGCGCATCACATAGCAGGCTCCTGCAGGTTCCTGCCCGGTTTGTAGCCTGAGGAGAAAGGAGTGTGGTCTGGTGCGGCGGGAACTCGATTATTGTGACCAAAAGGACAGACAGGATTTCCACGTAAATATCTTTCTAGGGAAACGACAAACAAACACCATCTCAAGGCAGTAGATGAAGAGGGCTTGGGGTGCATTTTTGGGTGAATAATAAATTTTTTCCTACTAAGTAGGAAACTAGATAAATGAAAACTTGCCCAACCCTGCATTTGCTGTTTACTGAGCAGTGCGTCTACTGACCACTTGGTGTCAGCTCACTCTGGTCAGGGTTGGAGCTAAATCATCCCCAAAGGCCAGTCCCGGCCTCTCCCTGGAACACGACTCCCTATGGGAAAGATGGCAGGACAAGGTTCAGGGCCCCTTTCCTCCATCCCCACACTGCTCTTCACTTCATAAAACAAAGCTGTGGGCATTTTAATTATGAATTAGTATTTTACTAAAGAACTTATTCATTTTAAAAATTCAAATTACTCTAAACAAAGCTTCAGCAAATGAGAGGAGCAAACAGCGCTCTGAAGCCATTTCAGACACTGGAAACCCAGTTCCTGCCGGAGTTAACGCACGTCTCATGCCTGGGGGTGCGCAGAGCTGGCGGAGAAGGACCACTTCCGATGGGCGTTCTGAGAAGAGCACCGTCCTAGCGTGTCTGGCTGTCACACTGTGGTGAGCTGCATCTTGCTGTGACGCTGGCAGTGTTGCCACTGCCGTCTCCAATGCCACAAGGGCCACCGTGGGGCAAGTGTCAGCCGAGCTTCCAGATTAGGACACATTGGGAAGAAAACCCAAGGCCATACTTGTGGAAAGTGTTGTGGTTGTAGTGGAGGTGGTAGTGGTGGTGGAAGTAGTGGTTGTAGTGGTGGTGGTTGTGCAGTCATGGAAGTGGAGGTGGAGATGGTGGAGGGGGACATGGTGGTTGTAGTGGTGATGGTAGAGGTGGAGGTGGTGGTGGTGGAGGAGGTGGAGGTAGTGGTTGTAGTGATGGTGGTGGTGGAGGAGGTTGTAGAAAGTGTGGTGGTGGTGGTGGTGGTAGAAGAAGTGGTGGTAGTGGTTGTCGAAAGTGTGGTGTTGGTGGTGGAGGGGTGATGGTAGTGGTGGAAAAGGTGGTAGTGTCTGTGGTTATGGAAAGTGTGGACATGGTGTTGGGGTTGGGGTTCGTGTTGGTGGGGGTGGAAAAGGTGGTGGTAGTGGTGGTGGATGTGTGGTGGTGGAGGTGGTGGAAGAAGTGGTGGTAGTGCTTGTGGTGGTGGAAAGTGTGGCTGTGTTGGTGGTGGTGGTGGAGATGATGGTGGAAGAGGTGCTGACAGTGGTCGTGGTAGTGGGAATGGTGGCGTTGGTGGGGGGTGATGGGGAGGTGATGGAGGTGGTGGTAATGGTCGTGCTGGTGGCAAGAGTGGTGTGTTGCTGGGGGTGGGGGTGGTTGTCAGGTGCCTTCTCCTCCATTTCAATTCCCGGCAGCTCTGCGCGCAGCAGAACAGTGCACTGCCCCACCCTGCACTGTCCTCACAAGCTTTGCTGTCCGTGAGCTCATTGTTGCTGCCACTGTGTCAGGGGCACTGAAAGTCTTCCTCTTTCTGCACACCCGTAGCACCCATCACTTCCTTCTCCAGGGACTGGCTCTTCTGATAACACATCCCAAGTATGTGAAGCATCCTTACTACCTTTGCTTTGAGGGAGTGTCCTGGCTGCACTTCGTCCAAGTCAGGCTTCTTCATTCTGGCAGTTCACTCCCAGAGTTCAAGCTCCTGCCCGCGAGTCGATGCCGACTCACAGCGACCCCACAGCACAGGGTGTAAGCGTCTCTGCGGGTTTCCAGGACTGTGACTCTATGGGAGCAAAGGGCCTCGTCTTTGTCCTGAGGAGAAGCCGGTGGTTTCTACCTGCGGACGTGTTGGCAGCCCCTTGTGTCCCCCCACTAGTCGTCCACAGCACCTTCAACCCCAGGGTTCAGGTCTGCCATTTTTCCTTTTCTCTTCCTTATTGGTTGTCAAAGTTTCACATGCTTCCGTGGCAATTGAACATACGCTGGTGACGGACAGGTACACCTGGGTCCTCCAAGTGACATCTCCAGAGTTTAACACTTCTATGCAGTCTTTGTACCAAATTTGCCCAGTTCAATTTGTCGTTTTATTTCGTGGTGACTGTTTTCATGGGTGTTTATTATGGACCTATATAAAATGAATTCTTTGAAAACAGCCATCTTTTCTGCAGATGCAGTGGCACTGCCTTTGGATTTGGGTGTGAGGGCTTTGTTTTCTTTAAAGTGAGGCACGGTGCATACTGTAGCTGTGGTCCTTGATTCTCGTCAGTGAGGGCTTGAAGGCTGCTTCAAGGTGGCACATTGCCAACTGTTCGTGAGACATCCTCCCACCATGCTGCTCTTCTTCTTCACATGTTTCTTCCTATAGTTCAGCCTCTCAGGTGATCTGCTCTGCATGCAGATTGCACAAGTACGATGAAAGGATACATCCCTAACTCACACCTTTCCTGATTTTAACCCAGGCAGTGTCCCCTCGTTCTGTTAGGAAGCCTGAGTTGGGTCTTCGTACAGGGTTGTTTTCTATAGCTCTCAGTATGGCATCTGGAGCCTGAATTCTTACAGCTGGATCAATGCTGGGCGCGTTCTTCCTTTTTGAGTTTCTAACTGTAGGTCTTTGCACATTTCTTGATAGCACTTTATTTTGATTTCTTGAGCTGCCCTTGGAAATCTCTGCAGTGCTTTTGCACTCGAGAGTAAGTTTCAGGGTCTCCCACGACTCCCCTTCTGTCTTTTCTCTCTTTCCTGTGTTCTTACATTCTTTGTGTCTGCTGTCCTACATGTCCCTTCGCGCTCACCTGCTCGTTGGTGCTCGGTGTGCCGACCACGTTCTGGAGATGGTCGGTCCTTCCAGGTGGGTGTGCTCTCAAGGCTGCACGTTGACTCATGAGAATTGTTGTTTCTCAGCGTCAGCATGAGCAATTGACGGTCTGCTTTGCTCCTGGCTTGATCCCTTTCCAGTCTTCCCATCATGGATTCCATTTGATCCCCGTGGATATCATCACAGGATGTCTGTGTACAGACTCCATTTATATTGTTAAAAAATGACATTCCAAATGAATCAGTTGTTAGATTTGCAAACCCTCATCGATTTTCAGATTCATTTTTTTCCATCAAGGCTAGTTTCCAGCTACTGATCCTTCTTTTCAATGCATGCATTTCAATCACCAATCATTATCAATTGATCTTGTTTCATGTCTGATACATTTTAGACTACAGAAGTTCTTTATTGTTGTATTAGTGGTTGGTGCATAAAAATTTGAATGATTCTATGATGAGTCAAAAATATTGCTATAAATGATAGAAACCTTTATTAAACAAAAATGTGCATTTCTAGAGTTTCAGAAATACAAAGATTGTATCAATTCATAACATGGCTTAATAACAACATAATAATTCATGACATAACTAAATTCCCTAGTGTGGCTAACATGTTTAGCACTCAGCAGCAGTGACTTGCGTGGCCACAGGAAGTTCACTAGCAAGCAGAGGTCAGGAGCCCCTTGGTGGTGAGTGGAAAGCACAGCACTGGACACACAGACTGCACTGCCAAGACAGGCACCAGTGACCGCTGCGCCCTTGCAACTGTGCTGCCTCCCGCAGCAGGCTCCCAGTGAAGCTTCCTGCGTGCGTATGCCAGCTCCCTGCCACCTACGTGCCGCTGTGGCTGCGTGCACATGAGTGTGCTTCCGGTCCCCTGGAGGGGATGTGTGCGTGCGTGTGTGTGGGGGAGGGGGGCTGCTTGCCTGGTTCCACCTCTGAAAGTGCTGTGCGTGTGAGCACGCACCCCATGAGGTGGTGTGTGTGTGTGCTGTAGTCGTGTAAGAGTGCTCCTTCAGCTTCTGCGAGTCAAAGTGCTGCGTGTGAGTACGGCTCCGTCCCCTGCGTGTGTCAGCATGCTGCAGCTCCACAAGGTGACAACTGTGTGTGAGCCCGCTTCATCTAGCTTTCTACGAGGTACCCTCTGTGTGTGAGTGCTTTCCCCACGAACACTGCTGCTCCCTGTGAGGTGGCTGCTGTGCGAGGGCGGCTGAGCTCTGTGTGCGTGCTGCTGACACCCTGGTGCAGAGAAGCAGTGCCATGAGTGAGCACGCTCCCAAGGGTGCTGCAGCTCCCTGTGATGTGACCTCTGCATGTATGCGTGTGGGGAGGGTGCTTCTCCCACTCCCCACAAGATGACAACTGCGTGTGAGAGATCATGCTGCAGCACCTGTGTATGTGGCAAAGCTCTGTGTATGTGAACACCACTTCAGCTCTCTGCAAGGTGATGTGTGTGTGTGTGTGTGCGCGTGTGTGTGTGTACTATGGTTCCCCACAAGAATAAGCCCACTGTGCCCCTTCTGGGCAGAACTTGCCCTGAGCCCAAAGTGAAGTCCACTCACAACTGAACTTAGAACATGTGCACTTTATTCTATCAGAATGGGATTCTATTCGGATACAATTCTCAAGTCTTTACTTGGCTGGAGGTTTCCATAATGTGATAGGTAGGCTTATTGTGCCAACCAATATGAACATGTGGGATTAATCAGGTCAAAGTTTGATTGGAAGGCAAGGAGATAAATGGCTCAATCAGCAAGGCCCGCCCCTCTCCACTGCTCTCTGGTGATCAGATCAGCATGCAGCTGCTTTAGCTAGTTCTCTGCCTCAACCTGTGAGCTACATCACTGTGGGACAGCCAACCCATGGATCATGGCACTAGAGCTTGAGGTTCCTTCGAGACCTGCTTCGCCATGCTGCTGGTGTGTACATCCATGAGCTCGAGGCTGGCGTATCCTGTCGCCTTGCATTGAATGAGTTCGATATTCCATCCTGGCCTGCTTCCCTAAGCTCCTGAGCTGCTAACTGTTGGTGACCTGCCCTGCTGTTTGCTTCCTGTGGCCGGTCTGCTTGCATTACTCAAGGGAAGATTCAGCTCTCTGCTTCCTTGACCTTGGATCCAGCAGCCCTTGTGAATTGAAGGACTTCTAGTATATTAACTATTCCACGGAAGTGTGTTGAACTCCGTACTGCTGTGTAGACTAACTAGCTGTTATATTCCTTCATGCTGTATATATCTATCCATATATATGATTATGATTATATGTATATATTCATAAGTGTCCTGGTTTTTTCTAGAGAACCCTGTCTAACAAGCATAGAAAATCATCATTTTTATTTCTGCAATTTTACTGATTTATCAACCCTCCCATTAGCTTGCCATGCCCCCCACCCCCCAGCCCCGGTCTCCCCTTTGTTGTATATCACCTTCCCCTTTACCAGGTTACCACCTGGGCCAAACAGAAGAACAATTGTGAGGATGGCACAGGTTGGCAGTGCTTTGTTCTGCTATTCATAGTGAGCTGTGACTCTGAATTGACTTGATAGCACCTCATAACACGGAGAAGCTTTTCAAACAGCTTGTGGGGAAATGCAGTGAAGACCTAATCCGCAACTTAAAGTCAAATGCAGCATTAGCCCCCTAGCCTTTCCGTTAGGAGTCCAAGTCTGCCCAACAGCAGCGCCATAAAACGTGCTCTAATAGGATCGTGGAATTTTCCCACTAACTTTTTGAATCACCCTTGTATTTAGTGGTGCAATGAAAATGTCAAGAAGGTCCACTAAAATTATTGTTACATCAGCAAACCATTTTAAATCACTTTAATAAGGGGAAGAACAGAGGAACACAACACTGCCCCTGTGTCCAGTCCCACAGAGACTCAAGGTCCCCGTCAGATCATTTTAGGAAAACATGTTCTGAAAATCCAGGCAGCTGATTTCAGCGGATACGACAATCTTAGATTTCTACTGGAGATGTAAGGAATGTCTTTCTCCTTTCTTTGCCCTTGGCTCAGTACAAGCACTGAGAAATGAAAGTCGTAGTCCACAAGGGCCTGCTGGGAAGCCCCTCCTCTGGAGTATTTCTCTGGAGATGTCTTCATGGGACAAGTGGACTCCTAAATCTATTTCATAATACCCTGAAATAAATCTACCCCCTTTTGAGAAACAGCAATAGCAGACATCCTGGTGACTAACTCCTCAGGTGGGTTCCATCCTGTCTGGAAGATGGTGCTCACCAGAGTCGCAGTAGGTGAGGGCCGGTGGACTCTGTGCAAATGCACTGGAGACGCAGGGCACTTCCCTGTCAGAGACTTACGTAAAGCGATGCACAGCCCTTGACAGAGTTTTGTCAGTTCTTCTGAGAGGATGGAAAGGAAACAGGACCAACGGGGACCAGTGGGAAGGACACAAAGCTTTCTATGTCCACCCCTTATCTTATCAACAACCGCCTTGTTGTCAGAGCATGTAATGACCAAGCCATCTGCATTTTGCAAGGAAGAATCAAATGCATCTCATTCTTTAAAAGCAAAATGCTGAAGGGAAAATTGTTGAGTGAAGAACCAGGGAGAGGCATGTTGGGATGCAGGTGGATCAGCTGGACACGGGACAAAGTCTGAGAATCTTGCTTGGGATTGTTAGGTGCCTCCAGGTCTGTCCTTTGCACAACAGAAAGAAGCACTGCACAGGGTCCTGTGGCTTCCTCAGCACCTCAGAACCCCCTTAGGGCTACCTGCCGAGCACTATGCGGGACAGGAGAGCAGTCAGACCTGCAAAACAGCTTCCTGTTTGAGGGAGAGCACCTTCCAGGCAGGTACTCTGCCCTGGGTTGGGTCCACACAGGCTTCCTGTCATTTCCACTCCAGTCTGCAGTGAGCATTGTGCACACGCCTCACCCACTCACTTTCACATGCACATGCCACGCACGCTAATAGAGACACTCACATATGCACACACACTTCTCTCACACACTTGCACACTCACGCACACACTCATGCGTGCTCTCTCACACACACTAGCACACTCACACCACTCTGACCAGAAGTAACCGGCAGTTTGAACAGCAGACTATGGTGAGCTCATTCATAGGCCCCCGTGTGGCCGTGTGGGCACACATAAAACCCCACAAAAGAGAAGACTCTTTCTAGCTTCCTTCCTATCCTCCCCTGTCCAGTTTGAGCACACAGCTGTGACCCTCAGGAGGACTTGCGAGAGGCTCCTGCACAGAGGCCCTCATCTGCCAGGTTGGGGAGCCAGCCGGAGCACACTCTGCACTGCTGGCCAGTGGGAGCAGGGGCTCCCAGGACCAGATCAAGGGGCTGTGAGCCAGAGAGCCCAGGACAAGATGGACTGACACAGTGGCTGCCATCATGGGCTCAAACCCAAGAATGAGGGCAGGCTAGTGCATTGCCCGCGTGTTGATCCTTTGGTTGCAGAGACACCAGCCCATAACATCACCACCACCACCACCTTTAGATGGACTTTTCTTTTGTCCCTTGGCAACCAGAGCCCCTTGGGAGGAATGAGGGTGAGCATGTCAGGTTGGGCGGCTCCCCTGAACCTTGGCCCTTCCCAGAAGGTCAGCTGCTCATACTGTGGTGTGGACAGTCTCATTCCCATGGAGCTCCCTGGGGCGCTCGCTGATCATTTGTGTTGGCTGCGGTTGTTCTGGGGGCGCAGCGACACATGCCTGCAAGCCCTTTCAGCGCGTTTGTTCGTCCGTGCTCCTGAATCTCCTCTCTTCCATCCAGGCGCTGACCCACCCCTAAGTTGACTACTTGGCGGGTCCCCACTATCACCCCTGGGATTTTCACTGGAGCTATCTGTTGGGGTTCAAGGGACTGGAGGAGACCACATCCTGGAAGACTTGGACTCTCTCCCTTGAAGCCCCTGCACTCCCACTCTGGCGACTAGGTGGGGTGGCGGGGATCCCCGCCCGGCGCTTCGTGAGCTCCCCGCAGCTCTGGGCAGCGGCTGCGCCTGTGTCTCCCGCCGGGCACCCTGGGGTGCAAACACTGAGCGCAGCGTGCTGGGCGCTCACAGCCAGAGACCAGCTTTCCTCGCGCGGCGGCGGCGGCGGCGGCAGCCCGGGCCCTGAGCCCGCGAGGCTCTGCGGCGCCTGGGAGGTGGGGGTCGCGCGGGGCGGAGCGCGCCCGGGCGGAGCTGCGGGACCAGGGCCCGGCCCACCTCGGCGCGGACCCGGTCACCTGTCCCCGCCGGGCCCGCCCAGGGAGGGGAGGGCGGCTGCGCCCGCCGGGCTAGAGGAGACGCGGGGCGGCGCGCGCAGAGCTGGGCTATGGAGCTGCTCCGAGGAGCCGCGCTCCGGGCGTTGCTGCCGTTGCCGCTGCTACTGCTGCTGAAGCTGCTGCTGGGCGCGCGGGGCTGGGGCGCCGCCGACGCACGTGAGTACTGCGCTCCCCGAACTTCCCGGGGCTAGTCGGCTGGGCGCCCCGGGAGAGTGGGCTGGCCCCCGGTCTCCCGGCTAAGCCGCAGCCCAGCGCGACACCGGGCGCTGGCTGCCTCCGTGCGCTCCGGACCGGTGCGCGCCGCCTGCCCCGCTGGCTGTCGCGCCAGGGACCCTTCACTGCCCCCTGGGGAGGCGGGTGGTCCCAGACCCTCGGCGGTCCCGCCACAGGCGCCTGAGGGACCCTTTGCCGCACCCTCAGAGGCGGGTGGTCGCAGAACCACAGACCGAGCCTCATCTTCCCGCAGGGCTCCAGAGAGGCGCCTGCTGCAGGGAAGGGTCCGGGGAAGGGTCCCAGGAGGCTGACCTTGGCACCGGAGGGTTGTGCTGGAGGGAAAGGCAGGTCTCCCGGCGGGTCCCTCAAACTTGGGTGGTGGGTGATGGATCTCTGGGTCCCAGTTACGGAACAGAATTTGGTTCGTTTTGTCTGGCTTGGAGTCCAGTTCCTATGCTGGGGCCGGGGCGGGAGTGTCAGCCCCTCTTTCTGCTCTACTAACCTTTCACTGCCGAGGGAGGGAAAGGCTCCGCGTGATGAGATGCCCGCTCAGGAAACTTTTCCTGGTTAAACACAGGGCAGGGGGAGACGGGCGCCCCATCCTGGGCAGATTTTTCTTTTCCGCGGGGGCCAACATCCCTGCGGCTGGGCAGGGTGAGCACTGGTTAGGGACAGTGGGTACCTCAGAAGTTCACGAGGGTTGGAGAGGCAAGCCGAGGGCCAGGAGACTCCCCCCCAGGGACCTGGCGCTGAGCACGGGGCCCGCCCTGGGGCCAAGGGCTTCCGGAGGGCTGTCCCCTCAGGAGCCGAAGTGTGGGCCCTGGGCACCCCCAGGAGCCGCAGCGGAGCCCGGCTGTGTCCTTCATCAGATGGGAACTTCACCAGGCTACGCGACTGCGTGATTCTGTGTCTACATCCCCATACCTGCATCACGTTACATCTAAGCTATGTACACACACGCACACAGGCACACACACGAGGAGCGTCAAAAGTTCTTGGGGGAAAGTCCACTAGCCTTTTCTTTTTTAGCCCAATATCCCATGAACTCGTCGAAGCCCCCTCGCGTGGATGATGTATCCGTATAGCCCAAGTATGTCAGCCCTGCACCGACACCGACATTTTCCTTGACAAAAAAGCACCAAACGGATTAAAACCCTTTTAGCACTTGTGGGGAAGTGGCTGGCCATCAGCTCCTGGTGATAGTCCCAGGTCTGGGCACTAGGGGCCGCTCTTAGGACTTGGGAAGCTGGCCTGAGGGGGTTCCTCCAGGCTAGTGGGCACCATCAGAGCCCATCCTCCTGTGCGTGGGGAAATCAGGGAAGATGCTTGGCAGAGGTCTTGGAGCGTGCACCCCGTCTGGGGGTGCTTGGTGTCTGCCACCCTCAGATGGGGACCAGAGCGAGTTTGTCTCTGGTGAGGTCCCTGCCGGAAAAGTAATGCTTAAAATGAAGAACTGATTTGTATGAACACAGCCTTCCTGTGTTCAGGAAGTATTAATCTTCTGAGTGAAGAATAATAAAGTCTATAAAGTCAAATGACCAAGAAGATTGTCTGCACATAACTGGAGCATCCACACATAGGGAGATGTTTTAGTGCTTTGCAGATGAAAGTGAAATGTAATGGTGTCATCATCATGTGCCTGTGATCCTCCTGAGTGGGTTGCTTTGAGACCACACTGTGGCGTGAGAGCCACTAAGGGACAGGTAGGAGCCCTGGCTCCAGGGCAGCTCTTTGACATGGAGGCGATGGGAAGTTAGTTTGGGGAATAATTATGGATTTGGAGAGGTTAGAGAAATAGGTTGAGAAGAGAGAATTGTGTATGTTTACCAGCAGACATACCGTTTAAGAAGTCACCCACGTAAGCATTTGGGTGGCACTCTGCTTTCTGGGAAAAGTTGCGGTAATCACTCGTTAATCTACCAGAGAAGTCAGTGGGTCAGCACACATAGGCACTCCTGGGTCCCTGCACAGACTCCAGGCGAGCTACCCAGGCTGCCTCCCATGGCCCCAACAACTCTTACACACACACACACAGCACTGGTTGGGCCTTCACCAGCCTGGGCGGCACCTAACACAGAGCCTGTCAGGGGTCACCATGTGCCAGGCCTCCGGCAGGCAAGTCTTGACCTGGCCAGGCTGGCGCTGTCTGTCTTGAGGGTTGTGCTCTGTTAGGAGGTTCTGCACGGGCACTCTGCAGCACTAGGCTCCTAACAACAGAGTTGGAGGTTCAAGTCCTGACTATAAGTGGTGCCTACAAGACAGACCTGGTGATCAGCTTGTGGGCCAAGAGCATCGAAAGGGCCATGGTCTACCAAAGGACAAGTTCATCCAGATGCTCCTCATAGGCAAGAATGATGAGATTTTGTGTTACCTACTTCGGACATGTTGTCAGGAGAGAAGACTGGTCCCTAGGGGAGGGACATCACACTTGACAAAGTGGAGGGGCAGCAAAAAGTTAGGAAGGCCCTCATCAAGATGTATGGACATGGTGGCTGCCCCCATGGGCTCGAGTACCCTCACAATTGTGAGGCTGGGGCAGGCCTGGGCAGTGGCCCCTCTTGGGGCCCATCGGGCTGCTATGAGTCAGAACCGACTGGCCCTGAACAACACTGCCTGCTTAAAACTAGGGGGTCTGCACCTTTAAAAATGATCAACCGTGTGAGATAGAGGGGCAGCATTGGCTTAAGACAAAGCCCCGAGGGGTGTGGAGAGAGGAGGAAGTAGAACCGCAAACATGGGGAGGGGCCCTGAAACAAACAGGTACGAATTGTTGAATGGAGACTGAGCGACTGAGCTCCCCTGTAGAGCTTACGCCAATTGACAATAAAATGCTTCGAAAGCACCAAAGTGAAAGCTAAGCTATGGGGGCCGGGGTAGGGGTGGGGGCTAATGCAGTGCAGGGAGAACGGATCTCCTCTGTATGAACATGACAGCCTGGCCCACCTCAGGCAGAAGGAGCCCTTAGAGTTGTGTTTCTGATGGCAGTGATGGATCACACTCTCAGAGGGGGCAGAAACCACTCGGTTCGGGACCTGCTCCACAGCCCGGGCATGAAGCCCAGAGCTCTAACGGCACCAGGATCAATGACTATCCCTCCTGAAATCATCAGCGGTACCTCCCTGGATCCATATTCACCACAGTGGCAGCACACCAAGCCCCTCCACACAGTGTTCGCTGACACTGTTTTGTCAGGACTTGGCGATGACATATGGCTGAAGGAGATGTGTATGAAGGCCAAGTCACGGTTCATTTCAGAGTCAACTCGGCTAGGTAGTGGTGCCCAGTTATTTGTTCAAACACTAGTTTAAATTCCATATGAAGTACCAAAACATCAAAGCAACATAGACCCTATGTATAACATATATATATAAATAAAAACCCACCACCTCCAAGTGAGATCTGACTCATAGCGACCATCAGGACAAAGTCAGACTGCTCCCTCGGGCTTCCCAGGCTTTACATGTTTACAGAAGCAGACTACCTCATCTTTACCCCACGAGGCCCTGGCAAGCTTAACCCACTGGTGTGTTGGTCACTCAGGGTTTTTTGTTTTTTTTTAGTCAGTGAGTGAGAGAGTGAGTGAGTGAGTGAGTGAGAGAGTGAGATAGTCAGTAAGTGAGATAGTCAGTGAGTGAGTGAGTCAGTGAGTGAGAGAGTCAGTGAGTGAGAGAGTGAGTGAGTGAGAGAGTGAGTCCACTCAGGGTTTCATTCACTTACATCTACAGTTGGAGGAATCCCTTGTAGTGTAATAGGTTATGTGTTGGGTTGCCATTAGAAACCACCAGCTGCTCTGTGGGAGCAAGCCGAGTTTCCCTCTCCCATAAAGACTCGAGAAACCCAACGAGTTGCTGTGAGTCAGCATTGACTCAGTGCCACCAGCTTGGTTCTGCTTTTTAATATTGTTTGTGCACATCTTAGAATCATAATATAGATGTTACCCAGAGAGACCAGTCCTTGAAAAGGCTGTTGGCCTTGGAAAAGTTGGAAGTCAGCAGAAAAGAGGAAGACTTGACTGGGCGACTGACAGAGTGGCTGCAGAGTGTGGTCACGGTGAGCGGGGGCGGGCTTCATTCTGCTGTACTTCGGGTCACTGTGAGTCAGAAACTACCAGATGGCAGCAAGCACATGCGCGTGCGTGCACACGCACGCACACACACACACACACACACACGCACTCACATGCATACCAAAGCAAGGAGGGAACCATCCTAACAAATGTAGCCCTCGTTTCTGAGACTGATCGGGGTGCTTGGCCAGTTGGAAAAAGGGGTAAGCTCAGGTCTTCTTGAACAGCAGTTTCAGATCGCCATTCTGTAGTCATTTGTGCAGGCCAGGCCAGTCAGGTGATTTCTCAGCCAGGCAGGGCTCCCTTTGCTCCCTCACGCTCGCTCGTATCTGCGTGTTGTCAGGCATGTGCTTGACTCAGCAGGTTGTGATCTGTTGCTGCTTGTTTACTCTGATCCTCGGGGCACAGTGAGTATGCACGCCATCCCCTCTGTGCCTCACAGGTAGGCTTTGTTGTACCTCCTTACCCGTTTACACAGCGAACTGGTCTATACTCACCGAATACCCACCTCTCCCAGGAATCCTTCGGGGGCGGAGGGGGGGGCGGCGGCAAGGGAAGGGGCTGGAACACAGAAGCAGATGGGCTCAGTCTCTATTGAGGGAGCATCATTCTCCTCAACCACCAGCAGAGAACAGCATGGGCTGCAGATAGAGGGAAAACTCAACTCCGAGTGCAGGGCCCTGGTCTGCCTCCCATCACCGCTTCTCTGTCTCTGCCCTGCGTTTCCCTGTGTGCATGGAGGGACTCTGCCTCCCAACCCCTGTGCACTTACTCGTCAACTCAGTCTGGAGCCTGCTACAGCCTTGTCAGCTACAATCAGACCCCGACCACGAGCCACACTGGAAGCGGCGTGTGTGTGTCTGCACTTCTGCCTTTGACCCTTCTCCCTGGCCAGGGATCAGCAGATGCTACTGACACTGGCTTTTAGCAGAGTTGTCTCCCTTGTTCCGTCTGATTCAGCTTTAGCGGTCGTTCCCCACCTCCCTCCACTGGAGCGTATTCTTTCATTTCTTTTCCCAAACATCACCAACCGTGTGCTTTCTTATTGCCCCCTTCCCGTGTGAAAGAGGTCAGGCCATGTCTATGTTCTTTCCGCTTAGCAATAGGTCCTGGCCATCATCTTTTGTTGTAGACACCTTCATCTCCATCTCCTCAGCTCACAGCACCTCGCTGCACAGGCATGGTCCTCCACTGTCCACACGTAGAAATGGTTCTCCGTGTGAAGATAATGAGGCACTCAATGACCATGTGCAAATGCAGTCCCAGGTAGCTGTAGGCGTACTTTCAGGGTCAATGTCAGGCAGTGAGAAGTCACTGTTATGGGGTCTGGCAGCTCCATCCAACCTGGCATCCTGCCGCTTGGCCCTCCTGCCCAATCTCAGAGGACCTGCTCCCCCGGCCCAGCCTCCCCAACTCAGTCACCCGGTTTCTGGGTTTTCGCCACAGCATCAATGGAGAGGTGATTTCATGGTGGTTTCAATGCACCATGTTCTCTTGTTATGAGTAAAGTTGGGCATGTTTGCATCTATTTAGGTGCCATTTTTACCAATTTTAAAGACTTGTTCATCCACCTATTTTGCTTACATTCCTGTAGAATTTCTGCAGTTTCTCTTCCATCTACAAAGATCCTTTATAGCTAAAATGTTAATATTTTGTGACTTAAGTTACAAATATTTCCCCACACATTGTAATTAATTTGTTGATGATATTAATGTAGTTGTTTTATTTTCCTTTTTTTAATGTGGAGGAGTCCAGCCAAAACAGGCAGTGCACGGCCACTGGGTCCGTCCGGCGCATGGTGACCGTGCGCAGAAGCACGTGTCTGTGGAGACTTGCGGGGGCACGGTTTCATCTCTCTTGCATGGTGTGCTTCAAAGGCCAGCCCTGTGGGAGAAACATGAACATTTTTGAAATGGAGCCAGATGATTTCACCTTTCGTCCAGGCATATGGGTTTCTGGTCTTTAATGGAGAGCCTCTCCTCACTGATGGTACAGTGAAATCCCCACATTTCCCTAACACAGCACTGTGTTTATAGGCCGCACCTCTGACCCACTTAGGGCTCATTCTTCTGTATCTAATTTGGCAGCTCGGATATCCCAACAAAACTTGTGGAAAGGACTCTTTGCTCCGTGGTCGGAGATTTGTGTCTCTTGACCAATCATGTTTAGATGTACACTGGGATCTACTTCTGGCCACCTCCTCCATTCCCTCGGCCTGTCTAAGGAACCCCCTGCAGTGCACTGTCTGTTCTGTCAGGATGCCTGCAGTGCACTGTCTATTCTGTCAGGTCCCCTGCAGTGCACTGTCTGTTCTGTCAGGATGCCTGCAGTGCATAGTCTATTCTGTCAGGACCCCTGCAGTGCACTGTCTATTCTGTCAGGGCCCCCTGCAGTGCAGTGTCTGTTCTGTCAGGACCCCTGCAGTGCAGTGTCTATTCTGTCAGGATGCCTGCAGTGCACTGTCTATTCTGTCAGGACCCCCTGCAGTGCAGTGTCTATTCTGTCATGACCCCCTGCAGTGCAGTGTCTATTCTGTCAGGACCCCTGCAGTGCACTGTCTATTCTGTCAGGGCCCCCTGCAGTGCAGTGTCTGTTCTGTCAGGACCCCTGCAGTGCACTCTCTATTCTGTCAGGATGCCTGCAGTGCACTGTCTATACTGTCAGGACCCCCTGCAGTGCAGTGTCTATTCTGTCATGACCCCCTGCAGTGCAGTGTCTATTCTGTCAGGTCCCCTGTAGTGCACTGTCTGTTCTGTCAGGATGCCTGCAGTGCACTGTCTGTTCTGTCAGGGCCCCTGCAGTGCACTGTCTATTCTGTCAGGTCCCCTGTAGTGCACTGTCTGTTCTGTCAGGATGCCTGCAGTGCACTCTCTATTCTGTCAGGATGCCTGCAGTGCACTGTCGATTCTGTCAGGGCCTCTGTAGTGCACTGTCTATTCTGTCAGGGCCCCCTGCAGTGCAGTGTCTGTTCTGTCAGGACCCCTGCAGTGCACTGTCTATTCTGTCAGGACCCCCTGAAGTGCACTGTCTATTCTGTCAGGATGCCTGCAGTGCACTGTATGTTCTGTCAGGGCCCCTGCAGTGCACTGTCTATTCTGTCAGGTCCCCTGCAGTGCACTGTCTGTTCTGTCAGGACCCCTGCAGTGCACTGTCTATTCTGTCAGGGCCCCTGTAGTGCACTGTCTATTCTGTCAGGACCCCCTGCAATGCACTGTCGATTCTGTCAGGGCCCCTGTAGTGCACTGTCTATTCTGTCAGGTCCCCTGCAGTGCACTGTCTGTTCTGTCAGGACCCCTGCAGTGCACTGTCTATTCTGTCAGGATGCCTGCAGTGCACTGTCGATTCTGTCAGGGCCCCTGTAGTGCACTGTCTATTCTGTCAGGACCCCTGCAGTGCAGTGTCTGTTCTGTCAGGACTCCCTGCAGTGCACTGTCTATTCTGTCAGGACCCCCTGCAGTGCACTGTCTATTCTGTCAGGATGCCTGCAGTGCACTGTATGTTCTGTCAGGACCCCTGCAGTGCACTGTCTATTCTGTCAGGACCCCTGCAGTGAACTGTCTATTCTGTCAGGCCCCCCCCTGCAGTGCACTGTCTGTTCTGTCAGGACCCTTGCAGTGCAGTGTCTATTCTGTCAGGTCCACTGCAGTGCACTGTCTATTCTGTCAGGACCCCCTGCAGTGCACTGTCTATTCTGTCAGGACTCCCTGCAGTGCACTGTCCCATTCTGTCAGTGCCCCCTGCAGTGCACTGTCTATTCTGTCAGGGAACTGTCGTGTTCTCATGGATGGACTCCCTTCACCACCTTTCCCTTTCTCACACTTTCCCCACTACCTTTCTATCTTTGTCTCTCTTTCCACACATCAAAACCTGGCTCACACAGATTTCATTGGGAAAGGAAAGGGAAGGTTTAGATGTTTGGGTAATTTGAGGTAAGTCATAAAGGCTCTGGAAACATTTTATTGGGAACTCATACAACTCTTGTTACAATCCAACCATCCATTGTGTCAAGCACATTTGTACATTGGTTGCCATCATTATTCTCAAAATATTTTCTTTCTACTTGAGCCCTTGGTATCAGCTCCTCATTTCCCCCTCCCTCCCTGCCCCCTCCCTCACACACCCTTGATAATTTATAAATTATTATAATTTTGTCATATCTTACACTGCCCTACGTCTCTCTTCACCCACTTTTTCTGTTGACCATCTCCCAGGGAGGAAGTTATATGTAGATCCTTGTAATTGGTTCCCCTTTTCTACCCTACTTTCCCTCCACCGTCCCAGTATTACCACTCTCACCACTGGCTCTGAAGGGATCATCTGTCCTGGGTTCCCTGTGTTTCTAGTTCCTATTTGTACCACCAGTGTACATCCTCTGGTCTAGCTGGATTTGTAAGGTAGAATTGGGCTCATGGTAGTTGGGGGTGGGGGAGGAAGCTTTAAAAAACTAGAGGGAATTTGTACATTTCAATAGTGTTATGCTGCACCCTGACTGACTCATCTCCTCCCCACAATCCTTCTGTAAGGGGATGTCCAGTTGCCTACATATGGACTTTGGGTCCCCCAATAACATCTTTACACTGGTATAATATCCTTATTCTTGTGTCTTTTATTAAAATACATTAGCATGAGTCACTCTATCATAGAGGAAAAATAAAAGAAGTGATGTTTGGTAATTTAGCTGAAGCTTGGGAAATAGACTCACAAAAATATAGAAACCAACATTTCTGCAAATGTTTTGATTATTAACTTTTAGAATTACTCTCTAAGACCTGATTTTCTGACAAATAAAGAGTGTTAACAGTTGTGCCCATAGTCTGTGAATGGTGATTAATCATTTTTAAAACACTACATTAAGATGACCAGTCACTCAAAGCCACACAATTCTGAGGGTGGGGATCATCCCACCGACAGGAAGTTGAGGGTGGCTGACCTTCGTCTCTGGGTGGGACCGATGAGGCAGTACAGTTGCCCTAAAGCAGTCAGACCACCCCACCGAGGAAGTGGAGATGGAAGAGAAAATCCTCAAGAGATTGGACCAATTGGACTTGGCTGTTTTTCCCTGAAGATGAAGAACGCAGGCAGGCTATGAAATGCTTACCATAATGCCGCCTCAGTAACTGGGTGCCCCTTCAGCTCCTGGCTAAACTGACCTGCATTTCAGACATGAGTGCCCCTGGCTGGTGCCTCACTCACTATGATCCCTGATGGCCGTGACGCCAGCCCCTAAATGCTTCACAGTGACACTGAGTGCCCCAGAGGGAACCGTTCCTGTCGGGGCGAGGACTGAAGTGATGTCAGCTCCAGGTCATTTTGGCTGAATCATTTAGAGTGACTGTCGTGTCTGCGATTACATGCACATACCGTCTCTCTGTCACACTCTCTCTCTCACACAGTCACACATGAATGCTCACACACAGTCGGACACACATTCTCTCTCTCACAAGCACACCCTTTGATACACACACTCTCTTACACACAGTTGTACACATACACACACACACACAGTAGTGGATGACGCTATGTAACAAGGAGACCTTGCTTTTCCCATCTCATTTTCACAGCACATCATTTCTTGCACTTAGATGCCTCTGTACATAAAAACCCCAACTCTATTGCCTTTGATGCATTCAGAGTCTTTGCTCTCCTGGTCCTTGAGCCCCGCATTGAGCAATAGTGAGAAATGCATGGCTGCGCTACCTGCTGGGCCTCCACAGCCCTCGGCACGGCACCTCGCGGGGCGCAGCGCTCTGTGAAGGGAGCGAGATTAACCTGGCTGCCCATTCTCAGCCTGCTGGGAGTGACACAGAACTGCAAGCTGTCCACCCATCCACCTGCTCACACTCCTGCAGATAGTTGTATGGCCAGCAGTCGAGCCAGGGGTGTGGGGCGTTCAAATCAGCACCCCCCCCAGGGTGATTTAAATGCCCCACCGCTGAACAGTGAAGGTAAAAATGACCTCTGGAGTGTTACATGATAAAGTGAAAGGGAAAATGTGTGTGTGTGTGTGTGTGTGTGTGTGTGTGTGTGTGAATAGTGAGGTGGCATGATTTCCAGCTCCCAGAGGTAGTTTTCCTGGTGGATACAGCAGTAACAAACAAGGTCTTAAGAGAGAATTAGATTAGATCAAAACATGCCATGTATTTAAATATAGCTGGCTTCCTATATTGCATTTGTTATGTAGTTTTTAGTTTGTTTTTCCCTTCCTTGATTTCTTCTGAGGGTCTTTTCCATTAAGAAATGTTTGATAAATCACATTTGCTTCCTAGACAATGACTTGAAATACAGGGATTGGTGAGTGAGGTTGGGGATCTGAGTAAGCATAAAACTTGGTAGCTATCCACCTTGACCTAGTCCTAGAGCAGAAACTCAAATATGGATATACTGCCATTTTAACCTTGGCCATAGTATATCAAGTCTCCTTTTAATAACTTTATTGAATAATAATTCACATAAAATACAATTCACCAGAATTGGGCAAAGTGAAAGTGAAGCTCTTGCTGTTTGTAGATGATATGATTGCATAGAGAGAACCCCAGGGGCGCCACAAAAAGATAACTGAAGGGTCTGATAAAGTAGCAATATACAAGATCAAGAAGAAATCAATTGGACCCCTAGATACCAGCAATGAGAACTCTGAAAAGGAGAGCAAGAAAACAGTGGTAGTTACAGTATTGTTGCTGTTGTTGTTCTTGTTGGGTGCCAGCTAGTAAATTCTGACCTACAACAGTTACAACAGCCACCCCAAAGATGAAATGCCTAGGGGTAAACCTAACCAAAGACACAAAAGACCTGTACAAAGAAACCTACAGAATATTATTCCAACGACCAAAAGAGACCTACACCAATGGAAGAACAGCCCATGTTCATGGATAGGAAGATTTAATAATAGGAAAATGTCAATACTACCTAAGGCAGTTTACAAATACAATGCTATTCCAATTCAAATCCCAATGTCATTCTTTAAACAATAGCAAAACTAATTACCAACTTCATATGGAGAGGGGGGAGACCTAGCAGAAGCAAAGAACTGCTCAGCAAGAATGAAGTAGGAAGTCTTGTACTGTCTGACCTTGAGTTCATCTGGGTTGACTACAGAAACAAATTCATATGTGTATAAGAAAGAGGTGTATACATAATAGCAATTGAATATTGAGAAAACACTCCAGCCCAGTCCATATCAAGTCCATAAGTCCGATATTACCCCACATGTCCGATACCAATCTATCAAGTCCTCTTCACGCACACGAAACACATGCAATGATGCTGAATGCAGGAAGATCACAGGCCAGTGGGTTGGAAGTCTTGTGGATCCAGCGGTGTTGTAAGCATCTCAGCACTGGCAGGGGTCTCCATGTGGTTCCTTCAGCTTCAGGGTAGGTCAATATGGCTACTTCTCAGAAATGTCTCACAGGGGGTGAGCCTTGTCAGTAGAGAGTCTTCACGGGAGTGAGAAGAGAGAGAGTCTCTCCTGCCTCCAAGGAGGAAATCCAGGAATTCCCACAATCCTCAGGAGAAGGCCATGCCCACAAAGAGGCCTCATTGGCTATGACCTGATTGACACCCTAGACTCCACCCCTTCACTCTCAGTCCTCAAATTGATACCACAGACCTCAGAACCCATTGCGCAGCCACAGTAGTCAAAACAGCCTGGTATTTATAGAATGATAAATACATAGACTTATGGAATAAGATAAAACTCCCAGAAATGAAAGTATTAAGCTAGAGACAACTGATTTTTAACAAAGGATCAAATGACATTAAATGGGAAAAGGACACTCTACTCAACAAATAGTGCTGGAAACATTGGATCTCCATCTGGAGAAGAATGAAACAGGGCCACGCCCCACCCCATGCACAAAAACAAGCTCAAGATTGATTAGAGACATAAATGTAAGCCCATTTCTCAAGATCATCACTGAGAAAATCAAGGCAAACTTAAGGGTCCTGTTGCGGGGCATACAGGAACTATCAATTATACAGTGGATGACAAAATAGATAACTGAGACCTACTAAAAAGGAAACACTTATGCACGTCAAAAGACTTCATCAAAAGAATAAAACAAGAGCCCACTAGTTGGAAGAGAATTTTAGTAATGACATAATGGACAAGGGACTAATTACTAAAATCTATAGAATTCTTCAACACCTCAATAAAAAAATAACCAAATTAAAAGGTGGACAAAGGACATGAATAGACAATTCGCAAAGGATGACACTTGAATGACTAATAAACACATGAGGAACTGCTCATAATCACTGGCCATCTTGGAGATACAAATCAAAACAATTGTGAGATATTACCTTACACTCACAACGAAAGCCCAATGACAAACAAAACACAGAACAATGCATGCCAGAGAAGGTGCGGAGAGAGTGGAACCCTTATACACTGCTAATGGGCTTGTGAACATGTGCAACCACTGTGGGAAGTGGCCTGGTGATTCCTAAAGCAACGGGCAATAGAAATATCATATGACCTGGGAATACCACAAAGAAATAAGAGACAGAACATGAACAGACGTATGTTCTCCCATGCTCATTGCAATACAAGTTCACAACAGAAAAGCCTGGAAACAGCCTAAATGCTCATCAATAAAAGAATGGATAAGGAAACTGTGGTACAAACATACAACGGGATATTACGTATCCCTACAAAACAGCGATGAAACCATGAAGCCTCTATGACATATAGGGTCCTGGAAACCGTTAAGCTGAGTAAAGTTAGTCAATCACAAAAGGACAAATATTTTACGAATCTAATACTACAAGGTCCACACCAAGGTGAAAACAGGCCCCTGCTCCAGGACAATTATTCTTCTGATCCGGTCTCCTTAGCTATCAGGTGGAGAGCCTGCCTAGTATCCATGAAACATTTATCACCCCTGTAAACATATATCACCCTTATATGCCTATATCACCCCTGTGTACCTACATCACCCCTGTGTGCATGAATCACCCCTGTAGACCTATATCACCCATATATACCTATTTCACCCCTGTATGCATAAATCACCCCTATATACCTATATCACCTCTGTGTACCTACATCACCCCTGTATGCATATATCACCCCTGTAAACACATATCATCCCTGTAAACATATATCACCCCTGTGTACCTACATCACCCCATGTACCTACATCACCCCTGTATGCATAAAGCACCCCTATATGCCTATATTACCCCTGGAGACATATACCACCCCATATACCTATATCTTTAAAATCACTTTGACGGAGGAGACCTTACCTCAACTGGGGTCAGTTTTTCAAAAGAGCACTCCTTTTCCATACATTCAGTTTGTTGTACGGAACCATGTTCGGGTCACTTCATCTAGCACACGATCCCACCAGAGTGCTAAAGAAATCCTACTGGGCACTCAACTCTAGATGTGGGGAAGGGGCATGCATTTCGCAGACAAGGGGGTGACAGGCCTGTTGTGAGGAGCAACCTGCCATCTGGACCAACCATTTAACTCTACTTGCATAGCACTCAAAGGGAGAGGATGCCTGGTACTAAGTTCCTAACTGGACACTTTTGACCTAGTTTCTATGCAGCCTCAGGTCACCTCGCCCACGTGCTATAGGCTAACGGTGATATTAGACTCTCTTCTCTCAACATCCTTAGTAGGCCACACCAGTGGACTCCATGTGGAAACTCCACTAAGTGAACGGGACTTTCCCTCAAACTCACCTGTAGCCTTGGACTTAGAGCTAAAACTCCCTCATGTAAAAAGAAGCAGCTGACTTCTAGCCCTGTCGGTGTTTTGACTTCAAGCAAATCCCTTGCCTTGATGGTATTAGGTGAATGGTGGCCCAGAACTACTTACTATTTTAATGCCCTCCTTGCTTCATAATGGCATACACCATCTGGTAGACCTGGCTCTGCCATTATGAATTACTGTTATTGAAAGTTGTACCCTATCACCAATCCCCATTGTGTAGTGTCTAGCCACTTAGAGATTTAATATGTGCAAGAACACAATTCATGTATTGTGGTTCATAGCTGGCCTGTACTATAATTTTCTTTTCTCAACAGTGTTTTAAATTCTATACCAATAGCTAAATGAATGATATTATCACTGTGTAGTGGTTACACGTTGGCTTTCAAACCAACAGCAGTTTGAAAGCCCCAGCCAGCTCTGAAGGAGAAGATGAAGCTTTCTACTCCTGTAAAGATTTGCAGTTCCAGACACTTACAGGGGGCAGTTCTACCCTGTTATATAGGGTTGGCATGAGTCAGCATTGACTCCATGGTCCTGGAAGTGATACCCCAGGGAGATGAGTGATAATTTTCTATAACATAAAATGACAATGATGTCTATATGGTGAACCAGAGACATATATAAACCATAGATATATGAATAGATTTGGGACTTTCACTTAACTCTAGCTCTAATCTAAGAACAATTAGTTCTTATGACATGGCCCCACTTGATTCTCACCCTCATGAAGAGATTACTGAAGAAAGGGGTGCTACAGCAAAGTATGGAGAAGAAGCTAGATGGTGCCTGGCTATCAGAAGGAATAGTATCAGGGATCTTAAAAGCTTGTCTTAAAAAAAGCAGCCATCATGCCACGATGCTCACATTCCTGACACAATCGCTGAAGACAAAGCAAGCAAATGTGGTGAAGAAAGCCGATGGTGTCCAGTTATCAAAATAAATAGCATCTGGGGTCTTAAAGACTTGAAGGTAAACAAGTGGTCATCTAGCTCAGAAGCAACAAAGCCCACATGGAAGAAGCACACCAGCCTGTGCGATCACGAGGTGATGAAGGGATCAGGTATCAGGCATCAAAGAACAAAAAATCCTATCATTGTGAATGAGGGGGAGTGTGGAGTGGAGACCCAAAGCCCATCTGTACGCAATTGGACATCCCTTTACGGAAGGGTAGCAGAGAGGAAATGAGCCAGTCAGGGTGCAGTATAGCAATGATGAAACATACAACTTTCCTCTGGTTCCCAAATGTTTTCTCCCCTCCACTATCATGATCCAAATTCTACCTTACAAATCTGGCTAGACCAGAGGATATACACTGGTACAGATAGGAACTGGAAACACAGGGAATCCTGGGTGGATGATCCCTTCAGGGCCAGTGGTGAGAGTGGTGATACCAGGATAGTGGAGGGAAGGCAGGGTGGAAAGGGGGAAGTGATTACAAGGATCTACATATAACCTCCTCCCTGGGGGATGGACAACAAGAAAGTGGGTGAAGGGAGATGTCGGACAGTGCAAGATATGACAAAATAATAATTTATAAATTATCTGGGGTTCATGAGGGAGGGGGAGTGGGGAGAGAGGGGGGAAATGAGGAGCTGATGCCAGGGGCTTAAGTGGAGAGCAAATGTTTTGAGAATGATGAGGGCCATGAATGTACAAATGTGCTTGACACAATTGATGTATGTATGGATTGTGATAAGAGTTATATGATCCCCTAATAAAAAAAAGCAGCCATCTAAGTAAGGCATCAACTAAGTCTACATGGAAGAAGCACACCAGCTTGTATGATCCAAGGGCTGTAATAATGAGATCCCAGTCCGAAGGAGCGACTGATATGAGAGCATACCTTTTGAAAGCCTGGCTTGCAGAAGGCTGTGGATGGCAGTGGAAGTCCACAATCCAGCTCCAGAGACCACACCTGGATCAAACCGCAGTCAAGCCCTCTGATCATGGTTGATATGTGACTAGCCCTGTTACTAGACAAAGCGCATTGTAGAGTCGATTGTGGCAGACAAAGTTAGGTTAAAATGTAATATCATGGGATCTCCCTTTTGACCCATTTTAAAGTTATTTCAGTTAAAAAAAGTAAAGGGAAACTACTGTGGATTAGACCTCCAGCAACTCCCCTCTGGCCACAGACCAAGAGCGTGAGCCACCTTGCTGTCACGCGGCATTCGTTGAAAAGTGAATGATCGCAGATGCAGTTCGGCTGAAACCGAACACTTTCTCATTTGATCTCTCGTTTGGCCCATTTCAAAGTTGCTCTAGTTTTCAATATTTTCATCTTTCTTTTCAATTGAGATTTTAATGTCTTAGTTTGTTATTATTGTTAGTTTGGTTGTTAGATGTTTTTCTATAGATGAAATCCAGAGTGGGTAAATCTATAGAGACAGTAACCAGATTCATGGTCCCTTGGAAGTGTGGAATGGGAGTTGAGGTGGAAGTGGGGAGCTAATAACAATGTGTACAAGCACCAAAACATGTTCTAAAGTTGATTGTGGAAATGGTTGTATAACTTTATAATACAAGCTCATATGATTGAGTTATTGAATTGCATACCATGTGAATTACATGCCAATGAAACTGTTAAAGAATCCAATCTGCCCATTTTAAGTGGACACCAGCATGTTTGTTTCCCCACCCGCCTCCATCCAGTAGCAGCCACTCCACTCTTTGCCCTTTGTCTCTGCAGATGCATTCATTCCCGATCCTTCGTGTGAGCGGGCTCATGCAGTGTCTGGGCTCTTGAGTCAGAGATATTTCCTTCAGCATGGTGTTCTCCAGGTTCATCTGTGCGGTGGTGTGTGTAGTACAACTGCCCTCTCTTTATGGCTGAATACTATTCCATTGCAAAAATATGCCACATCGGGTTTGCCTGTGTCTGGACACCTGCTCAGGCACCTTTCACCTGTAGGGCATTGTGGATACTGCCGCCACCAACATTGGCTTGCAAGGGTTTATTTTTTAAGTTACCGATTTCAGGTTTTTTTAGTATAAAGCTAAGAGGGGAATCCCTGAGTCCCATGAAAAGTTGATGTTTACCTTTTCTCGAGCAGCCGCACCAGCAATGGGTGAGGCTTCGACCTTCTCCACATGCTCCTAGTGATGGCTAGTCTTCTTTACTTTTCATAAGCCACCCCGGTGGGTGCCAAGTGGCACCTTGCTGAGGTCTTAGCATGCATTTGCCTTACGACGAATGGTGTCTTTTCATATGGCTGTTGGCCATCTGTCTATATCATTGTTAATAAACTATCTAGTTCTGTCTTTTGGTCATTTAAAAATCTGGATGGCTAGTCTTTTTGTTGTTGGGCTGTCAGGGGCTTTATATATTCTAGAGATTCAACTGTTATCAGGTGAGACCGGAATTGTATGGGACCACCTTGCTTTTCTGGGTCTCATATATTAAGCTAAAATTTAACACCTTATCATTTGATTACCCTTCAGACCCATTTTAAAGTTTTTAATATTTGGTTTTCTTTTTAGTTGAAGCATTTCTCGATATTATTTTGTTAATATTGTTAGCTTTTTTGTTTTCTTTACTTGTTGTTTGGGGATATAAAATGCAGGATGGGTGAGCCTATAGAGACAGTAACTGGATTCATGGTTCCTGAGGAGCACGGCAGGAGAGGTTGAGGGAGAATGAGGAGCTAATAACAAAGAATACAAGAAAGAAAAAAATGTTCAAAATTGATTTTGCTAATTGTTGTACAACTCTTCTTGATATGATTGTACTATTGAATTTGATGATGTGTGGATTATGTCCCAATAAAAATGTTTTTAAAGAGAGAGAGAGCATTACAAAGCAGCCCAGGACCACCACAAGGCTTTATCTGCTATCTTGAAATCCAAAATAAAATTCTGGAAATGAACCCGAAACAAGCCAATAAAATGTTGAGAGAAAGAGAGGGAAGGGTCCCGGAATGCCCTGGCATTCGCATCCGAGCGCCACAAGGAAGGCCGCGTGCACCAGAAGGCTCCCCAGGAAAAGGCTGCGTTTATGATCGCTGGGAGGGAAGCAGCTGTTCCGGACAACACACCAGAAACAAGTTACAATGGGTAGTTGACTTAAGGAGTTGTTGGTTTTCTAGGGGTTCTGTAAGAAAGTACTTCAAGCTGGCATAGCTCTAAGAGCCGTGCTGTCTTCTCTCGTGTCCTGGAGCTGAGAGTCGGAATTGGGGCTTTGGTAGAGGCATGCCTGATTTCTGCTGGCTCCAGAGAAAGAGCCTCCCTTGTGCCTCCTGGGGCCTGGGCATTCTGGGCTTGTAGATGCATCTTCCTACAGCCAGCGTCCCAGGCTCTGCATCTCTTCTTGATTCGCAGAGGATGAGGACCAAACTACGAACATAACGGAGGTAAGCTGCTACCATCTGCCAGGGTGAGGGTGCACCATTCAATCTATGTAACAAAGGGAAATAAGGAAAATCTCCAGCAGCCAGAAATGAGTAGAAAGCATTAATTAAAAACAAAATTGAAAGTGTGAGCCTGCAGTGTTGGGGTGTCCAGAGATAGCTGTGCTAGTGAAGAGGCTGCTTTTAATCAGCTGCATGAAATTGGGCAGAAGAGAGGATGCAAACCTGGGCAGGTGGGGGGGTCAGAGTCCAGTCCTGGGAAGCAGCACCTCTGTTCAACTAGAGAGGCCGTGACCTCAGCAGGCTCTGTGTGGAGCTGACTCAGTGGGTGGTAGGCTTGGGTCAGGGTTGGGGGTGGCTTCAGGTTCTGGATGTTTGGAAATCCGTGTCTGCTCACACACCAGTTCATCCATGCGCTGCAATCCCAGTTGCCATCGAGTTTGAAGAATCTCGGTGTTAAAAAAGGGAAGGGCATTTTCTAAAACCTGACGACCAGGAGGCTGTAAGTTGGTGACTCTTATAGAGTGCTGATACATGGCAAACAAACCAATCAGGAACTTCAGTGTTGAAGAGAGTTTCATGATGTTCTGTGGGAATAAGGGGTGTTGCCAATAGCTGAGAGAATCAGGTTGACAGCAGACTTCCTTCAGATGATGGGACAGAAGGACAGTGGGGCAGAAGGACAATGGGACAGAAGGACAACGGGGATTCCATGCTCTACCCAGCGACAGGCTCATTATGAGATTACAAGTGAAGGTCATGATCCCAGGACACAAACACAACCACCACAGACCCTCTCTGAGAAAAAGGAAATAAGACTTGGGGAAAAAAAGAAATGAGGCAACCCTACACACACACACACACACACACACACACACACACACACACACACACATACACACACAGCTGAATAGTCTTTAAATGTGTGTGATGATCAATGACAAATCTTGCTAATACCAAACTGTGGAAATCAAACGGATGCAACTTTTTCAGTTCCGTTTCAGCGTGACTCTGCCTCTGGTCCAGAGTGTGTCAGCCCTCCAGCTGTCCAAGTCTGCCCCAGCCCTCAGACGCCGGCCACAAGCTCGGAGGTCCCTGCAGCTCGCTGGCTGCAAACGTACAGGTTTGGTTTTACCCTCTCCAGTCACAAGCTCAGGGTTCTCCAGGTCTCTTTACTGCTGCCTGCTGCTGCACACTACTCCCTCCAGTCCGGGAACTCACTGAAACAGTGCTCCAGACTCAGGAAAGCTCCAGTATTTACTGTAACAACGAGATACAAATGAAGAGGCACGGCGGCCAGGTCTGCAGGGTGCTGAAGGGGCACCTTCCATGTCCCACAGAGGAGCGCCACCCGCCCAAGAACACGTACCTTTCATCCACCTGGAGCCCACGGGCTTCCGTGGCTGCAGCCTTTCCTGGGCTTCATGACCCAGCAGCCAGTCGTTCCACACTTGCCATCTTGCAGCCTGATGCTGTCACACTGGAGGCTCTGTCATCAGTGTCTCAGATTCCAGTCGGGTCCCCTGTTTCCACAGTGCTTCAAGACCAACTGGCTGGGTCAATGGGCCTGACAACCCCCTTCTGACTGTTGTCCCCGGTGACGCTGCTCTGAAAAGCAGCGGGACACTGTCTGTGGTGCCGGCCAGAGATGAGCCCTCAGGATGGAAGGGACTGAAAAACACGAGATGCGTGGCCCCTTGCTGTGCTGATGCGCCACTGCTCAAATGAGAGAGGCATCCGGTGATCATAAGAACTGGGCAATAATCAATCAGGGGTCATGGGAAGCTATCGCCAATGAAATGAAACACGTAATGCTCCTACCAGTGTGGACTGCAACATGCGGGGACTGACCATTTGGCATCCCATGAACTTGTCTGTCCATCTGAGGATGACAAGTCATGGAGGGATGGCACTACGGGATCATCACAAAGAACACTTCAAGATCTGGCCGCAAGCACAACGCTGTGGCCAAGAGGATAATATGCATCTGTCTACAAGGAAGAGCAGTTACCATGGCGACTGTTCAGATCTACACACTAACCAATGATGCCAAGGATGAAGAAATGAAAGATCTCAACAAACTGTTGCAGTCTGGAATTAAACCGATGCATAATCAAGATGTATTGATAATTACTGGTGAGTGGAATGCAAAAGTGGGAAACGCAGACAATGGATGGATCTGTGGGTGGGAAGTGATTGAAATGATGTCTACATAGCATAAAATAGTTTTGCAAGACCAAGGACTGAGGTCTTATCATCATAAATACCTTTTATCAACATCATAAACAGCAACAGCACACCTGGACAGAGGGGGAAAAAAAACACAGGGATTTCTGCTCCTGTGAAGAGTTTTCGGTCTCAGAAACCCACCAAACCAGTCGCTACGAGTCAGCATCAACTCATAGCAGTGAGGCAGATATATGTGGACCTCACCAGACGAAATACACAGGAATCAAATCAGAACAAGACAGAGCCAACCATGCAAACTCAAGTTGAAGGGGAAGAAAGTGGAGTCAAATTCACAAGAGGCAAAGCAGACCCTTGGGCTGTGCTGACTCTGAAAGACTAGGATCGATGTCAAACTGGTCTCGGAACCTTGCTCTCGAGCACAGGGACTGTCGAGGGATGAAGAAAAGGCCTGAACAGAAAATCACTGGAGGTGCTTCAACACAAAGGCAGCACTGGAAGCATGCCCTTGTCGCTGCCAAGAAAGGCAGAAGACAGCTACCTGGCAGAGATCCATATTTGCGCCCAGTCCAGAGACAGGTGACCCAAAAATTGTGGATATTATCAAGCAATACCATTACTATCACAGGCAAGTTTAGTTTTGCTCATGCAGAGATTTTCAGAAAAATGCCTACCGATTTTTTGTTGATTATGCAAAAGTATTTGATAGTGTGGATCATAGAAAATCATGGATCATGTTATAAGGAGGTGAATTCCAGAATCCATAAATGTACCTGTACATAGAGTAATGGTCAGATTTACATGTACATAGAGTAACAGGCACTTTTTCCTGAGCACTGACCAACAGGCAGATCTACCTGTACACTAACAGGCAGTTTTATCTGTGCACTGAGTAACAGGCAGTTTTATCTGTGCACTGAGTAACAGGCAGTTTTACCTGTACACTGAGTAACAGGCAGTTTTACTTGTGCACTGAGTAACAGGCAGTTTTAGCTGTGCATAGAGTAACAGGCAGTTTTACTTGTGTATAGAGTAACGGGCAGTTTTACCTGGGCACTGAGTAACAGGCAGTTTTAGCTGTGCATAGAGTAACAGGCAGTTTCACCTGTGCATAGAGTAACAGGCAGTTTCACCTGGGCACTGAGTAACAGGCAGTTTTAGCTGGGCACTGAGTAACAGGCAGTTTTAGCTGTGCATAGAGTAACAGGCAGTTTCACCTGTGCATAGAGTAACAGGCAGTTTCACCTGGGCACTGAGTAACAGGCAGTTTTAGCTGTGCATAGAGTAACAGGCAGTTTCACCTGGGCACTGAGTAACAGGCAGTTTTAGCTGTGCATAGAGTAACAGGCAGTTTCACCTGTGCATAGAGTAACAGGCAGTTTCACCTGGGCACTGAGTAACAGGCAGTTTTAGCTGTGCATAGAGTAACAGGCAGTTTCACCTGTGCATAGAGTAACAGGCAGTTTCACCTGGGCACTGAGTAACAGGCAGTTTTAGCTGTGCATAGAGTAACAGGCAGTTTCACCTGTGCATAGAGTAACAGGCAGTTTTACCTGGGCACTGAGTAACAGGCAGTTTTAACGTGCATAGAGTAACAGGCAGTTTCACCTGGGCACTGAGTAACAGGCAGTTTTACCTGGGCACTGAGTAACAGGCAGTTTTACCTGGGCACTGAGTAACAGGCAGTTTCACCTGTGCATAGAGTAACAGGCAGTTTTACCTGGGCACTGAGTAACAGGCAGTTTTACCAGTGCATAGAGTAACAGGCAGTTTTAGCCGTGCATAGAGTAACAGGCAGTTTCACCTGGGCACTGAGTAATAGGCAGTTTCACCTGTGCATAGAGTAACAGGCAGTTTTACCTGGGCACTGAGTAACAGGCAGTTTCACCTGGGCACTGAGTAACAGGCAGTTTCACCTGGGCACTGAGTAACAGGCAGTTTCACCTGTGCATAGAGTAACAGGCAGTTTCACCTGGGCACTGAGTAACAGGCAGTTTTACCTGGGCACTGAGTAACAGGCAGTTTCACCTGGGCACTGAGTAATAGGCAGTTTCACCTGGGCACTGAGTAATAGGCAGTTTCACCTGGGCACTGAGTAACAGGCAGTTTCACCTGGGCACTGAGTAACAGGCAGTTTCACCTGTGCATAGAGTAACAGGCAGTTTTAGCCGTGCATAGAGTAACAGGCAGTTTTAACGTGCATAGAGTAATAGGCAGTTTTACCTGGGCACTGAGTAACAGGCAGTTTCACCTGGGCACTGAGTAACAGGCAGTTTCACCTGGGCACTGAGTAACAGGCAGTTGTCCCAACAGAAGAAAAGGATGTCGTGTGATTCAGAGTCAGGAGAGGAGGGTGCCAGCGCTGTATCTCTTCTCCACAGATTTTCACTCTGTACGCTGAGCAAGTTGTCTGAGCAGTTGGACTACTTGAAGAAGTCACCATGAGAATCGGCAGAAGACTCAGTAACTACCTGTGATATACAAAAGATTTCCTAAGTAGACCAACAGCATGATGAATGGAGAATATACTCAGGATTCAACGGTCACTATTTTGCTTGGATCCATAATCTGCACGTATGGAATCTGCAGCCAAGAAATCAGACAAAATATCCCATTGGACAAATCTGCTGCAACACACCTGCGTGCAGTTTTAAGCAGTGATTCCTGAATGCATAACTCTTTCTATTATATCTAAACTGTTGTTGAGTGGTATGCAAATCATATGTCAATAAAACTGCTTAAAAACATGAATTCATAAAGGTAAATGCATTTAAAAGATAGATTAAATAAATAAGTAAAGACTAGGGTCCTTCTGGCTCAAGACATAGTATTTTCAATTGCCTTATGGACATGTGAACGCTGGACAGCGAATAAGAAAACGTAAAAATGAGCCGGTGCCTGCGACCTGTGGCGCTGGTGGAGAGTATTGAGCATCCCCTGAACTTCCAGGAGGACAGCACATTTGTCCTGGAAGAACAGCCGGAAGGCGCGTTAGACGTCGACGTGGCAAAAAAAAGAAAGAAAGAAACCACTTTATCTCATAATATAGACATGCTGCCAGGATGGTCTAGCCCCTAGAGAAGAAAATCAAGACTAGTGAGTCGAGGGGAAATGGTAGAGGAAGACCCTTGACAAGAGGGGTTGACACAGTGGCTGAAACAATGGGCTCACACACAGCGACAGCTGGGAGGTTGGCGCAAGCCGGGCAGCACTTCATTCTGTACTCTGCATTGGACCTGCCTTGATGCCACTCAATGACATAGTGGCATAGACATGAGCAACTGAGCCAGCTCCCTTCATAGAGATGACAGAACTCCGGGAGTGTCTTTCTACATGACAGCCCCCAATGCCTGATAGCTGTAAACCCTAGGAGCCCTGGTGGTGGGGTGACCCTGCATTGTCATTCAGGGCTGGCTGTTGGAAACCACCCACTGTCATCTCAGAAACCCGCAGGGGTAGTTCACCCCTGTCCTAGAGGGTCCCTGTGCCCGGCATTGCCTTGATGGCACCGAGACAGGATATGGTCTGAGGGCTTCATCAAAGACACGAGTTGCCAGGGAATTCCCAGGTTGTAGATGTTCCCCCCAGAACCAAGACAAACACCTACTGCTCTGGGTCCCGCTCACCCTTCGTTCCGCAGCATGTGCCTCACGTTAGCATGGCCTTTGTAGTTGAACTAACCCTTTAAAATTACCTTAAACTAAAATTCTACATAACATCCAAAATGAAGAGAAGTAAAATCTCAGCAGAGGTTTTGTAAGTGAGGACTGTAGAAAGTATTTCTAGATTTTCCAACGACTGAGTTCTGGGTGTTACAAATGTTGAGGCAGTTGTTATAGAATTAGTCATTATCGGCATTATAGGACATAGAATTCTATAAATACAGAATATGGATAGTCACAAATAAAGCATGAAACTATCCCGTGGCATTCTGTCCCACAGAAAGGTCAGCTAGAACCCAAACCCACTGCCCCTGAGTAGGTCCCAGACCGTGGTGGTTGTAGAGTAAGACTAGTCTGTCAGGTACATTGTCTGACTACTTTCTTCTATGCATGGTTCTTTAATTAAAGCTTAAACTGTGTTCAACTGTTATGTTCAACTACACAGCAAGTTTTGGTTTGCTGTAAGCTGCCAAATGAGATCATTTGATATTAGCATCTGAGGCTTTTCCTCAGAGAGAGAGTTTTTGCTGGTGGAGTCTAAGTCGTATCATGCTGCGCAAGAGAACCTCGTTAACTTGTCCTAGTTAAGTCGAGGGCATCTAATTCACGCTATTAATGTCATCGAAACCACAAGGTCCTTGAAACGAGTTCTCTCGGGGCAAGAAAATGCTCTCGGTTGCAGCTGGAGACTAGTTCTGACTTAGAAAAGACTACTTCCTCAGTGCGTGATTTGCTGGCTACAAAATGATTTTAGCCGAGAAAGGAAGTGAGTGTGTGAGAGAGTGCCTGTCAGCCCCAGAGAGGGGCAGCAGGTGATTTTCACCTTTAAACCCCCTCCGACACTGAAGTTGCACATCCATAACTCCATGTGGACCACTTTGTCTCCCCCTGTCAATTCAGAGCACGGCCATGGAAGCTTTTACTAGCAAGAGGAAAAGTGATTTCCTGGGGCCGTTAGTGTGGCTACAAAGTTTCAGAGCGCCTGGAGCCCTAGGGGCTAGTGGTTACATCTCGGACTGCTAACCACAAGGTCAGCAGTTCAAAACCAAAACCAACAGCTGCTCAGTGGGACTGTCATAAAGAGTAACAGTCTTGGCAGTTCTCCCGGGTCCTGTGGGGTTGGCTTCTGCTTGGTTATAGGGTTGCTATGAGTTGGAATAGACTCAATGACAAAGAATATTTTTGTTGTTTGTTTTTTAACATTGTCACTAATTTTCATGAAGATTTCAAATCCACAATTATTTTGCATATTGTGTTAAGTGAGATAAAATGTTTGATTTAATCAGGTATTTCAGAAATTGTTTTTCTTGTTTCCACAAGTTAAGTAAGCATATAACAGATGTATTCCTCCATGTGAAAGGCCCGGTTCTCTCAGTAAATAAGTCCATTGTCCACTCTGTGGAGGCGTCATGTTTCTGAACATGGCTCATCTACCCAAGTCTCTGCAACTCCCACTCAGTGGTTGGGGGGTGCTTGTGCTCAGCCTTCATTATGCAGATGACACCACCTTGCTCGCTGAAAGGGAGCAGGAACTGAAGCCCTTGCTGATGAAGATGGCAGCCTTCAGTAGGGATTGCAGCTCAATGTGAAGAAGACCCAAATCCTCACAACTGGAGCCAAAAGGAAGCATTGTGATAAATGGAGGAAAGGGTGACTTTTCAAAGATTTTAACTTGCTGGATCCACAATCAATGCTCATGGAAGCAGCAGTCAAGAGATCAAAGGATGCATTGCAATAGCTAAGTGCTACACAAAACCTGTTTAGGATATTGAAAAGCAAGGATGTTACTTTGAGGACTAAGGTATGCCTGACACAAGCCATGGTGTCTTCAATGGCCTCATAGGTATGTGAAAGTTGGACTTCCTTATTCCTTATTCAATAATAAGGAAGACCAAAGAAGAATGGGTGCATTTCAGTGATGGTGCCGAAGAGGAATAGTGGAAGTACCATGGACAGCTTAAAGGACAAGTGGATCTGCCAGGTAAAGAATAACCAGGATACTTCTTAGAGGCAAGGAGAGGGAGACTTTGTCTTATGTACTTCGGGCATATTGTCAGGAGAGACCAATCCCTGGAGAAGGACGTCATACTTGGTAAAGTGGAGGAGAAGCCAAAGAGAGGAAGGCTGGCTGCAACAATGGGCTCAGGCACAGGAACCACTGTGAGGGTGACACAGGACCAGGAGGTGCTTTGTCCTGTGGTGCACAGGGTCACTCTGGGACTCGATGGCACCCACCAACAATAACTGGCTTCTCTGAGTCCGGGACAGACACTAGCTACTCCCCCACACGACACCACAGGTGTGCTGGGCTTGACATATCCTTGCCGTGCTGCACAGATCTCCTGGCTAAGCAGCACGATTAAGGGGGTTTATGAGGGAAGCCAATAGGTTACCACAAGTCAGGGTCAATAAGCAGTAAGGATACAGTCATTCGTCGGCTGCTGCAGCCCATCTGAACCAGCGATCAGGTTTCTCTCTGGTCCCCAGCCCCTCAGCCTGCCTGCCACTATGTCTCACCAAGTCTGAGACAAACTGGGTCCCAGAGTCTGGGCACCGCTCCTCCTGCTCTGTCCCTCAGTCCCTGTGCCAATCTGGAGGCCTCTGTCCTCAGCCTCTGTCACTGCAGACAAAGAGGAAGAGTGTGTTTAAAAACCCTGGGTTCTGATGACAAAATCAGAAACGCAGGAGAACAGCACTGCATTGGCTTCCTGCAGACAATGCGGTCCTAATCCCAGCTCTCAATGGACACCCACCAGAGGGCACAGGAGACATTCCTAGCTTGATCACGTGACAGACGGTGACGGTGTGGTGAGGCATCAGCAAGGTGAGTGGAAAGCCGAACACCATCTTAATCATGTCTCAGATTGTTCTGAGACACTCTCCACCCCCACCCTCACCCCCACCCACCATCCTCTGTTTACCAGAGCAGAGGTGCTGCTGGGGCTGCGAGTGAAGTGTCCAATGTTCAACCCACTGGCTGCTCCCTGGGAGGAAGCAGAGGCCATTTCCCATGTAGACTGGCTGTCTTGGCACCCCACATGGGGTCACAGTGAATGGGAATCCACTCCATGGCGGTGGGTTGGGTCTGGCTTGGTTTCGTTGGGTTTTGATTGGTTGTGGAAACACTTGGTGGTGCTGCTGAGTCCCTGTCCGTTTGGGGGTGTGGGGGGAGGCTACCACTGGTACTGCCAGTCTGCGTGACACCTCAGCTTTGGGCATCTCCATGAGGCCAGTTGGCCTGCACTTCCTTTCTTCCTTCTTGCCAGGTGTTACACAGCTGGTGACTCACAGGTTATCTATCTCCAGGGAAAGTCCCACTGCTTCTGGGGCCCACCTCTAGCAGTGCATCAGAGAAATGCCTCAGTACTTACTAACTGAGCACCACCCTGAGGCCTCCCGGAATCCCACCCAGACTCCTGCTCGTCCCTGCATGCCCAGAGTACCCTCTCAGCACGGCAAGCCCAGCACAGCCCTTCTCTTTGCTCAGTGCAGGTCCTTGATGTTCAGCAAGGCCAGCGACCTGGATGTTGGCTATGGTTTTGAAAGGAATCCTCACTCCCTGCAACCTAATGTCACTTGCCAGGTGGGTGACTGTCTCAGGTGCTGCCATGCCACAGAAATACCACGCACATGTGAGCAGCTTGTAAGAACAGAGTTTTGTTTTCTCGCAGTTCAGGAAGCCAGAAGTCTGAACTCAAGGTGTACCTTCTAGGGGAAGGCTCTCTGTCCACTGTGGACGAGACACTTGTCTCAGCTTCTACAACTTGGTGTTTCTCAGGTCCCGAGTGATGTCCAGGTGACATCTCCATCATCTGTCTGTGCTTCTTGCCTCTGTGCCCAATCTACTCCTTTTTACCTCAAAAGTGGTCTCGTTTAAGACACACCCTACACCCATGTAGCCTCATTAGAATAGCAATAAAAACCCCATTGCCAAATGTGATTATATTCATAGATTTTGAAACCTCGAATTCACCACCATCAAGTAGATTCCAATTCATAATGACCATATAGACAGAGTAGAACCACTCCTGTGGGTTTCTGGGATTCTAACTCTTTACTGGAGCAGAAAGCCTCATATTTCTCCCTTGGAGTGGCTAGTGGTTTCCAACTGCTGACCTTGCACTTAGGAGCCCAATACATAATCAACACCACCCCCAGGGCTCCTGTTCATAAGTGTAAGAGCTAAGATTTCAACATATACTTTCCGGGGGCACAACTCAGACAGGTGACCCAGCTCGCCAGGCACACGCCTCCTCCTCCTCCTCCCCCTTCCCCAGGAGCTGTGGCTCCCTTTGCAGACCTCGGTGGTGGACTGTCAGAGAGCACAGGCTGGCACCATGGCCTGCAGCGAGCTCCTTCCTTGAGACAGGTGCCCATGACACCCGTCCTTCTTGCATGCTGGCAGGTCCGTGGCGTAGGAGCATTCTAGTGGTTGAACTTTATGTGTATCCCAGTGAGGGTTCAAGTTGTTGTTGTTAGGAGCCAAGGAGTCAGTTCCAACCCACAGTGACCCCGTGCACAGCAGAGCAAAACAGCACCTGGGCTTGCGCTGTCCTCACCAGGGTCCCTGTGCTCGACCCTATTGCGGCACACATTCCACTTTACCAAGCACAATGTCCTTCTCTCAGGACTGGTCTCTCCTGACAACATGCCCAAAGTCCCTCCATCTGTGTCCCTAAGAAGTAGTCTGGCTGTGCTCACTTTGAAGATTCTTGGCCAGCACCACATTTTGAATTCATCTGTTCTCTGGTTCTTCTTGTTCATGTTTTCACATGCCTATGAGGCAATTGAAAATACCATGCCTTAGATCATGTGTACCTTAGGCCTCAAAGTAAACTCCTTGCTTTTCAACACTCTAAAGAGGTCTTGTGCAGCAGACATGCCCCAGGCACTGAATCTGCTGCCCTCCTGACTGCTGCTCTCTGAGCACTGATGGAGGAGCCAAGCCAGACGAAATCCTTGACAACGTCAATATTTTCTCCCCTCAGGTGTTCAAGTAGCTGAAGCTCTCTTTTTTTCCCAATGTTTTAAGGAAGCTCCATCCTGTTTTTCACAGTGGCTTCACCGTTGTATGATCCAGCAATCCATCAGCTTTGGTGTGTATCTTAGAGACACTCAAGCCATGACACAAGTATGTATCTGCACACCCACGTCCATTGCAGCAAACAGGAAACCACCTCTGTGCTCACCAAGGGAAGAATGGATAAGCAAACCTTGATAGGCACCCACAGTGGAACACTTCACAGGGTTAAAGACTAGCAAGGACTCTGAGACGCCTGGGAATGTGCATGAACCTGGTGACCATCATGATGATTGAAGTCAGTCTAGACAAAAAGGACAAATGTGTATGAGACCACAATTACAAAAAGTCAAGAAGAGGTTTTTGTTTTTAAAGATCTTTCTAAAGAGATGGGGAAAATTGTTTCTTGTGAACCTAGGCTTTCTACTAAAACTCTGAAAACACAAATAGCATTCCTCCAACGACTCTGATGATGCAGCTACTAAGACTTCACTGGCACCTGGTGAACAGAGACATTAGTCTCCGTTTGTTAAACAATATAACCAGGCCAGCAACTCCAGAATAGAGCCTTACTTCCTTAGAGTCCTTGTGAGACATTGTAACGCTTTCCCTTCACAATACTAAAATGTTACAGGATAAAGACATCTCTCCACAGCTAAGGAAAATTATATCCCAACGTTAAACGGCCAGCTAAAAACTATTAAATAAAAAAGCATACAACATTTTCTCTTTAAATACCTCTCATTTTACATATAAACTGTTGGTATACTTAAATTATTTTTATTCCCAAACTCTCTTTTTATTTCTTTTGTTCTCTTACTTAGTTATTGTGATTTTTGAAAATTAATTTAACCGGTTCACTGTTATTTTAGTGGTACTTCAAAATGTGATTATGATTATCTCAGGGATAATAAAACGGTGAAGATTAATTTGCCCACACTCTCCAGGAGAAGAAGTCAAAGTGCTGCATTAAAGCTGCAGGGTAAAACACATGATGATTCAAGCCCTCATTTGAAGTTTGTCTTTCTATCAGGCGCTGTTGTAGACGAGAGGACAGTGAAGGGGACACTGAGGGCCATGTTCTTCCCCTTGCGGAGCTTATAGCCCCGTGAGCAATATACTTGTATTTCCGTACATGTTGGGCTGGGGTCACAGGGTTGGTTGTTTGAAACCACCAGTAGCTCCTGGGACTGAAAGACTGGGCTTTCTACTCCTGTAAACAATTACAGTCTCAGAAACCCACCAGGTTGAGGCGGGGGGTGGGGGTGGGGTGGGCGCTATAAGCCAGCAGTGCCTTGATGGCAATGAGTTTGGTTTTGGTTTATTGACTCAGTTTGGTCAATATTACAAAACGTTGGCCATTTCTGCCATTGCGAGCTATATCATTCAGGTTGGGCAGCCATCAGCATGTCTAAGAACCTCTGTCAAAAACTAGATCTCAAAGCTTACTCTTACGTTTTCTCCAAGAGCCAAAAAACCCATTCAAGACAGAGATGTATTGGTTACTGTATTCTTCCTCTGTGATTATTCTCCATCTAAATGATTCTATGTTACATGTGACACTTGGTTAGAAACATCAAGTAGCTAATCAGATCAAAGGAGAGTGGATCAGCAGCTTTCAAAGGACAGCTCAGAATGACAAGTGAAACGCTGTAACGTAGGTGCAAAGACCTCAAGTGGGAAATGAAACACACGCTCCCTCTGGAAAAACTTAAGAAAAATCCAAGCCTCCTGTTGCATATTGAAGGAAATTTGTGTGTGTGTGTGTGTGTGTGTGTGTAGAACGGGGGCAAGAGGAGGGTTGGCATGGGGGCGTGGCATAGAAGAACCAAAGAAGATGGGAGGAGTTCAGGAAGCCACTGAACCCAGAAGAATTGTCAGATGTGCAACCTTTCAGGGTACAGCCAATGATCAAAACCGATGGTACTAATGGGGGAAGCCCAGCTGAACTGAAGGCCTTGGTAAAAAACGGGCCTCCAGGAATTGATGGAACACCAATCGACATGTTTAGACAAATAACACAATGCTAGAAGCACTCCACCAGGCCCTGGTGGTGGAGTGGTTGTGTGTTGGGCTGCTACTGCAAGGTCAACAGTTCAAACCCACCAGCCTCTCCATGGGAGAAGGATGAGACTTTGTGCTCCCATAAAGAGTTAGTCTTGGAAACCCACAGGGGCGCCCCCCTGCTCTACAGGGTCGGACTCACAGCAATGAATCTGGCTTTGAAGGCTCATTTGTCTAGACCGAGACACTGGGAAAGCCCAGTCCACTCACAGCTGTGCCATTCTAAAGACAGTGGCTCTGTCAAAAAGGGGAAACTATTGCATTCTATAATTAATCTCATATGCAAGTAAAACTTTGCTGAAAATAACTGGAAAATGATTGCAGAGGTCCATAGACCTGGCACTGCCAGGAATTCAAGCCAGATTCAGAAAAGGGCATGGACTGAGGGTATCACGGCTGATGTCAGATGAAGATTGGCTAAAATCAGAGAGCACCAGAAAGATGTGTGGCTGCACATTATTATGCAATGGCATCCCACTGTGTAGGTCCTAGCAAATCATGAGAAGTGCGAATTCTAGAAAGCTGCGCTCATACAGAAACCATGCAAATACCAAGAGCGAGTCAGTCATCCAAGCAGAGCAGAAACTCTGCCTGGTGGAAATCAGGAAAGGCGGCATTTTACTCCGTTTGGACAGTTTCTGTGGTTCGGTGCCATGTGGTCGGTTCTGACTTGCAGCAACCCTGTGTTCAGTAGAGACACTGCCTGGTCCTGCACTGAGCTCACAGATGCCCTGTGTTGGAGGCCATTGCTGCAGCTGCTGTCTGTCCAGCTCCTTGAGGGGTGTCCTCTCTTTTTTGCTGGCTCTCTACCGAGCATGATGTCCTTCTCCAGGGATGGTCTCTCCTGACAGCACGTCGGAAGTTCGTGGGTGAAGTTTCACCGTCTTCGATTCTAAGGAGCAGCCTGGCTACACTTGTGCCCGGAGAAATGTGTTGGTCCTTTGACAGCCCGTGGCACTTCGCCGCACCCTAACCCAATTGCACTCTTCTTCTTCAGCCTCCCTTGCTCAGTATCCAACTGCCGCATGCATGGAGGCGACTGAAAATGCCGTGACCTCTGCCACTCAGTCCTCAAAGTGACATCCTCGCTCTTTAACCATTTAATGTGAGCTTATGTAGCAGGTTTACCCAGTGTAATTTGTAAACTGACCGAACATTCCAAGAAGCTGCACCATGGCCTCAGGATGAGAAGAAGACCTAGTAGTAGTAACCTCTGACAGAACCTGGCTTGCTTACAGCAAAGAGGATTTGAAGAAATTACTGATGAAAATCAAAGACTACAGCCTTCTGGATGGCTTACACCCAATATAAGAAGCCAAGCATTCTCACGACTGGACCAATGAGCAATATCACGATAAGCCCAGACAGACAGACAAACAAACAAGTCCGCTTGCACGGAGTCCACCCCGACTCATAGCAAACCTGCGGGACAGGGTAGAGCCGAGACTCTAACTCTTTATAGGAGCAGAAAGCCCTGCCTTTCTTTCTCCAGTGGGTTTGCATGACTGACCTGCAATCAGAACCACTGTGTTTCCAGAGCTCCCCCAAGTGGAGAAAACATCCACTTTGCTAAGGGATTAATTTCGCTTGGGTCCACAATTAATAGCCATGGACGCAGCAGCCAAGAAATCAAATGACTAATTATATTGATCAAATCTGCTGCAAAACATCTCTTTAAAGCATTAAAAGGGAAATGTGTCACTTTGAAGCATAGGTTGCACCTGACTCAAGTTGTGGTGTCTTCAACCGCCTCAGAGGCTTGAGAAGGCTGGCCAGGGACTGGGGCGACTGAAGAGGAATCCACGCCGCTCCAGGGCAGCGTGTGTGAAGCACACGGCACATCGTGTGGACTGTCCTGGAAGAAGTGCAGTCAGAATGCTCTTGGGAAGTGAGGAGGGTGACACCTCATCTCACGGATTTTGGACACGTCACCAGGGGAGACCGATTCCTGCAGAAGGGCACCATGTGCCGGGCAAAGTAAGTAGTGTGTTGTCGAAAAAGCAACCCTGCAACGGAAATGGGCTTCAGTTTGAACAGCAATCACCGGAGGAGAAGACTGTGCCGGGCAGGGTGAAACCCATGCCACGGCCCCTGGAAGCAGTGGCTGCAGGGACAGGAGCCTCCTTGGGGCTTCCTCTGCTTATGTCCTGGGGGGTTGGGGGGCAGGGTCACCCACCCAGAGCACGTTGTCAGAGGGAGTCTCACCAGCCCAGCTCTAAGCACTTGCTTTCTGCCGTGCCTTCCATTCACTCTTCTGCCCGTCCATTGATGCACGGGGGTGCTAGATAGTCTCTGCCAGCATTCGATGCAAAGGCGCCCCTCCTTCTTTGCTCTGCCCCCTCCTTGGCTGGCCCCTCATGCAGCTGTGGCCCTTGGCTGCCAAACACAGAGCGGACAGGCTGGGTGTCAGTAGATGGGAGCAAGTCGGCTTTCCGGTCTGGTTCAGGACTGCCATTGGAAGCACACTGGGTAAGAATGGCGTCCAGAGCAGGTGGCCTTGTCAGACTTCATCCTTTCATTTGGGTGTTGCTCGTGATTTCTCACAGGATGGTGCTAGCTTTGACATGGAAGGGTCTCTTTTAATCATTTCAGTATCCATACATTACTAATTGGCTGAGATGATTTTTCAAAACCAGGAAATGATTTTTAAATATAATCATATGCCTTTCAACATCTAGGAAGGCAAATTTCCACTACAATCTATTAGTTAAGTAAATAGACTTCCACAGTAAACCTCAGTGCAAAACCTACACAGTTCTTGTGTGATGGTACATTTAATTGACTGTGTTGATCTTTTCTTTAGATCTATACCCTCCCCCCTATGCTTTTTTTTTTGTTTTGTTTTGTTTTTTAATTTTAACAATTTACTGGGGCTCATACAATTCTTTTCACAGTTCATATATATACATACATCAATTGTATAAAGCACATCTGTACAGTCTTTGCCCTAATCATTTTTTTCTCCTCTTTTCTTTTTTTACATTTTATTAGGGACTCATACAACTCTTACCACAATCCATACATATACATACATCAATTGTATAAAGCACATCCATACATTCCCTGCCCCAATCATTCTCAAGGCATTTGCTCTCCACTTAAGCCCCTTGCATCAGGTCCTCTTTTTTTTTCCCCCTCCCTCCCCATTCCCCCCTCCCTCATATGCCCTTGGTAATTTATACATCGTTGTTTTGTCATATCTTGCCCTGTCCAGAGTCTCCCTTCCCCCCTTCTCTGCTGTCCCTCTCCCAGGGAAGAGGTCACATGTGGATCCTTGTAATCAGTTCCCCCTTTCCAACCCACTCACCCTCCACTCTCCCAGCATCGTCCCTCACACCCTTGGTCCTGAAGGTATCATCCACCCTGGATTCCCTGTACCTCCAACCCTCATATGCACCAGTGTACAGCCTCTGTCCTATCCAGCCCTGCAAGGTAGAATTCGGATCATGGTAGTTGGGGGGAGGAAGCATCCAGGATCCGGGAGAAAGCTGTGTTCTTCATCGATACTACCTCACACCCTAATTAACCCATCTCCTCTCCTAAACCCCTCTATGAGGGGATCTCCATTGGTCGACACTTGGGCCTTGGGTCTCCACTCTGCACTTCCCCCTGCCCCCCTATGCTTTTGATTTCTTGAGTAGCATTTTACTGGCATAGATGATAGATGAGAGAGAGAGAGAGAGAGAGAGAGAGAGAGAGAGAGAGAGAGACCAATTTCCTCCAGCTTTCTGGCAACCCTTGCTATATCAGAATATGCTTGCCCAGCCCGGTGTCAGCCTCAGGGTCGCAGGTGTGGTTGGGCCCTTTCCTGTGTGTCCCTCTCACTGTCATCTGACTGGCCCTCCTGCCCCTCTACAGCTCAGCAAGCACATTCTCCTGGGGCACGTCGGAGCAGCGGGCACATCCCCAGTCGTCCTCCACAGACCTTATAGCTACTAATTCCCAGAGCAGATCACTGGCTTGTCTTCCTCTTCTGTCTGTCCATCTGGTGACCCTGTTCCCCGAGGGTGACCCTGATGGTGTCTGAAATAGCATGCTCACAGGCCCCAAGCAGCATCCCTTCTGTGCTGAAGGCAGACTGTCTGGTAAACCGGTGTGATCATGATGGGCTGTCTCTTTCCCAGACCTGGCTCTGACCTGGCCATTATGTGTGGGCATGTTCTAGGTTCGGGGGACAGAAGGGGATAACACATCCCCACCTGCCCCCTGCCCCCTCCCAGAGGGTTTGTTCTGTTTGCAGCACCCAAACCACAAATGGGGTCAGTCAGTCAGAGAGCATGTGCTGAGGAGGAGGGTCAGGGCGGGGGAGGGGCTTGGGGGGGGCAGAGGCAGGTCCCCGCCCCGCGCAGTGTGGTCCAGGCTGCTCGGGCTCGGCCTGGGCACCAGCTTGCACCGAGGGCCTGTGTGCACTGCTCTGGGGGGCAGTAGTCCACCTCTTTCTGTCCTCAGCTCCGAGGACTTTCTATGTGGACAATTGTAGCTGACATTGTCATTCATGCTTACTATTTTCTGTGAGCAAAGGGACACATTAACAGTCCCCCTTCACCCCTGAACGCTGGGGGGCTTTGTCAGCTCCGAGGAGAATAACGCGACTGCACACCTCAGTATCGGACGTCAGGGCCGAGGTTAGTCCTGGGTTCAGGGAGAGTTTGCTGTGACCAGCCCCCAGCGGATGCACTTGACAAGCACAGCCCACCAGCAGGTGTAGGATGTAGGTGATGCTTTAGCCATCCCCGTCGCTGCTGAGGGGCCATCCCAGGGCCTCCTGCCGAAGGTGCAGAGCAAGCACCCTGCACAGAAGCTGGGCCGACCTGTGTCCTGTCCAGACATGGCCCTTGGCATGCCAGCCTCACCCAAGACAGCATCCCTTGTTCCGTGTGTTTGTCAAGAATGGTGCACATCCAGATGGTTCACAGGGAGGTCTGCAGCACCGGGCCGCCAACCACCATGCTGGTGGTTCTAAGCCGCCAGGTGTCGTTCTGCAGGAGAGAATAAGGTTGCCCCATTAAGACTTATGGTCTCAATGACTCTAAGGACGAGTTCTCCTCTGTCCTGTGGGGTCACTGAGTCGCCGTGGACTTATAGGCAGTGGGTTTTGACCCCCCACTGCTTACTCTTCAGTGGGGGACAGAGATACCCCTCCCAGCCCTCACTTTGCATTCCAGCTCCCGGGAGAATGCCTCCCCCCCCATCCTGGTTCCCCACTGCTGGCCTTCCTGTAAGAGTGGACAGGGACAGAGGGCTCATGGTGGGGAGACGAGTAGCCCCACCCCATCTCCGTCCTCCCTGAGTCAGGCTCCCCCAGGAGACAGGAGCAGAGGGAGGCGTCAGGGATTTGCTGCATGGAGGAGGGGCTCACACAGGGTGAGGGTGGGTGTGGCTGTCATCAGGGCCATCCAGTAGGTTCCAGCTCACAGCCTCCCCATGTGCAACAGAAAGAAACCCTGTCCTGCCCCGCACCACCCTCAGAATTGTCTGCTTGAGCCTGGGGTGGCAGCCACTGGATCCGTCCAGCTGTGGAGGGCCATCCTCCTGTCCGCTGCACCTCCACTAGACCAGGCATGCTGTCCTTCTCCAGGGACTGGTGTCTCCTGACGTGTCCAAAGCATGTGAGACAAAGTCTCACCCTCTTTGTTTCTAAGGATTACTGTGGCTATACTAATACTTCTTCCAGAACAGACTTGTTGGTTTTTGGCAACCCATGGTAATTTCAACATTCTTCTCCAGCATATCATTCAAATGCATCGACTCTTTTTTGGTCTTCCTTATTCAATACCCGACTTTCACGTGCACAGGAGGTGATTGAAAATACCAGGGCTTGAGTCAGGTGCACCTTCGCCTTCAAAGCAACATCCTGGCTTTTCAACATTTTAAAGAGTGCTTGCAGCAGACTGACCCAATGCAATGCAAAGACTGTCAGAACCCCATAGACGGGTCCTTAGAATGGATGGGGACTCTCAGGAGTAGCCTGGAGCTGGGTTCCAGACAACGTTGTCTCCAACCCAGGGCCTCTACACTTGGCTTGTCTGTAAAGGACCACATCCGGCCAGTTGGGAGCAATGTCTTAGGGACTTGATGTTTTGCTTTTATTCTGTATGCTGGTTTGTAAACGTCCGTCTTTAACCATAGAGATGTCATGACTATTGCATATTGATAAGATAACCAGCCTCCCTACAGGCAGATGCCCGAGCATGCTCCTGCTGGCCGGGCCAGCCAGGTGAACATTTGCTCTGGGGGCTCGGAATGCTTTGGGTGTGGGTTGGAAATGCAGTAAGGAGGCATTAACCTGAAGGCTGTCTCTCCCACTGGCAGGCAGCTGCGAGGAGCCCCTGCTGTCCACCCTGCCACCCTCGGCCTTCAGCAGTTCCTCGGCCCTGTCCAGCAGCCACAGTCCCAGGTTTGCCCGGCTCAACCGGCGAGATGGTGAGTCTGCTTTGCCCTCACGGGAACAGCACTGCAAGTGACTGGCTGATGTGCTGCATGCGAGCAAACTTCCAAAGGCCCTCGACACAGACGTCCTGGAACACGACCTGTGCAAGGCCTGTCCTCTCCCTGCCCACCATGACCTGCATGCAAGTCCTCCCTGTGCCCAGAGGACAGGCCAGCCATAGCTGAAAGCCGTGCGTAGCATGGGCCGGACATCGGACAGTTTGTACTTGTGATATGCCAAGTCCCTTTATATGTCATCTCTGCTTCACACATGCTCTCGAGGTGGGGGGCGGAGGGACCAGTCCCTGGAGAAGGAACAGGGACATCGTGCTACCTACAGTGGAGCGTTGGGGAACAAGAGGGAGACACTCAGCAGGATGGGTTGACAGAGGCGCAAACATAACGCAGTTATGAGGGGCAATAGCAGAGCCAAAATCAGCACACACATGTCAGATCCCACGTGTGCATTCTGTATGGGCTCATTAGCCCTGAGGGTTTACTTCTTCTTCTTCTTCAAGTCCAACAAACACTAGGGGGCGGCTGATTCTGTTGCTGCTGTAAGAGATTACCACATCCACTCACCTGGGCACTGCCGACCCCTCCGTAGTAACCCTATGATCTTTGAAGCTGTAAATCTTTCCTGGAGCAGACAGCCTCACCTTTCTCTCACAGAGCCTCTGGTGGCTTTGAACTGCCAACCTTGTCATTACAATCAGCTTGCTGGGTGGGGCCACCAGGGCCTATAACTTTGTAGCTCACACAGAACAAACTTGCAGCCATCAGCTGATGCCAATTCACCAGGACCCTGTAGGACAGTAGAGCTGCCCCTTTGGGCCCCCACGTGGGCCACTCCACTCTGCCTGTGGAGTTGCTGTGAGCCGGCATCAACTGGACGGCAGTGGGTTTTGGAGTTTTCAGTGTTTCCATTAGTCCTGTGTGAATTTGTAAGTAAGATGGAGACTGAGTGTGCTGACATTGGAGCAGGCGGCAGACTTGACCGCTGAAAGTTCGCTCCTGAACGAATGCTTGGCTAAGCACCTCTCAGTGGCCGGATTGTGTTTAGGCTTGCCTTTGCCACGCGTCCCTCGCCCACGGGCCTGTGGACACAAGCGCTGCTCATCGGACCTTCAGTCCCTACCCCATGTGGGTCCCCAGCACCTCATCTGCTCCCGCGGCTGCCGGGGGCTGTTTGCAAAAGGGCTCTCTTTCTCCAAGTTCATTGTCTAACTTCTCGCTGGACACTAGAAGGCCTTGTTTTAATAGTGTGTCAGTTCTTTCCAACCCCCTAGCCACCCTCCACCCTTGGAAGGAAAGGGGACTTCAGGGGAGCATGCCTGTGGGCATCTTAGGGTCCTGTTCCCATCCTTAAAGACTTCTTGCCTGGACCTCCGCATAAGATTCTTGCAAGAATGATGCATCAACACCCACAGTGAGGGCATCTGACCCTTGATGAGCAAACAGAATTTGTGAAAACTATAACCATGTAAGAGGATCCCACGGCTCATTCTGTGCTTCAGCGCGCACATACACACACATACACACACACACACAGTCTTAATCACCTCTGATTTCTTTGTAACTTCTTGATCTTCTCAATATTTATCACAGTGAACTTTGGCCAAAAATATATAACTTATATTTGATGTTTTAAGCATTTCAGATTTTCATAGACAGGTAGATAGCTAGCTGGCTAGATAGGCAGATAGCGATAGATTGCCAGATAGAGAGAGGTGTGTAGATAACAAGAAAGACAGGTAGGTAGAGAGACAGGTAGGTAGGTAGACATATAAGTAGGTAGATATGTATTTATGTAAAGAGACCGGTAGGTAAAGAGATTGAGATATCCTCCACATACATTGCAATGCAGGTATTTAGAAATGTTTCAATAGTTATCATTGTATACAAATGTTTAGTGTGTCCTTAGCCTGGCCCCCACAAGCAGTCAGAGCACCACCAGTTTACACTGCACCCAAGGGCGCACAGGGATTGCAAAGGCAGAGGGATTTACTACTGTCATTGGTTCCTCCCAGGCCTCATCTCAGGCCTTCTTCCCTCTTTCTCTCGGTTCTGTTACTTCTGATTTTCCAACAGATCTCTGAGGGAAGTAGCATCGCTCCTGGACAAACAGGTGAACTCAGATGACCGCCTCGATCCAAAGCTCAACTCCATTTACTCAAGCTGTGGCCGGAGAAAGGGGCTCCTCTGTGCCAATAAAATAGCAACACACAGGAAAGACTTTGGGACAAGTCAGTGCTTGCTCTGCCTGTACTTGTTTTAGGAGAAACGTAACCTTTTTTCTTTTGGTTCTGCATTCCAATCAAGTTCTCTCCAGGATCCCAGGCTGAGGGATGGAGAGTGGTAACTGGTGAAGTCATGGACTCTACACTCAGTATTGATTTGCCTTTAATCAGGGTGCCTGCTTGGGTGGGGTGACTGATACCCCCCCCCCATGTACATAGCTCACACCCTCCATCCTAGGAAACAATCCCCTGTCTTTATTTTCCTATAGCTCATAAGGAAGCAAGATTTCAACCTTAATGAATTTTATTTGCATGTTAATTAAGTTTAAAATGGCCCATTTTAATTATCTTTTACTTGCTAATTCATTGTTTTTGATTAGTTTTTATTTTCTTCCCTCCCCACTGATAGCCTGCAGGGATCACAAAGGAATTGCAAATTGAGAGTGAGTTATTGAAGGCGGTAGGCATGTTCCCAGGGTCATAACATTCTCATTAGATCTGGGCCAGGCTGTGAAGGATGGCTTGACAAGGGATATGAGCAGGAATACCTAACCAACAAACAAATGGCCCAGACTCGGAAACACGGGAAACACCAGCCGCCCCAGGGAGCATCTGGGACCTCTGAGCTAAGAGGATCGGGAAGAAAAGCGATAACTCTTGGGTCCGATGAGCACCACACTTGGGCTGCAGGAGGTGGCAGGGCAGTTTCGGATTGGTACCCGATGCCCTGGGCAGCTCACCTTCTCCTCCTGGAGCGTTGCACAGGGGCTGGCAGAGCTATCTGGGCACCTCACTGCTCCCCAACCTGGTGCCTGGGTAGTGCTTAGAGTGTCCTGTATCTCTGCCAATAGTATGGGTGCTGGTCTCCCACCACAGTGATGGGGTTAGTCCCACCGGGCGGTAGGGTGCAAGGGTTGGAGGCACAGCCACACACATGCACTCTGAGGACATTGCGGGAAGTGACAGCTTAGTGGGCATTGGCGAGACATTGTTATGCCCGTGTGTCTGTCTGCATGGACGACAAGGAAAACCACGAGGAGACTTTCTTTCACAAGACCAGTGGACAGTGCCTTCCAGCACCAGCATGCGGCTTCCACGGACTCCCCCAAATGCTTTCCCGGGGTAAACGGTGCCTCCCTGGCTGAAAGGGATGCTTGCAGGGGTCCCAGGTTCACGGCCAGGGGTCCGCAGGCCGCCTGGTACTCTGGTGGAAGGAGGGTTTCCGAAAGCTGTACAGTGCTCATCACGATGGCCCCGGGGCAGGTCTCCAGCCAGCTCTAGGCCCAACACTTTGCTCCAAATGTCAACTGCTCAGTTTGCTGCTGGTGCCAACTGTTAGGGGGTTGGGCTGCTAACTAACAAGGGCAGAGGTTCAAGCGTGGCCCCCCTCCCAGGGCATATTGGTGGACAGCGGTGTGATGGACTTTTGAAGACCCCGGTTCACTCTGAGGACACAGCTGTTTGACACATGGTCACACAGTATACTTCAGTGCCTCCCCCTCACTGCTGAACAAGGGAGAAGTCCCCAAAGGCTGCCTGGGAGCCCCAGCCAAACAGAGGAAGCTCCTCATGAACCGCCCATCAGATGCTTCAACCACTGTGCTCACTTTGCGTCCTCTAAGCTATCACCGGACACTCCAATTCAGCGTCCCTCCGCCACATAGAGCGACAGGGTGATTTCCACTTCTCACACCCGGTGAAAGTGCAATGCTTTTAAACGCTCCATTCCTATAAAGAGGGCTCACTGGAGAATTTGTGTTTATTGTGTTACATTGACAAGAAAGCAGGTCTAAAGCCCAGCTAGAGGACCCCTCGTGGGCAGGACACCGTCACACTGGCACCCAGTCTAAGTTGTAAGTGTCAATACGCTGTATTTGGCAGGAGCCAAATCTGTCTGGGGATGAGCAGAGCACTCCACAGCCATGCCCACCATCACCTCACTTTACCTGGAAGACAACTGAACCGAGGCCCCTGTTTGGATGACGTCACACAGAGGATGCGAGAAGCACCCAGCCAGAAGCACCCAGCAGGACCCAGATCCGGGTTCACAGAAGCATTTTGCAATTCCGCAGTGTCTGCGGTTCAAAACCACCAGCTGCTCTGTGGGAGAAAGATGAGGCTTTCTACTCCTATACAGAGTTACAGTCCTTGAAACCCACAGGGGCAGTTCTGCCCTGTCCTACAGTGTCACTGCGAGCCGGCATCGACTCAGTGGCAGTGGGTTTGGTTTGGAGTTCTCACCAGACATCAGCACACTGAGCCCTGCCTCCACCAGCACCGACTGCATACAGCCTACACTGACCAACACCAGAAAGGCCAGACCAACAAAAAGAAAAAGAAGAATATATTGGAAAACTACCAAGGCAGAGGGGACACAAAGCAGGACAGAGGCCCAGGCCCCGATGCAGACCCTCAGACCAAGAGGAGAGTGGCTGCGGCTGTGCTACTGTGCACATGGGCACTGGAGAGTGAAGCCCCGGCTGAGAGTGCCGAAGCTGAGAATGGGTCTTCAGATTTGCTGGTACCACTACAAAACTGAGCGTCAGAGCCCACCTAGGAGAGGGTGGTGCCCAGGGACAAGCCACAAGCCATGCTTTAGGCTCCCAGGTGTATTTGTCCAGGGTGGGGGTGGGGCGGTGACCAGACCACCACCACTAATCTCACTGCCATTGACACTATCCGGTCTAAGAGGGACCCTACCAGAGAGGGTGGAACTGCCCGTGTGGGTTTCTGAGACGGTTATTCTTGACTGGGGTGGATAGCCCTGTCTTCCTTCCCCATAACAGCTGACTTGTGGTCAGCTGCCCAGCTCATAGTCACCAGAACTAGAGTCATCTAGTATTCATGATTGGCACAGCGAAGGCGTGAAAAAGCTCCTCCCTGATGGAATGGATCAGGCAAGGTTGTTAGAAGCACAAGTCAATTAGGAAATCACCCTAAGTCTAGCACGATTTCGACGTTCAGAAACAAATGTTCCCAGTCAACCGAAGGAAATTACCAGGCAGTAATAAGGTCTGACTGAAGGCCAAGAGGATAAAAGCAAGCACAAGAGGAGGTGTGAGTGGCAGAGATGTAAGATGCGAGCTAAAATGTGTGCGATAAATAGTTTGGAGATCATTGAAAACTAAGAAATTCAAGTCAAACCAAATGTAATGTCTAGGTTGGACAAGTAAAGTCAAGGCCGTCAGGAGTTGATTGAGGAACAGAGTGGCCTGTGAATACCTGTTCCTGAACGGGCTGGAATCACCTTGCTCGGTCATGGGCTGTAGTTATTTCCATGTATGCCTGACTTCTAAGTGGAAATTCCATGTGGTCTGTAGTGGTCTTTCTCCATCCCCTGCCCCTCCCTTGCTCCGCTCCCATCTACCACGTTCCCTTCTCAGAACACTTGTCTCCAGAGAAACCCCAGACAAGTAAGTGATGTGATTTTATTTAGAAAATCTCCCCAAAATCTTTATAAAAAACTCTCCTAGAACTAATACATTGTTTAAGTTTGTGAAATAAACTTGTAAACATCAGCTATAGTTCTATATACACTAAAATTAATAACCCAGTACCAGTCACAATTGCTTAAAAATGACTTACATAAGTGTAAATCTAACAAAATGATCACTTGTATATTTAAAACCATGCAAGTATGACAAAAGAAATCAAAGACTAAGCAAATGGAATAGCATCTACTGTTGCGGACTGGCAGCTCACACAGAGTAAGTTTCCCTCAATATCCCCAAGCTCATATACACATTTTAACGAAATTCCTATTCAAATCCAGCAAGTTTTTTTTAAGCCAGAGACAAGCTGATTATAAAATGTATATGAAATAGTGGAGGAATGCAATTAACCAAAATTGTAAAAAAAAAAAAACACAGTAGGAGTAATTAGTCTACCTCATTTTTAAGACATTATAAAATAACAGCAATCAAGATTATCTGATGTTTGTGGAGGAGTGGATACATTGAAGGAGAGGCTGGAACCCAGAGCACAGACAGATGTGTGGACAAGTATACACACCTCAATGTGGGCAGAGATAGGACAGCAGCTAACTGAGGAGAGAGGGCCTTCAACAAGTGGACACTCATAGCCAAAAACACGGAAAGGAAGAACTTCAACCAGAGCCTCGCTCTTCTTACCAAAGTGGGTCATATGTGTAACAGTAAAACGGAAGAGTGCAACGTGTTAGGGGGAAACTGCAGAATCTCAAGGAGACAGTTCTCCAACTTGAAACCATCAGCAGGGTCATAAAAAAGCATGTTGATTAGTAAAACTTAAAGGCAACCTGCTCGGTGACAGGCTGTTAGGGAGAGACCCCGATGACCCTGGGGTCGAGTACTCGTCCTCTTGGGATGGACAGAAGCAGGGGTCCTGCTCACGGGGTGGTGTTACCCTTGGAGCCAGGCAGTCGGTCCTGACTCACAGCCACTCTGTATGTCAGTCAAGAGAACTGGATAGGACCCCCTCCTCTGGAAAATATTCCTAGGAGGTCCTCCAGGACCCACCCGCACTCCCTGCTGACCAGCGGGGTCCTGTGTGGTCCTTTCAACTCAGGTTCTGAACATCATGTCCACGTTTCTCTGCAGAGCTAAGCTGTGCAGTCAGCTGGGATCTGCCCACAGGCTGAGCTTGTCCCAGCTAAGGCCGCCTTCTGCTGGTGGAGTTACTTCTCAGTGCTCATTCTCACTCTGCTGTTCTTACCACAGCGAGCCCCTGATTTGTGAGAACCCACTGTGTAGGGACGGGAAGCGAACTGCACACTCTCCAGTTCACGTCAGCGGAGGCACAGCAGCCTCGCTGAGAAGGGCAAGCAAGACGTCGATTTTAACCCCGAGCAGGACTGTGCTGCTGCCCAACCCCTCTGGAGTTGGCAAATGAAACTCCAGCTGTTGTGGTGCTCGGGTCTGTCAAGTCAGCTCCAATCCACACCGACCCACGTGCCATAGGCCCTAACTGCTCCTCCCCACAAGTGCTCCAGCCATGTGTCCACCCACCCGTCGAGGGCCTTCCTTCCAGCTTCAGTTATCAGAGTCAGCTTTAGATTTATACTAGTCGATTCCAGTGATGGACTGAAACATTACTCAGAAACACTTCTGTCCCTTTCCCCCACTTTTGTGGCATTGTTGCTCTGTGTGGCCTTTCTGTTACATTAAACCCAACAGTAGGTGGTTGTAACTCTCACTGGACTACCCACCCACTTCCCTTAGCCTCTGAGGGCTCTGCATCCTGTGTTAGTCTGGGCTGACTAGAGAAACACATTCACAGACACTCATATGTGTGTGAGGGGACTTGATATCAAAGAGCAATTGTACATTAAGGAAATATCCCAGACCAAGTCCATAAGTCTGCTATTAGCCCATATGTCGATACCAGTCTGTACATTCCTCTTACGATTCATGCAATGATGCCGAGCGCAGGAAGATCACAGCCAGTGGGTGGAGGGTCTTGTGAATCCAGTGGCGGTGGAAGCATCTTAGTGCTGGTGGGGGTCCTCACGTGGCTCCTCCCGCTCCAAGACTCTGGCTGCATCAGTGTAGCTCCATCTGGCTTGTCAACAGGACTGTCTCACAGGGAGACAAGCAGAGAGAATGTAGCTGGCCTCCAGTGAGCTGTTTATCTCCGTGGCACCTCCAAATGAGGTCATCCAGCTGCGACCTGATTGACAGGCTCGACTCCCCCCCTGACAAGTTGACCGGAGGTGATGTAACGGCCACACTCCCACTTGTCTCCTTTGGACCTTTATTGCAAATGCATCTCTGTGTAGACTATGTCCAGGAAGACATTATCCACATCCGGTTCTATTCAGCTGACTTTGCAGCACTAAGAAGACACACGGAACACCTGAGTGCACGTGGGCACTGCCTCCCACTCTGCACACTGACCTGTGTGGCCTGTCCCTGGCCCATGTGGAGACTCCTTATCCCCCCAGGGGGATGGGGTGGCTGTGAGCCACAGGGTCTGTGTTTTACATTCTTGCAGCTTCACAGGTCACTGGGGCAGGTCCCACAGCCTTCCCACCTGCTTTCCCCTCTCATGTTCTCGGAGGAGCACCCGAGTTTCAGAATTGCCATGAAGAACTGCAGCCGCCTCCCTGCCACAGCCTCTGCTGCAGAACCCGCATGTGGGATCTCATGATGGTGGTGTGAACGGCCGCAGATCCCATGGTGAGGGGTACTGCGGGGAGCCGGTACAAACCTGAGATGTGATGTCACTTCAGCCTGGCAGCCACTCTTCTTGGCCATGAGACTGATGTCCCTCTACACTAGTGGACACGGAGATTAGAGAGAGTGTCACTTCTCACACCAACACCCCAGTATAAATGCTCTGCACCATCTCCCAAACCTCCCAACATGGATATTCTTAAGCGGAGCCAGTGACAAGTTTGAGTTCTCAGTGCCTCACACGTAGGAGAATGATCCTCTGTAACCATAGCAGTGGACATCAATACCCATTATCAATCCATAAGGTGATTAGAGCGGAGCTTTCCTCACCCAGCTCTGTTGGTTGGGATCTAGCTGTACCAGCAGGTGCTCTGGGGTGGTTTCTGGAGCCGGGCCGCCCTTGGTCTCCCAGAAGCACTGCATAGGGGCTCTTCCAGGCCTCCCTTCAGGCCTCCCTCCCGGAGGTCCTGGGTGTGCAGGAAGCTGTCAGCTGTGGCCATGGGGACTTTCAAGAGACCACAGACAGGTGGAAGGTCTTGACGCAGCTCCCCACAGCTGTCAGCCCACACGGTAAGTTTAGGACACCCACCTTCCAGAGCCTTAGCAGGGAAACAATCCCCTGAAAGGCTGGGGTGCATTCTCCTCAAACAGCAAACGCTCACCCTGCCTACCTCAGAGCCGCCGTCTTCATTTGCACCGTTTCTGCCCTCCCCCAGCCCCCTACCCCCATGGCCTCCCCGTGCCGTTTCTGCATGGCCATCTTTCCCTGGGCACTCATGTGTAATCTACCCCTTCCTTTGAGACAAATCGACTTTGTGTGTAAAAGAAGCCGAGGAGGCACATCCTGGCAGCCATGGGGGGCTTGTTGTGAGAATGCCAGGGAGGAAAGAGCCTAGATGCTGAGGGAGGGCTGGGGGTGTCAGGGTCTGAAGGACAGACAGACTGAAGACCCCGTGAGAAACAGCATGGAAGTAGGTCCATGGTGCTGTGGAGAGCACAGCCCAGGCCCAGTGGCATCTGTGTCCCCCCAGGCTGTGCACGGGCCCTCCACACAGGCCCCTCATCCTTACCTGATCCCTGTCAGGGGGTGGAACTGTGCAGTGTTTGCAGGAAAGGGTGGGGAGATCCAGTCAGAGTTTCCTAAGCAACTCAACAGAGGCCAGTAATGAGAGAACAAAGCAAAATTCCCTATGGCTCCACAAGCTCTAGCAATGCACCTCAAAGTGACACAATCCACAGGTGGGCTCAGCCCACAGGGAACACATCACTAGCTCAGGCAAGCAGCATGCTGGTCCGATGACTAGGAAGAAAAGTGAGGAAGAAGCCAGCCTCAGAGAATCATTTATCTCGGATACCTTCCAATCAAGTTTCAACCTGATTACCCTCTACCCACATGTTCCTACAGGAGCCTTGTTGACACAATAAACCTAACTATCACAAAGGGTGTGCAGGGAGGGCTTCTGCAGGGACAGGCCTTTGACTTCTGCACACTGGGGTCATGCGACTCGATGTCAAGAAGACCCAAGGGTCATGATCAATGGAGAAAAGGTTGCAGTTGTCAAGGAGGTTGTCTTATTTGGATTTACAATTGATGCTCATGGAAGCAGCAGTCAAGAGATCATTGACTGCACTGGGTAAATTTGCTGCACCAGACCTTTTTAGAGTACTGAAAAGCAAGGATGTTACTTTGAGGACTAAGGTGTGCCTGATCCACCCAAGCCATGGTGTTCCCATAGCCTCATCTGCATGTGAAAGTTGGACATTGAATAAAGAAGACAGAAGCATCTATGCATTTGAATTGTGGGCTGGAGAAGAATGTTGAAAGTAGCATGGGTCTCATGAGAAGTGAGGCTTGAGTGCTCCTTAGAGGCAAGATGTGGTCTCGCATACTTTGGGCATGTTGTCGGGAGAGACCAGCCCCTAGGGAAGGACATCCTGCATGGTAAAGTAGATAGACAGCAAAAAAGAGGTCGGCCCTCAAGGAGGTGCTTTGAACAGGTGGCTTGAGGCAAGCTCATCACCAGCCCGAGCCATGCAAGTGACGGAATCTTGCTTGCTGAGAGTGAGCCCATGCCATCGTACTTTCATTCCCCTCATCTGCATGCGAAAGTTGGACATCGAATAAGGACAGTGAAAGAAGATTTGATGCCTTTGAATTATGGTGCAGGAGAGGAATATTGAAAGTATCATGGACTGTCTAAAGAACAAAGAAATCCGTCTTGCTCCTTAAGTGCAAGGATGGCAAGGCTTTGTCTGACAGACTTTAGTTAGCCATCAGGAGAGACCAGTCTCTCAAAAAAGGATGACATGCTTGGGAGAGTTAGAAGGTCAGTGGAAAAGAGGAAGACCCTTGGAAAGATGGATGGACACGGAGGCTGCAACAATGAGGATGGCATAGGACTGGGCAGTGTTTCATTCTGTTCTGCAGGGGTTGCTATGGATTGGAACTGACCACACGGTACCTGACAACAAGATACCTATCACCTGTCTACCTGTCATCTAGCTATCTACCCATCCATCACCTTCTCTCTCTCTCTCTCTCTCTCTCTCTATATATATATATATATATATATATATATCACCTATATATCTATCCTCTATCTATCATATATATCATGTAGCTAGCTAGCTATCCATCCATCTACCCATCCACCTATCTAGCATCTATTATCTCTCTCTCTCTCTCTCTCTCTCTCTCTCTCTCTATATATATATATATATATATATATATATATATATATATATATATATATATAATCTATCATCTTTGTCTATCTGTATCTAAATGTCTATCAGTTGCTCATCTATTTACTAAGTATCTACCTACTTACCTTGATCATTCATTTACTTACGTGTCTGTCTATATATATATCATCTATCTATGACCAATCACATGCATATGAGGTGAAAGAAATTACTGTGACAATGGGCCTCACTTTCAGTAAGAAAGATTGTGTCAGCTGTATGACTCAGGTTGTTAATAAGCTTATCTGTCTTCTATCTATCTGCCTCTCTGCTTCTCTGTCATCTATCTGTAGATCTACTTATTTCTGTTCAGCAGATATTCTTGCCTTTGGCTTGCTCCGGTAGTTTTATTACATATAATTCACCTGTGATATGAATCAACTGCCCTTGGAGAACAGATGCTCAAACAAATGAATGTGCCCAGGAGACACTGTTATTAATCGTTTGTACCTACAGCTACTCCGATTTTCTCAAGATGACTTCAAACTCTGAGTGTAAATGTTCCTTATGTATAACTTTTGTTAATAGATGGATCCTAGCAAACAGCGCTGCTCATGAACTTCTCTGCTGTCCGCCACCTCTTGGCCCTGGCTGGCTGGCCGGGGGTGGGTGGAGGAGTGGGGGAGGGAGCGTGGTCTGGAAGTGGGCGTAGGGAGAAGCATGGTGGTGAATGCCCTTCACAGGTCAGGAAGGGTGGCAGTGGACAGGGGTGCGGACCAGGAGGCTGGGCATGCGGGTAGGGGCTGTGCTGGGTTTTGTTCCATGCCATGTCCTGGTACTTTAAACCAATGACACCATCCAGTGACTGCAGGTGTGCTGGCTGGAGCTACTTGCAAGCACGGCTCTGTTTTACAGCCTGGCCTCGGTCGTTGTCCGAATGCCGAGTGGTCCTTTCGCTCTGCACTAGGGAAAGGGCTGCCACTGCTCTCACTGTCTCCTGTCGCACTGGGCTTCCAGGCCTCAGCTTATTGGGTGGGACCCTGTCCTGCTTCCTTCCCCCACGTCTGCCTGGCCAGGTTTAGTCAGCTGGGCTGACACCATGGCCCCAAACATGGCAGTGAGGGCAAGGGTGGGCGGTATTTTGCCGGTTGCCCGTGGGTTACGGTGAATGAGGTGGAGCCAGCACGACCGCTAAGGGCTTGTGCACAAAATCCATGAGGAGCGCCTGGCGCTGGCATGGCTTGGTCTTCAGCCTTGAGGGCTGACTGGGGCCCCGTCCCCATCCCGGAAACGCTGTTGTGACCAGTCCAGGGCTCAAGCGCTGGGTCCCCCACTAGCATCAGAGGTGGGGGATGGAGGATGGAGACTTGTGGGTGATCTTCCTGCTTGTCAGAGCAGGGGTGTGGGGTCTGAGCAGGCAAAGAGCAGCCCCCTTCTCTAATGCACAGTGGAGAACTCCCCTGTGTAGCTCTGTCACGAGGAGAGATGGGGTGCATGGCCCGGCTCTCTGCAGATGTTATTAGGAAGAAGGCGGGGTTGGCAGTTGGATCCTTCTGAGCAGTTGTTGCCGTCGGCTGTAGATGTGGCTGCGCCTCCCTGTGTCCCCCACACAATGGAGGGACCTGCTGTGGTCCAGCCCCACCTCCATGTCCATTGTTTCCGCCACTGCCTTTTGGGTCCCTCCAATGTGAGCACTCCTCTTTCAGCACAACATGGGCTGTAGGCTTCTCAGAATATAGTCACCAGACATTTCTTCCTAGTACGTCTCGGTGCCACTGAAAGCCGCCCACCAGTGTGACCCTGCTGGGATTTGAAATACCACTGACGCTGTATCCAGGCAGCATGCAAGTCAGTTCAGTCAGCAGTGACACACACGGTCATGGTGGCCTTGTGTCCATCTGTCCAGTGGCAGATCAGCACAGGCCCGGTGTCTGTGCAGGGACCTGGGGGCCTCTGTGCAGCTGGGTGTGGCCACTTTAATTAGGGGACACTCAGCCCTGAGCTGGGCGCTGGGATGATGAGACTTCTCATGGACTTTGGACGTGTTGTCAGAGAGAGCAGTCCCTAGAGACAGACCTCAGGCTTGGTAGTGTGAGGGGCAGTGACAAAGAGGAAGCATGGACGCAGTGCCTGCGTGCAGGGGCTGGAACGAGGATGACTGTGAGGGTGGGGTCTGCTTCTGTGGAGCACGAGGTCCCCTGTCGCTCAGAAGACGAAGGTTCCAGCCGCCTTGGACGCTCTGGGCGCTGGGATCCTGGCTGAAGATTCGCTTTTCCAAGTTCTGTTCTTGTGTTTCCTCCCCTTAGAGTGGGGAGTAGTCAAACAAACCAACAAACCAACAACCCCAAGAACCAGCCAAGAGAGAGCCCAGCTCTGCACGTAGCCTGTCACAGCGTCGGTTTGCAGAGCGGGGAGGTGGGCAGGCTCCCCAGCTGTCCTGGCCGTGAACCAAATGGACTAGTCTCACATCCACACACAGAAACGCTGTGCAGGGACCACTGGGTGACCCTTCTCCGATGCCCTGCTCCCTCCTCTCCGGGCCTTTTAATGAGTCTGCTGCGAATTAAGAAGCAATCAGGTGAGATCCCAATGATTGACATTTGAAACAGTGCAATTAACCCAGAGGAGACTTCCTTTGGGGCAATCCTAAGGGAGCCTTTGCCTGAGTGGAAGGTCGGTGCCCATGGAAGGAGCCTGCTTAGTGTGGCGTTTCATGGCCTCAGCTTCATACCTGGTGAGCCACCCTTCTGCCCTCTGCTCCTTAAATTCCACAAGAGGCACAGACAAAGCTGGCCTGGCGTGGCCCAGCCCCAGTCTGCCACATCAGAAAGCAGAGCGACCCTCCAGGCTCTGGTCAGTGGGAAGAGCCCATGAAGAAGGCCCGGAGGCTGCAGTGTGGGGCAGGGTTCGTGCAGGATCCGGAACCACAGCGTGCAATGCAGGCTCAGGAGTGTGCAGCCAGGTTTCCCTTCCCAGTTGGTGCAGGGCAGCGCTCCTGCACCTCTCCCCTGGTTCAACAGCCAGCAGAAGGCCTGCTCTTTCCAGACCAGAGGACTGGCTCCTTCCAGCCTCCCAGGGCATTTTCCTCCTAGCCCCTCCCACTGTCCCTGCTGGTTTGGGACACTTCATTTGCATAGTAGACACAGCTGGGCTCAAAGTGTATGCTAATTAATCTCAGAGCAGACTGCAGACAAAAAGCATCAAACCAAGTTGTTTATACTTTCCCCAGGAAATGTCAATTAACCTGGGCCAAAGTAACAGCCCATCTAGGGTAGAACACTTGGTGATGCAGTGGTGACGGGTTGGGCTGTCAACCACAACAGCAGTTCGACACCACTAGCCCTCCATGGGAGAACAACGAGGCCTGGCCCGTAGGGTCCCTCAGTGGAACGGACCCCATGGCGGTGACGTGTTTTCCATTTTTGAGGGCTGAAAACTGGCCTCGGGTGAAAGGGAAAGTCTCCAGCTGTCTTCCAAACAACCTGGGCAGAGGCCCCGCAAAGGCATCCTCGCACCACTCTGCCTGGTGCCGTCCAGTTGATGCTGCTTTCAGAGCCCCATGGACGGTGGAGGGAAGCCCGCCCTGGTCCTGCGCCGCCCTCTCAATGGTTCCGTCCAAGCCCACTCTTTTTGCCTCGGAGTCCACCCACAGTGTGGAGCGCGGGTTGTTTCTCTCAAGCTCTGGCTCAGGAATCTCAGCGGGTCGTGGTGGCTGCCATGTGTGCCACCCACTGCTGTAGAGGTGGCCCGCTGGTGACGCTGCCCCTTGCTCCTGCGTCCACGAGGGGCCTCCCCTGGCCCTATATCTGTTTGCTTATCATGGACTGAGAGCAGCAATAACTCAAGAGATAAGATCCTTTTTGAAAAACGTCTTGCACTGTTGGAAACACTTTCAGGGTGTCCTGTGTTCTTTCACCCCTCTCCCCCAACACCTCCCCTTTTCACTGTCTGTCTGTTTACTTGTCTTCGGGGCTCCTATGCTTTCTGTATGGTGCTGGGATGAGGCTATGGGCTATTATTGTGGTCTCTCTGCCTCAGCTCTGTGATCCATTCCCACGGGTTAAAAACAATGAACTTACATCGACCCCACTGACCCCATCCCTCCCACCCACGTCCCTTAACCCCCCTTGCCCCTTACTTATGACGTCTTGTGCCCGTGTGCGGGGTGTGGAAGGCACCTGCAATCTATCAACTCATCTGCCTACTTCTAGTGCACACGTAGAGTAAGCAGTTTCCAGAGGGCTGGCCCGTCTTCCCATGGCACGTGCTTGTATGAACTAGATCCCAGAGTTGGCGTGGAGTCTGTAGATCTTCCGCTTGAGACAGTTTCCCCTAGACGAGGCTAGTCTTTCCTTCCCTCCCCGGGTGCAGTGTGGCTGAGCAGCGAGGCCAGTTATCAATGAGTTGATTCTGATCATAGCCACCACAGTCTTCAGGGCTGACTTGTTCACAGAGGGCTTGCCGACCTTTTCTTCTCAGTCACCTCTGGTTCATCGCACAGCTCCAGCCTTTGCTTCCCAGCCAGTGCGTGAGCCGCCTACACCCTCCTGGGAGTCTGTGTGCTGGTGTGTGTGTGTGTGTGTGTGTGTGTGTGTGTGTGTGTGTGTGTAACAAGATGCCTGAGACTAGAGGACACAGCTGCTGCCTGACCAGCACAACTCAGAAAGGTGTCCCTGGAAGAGGTACTGGATAGAAGGGTGACAATGCTAAACAAGCTCAAAATCCAGTGGTCAGCTGGGGGTCCACCCATCTCACTGAGTCCCTGGGACTTCAGGAAGCATGAGGCCACACAACCCGGAACAGGGATTCTCACACTTCCTAATGCTGCATCCCTTTGACAGTTCCTCATGTTGTGGTGACCCCCAACCATAAAATTATTTTCATTGCTACTTTATAACTGTAATTTTGCTACTGTCATGATTTGGGCAACACCTATGAAAGGGTGGTTTGACCCCCAAGGGGTCACAACCTACAGGTTGAGAGCTGCTGACCTAGAAGAACACACAATAATCCAGGTCCCATATTTTTAATATGTAATTCATGTTTCTCCATAGTTTTTATAATTTGAGGTTATTTTCTCTAAGTTCCATAAATATTATTTTCCCAAATGTGATACAGGCAGGTTTCTTGCCTCTATTCCATAGTCTTGCAAACAGATTGTAATATTCTCCCTTCCCCATTTTCTTCCTCTCTCTCACCCCACAAGGAGCCGGAGGCTGGACTCCCCGTGTGTCTGACAAGTATCAGTGGCTGCAGGTCGACCTTGGAGAGAGGATGGAGGTCACGGCGGTAGCCACACAGGGTGGCTACGGCAGCTCTGACTGGGTGACCAGCTACCTCCTGATGTTCAGTGACAGTGGCAGGAACTGGAAGCAGTACCGGCGTGAGGAGAGCCTCCTGGTATGTCCTGTCGCCATGGTCTGGACTGCGTCCCTGCCCCCTTCCCCCCCCCCCACCCCCCGACAGAGCCGAGGACCTGTGTGGAAGGGACAGTTCTCCAGGGTGATGCGACAAGGGTTTCATCTCGTGTGGCGCCTGCCTAGGTCAGCAAACGTCTGTGGTTGCTGTCAGCTATCTCCAGGTGGTCATAACTCTAGGTGGCCCCACTTGCAAGGGACTGAAAGGCTTCCAGGTCCTGTGCCAGCCATGATTGGCTGCAGTCCTGCCATTGTGACCCACAGATCATTTGTTGGCTGGCTTTAGGTGCAGTCACCAGGTCTTTCTTCCTAGTCTCTCAGCCTGGACGCTCTGCTGAGCCCCTTCAGCATCATTGAGTCACACAGGCCTCCACTGACAGATGGGGACAGCTGTGTGTGACCTGTGCTGGATGGGGCTCTGACTCAGGTTCAAGTGCAAGCACTGACCACCAATGCCCCCCACAAACACCTGCTGTCAGATGATATAAGCCCCTGCAACATGTATTCAAAAGTCAAATACACATCACGTGGCACCTGGCTCGTGTCTTGAACTCTGCGTGGGGTTGACACAGCCTCTGCGTTGTCTCGTGTATAAATGATGAAGTCATTCTTTATATTCCTGCTGCACCTCTGCAAGGGTCTAGAACAATCTCCCCATGAGCGTGGAGTCCTGAAAGGCAGGACACCGAGGGGCGGGGCTCTGTTCTCAGAGCAGGCTGGGGTTCTGCAGAGGAGGATACTCTGGGGCTCAGGGGTGTAAGCTCAAACCTCACAGCTGTGAGACTAATGTGGGAATTGGGGGGTCACTATGAGTTGGACTCTACTCAGTGACAATAGCGTGCTGACCACTCAAGAAGTTGCCACGGGTCAGTGTCTCTTAGGGCGGTTGTCCCCTGTTCTGCCCTACCCTGTTGGGTCGCTGTGAGTCAACGTCGGCTCCAGAGTGGTGAGCAGGGAGGAAGGGCAGCAGAGACCCATGGTGCCCTCCATCGGAGTCTCTGGGGACAATCTGGACAACAAAACGCCGGTTATTAGCACTAAACCCTTGACCCTGGCTCATGGTCCGGTGCTTGGAGTGCTCTCGGGACCTAGACTACATCTCCAGCTCACTCCTCCATGAGGGTGAGGGGTAGTTGGCTTGTTGGCTCTGGCAGGAGGGTCTGAGAAGTACATGGCTAGCCCACCTGCACAGAGTGGCCCCTGACTCTTTTACTGTGGGGCTGGAGGAAGACTGTGGTCAGACCACATAGAGGGCACTACTGTGGGAGCCCTAGAGCTCAGAGGCACCCTCTGGACATGGGAGGTCTGGGCCCCTTTCTCTCTTCCTTTGCCCTTGCTCACCTCCCTCCTCTTTCGTCCTGGTTCCTGCTACGTCTCCATGCACCCCTTGCCTCCATCTTCCTAAAATGCAGGATCTAGAAACAGCCAGGAGGACTAGGCTGGCCAGTCAGGACTTGGAGTGGAGGGACTTGATCCAGGGAACCCATCACAGGGCAGACTACTTTGGGGAGCACTTCCAACTGTTAGAGGGGCCCTCTCTGCTCCATCTGCACTGGCAGGTGTCCCTGTGCCCAGGGTCACTGCATTGGGAGTGGATGACATTGGAGGAGTCCCTGTGCCCAGGGCTCCACACATACAGACTGACCACAGTGCGGAAAGGTGATGGCACCAGGAAAGCACCTGTGCTCAGGTGTCATCCTCATTGGTTCACTGCCGTGAGGCAGCCTGGAAGCTTCAGCTGGCCCTCACTTCACTATCATGTGACAACTGTGTCCCCCAGAGGACTGTGTCTCAGGACAGTCTGTGTTTCCTGCTTCTGTAATTGGACTTGTGCCCTTCTCATTAGAAACCCATTAGAACTCTGGTGTATAGCACACACTCCTGAGGATTCAAGATGTGAGTTTGCTACAGATTCACTGAAGACTTATGATTCAGGGGGATGCTTTTCCACTGTGTGAGTGTTTTGCAGGAGAAATACACCTGTCACCAAAGTAAATGGAAAAGTAGATTTGAGGGGAACCAAAAGAAAATAATTAAAGTAACTCTAGGTTTAAATATAAAACCATTGCTCCGCTGAGTTTGCACGTGGCCTTGAGGAATTATACACTGGTAGGTTCTCTGAACAGATGTAAATCCAACTAATGGAATATTTGTAGCTTTACATTTCTTGGATGTCTTCCCAACACACTGGGAAGAGGACACCATTGTGGGGTATAGCATTGTGAGGGTGTATCATTCTGGGAGTGTAGTACTGTGGGGATGTAACACTGTGGCAATGTAGCATTGAGAAGGTGTAGCATTGAGAAGGTGCAGCATTGAGAAGGTGAAGCATTGAGAAGGTGGAGCATTGAGAAGGTGGAGCATTGAGAAGGTGCAGCATTGAGAAGGTGCAGCATTGAGAAGGTGGAGCATTGAGAAGGTGCAGCATTGAGAAGGTGGAGCTTTGAGAAGGTGCAGCAGTGAGAAGGCGGAGCATTGAGAGGGCGCAGCATTGAGAAGGCGTAGCATTGAGTATCGCACCCCAGGCCACGTTCAGAAAGCCCTGCAGTAGGCACTGTGACAGTTAAAGCAGGAATGCTGTGGGGGTGGGGCGGTCCTGAGGGGCCTTCAGGTGTCCATCTTCTGTCAAGTTGCTATAACTCTGCAGCACACACAACACGAGGGCCTCCGTCTGCCTTTTTCTTTGATTGCTTGAACATCACGGCTCATAGCAGTTGTCACATCAATAGACTCATGGGGCCGCACAGGTTGTTTTTGTTTTACGTTTGCTCCATCATCACTTTGTCGTCCATGGTGGCTTGTGTGTTGCTGTGATGCTGATTGGTAGGGACCTTCTTCAAATACCAGCAGGGCCGCTAATGGCCGATAGGGTAGCAGACAAGGAAGGAGGGCCTGGCCACCTACTTCTGAACAGATAACCCAGAGAAGCCCGCAGGGCACCCGTGGGCATGGTGTGGCCCGCTGCTGGGAGCTTGTCTCGAGCATACAAAAAGGACTAAGTCCTGAGTCATTTTATGATGCTGAGTTCATGCATTTATTCATCAAGGAGGTGATAAGCCTTTTCACTAATATACTCTAACTTAATTCACAGCATGCACAGCCACACACCTGGCAATGCATCCGAAGTGGCTTACCTTACTGGTAAGGTAAAGAGAGCTCAGAGTGAAGTGGTGTCCCCTCTGCTTGAAGGAGTCCTGGATTGTGTCTGCCACCGGGAGGGTTTTTACACGCTAAAGTAGACAGCTCTGCTGACATCGGTGTTACGTCGCTAGCCCCTGCTGGTGGGTGTGATCAGTCTTCCAGGGGGCGCCTGGAGCTTGTGTGCTTGTATAGACAACGTGACTAAGCATTGATCTTAGGGGTGACTTTCATTAGAGTTTCTTTTGCTCATGTCAGAGCTGAACCCCTCAGACTGGAAGGCTTTCAAACACGACCCAGGAAGAATGCCTTCTCAGGTGCTGAAGTGCAGTCTGTCTTAGTGATGTGGCTGGAACACAGCTGTGTGGCCTTGCTCGGCTGGTGTGGCCCACTGCGGAGGGGAGGAGAGGCAGGAGCTGCAGACCCCCATTCCTAGTCCGAGCCAGGAATGTACCGGGGGTGTCTCGGAGAACTGCAGTCATCAGAAAGGTTCTGGTGAGCATGAAGCTCAGACGGGGAGCCCGGGCAGCAGAGGGCAGAGGCGCTGGTCATCACTGCACATCACCAGTGAAGGCCAACATGAGTGATAGGCAGGGAGCAGGGGCCGTTGGCTTTGTTTCATTGACCAGGCATAGGCCTTGGATGGATCATAACAAACCAGAGATCCCACTGGGTGGAACGGGAATTCCAGAACCTTCCATTTCACTCGTGTGGAATCTGTACACGGACCAGGAAGCAGTCGTTCAAATGGAACAAGAGGAGAGGCTAGGGCCTGGATTAGAGTCAGGAAAGGTGGGCATCAGGGTCGCATCCTCCTTCAGACTTAGTCCATCTGCATCCGTTGCTCACACTTGGAGAAGCGGAATACACGAGGAAGGATGTTAGCAACCTCACCATGCAGATGCCACACCTTGAAGCACTTGCTAAAGAAGTTCTGCAGCCTTCGGGGTGGATTACAGCTCAACGTAAATAAATGCCAATCCTCGCACCAGGGCCAACAAATAGCATCGTGATAAGCAGAGAAGAGAGTTTCATCTTGCTGGACTCCCCCATGAGCTCCCACGTGTGCAGCAGCAAGAAATCAAATGATATGTGTGGACAAACGGCTGCAAAAATTAGGGTCAGACATTCAAATGCCGAGCTTGCACTTTCGGGACTGCGGTGGACCAGGCTCGGCCAGGGTTTGCAGTCGCCCCACCTGCCTGGGAAAGCTGGACCCTGAGAGAGGGAGGCGGAGAAAAATGAGGCGAAGGAAAACAGCACTGAGGACGCTGCGGGCTGCAAGAAGAGCAGCTGCAGGACGGCCAGAACGCTCCTAAGAAGCAACCCTGGGAAGAGTTCTTCATCAGGTTGTGCTTCGCTCGAGAGCCCGGCCAGCACAGCCACCAGCTGTGTGGACCTCGCCGCATGTCCTCTACGGTAAAGCAATCACGGTATCTCTAAAGGGAAAAGAGCCATATAAGCCATGGATATACATGAAAGGCTTTGGGACTATGATTCATGGTATTTTCAGTCACCTCATATGTATGGGAAATCTGGACAATGACTAAGCTAGAATGAAAAATTAATACCAATGAATCAAGGTATTAGTGAAAAATACTGAATAAACCAAAAGATATGCTGCCAAAAGATGGAGCACATCGATTTTGGACTGTGTATAGTGAGGATGGGAAGATTTCATGTCCTGTGGTCTAGATGTGATCAGGAGGGACACGTCCCTGGAGAAGGACAGAAGGACATGGTGCTTGGTTAAGCACAGTGCTGGCATGAAAGACACGGGTTGACATTGTAGCTGCACAAAAGGGTTCAAACACAACAACAGTGAAGGGGATACCACAGGCTGGGCGGCATTTCACCCCATTGTACAGATGTCTCATTTGTAAAAGCTGAAGTAATGCATCCAGTAATAACAACGGTGTGTATTCGGTGCAAGTCGACACAGCAAAACTGTCCAATTAGGAGTTGTTCCCAATACATATCGCTTGTTCTGTGGCCTGGGCTGCTGTCCCCTTACGATGGAGCACCCTCGCTCATTCCCCCTGGCGTGTTAGCCTGGGCTCTCCAGAGAAGCACAACCAGTGGCACTCGGTTGTGAATGGCTACGGCAAGAGGCTTTTGTCAAGAAAGGGCTCACGCAGCTGTAGATGAGAGCAAGTCCATTCCGGTTCAAGTCCGTGGGTGGGTCGGATGTCAGCTGGAGGCTTCCCCTGACTCCTGTGGCTGCAGGGGCTGATGGACAGGAAGCAAGAGCATGAAGCAGGAAGACCGCAGGCTGGTGGGTGTGGCATCAAAGGAACCCACGGATAGCACCACTGATGGCTTTGGGGATTGGCCGGTGATATGAAAAAAGGTCGAGGAACGAGATCCAGGATCCAGATCCTGCGGAAGTGAGCGAGCTTCCCAGACGGTGAAGCTACATGAACAGTAGGTCATGCCCTGCACGAAACCGCCCCTCAATTGTATCAAGGTTGTGGCCAGATTAAGGAGGGGTCCTCCATGCTCTTCGAAGAGTCCAGCATGGAGGTGGCCGCACTGTGTGAGAGGGACTTGTGGGAGCCTCCTGGCCCAGGCAAGGCAACGTGAAACCTGACGACCGCACCGGGCTCCGTTTCCATTTCCTCATCTCCTGTCTCCATCTTTGGTTTGGGCCAGAGATGGATGGCCTTTTGGTCTTGTAGAGTGGATTGTTCTGAGGCACGTTTTTCAAAAAATTATATATAAACTATATAATCTCTAATGTTATCCAGCTATTATCTATCTAATGGCTCTGCCTGTCATTTGACTGGAGGATGGCCTCTGGGAGTGTCTTCAGTTTCGAGTTGGAAAGTTGCCTCGAATCAGTGGTCGCTGGAGCTCCTGCAGTAACTGGCTGCCCGGTAAGTGTGAATGCGCATGCGTTTGCTTTGAGCTTTGTTCTGCACTCTAAACCCAGTGCAGCCAGGACTTTCAAGTATGGCTTCTGTCTGAGGCCGGTCATGGTGGCCGGGCACCATCTATTTCTTCTGGTCTCCTCCTCTGTGAATCTTCATTTTCCTCCGTCCTCCTTTGTTCCAGGAGGGAAGATAACAATAGTCGGGCCTTAAATGTTCACCTGTGAGCTCCTAAGACCCCAGGAAGGTACAACCACCAAACGAGAATGTAGACTGTTCTCTGGACTGACTCAGATGTCCCCTGGGATTGTGGCCTTCAAGCCTTTATGTTATTGTTAGCTGATTTGGGGATAAGATGGACAGACATTTTGTTGTTGTTGTTGGTTCGTGAGGCTTCTCTAGATGAAGTCAAACTACCAGGCATTTGGTGAGCAGCTGAGCACTTCAGCTGGACCCTGGGCGCATTGGGTTGTGTGCGCACCGTGCTGCTGGCTTGCTTTGCTGTTGGGCCTGTTCCCAGTCTGCATGGGGCGTGGACACCCTGAGCACGGTCCCTCTCACCCACTGGTGGCTGCAGCCACTTGGAGTCTTCGGGGTGTGTTCGTACTCCATCAGCACCTCTGCAGGAAGCCCCCATGCCCCCTGAGCAGTGGCTGCTGCTCTGGTTGATTCCTGACTGGTTGATTCCTGTGGTCCATCATTAAAGATGACATCAGACTTGTGTGAAGCTGTTTCCAGATCATAGGTGTGGGAAGGAGGTAGCCAGCCTCTGCGGCAGTCCTGACCACACGCCCACTTTCTGGGGGAGACCGATGTGGTGGGCACTGGGGCGGGCCTTGAATTTGTTTGGGTTTTGTTTCCCTTGAGGGAGAAGCAGCACACTGAGCCTCCTTTCTCATCTTGCCATTTTCTAAGCTGGCATTTTTCACAGCTGCTAGGCCCCACGCAGCTGACCGTGAGCTTACAGGACGGGGGGACCCTGAGTGAGGCTACTGCTCACTCAGCTTCCTGCCCAAGTAACCCTCTATGCCTCGCTGCTCAGCCACTCCCCTGTGACCACTCTGCGTGGGTCCCCTGCCACAGGAAGCTCCCTGTCCTCGGGCGTCCTGAGGCCAGTCAGTGACCACGGGACGTCCTCGCACCTGAGCAAGGGGTGGGCCTGAAGACAGCCTTGGGCCACATTGCATAAACTACAGGCGCAGTTGACTCTCGTGGCATGCTGTGATGTCGGTGGTGGCAGTGACGAAGGCCCTCGCTGGCATGTTGGAAATGGGGGCGTGTGCCCACAGAGGTGGCATTCTTGGCAGGGTCCTGGGAGCATGGCAAATCTCCAATTAATAAGTTCCTGTGGGTATTAGAAGATGACTCTTAACTAATAGATTAACTACCTGACCAATTAATGAATGAGCTCAGTTTGCAGCATCCTCCTAAAGCTACCCCTTTCATTTTAATAAGTGTATTTTGAAAAATATTGTTTCTTGATGTCATTATACGTGTTTCTTGCTAAATTTCTCCCATTTTCAACTCTTTGCCTGCAAACGTGTAATATGAATTGCTTTCTTCCCACTGAGAATCTCTTTTGAGAATTTTCAGGTCGGAACTTTTCTCTTTCCAAGTCTTGCTTGAATTCACCAAGTGAGCTCAGGTATCACCCAACCTCAGCCAGTTCAGTTACAGAAAGAAAATGGATTTCCTCCGAATCACTAGTCTGATGAGCAGCATGTTGCAGACACTGCAGCAGTGAGGTTTGAATGCCTCCGACAAATATTACATGAATATTCATTATGTTGATGTACGTGTGCTTGAGCCTAAGCAGCAAATTCAAAGTGTTCCTTACACAAAGGTTTTCATTGGACTCTATTCTGAATCACAGTTCCCTCAGAAATTAACAACTGATGCCAATATCTAGCATGGCTGTTTAAAGAATGGCCCAGGCAGGCCTCAGAGAGGGTGGCGGCTCAAGGTGACCCAACTGGGCATGTTCCTCCTCCAGGCAGAAGGTCCCAAATGAGCTTTCTGTTGAAGGTGGGCCTGCCGTCCATTCAGTGTTTCCGTGCATGGGGCCATCATGGTGCCGCCTGTGAGTTCAGTGTTTGTGGGGCACGGTGCCACAGTGGTCCTTGCACCAGGCTTTTTGCAGGAATGGAGAGCGAGTGGACAGCGTGGCACATAAAATGATCAGGACAGAGACACATACAGCCCCGGGTCAGATTCCAGTGTCACCCTCCTACTGATTTTTCCACAGCAGAATCTAGTGGATGGTGGGGTGTGGCCCCTGGTATCACAGGGCCCTGTTTTATACCAACCATGCCTGGTCTTCTGGACATCAGGATATGCTGGAGGTAATTTGGGGGTGAGGAACAGTAAACGAGATGTCAGAATCATGAGATAATGAAACTCCCATCACTGCCTGTTCCACTTGCTCAAACCCAAGCTTGGACTTGAGAGTTGGTAAGGCCATTTCCAAGGGTGAGACCCAGCTTCGAAACAACAAAGAGCAAACAGTAGCAAAGGCACAAACTCTGTTACTCTCTTCTTCTGGGAAAAACTGAAACCCACGGTCTCTTGCAGCATGAAGTTGAAAAACCCTCCCACTAGTAAATGTGGGATCAGAGTCAGAGTCTAGAATCGTTAAGAAATGCTTAAAAACCCCTTGCAGAGTGTGTGGCCCTCCTGCATGGCTTCAAAATTTCCCCGAGATGGTTGAATTATCTCTGAATTTCTCAATGCCGGCAACATAGACCAGGATGGACTTGCAAGGGAAATTTTTAAAAATCATTTTATTAGGGGCTCATACAACTCATCACAATCTATATATATATATATATATATATCAATTGTATAAAAGCACATTTGTACGTTTGTTACCCTCATCATTCTCAAAATATTTGCTCTCCACTTAAGCCCCTGGCATCAGCTCCTCATTTTCCCCTCCTTCTATGTTCCCCCCTCCCTCATGAACCCTTGTTAATTTATAAATTATTATTTTGTCATATCTCACACTGTATGATGTCTCCCTTCACCCACTTTTCTGTTGTTCACCCCCAGGGAGGAGGTTAGATGTAGATCCTTATAATCAGTTGTCCCTCTCTTCCCCACACTCCTTCCACCCTCCTGGTGTCACCACTCTCACCACTGGAACTGAAGGGATCTTCTGTCCTACATTCCCTGTGTTTCCAGTTCCTCTCTGTACCAGTGTACATCCTCCGGTCTAGCCAGATTTGTAGGGGAGAATTGGGATCATGATAGTGTGGGGGAGGAAGCATTTAGAAACTACATGAAAGTTATATGTTTCATCGCTGCTACACTGCACCCTGACTGGCTCGTCTCTTCCCTGAGCTCCTTCTGTAAGGAGCTGTCCAGTTGCCTAGAGATGGATTTTGGTTCCCCACTCCACACTCTCCCTCATTCACAATGATGTGATTTTCTGTTCTTTGGTGCCTGTTATCGGATCCCTTCGACACCTCGTGACCACACAGGCTGGTGTGCTTCTCCCATGTGGGCTTTGTTGCTTCTGAGCTAGATGGCCGCTTGTTTACCTTCAAGTCTTTAAGACCCTAAATGCCATATCTTTTGATAGCCGGGCTCCATCAGCTTTCTTTACCACATTTGCTTACTCACCCGCTTTGTCTTCAGCAGTTGTGTTGGGAAAGTGAGTATCGTAGAATGCCAATTTAATAGAAGAAAGTATTCTTGCATTGAGGGACTACTTGAGTGGAGACGCAATGTCCTTCTGCTACCTTAATACTAAACCTATAAATATATGCACATAAATCTTTTCCCATCCTCATATATAAATATATTTACATATGTACATGTCCTTATTTAAACCTCTATAAATGCCCTTTGCCTCCTAGCTCTCTCCTCTATTTCCTTTTACTTTCCTCTTGCCCCACTATCATACTCAGCCTTCATTTGGGTTACAGTAATTCCTCTCAGTTACATTACCCTTGGTCACACCCTCCCAGGCCTCCAATGCAAGGGGAATATTTTTATAAGACCTGCTGACTTCCACTGTTATTAACCTATGCTCCTATGCTGATTACAGCAAAATGTAGACACCATATGTGAGGACTGCCATGGAGGAACATTTACAAATAGACATGTTACCTACATTTACCTCTCCATCATCATCAGTAAGTCCACCTATAGATGCTCACCTGCGCACATTTACCTGTCCACCAGCTTCAGTGCAGTCCTCCTATAGACTGTTCATCTTCGTACATTCATCTCTCCGTCTTCATCAGCGTTAATCACCTGTAGCCAACTGCTCAACAGCCGTCTGGGACCACTTCCCCCCGAGACCCCAGCTCTTTGTTTTCTACACTCAGTCTGTTGAAGCGGTGCTGCGGGGTTATAAAGGACCTTGAAATGACCCCTCCCTTGCCTGTCCAGAGGCTGGTTTCAACAAGACCACTTACAGGACTGTGTGTGAGGTGGGCAGGATCTGGGCCAACCCCATGCAGGGCCACCACAGACTTGCCTCCTCTTCCCTGAAGCCGAGCTGTGTGTCAAGAATCAGGGTTGCTCAGTGTGCCATCTGTATCTCTTTGATTGGCTCTCAGGGCCCTGGCACACTGTTTTGTTTGGTTTCACCATCTGCTTTTGAGACATGCTCCTGCTCCACAACTCACTGCGCCTGGCTGGCTTTCTAGTCCCGCTTGAACTCCCCTTCTCGAGTGGGCATGAGCATCAGCAACAACACAACAGCCTGAGCAAGGCTGGTCCTGGGTGCCCTCCATCTGAGCCCCCAGGCAGAGCTGCCTGGGGCTCTTTTCTGCTGTGTCAGAGGAGGCGTCTTCCAGAGCAGGCTCTGCCTTCCCCTGCTATTTCCATATCCAACCCATAAAGGTCTTTAAAGTGTAGTTTTTATTCCACTCCCACGGAGTCTCAGACACCAGCTACGATGTGAGCTTGCTGTGGCGGGCTGCTTCATGCTACAGAAACAACTGGAAACCAAGTGGCTCCTTATGGCCATTCAGAAACGTGTTCTTGTAATCATATGAAAGGACGGATTTGGGTTTTTTTGCAACATATATGTGACTGTTTCCATTGCACTGCTCCAGTTTCTGTCTCTATCTCTCTCTCTCACACACACACAGAGCAAAAGACACATGAGGATAAGTCAACAACTATTGATAAAAATCATAGAAATATTTATTAAGCAAAAATATCAAAAGGTAAAGTTATTGCTGCGTGTCTTCTTAAAAATGTGTATCAGGAGCATTTATTTTATTGACATATACTTCGTGTGTGATTCAATTCAATGGCTTAAGTGTACGCAAGAGTTGTGCCGTCACCGCTACAATCAATTTTAGATCATGTTCTTCATTCTTGTATCCATTGCTGTGAGCTTCCTATTTCCCCTGCTCTTACAGCCTCCCCTGTCATAGCCCTAAGGATCGATTGATCTAGGGACTGTCTCTATAATTTACCTATTCTGGATTTCATGTCAAGGAAGTCATTAAAGAAACAACCCTGGCTTGCAGCCAAGCCCCTATGCACACATCGGTGGGGACCCTGGGGCCAATGCTTTTAGACTCCCCCTTGTGCTTTCTCCGGGGATGATGGAAGGCTTGTTTGTTTTTAAAATCCTTTGATTGGGGCTCATGCAACTCTTATCATAATCCATACATCCATACATCGTGTCTAGCACACTTGTGTATTTGTTTCCATCATTATTTCCAAAACATTTTCTTTCTACTTGACATTTTGGTATCAGCTTCTCATATTTTCCCCTTCCTCCCCCACCCTCCCTCCCTCATGAACCCTTGATAATTTATAATTATTCTTTTTCTCATGTCTTACACTGACTGATGTCTCCTCTCACCCACTTTTCTGTTGTCCATCCCCCTGGGAGGAGGTTACATGTAGATCATTGTGATCCCCCCCCCATTTTCCCCCCTTCTCCTTACCCTCCTGGTATTGCTACTCTCAATATTGGTCCTGAGGGGTTTATCTGTCCTGGATTCCCTGTGCTTCCAGTTCTGATCTGTACCCGTGTACGTGCTCTGGCCTAGCTGGCTGTGTAAGGTAGAATTGGGGTCATCATAGTGGGGGGAGGAAACATTAAAGAACTAGAGGAAAGTTGTATGTTTCATCGGTGCTATACTGCACCCTGAGTGGCTCCATCTCCTCCCCGAGACCCTTCTGTAAGGGGATGTCCAATTGGCTACAGATGGCCTTTGGGTCCCCACTCCACACTCCCCCTCATTCAAAATGATATGATTTTTTTGTTCTCTGATACCTGATCCTTTCAACACCTCATGATCACACAGGCTGGTGAGCTTCTTCTATGTGGGCTTTGTTGCTTCTCACAGTTAGTTGGCCACTTGTTTATCTTCAAGACCCTAGATGCTATATCTTTTGATAACTGGACACCATCAGCTTTCTTCACCACATTTTCTTATGCACCTACTTTGTCTTCAGTGATTGTGTCAGGAAGGTGAGCATCACAAAATGCCAGGTATTAGAACAAGGTGTTCTTGTATCGAGGGAGAACTAGAGTAGAAGCCCAATGTCCATCTGCTACCTTAATACTAAACCTATAAATATGTACAAAACTCTATTTCCCTGTCATATCGAAATATATTTACATATGTACATGCCTGTATTTAGACCTCTATAAATGCCCTTTGCCTCCTAGTTCTTTCCTCTATTTCCTTTTACTTTCCTATTGTCCGACTATCATGTTCAGCCATCATTTGGGTTTCAGTAATTTCTTGATCAAGCCCTACCAGGCCTCCAACACCCTCCTCACCATTGTTTTTTGGATCACTTGTTGTTCCCTTGTCCCTGGGTTTATTAACACCCACTTCCTTTCCCCTGCCTCCCCCTCTTCCTAGAACCATAGATCCCATTGTTTTCTCCTCTGGATTATTTATCCCGCCTATCTTATCTAGATAGACATGCAGAGACAATAATATGCACAAAAATAAGACAGAGCAAAACAAGGCAACAAAACAAAACAAAGAAACCAAGGAAAAGCCTATAAATAGTTCAAAGTCTGTGTGTTGACCTTTAGGAGTGATTTCTGGTTGAGTCTGATGGGTGTTATGCCCTGGTCCCACAGTTTATTTTTGGCATTCCCTGGGGCCTTCATTGTTTTGCTGCTCTGTTGCACTCCCTTAGCATTTCGCCCTGGTATGGTGGAGTCAGTTTGGGCACAATTCCCTCACTGTGTCTCCAGTGTTGACCCCCGTAGCCTTATGGGTCAGTGAGGGCAGTCCTGTCTCATGGTGGAACTGGCCCTATGGTCCTCTCTGTGCATTGGCTGCTCTGAGCAGAAATATCATCCTCAGGGCTTGGGGGTCCAGGATATGCTCCACTCTCTCTCTCTCCCCCTTCGCTTGCTCCTGTGTGCTCTGATCAGACATGTCCCTTTCCCTGAGCTATAGCTTCAGTGCTGTCCTCTGAAGTGAATTATTTGGGGGCAGGGAGGCAGGGAGCGGTTGTCCGCATAGTTGGGACTGGGGCCAGCCCCTCAGACTTCTCTATTAAACCCTTTCTAATTTATATTAAAAAAAAAATCATGTCTTACATTGACTGATGTCTCCCTTCACCCACTTTTCTGTTGTCCATCCCCCTGGGAGGAAATTACATGTCGGTCATTGTGATTGGTTCCTCCTTTCTTCCCCCTACCTAACCCTTACCCTCCTGATATTGTTACTCTCAATATTGGTCCTGAGGGATTTATCTGTCCTGAAGTCCCTGTGTTTCCAGCTCTTATCTGTATCCATGTATAGGCTCTGGTCTAGCGGGCTTTGTAAGGTAGAATTGGGGTCATGATAGTGACGGGTAGGAAGCATTAAAGAACTAGAGGAAAGTTGTGTTTCAACAGTGCTATACTGCACCCTGAGTGGCTCATCTCCTCTCCCGTGACCCTTCTGTAAGGGGCTGTCCAATTGCAATGGCTTTATTTGTAACCTTTTACATTTAGCGCTACAGCCCCCAGAAAATTCTGATGTGTGACTTTCCATTCCCTTTGTTTGTTCCTGGGGAGGAGTTGAAAGGTGAAGGCAGGGAGGGGGGCGGCATTGGGGTCTGCGTTTGCCATGTCTCAGCTTTCTCTCTCTCTTTCTCCTGGTCCAGGGCTGGGTTTGGGTGTCTTCCCAGGGTCCCGGTCATCCTCAGGGCACAGTAGCCTTATTGTGTTCCCCCACCCCTGCATGAAGTGTTATAAGCTGCCCCTGCTTCCCCATCATGTAGTCTAATTTTAGGGAGAGATTTTGCTGGAAGTGGCAGATACACAGGCTGGAATACACAGAGGCTGAGGAAGTAGGCTTATGACCAGCGTGTTTGCTGTCGAAGTACTGCTGTTCTCTCTCTCTCTCTCTCTCTCTCTCTCTCTCTCTCTCTCTCTCTCTCTCTCTCCTCTCCCCCCTCCCCGCCCCCTCCTCTCATTAGAGTGAAGCCCGACGGGCGTAGCTATCAAAACTAGCATGGAATAATAATGGGTTATCTGACCCAGTTGCACAAGCTAAATCAGCAAAAGACAAAATAGCTAAACGGGCCCTCATAAGCTTGACCTCATTTTCCCATCAGAAGGTTTGATCAAAAGAAGTGAAAAGACAACCTAGAGACTGAGAGAATCTTTGAGAACCATTGTCAGATGAGTCTACTATCTAATATAAATATAAAACTTCAACAACGTAACAAAAGGTCTACGTCACCACATAAATTCAACCTCCGTTGACTTGCCCTGACCTCTAACCAGCAACAGGACTGGCTTTGCCCTCAGGCAGACAGAGGGTCCTAGACGGTGGATGTCTGTCACTCCCCTGGCCAGTCCCAGAGAAGCAACAAAGTCCTTAGGGACTCACATAGTGGCGTGTCCTTAATGAGAACTGGGTGCTGGAGTCGCAAGGTCATGAGTCACATTCTGACTCCCTTGGCCAGAGGATCCTGGGCTAATCTCACCAGCTCTTCTGCCCTGCACAAGTATGTGTCCCCATCATGGTCCCCATCATGGTGCCCTGCACAAGTATGTGTCTCCATCATGGTCTTCTCACCTGCCAACTGTGATGTGTTGATCAGCCACGGACCGTGCTCCTGGGACCGTATTCTCTGCCCTCCAGTGTCTTATTTATGTCTCCCAATCTCAGCAAACCCTTGGACACCATTGCAACTCAAGGCAAATCGTCTCCCTCGTCCCAGCGCTGTGTCCTTGTCTTGTCTTTTCCTGTTTAAGAATGAATACCTCGTCTCCTTACTAAGTATGTTTCAGATCTGGGGACTCGTGTACCTGAGACTGTGAGTGGTTGCAGATATCTCCGTGAAAGCCACACGGTTCAGCCTTCACTTTAATCATCTCAAGTACAGGTTTGTGTGTGTTCTCAGAATGATGTGTGCATGGTGTTGTACATAAACTGTGAGCTCGAAAAGTTTGGTGGACTCCTGACTGCGTGTGTGTGCATGTGACCTGCCGTTGACAGCCTCGCGCGTGGGGCTATGTGTGAACCCACTGCTGCTGCCACTGTGTCCATCTGTCATGGAGGGCCCTCCTCATTGTCACTGCCCTCGACTTTCCCCAGCACAGTGTCCTTCTCCAGGCACTGGCCCTGCTGGTAACAGGGCTAAAATGTGTGCAATGAAGTCTTCCATCCTCCTCGCCTCTAAGAAGGTTTCTGGCTGTACCCCTTCCAGTGTGGGCTTGTCCGTTCTTCTGGTAATCCCGGAGATGGTCACTGTTCTTTGCCAGTACAATAATCTCAATGCATCAGTTCTTCCCTGGTCTTCCTTATTCGTCGTTCGATTCTGGCAAGCTTATGAGGCCATCAGAAACAGCATCACTTGGATCAGGCAGTCCTTGCCCTGACCTGTGTGTATCTTTTTTGTAAAGTCACCACTCACATGGACCTAAAATCCAAACTCACTGCCATTGAGTCACTTCTGACTTATGGCCACACGTAGGGCAGAACAGAACTGCCCCTGAGAGTTTCTGAGGCCCTAACTCTTCAGAGACGTGTTAGGTGCCATCGAATCCATTCTGACCCCTAGTCACCCTATGACACGGAATAAAACTTGCCTGGTCCTGCTCCACCCTCACCATTGTTCCTATGCGTGAGCCCATTGTTAGAGCCACTGTGTCCGTCCAGTTCTTTGGGGGGCCTTCCTCTGAGTCACTGACCCTCTACTTTACTGGGCATGGTGTCCTTCTCCAGGGCCTGGTCTTTCTTGACAACATGTCCAAAGTATGTAAGACAAGGTCATGCCATCCTTGCTCTAAAGAGCCCTCTGGCCCTGCTTCCTCCAAGACAGAACAGTTTGTCCTTTCAGCAGTCTGGGTGCTTGCCAAATTCTTCTCCAGCACCACAACTCAAATGCATTGATCCCATTTGGCCTTCCTTACTCCGTGTTCAACTTTCATGTGTGTATGAGTCAATGGGAAATACCTCGGCTTCGGTAGGGCCGACCTTAGTCCTCAATGGAACACCTTTGCTCTTTAATACTTTAAAGAGGCCTTGTCTTGTGCAGCAGATCCACCCAATGCCTCTGGATCTCTTGGCTGCTGCTTCCTTGAGCATTGATTGTGGTCCAAGCGAAACAAAATCCTTCACAAATCCAACCTTTTCTCCACTGACCATGATGTTCCCAATTGGTCAAGTTGTGAGGATTTGGGTCTTTTTCACATTCAGTTGTAACCCACCCTGAAGACCACAATCCTTGACCTCCATCTGGAGCCACCTTTTGTGTTGTTGAAAAAAGATTTTGCTATGAACAAGTTCTTGGTCTTGCAGCTTTTTTAACTTTTTTTTTTCAAAACCATATAGCTATCACACCATTTCATATGTCAGTCACGTCACGCAGTCTTGTACAAATGCTACCAAAGCATTTTCTTCCTACTCGAACTCCGTGATATCAGCTCCCCGTTACACCCCCTGCCCTACCCTCCCAGGAAGCAGGATTCTACTTGTTGGCCTCTACAGGTTCATCAATACTGGGTTTAATATTTTAAAAAAAAAACAGAAAAACACCTAACAAAAATTCAAGAAAGCTATCCATAGTGACCAAATACATTAGAGATAAACCACAATATGAAATGCACACACAGAGAAAATATTGAACACCAGATTAGGCCCAACGTGTATCAGGCTCAAACCGTTCAAGTCAGGTTTGTCCTTTTTATCTCCTATCGTCATCTTGGCAATGCTCTCCGTTTGGTTCTGGCCTCATTTCTATCACCATCACCATTTTCCCTCATTTCTATCACCATCATCATTTCCCCACCTGCAGTTAGCAGCCCGGGGTGTAACCAATACATACTTCAATGCCTCAGATGGGATTAGGACCCTCTTTATTCCAGTCTGACCTCATGGTAACCTACACCTTCAAATATCCTGACCCCATGCCACTCACCTCTGTGGATACCCAAGATTAGGGCTTAAATCTATCTTTTTGGAAATATAAATCAACCCATAATGATATATATGGTGCTTCCAGGACCACCCTTCTTTGGAGAGATTACAGAAGGCTGATTGAAATCCTAGTCCAAAATACTTTGAACTCCTTATTTTCAAGATAAGAACAGTGCATGAGCATTGAAAACATTTGTTACTTTGATTACTTTTTGTAAAGCTCCAACTTAAATTTCCACCTGGGAAAATGGTTAGACATTCAATTGCCTTAAAAACAACACTAGCAGGACTTGAACCTTCCAGAGGTTCTGTGTTCAGTGATGAGCAGGGTTGGGCCCATAGCAAACTGTGAGGGGTCATCGGAGCACAACAGATGGTGCCTGGACTGCAGCCCGGCTGGATCAGGACTGGACAACAGCTGGCCGACTGCAGGAAACATTCCCATTGGAAAGTTGAAGGTTAAATCCATCTTAGTGGAGCTTTGGATGATGATGCGAGAGAAACTGACACTGAAGCCAGCGTGGAAAGGCTCTTCTTAGAACAACCCGAAGTATCTGCCGAAAAGCACAACGGGGACAAACAAGAGTGGGGCGTTGCTCTCGATGCACTTAGCTGCTTTTGAATGAATGGGCAGAATTTAAATCTTCCTCCAGGACAGATGATCCCTTCAGGACCAGTGCCGAGAGTGGCGATACCAGGAAGCTGGAGGAAGGTGGGGTGGAAAGGGGGAACCAATTGCAAGGATCTACATATAACCTCCTCCCTGGGGAATAGGCAACAGAAAAGTGGGTGAAGGGAGATGTCGGACAGTGTAAGATATGACAAAATAATAATTTATAAATGATCAAGGGTTATGGGGAACACTGGGAGGGAGGGGGCAAAATGAGGAGCTGATGCCAGGGGCTTGGATGGAGAGCAAATGTTTTGAGAATGATGAGGGCAATGAATGTACAGATGTTCTTGACACAATTGATGTATGTATGGATTGTGATAAGAGTTGTATGAGCCCCCGATAAAGTGATTTAAAAAATAATTTAAATCTCCCCTCTCTTCACTGTTTCATTTTTTCTGCTTAAGTTTAAATAACTTATACCACTGTAACTGATGTAACCCACATCAGACCCACTGCCATTATGTGGAATCAGACTCCTGGGTTTAAACAGCTGACCTTGGGGTTAGTGGTCCAATGCTTTCCCGGTAGTGCCACCAGGGCAGCCTGTAACTAACTCACAGTGACCCAGTACCCAACAGAAGGGAACACGGTCCAGCCTGCACCATTCTCACTAGTGCTGTCATGTTCGAGCCCCTGTTGCAGCCCCTGGTGTAAACCCAGCTCCCTTCCAGAGAGGGAGAGCTGCTGTCGCTAAGGGAAAGGTGGAAAGTGAGTTGCTCGCTTGCTCTTAGTTGCTGACTCTGTGTGGCCCACCCTCTTGAGGAAGGAGCAAAGAACAAGAGCTTGGTTAACCTACATTTTTCCGAATGAAAACTCATCTCAGCTTATCCTCCAGGAGGCACAGAACGACCACCTGGAGAGTCTGCTGGGACATCTGGCATCTCAGCTAAGCCTTGGGTGGGAGCCAGGGTGTTGGTGTGTGTGGTGGGCGGGGGGGGGGAGGGTCTTGGCAGAGGGCATTGGGGGCAGGGGGCGTTCTTGGAAAAGGGCATTTCATAAATCAGAAGGTGGTGGGTTTCTCAGCGTCACTGCTGTCTGGGATCACAGGGCTCAGGAAAGTGCAACATTGTCAATAAGCATGTGATGGGGAATAGCACACACATGCACACATACCTGCTCATATGCATGCACATAGCACACACGCATGGCTAGACTTGCTCATGGGCACACGCACAACCTCACACTCACACTGCCAGGTCCCTTCCTGCATTTGCATTTCAAGAGACGAAAGTTAAATGGCGCTACTGGACAGGGAGCCTCTTGGGCTGTTGAAACATGAAGGGCCAGCTCATTCAGTGGGGATAAGACCGTCAGGAGCATTCCAGAAAGCAACCAGTCTGCAATATGAGCCTGGGGTGCTCTGGAGGCTAGTGGGGAACAGAGGTGCCAGGCCCCTGTCTCTGCCTTGAGGGAGTCCCTCCCTCATCTGTCCTGTCCCTGCGTGCAGGCTGCCTTGGTCCCAGAGTTGGGTGGGGTCCCTGGGGACCTTGAGAGTACACCCCCCCCCCCACCGCCGCTGTCCTCCACGTCCAGGGTGCCTTGGATTGAATGATTCTCCATGGAACCTGTAGTTCCTCTGGGGACAGAGGCCCTGGTTCGGTCAGGGGTTGGGGGTGGGAGTTAGGGTAGGGGGGTGGTGAGGCCAGGGGAGGGACCTGGAGCCTGGTGCTGAGCCTGTCACCCTTACAGGACTTCCCTGGGAATGCGAATGCTGACAGCGTGGTGCTGTACCGGCTGCGGCCTCCACTGGAATCCCGGCACCTACGCTTCCTGCCAGCTACCTGGCATCGAGACGGCCGCATCGGCATGCGTGTGGAGCTCTACGGCTGTGCCTACCGTGAGTGCCAGGCGCGGGACACTGGTTGGATGCTTACTGTGAGTGCCAGGTGTGGGAGCACTGGTTGGCACCCGAGGGTGTGGGGCACTGGGTGGGCACCTGTGAGTGACCAACCAGCATGGGTCCTGGGGGCGCTGGGCTGTACCCCAGAGAGTGGCACAGGGAAGGTGCAGGCCAGGCATGTGAGTGGACAGAGCAGGGAAAATGCCACCTGGGCAGCATGGCACCAGCTCTCCTGGGGGCCTGGTGTCCAGAGTTTCACTAAGGCCCCTCAAGGAGGCACGGAGCATGGTGTCGCTGACCTTGGTCACTCAGTGTCCCATCAACAACCTCTGTCCCGGAGGAGCCAGACGCCAGGTGGAGGCTGTCCGGGCATGCTGGGAGCCAGGGCCCAGGCTGAAGGACAAGGGGGACTGAGGGGACGTTGCCAGGTCGGTGCCTTCACCTCAGTATGTGGAAGCATACCGCTTGCAGCTGTATCTGCGTGGGCTGTGCTCCTCAGGGACATTTACGCCAGCTCCTTCCTGCCCCCACCTCCACCACCGCCTTTCACTCCAGACACCCTCACGTCTGCCTGGGGGCTCTGGCCAGCACCGCCACCCCCACCCCGCCTTGCTGCTCCCTCTTTGAGCGCCTGCTGCCCCATAGCAACTGCCTCCCCCACTGCTCCTGGCAGCGCCCAGGGCGGTGTCGCCTGGCCCTCTCCTCTGTAACAGGCCATGCTCCAGTGCCTGTGGTCAGAACAAAGGCATTCCGCCTTTTCCTCGGGATGGTTCACTGGAACAGGAGGGTGGTCCATGCAATGCAGGAAGGACATCTGCCTGTGGAGGGAGGAGCTGCGGCCCCACGCTATGAACTGTGCGCTGCACCGCTCCCCATCGTGGTCACAGCGCCGCAGCTCTCCACGCCGCATGGGGCACATTATGCAGCTGCAAGGTGCGATGTGTCTTTGCTCCCCCAGAGGCCCAGAGAGGACTCCCCACTCACCAGCTCCCAGCCTTCTTCTCCCTCACCTGCCCTACACAGAGCCTCTGGGCGCTGTGTCTCTTCCATGTGCTGCCCCGGCTGCCTCCTGTGCTTTCAGAGATGCACTCCATGCCCTCCAGTTAATGCTGACCCACAGCCACCCTGGGAGACGAGAAGAACTGCCCCGTGGCAGCTCTTTATGGGAGCCCCATCTTTCTCCTGAGAAGCAGCTGGTGTTTTCAAACTGCTGACTTTGCAGTTAGCAGCTCACCTGGTGTGTTAGACAGGGTTCTCTAGAGAGATAAAACCAGATTGCTGATAATTATATATATATATATATATATAGATAGATAGATAGATATATAATAGATATATAATACAAGAAATGAACAGGTAAATTATAAATAGATATATAACACAAGAAGTGAACAGTTAAGTTATAAACAGATTGATATATAATACAAGAAATGAACAGTTAAATTATAAAACAGTATAAATGGCTCAGTGCTACTCACTCCCGTGAGAGAGTTGTGAGACAGGCAGTCCTTCAAGTCTTGAGGGCCGTCAGGTAGTCCTCTGTAGAGAGATCCAGACTATCCCAGCACAGGCAGCAAACAGCAAGGCAGGTCACCAACTGTCAGCCAGGTCACCAGCTGTCAGTCCTCAGCTCCAGAGATGTAAATTTCATTCATGTGGTCTTAAAGGGACCTCAACTTGCAGTGACACAGTCCACAGGCTAGACGTCCCACAGGTAGTGTGCCCTTTAAATTGAGGCGCAGAAAAAGCAAGGCAGCTGCACACTGGTCCGATGATTAAAGAGCGAGAGACAAGAAAGGCGAGGCTCACCGAACCACTTATCTCGCCGCCCTTCAATTAATCCCACTTGTGTAACTCCCCTGGTAACTCTATGCCTTGTAGGCTTGCCCAGTCTCTTCAGATGGGGTGCAGCACCTTCCAGGGCCATGGGCACTGGGCGCCTCTCTGTGGTAATAAGACTGTTTCTCTCATGCTCCCCAAGAGCAGTCATTCGCTCAAGGCCCCCATCTTGGGAACCACCATGCCCCACAGCCACGTGAATTGTGAGCCCAGGACTATCACACACAGCCCCAGCCTGGCAAGCACACTGTCCACCTGGTGAAAAGCCACCCACCTCTTGGAGTCCCGAGGCCACTGCTCCTGCTGGGGCCCTTCCACGTTCCACCCCACTGACTGCAGCAGGCTTTGTCTGAGCACCAGCCCTTCCATGCCACTCCATCAGCAGGGGGCAGGACCCTTGAGTGAAAAGCTCATCAATGTACATGGTTCTGTTTCCCTCACCCAACGGCTCTTGATGGCAGTGAAGTTGACCCCCAATCCCTCATGCCCAGTGACTACCATCCTTGTTTGTCCATGCCACACCCCAAGCAGTCAAGGAGGAAGACAGGGTCCCCAGTGCGGAGTATTCTCCTCACACTCGGCTTCCATTTCCCAAGTGTTTTAGCATGGATGTTTTCAGTTGTTAGATGCCCCTACCCCACCCCACCCCACCCCCCCACACACGCATAGTGAATCACAAGAAGCAAAGCTGTCTCTGTGAGGTGCTCCTGACCCCAGCCAGGGTCTCGCGTGACCTGTTCAATCACCCCATGTGGACCACGGGAAAGGAGGGCGGCTGGTGAGGCACCCTGGGAACATACTCCCCAGACGCCGGAGGAACCGACCAGCCTGTCTCTGCACAAGTGAGACTGGAATGCCCCTTCAATCTCACGCCATCAGGAAAGATCAGTCGCTAGAAAAGACACCCTGGGAGGAGACATGAGCGGGACCCTCTGGAGTGGGGCTGACACAGTGACTGGCACCATGGACGTAGACGGCAGCACCGGCGGCCCACTCTGACAGGAACCAGCAGCAGTGTCACACCCTGTCCGAGCGCACCAAGTGCAGCTATCCCTGGGGTCCCAGGCTGCACCGGCGCCCCCCGCCCCTCACTCACTCTCTTCACCAGGCAGTCACCCTCAGGCTGCATGGTCCTTGGGTTTGTGGTGGAACTCAGCCCTGTGGAGGCTTCACCACCGCAGCCCTGTGCCGGGTTCTTTGCCTCCCCATCTACTCCGTACTCAGCCCGATTCCGTTGGTTTTTTTCTTTTCTGTTTTTGAAGGTTTATCTGTAACTCCTATGTCTCCCCCGCTCCCCCTCTCTCATAACAGACATCTCTCTTTTATGATTTAAGCTTTTAAATGATTTGAGTGAAGATTGACAGAACAAAACTCCATACTGTGTTAAAAGGCAGGCTCACTGGTCAGTGAGAGCCTGGTGGAACCCCAAGCTCATGGTTTTCAGTGACCCTCAGGTCTGGCCATGAGCTCACCCCGACAGCCCCACGAGAGACAGGTTTCTGAGGGAAATCACACGAGGGAGGTGCTTGCCCCCGAGAGAGAAGAAAAGGGTAGCCTTACAAGGACAGCATCTGGATGAGAGAAGCAGGAAGCATGGGGACAGGGAGCTCAGGGAGGAAGCGGAGTCAGTGTGTCTGGTTGGAAGCACTTCAATCAGGAACTTGGAATAAACTGTGTTTGGATCACTGAGTGGAAAATGGATCCTCCTGGTCCTGTTCTTTCCCGACAACTTCCAGGTCAGAAACCATTCCTCTCTGTCCCCATGGCAACTTACTGCATCCCCATGGCAACCTGTGCTGTGCTGCAGCTGCGTGTAGCTGCTCATGATGACCCTGTTGCTGGGATGGATGGCTTGCCAGCAGTGGAATAAGGGGAGCAGAGGTGTGGACTCTCAAGTGGGTATGCCCACCCTCCATGAACACATGAGACCTGCCTCAGGGCAGGTACTTAAACAAGAAGGAAGTGGGTTGAGGGACTGGGGGCAGGGGTCTAAGCCCAGCTGTGAGACCACTTTGAGATTGTGTTAGTCTGGGTACTTTAGAGAAACAAATCCACAGAAACTCATGTATAAGAGAGAGTTTTTTTTTTCTTCAGAGTAACATTCAAATTTTATTCAATGCCATTTTGACATCTTTTTTTTTTTTTACATTTTATTAGGGCCTCATACAACTCTTAGCACAATCCATACATATACATACATCAATTGTATGAAGCTCATCCGTACATTCTTTGCCCTGATCATTTTCAGAGCATTTGCTCTCCACTTAAGCCCTTTGCATCAGGTTCTCTTTTTTTCCCCCTCCCTCCCCGCTCCCCCTTCCCTCATGAGCTCTTGATAATTTCCTCCCTGGGAGATGGACGGCAGAGAAGGGGGGGAAGGGAGACTCCAGATAGGGCAAGAAGAGAGAATTTTATATAAAGGTTAAGTGCGCATCAAGAAAACATCTCAACCCTGTGCTGCCCATTAACCCATATGTCCAACACCAATCCACAAAGTCCTCCTCCATCTCACAAAACACACACTATGATGCCGACTGCAGGGCTAAAGCCGAGTCAGTGAATGTGTAAGCATCTCAGCATTGGCAGGGGTCTCCACACGTCTGCTCCAGCACCCAGGGCTGCATCGGGGTAGGTCCATGTGGCGTCTCCTCAGGGATGTCTTGCCAGAAGTGAGCCTTGGCAGCTGAAGCAGGGAACTGGTTAAGGCAGCTGCACCCTGGTCCGGCCATCAGAAAGCAAGAGACCCGAGAACTAGAAAGGCATGGCTCACTGAGCCATTTATCCCATCGCCCTTCAATTAATCCCACATGTGTTTATCAGCCAGGTGGGCACAATAAACTAACTCCCTCAGAGATATTATGATGATCTGGTCAGATATTGACTACGTGAGAGGAGGAAATGGGTTATAGCTAGCGCTGTGATCACAAGTCCACTAATAGCACCGTGGTGGTCATTTATGGAGGAGAGGCGTGTTTCATCCAAAGAAGAGACCATGGCAGATGCCCCTGGGGAGAAAGATGGCATGAGAGGGAGTTGGTAATGTCTTCCCCTGCTGATCTAAGGAGCCCACAGCCCCAAAGGCTTCTGCATCCAACCAGCTCCTGAGCAGAGGCAGAGCCACAGGCATGGCAGGCGTGGGACTGAGATGTTCCAGGCTTCTCTAAGGTGCTTGTCAGTTCAGCCCCCATTGGGACCACACCGCCTCGTAGACACAGTTCATGTGACCTGAGGATAGGTGTTGCTCAGAGGACAAACTGGTGTGGACTGAGGACTGGGCGTGCTTCCCGTGGGGATGGTCCCAGCAGAGGATGCCAGGGCAGTCCTGTACCGTTTGCTTCTGGAAAACGTTGGTAAAATGTCCCGGTCCGGGAGCCTTGGTGAAGAATCCCATCCCTGTCGAATACGCACACTTTCCCGCCCACGGTGACCATCGGGTCTTTTCACCAAAACCTGTGCACTAGGTTTGGAGCCAGGATGGTGAGACTTTATCTCACACACTTGGTGGTGCGGAGGGCCAAATAGAGGAAGACCCTCCATGGGGTGACGGACACAGTGCACGGGTCAGAACTGACAGCACCTGCAAACAGCACCGTCTGGAAAGCCTGTTCTTGGGCGTGGAGCACCTCTGTCTGGCTGCCAATGGTGGTAACTTGGGAGGTGGACGAGGTGGCATTGCTCTTTTCTGGACATGTGACATTTTTTGGTTGCTTGCCCCAAAGAACCCACCATAGGCCAGTCACTCAAAACCTTCCAGGTAAACCCACTGCTCACTGCACCAACCCAGCTCTCCTCTGCTCCCCCACATCACCACCTGCCCTGGCCTGAGATGCTCCCCTGGGTGGGCTTCGCCTTCCCCAGATCCAACTGAAGGAAGGACCACAAACTTCATTCAAGGGATAATGCAGAGGGGTCATCTCTTTTCTTGACCCCTCCCAGACAGGCCACCTTTCAACCAGGTGGGGAGACAGCTACTTGTCTACACGGACCACACCCCACATTCTCCCTCCTGGGGGCAGTCACTGCACAGACCACACCCCACACTCTCCCTCCTGGGGGACAGTCACTGCACGAACCACACCCCACACTCCCCCTCCTGGGGGATAGTCACTGCATGCACCACACCCCACACTCTCCCTCCTTGCCTCTGTCCCAACTTCCAGTGTTATCACCTGGAGTCCCCAAGACCAGTGTTGTAAATGTCCTCTGTATAAACACACCATCTTCCCATGTCCCTGCCCTGAAAACACCTGCCACTCTTCCCTGTACCCGAGTGAAGCCCACAAGTGTCTCCTATGGAAAATCCCCAATCCTCTCTTTCAGCAGTCCAGCAGCCGCCCCCACCCCCCGACCCTGTGGTCACTTTCTTCCATGAGAGGAATGATGGGGCACTTTCCCCCGAGGAAGGGTCACTCACGTGGAGCTGAGGGTGGTAAGGGCCACGGCATCTCACAGCCGACAGCTTCTGATGGCCTCCAGGCTGGGCCATCATGCCACCGAGGGGACGGGAGAGTGAAGGGCCCTCTGGCGCTTTGAGTTAGCAGAGCGGGAAAACAAGGGCCCCCATCCCAGGGGCCTCGGGGGAAGTTCCTGGTTGTGTGTCATGCGCTTCAGGTGCCTTCACGAGCTCACCTTTTGCTGTCAGAGGAAAGGGGGGCACATGGGCAAGGTCTTAGTCTCTGCTGGCAGGTAGGAAGGAAGCTGCTAACTTAAAGGCAACTTTTACAAACCTAGACTAGACCCTGGACTATAGGACAAGGAACGGCACAAGGTGGAGGAAGGCCCGCTAACCACCTGCGGTTCCCACAAGACATAACCTTGCTCCTGAGAGGGAGGGAGGAGGGCTTGAAGGTCAAAGGCCACCGCCTTCAGTGGGGGTTACACCTCAACTTAAGAAAACAGGCTCAGACTGATCCACTGAGAGTATCATGCTGTGTGTGTGCGTGCATGCACGCATGTGCATATGCCAGGCGGCACCCTGAAATTCTCAAGAGCCAATTGACTTGGACCCATAATCAGCACCACAGAAGCAGCATCAAGAAGTGACCCATCGGATCATGTTGACAAATCTGCGACATGCTGACAAGCAGGGGCGGGTCCCTTGGAGACTAAGGTGTCCCTGGGCAGAGCGGCAGTATTATTCTCCTCACGTGCAAGGGAAGGCTGGGAAATACGAGAAGACCAGAGAAGCCTCACTGCTTCTGCAGGCCAGTGCTGGCAGAAAGCACTGAAAGTCCCGTGGGCCCCCAGGAGAACAGACACGTGTGTGGGATGTACTCCCAGAACGCTGCTCCGAGGGAGGAGGGAGAAACCTTGTCTCAGGTACTTGGGACAGTTATCAGAAGGGACCGGTCCTGAGAGGAGGGCATCATGCTCGATCAAGTGGAGGGTCAGCCACAACCAGGAAGACCCTCAACAAGGTGGATGGACACAGAGGCTGCAGCAATGGGCTCAAGGACAGCAGTGATTGTGAGGGTGGCCCGGGCCAGGCAGTGTTCCGTTTCAGTGCACACTGGGCCACTATGAGTTGGAACCCACTCAATGGCGCCTAACAACAACAGAATGCTAAGAGCACTAATCCTCCCTGCTGGGCGGTTCCGTGGGGTTCTGGACCACAGGAGGAAGAAACGGTCCCCGAACGTGGTAAGCAGACAAAACAAAACTCACTGTGTGGGGTTGATTCCGACTCACAGCCCCTTCGATGGAGTCGCACCATGCCCACAGCTCGAAGAAGAACATCCTCTGTGGTGAACATCGGGGAGCTTGCTAGGAAAGGCTGCAGAAAGAATTTGCAGGTATCAGCACCTCTCGAAGAGATGCCGAGACACTGGGCTCATCGCGGCCCCAGAGGACAAGGCGGAACTGCCCCAGTGAGTTTCCGAGACAAGCTGTTACCAGAGTAGAAAGCCTCGTCTTTCTCCCTTGGGGTGGCCAGTGGTTTTGAACTGCAGGCAACACCTTGGCTGGCAGCCAAACTCGTAACCATGGCAGCACCAGAGCTCTCGACAGGTCAGCAAGGTCACATTTGTGTGAATGTAGACGTGCATGGACATGTGCGTATGTGTGCACATCTGTGTGTGTGCACGTCTGTGTGCCCGTACATGGGAGCACTTCCAGGAGAAGGAGGCAGATTTAGAAGGACTTACCATCTCTCTGCAGGATCGGAGGTGGTGGATTTCGATGGCCACAGTTTCCTGATCTACAGACCCGCTCTGAATGCTGCACGTCCAGCGAAAGATGCCATTTCTCTGAAGTTCAAGACAAGGGAGAGGGAGGGAGTCCTGCTCCACAGGGAGGGGAGAGACGGGGCTCACATCACCCTGGTGCTCATCCAAGGGCGGCTCTTGTTACTCGGCAGCTCAGGTACCTGTACCAGAAAGGCTTCCATCAGCTGAGTACGTGGTTGCCCTGCGTGCGTGTGAACGTGGCCTCCCTTGTGTCTGCAGCCGTGTGCTCGTGGGAATGTTTACGTGTCTGGGGCAGCAGCCTTCACACTCTGCTCATGGGCAAATGCAGCTATTAGTGGAATGTCAACCACCCCCCCCACCAGCCCAGGCGACATGTCGGTTCCACAGACTTGGGGGGAGGCATCCTGAGCATTGTAGGGTGCTTACCGCATCCGTGACCTCCTTCCATGAGGTGTTACCCTGATTAGGACCACCAAAATGTCATTATGTTATTAGGTGCCCCCTGGGGGACAGATCACCCTGTAGAGAACCCTTGTTCTATCCTCAGACAAGGGCACGGATGCCGTGGCACGAACAAGAATTCATAGCAGACATTTCCAAGGGCTGTGCGGGAATGAGAGGTAGTGAGGGCAGTGGGCGGGGCAAGGAGAGGATGTCTGAGGGGTGGAATCGGAGGATGTGGGTGGACGTACTGGCCACAGTGAGTCGGGTTCATACTGTTGGGAGACCCCGTGTCTAGCTGCTAACTGAGAGGTTGGAGCTTGAAGCCCACCCCAAGGGAGACCCCTGGAAGAAAGAGCTAATGGTAGACATCTGAGGAACCAGGCCTCGACACCTCACAGGCACAGCCTGCCCTGGCACACGGGGTCACCGTGAGCAGAGCGCACGTGGTGTCAGTTGTTGTAACCCTGTGGTCTAGGTTTGGGGACAGCCAGCTGCACAGGGTTGGGACATGCTCAGCCAGCCTGCACTCGGTTAGGTGGGGCCAGCCCTGCTTTCTGGGCCCCCAGGTGGAGCGGCCCCTGCACCCCTGCACGCCCCCAGCTCCGCTGTGCTGGGCAGCCTCCTGGACGACCAGCACTGGCACGCTGTCTTCCTGGAGCACTCAGGCCAGCAGGTGACCCTCACTGTGGACGGCCACACTGGGCATTTCCAGGCACCGGGGGACCTGAGCCACTTGGATCTTCATAATGAGGTGGGGGCAAACTTGCCAGGGTGGGGACTCTGTGACTGAGATGTCCAACCCCACAGACCTGGACCCTGGACCTGAGGGTCCACAGCAGGGCCAAGAGGGTGGAAGAAGCAGGCAGGGAAGGGGAGCAGCTGGGGTGTGATCCCAGACAAAGTCTTGTTCAGGGAGGTGTCAGCCTGGTAGTACACCCCGCAGTACAGGCCTCTCCCACCTGTGCCACATGGGACCCCTGAGGCTCTTCAATGCCACTGTCCTGCCCACAGCAGCAACAGAGAAGAGCCAGCCTAGGCATGCAAAGCCCCATCCTGAAAGGAAGCTGTTTGTGGGGAGAGGGAGAGGCAGCCTCATCAAGATGGCCTGGTGGGCTTGGAGGGGACCTGGGTGGGGTGAGGGACGAGGGTGCCTCGTGGGCTGGCAAGGACAGTCAGATGTTAACTCACACAGTCTCCTGGTGGCAGAGAGCAGCATTCTGGTGGCTGGGGGCATCGGTACCCACAGCAAAAGCATTTGTGAGTCTGTCTTAGGGTTTCATTGACAAGGAGCAAGCACGGTAATGCATGACCATGAATCAGAGAGGTTTTGGGCAAGTTAGCAGGTCACGGAAGACTATTACTGATGCCATTTTTCTTTCTAAGACCAGCTTTGGAGGGATTTCAGCACCTGGAAAACCAGCGACATTTCAAAGAAGGCATTTCCAGGGCTGCTTAGAGAATGTCCACTTCAATGGAGAGGACATTATTGGCTTGGCCAAGCGTCACAGTCCACGGGTCTTCTTTACGGTAGGAGCCCCTGGGGCCCTGGTGGGGAGGAACCATGGGAGAGATGCCGGCCCCATGTGGCCAAAGCATCCCCTTCTGTGCTCCTGAGTGTAGGGGTGTTGACAGCAAGGCTGGGCATTGGGAGATGCCCCCCTGAGCAACACACAAGACACACACACAAAGTGAACATAATGTCTGGTCTGGGTGAGGTACCCCAATCAGCCACATCTGTGTAATCCAGGCACAGGGGGCCTGGGGATGGACGGGAGTGGGGGGCTGGTGGAGGGCAGGGCTGGTGGCCACCCGGCAGGCACGGCCAGTGCAATACAAACGTCTGTCAGACTCAGTTATGTTGAGGGGAGGACGGGAGACAGGGCAGGGACCTGTTTATTGGGACCTTAAGAAGGGCCGGTGGATGGTATTCTGAGATCAGTGCCATGAAAGTGGGTTTTGTGGGAGCCCCCGGTGACGTGACAGCTTGTTCCCTGACCTATGACACCCCCTCCTCTGGTCCCAGGGCAACACATCGTTCTCCTGCTCACAGCTGCAGAAGGTACCAGTGACGTTCCTGACCCCCAAGAGCTCCCTGGCCCTGACAGGCTTCCCGGGGGTGGATGGTGTCACTGTCAGCTTCCAGTTTCGAACGTGGAACCGAGCAGGACGCCTGCTGTACAGCCAGCTTCATCAGGCTTCTGGGGACCTTCTACTTGTTCTCAGAGATGGGAGCCTCACACTGAGCCTGCACAGGCCTTTGGGACAAGGAGAGAGCAAGGTCACAGCAGGTAACTTGGCACAGCTGCCAGGCCCCACAGACCCTCCTGTGACTCCATCATCCCAGGCCCCACAAACTCTCCTGTAGCTCCATCATCCCAGGCCCCACAGATGCTCCTGTGACTCCATAATCCCAGGCCCCATAGATGCTCCTGTGACTCCATCATCCCAGGCCCCACAAACTCTCCTGTAGCTCCATCATCCCGGGCCCCACAGATGCTCCTGTGACTCCATAATCCCAGGCCCCATAGATGCTCCTGTGACTCCATCATCTCAGACCCCATAGATGCTCCTGTGACTCTATCACCCCAGACCCTACAGATGCTCCTGTGACTCCAAGATCATCCCAGGCCCCAGAGACTCTCCTATGGCTCCATCATCCCAGGGCCCACAGACTCTCCTGTGACTCAATAATCTCAGGCCCTATAGATGCTCCTGTGGCTCCTTCATCCCAGGCCCCATAGATACTCCTGTGACTCCACCATCTCAGGTCCCATAGACATCCCTGTGACTTCATCACCTCAGGCCCCACAGATGCTCCTGTGACTCTAAGATCATCCCAGGCCCCACAGACTCTCCTGTGACTCCATCATCCCAGGCCCCACAGACGCTCATATGACTCCATCATCCCAGGCCCCACAGACTTTCCTGTGACTCCATCATCCCAGGCTCCACAGACCCCTTCCCCTCACCCCTGAGCTCAACCACCTGAGTGTCCACAGAAAACATGTCAGCACCACCCTAGGTCTCAGAGAAGCTCACAGCCAACCTTAAGGTAACAGAACCCTCAGTGTCCCTACTTTTCTAGGTGAGTCCAAGTGCATGAGCTTCCTTTTACATGAATTTTGTGCCACATTGTGCTCTTTCATGTGCTCGTGTGCTGCCATTTATACTCATTTATTCCCTTCCATTTATATGCATTTTATACCAACCTGGTGCCTAGCAGGAGATGCCCTCCTGCCTTCTCTCCCTACCAGTCCTCTGTCCACATGCCTGGCCAGCTCTTCATAACCAGAGATGGGGTTCTATGCTTCTGAGCTCATATGCAGCTATACCCAGAGATGGGGCACCGTGCACCCTCTGTGTTTGATCCATCCTGAGGTATGACTGCAAGTGAGGACAAGAATTATCTCCATTGGCCATAGGTAGCATCACGCCTGAGAGGGAGACCCATGGGGCTTGTTCCTGGGCAACTGGGTTTAAATCAGCCCCCTCCACCACCCGTGATGCTCAACCCCAGAGGACACGGACATCCCTGCCCAGTGAAATGGTCCAGCCAAAAGCCAGGAGCATGGCAAACAGAAAGCCACCCAGAGACAGTGGAGCTAGATCTGAGGCCAGGACACTTTCCACACAGCTCCTGTCTGTGGGGCCCCTGTGACCACTGGTCGAGTGCCCAGGCGGAGGCGGAGCTTTGTGGGTAGACCGGCAAGGAAAGAATACAACACACCCAGTGCCGTGCGCATCACTCCCAGCCAGCGTGCCTCTGTGCTGAGTGACTCGCTGTGAGGAATCAGTGTCCACATCTTAAATTTCTTAACGAATTTCCTCCCAATGTTACTCCAGTAAGCACCACAGAACCATTGCGTGTCTCACTGCCTGTGCAGTAAAAACCTGTGAGACTGGTGGGCACCCCCAGGGTGGGCTCAGATTACATCATCATGAGGCCCAAGGCCAACACACTGCCATCGAGTGGGTGCTGACTCACAGAGACCCTGCAGGACCAGGTCGAAACGCCCCTGTGCATTTCCCTGACTGCAATTCTTTAGTGGGGGGACATCCTCATCTTTCTCGCTCAGAATACTGGGTGGGTTTGAACTGCTGACCTTGTAGTTAACAGCCCAACTCAGAACCAGCTGTGCAACAGGGCAGAAGGAGGTGATGAGACCCCTGGGGGAGCAGGGAAGAGAGTCTGGCGGGGTTCTCTACGGAGGCTTACAGGCATGTGCACATGTGTGTACACACAAAGAGGCTGACAGCAAGGACATGTGATCAGGCATGTTTAAAACTGCCAGCTTGGGTATGATTATCACGTAGCAACACGCAGCTGCTGTGACCTCAAGTGCCTGGCGCCAGTAAGCTGGTTGCCGTGGGTTGGGTCTACTCCCCACGCAAGATGCCCATGTGTGTGCAGGCCACATCTGTGCCCTGCGCCATCTGGTGGTTGATGCTTCAGGAGATGGCAGGCCTTTCTTCGGTGTGCCTTTGGGTGGACTAGACTTACCAACTCCACTTAGAGACGTCTTTAGGAGCTGATCCAGTTGTGAGCCAGGGACTCCCTGAACTACACAGCAGAGTATCTGGCTTCCTTTCAGATTGCTGTCCTAATAAACTACATTCTTCCACTAAATAAGAGTGGCTTATTATTTTTCTTGGGTATGAGAGATCTAAAGTAGTAATTTCTGTGCATTCTTATGTTTACTTGGAATGAAAGTTAAAATACCTTGAACATGTAACTGAATTGGGTTAAAATGTACATAAATTCTTTAATGCGAAGACGAAGTTTACAACTTAACCTACAACAGGGCAAATGCATTTTAAAGTGTTTAAACCAGCAGTTCTCAACCTGTGGGTTGCGACCCCTTTGGGAGTGGAATGACCCTTTCACAGGAGTCACCCGATTCATAACAGTAACAAAATTACAGTTATGAAGTAGCAACAAAAATAATTTTCTCGGGGGTCACCACAACAGGAGGAACTGTATTACAGGGTCACGGCATCAGGAAGGTTGAGAACCGCTCGTTTAAAGTATTATTCTAGCCAGTCTGCACACCAAGACCATGCTTGATGCTGCATGCAATTTCGTCTCTCTTTGCCTCCCTTGTGAAGATCAAACCAGAGATCAACGCACTTACAACCCACTGCACAGGTTAGCCAAATGCCTGTTCTGGTGACTCTCATGCTGGGCTCAGGGGCCCGGGGCCCCGTAACCTGCTCCTCGGCTGTCTTTGATGTGGATGGACTTAGGGATCGTTTCCTTTTCAAACACCAGCCAACATTTAGAAATCAGGAAGACTAGCAGACTCTGCATGGCGAAGTTGGGGATCTGCGAGCTCTGGGGACACCTGCTCCCATTATGTAGCTGGGGCCAGGCCTGGGAGAGCTAGCCCTGGTCGGCTGTTGTAGTCCCCGTCCCTCCGTGCAGGCATTTGCATGAGGTCCCTTCACCTGGGGACAACCAGGACTATGGACAAGTTCATCCTGCCCAGAAGTGATGGCAGCCAGAGGCAGGGTCATCCCCTATGGTCCCCTGGGCCAGATACCAGTAGGACCATGCCCCCCAGGGGGGGCCATCACCACCTCTCCTGCCCCTGCTGCCCGGATAATCTGTGTCAAGTCACAGGGGAGTCCTTGGGTACTCTGCTGGGACTTTTATTCAACATCCCTCCCGACAGGCACTTCGTGTCCAGCTCCTCCAGGGAGCATGTTGGAAAGCGAGCTTCTCAATTCCCGCCCCCCCCCCCCCAGACTCTGCCTTTCACACTTCAGGTGAGTCTGCACATCCAGAGGCCATGGGGTGCAGATCCAGCCAGGCGGCAAGCTCAGGCTGGAAGGAGGACAGGAGCTTGCTGGAGAGAAGAGCAGAGGCCATGGATTTCCTCAGGGGCAAGCAGGATGGGAACATCTGGAGGGGCCGGGGGAGAACTCCCACCCGTCTCTGTGCCACGCAGGGCTCAGGGTTCCCTATAGCAACACCAGGACTGCTGGTAGAACAGAGCCCCACCCTGCTCTGTGGCTGCCTCTCCCCTGTTACCTCAGACCCCAGAACAGGGAGTGTTTGCAAGCCTTCTTGCTCTTCATGATATGCTGTCTGTGGTAAGACCCAGGCCACAGGCTGAGCCTGTGCTGCTCTGAGCCTGTTCGCACGGCCCGGGGTTGGCACTACCTTGTCTGGACCTAGTGCTGGGAAAGAGTGTCCCCAGATCTGCTCTGCTGGGCCACCGAGGGCAGCCAGGAACAGCTGTATCTGCAGAGTGACACCAGGTTGATGTTTCACTGACGTGGAGCCTCACTAGCACGCCCACAAGAGATTGCTCGCTGACATCAGAGGCTTCCTCTCGCTCATCCTGGGGGAGGAACAAAGCAGTGCTTCACTCGGATCCTTGAGACCCACCTGTGCCTGCTCTAGAGGGACCGTCTGGCCTTTAAGACCAGCGAGAGCGCGTTGTCTCCTGATTTCGGCAACAGCTCAAGTCCTTTGCAGAAGGTTTGGAAAACAACCCAACGTGACAGTGAAGTAAAATGGATGTTACTGTGTACATGAGACAGCTGGCCTGCCTGTGCGCACGCGAACACACACACACACACACACACACACACACACACAATCTCTTCTCAATTTTACATCTTGTCAATATTCTGCTGAACATCTAAAGCAGCTGCCTAGGTGGAGTGTAAAAAGGAGAGATTGTACTAAGCAGGGTCCGTGGAAGCGTAAGCAGTAACATGACGAGGTTGTCATTTCCCTGGGATTTGGGACAGTGGCTGCTCTGAGTCTCCTGAGAGTTGAGTGTTGTGAATGTGAGATGGAGGGTGCCCCGAGGCAGATGATGGGAGACTCGAGGTCAGGGGTTCTCACCCTTCCTAATGCCGCGACCCTTTAATACGGTTCTTCATGTGGTGGTGACCCCCCAACCATACAATTATTTTCCTTGCTACTTCCTGTCATTTTGCTACTGTTATGAATCAGACGACCCCTGTGAAAGGGTCGTTCGACCCCCAAAATGGTCCAGACCCACAGGTTGAGAACTGCTGCTCTAGATGTTCCCACTTCCAGGGTCCACTACACATGGAGGTGAACCCACACCCTCCTTCCACACAGAGGGGGCGGGCTCCTCGGTTTCTGCACTTGATGATCCAGGCTCATACCACTGTTGCCTCATCCTCACCAGGCCTGTGGGTGATGGTGTCTCTTTTACCTGGTGCTGGTCCCGCAGGTGCTGGGCTGAATGATGGACAGTGGCACGCCGTCTCTCTCGTAGCCAAGAGGAATCACCTGAGTTTGACAGTGGATGACGACATGGCCTCTACCGCCCACACTGTGGTTCCCGTGGAAATTGATTCAGGAGAAACCTATTACTTTGGAGGTGAGCAAGGGGGCAGGGATGTCTTTAACCAAGTCATGATTGCAGGTTTATCTAGATAAGATCAGTGGGATAAACAATCCAGAGGAGAAAACAACCGGACCGATTTCGGGGGAGGTGGGGGAAAGGAAGTGGGTGTTAACAAACCCAGGGTCAAGGAAACAAGAGATCTAAAATCAATGGCGAGGAGGGTGTAGGAGGACTGGTAGGGCTTGATCAAGTGCAATGTAACCGAGAGAAATTACTGAAACCTGAATGGAGGCTGAACATGGCAGTGGGACAGGAGGAAAATAAAAGGAAATAGAGGAAAGAACTAGGAGGCAAAGGGCATTCATAGAGGTCTAAATACAGGCATGTACACAATGTAAATATATTTATATATGACAATAGGGAAATAGATCTATGTACATATATTTATAGGTTTAATATTAAGGTAGCAGATGGACATTAGGCCTCTACTCAAGTACTCCCTAATGCAAGAACACTTTGTTCTAATAACCTGGCATTCCATGATGCTCACCTTCCCAACACAATCACTGAAGACAAAGTGGGTGCATAAACAAATGTGGTGAAGAAAGCTGATAGTGCCTGGCTATAAAAACATATAGTATCTGGGGTCTTGAAACCTTGAAGATAAAGAACACGTGGCCATCTAGCTGAGAAGCAACAAAGCCCACATGGAAGAATCACAGCAGCCTGTGTGATCATGAGGTGTCGATAGGACCAGGTATCAGGCATCCAAGAGCCAGAACAACAAAAATAAAATAATATCATTGTGAATGAGGGGAGTACGGAGTGGAGACCCAAAGCCCATCGGCAGGCAATTGGACATCCCCTTACAGAAGGACCTTAGGGGTATGATGAGCCACTCAGAGTGCAGTACAGCCCCAACGAAACATACACCTTTGCTCTAATTCTTGAATGCTTCCTCCCCCCACTTTCATGACCCCAGTTCTACCTTATAAATCCGGCTAGATCAGAGCATGTATAGATAAGAGCTGGAAACACAGGGAATCCAGAACAGATAAACCCCTCAGGACCAATATTAAGAGTAGCCATACCAGGAGGATAAGGGGGAGATGGGGGGAGAAAGGGGGAACTGGTCACAATGATTTACATATAACCCCCTCCCAGGGGGACAGACAACAGAAAAGTGAGTGAAGAGAAACATTGGTCAGTGTAAGACATGAAAAAAAAATTATCAAGGGTTCATGAGGGAGGCAGCGTGGGGGAGGGAGGGGGAAAATGAGAGGCTGATACCAAGGGCTCGCTCAAGTAGAAAGAAAATGTTTTGAAAATGATGATGGTAACAAATGTACAAATGTGCTTGACACAATGGAAAAAGTAAAGTCATGAGTTTTGAAAGTTATATTATGGGTACTGGAATCCTGGGACTTAGCAAAGATGAAGAACTATGTTGTTTTTAAGCAGCTTTATGGGTGTATAATTTGTCTATCTAAAGAGTGTGATTCAACAATTTTTAGTAAATTTATAGGCTGCGTGCCCAACACCACTGTCCATTTTTAGAATATTTCCATTTCTCCTAAATAAGCAACTCACATCCATTCAAAATCAAATCCTAATCCCATCCCCAATCCTAGACAGCCATTAATCTTTTTGATTTTCTCTTTTTTGTCTGAGCATTTCATATAAATGGAATAATTCAATGGGTTTTCTCTTGTGTCTAGGGCCTTTTATGTACCATAATAATTTTGAAATTTATCCACATTGTACATGCCATTTCGCTGTGTGTTTTCTATATTTCTAAAATATTTTTTCTCCCTTCTTCCTTTGTAGTCTTTTGATTCTTTTGCCTATTTATTGAATGATTGCTTTATAAATGTTGTTTCCTTAGTGACTGCTGTAGAGATTAAAATTCACATTTTTAATTTTCTTACTCTGTAATTCATATTAATTCTGGCAAGATATAAAAAAACTGCTACAATGTCATTCCACTTTTTTCTTTTGGATATTATCAGCACAAACATTCTATGTTATAATCTTACTATACTTAAATATTAACATGTAATATTTACATTACATTTAAATGGCTAATATGTTTACTAATGAATACATAATAATTTATTACATTATGTTTCTGTACTATAATTTTACTGGGTTAAAATATTAATATGCAATTTTTTAATTCCATTTAAATGTTAAATGCAATATTTTATATTTAATATATAATAAGTTTGAGTTCTGCAACCTTATGCCATTTGGATTTACGAGAAGAAGAAAAAGGGATAAGAGGCCATCTTTCACACCCATTTTCCCCTTCTCCCAGCTCTTCTTTGTGAGGACTTCCTTTCCTTTTAAGAAGTAGGTTTCCTGAGCACAGAATGAATTTTGACCCTTTGACTATGCTGTTCCAATGCTTCCTGGCCTTCCTTAGTCCAGATAAAAAGTCTGCCGTTGATTGTCCAATGCATTCAGAGTATAATGTGTTGTTTCCCTCACTGCATCAGGACCCTCTTTTCGCCTTTGTCTTTAACTGTCTGGCTGTGCAGTGGCGTCAGCTGGGGGTGTCTCTGTGATTATCCAACGTGCCTTTGGCTGAGGTTCTTGCATCTGCAGATCATGTTTTTCAGGCAATTCAGTCATTAAAATTTCATTTTTCTGCTCCTTCCTCTCTCTCTTCTTGTATCAATTGTCTATTGTTTTCCACAAGCAGTAGGCAGCCCTGATAGAGTTGTGGGATAAGTGCTGCACTGCTACTGGCAAGGTTGGCAGTTCAAATCCATCAGCAACTCTGCCAGAGAAAGACGAGGCTGTCTGCTCCCCTGAAGATTTACAGACTTGGAAACCCTAAAGAGCAGTTCTACTCTGTCTTACAGGGTTATTGTGGATTAGATGAACTTGATAGCAATGGATTTGAGATAGGGAGGGAGGGAGATAGGGCGATAGATGACAGATAGATACGTGGATGACACATGACAGACTATAGATCAATAGATAGTTTATCCCTCATTTTGAGACTTTCATAATCTACTTACCTTTCCTTCCTTCTTTCTCTGGTGCAGATCCAGATAAGAGTTTCCAGGCATCAATCTGAGTAAAGAAAATATTTTTGTAAAACTCCTCCACCAAAGGTGTTTATTGGTAGGCTGGTCCTTCGGGCTGAGAACCACAGTGGTGGTGGGGTGGGGGGGGGGACGGTTCTTGGTCTCAAGTAATCTCATTATAGCGGAAGTGGTCCAGATGGAAGACAGCAGAGCTCTGTACCCACCGCAGGGGGATCAGGCCATTGTTGTTTTTGTTACACTTTCCCCATAGACCAGGGTCCTCTGTGACGTGTTCTCCAAAGGGCTCCCCTGAATCCAGCACCCGTCCCTACACTTATCCCATCATCTCAAGGGTGCCTGACATCAGAGCCCCTCAAACCCCAGTGGAGTCACACTCGGGCTCCAGGCACTCACACCCTCCTCTTCTGATGGCCACCTGCTCAGTGAACCTGGTACAAAGACCTCCAGTAGTAAGTCATCTGCCACCCTGAGAGGAGCTGGCCTTCCAGGACAAACTCCAGTGATGCAGGATTGAGCTTCCTCCAACGTCTGTACATCCCAGACCTTCCACCGGTGACTCCGGCCACGATGCCCTCCATGAGATTGACACACTCTTCTTGTCAGTGGCAGTGCACTCAAATGCATCTGTCTCTGCTGTCCTTCCTGATGGCACTCCATGGTTGGCTCATGTCGTTTATTCTGGGCAAGTGAAGGAGTATGGTTAATGAGAAATGGAAATTAACAGAGTGGCTACTATTTCTAGCAGGTAATTAATTGTTGCTCAATGTTTTGTGGAATTAATACTCTTACAGGCCCAATATATTAAATGGTGACAAGGTTGTAGACACCAATTCAAGCTGCAGCATGCCCTGCCTGGAGACGAGAACATAGTCATTGTTTCAGGGCAACTGAACCTGATACTGCAAGACTGCACACTGGGGTACATCATGGGGGTTCGCGATGGGGCGATGTGATGCGATTGGTACCCCCACAGGGGCTCACAATGAATGATGTGCTGTGATGGGTCCCCCACGGGGATTCAAGATGGGACAATGTGCTGCAATTGGCCCCCCAACACAGCTTCCTGAGAAGAGGAAGCATCCGGGTGGTGGCTGTCATTGACTGATGTTGAAGTCTGTCCAGTGCTAAATCCATGCACATTTTCACTTTTCCCACGCCTGATGGCCATGCTGCAGGGGCTCTTTTCCCTTTGGGCTGCAGGAAAGGAGCATGCCTTGATTTTGTCAGAGCCTTTCATCTTAGCCCAGCTCCGTCCCTCTTTCACAAAGGAACAGGGAGACCGTCCTGGCAGTGGAAGGGCCTGGACGTCTCAGGAAGCCAGAGAGGAGGGAACCACCACTGTGTTCTGTGCCAGTGTGCCCTGCAGCAAGGTATCCTGGTCACCACCTTGCTCTGATGTCTGCTCCTCCCACCCAGCAGGGTGCCCTCCATTGGGCTCTGGACCTGTGTGTGCACTGGCCCTCCACAGCTTCCAGGGCTGTCTGAGGGACATCTCCATCAATACCCAAGAGGTGGACCTGATTGCAGTGCAGCTGGGGTCCCAGGGGAACTTCAGCGACCTCCAGGTAGACAACTGTGGCATCCTGGACAGGTAAGGACCGTGTTCAGCAGAACATCCCTTCCCCTGAGATGCTGATGGCAGCTCACCAGGAAGCACACAGCTGGGGGTGGGAGTGGGGTGGGGGGCTCAGGGTCATTTCTCTCCCCACCCTCAGCTTAGCTACACCAGAAACAGCCCAGTCCTAGTTCTCATCTTTCAGAACAAAAATGTGACTGGTGATTGTGTAAAATGCCGGGGTGCAAATGACAACATTCGGGTGGAAGGGGAACAGGCTGGGAACTGTAGCTCCGTGAGAACGTGGAAGTTCCCAGGGTGGAAGACTTCACCTTCGCTCTACTGCTCACGGTAACTTGGCTCTTCGGACAGGACACGTGTTCTGCAGACGGTCCGCTGAAGAGAGCAGCGAGGCTGCATCGGGGTCTCTGAGGAATCACCAGTCACTGTTGTGGCCACTGGCTTTAGTATTCTGCAAACCCTTCTCTCCATACTAGGCTTCCAGTAAACCCCGACACATAATATTCAAAATCAATTTTAACAGTGTTAATGGATTTCTATGACACATAGGAAGGGTTAACATAAAGAGAGATTTGTTGTCACGAAAATGCGCATGCCTTATGATCAATTCACGGCTAAGGGTGCTATCCAGCAACCCAGATCATTCACATGTTACATCTTCACACATGAGTATGCAGACAGACCCGAACCCTCCCATATGAGCACATGTGTCATACAATGGAGAGCTTACCCTGACATCTGAGAATATGTGCAAGCGTCATTGCAGGGCTTGTTTTACATGCTCAGATTTCAGACAATTTTTACTTCTTTGTATTCTTGGAGATAGTTTGATTATTTCATAGTGAATATTTACTTTTTATAATAAAGGAAATTAGTAGGACCCTGGCCGATTGGAATTCGATGACATCCTGAAAGTGGATTTTCAGGAAAGCAGATGGCACAGTCCCCGCTGAGCACAGGGAGCTGTGGGTTTACTGGGGCTTCTTGGGAGACACAGGTGCATAAAGCTTTCATCCCCAATGGCCTTTTATTCAAAGAGTAAATGGGAGAATTACACCGATGGTATGTGAGCCCCGACTCCCAGCCCAGGCGGGCGGTGTAGCAAGGGCCCCTCTATGGCCTGCCACCTTGCTGTGCTTTCCAGTTTCTCCCCCCATCGTCCCTTCCCTTGCATTCCTTCCTTTAGAAATGAAAACAGTGGGACAGTCCAACACGGCAAAGTGCAATTCTACTCTATGTACACATGGAGGGCTAGACTAGCTCCCCAGGACAAGGGAGCGAGAAGCCACCGGTGCCCTGTCACAAATGTGTGGTGATATTGGAGCCTGGCAGTTGCATTACGGTTGAGTCCACAGGGCTGGCACCAGAGGGCCTCTGGCAAGTCTGACTGCTGGGCCTTTGTGGGTACAAGTCCAGCTGCATAATGTTTGTAATGGCGTGTGTTTGCAAAGTGGGCTGGCGGCCCATTCTTTCAAGGTGCCTCTGGGTGGACTCGAACTGCAGACCTTGTGGTTAATAGCACAACACAATGACTGTTTGTGTGCTCCAAGAGCTCCCTTCTGGGGGAAGGAGCCAAATTTACAGCATCTGAAGCCACACTGAATTGGGTGTGTGTGGCCCCAGGGGAAAGAGATGCCTCTGCTTCTTCTTGCAGGTGTTTGCCCAACTACTGCGAGCATGGCGGCCAGTGCTCCCAGACCTGGAACAACTTCTACTGCAACTGCAGCGGCACCGGCTACACGGGCGCCACATGCCACCACTGTAAGCCCCATGCCGCAGCCTGCCCTGTCAGTCTGTCCTGGCTGCTGGGGATCCGTTCGGTTGTGTGCACGGGTCTCTGCATGACAGCCAGGACCTGGCAAACAGCATTCGGTCACTTCCGGAAATACCCAAACTGGCAGAAAAGGAGAAAAGACAAAGGGGAAATATGTGGAATCAAAGTAAATGCAATCAGAGAGAAAAGCACGTTGCTAATTATGATCTCTTGTCTGGGCTCTTGAATCGGGCAGTCGATTTGGTTGAGCTTCCTGGCAGCAGCATAAGGCATGTCGTCATTAATGTTCCCCAAATGAAGTGTCTCCAGAGAAACCTTGGCAGGAGTGGCCTAAATGCTTTGGGAACACATTTCCTAAAAAGACCCTTACTCCCATGGTATGACTTAAGGGTGATGATGATGAGATTGTGAAGATGAGGATGAGGACGGGTTGGTGTTAGGGATGGTAATGAGGATGATGGTGAAGATGATGATGGGTGGCATTGGTGGTGTTCGTGGCAGTGATGATGGTGACTGATGGTGGTGAGGATGATGGTGGAAATGATGGTGGTGGCGATGATGGGGTGGCGTTTGTGGATAGTGTTAGTGGTGGTGATGATGGTGACAGTGGTGAAGATGATGGTGGTGGTGATGATGATGGGGACAGTGGTGAGGATGGTGAAGATGATGGTGGTGGTGATGATGGTGGTGGTGATGATGGGGGTGTTGGTGGTGTTCGTGGCAGTGATGGTGGTGGTGATGATGGGGTGGCGTTTGTGGATAGTGTTAGTGGTGGTGACAGTGGTGAGGATGGTGAGGATGATGGTGGTGGTGATGATGGGGGTGGTGGTGGTGTTCGTGGCAGTGGTGTGGTGGTGATGATGATGCTGGAGTGAGGATAACGGTGAGTATGATGGCTGAGGATGACAATGGCTGAGGTAATGATGGTGATGATTGTAATCGTGATAATGGTGATGATGCTGAGCATTATTCCTATATGTTAAGGACTTTTTACAAGACAGGCTGGTTTTAATGCCTCGTCTGTGTTTCCTAATTCAGTCCGCAAGGCAGCTCTAAAACGTAGGTGCTAGTACTGAAATGCACCTTCTCCTTCTTCATTTTGATGAGCGTTTGTCAAACTCAGCATCACTAACATTTGCAGCCCAGTGACTGCTGGGGGAGGGGACTGGGGGGCTCAGGGTTATAGCAGCACCCCTGGCCCCCGGCCATTCAAATCCAGTGGCACTACCACCACATTCAGTGGTGGTGGCCGAAAATGTCTCCAGGTGGCCTTGGGTGTCAGAATCATCAGCCCCAAATCAAAGCCTTGGTGTGATGCTTGCGCTTTTTGTCTAATTCGATCCTTATGAAACGCGCAGGAGCAATGACTATCATGATACCCTTCATGGGGGAGGGGGAGGGTTTGGGGGAGTTTATGCTCATGGAGTGGGCTCAGAGGGGAGGTTGGGGCCAGCATCTCAGCCCTGGAGAGATTAAGAGTCTCAGAGGTCTCTGTGCAGGCAAGGGGAGGGGACAGCCCTCCTCACTCCTCTCAAGGGACTCTCCCTGCTCGCTTTCACCTGCAGAAAGGTTGAAGGGGGGAGAGTCGGGGACTCGGGGGACCAGGGGTTTGTTTGGGAGCCCGGCCCCACCTCTCTCCTCCCCCATTCCACCTGCACAGAGTCCACATGAAGCAGGCGCTCCTGGGCGCTGAGATAGGCCAACGGGCCTTGAGTAACCATCCTCAGCAACTCTTCTCGAAGTAAATATGATTTCGAGAACTCAGAAAACACTCAGGAAATTTATGGGTATTCCCAACTATGACCCTGATTAAGCTAATGATTGAGTTGCCTATACTGTGTGGTTCTCAACAGGTCAGGCTAGGCCTGTGGAATTTGGCAGGCCCAGCAGAACTGACGGGCATGGCTGCCTCCCGAAATGAGGCTGACTGGTCAGGCCTGGCGTGAAGGCCTCACAGCTTCATAACTCTAGCTTGGGGTTGGGGGAGCGGGGAGTGGGGAGATGTGGGCAGCTCTGCATCTATATCGGCGATGGATGGAGAGTTTACGCATTCCGTAGCACGAGGCACCCAGTGACAACACATTAAAACGGGCAGCTCTGCGTAGTCACCCTCGATTCTCAGTGGCTCGGTGTGTGCCGGAGAAGAGCTGAGCTTTGCGGCTGCTCAGGATTTTCAGGGGCGGGCTCCTTGGAAGTAGACCCGAGGCCTGTCTCCTGAGCACCTCAGGCTGGGCTGGTCAGCAGCCAAGGGGCCCTTTTCCAGCCCTGGAGAAAATGTCTGAGCCATCCTCGACACCAAGCCCCGCAAGGTGAGACAGTTGTAGTCACCTTAGAAGGATGAAAAGTATGTGAAAATATTTCCCATGTGTGTTTGTTCTACCAAGTTAAGTATAATGCCAGGCACACGTATGGAGAATCCCTGTATGTGTTATATGTTAGCTGTGGCCACGCCTTTGCTGGGTGGGCAAGCAGAACAAGGGGCTCAGCTTATCCTTGTCTCCCACCCCAATGCTGAGCTTGGCGTCCGCCCGGTCCCCCTTCCCACGGGAGATGCTTCTTTGCAGCCCTCTACCAGCAGTCCTGCGAGGCCTACAAGCACAGAGGCAACTCGTCAGGGTTCTACCACGTGGACCCCGACGGCAGTGGCCCCCTGGAGCCCTTCCTGGTGTTTTGTAACATAACGGGTGAGTTACCATCCTCTAACACAGCGCCGTCATTCACAAGGTAGGACCGTGCTCGGCTGGCACCTGGACTCGGACACACCGTGACGTGGGTACTGTTGTCAGGTGTTGGTGAGTCAGCCCTGACTCACAGCTCCCCAAGGGGCAAGAGGCTAGCACTGTCCCTGTGTGGCATCATCCTCACCAAACATGCTCGATCAATCACTGGAGTCACCGTGTCGGTCCATCGTATTCAGGCTCTTTCTCTGGATCATGGACCCTCTTCGTTTCCAGGCATGGCGGCCCTCAACAGAGCATGGCACCTACTGATGACACATCCTCAGTACATGAGACCAGTCTCCTCATCCTTGCTTCTAAAGAAGCTGGCTGTCCTTCCTTCCAGACGCACTCACTCAATCTCCCGCCTCCCGCAGCACATGCGGTGCTCGCCCCGGCTCCAGCAGTCTTCCTTGGCCTTTCTTAGTCACTGGGCAGCTCTCGTACACATATGCAGGTATTCAAAAGGAGGCTTTTGCGAAGCTCACCTCAGTCTTCAAAGTGACAGCTTTGCTCTTGAGCACTGTGAAGAGGCCGGTGCCGCAGGCGCGCCGGTGCGGTGCACAGTTGGACTTGGTAGCCACTGGACTCATGGGTGTTGGTTGTGAAGCAGACGAACATGAAGCCCTTGGTGACCTTGATCTCTTGGGCATTTGTCATATGTGGCTCATTAGTGCACTTTTTTAAGGGTTTTCATGTCCTTCACATTGAGGTGTAATCGTACTGAAAGCTACAGCTTCTGGGCTTTCTCAGTAACACATGTCCTTTTCACCTCAAGCTAGCAAAGTTGTACCATCTGAATAGCACAGGCTGCTAGTGGATCTTTCTCCCCTCCTGACCCCATCCACTTCTTCAGAGAGCCCAGCTTCCAGGACTGCTGCACCGCACGCAGATGGGCGGTGATGCTACCCTCACTTACCCCTTCCCTCACTTCAAACCAAGCCATGGGACTTTCAGCTACCTCAAGTACACAGGAAAACTGGACAATGGAAAGTTGTTCTGCTTGAACAACTGGCTCTTAGTCTATGCACAGGTTCCACGTGAGCCCAATTAAATATTCTGGAATCCCCATTCTTCACAATGCTGCCGATCCACACAGCCAAGCACTTTGGAATAGTCAATTAAACGTAAGTAAGCCTCTTTCTGCTATTCCCTGCTTCCAGCCATGATCCATCCGACATCAACAATGATATCGCTCATTCCAAGTCTTCTTCTGAGTCCAGCTTGAATTTCTGGCAGTTTCTGGGGATGTGCTGCTATCAACATTAAAAATATATAATCTTTGATAAGATTACACTTGCACGTAATATTAGTGGTATTGTTCTATAATTTGAGCATTCCGGGTCACCTTTCTTTGGAAGGGGCACAAACATGGATCTCTCCCAGTCAGTTGGCCAGCTAACTCCCTTCCAAATTTCCTGACATAGACGAGTGAGTGCTCCAGTGCTTCATCAGCTTGTTGAAACGTTGCAGTGGGCGTTCCATCCATTCCTGGAGCCTTGTTTCTGGCTACTGCTGTCAGCACAGCTTGGACTTCCTCCTTCAGTACCATTGGTTCTTGATGATACTTCCTGAAAACTGTCGACCAGTTCCTTTTGGTAGAATGACTGTGTGCTCTTCCAGCTTCCTTTGGTGTCCCATCATTCTTCGATGTCTTGCTCACAGAATCCTTGAATATTGCGACTCAAGGCGTGAATGTTCTTCAGTTCCTTCAGCTGGCGCAGTGCTGAGTGGTCATCCTTCGGCGTCTAACTCCAGGTCCTTGCAGATGCCATTACAATGCTTTCCTTGGTCTTGTCAAGCCATACTTTGCATTCTTCCATTCGTCTCTTTTAGATCTTGAGCCTTTCCCTTAATTTGACTACAGTATGCTTGTGTTAGTCTGGGTAAACTAGAGAAACAAGTCCACGGAAATGCATATATGTATAAGATAGAGTTTTATATCTAGGGTAAGTGTATATTCAGAAAGCATCCCGACCCAGTCCAGTCCAAGCCCATAAGTCCATGTTGGCACAGTAAACCTTAACTATCTCAATGCTCAACAGCGAGTCTCAGTCTCCTCTGACATCCACTTTGGTTCTTGTTTCTGCTGGTTTTTACCATCCACCATTAACCAGCTTCACCCCTGCTTAACCTTCAGACCATGTAGACAGGGCATGTTCTGGGTGGTATGACCATAGATCTTCCTGCCTCTTCAGTGTCTTTTCCTTCTGCCTGCATGATGCCCTTGATGTTATACCACAACTAGTTGGTCTTCAGTTTAGTGTGTCACATCTGTCCTTGGAATTTAGGTGGCAATAACATAATTCCTGGGCATTTCATGGCCATTGAGTCAATCCCGACACATAGTGGCCCAGTGGGGCAGGGTAGAACTGCCCCTGAGGATTTCTGAGAGCGCCACTCCTATGGGAGTAGATGTAGCTCTGCAATTGAAAGGGACACCTGCACTAGGGGGCAGCCCTCTGGGCTCCCTACAACCTGGTAGAACCCAGCGACTGAAGGACCTGCTCAGCGGGGTGTTGTTAGTGAATGTGTACTTCTCTCAACGTTCCTTTCAGAAGTTACAACATGAAAATCCATCATTTTTCCATAATTACTTGCCTGCATGTGCTCTGTGGAATGTTTAGCAACGATGCTCTTCCCATGAAATCCGACTAAAACTGAGAGACACTGCACCAAGAGACGTTGCGCGGCTGCTTTCCCCATTAGAACAGAACAAAGGAAAACATGGGTGTGGGCCAGCGCCGCGAGCACTCATGTCTACAGGCATGTATGAGTGCACGGTCACGTGTGCACCAGCAGACAAATATGTCCATGTCCATGCGTGTTTCTGTGTCCCCTAATCAGGACTCGGCCCCCAGGGTCGATCCTGCTCTTTACCTGCCGCCGTCTATCCCATGCTTGGGGATGGTGAGGCGCGGGCCTTTTAGCCAAGTCTAGGGCCGCAGCCTGGGGGTATACACAGGAACAAGCTGACACTGCTGAGCCCTTGGTCTAAGGACTTGGTGCCAGGACCTGGCCTTTCCTGTGAGGGGACCAACAGGTTTGGCTCAAACTGATGGGCTGTCCCTGTGTCTCCTACCCCGTGCCAGGTCACACATCCAGGTCACCAGCTCTTCATTTCTATCAAAGTTTGGGGAGACTAACTGCCCTGATTTTCGTAACTCCCCAGTTTTGAGAGTTGTGAAAGGGTCACCTTAGAGACTGAGCAGTTCACATCTGCAGCTCCCCCCGCCACTCCCCCATGTAGCCACGTAGATTCCACCGGGGGTGGGGGTGGGGGCAGAACTGAAGTGGTCTCTCCCTCTTGTCCTCCCCCCAGACGCCCCGTGGACTGTCCTACAGCCCAACAGCTCGGCACTCATGCGGTTCCAGAGTGCCGGCCTGGGGCGGCCCCACATCGCAGCCTTCCAGTACGCAGCCAGTGAGGGGCAGCTGCTGGCCACCGTGTCCCGTGCTGCTCACTGCCAGCAGGAGCTAGCCTACCACTGCAGGAGGTCCCGACTCTGGGACGGGCCAGGTGTGCAGGGGCCCCAGTGGGTGGGGACTTCCATGGGAATATGTAAGGGTGTCCCCAAGAGTGGATTGTCCCCCTCTGCGGGCTAGTTGCTTGAGGAGAGGCCAAGCAGAGGCCTGGCTGAGGGGAGCCTTCCCCGTGCCCCACCCCCAGTCCTGTTTCAGAAGGTGTGTTCTCTCTCCACCACCACCCCTGCCCCACTGGGTCCCACAGCCCTCCACTCTGCCTCCTCCCCCCGCTGCCTCTGTGTCCTCCCAGGAAGCCTCAGGGTGGCTCATTCCAGCTGCAGCCTCCCAGGTGTGGACGCTGCTGCTGCAGGACTCCTGCCTGCTCAGCGCAGAGCCCACCTCACCAGGTCCAGGAACCAACAGCCAGGGCTGCTGCCCACCCACTCTCCTGGACCCCCATGTGGAAGCAGATCCCGCATTCTGCATGAGCTTCAATGAGCGCCCTGCCCACCCCCACTCACTGTGAGGGCTGAGGGAGTCAGAGCTTCAGGCCCTATGCCATCTGGCCATGTGTCCACAGGACCAGACTGGTCTCCAGAGGCCAGTTCCAATGCCCGAGGCAGGGCATGCTCCTGGGATGTGCCCTCTGCAGCTCCCACCCCTACCTCCCCGCCCTCCCCCAGCCCTCTCCCCACACACTCAACAGCTGAGCCTAGGTGATTTCAGGACATGGGACTCTGGCAGAGCCTGTGATGTTGGGGTGGACGGTTTCCTATGCAGACTGGGTGTCTCTTCTCTCTGGGTGCCCCTGGAACAGCTGGGAGAAAGAGGTGGCTTCATCGGGGTGGTGGCCTTCACATTTCTCATGTGTCTTTCAGGTGGTGCTCCACTGAGCTGGTGGGTGGGAAGAACCAATGAGACCCATACCTACTGGGGCGGCTCCCGGCCTGATGTGCAGACGTGCGCTTGTGGACAAGCAGGGAACTGCCTGGACCCACGGCACTTATGCAACTGCAATGCTGACCAGGATGAATGGTGAATTTCCCATGGTTTTTCTCGGCAGGGCGCGGTCTTGTGAGCATGATCGTGTGTCTGCTCAGGCTAGGTGAGGAAGGAGATGCCTGTCAGTGTGTCTGGCACACTTGGTGACAGGGTATGACACTGTTCATCTGAATCCTGAATGCTTTCATCAAGGACTTGTTCTCTGGTTTCCCTCCCTCCTTCTTTCTTTTCCTCCTCCCTCCACTCTCCTTCCCTTCATCTCTCTCTTTTTTCCTTTCTTTTTGGAGGGTCTTTTTCTTATTCTCGGCACTTTGCTGTGGACTGTGTCAAAGGTACAAGCAAATGGTGACAATAGCATTAGTGAGCCCCATGGACCCGTCACCCAATCACCACAGCCACCGGCACATATTTCTCTTGTATAATTGTCCCTGTCATCTAGTGCCAGATCCTTGTGGTGAAAACCCCCCACCCATCATCCACCTGTGACATGTTATAAGTGCACCCGGATTAATCCGTTGTAAACGTGCAGATTGTTCCTGTTCAATATGACAATAGTCCCATCGGGTTAAAAAAGCTTTCATTCAGCCTGCTTACATCCAGTTTGGAGCTTGCTTGCTAAAAGGACATCTCTTCTACAATGATTTCCAAAGAGGATCCTGTGAAGTGTTCCTTGGTGGGACAGATACAGTATGGAGGCCCAGGGAGACTAGAGTGTCAAGGGATCTGAGGGCTCCAGGGAGCACTATTAGGGTGTTAAGGGCTCTGAGGAGCCCTGTGATCCAACCTCCCCCAGGGCGGGCCTCGGAACTGTTAGCAGCTCCTTGCTGCTGCTGCTGCTGCTGCTGCTGCTGCTGCTGCTGCTGCTGCTGCTGCTGCTGCTGCTGCTGGTTCAGAAGTGAAAAGCCGTGCCCCAGGGCTGCCACACCTGGGAGTGCAGAGTGCCAAGGATGTAACCAGGCCCTCTGCATTTGCTCTACAAGAGAACTGCCTGGTGCTGATGAGAAAATCAGTGAAAACTGAGAATGTATTAATTGCACTTGAGACTAAGCATGGAATGCATATTGATTTTTTTCAACAATGTTTTTATATCTCTGATGTGTGGATAAGAATGTATCATCCGGTCTAAAACTTCCCATCTGGCTCGAATGTCTTGAGATGCATTTTCACACTGCCTTGGTGCTTCTGGGGGCTGGAATTCAGCCGGGGCAGGGGTGCCAGCAGCACAAGCCAAACCCCCCCCACCCCTCCGCCACCGTGAAGTCAATTCCCCTACAGGAAGGAGGAGGGTTGCCCTGTGAGTTTCCCAGATGGTCACCCCTACCGCCTCATCTTCTCCCGAGGTTGGGCCTGTGGTTCCCGGGCCAACTCGTAACCCAGTATTCCACCAGGTCCCAAACCACTCACAGAGACCCTCTCAGTCTGCTCTGACCGCAGACATGTGCTGTGCTCGAGTCGGGTCATGCAGAACGAGGTCACCGTCTCTACAGGGTGGTGTTCCCTTTGTCCCCTGAACCCCACTGGAATGGTCGTGGGGCAACGGGAAGACGGGCCTGGAGACTCCCTTGGAGGAAAATCCACATGGAATGTGCTAGTCTTTTAGAGACGCCTGCTCACATGATGTACATGTCCATCTCCTCCTACTCGTCCTCTGGTCCAGCATCACCCCGCCCAGCCAAACAGCCTCCGGTTTTGCTGACTGAGAACTTGCCCTGTGTCTGAACCTTCGGCGTTGCTGTGGAGGAGGCCTTGGGTACAGACTCCTACCAGTTTTGCTGTCTGGCCCCTGAGAATCCAGTTGCTGACCTCTGGCGGGCCTGCCTGGGCAGCAAACTGGGGGAGGGACAGCAGACTCAGAGATGACCATGTGTGGAGTCCATCACGTTCTAAGGACCCACCTCCTGCCATGTCCCTAGTGGCCACAGGACCCTTGCTTCATAAGGCAATGTGGAAGATACTGGGGAGCGGGGGGCAAGGTTGATGGGCAGGTGTGGTAATTACATAATCTGGTGCCAATTTGAGAATATTAAGAGTAAAGGGGTGGAGTTTAGCCTGTCAATCAGGTTGCAGCTGGATGACCGCATTTGGAGGCACTATGGAGATAAATAACGCAAGACCCACTCTCTCCCTGTGAGACAATCCTCTTGACAGGCCACATGGAGCGAAGCTGATGATAGCCAGGGCCCTGGAGCTGGAAGAGCCATGTGGAGATCCACACCAGCCAGAGGTGCTTCCACCGTCACTGGATCCACAAGACTTTAAACCCACTGGCCTTCGATCTTCCTGCATTCAGCATCATTACATGGCTGCGTGAGTCTGAAGAAGAATTTCTAGACTAGTATTGGACATATGGGCTAATATCAGACTTATAGACTTGATCTGGCCTGGGCTGGGATGTTTTCTTAATATATAATTACTCTTTATTTAACACTCTTTCCTATACACACATGAGTGTCTATGAATTTGCTTCTCTGGTCTATCCAGACTCACAGAGCAGAGTAGTACTGTAGTGCAGAAAGACATAGCATCAACAACGATGAGCTGACCCCTGGTACACATCCTCACAGGAAGCCAGGTGTGTCCAGCAGGCAGCAAGTCAGCGTGGTCTCCCAGGCCCCTCAGCTCCAGGTTGATAACCGAGAGAGAAATGGCAACAAACCTGACTTCTGGGAACAAGTCGTGGGGATGTGGGAACCACGATGGAAAATCCTGACCTCGACCCAGTCTCAGACCCAGAACCTGATGCCCAGGCAAGACCGGAGGAAGAGTGCATTCAGTATCGGCCAGCGCACACGTGGACCTGGCCCTGAGGCCTGTGCTCATTCCCAGAGAGCCCTCCCTGGGAAAGGACACTGGCCCTACTCCAGGGGTGGGCTGTCGGATGAGGATGATGACCCTGGTGTCAGTATATGGGAAATGTACCCTGGCCCTGGGGCCAACGAGAATGAGTCCCATTGTGACCTTTTGCCAAGCACTCTAGATCAGGAGTGTGTGATCTGAATACAGATAAGGGAAGAAAGGAAGCCTGCCTCCCACTTGGCTCCCGCTCTCCTCACACCCACACGTCTATCCAGACCTCTGCCCACTCGGCTCCCACTCACACACGCGCACGTCTATCCAGACCTCTGCCCACTCGGCTCCCACTCACACACCCACACGTCTATCCAGACCTCTGCCCACTCGGCTCCCACTCACACACGCGCACATCTATCCAGACCTCTGCCCACTCGGCTCCCACTCACACACCCACACGTCTATCCAGACCTCTGCCCACTCGGCTCCCACTCACACACGCGCACATCTATCCAGACCTCTGCCCACTCGGCTCCCACTCACACACGCGCATGTCTATCCAGACCTCTGCCCACTCGGCTCCCACTCACACACCCACACGTCTATCCAGACCTCTGCCCAGTCGGCACCCACTCACACACCCGCACGTCTATCCAGACCTCTGCCCACTCGGCTCCCACTCACACACGCGCACGTTTATCCAGACCTCTGCCCACTCGGCTCCCACTCACACACGCACACGTCTATCCAGACCTCTGCCCACTCGGCTCCCACTCACACCCACACGTCTATCCAGACCTCTGCCCGCTCGGCTCCCACTCACACACCCACACGTCTATCCAGACCTCTGCCCAGTCGGCACCCACTCACACACCCACACGTCTATCCAGACCTCTGCCCACTCGGCTCCCACTCACACACGCGCACGTCTATCCAGACCTCTGCCCACTCGGTTCCCACTCACACCCACACGTCTATCCAGACCTCGGCCCACTCGGCTCCCACTCACACACGCGCACGTCTATCCAGACCTCTGCCCACTCGGCTCCCACTCACACACGCGCACGTCTATCCAGACCTCTGCCAACTCGGCTCCCACTCACACCCACACGTCTATCCAGACCTCCGCCCACTCGGCTCCCACTCACACCCACACATCTATCCAGACCCCTGTCCACTCACACACCCACACGTCTATCCAGACCTCTGCCCACTCGGCTCCCACTCACACACGCGCACGTCTATCCAGACCTCTGCCCACTCGGTTCCCACTCACACCCACACGTCTATCCAGACCTCGGCCCACTCGGCTCCCACTCACACACGCGCACGTCTATCCAGACCTCTGCCCACTCGGCTCCCACTCACACACGCGCACGTCTATCCAGACCTCTGCCAACTCGGCTCCCACTCACGCCCACACGTCTATCCAGACCTCTGCCCACTCGGCTCCCACTCACACACGCGCACGTCTATCCAGACCTCTGCCCACTCGGTTCCCACTCACACCCACACGTCTATCCAGACCTCGGCCCACTCGGCTCCCACTCACACACGCGCACGTCTATCCAGACCTCTGCCCACTCGGCTCCCACTCACACACGCGCACGTCTATCCAGACCTCTGCCAACTCGGCTCCCACTCACACCCACACGTCTATCCAGACCTCCGCCCACTCGGCTCCCACTCACACCCACACATCTATCCAGACCCCTGTCCACTCACACACCCACACGTCTATCCAGACCTCTGCCCACTCGGCTCCCACTCACACACGCGCACGTCTATCCAGACCTCTGCCCACTCGGCTCCCACTCACACACCCGCACGTCTATCCAGACCTCTGCCCACTCGGCTCCCACTCACACACGCGCACGTCTATCCAGACCTCTGCCCACTCGGCTCCCACTCACACCCACACGTCTATCCAGACCTCCGCCCACTCGGCTCCCACTCACACCCACACATCTATCCAGACCCCTGTCCACTCACACACCCACACGTCTATCCAGACCTCTGCCCACTCGGCTCCCACTCACACACGCGCACGTCTATCCAGACCTCTGCCCACTCGGCTCCCACTCACACACCCGCACGTCTATCCACACCTCTGCCCACTCGGCTCCCACTCACACACGCGCACGTCTATCCAGACCTCTGCCCACTCGGCTCCCACTCACACACCCACACGTCTATCCAGACCTCTGCCAACTCGGCTCCCACTCACACCCACACATCTATCCAGACCTCTGCCCCCTCGGCTCCCACTCACACCCACACGTCTATCCAGACCTCTGCCCACTCACACACCCACACGTCTATCCAGACCTCTGCCCACTCACACACCCACACGTCTATCCAGACCTCTGCCCACTCGGCTCCCACTCACACACGCGCACGTCTATCCAGACCTCTGCCCAGTCGGCTCCCACTCACACACGCGCACGTCTATCCAGACCTCTGCCCACTCTGCTCCCACTCACACACGCGCACGTCTATCCAGACCTCTGCCCACTCGGCTCCCACTCACACACGCGCACATCTATCCAGACCTCTGCCCACTCGGCTCCCACTCACACACGCGCACGTCTATCCAGACCTCTGCCCACTCGGCTCCTACTCACACCCACATGTCTATCCAGACCTCTGCCCACTCGGCTCCCACTCACACCCACACGTCTATCCAGACCTCTGCCCACTCGGTTCCCACTCACACCCACACGTCTATCCAGACCTCGGCCCACTCGGCTCCCACTCACACACGCGCACGTCTATCCAGACCTCTGCCCACTCGGCTCCCACTCACACACGCGCACGTCTATCCAGACCTCTGCCAACTCGGCTCCCACTCACACCCACACGTCTATCCAGACCTCCGCCCACTCGGCTCCCACTCACACCCACACATCTATCCAGACCCCTGTCCACTCACACACCCACACGTCTATCCAGACCTCTGCCCACTCGGCTCCCACTCACACACGCGCACGTCTATCCAGACCTCTGCCCACTCGGCTCCCACTCACACACCCGCACGTCTATCCAGACCTCTGCCCACTCGGCTCCCACTCACACACGCGCACGTCTATCCAGACCTCTGCCCACTCGGCTCCCACTCACACCCACACGTCTATCCAGACCTCCGCCCACTCGGCTCCCACTCACACCCACACATCTATCCAGACCCCTGTCCACTCACACACCCACACGTCTATCCAGACCTCTGCCCACTCGGCTCCCACTCACACACGCGCACGTCTATCCAGACCTCTGCCCACTCGGCTCCCACTCACACACCCGCACGTCTATCCACACCTCTGCCCACTCGGCTCCCACTCACACACGCGCACGTCTATCCAGACCTCTGCCCACTCGGCTCCCACTCACACACCCACACGTCTATCCAGACCTCTGCCAACTCGGCTCCCACTCACACCCACACATCTATCCAGACCTCTGCCCCCTCGGCTCCCACTCACACCCACACGTCTATCCAGACCTCTGCCCACTCACACACCCACACGTCTATCCAGACCTCTGCCCACTCGGCTCCCACTCACACACGCGCACGTCTATCCAGACCTCTGCCCAGTCGGCTCCCACTCACACACGCGCACGTCTATCCAGACCTCTGCCCACTCTGCTCCCACTCACACACGCGCACGTCTATCCAGACCTCTGCCCACTCGGCTCCCACTCACACACGCGCACATCTATCCAGACCTCTGCCCACTCGGCTCCCACTCACACACGCGCACGTCTATCCAGACCTCTGCCCACTCGGCTCCTACTCACACCCACATGTCTATCCAGACCTCTGCCCACTCGGCTCCCACTCACACCCACACGTCTATCCAGACCTCTGCCCACTCGGCTCCCACTCACACACCCACACGTCTATCCAGACCTCTGCCCACTCGGCTCCCACTCACACCCATACATCTATCCAGTCCTCTGCCCACTCGGCTCCCACTCACACCCATACGTCTATCCAGACCTCTGCCCACTTGGCTCCCACTCACACACGCGCACGTCTATCCAGACCAAAGGTTTGAACAGCTCTCTCGGCTCAGTGAACAGCTGCAAACTCTCTCTGCTTCATCTGCCCTGGGCTCCCTAGGGTGCCTTCCAGAGAAAGGTTCGGCCCACACGTCCCTTCTGAGTGGATCGGCCAGGCCAGCCAAACATAAGTGGAGTGGTCAGCGCTGGAGGTTGTGGCCACTGCGTTTTAAATTCCAAACTTGACAGAGCTTCTGAGGGCACAGGTTGGTCATGGGCTCACTGTGGATAAGTTCTTAGGGAACAGAAAACGGCTCTGGTGGGAGAAAGGCCAGGACAGTTGTGCCCAGGGATTGTTTTCCGTCACCTCATGGTCTGCTCCTCCTTTGTAGCCAGGCTGCCTGCCCTACAGGGTCTCACTGGGACACCCCATCCACCCTTCACCCTGATCTTGGCCCTTGAGACCCCAACAGCACTGATGGAGCATGATGTAAGTCCCTGTGGGTGGCCACGGACCGCTCCAGGGAGGGCAATAAAGGGTTAAGGTGGGCACAGGCCCACGAGGAGGCTGCGCCCAGACTCAGAGCTTCCCATTGGGAGGTTTTGTGTAATTAAGGCTTCAGTGACTTTGTGGTGATACTGTTGACTTACCCTTGGAGACGAGGGCTGGGAAGTAACACTTGGAAAGGGAAAAGCCAAGTGGAAGCTCCTAACCTGTCCACACTCCTGGCTGCCATCTGTCCACGCTCCCCCCAAGGGACAAGTGAGGGAAGAGGACTGTTCCCTTGGAGAGCAGTGGCAGATATCGGGCCACCCTGAAAGCTCTCGCTCAAGGGTGGAGGGGTGCAGGCGCCCCCACAGTGCTCTGAAATCAGTAGTGTGGGCCTGTGTAATGGTGGTCGGTGATGGCAATTCTGTGAATTGAACAAGGAAGCCAGAAAATGACCCCGGGGTCTAAGACAGACAACCAAAGGACCGGAGACCAGTCTGAGACATGGCGCTGATACAAGTGTGGAGGGAAAGAGGGGCCTTTTCCGAGGAGGACCCACACACAGAAAGTGAGCCCAACATGGCTTCACCCGTGAAACCCACTGTACGGAGCTTTCTGGACAGCATGCTCAGACAGGGGAACCTTGCCTGCACCCAGGACTCCAAAGGCAACTTGCATTTGACATTGGCCTTGTCCTCCAGCTGCAGGCGTTCAGAGAGATTATAGACAGATATTGTGTCTGTTGAGTTGTCCCTCCCCTCGCCATTTCGGTACTCCATATTTCCCCTGAGGCTTTGCAAAGTCACTTTCAAACACAATACCCTTTACCCAAAAGGCATCTGTATGCGTCCCCTAAACGGAGGGTGGCATTTTATAGCATCACAGCACGATGAACAATATCAGGAAATTAGCATTTATGCAAAGCTGTTTTCTACCCCAGCATCCATATTATAATTTCTCCAGTTGTCCTAATAACGTTTTTTGTGGCAAAGGAAAATTTTTCATCATATACTGAATCTAATTGCCCCATTTCTTTTATTGCCTAATCGGAGTACTCCTTTGCATTTTATGATGGTGATACTTTACGATGGTAATAGTTTATGATAGTGATCCTTGAAAAAATAACACCGCGTGTTGTGGCAGCTTGGGGTTCCATGCTTGTTCACAACCACTTTCTGCATTAAGCTTGTTGGGCTCTCTGTTGAGATGGCACTACGTTTCTGCACTTGGCAGCACGCACGACATCTGTCGCCCGGAGCTGCCTTATCCAAGAGGAGCAGACACTGAGATCTGCTAGCCGGCTGCTCAGGAATGTTGTGGGCGTCCTCACACGCATCTCTGGCCCTTTCTGCTGTGTTTAACCCTGAATGGTGCCATCTCCCCCGCTGTTGCGAAGGGACTTTCCTGGTGGCATGAGTTCCTTGGTGTGGCCTTTTGCCTTTTTGCCTGGTGGTACTGTCAGGGTCAGTGGTTCAAACGCCCCAGTGGCTCCATGGGACCAAACTGAGGCTGTCGGCTCCGGTCAAGATGCACAGTCTCCCAGCCCGACGTAAGGTCACTGGGAGTTGGGCTTGACACCACGATAGGAGTTTGCTGCTGGCTGTGGGTCTTTGGAAAAACCGCACTAGGGAGTGAGTCACCTTCATGCGATTTCTACACCAGAGGGTTTGTGATCTTCGTCCAGATGGATTACGTTTCCTGGGGAAACAGTAATCCACATTTGCATGGGTCCTGGCTCCTGGCTGCAGCCTCTCCTATGATTGGTATGCAAGACATGGTCAACAGACCATGCAAATGAGGTGAGCAGTCCCTACTATGCGAATCAAGTGTCTGTGTCAAGTGTCTGTGGTCTACTATGCAAATCAAGTGTCTGTGGTCTACTATGCAAATCAAGTGTCTGTGGCAAATCAAGAGATTGGTCAGTTCATGGTCCTGTTGGGAGTGCCACACCTTGAAACTTACAAGGAGTCTGTGTAAGCAGCTAGCCCTCAGAGGCTTAGAGGCAGAAGAGAAGCAGCAGGACAGACGATGCTGAGAGAGAAGGGGAGATAAGGGCACCCTACGAGAGCTGTGACATAGGTTGGGAATGTAGCCTGAAGGCAGCCAGAGGCTGGGAAGAACCCAGAGGCAGAGTTTACCATTGACAGGGTGGAGGGGAGCCCGTCCTCAGGGGTGAGAGGCATTGAGAGAGGTCCCGAGGGACACTGAAGAAGGGAGACTTTGTTTACAAGTTGTAGCCTTTTGACCTTGGTACCAAGGTGTACCCAGGTCGGTGAGACATTGCAGAGAATTGCCAAGCCTCCACAGGGAGGAGTGGGCATGAGGGGACAAGGTTTGGGGAGGGTGGTCAGCGACAAAGAAGTGGTGCAGCAGCCACTTGGAGAAGGAAGACTTTGGACATACGTTAGACCCCGGGCTCCTGTTTGTGCCATTTGATCTCTTATGTTTGCAGTTCTTTGTGCGCGTCTCCTATGCTGGGTGTCTGCACACTGGTGGGTGCTCCTGGATAGGAAGGTACATGACGGTGTGTGTTTTGTTACTTACTTCCTGGGAGCCCGGGTGAGGCCATGATTGAACCGAAGGTGAGTCTGGCCTACCAGCTGCTCTAGTTAAATGACACCCCAGTACCCCTGTGGAGCAGGTCCACTCTGCCCACGGCCACTGAGCAGGTACACAATTTCCTGTCAACTTGAGGGTATTAAGAGTGAAGAGGTGGAGTCTAGTCTGTCAGTCAAGTCACAGCCTGATGATGCCTTCTGGTGGGTGTGACCTACTCATGAGGATTGGGGGGACTTCCTCTCTTTCTCCCTGGAGATGGGCCACACACTCTCTCTCTCTCTCTGCCTTGGTCTTCCCACTGAGCAGCCTCACATTCAGAGAGCTGGGGGAGTCACGTGGAGACCCTTGCCCGTGCTGAGATGCTTCTACCACCACTGAATCCACAAGACTTTCCACCCACTAGTCTGTGATCCTCCTGCATTCAGCGTCTGAAGAGGGATATATAGACTAGTATCTGACATATGGGCTAACATCGGACTTATGGTCTTGGACTGGGCTGGGATGTTTTCTCAATATGCAATTGCTCTATGATATTAAGCTCTCTCTTACACATATATGAGTATCTCTGAACTTTTTCCTCTTAGTTAAACCGGTCTAGCACAGCTGCCCTGAGTTTGCTGGTGGTTTAATGCAGTTCCCCGGGTGTGCACTGCAGATCCAGGTGGTCACTCCTCTCGTCCAGCAGTGCTGGCCAGAGCTCGGGCTCTCTCGGTGGTAATTGCGGGTATGCTTGCTGGGTGATCTCATGGCCCCGACTCAGAGGTGCTGGCTGTGGGACTAAGATTGTGCATGGGTAGAAAAACGTATCAGAGACTTAGACACAGGTATAGGCTATGTCATATGAGAAGCGCATACACCTGCGTGGTCATGATTAAGAGCACCCCCGTTCTTTCCTTCCTGAGGACTTTGCTAGGAGTGGGTGTCCCCAGAAGTTCCTTTTGAGCACTTATGGAAACTAATCAAAGGGTTTTCTTCTTACTTCTCTTAACCTGGTCTGCTATGCCAACCTGTTGTGTGAGCGGGTATCCTGGTAGGGGTCTGCTTGGTCTGTCTGCAGCATCTGCTCCGTGGTGGCAGATGTATGGTTCACAGTTTGCTTAGCAGGCTTGCCCTCGGCGTTCAGAAGTGGGGCTTCTTTGTGTGTCTTTATGGAGGTCAGGCTATCTCTCTCACTCCTGCTTGATGGGGAGAGGGGCAGGCTCCATCGCCTCCAGGGCCTGGGTGCCTTCCTTGGGCACAGCACCAAGACTTGGGGTCTTTGCGTGTTTGTCGGGCTCTGTGCAGCCGTCTCTGTGTGCAGTGTGCCCAGAGCGCTTTCTGCTTTGTTTCCCGAGCATGCCTCACCACGAAATGTCATCTCCTCACTGTCTAACTTGAGCGTGTGCTTTCTTCCCTTGTCTCGATTGAATCGTTGAGGCTTTTTCCTTCTATTTATCTAAATCATGTGTCTTTTAAACATAAAGTACTTTGATGTGCTAGTTAAATTACTGTTTTTGCTATTGTGCTCGTTGTTTTCGCCTATTATTTCCCCCTCTTTGTTTTGCTGCTCTGATATCAGTCTTTGGGGTGAGATTTAGCCTCTTTAGTGCCATTCCTTCATTTTTATCGATGCGTGTATTTAAGGGGTTGGATTTTCCTCCGATCGCCACTTGAGATGCAGTCAATATCCTGGACATGCTGTTTACAGAACAATGAGTCTGAAACAGCGACTGGGGGGTCGGTGAGTCAGCATTCCAGTGTCTACATCCCTCTGACTTCAGATTTCTTTATCAAGAGTTCTTAAATTTACAGGGTTTGTTTTTTCTTGCGATGTTGATCATGTGTTTTTCTTGTATTGTATCTTGGTGTGAGTGTGTTATTTACAGTATTTCTCATTGTTAGTTTTGGTTGTATGCCACATGGCCCAGGTTTTATGAGCCTTCCAGATGGGCTTGAGCGGAGCCTGTCTTTGTTTGGATTTGAGGTGTACCTGCTGCTGCCAGTGGCCACTGTGTCTATCCGGCCCCTGGCGGCCCCCGTGTGCACAGCACAGCTGCCCCGGGCCTTGCAGAGCAGATGGGCGAGTCTGTCCTGGGGAAGGAGCCTGGTGGTGCAGTGGGTTGCACATTAGCCTGCCAACCACAAGGCCAACACTTTGAAACCTCCAGCTGCTCCGCGGGAGAAAGGCAGGGCTTTCTACTTCTGTAAAGAGCTGGTCTTGAAAACCAACAGGGCAGTTCTACTCTGCCCTGCAGGAGGCTATGGATGGACTGGAGGGAGCAGCAGTGGGTTTGGGGGTTCTGAGTCTGGTCCTACGAGATGATCTGGCTGAGTCTGGCCATCACTCTGTGGCAGATAGTCAAGTGCATGGCATTGCCGGCCCCCAGACAGTCTCTCTTGGAGATTATGTTTCTGAGATGGTCGATATCCCCACTGACTCCCCGTCTCCCTCTCGGGTTACATCCTCCTGAAATATGTGTGTGCATGCTCTTCTCCCACCCTCCAAACGCTGCTGCTTCACTGGATGTGCTGTTCGGCAGCGCTGAGCCTTGCCACGGTTGCTCCAGAGTCCACCGCGTCAGCTTGGACAGCACCTTGGGTCGGCCCTGCTCTGGGCTTGCTTTCCGTGGTGATTCCAGCACTGGCACCAGCTCCTTGAAGTCATAGCAGGACCTCCTGGTGCTCACTTTCCAGCTCACTTCCACTTGCTGGCAAAGCTCATAGGTTTGGGCTCAACTTTGGCATCTTATTTTGTGTCACAGGTATGAGAATTGTTGCATTGTCTGGCTCTTTAATGGTGTGTTGGGGTACACGTTGGGCTGCTAACCACAAGGTCAGCAGTTCTAAACCAGCAGCCACTCGGTGGGAGAAAGACGAGGCAGAGTGACTACCTTGGGCACACACAGGGGTAGCTCTGCCCTGTCCTGTAGGGTCCCTGGGAGTTGGCATGGACTTGATGGCAGTGACTTTTATTGGGGGCATTTCTTTCATCTTGTCTTATCTTTTGGTATTGCTTTGGTGCTCAGCAATGTTTGCCTTTTGTTTTTTGAGTTACCTTTACAGTGAATGCTTTTAAAATAATTTATCCTTCTCCTTATTCAATCTCTTTGCGTTTTTGCTATTTAAATTTTTCTTTGCCTCTCATGGATTGCCTGTATACCCATCCCACCTTGCCCCCTCTTCCCATTTTATAAGTTTGGCTTTGTCAGAACCTAATTCCCATCGCTCGGAGTCTGCCATGTGTGCCATCCGATCCTCCATCTCCAGTTAAGTTTCGGGTCTACAACCCAAGAAAACCCAAACTCGCTGCCAACGGGCCTATGTCCACTCAGAGTGACCCTGTGGGTTCCAGGGACTGAACTCTTAGCGGAGCAGACAGCCTCGTCTTCCTCCCATGGAGGGTTGGTGGGTTCTGTGGGCAGCACCACCGTTTCCATAGCCACGATCCTTCACTGTCCACTGCTGCCATTGTGATTGGAAGAGGAGTAGCCTTTGTCCTCTCAGGAAGTGTAGGGGGGTCGACATGTTCACGCACAGAGTTGTCCAGTTGCAGCTCTGACACGCGAGTGAGGTCAGTGGGGAGATCCGCACACCTCCGCTTGCTTTTTCCTAGAGGTTTTATGTTTCTGATGATAATGTAACCTGGTCAAATTGCTTTTTGTTTCCATTTTGCATTGCTGTGAGAGAGAAATAGGATTCGACTTATCTAGGTACTCATGTGTCCACTGACCCACTAGGTTTATGCTCCTGAACCTCATGGCCTGTAGATGCTTCTGAATTGTTTTGTCTGATGTGCACCATGCCATCCGTAACTGCTTCCATTCCATTGCCCCTCACACTGTCCTCTTCCCTTGTTAAGTCCAGGTGGGCACGTGGGAGTTCGTTATTGTGTAGTTTGAGCTATTTTGAAGGCCTGAGATGTTTATAGTAAGATAAACAATTAACAGGTGATGTGCTTGTGTGTGCGCAGCATGGTGATAAGGAGATTACAATCAGTCTGTTGACTTGCACAGGCTGCAGGTGGTCCTGAGGGGCTCGTGGATGCCAGGGGAAACCCGAGGTACCCTCTCCCACCAAGCCGTCCCCCGTGTCAGAGGTGGCCCACCACTTCTACCCTCCCCTCCTCCCGGCTCCCACAGTGGCTTAGTGACTTCATGTCGCAGAGCCCTCTACACATCCACAAGAAGGAGCCTGGGGAAGATTTTAGGCTTTTTAATAAAATCATACAGAGTTCCATAATCTTATAAGTCTTTCAAAACAGATCTGAGAGTTCTTGGGCTGAATTCTTAAGGCCTGTGCAAACACGACTCTGTAAGTTTGATTCCAAGGGAAGGTGGAAGCAGTAAAACTTTGCAAGAACCTGTCAGCCGGGCAGCTTTTAAAGAGTTTAGCTTCCTGGCAAATCCATCACCCCCGAGTCAAACTAGAATTAGGAGCCATACTGACTCACAAGACATTGGTGAGGGGTGCCTGTCCCTCTCCCACTGCTGGCGGCCACATCTTCCACCAGCCGGAAACAGCGGCTCCCCGCCTCACCTGCCTTCACAAAACAGCAACCTGGGGCTGGCTCCTCAGTCATCTGAGGACTCTGCGCACGGCTGGCCCGCGGCAAGAGCGCCATGCCTGCAAGACAGGTCCTTGGACATTCGGGGTTCCTCGCTGAGTTGCCCCACAGTAGGGCCACCCCCACAGCCACCACACCCACGGGAAGAGTGGGCGCGATTCTGCAACGAGGCCGGGCCTCTCTCCCAGCCTCTCCTGTAGGCAGGCCTGTCCACGGCATGTGCTGTCCCCAGAGCACGCGCTGTGGGTGTGGGCAATCTGCATTGTACCCTCTAAGTTAGCGAGAGCAACTGGAAGCTTAATTGGGGAGGGCTCTGGACCATTAGGCTAAATGCGGGGAGCAATTCCATGACTCCAAAGTAGCGTGCCCTGTTTCGTAGTTTCTACCACTCGTTCCTTTCTCAGAGATGTGCTTTCTGACATGGGAAGAAGATGATAGCTGCATTCATATTTTAGTCTGACCTCCTTTTCCTTTATATTTGACAACTGTTTTTTCCTAAATAAGGGAGATTCCATTGCACAAAAAAACAATGTCTCTCACGCAGTGACTCGGGTTTGTTGTTCTAGCTGTCGACTGGGGGCAGTGAGTTTGGGTATTTTTCATTAATCCAGTCAAGATGGGACAGGCAGCAGCTGAGCGAAAAGAAGCCCGGTGTTAGTTACTCCGTCCCCATAGGTTCAGGGGTTACACATCCTCACTGAACTCTCTTTTGTCTGTACATCAGAAATCAAATGAAGCCTACGCCGTTCGTAACAGGAAGATTTTTTGAGCATGTAGGCAGCCCTCAGTGTAGACCTCGGAAACTCTCCCAGGGGACTGCAGATGGAGGGCCGGCCACCTCCCAGGTCAGCCTGGCACATTCTCCAGGGACGACGTCGGTTCTTTCATTGGGCAGTAAGCAGTGTAGCGATTGGGGGGTGGACTGGTGGGGGTGGGGACAATGTTGTGGGCTGTCACTGTGCTGGCTGGGACTGACATCTGGGGCCAGAAGAATCCCGAGAACCCCCACAGTGAAGTGACCGGATAAGGAGACAAAGCAAGAACACCACGCTTTCCTACAGCATGTCCATGGAGGACCCTGAGCAGGAAAACCGAGCCATGGCACGGGGTGGTTCTCACACTCACCCCGAGGTGTCCACAAGGGTAGTGCTGCTTCTTCAGGCCGAGGAGGTGGCCTTGGCTGTCCCAGAGGGCCCGCTCTCTGGGCGATCTCAGGCGGTGCCGTCTGAGCGGGCCCTCTAAGCCTTGGCCTCCTGTCCAAGCCGGGACTCTGGAACTCAGCTGTGTTTTCTCCCCAGGACCAGTGACAGCGGGCTGCTGTCCCACAAGGAGCACCTGCCTGTGGCTCAGATTGTGATCACGGATACTGGCCGGCCGGGCTCTGAGGCTGCGTACCAGCTGGGGCCCCTGCTCTGCCAGGGGGACAGTAAGTACCGAGCCTGCGTGGGGCTGGGGGTGGGGTGGATAGCCCAGAGCCCATGGCTGTGGCTCGGTGGTTTCTTGGAAGGCCACGCAAGCATTAGGCCAGAGGCAGCGTGTGTGGCCAAGGGCCCAGCCTGGCCACAAGAGTCCTAGGACTTCCTCCAGGACTACTGGGTTGTCACGAGGTGTCACCGGGTGCCACGGGGTGTGGGATCCTTCTGCCACACACCCCTTCTCAACCAGAGGTGCACATGTGCTGTACAAACCTTCCTATCTCTTGCAAGACCAGGCCACCAGCCGGAGCCAACCAATGAATCAGAGGAAGGTCACCATTTGATTCTCTGGCAGGCCTGTAACTCCTCCTCCCCCACTTCTCCTCCTCTGTCCTCTCTCACTCAGTCGTCATGGTTCCTGAGACGGAGCGCACATGCGCTGCTTGTCCTCTACGGCGTTTTGCATGTAAATGCACTTTAGTAGCCAGGGCATATTTCCGAGGGGACTCTCCAGATGGACGGCTGTGTCCACTGACCTTCTCTACGACCCTGGAGCCTAGGAGCACCCCCGCCCTTGGGAGCTGGGTCACGTGGTACAGACTGGCAAGTGTCTTTGAAGAATCAGGGTGCCTCGCTGTGCCTCGCCAGATGAACCCCCAGTTTAACTTTCTCACAGCTCTTAGGCTCCAGCCTGGATTCGAATATAAAATGAAAATGCAAACTGCCTTACTTTGACTCAACACTGCGCCACAACTGTGGTTGTCACTGGCTCTGAAAAACTGAGATGTGAGTAGACAGACACCCCTTTAAGCCAAGAGGGGTTTCCGGTCATGTAACAACCCTGGACAGCACTGGTGCAGAAGAAAGATGTAGATGGAGGCCGCCTTAAAGCCGTGGTTCCTCATTTGTAGGCCACTGGAGATCACCTTGCAGAGGGGTCTGGGGAGGAGACGAACCAGACAGGGTGTGATGTAGCAACGATGGAAAATACAACTGTCCTCTAGTTCCTAAATGCTTCCTCCCCCACCCTCACTATCATGATCCTAATTCTACCTTGCAAGTCTGGCTAGACAAGAGGATGCACACTGGTACAGATAGAAACTGGAAACACAGGGAATCCAGGGCAGATGATCCCTTCAGGACCAGTGGTGGGAGTGGCGATACTGGGAGGGTGGAGGAAGAGTGGGTTGGAAAGGGGGAACCGATTACAAGGATCTTCATGTGACCTCCTCTCTGGGAGACGGACAACAAAAAAGTGGGTGAAGGGAGACGTCGGACAGGGCAAGATATGACAAAATAATAATTTATAAATTATCAAAGGTTCATGAGGGAGGGGTGAAAATGAGCACCTGATGCCAGGGGCTTAAGTGGAGAGCAAATGTTTTGAGAATGACGAGGGCAGTGAATGAAAAGAAGAAGCTGTGGCTCCTGGTGGACTTGGGGTGGGGCTGCAGGTCAGACGCACCTGCTGGACGATGACAGAACATCCGGGGCTGTGGCCTCAGTGGGCTGTGCTACTCCACCCTGGCTCTGAGTGTGTCTGAACTCAGGGATGGGGTACTTCCTGCCTGTTGAGTCCAACACCATGTGGAGGCGATGAGATGCCCCTCGCCCAGATTTTTTCGCCATTGGTCTCCAACTCTCAGATACCCTCTCCAGACTCAGGGCTTCTGGAGGAGAATTTCAAACCTTTCTAGTCATCATTTCTCTACCATGTGTCTAATTTGTGGGTGCAAGTAGGTTGACCTCCGTTTTGTATATGAGGCAGGGTTATCTGCTCAGTACTTACCCTCAAGAAGGGATCACTGAAGATAAAGACATGGTGGAGAAATCAGACGGTTCCCAGAAAGAATGGCATCTGGGATCTGAATATTCATCTTAAAAGAAGCAGCTTTCCAAGTGAGGTGACAGTTGAGCCCACACAGAAGAAACTCATCAGTCTGTGCTTCCTGTCACCCTAGGACCGTAAATAACAAAATCTAAGACCTGGGGAGGGAAAGTGAACTTAAGTTTAGCTGATACGCACCAAGCTTGCAGGAGGTTATGGATGACAGTGGACGCCCAAAGCCCATTTGCAGAGCCTCCACGTGGAATGAGCTTCCACTGAATACCCTTGGACCATTAACCAGGGATGTAAAAAGACTTGCCCTCAGACAGAAAGCATTGGGAAGTGAATTGTTACAGATGTAACTGGGTTAAAATTTAACATCATTTGTTTTCCTTTTTAACTCGGTCTTAATTTGTTCCTTATTGTATTATTTTCTGCTTTCTTTGAACTGAACATAAAAATGTAATTAATATCACTGAATAAATTGTATAGAAATTGTCTAATGAAAACCTAATCTGCTGTGTAAACTTTCACTGGAAACACAATAAAAACCCATTTTTTAACGGGCTGACTACCAGGGTGGGTAGTCACCATTCATAGTGGGCCCTGGACACTGGTCCTGGTCCTGCTGAGGAGTACCCATGGGGACCACATCAGAGACGTCCATGGCTTCCATTCAACCTTCTGAGAGTTTATTTTGGTTGTTGCAGATGGGAAATACTTCGTTTTACTAACTTCCTTCGCCCCACCAGTCTTTGGGAGAGAGGAATTCTGCAAACTAGCTTTACCCACCTGAACCGCAAGGTTGTTCATGGACATTCTGCACATGGACTGGAGAAGCCCCTCAGCTGCACTTGGCCTGATGATCTGAAATGCAAAGCCAGGTTTAATCTTCAGCATCTGAATCCCACAGCCCATTTCATGCCATGTATTTCCTTTCAGATAATTTATTCCATTAAAATTTTAAATTTCATCTAAGTATCCTCCCTGCTGACATGGCCGCAGAAGTTGGGAGACCCGGCTAACTAGTTTGTTGCGCCTCTCATTTTGTCTGCAGCGAGTACAACAGCTGTCTGGGAAATCATAGCTGCCCAGGACACGTTAATATTTAAGGTGCGCGCAGCAATCAACAACCCCATGGATGCAGACAGACCTGTAGAGTGATGATTTCATTAATTTCTCTTCCATCTAAACCATCTCAGACAATGGAGGATCAATCCCATTTTCAAAAATCCCCAGACAACGGTGCTCGACAGCTCCTGTAACCGCCAACCCTCCCCGGAGCGACCATCCTGCACCATTTAGAAATGCTTGTAGCGCTTAATTCTCATGCTTCCCCCTGGGGTTCTTCTCTGACCAGCCCCCAGCCCATCCTCTCCCTCCATAGCCCCTCCCTCCCACCCTTCCCCTTCCTGCCTCACCCTCCTCCCATACCCAGCTCCGTATGCTTCCTCTTCTTCCCGGTTCACTCCACAAATAACGGGAGTGGGCTTATAGGCCGAGATGCCCTGTAAAAACAGATGGGGAAAAGTTTACTGAATGCCTCATCATTAACAAGAAGAGGGCTTGGTATCAAGGTCATTGTGTCTCATGTTCATGGCCTGCCCAGTGGTACATTCGGAGCAAAGTGCTTCCTCGCTGTTCTCCAGAGCTCCCTGTGAGGGCCGAGCGGAAGGGAGGGAAAGCAAGCCCACACAGGCATGGTGTGGCAGGGAGGGCAACGGGCGAAACAGGGAGGAAGTCTTTAATGAGAAGGTGACATCAGAAGAGACTTCAGGCCCTCCAGGAGGTCAGATGGATTGGAGCCATCCAGGCTGAGGGAGTAGTGTCTGGGAAACTGCGGCGAGAACCGAGATGACTCAGTAGACTATGAAAAGCCAGCCGGCACACATCAGAGCCCAGAGTCACCATTGGAGGGAGGCTCACTAGCAACCTGAGAGATGTAGGTGATAAAACCACCTGGGGCAGTTACATAATCTCGTGTCAGCTTGAGGCTATCATGAGTGGAAGGGTGGAGGCTAGCCTGTCAATCAGATCACAGGATGGTGAGGCCTCCTCGTGGGCGTGGCCTTCTCATGAGGATTCTGGGAACTTCCTCTCTCTCCCTGGAGGAGGGCCACACTCTGTCTGCTTCATCTTCCTATAGAGGAGCCCTGTGGAGACCCCTGCCAGTGCTGAGATGCTTCCACTGCCACTGGATCCACAAGACTTTTCATCCACTGTCCTGTGATCTTCCTGCATTCGGTATCATTGCATGTGCTGCGTGAATCTGAAGAGAAATTCATAGACTCATGTTGGACATAAGGGCTAATATCAGACTTATGGACTTGATCTGGCCTGGGCTAGGATGTTTTCCCAATATACAATTGCTCTCTGATATAAGGTTCTTTCTTACATACATATGAGTGTCTTTAGTTTTATGTGTCTGGTCAACCTGACTAACTCGCCTTCCTTGCTGAAAACCAAGAGGACTTGAAGTACTTGCTGGTGACAATCGAAGACTACAGCCTCCATATGAATTACAACTCAGTGTAAAGAAAACAATCCTCTTAACTGTATCAATAAATAACATCATGACAAACAGAAAAGATCAGAGTTATCCAGAATTTCATTGTACTTGGATCCACCATCAGTGCTCATGGAAGCAGCAGTCAAGAAATCAAATGATGCATTGCATCGGGCACATCTGCTGCACAAGACTTCTTTAGAGTGTTGCAGAGCAAGGATGTCACTTTGAGGACTCAGGTGTGCCAAGCTAACCCAAACCACGGCATTTTCCATCGCCTGGCGTACATGTGAGATCGGGACATCAAATCAAGAAGATGCAGAAAAATGGATGGTTTGGGTGAAGAATATTGAAAGTCAGATGGCCTGACCGAAGAACGAATGGATCTGTCATGGAGGAAGCAAGCTAGTGCCCTGTAGGAGTGAGGGTGGTGAGACTTGGCTTCACCCGCCTTGGACATAGACCAGAGAGACTAGTCCCTGGGAAAGGGCACCATGCTTGGTCGACTAGAGGGTCAGCTCCAAAGAGAAAGAGCCTAAGTGAGACAAACTGACAGTGGCTTCAACAAGGGGCTTAAATCTATCAGTTGTGAGTGTGCTCATTCTTGTACGGAACCACCTTGACGGCACCGGACAAAACCAGCATGCGTTAGATGTCGCCGTCAGCACAGGGATGCACACGCAGAGCCAGCGATAAGCATACGCTCTGGAATCCAGCCGCACTGCCACCGAGTCATTCGAACTCATCACAACCCTGCAGAGGGCTCCCAGTCGGTATATCTCTGTGGAAGCAGGCAGCCCCATCCTTCTCCTTTACAATGGCTGGTGAGTCTGAACTGCCTACCTTGCAGCTAGCAGCCCCTGCCGAACTCACAGCCCCTAAGCACTGGAGGCTACCAGATGTCCTTTGATGAGGTAGATATGAGCTCAATTTGTAAGAACAGCTTTTGAGACTAGTTAACATTTTATATGCACACACCTATTACATTCCGCATGTTTCTCCGTGCTGACGGTGATGAATAGGCTTTGTTCTTCCTTTCCAGCTGGTCTACAAACCAAAACCATAATTTTACCTCACCATACATTATTATTTTCATTTTGCTTTATATTTGATCCTAATTGATATTTTCTGAAACATTTGAAAACACCATTTAAATGTCCTCAAAGAGGAGCCAGTGAGGTCTATGATCAGCACATGAGTGTCCCTGTCCTCATAACCAGGGCGGGGTCCTGCTCTGGTAGAAGAGTGCTGCGTCCTCGCTTACTCTTCTCACTGATGATTAGAAATGCAAACCTGACTCAGAATGTAAGACCCACTTGTATTTTAATAATTTCTCTACATAGTTTTAAGGCCGAGATAGTTGGGATTTTGTGTAGCTTACTTTGGAAGTAAACATCTTGCTTTATAAAGCAATGTACCTTTAATAAACTTCCTATTCCTTTTTATAGGATACTTGATTATTGGGATAATTTATTCCCAGGTTAAATAAAAGTTTTTAAAAAAGAAAATATTTATGAAATCACCTGGAATCCCATCAGGCTATCAAAGTTAATGTTCCCGTGTGTGTGTGTGTGTGTGTGTGTGTGCATTTATTGAATATATAAAATAAAAACTCACTGCTATAGAGTTAATTCTGACTCATAGTGACCCTCTAAGACAGAGGGAACTGCACACATCATAAAGGTATATGCATGTATTAAATACACATGCACATAGATGCAATGTACCATTTTCATTCTTCTTTTTCACACACAGCCAGCATCACTTTACTTCTTGATTGAGCTGCCCGAGACACAAGTGAATGTGGCTTTCTGCTAATGCACTTTGTCCTCCCCTCGCTTCCCACTGGTAGCCATCAAGGATGTCTCTTTCCATGTGAAAACCTTCCCTTGACTTGCACACATTGTGTGTACGACTTTTGACAGCAGTTGGACCATTTCTAAGTTCCACTAGCAGTGTATGCAGTTCCATGCACACCCTCCCACACCCTCACCAGCATCATTCTCCTCTGTTTGGGGGTTTTGCTTTTCTAACTGTGCTGTCAGTTCTTGAATGAGATGACATCTCGTTGTTGTTTTGCTTGGCTCTTCACTAATGGCCCATGATCACACACATTTCTCCATATGCCCATTGGCCACCAGAATTTCTTGTTTGATGATGTGTTTGCTCATGGCCACTGTCCACTTTTTAAGTTGGATTATTCGTCTTTTTTGTTGTTGAAGTGTTGAAGCTTCGGACCAATTTTAGAGATGAATCCCTTGTTCGATGTGACACTGACAGTTTCCCCCCAGTCTGTGGTTCTCTTTTTGCTTTGGGTGAAAACTTCGCACAGACAACGTACATATACAGTCTAGGTTCCCACCCCTGAGTTCAGAGTGTCCACTCAGTTACCCTGGACTCTCCCACTGCCTGCTCTCCAGGAGCTGCCAAAGGCACTGGTGAAGAAGCAAAGGGTGTCCCAATGCCAGTGTGGGGCATGAATACATTTAGTATTTCCTTAATAAATTCTATTAAATGGACGCTACTCCATTCATACCTGATTACTTTAGTTTCTCTGAGTCCAAGTATTAGTAAAGGTTGCTGATAAGTAAATATTGGTCAGAAGATTTCAACAAAGAGGGGCAATAAATGGTGAACATCACCCAGAGATGTTCTCTCTCTGAACAGAGGCTTCCCCTGGGAAGCAGATCCTAATCCATTCAATTAAACCACACCTGAACTTCCTCCTGGGCCACCTACCACAGCCTACTTAGAGAATGGAAATTATCTGAAAGACACACCATGTATACCCGAGTATAAACCAACCCAAAATTTTCAAAATAAAATTTCAAAATTTTAGTTTGAAAATGTCGGGTCAGCTGCTACTCGAGTATATACAGTACCTTGAAAACCTTTTCTCTCACTGGAATCATACGCAATTCAAGCATTCCTGGGCCTGGACAACCAGCCTGGTGAGAGTCCCTATGGTTTGATCTTTCTTGATGGTTTAATCTGAGTTTTCTCTCAGGATCCTTTGACACTGCTTCTGCCAGGAGTGGCTCCAGGTAATCTTTCCTCCTGAGCGTGTGGCCTTGTACCTTCGAATGTGGTGGTGCTCACTGTGACTCAGCACAGACACAGCTGCCCAGAGGACACTGAGCGACGCCCACGTACCTTCATTTAGTTACACCCCAGGGAAAAACTGAAAGCCAAAGAAACTGGAAACAACTCCAAGAGACCCAAAATATGGCCGTGCACACCCTACTGAAATTTGGGAGCTACCTCAAGAACAGATTTGATGCCTTGAGCACCATGCCCAAGCCCTAGACAACATCACACATGGAGACAGTGAAAGGTCAAGCACAGACGACATCACACATGGAAAAAGTGAAAGGTCACCGAAAAGACAGGAAGGGAGAAAAGAGCGAAATAGATGTCGCAGGAGGCGCTGCGACTCTCTCTGAATGCATAGTAGCTAAAGGGAAAAGGAAACCAAAAGATGAATTAGAAGAGCGGATGAAAGAAACCACCGAGCAGCTAGAGCAGACAGAGTGCAGGGTTCGAAGGGAAGAATGTGCTGGCTTATCAGGAAGTGTGCAACTTCTGAAAACCAAACAGGAAGGACACGGTCAGCATTTCTCAAGCGGAAAGAATTAAAGAATTCAGGCTGCAAGTTGAAACATTGAAAGATTCTATGGGCAAAATATTGAACGATACAGGAAACATCAAAAGAACGTGGAAGGAATACACAAAATCGCTATCAGAAACCACTGCTTGATGTTAAGCCGTTTCAGGAGGTGGCATCAGATAAAGAGCCAATCATACTGAAAGAAGTCAAAATGCCGGGAAGAAAATGGCTAAAAGAAGGCGCGTGGAATTGGTTGAAATGTTCCAATAAGCCAATGAAGTGTGGACGCCCTCACTCATGCATGCCAGCTGACTGCAGGAGTCCACTCCACAGAAACGTGGCCCAGCAGAGTGTGGGAATTATCGAACAATAGCATGAGCCTCACACACAGGTCCAATGTTGCTGAATGTGTGAGTCTGGGTGGACTAGAGAAACAAACTCATAGACACTCATATGTGTGTAAGAGAGAATTTTATCTCAATGAGCAATTGTACCTTAAGAAAACATCCCAGCCCGGTACAGATCAAGTCCACACATCTGATATTATCCCATATGTTGATACAAGTTCATAAATTCCTCTTTAGAGTCATGCAGCCATGCAATGATGCTGAATGCAAGATCACCGGCAAGTGGGTGGAAAGTCTTGTGGATCCATGAGCATGGGTCTCCATGTGGCTCCTCCAGCTCCAGGGCTCAGACTCTATTGGCATAGCTCCATGTGGTTTGTCAACAGGAAAGTCTTGCAGGGAGTGTCAAGCAGAGAGTGCATGTGGGTCTGGCCTCCAGTGAGCTATTTATCTCCGTAGTGCCTCCAAATGAGGTCATCATGCTTAGACCTGATTGACAGGCTAAATTCCACCCCTTCACTCTTGGTGGTCTCAAGTTGACGCCAGATTATGTAACCACCACACTGAAGATCAGCCAGATATGGTTGCAGCAGTGCATCAATGGGAAGCTGCTAGAAACTCAAACCAAACTCAGAAGAGGGTGTGGCACAAGGGATATCTTTGCTGAAGTCAGATGGATCTTGGCAGAAAGTAGAGACTACCAGAAACATATTTACCTGTGCTTTACTGACTGTGAGCACTCGTTAGGTCATAACAAATTATGGTTCACATTGCAAAGAAGGGAAATTCTGATGCACTTGATTGAGCTAATGTGGAACTTGTGCATAGACCACAGGACAATTGTTTGAAAAAGAAACCGTGTGTCTATTAAAACAGGAAAAGTGTGTGTGTCAGGGCTACATCCCTTCAACATACTAAATCTGTATGCTGAACGAATCATCCAATAAGTCAGACTATTTGAGAAGACAGGGCGTCAGGTTGGAGGGAGACTCGTCAGCAATCTGAGATATACAAGTGACACAGCCTTGGGTGCTGAACGTGATGAGGACTGGAAGCACTGACTGATGGAGATCAGACACCGCGTCCTTCGGGATAGATCGGACTTCAACATGAAGAGAGAAGCTCTCACACTGGACAGCAATCTGCTGTGATCAGTGCAGGAGCTACCGATGTTGCCAAGGGCTTCTTCTGACCTTGGTCCTGTGTGAGTCCGGGCTGATGAGAGAAACAAATCCAGGGCGCTCCTGTGTGTGTAAGAAAGAGCTTTAGAGACAAGCGCATTTGTGCATGAAGAAAACTTCCCAGTCCAGAGCAAGTCCTTAAGTCCAGTGTCAGCCCATAGTCTAAAGTCCTCTTCAGACTCACGAAACACGTGCAATGATGCCGAATGCGGGAAGAGCGCAGGCCAGCAGGTGGGAAGTCTCGTGGCTCCAGTGGCAGTTGAAGCATCTCAGTGCTGGCAGCGGTCTCTGTGTGGTTTCTCTGGCTCCAGAGCTCTGGCTGCATCCGTGTAGCTCCATCAAGCACTTTATCCATAATGTCTCCCAGGGAGTGAGCCTACCTCCTGCCTCCAGTGAGCTTTATCTGCTTTGCACCTCCAAATGAGGTCATCAAGCTGGGACCTGATTACAATCTAAACTCCACCCCTTCCCTCTGAATCCTCTCCAATTGACAGATTACAAAACTACCACAGATCCATAATTAATGTCCATGGATTTATCAGTCAAGAAATCAAATTATTGCATTGGGAAAATCAGGTGAGCCAGTGGCATGTTCTCTCACAGTCACAATGAATAAATCTGTCTTGGAAGAAGTACAGCCAGAATGCTCCTTAGACGTGAAGAGGGTGAACTGTTTTAACTGTTAAAAAGTGAAATTGTCACTTTGAGGACTGAGGTGACCCTGACCCAAACCATGATATTTCCATTGTCTCATATGCGTGTAGAAACTGGACACCGAATAAGAACGATCAAAGAAGAATCGATGCCTTGGATTCTGGCATTGGCAAAGACTATTTGTGGCAGTTACAAAATCTACTGTCATCTTGAGGAAGGAGTGGAGTCTAGCCTGTCAATCAGATCATAGAAATGAAGCCTCTGTCTGGGCATGGACTCCTGGGGATTCTGGGCACGCTTGTCTCCCTCCCTGGACACACATAGAGACACACACTCTCTATGCTACACATTCTTGATGACAAGTCACATGAAGCTATGCTGATCCCAACCAGAGTCCTGGAGCTGGGGTTTCTCTAGTCCACCCGGACTGACACACTGTTCAATACACCATGAACTATAGAGGAATGTCGGCCGCTCAGCTCTGCTGGGTAAGACTCAATGCAGAGGGCCAAGTCCTGGTTTCTGTGGCCTATCGGTGCCCAGCACCTGTGGACCCGGTATTCAGTGGAGCCTCCATTCTGAATGGGTCTCACTTTCTCCTGACTGTCGCTGTTGGGGTTGTTGGAGCTGCTGGCTCGGTTCTGACTCCCAGCGACCCTGTGCAGAACAGCAAGTAGCACCACCCAGCCAAGTCCAGCTCTGTCCGCCCCACCACTGCTGTTGCAGCCCCTGTGCCAGTCTTTTGCCCCCAGGGTCTCCCTCTGCCTGGCTGACACTCTGCTTCACCAAGCATGAGGTCATTCTCTGGGCACTGGTCCCTTCTGGTAAGATACCCAAGTACAGAAGAAGTCTCACCTTCTTCACATCTAAGGAGCATTCTGGCTGTACTTCTTCCAAGACAGATTTGTTCATTGTGACTGTGAGAGAACATGCCGCTGGCTCACCTGAGCACGTGCCTTTAACTGCATTGAGCATTGCTCCTGTGTTGTTTTCGACCAATGGGGCAATGAGAATGGCACGCATGACTTCTGATGAGCCCCTTTTGCAAGGAGCATGGGGATAGATTGGCGTGGAAGGATGTGCTCATGAGGACATGTGGAGAGCTGAAACGAATGCCTTCTGATGGGTCTGGCATCCCAAGGGCCCTGGATCAGACTGAGGTCGGAGAGCACCTCCCTGAGGACCCAGTGTCCAGGGACAGGGGCTTCTAGACGGGTCTGGGGACAGCTCTCCGGGTTCTGCAGGTTTCCTCTCAGTCAACACAACATCATATAGGGTCTTAAAATGGCAAACGAAGAGCAAACTACCTTGTGACCCTCGGAGCGCTGCACAGCGCCCTCAGACGGATCAACGTGGCTTTGCCCTCGGACTCGGGCTGCTGGCTTCAGGGGCTGCTGTGGGATCGACTTGACTCGTAGCAACTGCACAGGGCAGAGTGCACTTCTCCATTTGGTTCCTTGGCTGCCTCCTGCGGCCACAGAGCCCCACGTCTTCTCTGCCAAGGAGCAGGGGTAGAGTTGAAGCCGACCGGTGAGTTAGCAGCCGGGCACTTCACCGCTGCTGTGCCAGGGCCCCAACTCCTTTGAGACAGGCAGCCACAGGAGAAGAGTCCTGGGCTGGGTCGGAAGGAAGGAGAAGGGATCTGCTGAGGGCACGACAGTGTGTGGCAGTCCAACTTCCACGGGGTCCTGAATTTGCTTTTGACCCTCTCTTCCTTCTTCCCCCCAATAAGGGTCATTCTGGAACTCCGTGTCCTTCCACACTGAGACCTCATACCTGCACTTCCCTGCCTTCCAAGGGGAGCTCAGTGGCGACATCTCCTTCTTCTTCAAGACCACGGCCCCCTCAGGGGTCTTTCTGGAGAACCTGGGCATCACCGACTTCATCAGCCTGGAGTTGCGTGGTGAGTTCCCTAAAGTCAGAGGGCCCCGTCGTAGGATAACCATGGCGCCCATGGGAAGGGGTCTCGGCTGGGGGCCCGCCGCTCACGCATGGCCAAGGCCAGCCCTCTCAGGGTAACGTCCATGTCCGGTGCCACAGCCCCCACGGAGGTGGCCTTCTCGTTCGACGTGGGGAACGGACCCTGCGAGCTCATGGTGCGGGCCCCCGGGCCCCTCAACGATAACCGCTGGCACCACGTCCATGCGCAGAGGAACACCAAGGAGGCATCCCTGCAGGTGGACCTGCTGCCCCCCACGGCCCAGGCCGCACCCGCCGACGGCCACGTCCTGCTGCAGCTCAACAGCCAGCTCTTTGTGGGTGAGTCTGCCCAGGCCTGGCGAAGCCTGGCGTGTTGGGTGGTGAAGGCGCCTCCCTCGAAGGGAAAGCTTGAGCCCGCAGAGAGAAGGAGTGTTGGAAGGTCTTGTGGTCCATGGTTTTGGGAACCGGGTCAGTGCCCCTTTTTTTTGCTGACCTCCTGTTTTCCTAAACATGATGTCTTCTTCTCGTGGTCGGCCTTTCACGGGGATGTGTCCAAGCCTCATCACCCTCACGGCTCCCGAGCATCTAGGTAGTACTTCTCCCCACAGCAGTTTGTTCTTCTAGCCCCGAGCCTGTGGTGACCCGAGGGGACAGAGTCCATGCATGCCCAAGGGTTCCCGAGGCTCCGCACTGGCAGTCTTTCTGGGCACAGCTGGCATGAGAAGCAGCTGGTGGGATCGAACCACTGGTTTTGTGTTTAGCAGTCTGACCAATAGAAGCCAACACAACTCCACCAGGGCGCCGGCTCTTCCCAAGGCCCACCCTCCATTCAGTGCCCTTCACCAACACCACTATCCAAATGCCCCGATTCTGCTCTGTCTTCTTTTCCCGTTGCCTAACCTTCACATGCACGGATGACGGCACAGATGGGTTGGCCAGGCACACCCAAGTCATCGTTTGGGGCAAATAGGCACCGTTACCTTATCACAGCAGTGTGGTTGGCTACGCACCGGGCTGCTGACCACGAGGTCCACAGTAGGAGCTTGCCAGCGACTCCGAGGGGAAAGAAGAGCCTTTCTGCTCCCAGAAAGATGAGTCTCAGAAACTCCAGGGGCACATCTGCTCTGTCCTCCAGGCTTGCTGTGACCCAGACAGACTCGCGGCTGCGGTACCTTCAGGAGCATCGTCCTACCCTGTGTGTGGGGGCACCATCCTATCTCATGCGTCACTTAGGAAACTTGCCACGGTGACTCCCGCTTCTCCTGTCCTGGCCTTTCACCTTTGTTGTCACATAGTCCTTTCCCATGTCTCATCCGCTCAGAGCACATTGTTAATGCTTTCCTGAAATGGTCGGTTAAAGTTAAGTAAATATCATTAAACTGGTGTGTTCTTAGATCTAATGACCACACGCACTGGGCTCTCCATTTGCCACGTGGCTCAGCACTTGAGCCCGCAGTCCTTCTACGTGAGAGAGTTCTCAGCACTTGAGCCCGCAGTCCTTCTACGTGAGAGAGTTCTCAGCACTTGAGCCCGCAGTCCTTCTACGTGAGAGAGTTCTCAGGACTTGAACCCGCAGTCCTTCTACGTGAGAGAGTTCTCAGGACTTGAGCCCGCAGTCCTTCTACGTGAGAGAGTTCTCAGGACTTGAGCCCGCAGTCCTTCTATGTGAGAGAGTTCTCAGCACTTGAGCCCGCAGTCCTTCTACGTGAGAGAGTTCCTTTCACCTGCCTTGTAGCCCGGCTATGATGTCATGGGTTCTCTGGGCTGCGTTATCTGAAGAAGTGTTGACCTCGCTGTACCTCTGAAGCCTGCTTCTGAGGCACAGAGCCCTGTGCTGGCAGGCGGTGCGTGTATTTCCTGCCCGCCTCTCACTAGGCGGCCCCGAGGCCTCTACCTGCATTGTTTCTCAGACAAACCTGTCATCTCCAACTTTGTTCCTCTGCGCACACTGCATCTTCTGTACTGCGCTAGATTTGTTTGTGATTTGTTAGTGCTTTTATGGCGTGTGTGGTGATGTGCCTTTGTTTACTTGTCTTCATGTGTTGGGCTTGATTGGGCTTTAGACACCGTGGGGCTGTCATTTTCATCAAGCTTAAAAGTTATTTTCATGTGTGATGTTGGTCTGGCCCCTGCCCTCTTCTTCCACGAACTCCGTTCACAGATCAGGGGCTCTGGAAGGGCTGTTCATGTTGATCTTCCCTCTCTTTGCCCTGGGAGTCCCATTGGCAGGTTTCCATCGCCCTGCATCCAACCCTTTCTTCATGAGTTTGTCCCTCCATGCGCCAACCCACTGCTGTCCAGTCCGTTCTGCTCACAGCCACTCTGCAGGCCAGGAGAGACCTGCTCCCTGGTTTCTCAGACTGGCACTCGCTATGGGAGCAGAACCATCATTTTCCTCTCATGGAGCCTTAGATGGTTCCCAGGGCAGCCAAGTGCCTGACCCTGAGCACCACCAGGGCCCTCGCTGCTGTGCCGACGGTGCTAGAGTGCCTTCCCCGTCCCAGAAATGATTTTTGTTTGCAGCTGGTGCTTTAAATTTTGTTTGTTCTCTCTCACGCCCTCGCGCTCTCTCTCGCTCTCGCTCTCCCCATGCAGTTTGGGTCTTTTCAGTACACCCATGTCTTTATGTCATGGGTGTGTGCAGTGAAGGGCTTCTGCTTCTTCCGGAGTACTAATGAGGATTAATGAATCGCGTCACTGCAGTGAGCTCCTCCCAGCTCTGTGTCTGGTGGTGCCTCACCAAGTAGGGGGTCATCCCTCGGCCTGTTGGAGCAGCGATTCCTGCCCAACACCCCTTCTCAGCACCCATTCAGCACTCTCTCCCTCAGCACCCCACAGCACTGCCCCTCTCAGTATTTCCCTCAGCCTCCCGTCAGCACTCCCCACGAATGCTGTCCCCCTTAGCTCTCCCCTGCTCAGCGTCCCCAGCACTGCCCCCTCGGCATCCACCACACTCCTCCCCCCAGCCCCTCCACTCGTCTGTCCTTCCATCCCTCCGTCTTGGGATGGCAGATGTAGCTCCAGTGCTGCCCAGATCAGTCTCCACCTCTGTCCAGGCTGAGAAGCCCCCGAGAATGGGGCCAGGGACAGTTGCCGGGCTCCTGTTCTGATCGTCCAAGTTCCAGAGGTGGCCACCCTGTGGCCACGTGCCAGCACCTGCCCTGTGGTCTGGATGGCTGTGCTCACATGGATGTGACAGCTGGCATCCAGGCGTGGGAGATGCGGTCTTGTTTGTGCTTCGAAAGCCTGCTGTCTTTAGTCTTCAGTGGCCTGACCAGGGGTCCTGACCAGGGGAGAACACACCACACGTGGCATGGCTCCAAGGCTGAGCGCTGTGCAAACAAGGGACAGCTGCCTGGCCCTGCACATCTTTACCGTTGCTGACCGCACCAGTCCAGGGTGGTGGCCACTGCGCTGCCCTGTGCCTTCCAGCCTGGGGCCCCTCTGCAGGGCTGTCACCTAGTCTAAGGTGGCCCGGAAGCTGAGTCCCAGCCCGGAGGCCTTGCTAGTGTTTAGTGCCCCTTTGGCCCCACCTCCAGCAGCCTGCAATATGGGACACGCCCCACCCCACCACCCAGGACACCAGACTGGCAGGCAGGTGTGAGGTGGCCACTGTCACACGGGTTCTAGCCTTCATTCTAACTTGAAGGTTGGGATCCGGGAGGAGGCTGTTCAGAATGAATGCTAACGGAGCTCCCAGGTAACATGGACTCCCTGACACACACACACCCCTTCATCCCCGCGGATCCAGGCATCGCCCCTGAATTAAGCACTCCTGTCTCCACAGGGGGCACAGCCACCAGGCAACGAGGTTTCCTGGGCTGCCTGCGGTCCCTGCAGCTCAATGGGCAGACGCTGGACCTGGAGGAAAGGGCGAAGGTCACTCCGGGTGTGAGGCCGGGCTGCCCAGGTCACTGCAGCACCTACGGTCACCTGTGCCTGCACGGGGGGCGCTGCCGGGAGAGGCCGCGTGGCTTCACATGCGACTGCGCGCCTTCCGCCTTCACCGGGCCCTTCTGCTCCGACGGTGAGTGTCCGCCCACCGGCGGCCGAGGCCCACAGCCACATTCTGTGCAGCCTCTGATGCCACCCAAGGGGTGGGGGGCACCCTGCCTCACCCTCACAGCTCACCTCCCTGCTGTGTCTGTGCCTGGCTCAGAGTCCCCTGACTAGCCCCCAGAGGACGTCCTGGCCTGTGACCTTCACGGAAGCTGACCCCCGGGTCCTTGCCCGCAGGACCCCTGGGTGGACCTGTGACTGCCAGCCTTCCCTTAGCAGCCGAGTGCTTGACTGCTGTGCCACCCGGGCCCCTCCGGCCTCACTTCATGAGGAAGAGTGGGGTCCTATCCCTCGCTGTCTAGCAGGCTGTCAGTGAACAACCCACGGCCACAGCTGCCGCCCAGAGCCCACTCTTAGGGAGGAATCATGCGGGGCAGGCCCGGTCCCTGATGAATCCTCCCAGGGCAGTCAGCCTCCTCAAACCTCCCACCTGAGGCCCTCGGCGAGTTCGCCTCTGTGGTGGGGGCTGCCAGCAAGTCAGCTGTGAGTCACAGCCACCCTCACCGCCATGCGCAGCCACCCTCGGTGCGATGGAGCTGTTGTTGCAGCCACTGTGTCAGTCCACGCCCTCCAGGGTCTTCCGCTTTGTCGCTGCCCCGCCCCCTTGCCAAACTTGACCTCCTTGCCCAGGGCCTGGTCTCTCCGGACAGCACCTCAGGCGTACTCGCCACGACACGAGTCTCACCATTGTGCGTCTCAGGGGCATTGTAGCGGGCTTCGTTCAAGACAGAGCCGGTCGCTTTTTGTCAGTCACGATGCTTCATTATTGCTGTAGCTCTTGTTATTTGAAGTCATTCATTGAATTCGTTTTAAAATTGTAAATGTTATTAGTTAACATAAATTATTTAAAGTAATTATCTACAATTTCAAAATATGTTATTATTTAAAGCAATAGTTCCAATAGTACAAATTGCTTTTCCAAACATATCTTATGGGTATAATAAGTAAATTTTCACTGCATATTGGCTCAGACTAGGTGAGTTATTGAAGCGATTTGCTGTGGAATTTGTCAGTGGGTTCTTGCTCGGGTGGAAGGAGGAGATGTTTCTAAGCCTCTCTCCTTCCCAGAAACCACACACATTCCTCGAATAGGCATTAGGATCTGAGTCTGGCATGGAAACCATTCTGGGAAGGTTCTTGGGCGCTATATGCTTTCATAGGTGGCCAGGAAACAGCCAGCAAAGCAAATGTCCACTTCCTCCAAGACTCCTTGGCCTCGGCATTGTGTCCTTAAGAGCCCCGGGGCTCAGCAGCCCAGTCTGGATGCCTAACTGGATCGTCAGCTATTGATTGCAAATCACTTACGGCAATTAGCTGCCTACAAGTGGTCAGGGGGCAGTTACGCAGACCCGAGGCTGTGCGTCAGTCTCCTGTCACCTTTCCAAGACACGATCACCTGTGCAGGTGCTGGGTCGCCACCTGTGCCAAGGACACGTCTGGGGTTATTGGCAGAGAAGAGTGGTCCATGAGTCCTTCCTCCCCACAACCAGCACCGTCTGAGAGAGAATCCACACCTCTGTCCGTGGAGCATCAGCCTCAATGACGAACTGGAAGAAAACGCTGTCACCATGGCAGCGCTCCTCACGCTGGTCTGTGGTTCAGCTGCCTTCGCCAAGTCTTTAACAGTTTCTTGGTGAAAGTTGACAAGCTAATTCTAATCTATTGACGGAGATGCATTTGGCCTGGTGTTCACGAAGCAGTTTTTAAAGAGAAGAACAGCTAGAAAATAGAGACTCCACGGATGAACCCCTACCACCAGTCAATGGATTTTCCATAAAGGCATTGATGCCATTCAACCAGAGGAGCGGTGTTCTCTAGGCAGATGGATCTGTAACACTTGGGCAAGCAAAATGACAGCAGGAATACTGTCCCACTCAGTCGTCACCACATGCAGATTAGCCCACCAAGCGGGAGCGTGTGAAAAAGAATGCGGCATCAGGCTCTGAGGAGGGTTCAGCTCCCCATTCTATTTTTTTTGGGGGGGGGGGAGTTTAACCCTAATTTTTAACTGATCTTTTATTATTTCAATAATTTTGTTGGCCTACAATCCCCATATGATACAACTCAGTAGTTCAATCATATCAAGTAGAGTTGTATGATCGAACTTCAGAATATTCTCTTCATTCTTGTACTTATTAGTTCCCCGTGTCCACCAACCTCCCCCCACACCCCCTTCTTAGGGAGTCCCATGTAGGCCTACACAAAGGCGTGCATGCACGTGTCCATGGCAGATTGACTAAGGTTCCCGGGAACTGGAAACAGCCGCTGTGCTGTGTACTGTGGAAGAAGCTCATTGCAGTCACACGGTGGGCTGCCAGCCTTCAGAAGCCCGAGTGCAAGCAGCCCGAGAATGCCTGGGATCCACTCTGTGAGGCCCTAGAAAATGCCCACCCGCCTAGCGGGCCAGGGAGCAAGCTGCCGGGGTGGTGATGAAGGAAGGGGCTGATTGCAGATACGCTCAAAGGGTCGTGGAAGAATTGGAAATGTTCTGAATATCGATCGAGGTGGTTATTTCATGGTATTTGCATCTGTCAGGCTTGCTGAATGTACCCTTAAAGGGATGTATTATATGTAACTGTCCTGCATGAAAGTCGATTAAAATGGTATTTTATCCCTTCTGGGTGAACACAATTTTTAATGTCTTAGGGGTTCCACATCCCACCGCCTCTTGAGATCCTCTCCTGCAGCAAACGTTGCACTAGAAGTGGGCGCTGTGTTGTGGGTGATGAGGTGTCCCAGTGCCCTGGAGTAGGTGTGTGGGACAGTCACGGCTGGCTGTTTGTAGACCCTCCATTCCGGGCCAGATAAATGAGGAAGAGTGATCACATCACCATGCCTCCACCACCCTGCATCCGGAGATTCCATCCCATGTAGAATGCAAAAGACACGCACTCATGAACAGAGCTGGCAAAGATGGACAGTCTATTGGACCATTGGCTGCTCCTTGATAAAATTTGCAGGATGTCGTCATCCTTGTGGGCAGAACTGACTAGAGTCTGTGTGTTGCTCTCTGAAGAGAGGGACCCTTAGACCTCCTTCCCTCATCAGTCCCGAGAGACCACTGCTGGCCGTCTGTGAAGGATGAAGCACAGGGGGTGGGGGTGAGACTGTCAGGAAGTAGAATGTGGTAGCCTGGAATTGAACAGATCACAGCGAGCGTTTCCCTGGAGAGTGGCATGTGACCCTATTTAGAAACATGCAAGACACCCTAGAGGACTGCCCTGAAATCCGCCGCAAACTGGGGACCCATCCTCAGGTATATGGGTGCATAACATAGCACTAGTTGACAGCCCACCATGTGAGGAAGTAGCATATGAGCAAGAACCAATGGTGCTGAAGGAAGAAGTTCAAGCTGCACTGAAAGGATTAGCAAAACACAAGGCTCCAGAAATGGATGGAATTGAAAAGTTTCAACAAACTGATGAAGCACTGGAAGCACTTACTCATCTGTGCCAGGAAATTTGGAAGACAGTTCCTTAGCCAACTGGCTGGAAGATATCCATATTTGTATCCATTCCAAAGAAAGGCGACCCAACAGAATGCTCAGATTTGATATCACATGTAGGTAAAATTTTGCTGAAGATTATCTACCAATGGTTGCAGGGGTCCATTGACAGGGAGCTGCCAGAAGTTCAGGCTGGCTTCAGAAGAGGTCCTGGAACAATGGATATCATTGCTGATGTCAGATAGATCTTGGCCCAAAGCAGAGAAGAGCAGAAAGATTATTATTTGTGTTTCCTTGACTATGGCAAGGCATTCGACTGTGTGCATCATAACAAACTATGAGTAACCTTGAGAAGAATAAGAATTCCAGACACTCCGTTGAGCTCCTTTGAAACTTGTACATGAATCAAGAGGCAGCTATGTGAACAGAGCAAGAGAATGCTGGATGGTTTGAAATCAGGAAGGTGGGTGTCAGGGTTGTATCCTTTCACCATACTTGCTCAATCTATGTGCTGAGCAAATCATCAGAGAAGCTGGCTTATATGAAGAAGACTGAAGGAAGGCTAATTAACAACCTGGCTGAAAGTGTGAGGACTTGAAGACCTTACTGTTAAGGATCATGAATTGTAGCCTTCAGTATGGGTTACAACTCAAGGTAAAGAAAATAAGAATCCTCACAACGGACCAATAAGTAGCATCATGACAAATGGAGAAAAGATTGCTCCTGGAAGCAGCAGTCAGGTAATCAAAATATGATTTTCATTAGATCAATCTGCTGCACACACCTGTTTAGTACTGAAAAGCAAGGATGTTACTTTGAAGACCAAGATGCTTCAGACCCAAGCTATGGTCTTCTGTATTAACGCATCTACATGTAAAAGTTGGGTATTGACTAAAGAAGACTGAATGGTGATGTCTTAGAATTGTAGAGAGGAATACAGAAAGCACCTTAGATTCTTAAAAGGACAAACATCTGTCTTGGAGAAACATGGCCAGAGTGCTATTTTGAGGCAAGAGTGTCTAAACTTTGACTTACATGCTTTGGACATGTGGTCAGAAGAGACCAGTCCCTGGAGAAGGACATCATGCTTGGTAAAGTAGAGGGGCACCCAAACAGAAGAAGCCCCTCAGGGAATGGATTGACCCCATGGCTGCAGCTGTGGGTTCAGGTATAGGGACAGTGGTGAGGATGGCGCAGGACCGGGAGGTGTTTCTAACTATGGGTCAGAACTGGCTCGATGGCACCTAACAACAACAACAAATCATCGTGGCCCTGGGCTTCCATTGGCTAGTTCTTCTGAAAATTAGAATAAGCTAGATGACATTTTATTTTTTAAATCATTTTATTAGGTGCTCATACTGCTCTTATCCCAATCCATACATACATCAATTGTGTAAAGCACGTTTGTACATTCACTGCCCTCATCATTCTCAAAACCCCTGGCACCAGGCCCTCATTTTTTCCCATACCTCCCTGCTCCCACCCGCCTCATGAACCTTTGATAATTTATAAATTATTATTTTGTCATATCTTGCCCTGTCTGATGTCTCCCTTCACCCACTTTTCTGTTGTCTGTCCCCTAGGGAGGAGGTCACATGAAGATCCTTGTAATCGGTTCCACCTTTCCAACCCACCCTCCCTCTATGTTCCTAGTATCGCCACTCACACCACTGGTCCTGAAGGGATCATCTGCCCTGGATTCCCTGTGTTTCTGGTTCCTATCTGTATCAGTGTACATCCTCTTGTCTAGTCAGACTGGCAAGGTAGAAATGGAATCATGATAGTGGTGGGGGGGCGCATTTAGGAACTAGAGGACAGTTGTATTTTTCATCATTGCTACGTCGCACCCTGTCTGGCTCATCTCCTCCCCGAGACCCCTCTGCAAGTGGATCTCCAGTGGCCTACAAATGGGCTTTGGGTCTCCACTCCACAGTCCCCTCTTCATTCACTGTGGTAAGATTTTTTTGTTCTGATGATGCCTGATACATGATCCCTTCAATACTTCGTGATCGCACAGACTGGTGTGCTTCTTCCGTGTGGGCTTTGTTGCTTCTGAGCTAGATGGCCGCTTGTTTACCTTCAAGCCTTTAAGACCCTAGATGCTATATCTTTTGATAGCGAGGCACCATCAGCTTTCTTCGCCACATTTGCATATGCACTCATTTGTCTTCAGCAATCATATCATGGAGGTGAACACACAATGATGTGATTTTTGTTCTTTGATGCCTAATAACTGATCCCTTCGGCACCTCATGATCACACAGGCTGGTGTGCTTCTTCCATGTGGGCTTTGTTGCTTCTGAGCTAGATGGCTGCATGTTTATCTTCAAGCCTTTAAGATCCCAGACATTATATCTTTTGATAGCCGGGCACCATCAGCTTTCTTCGCCATATTTACTTATTCACCCGCTTTATTATTTTCAGCGGTGTGTCAGGAAGGTGAGCATCATAGAATGCCAATTTAATAGAAGAAAGTATTCTTGCATTGAGGGAGTACTTGAGTGGAGGCCCAATGTCCTTCTGCTACCTTAATACTAAACCTATAAATATACGCACATAGATCTATTTCCCCATCCTCATATATAAACATATTTGCATATATACATGTCTTTATCTAGACCTCTATAAATGCCCTTTGCCTCCCAGCTCTTTCCTCTATTTCCCTTGACTTTCTTCCTGTCCCACTATCATGCTCAGTCCCCACCAGGGTTTCAGCAATTCCTCTTGGCTACATTACCCGTTATCATGCCCTACCAGACCTCCCACACCCTCCTCACCACCAATTTGGATCACTTGTTGTTTCCTTGTCCCTGGGATTGTTAACACCACTTCCTTCCCCCCCCCCCACCTCCCTCTATCCCATGTCCCTGCTGGAACTGTCAGTCCCATTGTTTTCTCCTACAGATTGTTCATCCAGCCTATCTTATTTAGACAGACCTGCAGAGATAATAACATGCACAAAAACAAGACAAAGCAAAACCAAGCAACATACAACAAAATGACAAACCAATGACAAAAAAAAACACAACAAGAAAGAAAAGCTTGTAGTTAGTTCAAGGATCGTTTGTTGGCCTTTAGGAGTATTTTCCAGTCCAGTCTGTTGGGGCACCATGCCCTGGCCCCAAAGTCCACCTTCAGCATTCCCTGGGGGCCTCACTGCTCCATTATCTTGCTGTTCTGTTGCACCCCTTAGTGTTCGGCCTCAGTGTGGCGGGATCAGATCGGGTGCAATTCCCACACTCTGTCTCCAGTGTTGTCCTCTGTAGAGCTATAGGTCAGTGAGGGGTATCATGTCTCATAATGGGGCTGGCCATGTGGTCCTCTCTGTATACTGGCTGCTCTAATTGGGGTCATCGTCCTCAAGGCCTGGTGGGCCATGATGTGCTCCACTCTCTCCTCCTCCCCCGTCATCAGCACCCGTGTGCTCCAATCAGATATGTCCCTCTCCCAGAGCTACAGATTCAATGCCATCTTTTGAAATAAATTATTCTGGGGGGAGGGGCAGGTGTCCACTTAGTAGTTGGGATTGGGACCAGCCCCCCATAGATGGCATTTTAGACAGTCTACTTAAAACCAGACCCTGCACAATTTGAACTTGAAACAATGCGTGCTTCTTTCAGAGGTTTCTGCGTATTTTGGAGCTGGGTCCACGGTGACGTACAATTTCCAGGAGTATTATTCCCAAAGTGCAAACGCCAGCTCCCACGCTGCCTCGTTCCACGGGCAGTTGGCCTTGGCGAGAGAGATGATCTCCTTCGCCTTCAGGACGGTGCACAGCCCGAGCCTGCTGCTCTACGTGGACTCTTTCTACCAGGAGTACCTGTCAGTCATCCTGGCCAAGAACGGTAGGTGTCCCCTCAGTGTCCCAAGAGCAAGTCGGATGGATCACCACAAACACCAATAAACCTGCCGCCAGAGTCAGGTCTGCCTCAGAGCACCACTGTGGGACCACAGGAGCAGACCACACTGTGTCTCTCTCATGGGGCAGCTGCTGGGTTGGAACCACTGACCTAGCAGTTAGCAGGGGAGTGCTCTAACCACTGCACCCCTAGGACTTCCTTTAGAACAGTAATAATGTGACAGTTGCTCTCAAACGGTAACCAAGGGGAAAGGGCATGCCCTCCTATGGCCACTGTGTTCCTATGTGTTTACTTCTCAGAACTAAACAAACAATACGATCACAGGAGGGAGCATTGCAGCAATCTCATTCATATTCTGCTATAAAATTCATAATCTGGATCTTTGATGTGAGCTGTGGTCCTGGTCGCTGGAAGATGTTGGAGAGGCTGAGGGCGTGTTGTAGCGCAGAACAGCGGGGAAGCCATGGCCGCCCGTGGCATGAGTGTTCACCTAGCACCTCCTGGTCCTGAAGTAGGGGGAGCCACTTCCACCCAGAAGTGAGAGGTCACAGTGCCACCACCAAGGTCAGTCAAAGTCCTCGACGCATTAAACGGGAAGCCAGGGCAGTGGTTCACGGTCTGGGAAAACTCACCAATGTGTCTGGCTCATGGAATGTTACCACAGCAGGACCGACAGCTGGAGGCCCCAGGACAGACTCTGCTGGAGCCACGAGCACAGGGTTCTCACCCTTCCTCATGCCGCGACCCTGTCATACAGTTCATGTTGTGGTGACCCCCCAACCGTAACATTATTTCTGTTGCTACTTCATCACTGTAATTTTGCTACTGTTATGAATCAGGCGACCCCCATGAAAGGGTCATTTGACGCTCCCCCCCCCCCCACCAAAGGGGTCGCAACCCACAGGTTGAGAACCACTGCACTAGCGGCTGACAGGAGATGCGGCCATGGAGAGACTCACCTTTGCAGGCGCAGACTTTAGAGATAAGACCTGGGGTCAGTGAACCAACAGGCTGCTGACCATCTCAATATCACCCCAGGCTAAAACACTCAGCAATGAGGGACCATCCAGATGTATTACTACCAATAGGGCACACCTTCATTAGCTATATCAAAACAGAAGCTCCTCTCTCTGGACAGACCGTCCGTCTAGGTCAACACACATGTAAAAGTGGCGTTTCCAGCTCTGAAACCCCTCCCCGAGACTGCATTACCCCTCAACTTATACCTTGTCAGGGGTGCCGCTTGGGCATCATTGGGGGACTGGAATCATGTTCCTTTTCCAAGTGACTTGAGTTTGGGGAGGAAGAAAAATCCAAAGAGGCAAAGTAAGGGCTGGAGGGTGGGTGGGATCAGCTTGTCCAGTGGCATTCCCATAGGACAGCCCTCGTTGTGCCCAGAGAATCGGCAGGTGCATTGTCCTGACGGAGCAGTCCTCAGAGCAGCCTGTGTGGCGTGGCCTTGCCTCCCCGTGTGGTTCCCATCTTCTTCCATCTTCCTCCGAATACACCAGGTGATGCCCTGCTGTCTCTGGAGCCCCCTAAACACTGTGGCATCCCCTTTTGAGCTAACCTGTCTGCCTTGAATCTTTTATGTGTATTTTATTTTTGCTGACCCATCGTCTTTTCCACTAAGTTGAGTGGGGACGTCTGAAGGATGTAGCTGACGTTTCTGGTGATTTCGGCTCGGTGGAGGGCTCTTTGCAGCTCTCTCGATGCCTTGGACTTAACTAGCCCGTCAGGGCCCCTTGGGAGACACCATTCTGATGGAACTTTATTGGAAGGCTCCCTCAGGATTCTAATCGAAAGTGTGACCGAGAGACCTTGACTGCAGCCACCCACCGATACAGAGACCTGCCTAAACGCCATGTTGACAATAAACCATGTCTGTGGGAACTGACAGCCTCCGGCAGTGATGCTCTGGGGCTCACTCTCACCTATAGGAATGTTGGGTGGGAACGTTTGCTCCCATTGCGGGTAGAGAGCTGCAATCTCCTCAGCAGTAGGACAACCCTGGACCATGGAGACGCTGCTGAGAAAGCAGCGCAGTGACTGATTTCTTAGCTGGTGAAAAGGCCGGAGAATCCACTCCTGAAGCCGCCCACTCCCGGCTGCTCCACGCGGAATGCACAGCCTCGTCAACTGGAGGCAGTGCCCGCAGCCCCAGGGCGCTCATCAGTCGCTGCGCGTCCTGCACGTGCCCTAACGACTCACCTTCCAGGACTGGGGAGACGAGACGATGGACATGGTCATCTCGGCTCTGCACAAAGCTTCGGTGCCTCTTGCTGGAATGTCGGATGCATCCGAGGGGAACTCCACCCGGGACTTTCACCAAGAAAATGAGGGCTGCTAGGAAAGGAGGTCTCGGGCGCAGCAGCGTCAGTTTGGTCATGGGCCATGGCTGACTGGGGAGGGACAGCCCCAGGAAGGGGAGGATCGCAGCTGCAATAGCACCTCTGGGTGGACGGATCAGAGCTGTGTGATGTACCCAGAAACAAATGCCAACCAACTCCTCTCTGGAGAAAGCAGAGGCAGCTCCGAACGTGGTCATATTCACATTTTATGTTCCCCATTGCAGGGAGTTTGCAGATTCGGTACAAACTCGATATCCATCGAGATCCTGATGTTTTTACCTTTAATTTCAACAACATGGCGGATGGGCAACTTCACCACCTGAGGATCAGCCGAGAAGCAGGAGTGGTCTTTGTGGAGGTAAGAGCACGCTCGGCCCCCCACTCCAGTGGGCTCAGCAGAGAGCAGGAGGGCAGGTCTCAGTGCAGGTGACAGCGTGCTCACACAAACCGTGCCAGGAACCACCCCTCCAGTCGGTAGGACCTGACGCAGGAGGTGGGCTGGGCCGCGTAGTCGATGCTGCTTCCTCAGGTGCACAGGCAAGAAGTCAAGTACGGTCCAGTAGTTTACATTTGCCTATTTGCCTCAGCACAGAACCTGCCAAATGCCTTGCAAGTACTGGACTGCTTAAGGTTTTCCTAGTGTGTCTTCATTTACTTGCCCTGGAAATGTCTGTTAGCGCGCATTGCTGACAGACTTTTGTGAATGATTCTCCAGTGAGCATCTCCGCCGTGCAATTTACAGAAGTCCAAATGGTATGGCAATTTAAAGACCTTGTTTCTGAAAAACATGATTATGATTAAACTTTGCATAACTAGACAAGAGGTGAGTCAGTGTAGAGGCAGTGAGACGACTTTGAAGGCACCACTAAGTGACTCTGCTCTCTCTGTGGCTTCACATTTGGGGTTTTACTCTTAAGATCTTGCAACCACTTGCCCCTTTTCTGTGAGTTCTACCATCATTGGTAACTCATACACTGTCAGGAAACAGCGAAAGCCAAGGAGGCAAACTGGGGTACAGGATGAAGGCTGGGGTGTCATGCTAAGTCCATGAGCAGTAGTCACAGCCCGGCTCCTTCATGCGGGCTCTTGCCCCTTGGGGAGCACTAACTTGCTGTGTGTTTCTTGCTCACTTTCTGTATTATCTTCCTTTGACTCCCGTGCCCTGCGGGTGCCGGCTTCTCCCGGACAGATGAACCAGAAAGCACGGAGACAAGTGAGCCTGTCCTCAGGCACGGAGTTCCACGCCATCAAGTCCTTGGTGTTGGGCAGGATTCCAGGCAAGTTGAGGGGCGCTTCCTGCCAGACGTGGAGCCAGCAGGGCCCCTTGCACAACAAGCCGGATCCTTGCTTCATTTTAACCGCGCCGTTAGACCAGTTACGGGAGAAAACATTCCTTTGTGGGTGCCCAGGTAACTCTGAGACAGACCCTACTGTGCTCTGCTGAGAAGACTCCTCACCCCCCTTTTCTTTGGCCACTGGAGCACAAGGACCCAATAATTTCCCAATGCAGCAAAGAAGCACCCTGCTTCAAGCTGCACCACGTGAGGTACGCAAAGAGCGGATTAACCTGCTGCACATCCAGAAAGCTCTTGGGGGGAGGAGGGGGTGAAGGAGGGGTGTGAATGCACGTGGCAGTTGTCATAGAGGGAGGGTGTAAACACACATGGTAATTGCTAGGGAGGAGTGTGAGCACACATCACAGTTGTCATGGAGGGTGTGAACACACTGGCAGTTGTCATGGAGGGTGAGAACACTAGCAGTCGTCACGGAGGGTGTGAACATATGTAGCAGTTGTCACGGAGGGTGTAAACACTGGCAGTTGTCACAGAGGATGTGAACACTGGCAGTTATCACAGAGGATATGAACACATGTGGCAGTTGTCATGGAGGGTGTAAACACTGGCAGTTGTCACGGAGGGTGTGAACACATGTAGCAGTTGTTACAGAGGGTGTGAACACATGTGGTAGTTGTCACAGAGGGTGTGAACACATGTGGTAGTTGTCACAGAGGGTGTGAACACACTGGCAGTTGTCACGGAGGGTGTGAACCCCTTGCAGCAGTTGTCATGAAGGGTGTGAACACTGGCAGTTGTCATGGATGGTGTGGACACATGTGGCAGCTGGCATGGATGGTTTGAACACATGTAGCAGTTGTCATGGAGGGTGTAAACACTGGCAGTTGTCATGGAGGGTGTGAACACATGTGGCAGTTGTCATGGAGGGTGTGAACACTGGCAGTTGTCATGGAGGGTGTGAACACATGTGGCAGTTGTCACGGAGGGTGTGAACACATGTGGCAGTTACGGAGGGTGTGAACACATGTGGCAGTTACGGAGGGTATGAACACATGTGGCAGTTGTCATGGAGGGTGTAAATACTGGCAGTTGTCACAGAGGGTGTGAACACATGTAGCAGTTGTCACGGAGGGTGTAAATACTGGCAGTTGTCACGGAGGGTGTGAACACATGTGGCAGTTGTCATGGAGGGTGTGAACACAGGTGGCAGTTGTCATGAAGGGTGTGAACACTGGCAGTTGTCACGGAGGGTGTGAACACATGTAGCAGTTTTCATGGAGGGTGTGAACACATGTAGCAGTTGTCATGAAGGGTATGAACACTGACAGTTGTCATGGAGGGTGTGAGCACACATGGCAGTTGTCACGGAGGGTGTGAACACAGGTGGCAGCTGTCTTTCACCTCTGGATCAGCAGGCCCAGCTTCAGTCTGCTGGAGTTTTCTGGGGGTGGTTTTGGGTCCAGTAACCTCTTTTGCAAAACAGAGCCCAAATACCAGACCAGAAGCCCTTCTGACTGCTCCTGCCCATCTGCTCAGTGGCCCTGCTGGTCCCAGCTGTCCGGATCCCTTGTACCCTCAGAGACAGCCCCATGGGGCTGGAGTTGGCACAGCCTCCATGGTGGACAGAATCTGAAAGGACAAACACTGGCCAATTCTGTCCCCAAAATGCCCTGCTCTGCCCAGGACAGCAGCTAGTCTTGTTCTGGACCATTGCTGGCAACTAGTGCTCTCAGGGACACCACCAGAGGCAGGACAGTGACACCTGAGCAGGGGGCTGCCGGATTGTCTCTTACCAGGGGGCCAATTATCCTGAAAATGCACTCAGCCCACCCACAAGGACATCGGGATCTGGGGGAAGCCACCCCAGTGCCTCAGCCCAGGAAACACTGACAATGTTCCTGAAAGAACAATGCAGGAAACATTTACAACTGTACTGAAAGAATAGTTTGTAAAATACAACTTAAAATTCAAAGTTGCTGATGAAAAGCCTTCAAGTAATGTGCACGATACATTGTATAACAACCTATGAAAATTAACTACGCCATTTAAAACTTAATGAGCGCATGAATATGAAAGAGTAAGATTGATTTTACACATCAGCATTTATATATATATTTCCTTCAGTTAAAAAAATGAAAGCATTAGGATGGAATTGAGAATATCCATGTTTTGTTCGAGAACTAGATAGTCATTGATACCTTACTCAGACTCCAAGGTTGAAGCTCTGGTCAGAGGGTTAATTTTATGGCCTGGAGCAGTTGTGCTTCTTGAAACTTTAAATAAAAATCAATTTGCTGCATGCTTAACAGGCACTAATTTCACCAAGGTCGAATGACACTTGCCACCTTTTGGCGGTGTCATTAACGCAAGGCTGGGCGTGCCATCCATACCCAGAGAAAATGGGCACTTTCGGTCCCGGGCGTGCGAGGCACAGGAAGTGCCTCCTCACTCAGGCCTGGAAGCCCCCTCAGAAGGACATACTGTTTCTCAGAGCAGGCTGGACATCTTGGGTCATCACCACACCCCAAAAGGGGCTCCCACAGCCGAGGGAGACAGCAGGACCCTGCTGACAAGGCTCTGGAGTTGAGCAGGAGCCCAGTGCAGAGCAAAGGCTTGTTGGGATTCAGCAGATGCACAGCAGGCGAGGCACCCCGGATGCAGTCCTAGGCACTCGGAGGCGGGGTCAGCTGGCACCATGCCTACACCCTCAGAACCGAACCTTCTCTGAGCTGCAGCTTAAGGGGCTCTGGACCCCGGCAGGATGTGTGGACGCTGAGACCATGAGGGCAAACGCACCCTGGACACTCAAGGGGAGAGGGGGAAGAATTGGGCAACTTCAGACACCTTTTCTGCAGCCATGGGGGGTGGGGCGGCACAGTGCCCCTGATGCCACCAGCATCCATTCTTGGACAAATGCTGACCTGCCGGCCCGTGGAACCCAGCTGCTTCACCTTGAGGGTGCTAGAAAATCGCCGTGACCCAGAGCAGAGGAGCAAGGAGGGACTGCCAAGCCAGAGAGACCCACCTCCCAGGGCATGTGCACAGACAGTGTGACCTGCATCTGCTGCCACCAGTGGTCAGTGCATGGACCCCGGCTGTGGTGGCCGCGTGCCGTCACCGGTTAATGGATCGGGCCCTGGGGATGTGAGGTGCCAGCTGCACCCCCCTGGAGACGTGCAGACACCGCCTGAGTCTGAATGAGGTCAACAGCCTGATGTGAGTGCCGCGTGGGGACAGGCCAGCAGACACACGGTTGGTTAGATTGCCCCAAAACAACCACTACTGTAAATTTGAAGTTCAAGACTATGATTCCCCTGCCTCTATGTGGGCAGTGGTTCTATTTTACTTTCTAGGGCATTGGGATTTCAGGCGAGTCTAAATGCACAGTGCTCTCCGAGTTTCTTCATTGACTGGCCCTGTGCACCTCACTGTGGCTGTTATTTAAGCTGGACTTTGATACGAGGGGGACAGCTGATCCAACCGTCCAAGCTGTTCTCCCCCACTGCCCTCCCAGTGACCCTCACTGTTCCTCCCCCAGTGACCCACTCCCATTCATGGACCCCCCCCCTGACCTGTGTTCTGTCCCCAGCCCCCACTGAGCATCCTTCGGTGACTGACGCCACTACTGGCCGTGTCCCCACTGACCCCCCTGAGCAGGGGCCCCTCTGTCACGCCCACTAATGCTCCTCCTTGTCTGTGTTTCTGTGGCCCTCAGAGCCCGGCGGCCACGTGGACGCCGACACGGCGCAGGCGGGTGCGCAGGGCTTCGCCGGCTGCCTGTCCTCCCTGCAGTTCGAGCGCGTGGCCCCGCTGAAGGCCGCGCTGAGCCCCAGGCAGCCCGGGGGGACCTCGCTGCGGGGCCCGGTGGCTGCGTCGCGCTGCGGGTCCCCGGAGGGCACAGCTCGGGAGCACCCCCACGCGTGGGCAGGTGGGCAATGGGAAGGGGGGGACCGGGTGGGGAGTGGGCTCTGTCCCAAGGCTGAGTGCACCCCGCTTTTCCTCTCCACCGCAGATGACTCCGGAAGGCCCGGCGAGGTGGAGTCCAAGTCTGAAGCTGGCCGGCGGGACTCAGTGGTGATCGGAGGTGGTTGCCAGCCGGTCACTTCCTAGCGGGGTGGCATTATCCCAGGGGCCCCATCCCCACTCAGGGCTGGAGAACTAGGATATAGAAAGCGGTGCTCTCTTGAAGAGAAGGGAGCACCAGGGCCCCAGCGCAGCTCAGACTATGACTGTAAAAAGAGGTATAAACCCCAGCATCCTTTCTCGGGGTGGGTCATCCCCATGGAGCGAAGATGGGCACTGGGGTTGTAACAGGGTGGCAGAAGTTCATGCCCACCTAGGGAAGCCCCAAAGGAAGGCCTGGTGATGCACTTCTGAAGCCCAGCCCTTGGGGTCCCCAGGGAGCACAGGGGTCCCAAAGAACCAGGGCCCCACAAGATGAGGTCCCCCTTAGAGTCGGGGTCCCCACATGCCTGGGCCCCCATGATCCAGGGTGCCCCTGAGGCCAATGCGTATGTGTGCCCCTCATGGTGTGTGATAATGATGTGACAGGGTGTCAGGGCCACCTCTGTGGTGTGTGCCCAGCACCGATGGAGGTCCACAGTCACTCTGAGGAAGACGGGACTTGTCCTGTGACAGTTGGCCAGGACACAGCCCTGACCAGTCTCTCTACCCCACCCCCCTCAGCTCCTCATCTTCCTAATCCCTGGAGTCTGGTCCACACAGATGTCTGGGGGCGGGCATCCGGGGGGAGTGGGGCTGGTCGAGGGAAGATCTCGGGAGCTGGGGGTCCTCAGTACTCCCAGTCCAGATGGGGAAGCAGGGCTGTGCATAAAGGGGTCAGTGCTCTTGAAACAGGTTTCTGCATCTGAGGGACCCCCCCCCCCCCCGTCCATGATGCCCAGATATCTGTCCTTTTGCCACGTCCTCTGTGCATGTGGAGCAGAGCAGTGAACAACCACAATACAGGGCAGGTCCGTCCCCCCCCACCCCCGGCGCAGGGGTCCATGCCCTGGGGGGCTGCTCCTCGGTCAGGAAGCAGGGAGGTCCCCTCCACCAGGAAGTCGACCCGGTTCCAACACAGAGCGGGGAGAATGGAGCCTTTCCACTGTGGGGTCGACCTGCAGGCTCCAGACTCCACACAGGGGGGTCTTTGCAGCAGAGCATCTGGAACTGCAGGACCACTCAAGGGGACTCTTTCAGACCTCCACAGGCCCCCCTCTGAAGTGTTGCCTCATCCAAGCTGCAAAATTCTGAAGTCCCCTCAAAGGCATGAGAAAGCTCATAAAGTTCTCTACTGTCAGAGGCTTCAGGGGGCCTGGGGTGGGGGCGGGGGGACTGTACTTTTCAAAGGAGGCAGTTGTGTCTGCTTACCTATGAGCCCTGCTGATCGCGGGGACGCACCTGGACATCACAGAGGGTGGAGTCAATGAAACCCCTCCACCCACAACTGGCATGTCCCGAGCTGCCTGGACCAAGCAAGTTCAGAGAACTCAAGCCTGAATCTCAGCACCAAGCCAGATTCCTGGAGCCTTGATGGGCCCAGGCTCAGAGTTGGTTGGTGGCGGCGGCGGTGGTGGTGGAGGGCAGGCTTCCACTCATGGCGGCCCATGGACAGCAGACCCAGTCACTGCCCGGGGCCCTCGAAGTCCACTGTGGTGACCACCGTTTGTGAGTGGCTTCCAACCCGCACACCTCCTAGCACCAGACCCGTGCACGTTCCCTGTGACCCACGGCTGTGTGGGGGCGGAGTTTCATCAGTGAGTCGCCACGGCTTTCTCCCAGGCTCAGCAGAACAGGAAGAAAGACCGGGAAAGCCAGAAAGTCGTGTCCCTCTCACTCTGTGCCAAGCTGACCGCACAGTGTCCACCTGGGCAGAGGCCACCCCCGGGTCCTGATGCTCTCCTAATCTTCCCTCTCCAGGTGTGGTTGCTGCGGTCATCTTCGTCCTACTGTGCATCACGGCTGTGGCCACACGCCTGTACCAGCAGAAGAACTTGTACCCAAACGAGGAGACAAAGCGGTCAGAGGTGGAGGGCCCGCCTGAGGGTGTGCGCAGAGGCGACGTCCGTGCACAAGGTGCCGCCGGCGGGAATCAGAAGGAGTACTTCTTCTGATGGATGATGGCCATTCTGTGAATGCACGTGCTGCTGCCTGGTTCTGGAGAGCTGGGGTGCTCCTGGAGCCAGTGACAATGAAGTCCTAGTGCTGCACAGACCCACCGCCCAGAGACACCGAGAGACACCAGGTGTCACCAGGCAATGGATACTGTCGCCATCCCTGACCGTTTCTACGACCCAGCTGCCACCAGAAGCTGAGGTCTCACTTGCTGAGCGACGGGCCATTGGCTCTGCAGAGAGACGTGTTGTGAAGCTCGGTGAGCCTCGGCCCAGTGCTGACAGCTGCGCCTGCTGTGGACAGAACTGAGCACCTTCTTCTTTGTGTCCGTTGACTGCACGTTCTCCTCCTGAGCCATAGCCCAGTGGCCAGAAATAAACAGCCTTTCTGCCTTGTCCCTTTGCTGGTCGATGCAGAGAGCGATGAACTTCTCTGAAAGGCTTCTCCTGGTCTCACGTTGATTCCCATTCAGATGTCCTTGCTCACTTTGGACACATGGTGAGCCAGAGCACTGGGAAGGTGCAGACCTGACAGCACCGGGCGTTTTGCCCTGACCTTCTCTCCCCTGTGTCATCCTGCCCCTGCAGACACTCAGCACTGCCCGACTTAGGCCAGACTCGGACAGATGGAGCCACACGCCCTGCTTCTGCAGACGTATTTGTATTTCCCTCTGCAACCCCTGAGTAGCACACAGTAGCAACTCTCTTTCCCTGAATTCTTGGTGAGAATGATAGCCTGCTGCTTCTGTTGTTAGTTTGACTGATTTCCCCCTCCTGTGGGCTCCCTGGGGCTCTCTGCGCTCCCCTCTCTCCTCCCCCCCCCCCAGCTTCTTTCTGGCATGTGAGGGCAGCCAACCTCCTAGTGGCTGTCCTTGGATGATAGCAAGCTGCTTGAGGTACACACTCGCTGTGCTTTACCAGGCACTCAGGAAGTGCTGCAGCTGGGCCCCTCCACCTCCCCCATGCCCCAACCCCCGGCAACCAGAACAGCCCCAAACTCCACCTTCTAGTTCCAATTCCAGACCCCTGGGCCCAGTTCTCCAAGAGCTCACTGAACCAGTACATTACCTGGGCCCCTCTCCTTAGAGTTCAGTCCAGGAGAGCAGAGGCTGGAACATAGGAGTGCCGGCTCTTGGGCAGCCCCAGGGGCCACCACATGCACCAAGCTGGGGTGCTGAGTGTGTCCACAGTGACAAGGTGGAGACAAGTGGATTCTGTGCTGCTGTCTCCTGTCCATTTCACAATTCTTTCCACTTTAGACATGGGGAACACATCGCTCTCTCTTAATCTGTCTAAAAGGTCATCCCTTCCTACCACGCTGGGGTCCCCTCACGCTTCCTGTAAATTGGAAGATCTCCCCCAGCCAGCGCTGGGGGCACAGTCCCCAGATTTTCCCTGAGAGGCGTGGTCTGCCTAGAGAGGGACTCAACAGAGACATGGTGGCTTTTCCTCTTTTTTCACGCAGAACTGGGTACAAACGTCATCGAGACATCGCAGCAGCTTCTACAGCAGTCTGTTGGGCTGAAAGGAGGGTGTGTTCAGGTGGCTAGTGAGGCCAAGTGGCCACTTCCCACCACTACCCCCCTCTGTTGGAGGCTGGAGTGCTGCACCCAAGTCTCCTGGACATCCCCAGCGGCCGCTGCCCTGCCCCAATTTGTAAAACTTACCCTCCAGTTTGTTAATAAAACAGGATTTAAAAATAAGTAAGGTTTATATTTTAAGAGGATGTCTATGGCATGGGGACATGATGAGCATGGGGTTTCACAGACAGCAGTGCCACCGTGGGGACTTGGCACTGACAGGTGTGTCTGTGCACACCTCAGGGGTGACCTGGACTGCTGTTGCTCACCCCCCCCCCAGTTTTTTCAGTGGCTCGAGTGAAAAGCAAGAAGAAATCGGGGTTCATTTACTGATTGCTACCTGTAACAGAGCATGCAGGGTGCTCACCTTTCTTGATGTCAGGATCGAGAGTGAGCAAATGTATTCTCCCACAGACTTAGATAGTCTTGGGCCTAGCAAGTCCTGGCAAGCACCTACAACAGAACGGGCAGTTCAGAGTTTCAGTCTCGGAAACCCACAGGGACAGTCCTTCGCTGGCCAGTAGGGTTGCTATGAGTCAGCATTGACTCTAGGGCAGTGAGTTTGGTTTCATGTTTGAGGTAAAGTCCTGCATGGCAGCAGGACTAGACTTGAGTCTCTGGGACCCCAGAGGGATATAGGAATACTTAGAATGCTAAAGAATTAAGAGGGCTCAGCGGCAGAACTCTGCACCTCTGAGGCCACCTCAGCAGGTGTTACACAGAGCCACTTAGCAGCAGCAAGCACGTCAGCCACCCCGGCCTCCTGGAGCCCATTCCCCTCCAGCCAGGGACCTTAGGGCCAACACTCTGGAATGACGCTGGGCTTGGCTTTGAGTGTGCTGGCACATGAGTCCCTGGGGTGATGGCCAAGTATACTGACTTGGCGAGGCTGTGACCATCCCAAAATGCCATGGTTAGAGTTTCCAGTTGGGAGGCTCTGAGGGAGATCATTTCCTACTAGTATGAAGGAGTCGGGGTCAGGGTAGGGGTAGGGGTGAGACTAAGGGACAGGGGAAGAGTTGCAGCCACAGTGTCCATCCATCTTGTGGCTGCAGCCATGGGCTCAGGCACAGGAACAAGTGTAAGGACAGCCCAGGACCAGGCAGTGTCTCACTCTGTTCTGCAAAAGGTTGGACCTGACTCAACAACACCCAACAATAACAGTTGATTAAAAGCCAAATCTCCACATTAAGCCCCTCAATCAACATATATCCCTTCTGGTTTGCATTGAAAGATGACCTCAAACACCCCGCCACCCCCACCCCAATGATCTCTTGGAGTCGTAGCCCTGTGCCTATGACTGTGAGCTCTCGTCGGGTCCTAGGCTCTCCTTGCAGAGTGAGTGGGTCAGAAGGCTGTTCCTGGGCAGGGTGGGTCCTAGTCCTGCGTTCTCCACGGAGACAGCACGTGCACAGCAGAGCTGTTCCCTGGGGTTTTCAAGGTGATGACCTTTCAGAAGAGGACAAGGCTTGTCTTCTGAGGAACCTCTGGTACATCTGAACAACCAGCCGGGAAGCCCACCCAAGTTCACGCCACCAAGGACCGCCAGTATGTCGTAGGACAGGGAGCACAGACCAGTGAGCCGGTGGATGGCAACCCTGACCAGGATCCACCGGGAGCTGGGGGAGTGGTGGGGAGCTTTCTCCAGAGGTGTCAGCATTGACCTGCTACCTGTTTTTGAACTTCTAACCTCCAGAAACTGAGATGATGTGTTAGGTTGGGTTGACTAGAGAAACAAATCCAGAGACCCTCATGTATGTGTAAGACAGAACTTTCTAACAAAGAGTAATTGTATATTGAGAAAACATCCCAGCGCAGCCCAGATCAAGTCCATAAGTCCAATATTAGCCCATAAGTCCAATATTAGTCTATAAATTCCTCTTGGAACTCACACAGCACATGCAATGATGCCAATGCAGGAAGAGTGGCTGGAGAGTCTTGTGGATCCAGTGGCAGTGGAAGCACTTCAGCGCTGGTGTGAGTCTCCATGTGGCTCCTCCCACAGGAAGTTGAAGCAAAGAGAGAGTGTGGCCTGCCTCTCAGGAGAAAGAGAGAAAGTTCCCAGAATCCTCGTGAGAAGGCCACCCTCACAGAGAAGCATCATCAGACTGTGACCTGACTGACAGGCTGGCCTCCTCCCCCTTCACTCTTAATACCTTCAAGTTGACAGGAGAGATGTTAACTACCACAGATAAGAAACCTCTGTTCCTAAAGACCACCCTCCCCTTGTGGTGTTTTAGCAACACAGCCTTGGAAAACAGTCATCCACCTGGAGCCTTCTTTCTCCGGTGAGCTCTGGCCGGTGCTGGCGGTGCTCACGGATGCCCCCATAGCTCCTCCGGCCACAAGGGGGAAAGCGCCTGTATTTCTCCACACGGAGGTGGTTTTAGCTCTCTCCATGAAAGGCTGAATCAGCCACTGCCTTGTCTGTTTCTTTTGAGGTGGGTAAAGACACTGCATTGACAGGAAATGGAGCTGAAATGACCTTCATGAACGTTCTGTTACCTGTTATACCCACCCCTTAGCCGTGCTGTCCCTGTGATCCTATTTATATTCAAACTTTAGCAACAAACATAATGCGGCAATTATTTTCATTTCAATTTTTAATATTCCTGCTAATAAATACGTGGGCTGTATCTCCAGTCTGCTGCACATAGGCTTTCAACTCGAGTGTTTGTTGAGCTGAAACATGTATTACATTTTTCTAGAATCCAGGGAATTGAGCACGGTAGTTCTCATGTCAATGCAAATACAGCTTTTACCAGGGATTCTGCAAACAAGCCTCAAAATACAACAGGGAGTAACCGAATGGTGTGGTTTTACTGCGGTCAATAAGTTCCAGCTTGGGTTCCAAGAATACGTCCCAAAGTACTATCTGAGTTCCCATAAATATGAATTAAACTATAGATTGCTTCCAACTTTTAAAATCTAGAGTCAGTTCTATATACTGATCGTATGACCACTAGGAAAAGGGGCTTACGCTATCAGTCTCTGAAGAGAAAGTAGGCAACTGCCCTATGGAGTGAAACTCACCTTTGGCACACGGTTATGAAGAGGTAGAATGAGATGCAACAAACATGAAACTTGAGGCCAAGTTCATCTCATTTCCGGAGGAGGGACACAGTGATTTCATGGACATTCCAGGTTTGCAGCCACCAAGTAGCTCGGCCTGAAATGTGGACAGGAAACATGAGATAAAGTCATAGTCATATTTTAACAATGCCCTCATCTCTGGGAGTTATGAATGAGGAAGCCAGGGCATCCCTTTTACCTCAGACGAGAAGTAGCCTTGGGCATCTCCAATGGACACGGCTGGTACCTGCAAGACCGTGACCTTTCTAGAGGGAGTTTGGCCCAGGGAGCTGGAAGTCTGAGAAGGGACACACTCTGGGGTCTTGAAAGACGCCAGGACATGGAGTGAGATGATGGCTCTGGGAGAAGCATGGGGAGCTTGGGTGTTTGGACTGGGGGGAGGATGTGGGTTGCTTGGGGGGCTCTCATCATGAAAGACAAGGTTTGGCAGCTTTGTTGGGCCAATGGCTCTCATTTCAAAGGAATATCCAGGAGGACACACAGGACAAGTGTTTGAGATGCAGGCCTGGCTCCTAGAGACGTTGTGGACAGAAGCTGATTTGGAAATCGTCTGCATGGCAATTCCCAGCAAAGCCCAGGAGCACGTGTGAGAACTCGGGGCTGGAATCCGAGTGGAGGACAGGGGGAGACGTTGATGGAAAGCAAGTGGTGATAGCCTAGGGAGCCGGGTGCAGCTGTGGGCTAGAAGAAGGTGTTTCATATGCTCCTCTTGGGACTGGAAGTGGAGCTCCAAGGGGCTAGCTCCTCAGGGAGCTGGCCGTGAATGGGAAGGAAGCAGGCACAGAGAGAAGCCAAGTCATGGCCAAGGCTAACAGCGTTGCTAGGTTTGATTTGTGGACGTCCCACCCTGGATGGGAGACCTAGACTTCTTTCCCTCCCCCTCCTCTCTGCAGTTATCCTTGAAGGCCTTGTGTGACTTTAAGAAAGCGATGTCACTTCGAAGACCAGGGAGCACCTGATGCAAGTCACCCAAGTTCTTTCAAACCCATGGGCATGGAGTCCATGGGCCTGGGACCCATGGGCATGGTGAAGCTGGGCAAGCACAGGGAAGATAGAAGGAAAACTGAGCCTTTGGGTTGTGTGGACAGGGAAAGGGAAAGCTGGACCATGAATAGAAAGGCCACCAGAGGGAGGGTTGGTGCGTTGGAATTGTGGCGTTGGCAAGGAATGTGGAAAGTGCCGTAGGCAGCCTTAGAATAAGCAGGTCAGCGGTCTTGGCAGAAGTCGAGCCCACGTGCTCCTTCGAGGAGATGGTGACAAGTTTTTCTGACATACTTTGTGCATGTCAGGAGAGACCAGTCCCTGGAGAAGGGCCCTGCTTGGTAAGGTGGAAGGTCAGCGAAGAAGAGTCCGACCCTCAAGGGATGGGTGGACACTGGCTGAGACAGTCGGGTCAAACACAGCCATGACCAGGAGTGCTTCTGTGGTGATTCACAGACTATTTCTGACTGCGTTTTAAGCTTCTGCACAAACAGCCAAAGAAGAGGTGAAGAGACTCAAAGCAGGCTGGCATGTAGTTGAGAGAAGTCGCGTGATACAAGCCCAGTTTACAGCAGTCACGATATCACTGCTGCCAGTGGCCATGGGGCCAGTCCCCACTCACACAGCCCAGTGTGCAACAAGGCAAGACTCCACCGGTCCAGTGCCAGCCTGCAGTCGCTGCTGTTGCAGCCCATTGGTGCAGCCACTGGGCCCGTCCAGCTCCCTGATGGTCGTCTCTCACCATCATCACTGGCTGCCCCCTTTACCAAACATGCTGTCCTTCTCCAGGGACTGGTCTCTCCTGCAGGGAGCCCAGGGGGTGCTGTAGTTAGCTGTTAGTCTACTAACCTAAAGGTTGGCAGTTCGAATCCTGCAGCTGCTCCATGGGAGAAGAAGCAGTCTGGCTGCACCTGTCAAGGCTTTCAATGTGGGAAGCCCTGCGCAGAGGGGCTGTGTCAGACTGCCCAATAGGCAGCGGGTTTGGTTGTGGGTTCTCATCCCCTGATGACCTTCCAAAGCACATGAGACAGTCTCATCGTTCGCACTTCTCAGGAGCATTCTAGCTGCGCTTCCTCCAAGGGACATGTGTTTGCTGTCGTGGGCATGCTCAGCATCACTCACAGGCTTGAATGTTTCATGAAGACCCTTGGTGGCATGGAGGCTAAAGTGCTCCGCTGCTTCCTGAGCAACCAGTGGCCCAAACTCCCCAGGAGGACAGTGTGGAGGTCTGCTTTCAAAAATATTTACAGCCATGTGACTGCTCTGGGGAGGGGCCCTGGTGATGCAGGGAGTTAAGCACTGAGCTGCTCACAGAGAGGTCAGCAGTTCAAACCCCCCAGCAGTCCCAAGAGAGGGAGGTGACTCTGTCTGCTCCTGTAACCATTTACAGTCTCATGAACCCAGGGGGAAGTTCTAGTCTTCGCCGCAGGGTTGCTACGCATTTGGGCCCCCTTGACGGCGGTGGTTTTAATCTCAGCGGACAGTTCTTTTCTGCCCTCGAGGGTCCCTGCAATTCTGAATTGACTCAATGACTATTGGAAGAATATCCAGTAAATTTGCCTGGTTTTTAGAGACAGCCAGTCTTTATATTAAGAGAAGTGGAAATTGGGAATTCCTATGTGGTTAATTAAAAGTTACTGTATTTTCACACAAACAACACACGCCCTCTCCTCAGGAGGCATTTCTGCAAATGCCCGGTGTTCCGTTTTATACAGCAACGTGTGACCAGTCGGACAGGTACTGACTGATCCCAGACTGGACGCCAGGTGGGGGCGGAGACAAGGCGGGGACCAGGGTGGAGAGAAGCTGAAGAGTGCCTGCAGGATGGAACGTAAGACAGGATACTCGTGGACCATGTCTGCGGAAGCTGCGGTCCCATGTTGCACTGGACAAATCTGTGGCAAAGACTTCTTTAAATCCGTCAAAAGCAAAGCTATCACTTTGATGAGGAAGATGAGCTGACCCAGGCTACCGTCCTGCCAATCTCTTCAGAGGCACGCAGGATCCCAGCAATGAGAAAGGAAGACGGAGGGAAAAGGGAGCGTTTGGATTGTGGGCTGACCAGGAAGGTTGGATATGTGTGCACTGTGGACGTCCGGGAATGAACGATCATTCTGAGAAGAAATCAAGCCAGTTTGTTTCTGAGAAGCATCCAGGGTTTCAACTCTCACACACGGATGCACTGCCAGGAAAGACCCTCACTGGACACAGACATCTTGCTGGTGAGCGCAGGCTCTGAGTGGACGATGCAGACCCTCAGGAGCTGAACGACGTTGCAACCATCGTGAGAATGAGTCAGACCTGGCAGCTGTCTCCTCGGGCCCGTGTCGGAGCCCACCTAAAGGTAGCGACAGTTGTGAGGAGGAAGCGGAGGAGGAGGAGCCCTTGCCTGCCAGAACTGTCCTTGTTGCTATACCATGGTATTTTGAACACCAATATAGCATTCAACATCATTTTCCACCCAGAGAGCTTATTACAATTTAATCACATCCACAGGAAACAAATGCTCATAATAACATGTGCAGACTTGAAGTCTAAGCAGCACCGTGTGATTGACGGGGAATGATCAATATCCAACATTCCAGGGACAAGCTGGGGGCCACTTGCCAAGGCTGGGCGAGATTAGCAGGAACAGCCTAATGATCTCATCAAATGCCAGTAACACCTGCTCTCCAAGCCCAGGGAGAGGTGGGGGCGGGTGTTCCAGCAGCTCAGCTCTAAGGCCTAGCCCGTGAGGAGTGTCCACGGCACTTTAACTGCAATCGAGCCCCAAAGCAAGCCTGCCAACCCCAGTGGCTCTGGTTCCAGCAGCCTCCTCTGTGACAGGGCAGGACTGCCCTGCAGGGTCATCGTGGCTGCGGTGTTAGCCAAGAGAAAGCAGAGAAGGCCACAGAGATGGCTGCTTGTGCCTCATGGACTGTGCGAGGGCACTCGACTGTGGGTCATGACAAGCCATGGACACACACGTGGGTGGGCATACATACAACCCGCATGGAGCCTCCTGTTGGTACAGAGCCAGGGCACACGGCAGGGTTTACAATCAGGAAAGTTGAGCACCAGGGCTGTTCCTCTCACCACCCTTGCTCGGTCTGTATGCTGAGCACATCATCTGAGAAGCCGGACTACGTACAGAAGCCCGTGGCATCGGGATTGGAGAGAGGCTTCTGAACAGCCTGCTATACGCAGGTGGCACCCCCTTCCTGCCGAAAGCGAGGAGGACATGAAACAGTAATGCGGTTCAGAACCGACAGCCTTCTGTGTGGATCACAGCTCGGATTATAGAAACAAAAAGCCTCACAACTGGACAGGCAAACTATCTCATGGTAGATGAGAAAAGATGGGAGGTGTGGAGGATCACATCTGACTTGGACCCACAACCAGTCTCAGGCAAGTGGGGCTGGCCCAGCCGCGGCCTGCTCGGTCAGCCAGTTGAAAGGCCACAGACAAGAAAAACCAAAAGGGATTTTATTGCCTGCCCAGACCAGGAGCAGCTTGGGACCCCATGACTCAGATTCCACAAGTTCCCTGGATAGGGGGAGCCTGGGTCTTTCCCCCAAGACCTGTCCTTTGCCTTGCTGCCCTCTAACCCACCCCCGTGTGAAGAAACCCTCAAGCTCGCAAGTGAAGTTCTCCTGGGTGCACCTCTCGCTCTGGGGAGCAGGTGGGGCAGGTGACAGGTTCCCTTCCGGAGGTTCTTGAGCCCTCAGCTAGTGGGAGATGCTGACGCACTCTGCGAGCTCTCTGGCTGGAAGGGACCGGGGTCATTCTCTGCAGCTGACGCCCAGGACGCCCAGCTGGAAGGTGGGAATGGGAGCTCAGAAGTGCAGCAGGCTGGGCAGGGAGCTATGGAAGGGGCTTCCACGCAATCAGGGAGCGGGTTACTCTGGGTAGCTCAGATGCTCAAGACCCACCTAAAATGATGAAGAGCAAAGATGGCGCTCTGGGGAGCTAAGGTGCCCCTGACCCAACCAAGCCAGTGGCCTCACCTGGACGAGGGCGAGTGGCCGAACGAGCGAGGCTGCAGAGAATCGGCGCATTGAATCCCGGTGCTGATGAAGAGCAGAAGTCACCAGGCACCGCCAGAGACCAAACAGGTGTCTGGGAAGGAGTGCAGCCAGCGTGCTCCTTAGAGGCAAGGAAGGCAAGCCCTCGCCTCAGTGCTTTGGACATGTCAGGAGAGACCAGTCCCTTGGAAAGGACATCGTGTCTGGTTCCATGGACGGACACAGTGGTTGCAAGGATGGGCTCAAAGAACAATGGGGGGCTAGCAAGGGACCGGGCAGGGCTCCTTTCCGCTGAGTCAGAGCTGGCTGGATGGCACCGTGTTGGGCCACGTTGTCTAAAGGAACAAACTCGCCACACTCACGCATGGATAAGAAAGAACTTTATATGCAGGGAGCAGCCCAGCCCAGCCCCACTCAGTGCACGGACCGACCATAGCGGAGACTCCCCAGGCTCACAGAGGCCAGCAGCAATCGGGGCTGGAAGGCACAGTGGAAGCTGGGAAGCCCTAGGTTGGTGGATGTCGAGGCACGCGGATTCAGAAGTCAGCAGGAACGTGGCAAGAGGTCAACAGCTCCCAGGGACGGCGGGCTGCGTGGCCCACCCCAGAATCCTAGCCAGCAGGGAGGTGAAGAGGGGCTCAGCTCCCCTCAGGGGCTCTCTTAAAGAAAGGCCACCCCCAGCGGCATTCCCCAGGCTACGTCGTGATTGAAAGGCTGGGAGACACTCATATCTTCTCACAGCTGCCAGGCTGATGTAGAAACCTAGCCGTCCCAGCACCCAACAGCCACCTTGCCTATGGGGGCGCTTGCCTGGCCGGGCCTTTCCCGATGAAAGACAGCACCTTTGTGTGTGGCTGGCTCAGAGGCAACACCCCAGGGATGTCCTGAACTGTGTTCCACTGGCAGTGACATCTCCCCAGGCCACCGCGGCAGAACTCTGCAACACGGCGGCTCTGATGACTAGGAGTGGATTGTCTCCGTAAAGGAACCTGGAAGTCCAAAGGGCCCCTTCTGGCTGCTCTGAGGGCAACCTGCTATGTTAGTGTGGGTGGACTAGAGAAACAAATGCATAGGAAAGAGCTTTGTATACAAGAACAATTGAATATTGAGAGCACATCCCAGCCCAGTACCGATCTAGTCCATTAGTCCAATATTAGCCCCTAGGTCTGACACCAATCTATAAACTCCTCTTCAGACTCACACAACACAGGCAATGATGCCAAACGCAGGAAGCTCACAGGCCTGTGGGGAGAAAGTCGTGTGGATCCAGTGGCGGTGGAAGCATCTCAGCGCTGAGGGGGCCTCCCCGTGGCTCCTCCAGCTCCAGGGCTCGGGCTCTATCGCAAAGCTACATGTGGCTTGTCAGCAGGAATGTGTAGCAGAGAGAGAGTGTGTGTCCTGCCTCCAGGGAGGAAGACTAGAGTTCCCAGAATCCTCAGGAGAGATCCATGCGCTGGACTCCACCCCTTCGTTCAAGTGGACAGGAGATGACATCACCGCCACACCTGCCCTGTGACTCCATCCTAGTCCCTGGGGCCCAGCCAGGCCGGCTGCCTCCACAGCTCGCAGGTGAGTCTGCTGCGTGGCGTCTTCTCTGTGTGAGTGGCTCCAGTCCCACGTCTCCTTTCCTCTTTTATAAAACCAGCCGAAAGGGCCACAGCCCACCCAACACTGCCCTCGTCTCATTCATTTAACCAGAAAACAAGAAGCAAAGTCCTCCTCTGTGTAAGACCACACCCAGAGGCAGAGGACCAACTTCGCCCCCCCTGACCCTGCTCTACGGGAGCAGATGGCCTCCGTGGAGTGGCTGGGGCTGAGTCTCAGACACTGAGGGGCTAGGAATTCAGCATATCTTTTGCTGGGACACTATTCAATCCATAACCCCGACTTTCCTCAGCCTCTGCCCTCTGCCGTGTCCCCAGTCAGATGCCCCTCCATCCCGTGTTCGCTTCTTCTCCATTTGTAGGACTCCATTTGTTACCCACCAAAATGCCCCACGGCCCCACCCTCATGCCCACGATGACCCCTATGTCTGTTCATGTGTACTGATGGCCTCCTCAAGCAGCCCCTGCCCAGGAGCACGGGCGCAGCCGCACTCTCCAGAAGGACCATCTCTGCTTGTGACCCCAACTCCCCCAGACCACAGCAGGAGTTTGGGGTCTGTGGCCCCTGGATGCAGAGACCCACACCTGCAAGGTCTGCAGACCATTCCTCCAGGACCTTGGGCAAAAAGAGGTCTGGGGATGGCAGGGATGTGACTGCCTTGCAGCCAATGGACTTCATTCCTCTGTCCACTGTCACGTGCACATCGAGCTCACGTGCCGAGTCTGCGCATGCACGCTCAGGGCTGTGCCAGGGAGGGTTCGCCCGTCCTCCTGCACAAGGCGACCATCCGTCCCATGCAGGAGGAGCCTCTTTTGAGATAGCCAGGGGGTGGGGGTCTCACTAGTAGACTTGCCTGGGGCAGGAGCCACGGAGAATGTTGTGCCTGCCTTTTAAACCCACACCCTAAGACAAACGGCCCTCGATGAGGGAGCTGACCAGGGTGGGGCGCCTTTCTCCCAGGGTGGGTCTTCACAGATAAAAATTCACTGACACCTGTTGTTGAGAGCCCGCCCACAGCGGCCCTTGGGGGACAGTGATGCACCTTGGGCTCCTGTACGTGCTCACAGCCCGCGGTGTGTCTGAGTCCCTAGGGACCCCTACTCCAGCCAACTCAGCATCGTTTCCCAGACACTGGTCTCCACGGGGACATGCCTGCAGTCATCAGATGGAAATCTCAGCATGTGGAGCCCAGGAGCCTTCTGACTGCACGGCCTCCACTTCTGGCCACGCCGCCACATCCAGTCCTGCCCCTGGACGGCCGCGCGTGGACATGCCCCTGCTCCGTTGTCTGCCTTTCATGTCTGAGACCGTGGTCTTGGCCCAGGTCCTTTCTCGTCGCAGGGAAGCCTTTGACGCTTGAGTGTGTGGCTAACCCAGCAAGGCCTGGAACAAACGGGGTCTCCCAGGACGGAGGGCGGTGGCGTTTGGGTGCAGAAGTCCCTCACTGGGGAAGAGACCAGGGGCCAGCCGAGGGCACTGAAGACTCCCTGGCACCTGGGAAAGGCTCGGTGGCCCTCAGTGAAATAGATGGACACAGGGACTGCACCGCTGGGCTCAGACACAAGGACCATTGTGAGGATGGTGCAGGACCAGGCGGTGTTTTCTCCTGTTGTATGGAGGCCCCCGTGAGTCAGAACCAGCGCCTGTCACAGCTCCCAAAGGCAGGATCTGGGTGGTCACTGCAATGAATCGTCATTGCTGGGCGCCCTCACGTCTGCCCCGACTCCTGGCAACCCACGGACAACAGAATGAAACGCTGCCCAGTCCACCCCGCCTTTGTCACTGCTGTCCTTGAGCCCATTGTTGCAGCCACTGTCAGTTCATCTGCTTTACGGAGCATGATGTCCTTCTCCAGGGACTGGTCTTTCCGGACAACATGTCCAAAGTACGTGACATGAAGTCTCGCCATCCTTGCCTCTAAGGAGCACTCTGGCCGTATTTCTTCCAAGACAGATTAGTTGGTCCTTCGACAGTCCATGGTACTTCCAGTATTCTTGGCCAGCGCCATAATTCAAAGGAATCGCGTCTTCTTTGGTTTTCCTTATTCAAGATCTGATTTTCACATGCATGTGAGGAGATTGAAAATACCACAGCTTGGGCCAGGTACACGTTAGTCCCCCAAGAACCCTCCCTGCTTTGGGACACCTTGAAGAGGTCTGTGCCGCACATTTGCCTTCTATAATGTGTGTGAGCTCTCGCCATCGGCATCGACTGTGAAGACAGAATCCTTGACCATTTTAATCTTTGGTTCGTTTTTCAGGATGTGGCCTATTGGTCCAGTTGTGTGGATTTTGCCTTCTTCACATTGGTCACCACCCATATTGAAGGCTGCAGTCAATTAGCTCCACCTTAGTGAACCCCAATTCCAACAGAGAAGCAGCAAGTGCCATTGACATCCACCTCGTGGGAAGCAGCTCTGGGCAGATCTGGTCATCACCCTCCTTGAGGTTAACAGGTTGGGACGCAGCTACTCCTGGGCCTTTTGCACTTGACTGGAAATGATGTTTTCAGGGCGGGGTCCCCACACCTGCTCTGTGGAATCTGCTCACTGCCGAGTTTTCATGCTGCATAGACTGGCCTTCATGAAACACACCCGAGTCCTCTTAGCAAGGAAGGAACTGATCCTAGAGCAGCTGGGCAGCTGCAGTGAAATCTCCTGTCTTCTGTCCCCTCAGGCTGTGAGCATGTCCCCTCAGCAGTAGTCCCTGGACTCGAGTGTACACTCACCCATGGGCTGTGTATGCACATGTGTGCGTGTGAGGGTGAGGATGGTGAGCCCACTTGTTTGTGCTGTTTGTGGTTCTGTGCACTGTTCCTGGTGTGCACACATGTATGTGTAAGTGTGGATATTTACATACACATTTACGTGTGTGTGATGTGTGTGCACATGTGTATGTGCACATAATATGTCTCTGTAGATTGTGCATGCACTTGAAAAGTGTGTGTGCCATGTGTATGCACACATGTGTATAATGTGCATTTGTGTGTACACTGCATGTGTATGTGCTGGGGGCAGTATCTGTGGAATGCGCAATTGTGTGTGCCCTTGTGTGTAGCATGTCTGTGTTGTCATGTGTAAGGAGTGCTTGTGGAAGCAGTGTGTGTGCACGTGTGTATACTATATGAAAATAGACTGTGCGCGTGGGCATGATGCATGAATATACACTGTGTGTGGGCATGCATGTGATTAGGTGTGTGTGCTACGTTATTGTAGTGTGTGCTGTGTGAATATAGTGTGTGCACATGTGTACACAATATGGTATGCATGCATGTGAGTAGGTGTGTTGCTACATGATTTGTAGTGTGTGTGTGTTGTGTGAATCTGAATATAATGTGTGTGCACGTGTGTATGTTGCATTGGTTGTGCTATGTATGCACGTGTGTAGGTGTGTACTACATGATTGCAGTGTGTGTGTGCGTGCATGTGCTGATGAGGCTGGAACTTGAGCCTTCTGGAGCGCCAGTCCGGCTGAGTTCAGACCCGGTCAGCAGGCCCTGCGCCCCTCACAACACAACAAGCCAGAATTGACAGGGTGGACGAGAATGGCAGCTCCAGATGCTTAAAGCCCAAACTCCACTTTCATGATCCTGAGGGAGGGTGAGGGAGTAAAACAGGCGGTGTGGAGGCAGCCGTTTCAATAATTCTCCATTCCCCGAGGGTGCAAGATGGAGACCCAGCCCCCCACCACTGGTGCCCAGGAGGCAGCCACTGCTGGCAAGACCCGGGCCCAGAGCCCAGGGCCCCCTTCAGTTAGGAAGGCAGGAATGACCTGGGTCATTCCTGATTAAGCACTAAATCACCGTGGACGACCATGGCTGGGGGCCACGGGGTGGCCATGACCTGATGGAGGCTCCCGGGGAAAGCTACTGACTCAGGGAGCAGCCTGCCCCCCAAAAGGCCACTTCTGCCCTCAGCCCCGGTCAGTCATCATGTCACACACACGAGTCCCCCTTTTAATGCCAAAAATAAATTGCACAAAACCGCTAATGGGGACATTTGGAAATTCTTATGGATAAAATTCACATAATAAGTCACCAGAGAGAAATGTACATTTTTATAGCATTCATCTTGCCCAGAATAGTCCTTGGATTTATTTGTGCTTGATAGAGAGAACACTTTACTTAGAAAAACAAACTCCCATAGAGTTTTCCACAAACGGGGTGGGAAGCCATTCCAATTCTGTCGGCAGATTGTGAAGCCAAATGCTTGTCTTTCAACCTCAACACACTCCCTGCTCCCAGGGAATGAGAGACAATCGCTCTGAAAACTGTCACTAAGACGGACTGAGCAGGCTTTGGGCCAGAGGCATGCTGGGGTCACCTCTGTGAGCCCCTCACCGGGGAACTTGGAGAGTCTCGCTCATTTTCTTTGAGCCTCAGTTTCTCCGCTGGTGCCCTCCAGCTTTGTGAGCGCCATGAGAAGCAGTCTGTAGCAGCCTGACCATAGGACACACTAGAACGCTGTGACTGGAAATGATGGCCACGCACCAAACCGAGAGACGGAACTCACAGCCAGGGGGTCGCTGTGGGCTTCTGAGACTGGCATTGTTTGTGGGAGTAGAAAGTCCTGCTGGTGGTTTCGAACAGCTGACTGTTGAAGTAATCCAACCTCTAACAATGTCATGGGGTGGGGCCTGTAGGTGCACCTGTACGGTGATAATATACAAAGATCATAGTAATGTCATATAAGATAGAGGGGATAGGGAAGAAGATAAAATAAAGGAGTCAAATATACTGTATAGCAGGACACTCACCTCTGGGACGCCCATGAGCTCAGCAGCCAGGTCCGCAGCACAGAGTCGGGAGGAGGAGAGACCCTCTTTATTTCTGACCAAGGCCTAATGTATATTTAGGGGTGTGCAGGCCCCCTGATTACAGGTGAGCACATACGTCACAGGAAGGGGCTGTACAATAGGCAGACGCGTCACAGGAAGGGGATGAGCTAGGGATGTACACACAGTAGGAAGGGGAGGGACTAGGGGTGCACATGTGACAAGATGGGCGGTTCAGGATGGCAGCCTACCCTTGGTCCTTCTTGAATTGGCTTGACCTATTCTGAGCTCTCGTTCAAGACAGCAATCCACTATCCTTATGAGCAGGGGGCCCCCTCAAGGTGGGACAGACAATGGTCTGAGTGCTCTGGAGGGCTTAGGCCCTTGAAAGAACTTCTAAGAGCTAGCAAGCAGCAGACCCCCTGGGGAAACCTATCTGTACCCCACAGCTGACCTGTTGGTTAGCAGTCAATGTGTGTCCACTCTGCCGCCAGGGCTCCTTTGTCACATACACATTCAACTGTAAATAAAGTTTGCTCCCTTGGCTAACATCTAATGAAAGGTCAAACTGAACTGGGGAAACTTGGGGAAACATTTATTTTCTCAGGTACAGGGGGTGCCGGTGTCTCTGTTTACACTTGAGAGAGGGTGGTGGGGATGCAGAGGCAGGATGGGGGGCCCTAGTCTCCAAAGCAGCTGCAGTGGGGCCTGGGGCAGCTGACCATGGTCACTGACCCTGAGTCGTTCCAACTCTCAAAGACCGCAAGGTGATTTGTCACAAAAGACAAAATGTGGCCCCTTCTGAGCCATCTACACCGCCTGGTCTGTGTACCCTGCAGATGGGGCTGCCCCCCGCTTTACCTCAGGACATAAGTGGACAGCACGTGAGGCCCACATGGGTGCCCAGGAAGCACCACCGCACAGCAGCCATGAGCCTCAGCTGCCGCTGGGATGTGGCCTGGAGGTCAGTGCTGTGGCTCATTGCCCGAGCAGCCCCACTCCCAGTGGGGTGACTCCCCCGACCCCCCCAGGGAGCTGCAGATGGGATCACTGTGCCCACCGGGCTCTACTGGCTGGGCTTCAGAAGGTCACCAGGCCTTTGGCTCTCATCCACCTTCATCTTCAAAGCATGGAGGGCCAAACACTGTTTGAGAGCGGGCAGTGGCCAGGGAAATCCTACCATGTCAAGTAGGAAGTGCAGCTCACAAATCCCCAGCCACGGTTGAAAATAATTATTTAGTTCATCTCCCCAGAGAATTTTCAAATCTCTGCTTTATGAGAATGTGTGAGAAATATGAAGAAGACCAGGAAGTGCTGTCAGGTGAGCTCTGGGCTGCCAAGGTCAGCAGGTCAAACTCACGAGCCTCTCTGTGGGAGGAAGAAGAGGCTGTCTGCTCCTGAAAAGACTCACAGCCTCAGAAATGTTCCTTACATAGGGTCGCTAGAAGTCGACTCAACTGAGAGAGTCTGATGTTCGTTTTTTTTATTGTTGTTGTTTTATGTCTTCTACTTTACCACGTGTGTTAGTCCGGGTAGACTGGAGAAACAAATTCATACACACTCTTATGTGTATAAGAAAGAATTTTATATTCAAGAGCAGTTGAATATTGAGAATACATCCCAGCCCAGTCCACATCAAGCCGTGAATCCAATATTAGCCCATATGTCTGATAAAGTCCTCTTCAGACTCATGAAACACATGCAATGACCCCGAATCACAGGCCAGTGGGTGGGAAGTCTTGTGGATCCAGTGGCAGTGGAAGCATCTCAGCACTGGCATGGCTACCCACGTGGCTCCTCCAGCTCCCAGTGTAGCTCTATCAGGTTCATCATCAGGAATGTCTCACAGGGAGTAAGCATGTGCCCCACCTCCAGTGAGCTAATAATCTCCTTCACCCCTCCAAATGAGGTCATCAAGCTGTGACCTGATTGACAGGCTAAACCCCAGCCCTTCACTCTTCAGTCTCAAATTGACAACAGATTATGTAACTACCACACCACGTGTGATGTCCTTCTCCAGGGACTGGTCTCTCCTGACAACATGTTCAAAGTACGGGTGATGAAATCTCCCCATCCTTGTGCTGAGGAGCCTTCTGGCGGTGCTTCTGAGATGGAGTACTTTGTTCTCCTGGAAGTCCCTGGGACTGACCATAGTCCTTGCCAACACTGTCGTTCCCATGCATCATTTGTGTGGTCTGACTGCAAAGTTTACTTTCTACCCTGTTTGAAAACTCCGGGTTTTATTTAAGTGAAGGTTGCCATTCGCAAGATGAATGAATAAGAGTGGTGAGAGGTGTAAAGGGGCAAAGGCCCAGGAGGCTCTGACCTGCTGGTGTGGGACGCAGAGCCGGCTGCGGGTGTGGCTGCCAGCAGTGCCCAGCGACCCTCCCAGGGCCACCTGGCTGTGTGTGCCCTCAACTCAGCTCAGTGTGCACCCCTGGCTTTTAGCCACCCGCACCTGCATGGCGTTTTTTTCCAAAAAACAAATGAAGGAAACACTCCTTGTGGTGCTTTTACCCAATTAAGCTTTCGTTTTCTTTTATTCATGAATTCAACGTTCTCTACTTAAAAAAAACCTGGCATTCCCTTTAATTGGGCCTGTAGTTGAGGAGCGTGCCAGGTCTGAGAACGTTTAAAGTACGCAAGTTTATCACAGTCAAACCAAGGCAGGGGGCGCGTGGAGCGGGCCTACCGCGAGCACTGTGTCAGGAAGGTGCGCCAAATCAACTCACCATGGCAGCTGGTAAAATATTCTATCTGACAACTATTAGTCAATCATTCCGTTTCTGACTACCCAGTGTCGGGGTCTTCATAGGATTTGCAACATGTTTCTGCTCCAAAAGATATGTGCGCGGTCATCGCTGAGTGCAGTGTTAGGGTGTGGGCAGCATCTGGTTAAAGTACAAGGCGCAGGGACTGGTCTCAGGTGGGAGTCCAGTGAGCAGACTGATCAGGAGGGAAACGGGGGCGGGGTCCTTGCCCCCAGTATTGTGGAAGGGGCTCTGCATGGGTACACAGAACTGCCCTCCTTCTGCTCTGAGAAGCAACCCGGAGTCTTAAACCCTCTGCGTGGAGTTCCTGGCCTGGTCGTGAATGAAGTCACCCCAGAAGGAGTGTAGCATCCAGCCTTGTGCTGTGGCTGCCAGTCCCAGTCAAGCTGGCCAGACTCGCAGCAGAAGGAGACGCTGGCCATCTGGAGCATCCTCCTCGCCCTGGCTCTGTCTGAGCCCACGGTTGCAGCCACTGCCAGTCTGTCTCCTCGGGGGCCCTCCTTTCTTCTCTGACCTCTGCAATGCCAAGCACAGTGTCCTTCTCCAGGAACTGGTCTCTCCCGACAGCACATCCAAAGATGGCAGAGTACTGCTGTCACCCTGACCAGACCCTTATCCACAGAATGTCCACCATGAGAATCCAGGCATCTGTCTGCAAACTTATAAAGAGTTTGTTTGGGCAATAACTCATCACCCCAGTCAGCTGTCCTCTGTTCCCTTTTGTCCCTTTTCTTATGGTAAAAATCCATTAACTGGATTTTTAAACTGCAATCGTGTGATGAAACAGCTAGAGCAGAAGTCAGAGAACACGCACTTATTTGAGAAAATATCAATTATTCACCAGCAGAAGGCATATGTTTCCCAGACAGGCCAGGATACACAGGAGTTGGGGTAGGGCACTGGGGTAGTTTTTAGAGGCTGAGAATAAAAATGACCATGACAGTATCTGAATTCATGTCTTCTCTACTGAATAGTATATCTAGATAAACACTCACACTTGTGCACCTACACACACACACAGAAAACACGTTCCTACAAATGCAACTAGGTTGGTGAATGGGGAACTTCCCATCTGAAGGCTTCCACTTCCTCATTCTGAATTAAGTGGGTGGGCCAGTGGAATACAAAGGTGTGAGGGGCGGGTAGGTGGAGAATGAGCCCACACAGACAGCGTGGCAGTGGTGAGAGGCTGTGCTGACTCAAGACCACCTCTTTTAGCTGAAGACTTTAAACGGCGGGAAAATCCCCGTGAGAGCAGCAATGGAAGGGGCTGAATTAGTTAATATGCACTGACCACTGAGGTCAGGAATGATGTAACATGCATCAACCACCAAGGACAGGAATTAGTTAATAGGCATCAATTACCGAAGTCAGGAATTAGTTCATATGCTGAGGTCAGTGTCTCCTCCTGCAGCTTGCTGGCGCCTCTGGACAGACTCTCCTGGCTCTGCGGAGAAACCACAGCCACGGGCTTGCAGGCACGATTTTGTTCCGTGGCTGTTGGGACCCACTGATGTTGCCTTTTGAATGTTGCCTCTGGCTGCCCTTGGGGTCTCCACCCAACCCTGGTTGCTCACACAGCCAGACGGAAGTCAGCATCTCCAGCATTTGTTTTCTTAGTTTCTCTTCTCTTTGGATCTGAATGTCCAATAATCTTGTAAACTCGCAACACCTTGGAAGAAATCCTTTCTGCATTGGGAGCGACCTCTGTCCCCTGACTTCTCCACAAAAGATGAGGCTCCACTGTTGCCCAAGTGCCTCTCTTTGGGTCTTATTTACTTCTTGGTTTTTGATCCATTCACATATCATGTCCTTCCCCTGGGTAAGAAAAGTGTGAAATCTGAACTTTCACTGTCACTCAAGGATGGCAGGGGTACAAGCCTGAGCCAAAACCTGCTCATTCTCCAGGGCACTGTGCAGGCCTAACCCTAACCTTCTATCCCTAACCCTAACCCACTAACCCAACTCACCCTAACCCACTAACCCTAACTTTCTACCCCTAACCCACTAACCCTAACCCAAACCTAACCCTAATCTTCTAACCCTAACCCTAACACACTAACTCTAACCCTAAACTTAACCATAACCATAATCCTAACCTTCCGACCCTAACCTACTAACCTTAACCCAACCCTAACCTTAACCCAACCCTAACCCTAGCTCTAACCTACTAACCCTAACCCTCTAACCCAGTGGTTCTCAACCTTCCTAATGCTGCGACCCTTTAATACAGTTCTTCATGTTGTGGTGACCCACAACCATAAAATTATTTTCATTGCTACTTCATCACTGTAATTTTGCTACTGTTATGAATCAGGCGACATCTATGAAAGAGTCGTTCATTCCCCAAAGGGGTCGTGACCCATAGGTTGAGAAGTGCTGCTCTAACCCAGCACCCTAGCCCTAATTCTCCCAGGAGGCCATGCCGTCTTGATCTTTCACTTGCGAATTGTAGCTGCTGCTTTTCCTGGTGGACATTGAGAAAGGGTCGTTACAGTGTCCTTAAGGCCGGTGCACTTTCACACCTGTCCTTATAGAGCATACCTGAATTTCATAGGCTGCCTGGAAAACTGGAAAACTTCTTAGCTCAGGTGAGACCGCAAGCCCGTCAGTGGATGCCGCTTCAGTTTTGCTTCTAAAGAAGAGCATTCTGTTGGCATCACCCACACTGAACATAGGCCACAGGTGAACTTTTGCCACTTCTGACCACACCCACTTCTGTTAGACCATCCAAGGCCACATACGTGACTGACAATTTTCCCAGCAATTCTGGCTCACTGCAAGAAATTATGCATAGAGCATAAGTCTGTGTTCATAAGGACATAGAACAAGTATCTGAGGGAGAAATGGATGGATGGATGCTGACAAGTCCCCAATAAAATGATTTAGAAAAAAATCACAGCCAAGAAAAAAGATGTTCTTACACAAACAGTTCAATTCCATTATCTTTCAAAGTTAAAGTAACCATAAACTACAGTCGTTGAAAATTGAGTGTTAAAAAAAAAAAAGAAAATTGAGTGTTAGCCCTTGAATTCCTGGTACTTACCTCCACAAGGAGCTTGCATTATTAGATTTGGTAAATATGACCTCAGAGGTCAAATGCCAGGTCAGGTTCACAGGTTCACAGGAATGAGAAGGAGCCTTTCGGTGGAGATGGCCTGTGTGTGAGTACGTGTGCCAGGAAGTTTGAGCCTGTGTGTGTGTGACCATGAGTGGCTGTGTGCCCGTGTTGGTGGAGGTAACTTTCACACACACGTGTATGCCTATGTCGGTGTGTTTGAGCATGAACTGCACCGGCGTGCTGCACCTGTGGCCTGTCCCCTTCCGGGTTGTGAATGAATGTGAATATTTGTGGGGTACCACGTGGGGATTGGTATCAGACCAACGGCAGCGTGTCTCAAAGGCGGGTACCCCCAGGGTGGTGGGTGACCCAGGGGCTGCACAAGCAGGAGCCCACCCTTAATGCCAGAGCAGGGGCTTTAGAGCAAACACTTAATTGCCAGCGGGCGCTGAGACACTTTTCTCTGCAAAGGGGCCGGTAGATCAAATCCATTTGGGGCCTATGAACAAGAGGGAGAAGGTGTGGGCCTGGAGAGGGAGGGGACAGCCCAGGCCCATGGTCACCAAGGCCAGATGGCCTCCTTATGGGTGCATGTTGGCAGTCGCCGGGCCCCCGTCCCCACATCATTGCAGATGATGTCCTCATCATCTCTACACCGAGCCTGCACTCTGCCCCTCCTCTCTGGGCCCAGCTGCGCTGGGTAAGCAGAGGGGAGCTAGCCTTTCAGAGAGGACAGGGGCAAGGAGAGATGAGGAGGGGGACCTGGGGGTCTCTGGGTACACATGAAGAAGGCCCTGGTTTCTTCCAGACCCATCAGGTTGTGATGGTCACCACCTGGCCTCCTCTTGGGGATAAGGCCACACTTGCCTTTCTGCACTTGGAAGTAGAACCTTCTGGGGTCAGGGAAGGAACCCAGAACTTTGCGTGCCGAGTTCTTGGCAATAAGAGGCTGTTTTCCCTGCACGGGAGCCACAAGGGAGGCAGGGCTAGAGAGAAAGGAGAGGCTGGGGACCCAGCTCCCCGGGCCCAGGGGTGGCTCCCGGCCACCTAGGCCAGCTGCAAGTCACCTACTTGTCACAGGTCACATCCCCCTACCCCAAGAGGAGGGAGCACTGAGCCAGGAGTCTCAGCCACCTAGCGAACCCCCAGATTTTGTCAGGCGAGAAGCAGCGCAGTCTTCTAACCTGTGAGCCTGAGTCCCCTGAAGTCCCCTCAGCCCCAACACAGCTTTACACGGGAGAGGTCAGCGGGGTCAGTGGCCCAGGTGAAGGCACCCAGCAGGCACAGCCCTGGGCAAACTGTCCTTTGGCACTGGGGTTTAAGCACCCCAAATCTCTCTGCTTGCCCCACTCAGAGGCTCCTGTCAGCACCCCAACACCCACAGCTGGGCCATCGCATCTGTCCCTGCGCAGTGTGCTTAGAATGCCCTGGGGCTTTAGGGAACCTCCCTCCCCGGATAGGGTGCAGAACTGCCAGTGGAGTGCCAGCACCGCTAGACAGGGGGACTGGGTTTCAGGCTGGTTGACCCCACTCCCTGCAGAAGGCTGGGGACAGTGACGCTGGGGGGTGCAGAGCAGAGCAGCCAGAGCCAGCAAATGGATTCCCTGGGAGTCCCCCAGCACTGTATCTGGCCAGAGAGCAGCCAGGGGTCCCCACGCCGCTGCAGGGGCCTTGGGGAGACGGGCTCAACAGAGAGTCTGAGGCCCAGGGAAGGGAGGGCACATGGGCTGACTCGGGCTCTGTGCTGGAGGCTCTTGACAGCTCTGGAAGGGGCCGCCCCTCCTGTTTCTTTTCCCTGCAGCTTCTCCATGGCCTGTTTCTGCAATATTCCCTTGGGCAGTCCCCTCTTCTCCCACCTGGCCGGGCCTCCCGCACAACAGGAGGGTGGCCCTGCATGACCTTCAGTGCAGGCCTGCCTTGCTTCCAAGTCCCAAGTCCCATGAAGCCCGTCTGCTTCCTCACTCACCACTATCAGGGCGCTGCCCTCCTGTCCTGGGGAGAGGACCATGCAGATGTCCTCCTCCTCAGGCAAGCCTACCCTCATGGCAGAAGGAAGCCGCTCCAAACAGTTCGGCACTCTTACACGAGGCGTCTCCCACCAGACCAAGGTGCAGCCTGAGGAAGAGCACAGTGCTGCAAGGGGTCCTGCACCCAGAGATGTCCCTCCTGGAGCAAAGGGGTCCCCAGAGAGGTCACAGGCTGGGTCACAGGCCAGCATTCGGCTCAAAGTTTCCGACTCAAAGTGCATTTGCTCTGCTAACAATTTGAGAAGTAATTTGCAAGGCAAGGACTTATGAATATGCAAATTTGGAGGATCCAAAATGAATAACTAGAAACAAATGCAGATTGGTGAGTAAATGAGCTAATCAGAGCCATTCTCTCAAGGTCTCCAGGGAGGGGGAGAGGTGAGGGAGTGTGAGGGGATGGGTGGCTAGCAGGTGGGTGAGGGAGCATGAGGCTGGAGTGGAGACAGGGACAGAGACCCCACAACCCTGCTGAGAGCAGTCAGCCTCCAAGCCAGTGACCTCACAGCAGTTGCAAGTCACGGAGACTGTGAGGTGGGGCAGCCTGACAAAGATTCCCTTCGACCCTCCTGCCTCACGAGCACACCTGTCCACCTGGGCAGGTGTCAAAACCCAGTCAGAGGTGTCTGTGGAGGATGGATTTGAGGTCAGGGTCCCACATCAGTACACAAAATCACACCAGACTCTTGACAGTTTGCCACCGGGGGCACTGCCTTCCACCATCCCCTGGACAAGCTGGTGGATCTCACCAGAACTCCGGACATCACACTAACATCCACCAGATGCGCAGCCAGCCGGCTGGGGATGAGCCGGTTACACCTGTCTCTCGGCCCCACAAGGGAATTTTCCAGGGGGCTGGAGGCACTCCCCTTCCATCCCCACCTAGTATGGTGGAGCATGCTCCTGCGGGACTGGTTCTGAGTCGCAGGACATGCTGGCTCCATCTGCATGTGTGGACAATGGCCAGAGGGGAGAGGTAGACACCGTGCAGTGGACAACGGCTCCCAGAACATTTCCCTCCAGCCTGGGGCTGCTCTTCCCTCCAGGGACTCTCCTGTCCAGAAGTGTTAGGTGAGGGACACCTCTCTCAGCAAGAAGGGTCCACACCACCATCCTAGAAATACTCTTATGTACCGAACCTCACTCCTCACGAGCACACAGAGGACAGAGTCCACCCAGTCCTCCAGGACGGCCGGGAACAGGGATGGCCACTGCAAGACCAGCTCCACTTCGCTGCACCCCAGTTCCAGCCCCCAAGCCTGAGGCCTCTGATCCATTGTGTCTTGTGGTTCAGAGACATGTCATGCTCCTGCAGAGCCAGTCCTCCGTGGGCTTGTGAGCTGAGTGCCTTCGGTCCCAGAGCGCAGTTCAGTCTGAGAACAGCACCAGGGGCCCCTTAGCGTCCCTCCCAATCAGCAATGCAATGAGGCCTCCATGTTCTGCCCACACCCCCAGCCCCACCCCGGACACCCCGTCCCACCAACGTCTGTCTGCAGGGTCCTGCTCACCTGAGGCATCATCCAAGGATGCATACAGCGGAATATCACTCCCGCGGCGGGAAAAAGCAAGTGCTGATGGAGGAAGTATGGAGCTTGAAGACATTATGCTGAGCAAAGTAAGCCAACCATAAAAGGACCGATATTGTATGACCTCCTTCATAGAAAAGACAAGGAGAGGTGAATGTTTAGAGACCAAAGTGCAGTAGCGGTTACCAAGGCAGGAAGAAGAGGGAACAAGGGTTAAAGTGATGCCAAGAAAGAAAATTGTTTTTAACTGCATGAGTTAAGTGTAAGTTTGCCCTATTGGTTATTGTAATGACTTTCAAGGAGTTGTACCCCCCAAAAAAGTTGAAGAGGCAGAAATAGTGTGATAGATCTATTAGCAAGTATAACCAAATAAGGAGTTGCTACTGAGGCTAGTCAAGTACAACCACCAACTCATAGCAGTTGGCTCCTTGGTTTGAAGGTTCAGGATCATGGTCTCATGAAGCATTCTAGTAACTTGGCCTCATAATGTGTTTAGAACTCCCGTGCTTCCTCCCAGCTCACTAGGTGGTGCCTAGGTCCCTGAAAGCTTGAAAGTAAGCCATCACGGCTCAGCAATCGGTCCCTGTTCACCCGGAGCATCAAGGGAGAAGAAGACTCAGATCGAGGAGAGGAATACAGAATACTCAATGGCTCCCAGCTACCATTACTGGGGTTTGATGAAAGTTTCCACAGCAGAGTCCTGATCAAAAGTCGGGATATGTAGAGAGGATTTTCCTGACCTATATATAGACATCTTAGAACCATGGCTTATGGATGAATCTTTGAAACGATTACCCTGATATAATCTCTAAACCATAAACATACCCTGAAGTCATCCTAAAGCCAAACAACAGTTTCACTAGCAGAAATGATCTGCCTGGAGCATCAGACACTTTTAAAAACTGCATAGACTGGATCGAATTGACCACAGCAACTCACAAGATGAGATGGGAACCTGAGGGGACAGTGAGTTCATGTTAATGGGGCAGATCCACTCAGATTAGGAGAGTGAGAACAGTTGTGCTAATTAGAGAATCTCATTAATGTCATTAAATTGTACATGTAGAAATTGAATTGGTGTAGGTTTTACTGGGTATATTCTCAGCAACAATAACAAAGTACTGTATATGTCCAAATACAAGCCGATGGTGATGATGGTTGTGATGGTGGTGGAGGTGGTGGTGGTGGTGGTGATGGTGGTGGTGGTAATGGTGGTGGTGGAGGTGGTGGTGGTGGTGGTGGTGGTGGTGGTGGTGGTGGTGGTGGTGATGGTGGTGGTAGTGATGGTGGTGGTGGTGGTGGTGGTGGTGGAGGTGGTGATGGTGGTGGTGGTGGTGGTGGTGGTGGTGGTGGTGGTGGTGGTGGAGGTGGTGATGGTGGTGGTGATGGTGGTGGTGGTGATGGTGGTGGTGGTGGTGGTGGTGGTGGTGGTTGTGATGGTGGTGGTGGTGGTGATGGTGGTGGTGGTGATGGTGGTGGTGGTGGTGGTGGTGGTGGTTGTGATGGTGGTGGTAGTGGTGGTGGTGGTTGTGATGGTACTGATGGTGGTGGTGGTGGTGATGGTGGTGGTGGTGGTTGTGATGGTGGTGGTGGTGGTGGTGATGGTGGTGGTGGTGGTGATGGTGGTGGTGGTGGTGATGGTGGTGGTGGTGGTGATGGTGGTGGTGGTGATGGTGGTGGTGGTGGTGGTGATGGTGGTGGTGGTGGTGGTGGTGATGGTGGTGGTGATGTTGGTGGTGGTGATGGTGGTGGTGGTGGTTGTGATGGTGGTGGTGGTGGTGATGGTGGTGGTGGTGGTGGTGGTGGTGATAGCATGATAATGATGGTGATCAAGGTAGTGATGATGGTGTCATATGTGTGTGTGTGTGTGTGCTGGTGTATGTAACACCAGCGTCTGAAGCTATCCAGGTGGAAATTTCCAGTGGGCCAACAAGGCGGTTCCCTAGCTGAGGCACTAATGTCACGCGGGGCGCATGTTAATGCATTGCCGTTGAAGCAGATGTTGGTTAGTGCTGTTGAGGTGGTTCCATTCTTAGTGGCCCTATGGACCATCCTTACGTGTGTCCTTATGCTTCAGCCCATCGCCACAGCCACCTTGTCAATACATCTTGTTTGGGGCTTCCTCTTTTTTCCCTGCCCCTCTTCTTTACCAAGCATGCTACCCTTCTCCAAGGACTGATCTCTCCTGACAGCGTGTTCAATGCACGTGGGATGACCTCTCACCTCCATCCCTCGAAGGAGCACTCTGGCTGCACTTCTTCCAAGACAGACTTGTTTGTCCTCTTGCCCGCCCCTGGTGCTTCCAATCTTCGCAGCACCATCACTTAAATGCATTGATGCAGCTGAAGCTACTGATAGACAAGTTCTCCTAAGGTGAATCATAGCCTCGGAGGAGAGGGGGCTGAAGATCGCTCCAGGAGAAACCAAGATATTCGGGCAGATGTTGGGAAATAGGTTCCTTTGAAAACACTAGCGACAAGGGGCTCCCCGGAATGAGGAGCCATTTCTCACTGTTCCCTGCTGGGGACATGCACCGAGACGAGACACGAGGGCCAGCCTTTGGCCACTGGAGGCCATGCTGGCTGTTGGTGCATGGAAGTGTCAAGGGACCCCAATCTGGAAGCTTGGGGGTTTCACCAGGGATAAAGTGGGGTCCACAGGGCTGACAGTTTCTCAAGAAAGTGGCGTTGATGAGCAAGTGGAAGAGAGAAAGAGGAGAGTGAGCACAGAGGCCATTTCATACTGGCCCACTTCTGCTGTTTGCCCTTTTGAGTGAGCGTAGGTCCCAAACTAACACGCTAAAGGAGCTGTCACACTCCGGTGACACTTTAGTCCTCACATTATGCTAGGGTCCAATTTCCTCCCATTGGGTCTTTCTACAGAGTATTGACTCTCTTCGGGATTTTGTTTGTTATTACGTATTCTTTTTATAGCTGATGCCCCTTACTTGAGAACGGGTTGCTGAACGGGTACTGTCATAGGCATATGACTGATAAATTGATGTCACTCGGTAATTATATTTTATAGTGTATTTCCACCTACTATTAAATATAGTTATTTATTTAGAACTGGAATGTTTTGAAAGGTACTTAGAACAGTACCTATTTATTTTATGAGACAGCAGAATGTCCCTCAATGGTCTAAAATACTAGATTCCTTCATCATTCTGGGGATACATGATTACCACACTTTGAAATACGTATGATAGTAATTTCACTGCATTAAAGAGAATGTGGTATTTTAATAAATATCATTTTTGCCTAGAGAGAAAGTATAATGCCTCTAAAGTGGCAGGGAGCAAGACTTGATGGATCCAGAGCTGGAGGCCGAGCCTAAAAGCCAAGTGTGTTGACTGCATTTGCCTTCTATATTGGGCCATAGGTCGAAGCAAAGTTTCTTTGCAAACTTGAATTTCCACGTTTAGATTATCCACAAGGGCTGGCCTCACACTACCCTCCAGCTAGGTAGGTGATGCTGGCACGGAGTCCCATTGGTGGAATGGGGAGAAGATGGGGTTGGTATGATGGGTCAGCGTTTGTGATTGGAGCTTATCCTGTTGCAGCAGCCATGCTGGGGTGAAGGGGAGCCCAGCACCTTGTGTCTGCGGACCGGACCGTGCTGATGCATTAACCCGAGCTGTACCTTCTGGGGAGCGTGCAGGCTGGCCTTGGGTGTGCTCACCACCAGGTGGGCCTTCCTGGCGAGGGGACACCATGCCTCCTGGAGCCACAAGCTCTGAGGAAGCAGGGAGCACCTGGCTCCCTGTGTGGCTTTTTGTTAAAACATCAAGAACTCATTCATGCAGTGGAAGCTGGCACAGAGGCAAGCTGAGGCTGATGCTGGAGCATGGTGAGAATTCCACCACAGAGCCCTCTGCTGTGCTGTTAACCAGCTAAGCCATGGGAAATACACTCTGTCTTCCTTATTCAATGTCCAATTTTCATATGCACATGAGGGGATTGAAAATGGGTCATGACATTGGACATTGAACAGGAAAACTGAAGAAGAATCAGTGCATTTGAATGGTGGTGCTGGACTGCCAAAAGAACAGACAAATTGTCTTGGAAGAAATACAGCCAGAATGCTCCTTAAGGCAAGGATGGAGACACTTCATCTTACAGACCTTGGACGGGTTGTCAGAGAGACCAGTCCTTGGAGAAGCACAGCATGATTGGTAAATTGGAGGAGCCAAAAAGAGGAAGACCCTCAACGAGATGGATGGACACAGTGGCTGCAATGATGGGCCCAGGCAGGGGAAGAGTTGTGAGAACGGCATAGGACCGGGCAGTGTTTTGTCCCGTTGTGTGTGCACAGGGTCACTATGGGTCAGAACGGACTCAATGGCACCTAACAACAACAACATGCTGTGTTTCATTTGAGGAGAGCAGGCAGGACATCCTGTTGCTGTCTGCAGTGATGCTGGGAGGAGGGGCTCCAGCTGTGTCCATTTTGCCTGATGTGGCTGTGATGGCCAATCTGACCAATGGCCCAGGGAGCCAGCTACTGCCTACTCAGCTGGAGGGATGCTAATGAGCTGACTAATCACACCAGGAACACTGCAGGGGCAGCTCATGCTCCTATCTGTCTTCTCCAGCTGGGAGGTGGTTGGTCTGGGCAGGTGTGGTGTGCAGGGGAGCACCAGGGAAGGGACAGGGACAGGGTCTAGGTGGCCTCGCTCAGTGGGCCCCCAGTGTTGGCAGTGCTGTGCTCTGCCTGCCTTTGTCTTGGGTCTGTCTGGTAGATTGCTCGTTGATACAGTCTTTAAACACACAGTTATTTGGGTTCAAGAAAATGGGAGGGTTGTGCAGTACAGGAAGAAATTACCGAGTAGGAGACACACTACATCATAAAGATGTTATTTTTTTAGATGTTAAAATATGAAACTATAAGAAAAATGTTTTATGTGGCCAACAATGGTCTTTTCCATTGCCTCGTGTCCAAGGGAGACTTTGTCCCGTGCTCTTTGGACAAGTGATCCTTGGGGAAGAACACCAGGATCGACAAATCACAGAGCAGCGACACAAAGAGAAAGATGGAGGGACACGGTGGCGATGGGGCATGGCCGTGTGTCGTTCTGTTGTGCACAGGGCCACTGAGTTGGTGCTGACCTGACTACAGCGCCCAACAACAGTGGCAGACACATTCAGTATACAAGAGAAGCCGGAGGGTGGGTGCATTTTGAATTCTTAGATTCTCCGGCGGTAACTCAGACTCATAGCTGCCCCATGTAAAACAGAACAAACACTGCCCTGTCCAGCAGCACAGACTGCAAAAAAAAAAAAAAAAAAAGAATTGAGGGCTGCAACTAGAATGCTCCTTAGAAGCCATGATGGGGAGGCCACAACCTGCTCCCTTCGGACAGGTCATCAGGAAAGACCAATCTGGGAGCAGAACGTTGTGTTTGGGGAACTGAGCTGGACAGACAGACTAGCCACAGCAGTGGTCTCAAACACAGTGCCATGGTTTGAGTGGTGTCACCTTCCCCCCAAAATGTGTCAACTTGGCTAAGCCTTGATTCTCAGTCTTATGTGGTTATCCTCCATTCTGTGGTCGGACGTAATTATCCTCTGTGTTGTCAATCCCCACCTCTAGGCTGTTAATGAGGCAGGATACAATCTCTAGGGTTAGGCTGAATCTTGAGTCAATGTCTTTTCAATACATTGTTGTTGTTGTTGTTGTCGTCGTCATCATCAGGTGCCTTCCTGTTGGTCCCGACCCACAGTGACCCCCTGCACAACAGAAGGAAACACTGCCCAGTCCCGCACCATCCTCACAATGGTTCTTAGGACTGGGCCCATGGTTGTAGCCCTTGTGTCAGCCCACCTCGTTGGGGCCTTCCTCCTTCTCGCTGCCCCTCTGCTTCCATGAGAACGGCGCAGGCCTGAGCAGTGTTTCTTTCCAACTCCATGGCGCCTATCAACCACAGCTACTTTCCAAGCCTGATGTCCATCTTCAGGGACTGGTCTCTCCCGACAATGTGTCCAAAGTCTATGAGCTGCAGTCTCTCCATCCTTGCCTCCCAGAGGCAGCCTCCTCGCTGTACTTCTTACAAAACAGATTTTTTTTTTTTGGCAGTCTATGGTACTTTCAATATCTTCTCCAGCACCGTAATTCAAATGCATGGATTCTTTTCCAGTCTTCCGTATTCAATGTCCAACTTTCACATGCATAGGAGGTGATAGAAAATACCAAGGCTTGGGTCGGGAACACCTAAATCCTCGGGTTGAAAAAACAACAACGTGCTTTTCAAAACTTTAAAGAGGTCTCCTGCAGCAGATTTACCCACTCCCATGTGTCCTTTGATCTCTGTAACTGCTGCTTCCAGGGATTCGACTGTGGATCCAAACAAGACAAAATCCTGGCAAGTTCAACCTTTTCTCCATCTATCATGATTGTTACCTATTTATCTAGTTGTGAAGATTCTTGTTTACGTTACACTGAGCTGTAATCCATTCTGAAGGCTGCAATCCTTGATCAGTGACTGCTTCAAGTCCTCTTCACTTTCGGCAAGAAGGTCGCGTCATCTGCATGTGACAGAACCCTAATAAGCCTTCCTCTGATACGAACACAGCATGCATTCTGCTTCACACGTTCCAGCTGCTCAGCAGTCAAGCTGAATAAATGTGGTGAGAGGATACAGCACTAACGTGCACCTCTCCTGAATAGAAGCCGTGCAGGATGCCCTTGTTCTGGTCACACAATTTACTCTTGATCCGTGGACAAGTTCTGCATGAAAACAATCGAGAGTTCTGGAATTCCCATTCTTCTCGAGATTGTCCATAGTTTGTTATGATCCACATAGTCAAATACCTTGGTGTGTTAGTCTGGATAGACTAGGGGAAAATATCCATAAACACACAAATGTGTATGAGAGAGAGTTTTGCATAAAGGGTAATTGTCCATTAAGAAAGCATCCCATGGATGTGCTTTATACAATTGATGTATGTATATGTATGGATGGTGATAAGAGTTGTATGAGTCCCTAATAAAATGTAAAAAAAGAAAAGAGGAGAAAAAAAGTGATTGGGGCAAAGACTGTACAGATGTGCTTTATACAATTGATGTATGTATATGTATGAACTGTGATAAGAATTGTATGAGCCCCTAATAAATTGTTAAAATTAAAAAATAAATAAATAAATAAAGATAAGAAAGCATCCCAACCCAGTCCAGTCCAACCCCATAAATCTGATATTAGCCCATATGTCTGATACCAATCAATAAAGCCCCCTTCAGGCTCGTGAAACACGCGCAATGACACCGAGTGATCCCGGGCCAGTGAACACAGTGGTTTTGTACGCACCTCGGCATCGGTAGGGTCTCCACGTTGCTTCTCCAGTTCCTGTGGCACAGTGTAGCGCCATGTGTCTTGTCAGTAGGGATGAGAGCATTATAGAACTTCCTTGCAAGACATTGAGCCAACTCACAAGAAACAAACATTTTAGAGAAGAAATAAAGTGTGACATTGGGGCCCAGTCAAGAAGTTGAATCATCGCCAAGAATCAACAGATGGTCCAAGGAGCCACCACAAAAGTGTGGGGAACCCTGATAAGACTTGGCTGAACCTGACCGATGACAAAAAGCCAGCCAAGCCACTTAAAGTGTGGAGAAACCCGATAAGACTTGACTGGGACAGTGAAAACATCAAAGAGCCAGCCAAGCTGTCCATAAAAACCCAGATAGAGACACTGACTTTTCAGAGAGCTAGGAACCAAGGAGACATCAACTCCAGCTCCCCAACCCTACCCGGGGTGAGTCCACCGATGAAGGCAATGCTTTTTGGGACTATGACGCTAGAATGATGTGTGTGAAGAGTGCTGTTATTGTGCCCTTATGCTCACACTTGCCCCAATACTCCTATCCTTAGTAGTTTGAGTTATTTTTAGATTGTTTGATGTGTGTTTTCAATGAATAAACCGAGCATTCGAAAATGTCTAAGAATGTTAAGTAATTATGTGCCACTCATGACAAGTAGGGCATCTCCAAGGGAGTGAGCAGTCTCTCCCACCTCCAAGGAGGAAAAACCAGATTTCCCAGAATCTTCAGGAGAAAGCCATGCCTACACAGAGTTCCTCATTGGCTATGACCTGATTGACAGACTAGATTCCACCCCTTCACTCTTAATCCTCGCAAGTCCCAAATTGACACCAGGTTATGTAACTACCACACTTGGTATAGTCAATAAAACACTAAAAAACATCTCTCTGGTATGCTCTGCTTTCAGCCGAGATCCATCTGACATCAGGATCTGACGCCCATTCTACACCCTCTTCTGAATCCAGCTGGGATTTGTCAATGTATTACTACAACCGTTGGTGGATGATCTTCAGAAAAACTTTATTTGCTTGTGATAGCAGTGATATTTTCCATAGTTTGAGCATTCTGTTGGGTCACCTTTCTTTGGAATGGGTGCAAATATGGATCTCTTCCAGTCAGTTGGCCAAGTAGCTGTCTTCCAAGCTTCCTGGCACAGGCGAGGGAGTATTTCCAGTGCTTTGTCAGCTTGATGGAACATTTCCTTCAGTATCCCATACATTCCTGGAGCCTTGCTTTTGGTGGATGCTTTCAGTGCAGCTTGAACGTCTTCCTGCAGCACCTCTGGTTCTTGCTCATATGCTACCTCCTGAGATGATGAAATGTCAATTAGTTCTTTTTGATACAGTGACTGTGTGTTCTTTCCTTATCTTTTGATGCTTCCTGTATCATTTAATATTTTGTCCATAGAATCCTTCAAGATTGCAACTCGAGGCTTGAATTTTTTCTTGAGTTCTTTTAGTTCAATATATGCTGATCATGTTCTTCCTTTTTGTTTTTCTTACTCTAAATCTTTACACATTTCATTATAATATTTGTGATCATGGTATCTCCCCTGCCATGTAAGTGTAATTTCATTATAATATTTGACCTGGTCTTTTTGAGCTTCCCTTTGAAATTTTCTGTTCAGCTCTCTGACTCCATCATTTCTCCCATCTGTTTTAGCTACTGTAAGATTTGGAGCAAGTTTCACACTTTGATCTTTTCTCCCTCTCCTGTCTTTTTAATGACCTCTTCTTGCCGTCATGAGGGATGTTCTTGATGTCCTCCCACAGCTCAGAGGTCTCTGTCATTAGTGTTTAGTGCTTCAAATCTGTTCTTGAGATCTTCTTGAAATTCAGGTGGAACAAACATGTATTTTTGCTCTCATAGATTTGTTTAGATTTTTCTCAGCTTCAACCTGAACTTGTACATTGGCAGTTGAAGGTCTGCTCCACAGTGGGCCTCTGGCCTGGTTCAGTTTTTGGTGTGAGCTTCCCCATCATCTCTTCCCAATGAGGTAGTCGGTTTGATTTCTGTGTATTCCACCTGGAGAATTACACGTTTCCCCCCAAAAAAAGGTATTTGTGATAATGAAGGGGCTGATCTTGCAAAATTCCATAATGAAATCTCCAGCTTCATTTCTATCACCAAGCCTTATTTCTAACCATGGCTCCTCCATCTTCATTTCCAGGTTTTGCATTCCAATCATCAATAATTGTCAATGCATATTGATTGCATGTTTAAGCAAGTTCAGACTGAAGATGTTGTTAGACTCCTACAGTTTTTTCACCACTATCTTTAGGGGTTGGGGTGTAAATTTGAATAATAGTTGACTTGACTGAATTTCTTAGTATACAGGTAGATATTATCTACCACAGACAACACTGGACTTCAAGATGGGTGCTGAAATGTCCTTTAGGAGGATAAATGTGACGCCATTTCTCTTGACCCTGCCACTGCAGACATAATAAACCATATGACTCTTCAATTCAAGATGGCCCATACCTGTCCATTTCACCTCACTAACACCTGGGATACCTGTCCATTTCACCTCACTAACACCTGGGATGTTTATCTTTATGCATTCCATTTCATTTTTGACAATGTCCAATTTTCCTAGATTCACAATTTGTGCACTTCAAGTTCTGATATCAGTTGGTGTGTGCAGATTTCCTCCCCATTTTGAGGCGTGCCCCATCAGCAGGTGAAGCTCCTGTGTCCTTGTGCTCCAGGCCTTTAGGAGGGCAGCTCTTCCTCAGTCATAGTCTGCGTGCCTTCTGACCTGAGGGGCTCCTTCTGGCACTGTCTCTGACAGTGTGCTGCGTCTATTCTTGAGGTCTTCAGTGGCTGACAATGTTTCAACACCGTCCTTGAGAGTTTGCTCGGGAGCGGACAACCTCTTCCTTCCTTGGATTCTGGTTTTAGTCTGGAAGCTGTCTTGAAACCTGTCGTCAAAGGGAAGTGGAAGGAGGGGGGAGGGCCCTGAGGGGGGGGCAAGTCAAAGAGGAAGGGGGGAGGGCCAAGTCATAGAGGAGGGAAGGGGGAGGGCCAAGCAAAAAAGAAGGGAGGGTGGAGGGCCTAGATGGCAGGAGAACCTGGGCCTCAAACAGTGTGCACATGTGTGTGCATCTGAATGCTCATGGGTGTGCCCAGCAAGTTTGTGAAATATCAGTGGTTTGTGAAATATCAGTGACATGGCTTCCAGAATCACACAAGTCACCACAGCATGGCACACAGACGGACAAGTGGTGGCCCTTTTGATATAAAAAAGTTTGAATGAGTGAGCAGAGGTCAGGGGCCCCTACTCCCACTAAGAAAGAAGATCTAGGCTCAAAACACATCCTTTAGACCCAGGGTCCCTCTGTAGAGTGTGCCTCCTAGATCAGATTAGGGAAAGACGGAGGCCAAGATGCGTGCGAGTTTCTAAGGGACCCCACGCACCCAGCTGCTGGAAGGGACAAGGTCCTCCCACTGACCCTGTGAGCCAGCACAAGAACTCCTCTGGAGCAGGCATGCGCACTTGGACATCTAGCCTCTTAGACTACAAGAAAGGCAGCAATGTCTGCTTGTTAAAGGCGCACACCTGTGTTCGTGTTGTTACCGCCGTGCTAGATACTGAGACCTTGCATCAGCAACGATGAAGGTGGGCAGGAGTGGACAGCACTTCACTCTCTTGTGAGGTCACCATGAGCCAGGTCTGAGTCCTTGCTGACTGCCCATAGCAACGTATGAAACCGTAAGGTCCACTTCTGTGTGTGTGAGTGTGTCTGTGTGTGTGTGTTTGTGTGTGTGTCTGTGTGTGAGTGCATGTCTGTGTATGTGAGTGTGTGTGTGAGAGAGTATGTGTGTGTGCCTGTGTTTGTGTGTATGAGTGTGTGCCTGTGTGTGTGAGTGTGTGTCTGTGTGTATGTGAGTGTGTGTGTGCAAGAGTGTGTGTGCGAGAGTGTGTGTGAGTGTGTGTCTGTGTGCAAGAGACTTGTGTGTCTGTGTGAGTGTGTGTGCAAGAGAGTGTATATGAGTGTGTCTATGTGAGTGTGTGTGTACGAGAGTGTGTCAGTGTGTGCCTGTGTTTGTGTGTGTATGTGAGTGTGTGTGTGAGAGTGTGTGTGAGTGTGTATCTGTGTGTATGTGAGTGTGTGTGCGAGAGAGTATTGTGAGGGTGTGTCTGTGTGTGCCTGTGTTTGTGTGTGTCTGTGTGAGTGTGTGTGTGAGAGTGTGTGTGCCTGTGTTTGTGTGTGTCTGTGTGTGAGTGTGTGTGTGAGAGTGTGTGAGTGTGTCTATGTGAGTGTGTGTGAGAGTGTGTATGCCTGTGTTTGTGTGTGTCTGTGTGTGTGTGCGAGAGTGTGTGTGAGTGTGTGTCTGTGTGTGCCTGTGTTTGTGTGTCTGAGTTTGTGTCTGTGTGTGCACGAGTGTGTGTGTGCCTGTGTGAGTGTGTGAGTGTGTGCCTGTGTTTGTGTGTGTCTGTGTGTGAGAGTGTGTGTCTGTGAGAGTGTGTGTGTGAGTGTGTGTGTGTCTGTGTGTGAGTGTGTGTGAGAGAGTGTGTGTGTCTGTGTGTGAGTGTGTGTGAGTGAGTGTGTGGGTGTGTCTGTGTGTGCCTGTGTTAGTGTGTGTGTCCGTGTGTGCCTGTGTTTGTGTGTGTGTCTGTGTGTGCCTGTGTTTGTGTGTGAGAGTGTGTATGTGCGCGAGTGTGTGTCTGTGTGAGTGTGTGTGTCTATGTGAGTGTGTGTGTGCGAGTCAGTGTGTGTCTGTGTGTGCCTGTGTTTGTGTGTGTCTGTGCGAGTGTGTGTCTGAATGTGAGTGCCTGTGTTTGTGTGTGTGAGTATGTGTCTGTGTGTGCCTGTGTTTGTGTGTGAGAGTGTGTGTCTGTGTGTGTCTGTGTGAGTGTGTGTGCGTGCGAGTGTGTGTGTGAGTGTGTGTCTGTGTGTGCCTGTGTTTGTGTGTGAGAGTGTGTGTCTGTGTGTGCCTGTGTTTCTGTGTGTGTGAGTATGTGTGAGTGTGAGTGTGTGTGAGTGTGTGTGAGTGTGTGTGTGTCTGTGTGCCTGTGATTGTGTGTGAGAGTGCGTGTCTGTGTGTGCCTGTGTTTGTGTGTGTGAGTGCGTGTCTGTGTGTGCCTGTGATTGTGTGTGAGAGTACGTGTCTGTGTGTGCCTGTGTTTGTGTGTGTGTCTGTGTGAGTGTGTGTGTGCGTGAGTGTGTGTGAGTGTGTGTGTGTGTCTGTGTGTGCCTGTGTTTCTGTGTGAGAGTGCGTGTCTGTGTGCCTGTGTTTCTGTGTGTGTGCGCGCGAGTGTGTGTGAGTGTGTGTGTGCCTGTGTTTGTGTGTGAGAGTGCGTGTCTGTGTGTGCCTGTGTTTCTGTGTGTGCGCGCGCAAGTGTGTGGGTGTGTCTGTGCCTGTGTTTGTGTGCATGAGTGTGTGTGTGTGTGTATGCGCGCCTTGGCTCATTTGGCTCTGCTCTCGGCGGTATCTCCATAACTGTCAATGAATTTCGAAAGAAAGCACACAAGCAGGTTAATTACTGCAGGAAGCTGCTCAGAATGCCTCATCTGAATCGAGTGGATTTGCAATCGTTAGCCATTGTCGAGTTTCCCAGCACGGTGTGGGGCCAGCTGAGTGCTGTGCACACGCTTCCTGTAGCATTCTCCCATCCACGTGCAGGACAGACGGCAATCAGCCCCTTGGCCCTGGGTCGGTGACTTGAGCAGTGCTTTCTGGTCGGATGCTTACTCAGAGTTGGAGCCGAGGGCTGGGGAGCTGCAGCTAGAAGCGTCACCTGGCCCGCTGTTCTATTACGTCCTTGCTTCCCAGTGACCCGAGGGCTAACCCTCATCTCAGGGCCAACGAGCACAAAGAGTCTGAGCCAGGCCAGCTGCTCCCACTGAGTCATGACCATTGCCCCCACACCCCGCTCACCCGCTGATGGACGGACTCGCCAGTGAGGCAGTGTGAGAAGCACGCTCCCAGGCTGAGCTGCTGCTGGCTGCACACAGAACAGACGCTGACGGTCCTGCATCACTCTCCCGATTGTTGCAGCCAGTGTCGATCCAGGGTGCAGGATTCTGCTGGGAGCCAGCGTTGCTCTGGTCAGGTTTGTTCTGAAGCCCAATCCACTTATGATATCCTGCCCATCCAGCACACACATGTACACATGTTCACTCATGTCCTTGCACAAACATACCACACACGTGTACATAATGCATGCTCGTGTGGGGCACATGGCACATGTGTGAACATGCGTGCGTGTATGTGTGCGTGTGTGCCCATGCATGCCCATGTGGGTGTACACATGCGCATTCAGATGCACATATGTGTGCACACTGCTCAAGGCCCAGGTTCTCCTGCCATCTAGGCCCTCCTCCCTCCCTTCTTTTTTGCTTGGCCCTCCCCCTTCCTCATTGACTTGCCCTCCCCCCCTCCCTTCAGGGCTTGGCCTTCCCCCTCCTTCCATTTCCCTTTGACGACAGGAACCCATATTTCTGTGTTGACTTGTGAGGTAGGTGAGGTCTGCAGAGGGGATCACCTTTCTGTTTCCGGCAGCCTCTCAGCCTCACAAGGGCTCAGCTGTCCTCCAGCTCCTGGTGAGAATCGGCTTCCCTTCTCCTGGTTCACTCCACCACCACCACCACCACCCCCGCCTGTTCTCCCCTCCGCCCCATAGATGCCAAAGGCTGTTCCTTTTCGTGCGAAAGCCATTTCTGGCTTTGTTTGTATGAGTGCCTCGTACAGCATTTGTCAGTCTGTGCATTGCCTGATTTCATTCCGTGCACTGCCCTCCAAGTGCATCCGTGTCCAGAGGAGTCTCTCAGATTCCCCCTGATTCTTCAGCACCATATCACGTCCCACCGTGTGTCTGGCCAAAGCTGACCATCCCGTTCCACCCCCAGAGGCCACGGAAGCCACGGGTGGCACAGAGCTGTGGTGGGCAGGCAGGCAGGTGGCCTCTGTCCATGGGCCACTTCTTGCTCCTTCCTCCCCTTCTCCACGTGCCTTCTTCAGCTGAGGGCCAAAGGAGGGTTGTTTCCCACCCATCTGATCAAGCCAAGTGCACAATGAAGACAGGAGGCCTCTGCAAAGAACATACACATGCGTGAGAGACGCTCACGCACAGCGTTTCTTGCAGGTTGCCAAAGAAGTCTCGTCCCCACTCCAGACCTTTCTGCTGGCCAACTAGCCTGCCCCAGCTGGGCTGAGGTCAGTCTCTCTTCAGGTTGTCCTGTCATTAGGAAGCGCTGCTCTGTGAGCAAACACAGGGCAGGGTGGGGGCACTTCATTCACTGGATTCAGCGACATCCCAGGGTTGGTTCATTGGGCAGAATCCACACATTTAGCCATAGATCAAATCCAGTTTTCCAGAATACGCATGGGACAGCCCTCTCCCGATTCAGGCCCAGGGGCTGGAAGCTTAGCTCTAGAGGGGCAACTTCATGGGAGACAGGAAGCTCGTTGGTTTCTACCACGTCATATCTGAAATTTCATTGCTGCGTGAATGGTTCCCTTTCGAACCTTGATCTCCAGGGTGCCCATCGCCTGAAAGTCCTTTGCCCTGTGGATTTGCAACAGCAGCCTCCAGCTGCTGGCACTCAGCAATGCCATGCCCACTGGGCAGGGCAGGGGCAGCCCCCCTCAGTGCCTTCCCACTGGTCAGGAGTGGAGGTGGAGGCGAGAGTTGGTGGCTGCATAAATCCCGCACCGTGCCCCCCTTGGGTCCCTCAGCTCCCCACAACAGGGGTCGTATCTTCGTCCGTGGAGTGCCCACTCTCTGCTGTTCCGTGGTCTCTGGCCTCCCTGACCAGGCCCTGCCTGCTCCTCTCTGCACTGGGACTCCGGAGCATGGGTGACACCAGGGTTGACCAGACACATGGCAATGACGGCCAGATGCACGTCTCTGGGGCAGGGCACTGTGTGTGTGGACATGAGGGCACAGGCCAGTCACATGCATGTGCACCTGTAAGCACAGAGCAGGACTGGGGACTGGGCAATAACCGCTGTGCCAGGCCTGTGCCACCCACGGGTCATCTGCCCAGACTGGGGTAGCCTGGAGACAAATTGCTTCCTCCTCCACGTCTCCTGACACCAAAGCTGAAGGATGCTACTGGGCGGCTCTTCAGGCCATTCAATCTAATGGTCCTTGAAATTAAAACACACATGCAATTTACAGCTAAATAAATAATTCATTATCCGACTATTTTCAAAACAATCTAAGTGGAGCAGTTGCTTGTGCTCACCAAGAACGTGCCTTGGTGAAGAGGTGCAGCATTCATAGACTGTACTGCGCTCTGCCACGCGCGGCGCCCGTGTGCAGTCTGCACGCCAGGCAGGTCTCTCTCTGCTTGCTTTCCTCTGACGGGGAGGTGGCGAGCTGCCCTCAGCCCCGCCAAATCCTCCCTGCATCGGCTGCTGCACTGGGGGCCAGGCTCAGCCGGCTTTGATCTGAAAGGTAACCACCCAGGACAGGGAGCAGGTCTCTGCTGCTTGGGAGATGCATGGAAAGTGGAGGTTGGGGAGTGGGACAGTATCAGTCTGGACATCATCACAGGGCTCCCTCCTAGAAACAAGGATTCAACACCACAACTTTCCCTGGCAGCACCATCCAGCCCAGATGACCAGGGAAGCCACCTTGGAAGAACACCACACTGCGGAGGGCTGGAAGGACAGCCCCTCCAAGAAGTCTGGGCATCCACAGGACCACGATGCAGCAGAGGGTCGGGTGTTAGCTGGTCTAAGGTAGTCTGCCTACCCAAATGCCCCCTCTAGATTTACATGTTGTTTCTCAGCATCACAGAGCAAAGGCAGACTTTCCTCCTAACCTGACAGCAGGGCCCCAGGGCCAGGGCTAGGAAGACTCCCACCCAATCTCGCCCACAGCAGGGATATCATCTGGGCATACGGGGTATCGTGAGGGCATATGGGGGTCATTATTAAGGTGAGGAAAGACCCCCAAAGTCCTGCCCAGGGATTATCATCAAGGTACCAGGGTCATCATCAGGGTATAGGGGCCATCATTGGGGTACAGGGGCCATCTTTGGGGTACAGGGGTCATCATCAGGGTACAGGGGTCATCACTGGGGTACAAGGATCATCATCAGGGTACAGGGGCCATCATTGGGGTACAGGGGTTATCATCAGGGTACAGGGGTCATCATCAGGGTACCAGGGTCATCATTAGGGTACAGGGGCCATCATTGGGGTACAGGGGTTCTCATCAGGGTACAAGGGTCATCATCGGGGTATTAGGGTCATCATTGGTGTACAAGATCATTATCTGGGTACAGGGGTCATCATTGGGGTACAGGGGTTATCATCAGTGTCCAGGGGTCATCATCGGGGTAGAGAGGGGTCATTATTGGGGTATAGGGTTTGTGATAGTTAAGGTTTATTGTGTCAACCTGGCCAATAAACACATGTGGGATTATCTGAAGGGTGGAGAGATAAATGGCTCAGTGAACCTCGCCTTTCTTGTTCTCTGGTCTCTTGTTCTCTGATGTTCAGACCAGGGTGCAGCTGCCATAGCTAGTTCCCTGCTTCAGCTGGCAAGGCTCACTTCCTGCGAGACAGCCCTGAGGAGAAGCCACATGGACCTGCCCTGATGCAGCCCTGGGTGCTGGAGAAGCTGCATGGAGACCCCTGCCAGCACTGAGATGCTTACATGCTCACTGATTAGGCTTTCCTCCTGCATTCAGTGTTATTTTGTGTGTTTTATAAGTTTGAGGAGGACTTTGTAGATCGGTGTCAGACATATGGGCTAATGTCGGACTTATTGGCTTGGACTAGACTGGGCTGGGATGCTTTCTTAATGTACACTTACCTTTTATATAAAACTATCTTCGAAAAGCCATTGAGGCAGCAACTGAACCAACCCCTCTCATCCAGGGCCCTCCTCTTTCTTGCCGCCCCTCCACTTTAAAAACATGATATCCTTCTCCAGGGACTGCTCTCTCCTGACGATATGTCCAAATATGTAATGCAAAGTGATTCCATGCACAACAGATATTTATGTTGTTTTAAAATTAATCTATAGTCGGGGACTTCCGGGAAGATGGCGACGGAGTGACACACACCAGAGGGACTCCGCAGAATCCAGCCCAGGAGAGTTGCTCAGAGTGAAATTCAACGCCACTGGATCGCAGGAGGTGCATCATAAAGATAAGTAGGCACAGATCCACGGGGTCTTGAGGGGCTGGGGGCTTTTGGCTTACCTCAGTGGAAGCCGGCTGGGGCTCGACCCTAGTCCAGTTGCCGGATCTGCCCAAGCCGGGACCATTTGGAGCCTGTAGCAGGGCTTGGTCTCAGCACAGCCACAGTTTTTCCCTATCTGCCTCAGGGCAGGAACGGGACGCTTGCGGCTCCACCGGCAGGGATTGGGGTTCATCTACATTGTTGCTTCTGTTTGTGTCTCTGCTTTATATTCCCACACAGCCTTGGAGGGCTGCGCAGGGGCTTTTTCAAGGCACAGCCGCAGCCGCAGCCGCGCCGCGTGGTCTAAGCAGGGAATAAACCCAAACCCCCACAGCTCCATAGGCAGGGATCAAGCTTCAGCTACACGGCGGCGTCTGTTAACATCTCTGCTCTCTGTCCCCCCATTTCTCTGGGGGCGGCTCAGCAGTTTTCTTGCGACCCTTCTTGGGGCTCAGCTGCGAACTACCGCTGGGGCTTGGGGCAGGGAGTAAGCCCTTGTAGATCCACAGGCAGGGAGTGGGACTCAGCTACATAGTTTCTTTTGCTTCCCTCGCTTCCCTGTACCCCTGCACAGTCTAGTCTCACTTTTTGATTTTTCTCACCCCCCTTGTTCCTGCCCTGCTCTCTCACACTCCATTGCGGACTTACGGGGCACTCCCATTGCCCTAGGGCATTTGCGCCTGGGTCACACCCAGCTAGGTGAGCTCCACCCTGCATAGATAGCCCAAGGCTAGGGTAAGGCCTGCTTGCTCTCCAGGGGATACTCCTCAGACTTCTCACCAGGGAGTTCCTGCCTGTGTACCTGGGGACATAAGGCAGCTCAGCCAACACTTATCAATATTCAAATCAATAGCGAGAACTTCAGCCCAGCCTCTGCAACACTGGTGCAGGCAGTCGATCTGCCATCTGGGGCACTCCCCTGATAGGGAAGCCACAGGAAGATAAAGTGGTAGGTTAATCCCATAGCAAAATCAGCTGTAGGCAGATCGAAGAAGAATTCCTATAAGTCTTCCAGAGAGAGACTAGAAAATGGCACCTGGTCCCTCAAAAACAACTCAACGCAAACAGCCATCACCCCCAATGACCTCAATGAAAAAACAGGAGAAACAAAAGGCAAAGGAAGAAGATGTCCTGAACATAACAACATACATAGAAGAAGCAGACATTGAGATGCCATACAAAGAAGCTCTCAGAATGGTGCTTGGAGCGATGCAGAATATGAGGGAAACACTACAGAAAAAGGATGAAATGATAGAGGAGATAAAAGACACATACCAAAGGAAAATACAGGAGCTTGAGGAGCAGGTAACGAAAAACAATAGCAGAATCATGTTCCTTGAGAATCGATTGGAGGAATCAGAGAACCGCATCAGTGGCGTGGAGGACAGCCAAGCAGACTTTAATAAACGTGAACAAAAATCTAATAAGAGCATCAGAGAAGCCGAAGAAAACCTAAGAGCTATGTCTGATGCTATGAAGCGGAACAACATTAGAATTATTGGCCTACCGGAGGAAGACACAACAAAGAAGTCATCTGCAACAATAGCGAGAGAATTCTTGGAGGAAAACTTCCCCAGCCTAATGAATAAAAACCAAGCAACCATCCAGGAGGCTGAAAGAACACCAGCACGACGGGACCCCAAGAAGAAGTCACCAAGGCACATAATAGTTAAACTTTCAAACTTTGAGGAAAAGGAGAAAATCATGAGAGCAGCTAGGGAAAAGCAAGCAATCACATATAAAGGTTCTCACATAAGGATATGCTCAGACCTATCAGCAGAAACTATGAAAAAAAGGAGAGAGTGGAGTAACATATTCCAAAAATTGAAAGAAAACAATGCAAATCCAAGAATACTCTACCCAGCCAAATTATCGATCAAGATCGATGGAGAAGTAAAAGTCTTCCCAGACAAGGAAAAACTCAAAAAATACGTTACAACAAACCCAGCCTTACAAAAGATCCTCGCCGACTCAGTATGGGCAGAAGAACAACCCTCACCAAGCACAAATAAGAGACCAGCACATAGAACAACCTCACCCAGAGCACAACAAAGAGAAAACAGACCCCAAGATAGCAATGGCTTAAGGATGGAAAGAAGTCAAGAATGATACACACACTAATGAGAAAGGAAAGTAGGAAAACTCCCAACACAAAAAGTATAAAATGGCATCACAGAGTCCGCACATGGAGATAATAACCCTGAATATCAATGGCCTGAACTCAGGCATTAAAAGACTGAGACTAGCAGAATGGCTTAGAAAACACAACCCATCAATTTGCTGCCTACAGGAGACACATCTCAAGGCTACAGACAAAAATAGGCTGAGAATCAAAGGCTGGAGAAGGACCTACCAAGCAAACAGCAATACAAAAAAAGCAGGGGTTGCAATCCTTATCTCGGATAAAATTGACCTCAAAGTGCAAACCATAAAAAGAGATAAGGAGGGACACTATATAATGCTCAAGGGAATGATAGACAATGAACCACTAAGCATTGTAAACATATATTCCCCGAATGAGAGACCAGCTCAATACGTGAACCAAACACTCCAAAAGATTAAGAAAGAAATCACAGACTCGACAATTATACTGGGCGACTTCAACACACCACTCACTGAGAAAGATAGATCACAGGGAAAGAAACTCAACAAGGAGACTAGAGAGCTAAACTCCACAATTAGACAATTTGACCTAATAGATATTTACAGAGCTTTTCATCCAAATACAAAAAATTTCACATTCTTTTCAAGTCCCCATGGTACATATTCGAAGATAGACCACATGCTGGGGCATAAGGCAAATCTACATAAATTTAAGCACATTGAAATAATACAGACCTCTCTCTCTGACCACTGTGCCATAAGACTGGAAATCAACAAAAGGAAGACAAAGAAAATAAGAGCAAATAATTGGAGGATGAATAACTCTCTACTGCAAAAGGAGTGCATACTGGTGCAGATCCGAGACGAAATCAGGAAATTTCTCGAAACCAACGAAAATGAGCACACGACGTACCAAAACTTATGGGACACAGCAAAGGCAGTCATCAGAGGAAGGTTCATAGCAATACAAGCACACCTGAGAAAGGAAGAGAGACTCATGACGGATACGCTGACACAAAATTTACAAAAACTAGAGCTGAGTCAGCAGGACAACCCTACTAATAGCAAAAGAAAAGAAATTATAAAAATCAGGGCTGAGATTCAGGAGAGGGAAAATAAAAAAACTATGGAAAAAATTAATATCGCTAAAAGTTGGTTCTTTGAAAAGATAAACAGGATCGATAGCAATAATAATAGTAATCTTAGTCAGATGATGATGTTTAACAATAGTATTCAGTATCACCAAATGTATTCACAGATTAAGTAAAAGGATAAAGTGTCAGAATTATCCATTGCATTTATAAGAAAGTCAAAAAGAACAAACAACAATGACCTGACCTTACTTGGTTTTTTTTTAATCTGACAGTACTATGGTTTACTCTTATAAGACAGCTATATTGATAAAAATATTTTTGTTACTGAGTTTCTGCACTTGTTTGACTGCTTTGTTTTTGGTACTTGTGATAGTAGCATAATTAGTATAATTAGCAAGCGCTCTAACTTTTCAGATACAATAATTGTGTTTACACATATTTCTATAACCACTGAAGCTCTGAACTGGGCTTGCTTTTATAAGAGAATGGATCTTGATTTCAAAAGCATATCAGAACACCCTCCCCCCACCCAACCAAAGAGCAGTGGTTCCCATGGCTGTGAGAATTATTAATTTTACACGCATTACCTCAAATATTCAGTTGCTGGATTCACACAGCGTCTCTGTGATGGTTCTATTTCTCAAAGCTAAATATTAAAGCTATTTTTCCATTCAAAAAAAAAACTATCTTCTACAGATATGGGTTTCTGTGGATTTATTTCTTTAGTGTACCCAGACTAACACAGGGGTCATCATCAGAGTATGGGTCAATGGGAACCCCTTTACCCTGGGCTGAGCTGCACTGTCCTCCTGCAGGCCTGTGCTCTGTATCCCCTTGGAGCCTGTCCCACTGTTCCCTATTCATAAAACTTCCCGAGTCCCTAGACACAGCGATCACGTCAAGTACACATGTCCCTCGCTCAGTGCTGAGGGCCCACCGCTCGCAAGGCCACTCACAGTTTGTTCAGTGCATCAGCTATGAACTCACCATAATGACTGCTGGTCTCTCAGTGACCACCATATGTGTCCAGCCGGGGTTTCTAGGGGCAGATGAGCCAACCTTTACGTCAATGGTTAATGGGTTAGAAATGAGTGCTGGGAAGTTCACAACCCAGCTACTTTCCAGGCTCAAGCTGGAGGCTCTGCCTGAGCTTAAGGAGTGTGGGCAGCTCGGGCTCCAGCCACATTTTCCCAATCAGCTTCGGTCCCAAAACCGAGGCCTGCAGAGGCCTGTGCCTGAGGTACAGGTGGCTCTAGAAGGTGGAGAAGACATGTTGTGATGGTGTGGTCTTACTGCTATGAAATCCAGCTGGGGGGTGGCCTGTGTCCATGACTTGTTTTGACGGCAGCTCCTCTGTTGTGATGGTCTGAAGGTCACTCTGGGCCTGGGTCATTGGCACTCCCCCACTTATAGATGCTGGTGGGGCCTGATCTCCACCACGCTGTCCCAGACTCCATTCTCTGCCTGCTTTCAGGGACACAGACCTCCTTGTTTGCAGTCCTGACCGCAAAACCTCAGCTGACTCTTTGCCTCCACGAAGCTGGACTTCCGGTGCCCCACAGTCCTGAGAGGCTAGCAGGACAGTCTCACAGGCTTCAGACGCGTTGTCAAGAGAGGTCAGTCCCCGGAGAAGAACGCCATGCCTGGTGAAGTGTAGGAACTGTGAAAAAGAGGAGGGCTATCGACAAGATAGATGGACACAATGGCTGCAGTCATGGGCTGAGGCACAAGACTCACGGTGAGGACAGCACAGGACCGGGCAGTGTTCCCTTCTGATGTGCACAGGGCCATGAGGGTGGCACCCAACGACACCGATGTTGTAGTGGCTTGGGGGCTGGGCTGCTGACTGGGCGGCCCCCAACGGCACCAATGTTGTAGTGGCTTGGGGGCTGGGCTGCTGACTGACAGACAGCAGTTGGAGCCCACCGGTCACTCCGAGGGAGAAGGACAGGCTGTCTGCCCCTGTATAGATGTACAGCCTTGGAGACCCACAGGGGTGGTTCTACTTGGTCCCATGGCGTTGCTGTGTCCGGAATGGAGTGGAGTTGAGTGAGGATGTCCCAGAGCCAGGCCTGGAGGAGAGGGTGCCAGTCTTCCCGTGAGGGAGCTGAGCACACCCATGCAGAGCTACAGCTGCTCCGCCCTTGAAGGTGGCATTCCCAGGGGAGGACAGGAAAGGCCTCCGTGAAGAACCCATCGGCAGGGGGTGCTCTCCGTCTTCCCCGTGAAGACACCGTTCCCTGGTGGGTTTCAACAGCAGGGGTTTCCAGCCGGGGTTCACCAGCTGCAGGGACATCCTGCTGGTGGTGTAACAAGCCTGGGTCTCTGTCCCCGTGGTCCCCAGCATTTCCACCGTGTGTCCTGTATGGCTCTGTTGGTGGTGGTGCGGCTGCCCCATCATTCCCTACCAGACCACAGGAGGAAACACCGCCCGGTCCTGTGCCGTCCTCACAAATGGTTTGTCTGAGGCCCCAGCTGCCCTCTCCTGAGGGCCTGCCTCTTCTTCCCTGCCCCTTGGCTTTACCAGCAGTGATGTGCCTCTCCTGATCACATGTCCAAAAGGGGCGAGAGAAGTCTCACCGTCCTCACTTCTCGGAAGCACTGCGGCTCTGCTTGCAGCCAGCCACTCACCCCATTGTTCCTCTTTTTAAAGGTCTTCCCTCCATAGTCACACAACCTTGGGTTTCTGTTATGTTTGCCTTCCTTCATTCTTTGGTTTAATCTATGAATTACACACATACACAGCCCAGAGTATCCGTGTAGGAACACGCTGCGCAGTGTGGCTTTTTAGATGCCGGTAAGTTTCATAAATGCAAACACATGCGCCATCCACCTGTTATGCAAATGATGAGACTGCTGGGGAAGTACAAGGGAGTCTGTGTTAAGTCTCCCCAACTGGAAGAGAGGCGCCTTTGAAATTGGGTTTCATAGGAAGGGACTGTTTGCATTGCGAGTGCTTTGGATTAGCGAACTGTGATATAGAATTATGATTCAGCTATTTCTAATCCTCATTACGCAAAGCCAGCTAATCTTACAACATAATAGGGTGGGGGTTTTCTCACTTTAAAATAGGAACAAAAATATTCCTCATTCTCCTGAACCCTTACTGGACACCAGACAGAATGACAGACCCAGTCTGTCAAGACAGGTGTGTGAGTGGAGCCCTAAAATCACTCCTGAAAATCGGCTGATGAGAGCCTGGTGGATCCCAAGTCTTTCCTGAAAGTTGGCTGATGAGAGCCTGGTGGATCCCAAATCACTACTGAAAATCAGCTGATGAGAGCCTGGTGGATCCCAAGTCTCTCCTGAAAATCAGCTGATGAGAACTTGGTGGATCCCAGCAGAACCTTGTCGGGCTGGTGTCCTTGCACAAACCGTCGGGGGTCATATTTGGTGACATGGAGGACCAGCGTGGCTGAAGAGATGCCAGTGAGATGGACTGTCTCTGGAGCCACGATGGACTTGGACATGCCTGAGACCTTGAAGGTGACATAGGACTGGGTAAGGCTCACTCTGTTGTCATGGTACCACAAGTTAGGGTCAACTTGATGGGGGCCACCCATCCATCTGTCTGTATGTCTATTTGTGTATTATGTCTATATTTCTATCTATGTATTCATCCACCATTCTATTATTTCTATTGCAGCTTTGAAATAGACTCATGCTTGAAAAATAGGAGAGACAATTAAAATATATGTGTTAAGTTGGGTTCTCTAGAGACACAAAATATGCACATGCATACACACACAGGCTCATGTGGTTGTCTCTCTCACTGCCATCGAGTCACTTCCAACTCCTGGTGCCCCCCTAGGGCAGGGCAGAAGTGTTCCTGTGGATTTCTGAAACTGTAACTCTTCATGGGAATAGAAAGCCTCATCTGTCCTGCCATACACAGTTGTAGGAGTTAAGTCCAGTCTGGCTCAAGTCCAAGGGTCAAGGATTCAGCTGAAGGGTCTTCTGCTGGGGCTGATGAACCAGCAAGCAGGAAGGCTAGTGGCGGCAGAGGCAAATGGGTCTCAGGCCATCAAATTCGCCCTGGGCTGCAGAGTCCAGTGAATCCCAGGGCAGCCAGCAGTATGGCAGCGGTTCAATGAGCAGGCACGGGGTCTGCACCAGCAAGAATGGGAGAAGCCTTTCCCTGGCATCTACTTAAATAGGAACAGGTCACACCCCCAGCGAAATTTGCCTCCAATTGCACCAGGGCTGTGACCTGAGGAAAGGATAGCACTCCACTCTATCGAGAAACCTCAAAGAACCAGAGGAATATTCTTTCATCGGTGCTTTACTGTGCCCTGGTTGACTCATCACTTCCTTGTGACCCTTCTCTGAGGATGTCTCATTGTCTACAGATGGGTTTTCAGTCTCTGTTCTGACCCGCCTCCTTCTCAACAATATGTTTTTGTTTGTTTGTTTGTTTGGGGTCTTCTGATGCCTGTTACCCGGTCCCGACAACACCTCATGAACACACAGGCTGGTGTACTTCTTCCATGTGGGCTTTGTTGCTTCTGAGCTGGATGACCACTTGTTTAACTTCAAGCCTTTAAGACCCCCAGATGCTATATCTTTTGATAGCCAGGCACCATCAGCTTTCTTTACCACATTTGTATGCACACATTTGTCTTCAGTGATCATATTGGGAAGGTGGGCACCCACTGATACCTGGTCCCTTCTAAACATTGTGGTCACACAGGCTGGTGTTCTTCTTCCATGTGGGCATTGATGCTTCTGAGCTAGGTGGCTGCTTGTTTATCTATAAGCCTTTAAGACCCAAGACACTATATATTTTGATAGCTGGGCACCATCAGCTTTCTTCACCGCATTTGCTTATGTATCCAGTTTGTCTTCAGCAATCATGATCACGTCAGGAGAGTGAGCATCACAGAATGCTAGTTTGTTAGAAGAAAATGTTCTTGCATTGAGGGAGGGTATGAGCAGAGGCCCAAAGTCCACCCACTACCTCAGTGAATTGCCATATAAATATATGTACCTAGGCCAATACCTCTATTTTTATGAGTTAATGTATTTACATATGTACAAACCAATGCTTGTACCTGCTAGCCATAGCTTTGCTTCCTAGATCTTTCCTCTGTTTCCTTTTACTTTTCTCCTGCCCCAACATCATGCTAGCCCTACTTCTGCCTCTTGGTACTTCCTCTCAGCTATATTGCTGTTGCTCCAACACCCTCACCCTCTATGTCCTCCTTGTTGTTGATTTTAATTCCCTAGTTGTTCCCTGTCTATGGTGTTGTTTGCTCACTGCTCCCTTCCCCGCCTTCTTCTCCCACAAGTCTCTAGTTTTTTGTTTTCGCCTTTTACCTAATTTACAATAAAATGTTTTAAAATAGTAAGTTAAAAAAAGATCAAATGATTCTTCCACATAAAGAGCTAATGAAATATTTTTTACAGAGACTAAAAATGGATAGAGAATGCAGTACTTGCAAAAAGTGTATCTGCAGCGGACTACAGAAATCATAAAATATGCCCAGACTCACCAGTGTCCTGGAAAAAGCTAAATAAAAAAGGGAAATATAACCGTTTAAACCTCAGCTTGGCAAACACTTAGTGGGTCTTAGACGCTTTAGGAAATGCAAAGTACTACAACTTGAATTTTGGGGAAGAAATCTGGAAATCGTTTCTAATGTTAAATTCATTCCAATTTTTAAAAAAACAAAATTTACTCAAAGACCCAAATGCCAATGTACACAACGAAGGGCGTTTTCAGAAGAAAATTTTCGTAGAGCCACTAAAAACAAAACAAGCATGACAACAGCCACAGGTTCGTCCACCTACGAAGGATGGAGCAATCGGTGCTCTGACTGCGACTCCCGAGGGGCCGGAAGCCCTATGTCCTGACGGTGAGCAGCCAGACAGCTTCCCTGGCTTGTCGGAGAAAGTCGAAGAGCTGAAGAAGGCGAAGAGTTGAATGCAAGGAAAATGACCTGGGCTTCACTTCGCGTCTCCTCGCTGTGTTCCATCTGGACCCCTGAGGGGGGGCGGGCCTCCCGGCGAAGAGCGCTGGCCCTTCCTTCTTCAGCAGCTCCTGGAGGGTGGGCAACGTCCAGTCTCTCGGCTGCCAGTTGAGCCTCTGACCTTCTGCCGACCTTGTATGTCAACTCCACCAAAGGAGCCCCAAGGAGGCTCCCACGGGAAGTCAGCCTCAGTGAGGCCACTGGGTGGGTCCCTGCACCGGTGTGCCTTGCCCTCAGTCACAGCTCCTGGGAAAGTGGGTAAAAGCACCGGCAGCCAGGCTACAATGTAACCCCTGTTATAATTTGTCCTAGTTTTTGTTATTTCCGTTTTCTTTTCCACTGAGCTATTTTTCTGTTTTCTTTTGCTACTGCTCTGGGTTTGGGTTTCCTGTGCCTTTGGCAGGCTGTTCTGAACGCGGAATCCTGGAGGGGTCAGTCTTGAGGGATGCTAAGTAACTAGATTCGCGGTTTCTTGGGTTTGTGACAGGGTGGCTGGATGATATGGGGAGCGATTGAACATGAGCACAAGAAAGACCAACATGCTCCGGACTTTTAAAATATGCTTCAGCGATTGAATTGTATGACATCTGAATTACATATCGATAAAACTACTAAATTGTTTCAGGTTGGTGTGGAAATGGATTAAACAATGATGGGGTTTTCCATGAAAACCCCATATTTTCATATTTGAAGCCTCCCCACCGCAATCATAAAGTATTTGAGGAGACACCTGCAGCGCATGAGGCCAGGTGCTCTGATGGGAGGGCAGGCCACCCGTCACCCACAGGGCCCTGTGACAATCAGTCTCAGGCCTGAGCCAAGGGCCTGGGGAGGGATGAGGTGTTCCCCCACCCAGTGCCATCTGAGGTCAGTGCAGACCTGCCAGCTTGCTTCCTGAAGAGGCCAGAGTGGTACTGCGGGTAGACCAGGTTTCAGGGGAGCCCCAGCAGTCTGCTCCCCAAATCCAGCCTGCAGAGTCCTGTGGATGCCAAGAGGCCCGTGCACAGAGGACCTTGGGTGGCCCTGGGCCAGGCACCTGCTGTTCTGCTGCACATAGGGTCTCTGTGGCAGCCACCAGCAGCAAGGACAGCCAAGGTGACAGCACCGGCAAGGACAGAGCATGACGATGACAGTCAGACCACAGGAAGGCCTCACTCTGAAATTCTGGGAGGAATGGCTGGAATTCGGGGGCTGCACGGGTGAGGGGCTGATCTCTTCAAATCCCACTTCTTAGGTTTCAGCTGGTAGTGTGTACACTCAGTTTGTTTGTAAAGAGGGAAAAAAATAGGCGCCATATCCAAATTCTGGGCAGGAGATTTGTGGGCAGCTCTGCCAGAGACACACGCAGGGGCAGATCTGTGGGGCAGGGTGGGGAACAGCTCTGTGGGAGCCGCAGACGGGGACAGGCTGGGGGCACAGGCCTCCGAGCTCCCTCTGTGCATCTCTGGTGACCCAGAGAGCTCAGGGCTGGACAGCGAGCAGGCTACCACAGTGGCCCTCTGGGAGAAGTCCCCAGGCTTCCCAAAAAACGAGCACCATCCTGAAGGTGCCCAGGTCTGCCTCTGGTGGAGTGGAGCCCCCTAGGGGGCACTTCTGGATACCTTGCTGGTCACAGGTGGGAGAAGCTCCGTCCCTTAGTGACTCCGTAACCTGCAGTGAGTCCCTCTCCAGATGGACTCTCCTTCCCTGTGCAGGTCAGTCTGGGCCACCCTGGGGAAGGATGTGATTACCAGTGGTCCAGTCTCTGCCTGTCCACATCTGCAGGACAACATTCCCACCCAAGGACACTCCAAACATCCCATCCTATCCAGAGGAACTCAAATACTGCTCTTGTCCCACCCACTCCTCTCCTTTCTAACCCATTTTTGTTGCACATCCTTTGGGGTCAGGTTTGGGTGGAGTGACATCTCGCTCTCCAATGATGGCTGTGTCAGCTAGGGCCCGAGTCTCAGTGGTCAGCAGCTATGTAACAGTCACCCGCGAGGAGCTCTGAGGATTGGGGTGGGGTGCAACACTCTGGATTCTGGCACAGCCCTGGCTGATGGAAGGGGAGTTCTCTATAACAATGTCTATCTCCCAAGAGATAAAAGGACAGAGAAGAGGGCAGAGAGATAGGGACCCGAGTCCAGAAAGAAAGAAGAGCCAGGTACAGAGAGCCTCCTTTGGACCCAGGACCCTAACAGGGACATCCTCCACCCCAATCAGTCTCCATTAGTGAGATGGATGCCAGGACACATGGAGGTTGCCCAGGAATGCCAGACCCACAAGGACCTGCCTCTCATCTGTGAGGAAGAGAGGAGGAGGAACAAGAGAGCCCTTCCCTGAGTAGCGCCTGAATTCGGACTCTACCCTCCCAAACGGGGATCCTAGTTGGTGAAAACCCCGCCTGTGAGCTGCTGTTGTGAGACCACCATCAGGAGCTGAGGCCAGAGTCCCAAGCCCATCCGTCAGTCCCCCCAGGAAAATGAGGGCATGGACACTGGATGCCTGCGACCTTCCCCGGCCAAGTCAGTGCCAGCAGTTGGGGTTTTGTTGGGACGCCTGTCCGCTGAATTGTACTGCGAGTACCCAGGAGAGGGGCTCGCTGTCCTGCAGTGACGCCCATAGAGCAGAGTCTGAAATCAGCTGTTTCTTACTTGAAAAGGTGCCTATGACGTGTCTGGACCTCCAAATGCGTGTGCTTTCACTCTGTGCCACAGATGGTCACAGTCACAACAAAGGTGACAGTCGATTGCCGCCCAACTCCTTCTGACGCCCGCCTCTTCCCTCACCTTGCTCCCTATTTGCTGGGGAAGCTTCTCTGAGTGCTGGTGAGTGAAATGGACATCACAATAAGCAGAGATTTTAATATATTGCACGAGCAAGCCCCGTGGTATTGCTCCCAGCTCTGCCTCGGGGATAGCTGTCTGAGAGAGAAGCTATCACAACACCTGTGATAGTTAAGGTTTATTGTGCCAACCTGGCCAATGAGCACATGTGGGATTAATTGAAGGACAGAGAGAGAAACGTCTCGGCGAGCCTCGCCTATCTGGTCTCTTATTCTCTGACTGTCGGACCAGGGTGCAGCTGCCTTAGCTAGTTCTCTGCCTCAGCTGGCAAGGCTCACTTCCTGTGAGACATCCCTGAGGAGAAGCCCCATGGGCCTAACCTATTGCAGCCCTGGGTGCTGGAGAAGCCTCATGGAGACCCCTGTCAGCACTGAGATGCTTACATGCTCACTGATTTGGCTTTCCTCCTGCAGTTGGCCTCATTGCGTGTGTTTTGAGTTTGAGGAGGACTTTGTAGATCTGTGTCAGATATATGGGCTAATGTCGGACTTATGGGCTTGTACTGGACTGGGTTGGGATGCTTAATGTACAATTACCCTTTATATAAAACAGTCTCATAAAATATGAGTGTTTATAAATATTGTTTCTCTAGTCTACCTAGACTCACACAACACCCAAGCCAATCTGATGGGAGTCTCATATCTCATCCCTCCGTCCTGTGGCACATTGAACAAACATAACTTATGTTCGGCTTTCGCACACATCCGCCTCAGCACCGCACAGTCCAAGACGAAGACACACCTCGGATACCGTGGAGACAAGGGATGGAAACCAAACAGGCAGCACCCACTGGGAACTCGTGCACTTCCATTTCCACTCTGTGCAAAAGAGAAGAGAAAAATATAGCTGTGAACACGCTCAGGTCCTAAAATCTGTAACAATCTTAAGGAAGGCCTTAGACTTACACTTTCTTTCGATGTATTCCAGGGTAAGTCTACAGTCCCAAGGCTTTAACAAGGTCAACTCGAGTAAGGAGTCCCTGGGTGATGGCAACAGTTGGCAAGCTCAGCAGTTCCCTGAAGACTGGAGGCTCAGCCCAGACAGCCCACCAGCTCCCTCGTGCTGCCGTAACACAACAGCACAAGGACTGGCTTTGTGGACACAACTTCACTCTTATACCATTGAGGAGGTGACAGGTCCAAACTAAGGGCACTCACTCCAGGAGGGTCTTCTCTTTCTGCCAGTTCAGGGGAAAGGTCCACGTCCTGGACCCACAGAGTGGCCCCATCCTTCTGGTCCAGCTGAGCGGTAATCCTGGCCAGCACGGCCCTTGTTCTTCAGGCCCTGGGGCATGGCAGCCCCACTTCTGCAGCTTTGGGCAGTGGGTTTGGATCCACCCCCCTGGGAAGGGGGAGCCCACACTCGTAGATAGCAGACTCAGATAGGCTTCCTCACTCCCTGGGCAGTGGGTTGGCTCCATCCCTGGCACTCCAGAACCAAGTTGTTGAAGACTTGATTCTTAGAAAGCCAGGAGACTATGGCACCCCGCCCTTTGAGACCCTGCTCTTTAAGCCCACAGCAGCGCTGCTCCTGTGCTCCTCGCAGCCCCACCTCCTGGGACCTTGGCTTCTGGTCCCTTAGGCTGGGGCAGGTGTGACAAGGCTCTTCGTGATGAGTGGTCACAGGCACCCACTCTACCAGAAAGCCTGCCAGAGGGCATTCTGCTTCTCACTCCCGTGCCAATCTGCACTGGTATCCTGGTTCTGTCAAGGCCCTATCTCGGTTACAGCGTCCTCGCTTCCTTCCTCACATTCCCAAGCATCGCCTTTGGCATCTATTACCCCACCAAGTCTTTTCAAGGAAACCTAGGCTATTACTAACAGCCACCTTAAACTCTCCCAGCCTCTGCCCACGCCTGTTCCAGACTGCTTCCACATTTCAGGTGCCGGCTGGGGCAGTGCCCCGTTTGTCTGGTACCAAACTCTGTCTTACACCTGTTTTCTAGGGAAGCAAAGCTAGAGAGGTGTATGTAGGTGGAGACTTATCTCACTTATTCAAGCTGCACGGTGAGCGGATCATCAGAGAAGCTGCCTAGTATGAAGAATGTGGCGTCAGGATTGGAGGGAGGCTCATGAACAACCCATGAGCACCAGATGACACCGCCTTGATCGCTGAAAGTGGGAAGAACCTCAAGCCCTTGCTGATGACGATCAGAGTCCAGCTTTCAGCCTGGATTACAACTCAGTGCCAAAGAGACCAAAATCCTCACAACTGAGCCAGCAGATGGAGCAAACATTGAAGCTGGCTTGCTTGGATCCACAATCCGTGCTCATGGAAGCAGCAGTCAAGAAATCAAAAGATGTGCTGTCTTCAGTAAATACCGCGCACAGACCTTTTTAGAGCATTGAAAAGCAAGAGCGTTGCTTTGAAGACTAAGATGCGCCTGACTCAGCCACAGTTTGTGTCTGTGTGTTTGTCTGTGTTTGTGTGTTTGTGTGTCTGTGGGTTTGTTTTCCATCGCTCATATGCCTGTGAAAGGTGGGCATTGAATGAGAAAAATGAAAGAAGAATTGATGCATGTGAATTTTGATGCTGGAAAAGAATATTGAAAGTACCATCAACTGCTAAAAGGACGAACCCATCTGTGCTGGAAGAAGAGTGCTCCTTAGAGGCAAGGATGGCGAGACTTTGTCTTCCATACTCTGGACGTATTGTCAGAAGAGACCAGTCTCTGGAGAAGGACATCCCAGTTGGTCGTGTGGAGGGGCACCGGGAAAGAGGAAGGTCCTCAGGGAGATGGACTGACACCGTGGCTGCAACAGCGGGCTCAGGCATGGGAACAGCTGTCATAAGGTGCAGGACCCAACACTGGTTCATCCTGTGTGCACAGGGTCACTGTGGGTGGTGCCGACTCGATGGCTCCTAGCCACAACGACGACCACACCATGGTTGCTCCACTTCACACTTCCAGCCGTAGACTGTGGACATCCCAGCCGCTGCGCCACAGCTTCTCGAACCCGATGCCGCCGGCCTTTGGGGTGTCACCTGCCCTCCGTCTGCAGAGTGGTTCTTGCTGTGATTTCAGCTTGTGTTTGCCTCCATGCTGCAGTGCCAGGCTCTCTGGTGATAACCATACTTATGCATATATTCACTTTTTCCTCTCGTGGTGCCTGGGGGTATTTTCACTGTGGGGTGCAGGATATCTTTGTGTATTCTGTATTGAATTCCTTATTTCATATTTTTCTACTGTCTGGTCTCCATTCTTATCTGCTTAAGAGTGTCTTTTTGAATTAGGTTTATTAATCTGGATGAAGTTGTGTTTACCAATTATTTTATTTTATGGTTCGTGCTTTCCCTGGATCCTCAGAGATTGCCTGCTCCAGTCTTGTGAAATATTTCGCTGTGCTTCCTACTGGGAGTTTTAAAGAGCAGCCTTTATGTTTCCATCTCCGTCCCCTTTCTAGGTAATTGCTGTGTTTCCCTTGGGGAGGGGCAGGATTTTTATTTCTATGTGGATGTTCGTTTTTGCCAGCACCGTTTATGGACCACACTCCTCCTCAAATTGCTGGATGCAGAGTCCGTTGGCCAGGTTACCCCAAAGCCTGCACCCAGGTTTTGAAACCAGGACACTGATTTGTCTGGGTTTCTGTCATGTTATAACATATCTTAAAATAAGCTAATATACCTCCCCCATCTCCTCGGTCAAGATTGTTTTGACTATTCTTATCCCTTACAATCCCATATTAATTTTATGACAGTCTTAATTTATACAAAAACATTGCCGATGTTTCACAGAAATCACATTGAACCTATAGAAAATTGGGGGGAGAATTGTCTATAGAGTTGGGTATTCCAACTATAAACATGGTATATTTTCCTATTTGTTTGGATCTTCTTTGATTGCTCTCATCAGTGTTTTATAGCGCTCCACGAAGAGAAATTTAGATGTAGTCCTAAGTAATTCATGCTCAGGGTGCCCTGTTAAAGGGGCGGGTATGCGGTCAGACTCCCGGGCGTCTGCTGCCGTGTCGCGAGGGGCCATGCTGTGGGTTCTGACTCGGGGCGACCTGACACGCAGCAGAGCCGCCCGCATTCTGGGAGTCAGCGCACGTTCCAACCACTCCAGCTCCTTGGGGACTGAGCAGGGTGCTGTGACTGGGAGCCTCCGTGATGGCACCTCACAGCAACAACTTTTCCAAGATGCTCCCCACAAACCACACATACTCAGTTTCCGCTGTGACAGCGCTGCCTGTTTTCTGGGCTCTCCCTGCCATCGATCAGGCCGACAGCAGCTGAAGAACTTGTTACATGAGCTTCCGGAAACCAAACAGAGAAGCCTGCTGTTCTCGGGTGACTTATCCTTTCTGAGGAAGCATCTGCCAAATGTGTGCTTTTCTAGCTAGAAATCGTGTTCTGGGGGGAAGTTTAAATTTAATGGTGCAGTCCTGGGGTGGGACTGTGAGATTTTTCCAGTCTGCAGACTCATTAAATAATCATTATCTGACACCAGGAGCATCAATAAACAATGGTTTAAAGGCAGCGGCTGGTACCCACTGTATCCTCTGTGACAGGAGAACAAAGAGCAAGTCCCCTCGGGGACAGCCGGGCATGACAGCAGGGCATCCCCGAAGGACCCAAACCCGGACGCAGACTCCGTTCCCAGGGCTGGGAGACAACGGTGCCCTCAATCCTCTCCTCTCCCACCGACGAGTGCAGCCCCTCACTGGGCTGGAAGGGCGTGTTGCTCTTGGGTCACCTGAGGTCCAGTCAGTTCCACATCAGAGTGACCCCAAGCCCCAGAGAAGGGCACCCTGCCCGGCCGGCACCGTCCTCACAGTCACCGCTGTGGCTGCGCCCGGTGGCAGCCACTGTGTCCCGTCAGCTCAGGCTCTTCCTCTTTCGCTGCTTCTCCAGCGATGTCATGCCCAACATCCGCAAGACTGGAGCCGCCATTCTTGCTTCACGGGGCCATGCTAATGCTCATGTCCCCTGCTGTTCTTCCTTCAGGCTCTTGGGGTGTGTCCACCGCTCTTCACCCATGCCAGCGTTCAAAGGCAACGGCCCTTCTCCAGTCCTCCCGATTCCTTATCTGATTTGGGCACACATGGTACCTATATACTCGTGTATAAGCCAAGCTTTTCAGCACATTTTTTAAAGGCTGAAAAAGCCCCCTCACTCGAGTGAGGGTCCCACTTACCTGTTCTCCAGTGCAGTGCAGGTGTTCCCCGGTCTCTCCCGCTCATCTGCGGGCACCTGCGGCTCTGTGGGTGGTCCGAGGACTGCTGATCTCACCGCTCTTCTTCTCTCCTGCACGCCGGCAGCCTCTGTGTTGCCCGTGCTGTACTGGGCAAGGACCTGCCCGCTTCCGTGTGCTGGTGCCTGGGGCGCACCGCATCCTTGTCAGGTGAACATCGGCTGCGGCCGCGCTTCCTCTCCCGCTCTTCTTCTCCAGGATGTGACCAATGACGTAGCCTCTACAGTCTTACCCGTGCTTGGTCACGCGCCCTTGCTCCGCCCAAGCGTTGCTGAATACAGGACCAGTATATCTCTGGTCTTGGATACACAGGACGCTTATTTGCAGTACTTAGTCTGCTGTATTGGCATTAGTCATGCTGTGGCTGGCAGTGAAGACAGCGCTGTGTATGAGAACGACAGCAGTGATGGTGGTGACTGCTCTCAGTGAGGAGGACAAAGTCCATGTGATCACCTCACATCAGCTAAAGCTGAAGCTCTGTTTGGACAAACAGATGAGGAGGAGGAGGAATCTGGTTTTGAAGGATCTTAACTCTTGTGTTTTAGCTTGGTTGCTGATTGAGCTAAGGTTTGTGTACTTTTAAAGTTATTGTTGATACCATATTGTTTTTGTTGACCCTCTTTTCCACTTACCGAGCTAGTTTACTGTTTTTCTTTTAAATAAATATTCAAAAACATTTAACCTACTGATGCCTCAATTAATGTAATTTTATTGGTATCTATTTTTATTTTGAAATTTACCAGTAGCTGCTGCATTTCCCACCCTAGGCTTATACTCGAGTCAATAAGTTGTCCCAGTTTTCTGCGGTAAAATTAGATGCCTCAGCTTATATTCGGGTCAGATTAAACTCAAGTATATATGGTAATTGACTTTAAATACAATGGCTGAGTCAGGCACTTCAGTCTCCCAAGTGATACCCTCGCCCTTTCACCACTTTAAAGAGGTCCTTTGCAGCAAACTTGCCCCATGCAATGTGCATTGCTTGAATTTTGATTGTGGTACAAGTGAAACTAAATCTTTGACAACTGCAGTATTGTTTGTGTTTATCATGATGTGGCTTTTTGTTCTGGAGTGAGGATTTTTATTTCATTCGGGTTCAGGTGTAAACCATAGCCATCAATAAGTGCTTCGTTTCCTTTTAGCTTTCAGTAAGCAAGAATGTGTCGTCTGCATATCACAGGTTTTTAATGAGCCTACTTCCAATTCTGGTGGAAGGAGATTGTTTCAGTTTTCACCAGTGTTAACTTGAACATGCATATGAGCAACTGGTGTTCTGTTCCCCGGTCGGCCCCGACCTTGTCCTGACTGATGATAGGTGTGTTTGACTGGACCCCTGGGCATCCCATCTGGCAAGGTCCATGTGCTTAATCTCCATTTGTGCTGCTGAAAGAAAGCACCTTCCATGGATAAAACATTGGTGAGTCTACCAGGCAATCTCTGGCAGCATTTCTTTCCAGCTACCCATGTTTCTTGTTTCTAACTTCTTCATTGTAATCACCAGTAACCCTCAATGCCTCTTGGTGACATGTATGATTAATTTCCACCCATGGAAGTTGGCACAAATCTTACATTTCTTCATCTTTGGCACGTGTGGTTGGTGCACAAACTTGAGTGACAGTGGCGATACCTGACTTCCTTGTAGACATCTGGTTTCATCCTATCACTGATGGCCCTGGGACGTTCTTGCTAATGAAGAACATGATGCTGTTCCACTCCAGTCTGACTCTCTGTCACAGGGCCCCACGTGATCATTCGATTTAAAATGATCAGTACCAATCTATTGCAGCTCAATATTGTCTAGATTTCCATTGTTAAGTGTTCCATTTCATCTTTGATGACTTCCAATATTCCTAAATTCATACTGCATGTAGTCCACATTCTGAGAGTAAAGATCATTTTCCCTTTTTTCATAAATTATTTTATTAAAACTCTTATAACAATCTATACCTCAATTGTATCAAACATATTTGTACATATGTTGCCATTATCATTTTCAAAACATTTTCTTTCAACTTGAGCCCTTGGTATCAGGTCCTCTTTTTCCCCTCCATCATCCACCCTACCACCCTCTGAACCCTTGATAAATTATAAATTATTATTATTATTATTTTCACATTTTATGCCATCTCCCCTAACCCACATTTCTATTGTTCATCCCCCTTGAGTAGGAGGGGTATGCACTGATCATTGTGATCAATTTCCCCTCTCTCCCCCTTCTCCGCCCACCTTCCCCCACCCTCATGGTATCATTACTCCCATTATTGTTCCTGAGGGGTTTATCTAGCTGGATTTTAAGGGAGAACAGGGGTCATGATAGTGAAGGGGAGGAAGCATTAAATAACTAGAGGAATGTTGTGTGTCTCATCAGTGCTATACTGCACCCTGGCTGACTTGTCCCTTCCTTGTGACCCTTCTGTGAGGGATGTCCAATTGTCTACAGATGGGCTTTGGGTCTCCACTCTGACCCCCCTAGTTCACATAGACATGATTGTTTTGGGTCTTCGGATACCTGACACCTCATGATCACATGAAGTGGTGTGTTTCTGCCATGTGGCCTTTGTTGCTTCTCTGCTACATGGCCACTTGTTTATCTTCAAGCCTTTAAGACCCCAGATGCTATATCTTCTAATAGTCAGGCACCATCAGCTTTTTTCACCACACTTGCTTGTGCACCCATTTTGACTTCAGCAATCGTGTCGAAAAGGTGAGCATCACAGAATGCCAGGCTATTAGAACAGAGTGTTCTTGTGTTGAGAGAAGACTTGAGTTGAGGCCCAATGCCAGTCTTATACCTTAATACTTAACATATAAATATATGTACAGAGACCTGTATCCCTATCGTTATATGTTAACATGTTTACATACGTGTATGCCTATGTTTATAGCTTATAAATGTCTTTTGTTACCTTGTTCTTTCCTCTATTTTGTAAAGGGAATTTTCACCTGCTTCTTAGCATGCTGCCCTGTCATTAAACGACAGCTTGGAAAGTCTGATCCCACCTGCGTCTTGAAGATGACTCTTCTTTGAGGAGATGGTATGTCCAGTGGTGTTCGGAAGGTCTCGTCCCCGGGGGCTCATCTGTCGGCAGGAGAACAGACAATGTTCTGCTGCTCAGAGGTCTCCAGGGGCCACATTTAAGAAGTAGATCTCCAGGCCCTTCTTCCTAGTCAGCCTCAGTGTGGAAGCTCCCCGTAACTCGACTCACACTGAGTGTGTCTCACATGCCAGGAGGTGACTCAGCTTCCTGCTTCCCAGCAACGCACAGATGACCACATTCCACACACTGACAGCCAGCCCTGGGCCTGGCTTTGATCCACCAAGTAACGTGCCCACGATCTCTGGTCCACTCACCCCACCACTCTGCAGCTGGAGACCCTCAGACACGAGCGCTTCATTAGACAGAGCAGTGAACAAAACTCCCACATACTCTCGAGCAGCCCCAGACCTGCCCCTGCCCCTCCCTCAGCCACCATTGAGGTCCTGTCCCATTAGGCTTTGTCCTTTGTGGGCTGTCTGTCTGGACAGCAGGACTGTGTTTCAGCAGTCTGGCTGTCTAGTCTGGGTTCTTGGAAGACCAAGCCCCTCCCACGATGCTCTTGGCCACCTGAATTCAGGTTTGCTGTCCCCTGCCACCCAGGTCCCACAGCAGCATCTTGTTTCCAAAGACGTGGGAGAAGCCTTCCTATAAGGTGCCTTCTGATCCTCACTGACTTCATGGCCGTGAACACCACCCCCACTCTGTGGCTTGTCGGTAGGGCTTGTTGCCGTCATTTTATGTGTGTGTGTCTGTGAGAGAGAGAGAGAGAGGAGAGCATGCTGCCCACGCGCGCCAGCTGGCTCTGTGACCGTGGCTCTCTGAGTCACCGGAGTGTTTACTGGCCCAGGTGTCCTGGAGCTGCTCCCGGCCCTGCACGGCGAGGTCCTTCTCAGCCATGAGGCCCCGAGGCTTCTGGTTTCCATGATTTTGTTTTTTCTCTGCCTGATGAGTCCCCTCCGAGGGGGTCCCGTCCCTCCATGGCCAGCCCCTGCCTTCCTTCTCATCCTCCGGGCCTCGCTGACCATGGCGGCTGTCACGCACTGCTCTGTCCACCGCGCAGCACGTGATCCCTTTCTCAGCACCGGCCCCGTTCCTCGTCGCCAGGCAGTCTGCCGTCTGGCTGTCGCGCACACGTCGTGACTGCTGCAGGCTGCTCTCCTTCCTTCTTGCACGTTTCACGCTCCATCAGGGGTCCCCCCCTCGTCCCGACCCCCCAGTCCCCATGGGGGTCCTTAGAGAGGACTCATAGACTGGGAGGTGAGCGGGTTGGCCGGGTCGTCTAGAGAAGCAAAGCCAGTGAGCCTCGTGGATGGAGAAGAACGGGCGTTATAGCATCAACAAAGGCACCCGGCCCAGTCCAGCTCAAGGCCATGGTCAGATGCGAGCTGGAGACCCTCGGACCCACGCTCTCGGGGTCCACCACGTGGGCCGCCAGCCCAGAGCCTGCCACGCAACCCAGGCATGCAGTGAGGCAGACGGGCGAGAGGGAGACCCCGTGCTCTGCAGCGTCTCTTGTAAGGAGTCCCAACCCCCACCCCCCACAGGAGGCATCGCCACGTCACAACCTGTGGAGGGGAGGAGAAGGGCTCCATCCTGCCCTCTGCGCAGGGGCGCCAAGTGAACATAAACTCTTACCATCACCATTAACAGAGAGCCGAAGTCCCTGAACAAAGCCCCCCTTGCCCCTCCCTGCCCCTGCTCACCAGTGAGACATTTGCCAGCTTTCGTAAGCGAGGTGGCACAGTGTTTGTCCTGTGAGCCTGACTGATGTTCCTCCATGTGGTGTCTCTGAGGTTGGTCACAAGGCAGTGTGTACCAGGTCCCCATTCCCGTTCTGGCTGAGTGATGCCCACTACAGGCCTGCACCCCTATACTCGACCTTCGCAGGTGGACATGTGGGCACCATGTGTTCCCACAGTTGACAGCCATGGACTCTGTGCCCAGGCACCCGCCTTCGCTCCGGGATTGGTGGTCACATGATTGTGCTGTGCTCAGTGTTCTGAGGCCTGGACTAGACTGTGCACAGTGCAGGGAGCCCTGGGCTCAGCCTCTTGGTACAGGGTCCTGGGACAAGCGGTGCTCCATCAGTGACTTGGAGGTGACCCCTCTCCCTCAGGTTGCCAGGCCTGGTAGTGCTCCCTGTGATGCAGCAGCTGTCAACACGGTGAAGGGGTCCGGGGGCAGCTGTGTGCACAGCACGGTGGTCCGGCGGTCATAGCCCTGATCTGCATACTTCTCCGTTTGCTTCCTTTTCTTGGTGTTTCATCTTACATTTGAACTCCAAACTGAACTTTGAAGGTTCTGGGAGGGACCAGAGTGACCCACACAACAGAGGGAGACACTGCCCCGGCCAGCGCCATCCTCACAGTCGCTTTTACGTCAGAGCACACTGTAGAAGACTATAGAGAGATTTCATTACAGATGTCTTCAGCTTATAAATAATTTGGGGAAATAGGTGAACTCTTTATCATTTTAGGCCTTGCCTTGATCTTTACGGCTTATTTCCAGAGTTATCATCAATGGCGTATTTTGGTCATGTTTAATAACAGTCTTTGGAAGTCAGCACAAATTACATCTGTGGTATGGTTCCTGCTACCTTGGTGCATGCTGTTTTAATTATCCACTTCCTAATTGATTTGCTTTGTTTCTTGTTTGCGTCTGCTCAGCCATCTGCTAGACCGATATATTTTTAGTGGTTTCTCTTTTTCCAGTCAATTACTTGGAAAGCTTATGGTCACACTTTTGCTCTGCGAGTAGTACCTTGCACGGTTTTAATCACATGTGAGACTAAGTGCCACCACCTGACTCAGAGGTTAGTGAATTCCTCTGACTCCTGGGGGGACAGTGGGTCTCACACCCTGGCAGTGTGCCAACCGCCCCCCCTGACCCTGGAGACCAGAAAGGCCCTCCAAGGTCACATTGTGAATCTGGGGGAGTTCCAGCAACATTGACAGTCTCCTGTAAGGACACACCTGGGCCCTAGAGGTGATGGTTGGGCGTCGGTGCCTGGCATAGATGTTGGGCTTCTAGAGAGACTTGTTCTGATGTCATGATGACCTCATGGGTGACCTTGCAGATGACCTCACTGGCCTCCTCACTGATCTGATGTCCTCATTAGTGCCCTCAGGGAACCCCAACATGTCGCCAATCAAGCAACCCGTAACCTCGTCATGCATGGTGATGCTGCCAGCAGAAAGCAGTGATCCTTTTCCTCGGGGTTACAGAGAACACCTGTGAGCAGACAGGGCTGCAGCTGAGAACACGGTCTCTGAGCAAAGAACAGTCCACTACTGACATTGGGGACTGACGTGCCATGGTCCTGTAGCCATCATCTTCCCGGCTCCAACTCCCGTCAAATGCCTGGGTGGGACCATGCAAGTGTGAGGGCTGTGTGGCTCACCAAGGGGACTGGAGAGCTGGCCAATCATGCGACTAGGGGTGTGGCACTCTTGTTGGGTGGCACATGCAAATGAAGTGTATAGAATCCTAGCCTGTGGCTTGGTTAGATTTGGTATCCACTGGGTTTTAGGCTGAAAGAACTGGAAAGAAAAAAGCCTCCAGTTGTAATATTGAAAGAGTCGTAGGTGAAAAATGTCGAATGATGCGCGCAGTAACAGAAGAAGTGAGGGAATACAGAGAGCGTGGCACCGAAAAGAACTAGTCGACATTCCACCCTGCAAGAGGCAGGACCTGATCCAGAACCCACAGCGCTGAGCTGCACTGAAGGCATTCAGCCAAAAACGAGGCTCGTGGGATTGATGGACTACCAACGGAAGTGTTTCAGCAAGCTGAAGAAGCATTGGAAGCACTAATTCGTCTATCCGGGCTTGGAAGACAGCTACTTGGTCAACTGACTGGAAGAGATCCATATTTGTACCCATTCCAAAGAAAGGTGACCCAACAGAATGCTCAAACTCTGGAACAATATCACTGATATCGCACGAAAGTCAAGTTTGCAGCGGTCGTCCAACAATGGATGCAGGAGCACATTGACAGGGAGCTGCCACAGGTGTGGGATGAATTCAGAAGAGGACGTGGGAAGGGATGTCATTGCTAACGACAGAGGAATCTTGGTCAAAGCAGAGAACACCAGCAAGATGCTTATGTGTGTTTTGTAGACTATGCGAAGGCATTCAACTGGTGGATAACAAACTATGGATAGCCTTGAGAAGAATGGGAACTCCAGAACACTTGCTCATGTGCTCATGTGGAACTTGAGACAGTGGTGGAAACAGAACAAGGGGATGCTGCCTGGTGTACAGTCTGGGAGGGTGTGCGCCAGGGCTGCATCCTCTCACCGCACTTATTCAGTCTGTGTGCTGGGCAAGTCACCAGAGAAGCTGGATCGATGAAGAAGAGCGTGGCATCGGGATTGGAGGAAGACTTATGAACAATGTGCAGTGTGCAGAGGACACAGCCTTGCCTGCTGAATGTGAGGAGGACTTGAAGCCCTTGCTGATGAAGATCAAGGACTGCAGCCTTCAGTCTGATGACAACTCAATGTCGAGAAGACCAAAACCCTCACCTCTGGACCAGTAGGTGGTGTCATCATGCTCAATGGGGAAAAGACTGAAGTTGTCCGAGGGTTTTGTCTTGTTTGGATCCACAATCGATGCTCCCGGAAGCAGCGGTCAAGAAAGCCAATGACTCGTTGCACTGGGTCTGCTACCCCAGCCCTCGTGAGCATATTAGAGAGCAAGGGTGTTACTTTGAGGCCTAAAGTACGCCTGACACCAGCCATGACGGTTTGGCCTCATGTGCATGTGCAAGTTGGACTCTCATCAGAGAAGAATATTGAAGGAACCCTGAGTTGCCAAATGTACTAACAGATCTGTCTTGGAAGAAGTACGGCCAGAAGGGTCCTTAGAAGCAAGGAGTGGGGCAAGACTTCATCTCACATTCTTTGGGCACCTTGTCAGGAGAGACAAGTCCCTAGAGAAGGACATCGTGCTTGGTAGAGTCGAGGGGCAGCGACAAAGAGGAAGACCTGCAACGAGATGGATGGACAGTGGCTGCGAGCATGGGCCCAAATCTAACAGCAGTCGTGCCGTGTTTGCGTCTGCTGTTCATGGAGTCCTGGTGCGGCAGACTGACTCAAAGCCACCCGACAACGGCAGCAAGGGCAGCACACCGCGGTTAGGCGCTGGATGGCCAGCAGTCAGACTGCGGTCGGAGTCCACCAAGCACTCTGGGAGGGAGCGGGGCTGTCTGGGGCAGGGCACACTCGGTGACTGTGGACCCTACCTCAGGTCACAGAAACTCAGATGGACTCCGTAGCAAGGGGATTCATTGGGTTTGGGGTTTAGCGTTAGGAGGGCCATCCAGAAGCAGAGCGAGGGGTCTCACTGCCCGCGCAGTGGGGGATCTTGTCTGCCGGATTTCCACACACATCCTGACGCAGTATATGACTGTTGTCTGTAGTGTTTGCTGTAGATCCTGACCACGTCTGCTTAATCTGCAAGGGAGCTCCAAAAACTTTGTGGCAAATTTCATTATCTTGCTCTTCCATTTCCCACAAACTTTTAAAGCCCACTCATACTTGTGTTTCCCTGGAGCCCACCCCGCAAGGGCCTGAAAGTCAGCAATAGGCAAAGATGGTTGAAGTTTTATTATCCCTCAAAGCTAAATTTGCAAAGAAGTACTGAATAAATCATTTAAGTTGAGCTATAATGCATGAATATTTTACATTGTAGCTGTAATTATATTGCTAGAAACTGAACATCCTTCTAATTTACGGATGGAATAACCCAGCAGTTTTGAACAGCAAAGAACTTTTGCTCAAAGTCAAGTCACAGGGGGCAGAAGACCTGGGCACTGCCACATGAGACAGGTGCCTCGTTCATGTGTTTGTGGAGCAGGGTGGAGGGGGGCGGCATTCATGTTGTAAAAGTAGAAACACATCACACACAAAACAGAGAAAGACAAAGTGATGCATTCTATTACATGTAGGCCTGTTATATTAAATTGAAAATAATAGCTAGTAAACGCTGAAGAGCTAAAGTCGTGGTTGCCAGTGATTAAAACGCTAAATAAACTGAAGACACACAACATGATATTTAAGGGCTGCCTGCCCCACATACTCCATGTTGGGCCTTTTTCTCTGAGTCAGGCGGCAAGATAGGCCCTGGCCTCTGCCCAGGACAGAGATGCCCCTTCCGCAGGCCCCGCACCATCCCCCAGTGTCACTTTAAAGGTCAGCTCCCTTAACACCCAGACTGGAGCCCGATGTTTCCTGGATCTTGAAGAGTACGTGTGCATGGGTTCAATGCCAGAATTCAACGCCCCCAACACTTCCGTGGGGCTTACTCTGAGTCGCACAGATTTTATGCAACGCCCCTGAAGCACTGAGATTGGCGGAGCATAGAAAGATGGATGGGTGAAGGTTTTGCAAATTTAAGAAGTGCTTGTGTTCATTCGGAGCTGAAAAAATGACGACATTCTGAAGACGCAGCAGAAGTTACATATGGGGGCTCCCTTCTTCCCCACCTGGCTCACAGCAAAACTGAAGACACTCACGTCTCCAAATGGACATGGCTGAGTGTCAAGGTCACAGACCATCTCTTCTTAAAAATGGGAATTGAGGTGGAAAGACAGACTTGACTTCCACCTGGGCTGTGTGCTTGTCTCCACCCTGTGTCAGCAGCCAAACAAAAGGCCAGGGTTAGAGATGCAAACGTTGCCAGAATGCACCTCTTCCAAGTGACTGTTAGTACAGAGGGGAAAGGCCCACTGCCATGGAGCCAGTGCTGACCCTTGGGGACCCTGTAGGATGGACAGAGCTGCCCCTGCGGGTTTCCAAGGTTGTGACTCTGCAGAAGTAGAGAGCCCTGTGCTTCCCCGGCAGAGCAGCTGGTGGTTTCAAACTGCTGTTCTCACAGTGAGAAGCCAAAGGCATGGCCCCCTTCACCACCAGGGCTGGAGATACATGGCGGATGTTTCCATGGGCACAAAGGGCATGCCCACTGATTCAGTAAGAAGAGGTTGTTGAGTAAGCAATGACCCAAGACTATGGCACCAGGTAGGTTTCCTGATCGTGGAGTCTCATCCTGCCCACGATGTGGCTTCGGTCTCTGCGAGCACATTTCCTGGCAGTGACGGGGCTGTGTAGACACCTCTCATTACACACTTCACAGCCTCAAAGGGACACAGGGGTCACTGCCATGACGCACCCTCACCCTGGAGCCCAGTGGCGGGGGGAAGGGTCATTCCATTTGCCTCCATCAGGCACCGGAGTCTGCAGAGGTCCATCTCCTGGGAGACCCCAGTGATGCCCACGACTTCGGGGGACGTTGTAGTTTTCGCTGTCTTGCGCTTTGCTTTGTTTGTTTTGTCTTGTTTCTGAGGCTGTTCCCTAAGCCAGTTCCATCTCACATTATTTGGAAGAAACGCTGACTTTCCTTTGTGCAGGATTTACTTGCTTGCTTCTTGCTGTGGTTGCTAGCAGCCCTGGTGGCATGGTGGGTTACATGTTGGACTGGTAATTGCAAGGTCAGTGGTTCAAACCCACCAGCTGTTCCTCGGTGGGTGGGGAATGAGGCTCTCTGCTCCCACAAAGAATTATAGCCTCAGACACCCACTGGGTAGGTCCTCTCTGTGCTGTAGGGTCGCTGGGGTCCAATTGTCTCATTGGCAGGGAGCTGAGTTGAGTATTGCTCTTCAGTGCCTTCCAGTCATGGGCAACTCATAGTGACCACAGCACAGCTGGACGAAGCACTGCCAGGACCTCACCATCACGCCACGTTGGAGCCATTGCTGCGGCCACTGTGCCCATCCAGCTCCGTGGTCCCCGACCTCCACTTTCCGAGGGTGTTAGGCAGAGTTCTCTAGAGAAACAAAACAAGCACACTTATGATTATACAAGGCGGTACCCTCCCAAAATGGAATTTTTTTAAGGCTGTGTATTTTTGTATTTTTTTACAAAACAACCTGATGACCTTCAAAAACTCTCCATTACACTTAATACATTTGTCAAATCTGTGATTCCATTCTTGGAAACACTTGTCAATTTATTTGGATGGCTGACAACACCTCCCTTGTTTTTTTTCTTCACCTCCTCTACATCCTCAAACTTCTGTCCTTTCCTGTCCCTCTGCATTTGCAGAAACAAAAAGAAGTCACATAGAGTCGAGTTAGGTGAGTCAGGTGCGAGGGACAACAGAGGCATGCTTTTTTTTTCCTTGCCAAAAACTGGCACACTGGATGGTTGTGTGAGCAAGTGCATTGTCATGGTGGCAAACCTGTCCCCCTCTGCCACAAATCAAGCCTTTTTTGTCACATGATGTTATGCAATCTTTTCAGAACCTCTAAATAGAAAACTTGATTAACATTCTGACCTGGTGGAACGAACTTCAAATGCACTATCCCCCTCACATCAAAAAAAAAAAAGAGTGGTCTTGATCTTTGATTTTACTTGATGAACTTTTGGGGGGTGAGGTGATGACAGCCTCTTCCACAGGCTTGATTGACGTTTGCTTTAGGAGTCGGGAGAACTGCACCATGTCTTATCTCCAGTAATGACCTTGGGGGGAAAGTCTGGGTAGCTTCAGAGCTGTTCTTTCAAAGCACGGCGTGTTTCCACTCAACACTCTTTTTCCTGGTCAGTCAGAACCCAAGGCACACATTTCACAGCAATTTCCCAAACCTTCCATTAAAATGCAATGAACTGAGCTCCAAGATCGTCCAGATAACTTCCCCATCTCTTCAAAGGTCCATCATCGGTCTTTGAGTACAAGTGCATGAATTTTGTTGACATGTCATCCATTCCAGAAATTGACAGACATCCAGAGTGAGGTTTGTCATCAATCAACAATTCACCTTTTGGGAAATGAGAAAACCATTGAAGTTTTTCCCAAAGCACTATACTTGTGAGCTGTGCCCAACATCACAACAGTTTCCGCAGAAAACTTGGGCATTTTTCCAGAGCAGGAAACAAAATTTCAAAGCAGCTTAAACTGGCCATCACAAAGAGGGAGGTTCAAGCAAAACTGCTTTTACAAAAAAAGTCACTGTGACCAGAGAGAGCCTTCCCAAACGATGCTACTGGGTGCGCCAGCTCAGAGTGAGTTGTTCTACGCTCGCCTATAGGGGAATGTGTACTGCGAAAGCTCACTTTCATGCAAGTTAAGATACTGAAGGTCCTTCAGCTCACTGGGGCTGCCAGTCCAAGGTCAAGGAAGCAGAAATCGGAGTCTGCCCTCAGGCAAGACAGGCAGGGTAGGGCAGCAACAGTCAGTGGCTTAGCAAAGAGGCCTCTGTGGGATCTCAAACTCGAGGGATGTACACACCAGTGGCATGGCGAAGCAAGTCTCAAAGGAGCCTCAAGCTCCAGTGACAAGATCTACCGGTTGGCTCAGCCTCTAGGTAGTGCAGCACACAGTTGAAACAAAGAACTAGCTCAAGCAGCAGCATACTGGTCTGATCACCAGGGAGGAAGAGAAATGGGATTCCGCCCAAAGAAAGTATGTATCTCAGTCTCGTCCAATCAAACTCCACCCACATGTTCCTATGGAGGCCTCATTGGCCAATAAACCAAACTATCACACCGATTATGATATCCTTCTCCAGGGACTGGCCTCTCCTGATCACACGCCCAAAGTACATGAGGCAAAGTCTCACCATCCTCACTGCTAAGGACCACACTCTGGCTTTCATTTTTCCAAGACAGGTGTGTTCAACACCACAATTCTCATGTGTTGAATGAGCATGGTGACAGGGCACAACCCTTGCACCTACCTTCCTGATTTTTAGCCGCTCAGCACCTCCGTGTTCTGTTCAAAGGACAGCCTCTTGATCTGTATTATGCACTGGTTCCTCATGAGCACAATTAAGTTTCCTGGAATTCCCACTCTTCTCAATGTTACCCCAGTTTGTTATGATTCACACAGTTGATTGCCTCTGCATAAATGTCTCTGCATAAACACGGACTAAACTATTTCTCATATTCTCTGCTTTTGACGAACATCCGTCTACTGTTAGTAGTGATAGCCCTCACTCCACCCTCTTCTGAACCCAGCTTGAATTCTACGCGGTTCCTGGGTTTTTAATTATCTGTAGCATGTGATATTAATAATATTGTTAGCTAATTCCTGCACTCTATTGAGTCCCCTTTCTCTGGAACGGGCACAAATGGAGATCTCTTCCAGTAGATTGGCCAGGTAGCTATCTTCCAAATTTCATGCCTAGATGAGCACACACCCACAGCTACATCAGTGCATTAAAGTATTTTAATTGCCACTCCATCCATTCCTGAAGCCCTGTAATGCTTTCACTGCAGCTTGGGTTTCAGCCTTCAATGCCACCTGGTCTTGATCATGTGCTACTCCTGCAGTGGTTGCCTGTCTGGCGATTCTTTTGAGAGCAGTGACTGTATTCCTTCCATCTTTGTTTGAGTGGACATGGACTTTGAGCTGTGGCGCTGGGCTGACTGTGGGACAGTCATGGACTTTGTGGGGCTGTGTCAGTGTGCTACCCTGGGGCTCCCAGCTGACCGCTGGCCAGGTCACTTCATGCAGGATGTCTCAGCTGCTGTTGGGATGGATGGGCCCTGGTGGGTCTCCTTTGTTTTCACAAACCTGCCACCTCACCAGACAGGATGTCCCTTTGTGGACATTGGTCTTTGTTGACGACGTGTTCACTGCAAGTGATCCAAAGATCCACCATCCTCGCTTCTAAGGGGCATTCTGTTTGTATTTCAGTATCGTAGCTGCTCCCTTAAGTGGGAATTCTATAATTCTAATAATTTAGTTTTTATTAGTCAGGTAGAGTTTTTATTCGGTATTTTATAAAAGCTTTTGACTCTTCAATCTCTAAGCAGAGCAATGAGCCATGTAATTAAAAATAAAGAAGGGCTTTGCTCTCATCTTCTGTGCCGAGCTTGTTACGGCGGAGGAGTGCCGCGCACTGAGGCAGGCTCTGAGGGGAAACATGCACCTGCTTCTCACTGTGGTCTGGATCCTGATCTTGCCAACACAGGGGTCTTGGTGGCTCAGTGGGTGAACCATTGGACTTGTGACAGGTCCAAGAGTAGAACCTTCTGTTTTCCCAATGGAAGAAGATGAGGAAGTCCACTTCTGGAAGGATGCACACAGCCTGTGGCTGTGGGTTGGGTGGGGGGTCTTGCTCTGAGGAGCCCAGCTGGCACAACTGCTCAGTGCTGGCTGCTCCCGGGGGGGTAGTCTTGAAAGGGAAAACCTGGCTGTCTGCCCCAGGCAGGTAGCAGCCAAGGAGACACTCCATGCCGGTTGCGGCACCCAACAGCACCTGACAGCAGCAACATTGCGACTGTGTTGACTCAAACGGCAGACGAACTTTTCGGCACCCACCTATGCAGGAGTCCCAGCACACTCCTCACCTCACCTCACCTCCCTCTGCGGCTGGGCTCTTGGGAATTCTGGGCTGCTCAGCCAGCCTTCTGGGAAGGTGGGCGCCCAGGGCCTGCTTCTAGCTTCCTCCATCAGCTCCTAGTCAGCGTGGAGAACAGCTGCCTGGTCAGACTGGGCCCTCAGTGTCTTCCCACCTGCTTCACTGAGCGTCCATCATGCTGTCCAGAGGAGGAGATAAAGGGCAGCAGGTGCAGGCATTGGTCCCAGCACTGGCTGGCTGCCGGTCTGGCTCTTTCCTTCGGTGTTCTGCATGTCCACAGCCATGCCTCTGCAGTCACAAGGATCTGAGCTGAGCTCCTCCACCAGAAGACGTGTGTGTACCCCCAGCTCCAGGACTGTGGGGAACCCCCATTGCCTGAGCATGGCAGGCACACATTCTCTGCTTTCTGGGGCACTGTGGGATAAGGATGCTCACCATCGGCCAGTGCGCTGCAAACAGAATGCTGCAGCCTTCACTAAGATGCCCATCATCCTCACTGAATTCCAAGAATTCTTCCTCCTGCATCTCTCGGGATGATGGTGTTCATTTGGGAAGTTTTCTTCAGCTTCTTGAACAAATGCTCTCTTCACCCATGTCTTCTACTTCATGTTCTGCTCTCGGAATCACCCAGGTAGGGTTCTGCCACACGTCCTGGAGTGTGACGGTTGTGTTGGGCTATGTTTTCTAGAGAAGCAAAAGCAGTGATATATGTCCTTATAGATGGACACATTTGTTTCAGGATAAATGGCTCACACTATTGTAGAAGCAATTTAGGCCAGTTTGGCCCACATCTGTGTGTCAGGCATAAAGCAGGAGACTTCTCCTGACTGGGACGGCCGTCGGGGCTGGGAAGTCAGGAAACTTAGGAGGTCGGCCAGGAGGCAAGAGGGTGGAGCAGGAATGTGAATCAGGGAGCTCACCGCTGGTGGATTCGGAGGTGGATCAGCAGATCAGACGCTATGACAGACAATAGCTCCCAGCATCCGCAAGCAATATGGCAGGCATTGGCTCCAGTCCACAGAGCTGGAGGTCAATGCAATAGATGCAGGGCCCACACCAGGAGGACGAAGTGGCAAGTTCTCCACTGCATCTGATGATCGATGTGGAGAAAGTACCCCACATCCCCGAGGAGACATTATCAGACTGAGAAGGGGTTACCTGCATTTGTTTACATCGTTAGGCTGCACTCCTGGGGGGGGGCGGCTACTACCACACTTCGGAGGATCCTCGCCCAGCCACGTGGAACAGGGCCACGTGGCGCAGGGCCACTGCCACTGTAGTGACAGAGGACGTACTTCATCTTGACGGGGTTTGCTGAGGAGGGTGGTGTCTCCTCAGAGTGGGGGGCTGGAGCCACAGCAGGTATTCTGAAGACTTCTGACTTCAGGCTCTGGGCCAGGGGGTGTAGAAGTTCCCACCTTTATGACGACGGGGAATCGCTTTTCTTTGTCCACAAAGCCCTCTCACCACCTACAGCAGCAGTCTCAACCTGGAGGTGGAACAACCCTTTCACAGGGGTCGCCCAATTCATAACCGTAGCAAAATCACAATTAGGAAGTAGCAACAAAAATAGAGTTATGATTGGGGTCCCCACCACATGAGGAGCTGTAGGAAAGGACCATGGCATGAGGAAGGTGGAGAACCACTAATCCAGAGCCTTTGGATGAGGTTTGCAGTGCCTGGGGTGGAAGGGTCAGGGCAGCACACAGCGGGGACGGTGGCGCTGGGTTTATACCCTCCTGTCCCCTGTCCACCAAGAATGCCAGTTTCCTTCCACCCCCAGCCTTTTCAGATTCTGGGCTGGGTCTGCTGGATGTAAGTGCAGAACCATCCTCCCTGGAAACTGTCTTCCTGCTTGCATCTGTCATGGGATCCCTTGGTTGTATTAGCAGTCTAATAGGAAGGCAGATGAAAGAAACTTTGCTAATGACTCTGCTTTACATAGAGACCTAACCGCTGCCTTTCCCATTCCTTTCATAAATATTCGTCAAGTAATGTCTGCCTTGATGCCTTTGAGAGAAAAGATTTATGAATTATTAATGTCAAAGGGACAAAATTCTTTCAAAATTTAATTTCCTATGTGTGTGTGTGTGTGTGTGTGTGTGTGTGTGTGTGTGTGTGTGTGTTTGGAGTCACTATGACACCTGACAAAACATAAAACTGTCACCTTTTCTTCAGAGGACAACATGATGTTGCGAGAGATCCTATGTCTCTTATTAGCACATGCTCTTCATTTTCTTTTGAGTGGAGAGAAGAAAGGGCTCTCTGTATCCCCCAGAACAGCCCGCTCCTAAGCCTTGAAGGAGGGTGATCAGTGCTTTACACCTGGGAGGTGCAGACCTGGCCTCTGACCTGGATGGCCACTTGTGTATCTTGAAGCCTTTAACCTCCCTGGCGGTTATCCCGAATGGGGCTCGGGGTAAATATTAACTCTCAGAAGCAGTAACCCCAAGCCCCACTTGGGCAGCGGTGTGTCCTCCGCTTCAGCTGTGAGCGATTTGACTTCCTTGTTTGTTCTGTTCTCTGCCGGCAGTGTCACGGGGGCGGGACTGGGCGGGAAATTCAAAACTGCAAGTCTAAAAGAGACATACACACACACACAGTGATACAGTGTAACCTGTGAGGATTACATTGTATCAAAGCAAATCACCTCAGATTTGTCCCTAGATCAGTCTCTAGTACCCTGCCTGCCCTTTTACTGTGATTTGGAAAATTTTTTGCTGGAAATTTGTTGTCCGTGGCATCAAAAAAGTTTTAGACCAGATAAATGACAGCAACAGTGACTTAGAATTACTCGCAGAATTGAGCGATAGTGGTTCATTGGGAAATTCATCATCCGACGCTAACGCTGATCAGATAAGTGACGACAGTGAGAATTCCGCACCTGAGCTCAGCGATGTGCGAACTTGGTGCTCTATTGTCTGTCTTCAGATCAGGCAGCTCCCCCAAGATTCCCATTTACTGGAGCACCTGGTAGGAAAGTAGACGTTGACCACAACAACCCTTTGGTATACCTACAATTATTTCTGACCGATGAGGTCATTGAAAAAATTGTTACGGAGACAAACCGGTACAAAGAGCAACAATCCGCTACTCTGCTTCATACGTTTTCAAGAAGCAGACAGTGGGAACCAGTGACCAAAGATGACTTTTGGAAATTTTTGGACCTAATGATACTTCAGGAAGTGGTGGGAAAACCCGTGCAGAACTGGTATTGGACCACCAATAAATTACTTGCAACTCCATTTGGGGGTACCGTCATGGCAGAACACAGATTTTCCCTGATTATGAAATTTTTTCACTTCACAAACAGTGAAGAATTTGAAACTACTCATCTTGCACCAAAACTAAAGAAAATTTGGGAAGTATCTCAAATGAATTTCTAGCAGACCTATGTGTCAGGAAGAGACATTGGCAGAAAGGAAAGTCTAATGGCCTGTAAGGGACGGCTCAGCACATTGCATCAAAGAGAGCACAACTTGGCATAAAATCCTATATGCTCTGTGAATTGTCAACTGGCTACATTTGGAATTCGGTCTTATACACTAGAAGAGGCACAAAATTCAATCCAAAGTACAGCGACTTTGGAATGGCAACATCTTCTGTTCTAACACTCACTGAGCCATTGCTAAATCAGGGCTTGTGTTACAACTGACAACTTTTATGCATCCCCTGAACTTTGGGAGCTTCTTATAAAAAACAAAGCCAATGCCCATGGCACCGTCAGGGCTAACCGACGTGGCATGCCAGCAATGTTTGGCAAGAAGCAGCTAAAAACCGGAGCAATGGTTGCCTGGCAGAAAGGCAGGGTGATGGCCCTGTGATGGCGGGACAAGAAAGATGTGTGTCTAATGAGTACAGTTCATGATCCCTCAGCTGCAATGGTGCGCACGGAAGGTGGGGAAGAAGCCATGAAGCCACAAGGAGTGACAAACTACAATCAAACCATGGGAGGTGTCGACAGAGCCGGCCACGCACTTACATTCTACCCAGCAACGCGGACACAGCCAGAGAAATACGCCAAGAAGATCTTCAGGTATCTTCTCGAGCGATGCGTGTGGAATGCCTGCATTCTGCACAGAGCAAAGGGTGACAAGCCTTTGGTTCATCCTGATGTCATTTGGAAAGTTGCTGAACGGATCTATGTGAAACCCCAAACACCATTAATGGCTGTGAATAGACCTGGACGTCGCGCTGTTGACGTTGTCAACCCAGACGCCTGACTGGTCATCACTTCATGGACTGTATCCCACCAACCGAAAAAAAAGTCAGCACCTGCAAGGATGGATGCAGTTTGTTGCTCAAAGCGAGAGGGCCACGGAAAGAGAATAGAAAGGGAACCAGGTTCCATTGTCCTGATTGTGACGTCGGACTTTGTGCCGTCCCAGGCTTCAAAGTTTTTCACACCCAGGATGTTTATTGAATGCACCTTTGATGTCGCACCCTTTTTGAAAAGTTTCAGTGGTTTTTATTTGATTACATTATTGGAAAAAGTATATTTTTATATTTATTATGTTATAATTTATGATTTTGTGTACTAAAGTTTATCATACCTGGAATGACTACTAGAGAGAGTAAAATGAGTAATTTCTTAAGAATTATGGCCTATAATATAAAACAACAAATTTTATGCAAAACAATGTACCTCTTTGGGTATAAAATTACTGACACAATTAGACTGCCAGGTAGGTTAAGGCGCCAGATGCTCTATCTTTTGATAGCTGGTCACCATCAGCTTTCTTCACAACATTTTCTTATGCACCCACTGTGTCTTCAGTGATCGTGTCGGGAAGGTGAGCATCATGGAATGCCAGGTTATTAGAACAAAGTTTTCTTGCATTAGGGAGTACTTGAGTAGAGGCCCAATGTCCATCTGCTATCTTAATGCTAAACCTATAAGTATATGTACACAAATCTATTTCCTCATCATCATTTATAAACATATTTACATACCACATTATCTTTCTGTCCATCTTAGGAAACAGGCGTTTGTCGGTGTGAAGCAGATAACGGTGTGTGCTTTAGAAAACGGGTCTGTTTGTCTAACAAGCACCTGGTCAGCCACTGGCCCTGCTCACAGGGTGAAGAACAGTGCCAAGGGCCTGAAACATAACAGTCCATGCATACGACAGCCAAGCTACAGCGTACCTGTCTGTTGTGCATTTGACACACAGAGACAGGCAGGACTCCATGTTAACAGTGTGATTGTGCTTGTGATCTTCCTCATTTCCAACACATCATGTTCTGATCACCAGATCATGTTAAAGTCGCCTGCGCTAGCTTGCTAACACTACTCTTCAGAAAGATTTTGCCTTGGTCCCTGGAAGTTTGTCTGTCAGAAAGCCAAAAAGGAAGAATAGTGTATCTCCAACTGAAAGAACTGAAGAAAAAATCCAGGCCCTGAGTTTCAATATTGAAGGATTCCATGGGAAAGATATTGAAGGATGCAGGAAGCATCCAAAGAAAACAGGAGAATTACAGAGAGTCACTGTATCAAAAAGAGCTAGTCAACATTCAACCCCCTCGAGAAAGAGCATCCGATCAAGAACCACTGGACTGAAGGAAGAACCAAGCTGCACTGAAGGCATTCAAAACACAAGGCTCCAGGGTGGACGGAGTCCAGCTGGCATGTTTCACGAAGCTGGTGAAGCACCGGCGGCACTCACTCGTTGTCTATGGCAGGAAGACAGCTCGCTGGCCAATCACCTGCAAGAGGTCCACATCTGCGCCCATTTCAGAAAACGGCGATCCAACAGAATGTAGACATGATTGAACAGTGAGAGAGAGGAGGCCCCAACAAGATGGGTGACACTGTGGTCTCCGTCACAATCGTGGGTCAGGACCAGCAGTGTGTAAGGGCTCGCTGTGAGTCAGAACTGACCCGAGGGCGGCAAACATCAAGAACATGGCAGCTGCCACCGTGTGGGTTTTACAATCAGCTTCTCAGTGTGCACGAGGAGTCTGGACCGACTTTGTTTGGGTTTCAGTTGAGTCTGTCGACTGATGCAGGGAGCGCTGGATCTGTTCATTCATGAACGAGACGTGGCACAGTCTCAAGCTGTCTGAAATCCCCTTCTTGGCATTGGCTAGTTTTCAGTGTGTCAGAACTGACATGACAGCTCCGAACAACAATCATGACATGTCTTCAGCTCCCTTTGTCAGGGTTAGTAACATTAAGTATTTCTGGATTGTTTCTAAGTTTTAATCTCTCTGCCATTTTTCATTATTTGCATTCTGAATGTCACTAATGTGTGTTGCAATACGATTGGTTATGTTGATGGTTCATCTCGAAACTAGCTGAAGTTGCAGATTCGTTCGAGCATGTGTTTTGTTTTAAATAGACCTCACTGAATTTCCTGCATCCACGATCTTGCCATCTTCCAACGCAGTCGTTTTTCCTTTCGTGCATGAATACCTTTGCCCTTTATCTTTTTCTTGTCCCCTTGCCCTGGCTGGAGCCCCTAAGAAACCAGACTGTCTGCCATTGAGTGGATGCTGACTCATAGCGACCTCCTGTGGGTTCCTGAGACTGTAACTGTTTATGGGAGTAGAAAGCCCAGAGGAGCTGCTGCTGGTTTCAAACTGCCAACCACTCGGATCGCAGCCCGACAAGCAACCACGATGCCACCGGGGCTCCTGGCTAGAATGCCCAGGACCACGCTAAATACAAGCAGTAGGAGTAGCTCACCTGTCTCGTTCCCGATGTGGGAGAAGTGTTCTGTCTTCTGACAGTGGGTGAAAGTGTTCACTGATGTTCCTTATCAGGTTTAACATATAATTTATAATTATATCATTCATATAATTATGCTCTTTATTTACAAAGACTTGTTGGATTTTGTCAAACGTTTCTTCTGTGTCCCTTGAGGCACCAGGTGGTGTTTGGGCTCATTTCCGTTTTGTTTCAGGTCAAGCGTCCTCTTTCGGTTGCTGATGCCCTTAGTTCAGTGGTTAATTTTTGGCTGCATTTTCAGGATAAAGTCTGAGTGCCCTGACGTGTTGTCTGATTTAGATGCTGTTGGATTTTATCAGATACTTTTTATGAACAATGTTGGCATTTCTTTTATGATGGGCATCTCTTGGTCACTTTATTTTCTCGTAATGTGTTTCTCTAGTCGTCAGATAAACCAGTTATTTATACTTTAAACATAAAATATTGCTCCCACACATCATTTCATGTCCCTTTTGCTTTTTGCACCCATACAACGCTTAGCTTACAGTTCAAAGTTGTGTTTAAACTTTCCCTGGCCTCCTGATGTGAATTCCTTCATAGCTAGAATGCCCCCATCAGGGAGCTCTCCATCAGTGGTCAGTTCTGTTTACTCCCTTGTGCTTTGTGAATATCGCAGGGAGTTTTGACTGGGGAAGAATTATTCACGGCGTGAACACATGCAGAACCAGGAAGCCCCGGGTTCTGCACAAAGAGCCTTGAGCTAGCGTGGTGGCTGAGAGGGTGGCATCTGACAACTGGATGGAATCCTTTTGTCAGCGTCATGAATGGTTAATAACTCCATGAAGGGGCCTTCTGGAAACGTGGAGGGTCCCTGGATGGTCCAAGATGGGGTGGGACCTGGGTGATGGTGATAAAGGCGGAGCAAAAGTAGGAGAGTGCACAGAAGTGCAGGTCAGGCAGGTGGTAGACACTGTGAGGGGCACCCTGCCTCCCCTGACCCAGTCTAAGAGCTTGTCTCAGGATCCTGTGCTCCTGCTCAGTAGACTGGAGATGGGCTGTAAATGACATGAGGGGGTGAGAGAGGGGGGGAGAGAAAGATGGAAGGAGGGATAGAGAGAGATGGAGGGAGGGAGAGAATGAGATAGAGGGAGGGAGAGAGAGATGGAGACAGGGATGGAGAGAGATAGGCGGAGGGATAGAGAGATAGAGGGAGGGAGAGAAAGAGATGGAGGGAGGGAGAGAGAGATGGAGATAGGGATAGAGAGAGATAGAGGGAGGGATAGAGAGAGATAGAGTGAGGGGGAAAAAGAGGTGGAGGGAGGGAGAGAGAGATGGAGACAGGGATAGAGAGAGAGGGAGGGATAGAGAGAGATGGAGGGAGGGAGAGAATGAGATGGAGGGAGGGAGAGAGAGATGGAGACAGGGATAGAGAGAGATGGAGGGAGGGAGGGAGAGAAAGATGGAGGGAGGGAGGGAGGGAGAGAGACAGAGGGGTATGGGAGGGAGGGAGAGAGAGGAAGGCAGGCCTTCAGGGGAGGGAGTGCACTCCCACATCCTGTGAATAATTTGGCTCCTCACTGGAACTGAGCAGGCTGAGTCACACAGTGTATTATATACCAACACCACACACACACACACACACACATACACACACACAAATATACACACACACACATATACACATGTACACACACACACACACACACTGCAGGAGAAGCTGCGAACCTTCCCATGGGCCATGGGTCTGGCCCGCTCCAGAAAGGGTGGTGCATGAAGAGTGAATAGGGGATCGTCTGCCAGCCACAGGCTCCATTCACGTGCTGAGCTGTGACCGCGACTACAGTGCGAGCCGAGCAGAGACAATCAGATGCACGGAACACCCAACTTCGACAGCCAGAAACCCCTGAAGCCCAGACTCGCAATCTGGGGCCACCCATGATGCTCTGGTCACATCCTGCTGACACCCCAGAGATGTTAGGCTTAAGTGTGAAGCCCACAAGCCCCCTGCCACAGACACACCACAATAGGGGGGCAGCGCTTCCTGCGCACCCAGGCCACCCTCCTTTAAAGGGCCTGGGGAGGGGGTCTCCACAGGATTCCTGGCAGGGGGCTCTGGCCCCCAGAGGGCCCTGGCCCCTGGCTGGTAGGCAACCCTCCCCAGGCCTCTGACTGCCCAGTGACCTGTGTGCCCCGTCTGCTCCTCTGTTTCTCACCTCAGGTGTGATTCCGTTGCCATGGGAAATGGGGCCCGGTGGCTCTGGGGTTCAGCACTGGGCTCCTCACAGCAAGGCCAGGGGTTCAAGCCACCAGCTGCTCCTGGGAAGCTGTATGAAGGGTCATCCACTCACTGGCTGCTGCATCTGTTTCTTATTTGCTACTTGAGCGTGACCCCATTAACATAGCAACAGGCAGGACGAGGGTCCCAGCCCACGTCTTGGGGACTGAGGTAGTTAGTTTATTGTGCCAACCTGGCCGATAAATACATGTGGGGTTAATTGAAGTGCAGGGGGATAAATGGCTCAGTGAGCCTCGCCTTTCTAGTTCTTGGGTCTCTTGCTTTGTGATGATCAGACCAGGGTAAAGCTGCCTAGTTCCCTGCTTCAGCTGGCAAGGCTCACTTCCTGCAAGACATCCTTGAGGAGAAGCCACATGGACCTACCCCGACGCAGCCCTGGGTGCTGGAGCAGCCGTGTGGAGACCCCTGCCAGCGCTGAGATGCTTGTACATTCACTGATTCGGCTTTCCTCCTGCAGTTGGCGTCATTGCGTGTCTTTTGTGAGATGGAGGAAGACTTTGTGGATTGATGTCGGCCATATGGGTTAATGTAGGACTTGTGGATTTGGGCAGCACTGAGTTGGGATGTTTTCTTGATGTGTACTTAACCTTTATATAAAACTCTCTCTTATGCAAGAGTTTCTGTGGATTTGCTTCTCTAAAGTACCCAGACTAATACAGGGACACAATTAGGTCCCCAACACCCTGTATACCCCGTATCCAGGGACTTCACCACAGTGGCCCACGAGCAAGTGACGGGCAGGGCTGGCAGGCCAGCTAGTGGCATTTTCTGAAGTCAAAACACAGAAGCCAAGACCTCACCACCTTCCTGCGGGCCGCCCTGAAGGCACTCAGGTGGTACATGCAGGTACTGCCCCCGCCCCCCAGCCTCTGCCTCAGACACCGTGCTTCAGAGAAGTCTGAAGAGACCCACAGCCAGGAAACCTAATGCCGCCCAATCCTGGCCATACTGTCACCAGCTGCTCCGTCTGGTGCATGAGTCCTTTGTGCAGACACGTGTGTGAGAGACGCCGTGGTAGCATGTGGACAAGGACAGCTTACTGGACCTGATCTGACCCGCACCTGAGAGGCATGCCAGGGCACGAGGGGACCCTACAGGGCAGCTGTGGTGAGGCTTGTGTGGAAGGCTGACTGAGGGACAGAATGACGTTCCTGCGTGCCCCTGAAACAAGAGCCCCTTTACTTAGGGGGTGGGGCCACAGCATGATCTCCACCTAGGAGGCAGGGAGGTTCCCTGAGGGTGACAGGGAGTTTGCGGAAGGCCATGTCCAAGTGTTCATGTCCTCCCAGTAGTCGGGCCAGGGTTCAAGGGTGCCTAGGGGAGCCTTGTGTGGCTTCTCACTTCCCCTAGGCATTTTGGCTGGGTCACTAGCCAGTACCCTCTGGGCAGGCCCAGCCCATTCTGTGAGGTTGTCATCCCAAGTGCAGGGAGGGAGCCTGTGTGCACACCCCCCCCCGTGGGTCCTCTCCTTGCTGCGATGCTCCCTGTCCCCTGGGGGATGGGGGGATGGGCAACTCATTTCCCGAAGCAAGCTCCTGCCACACCTGGGCATGGCCAGCCCTGCTTTTCTCTTCGTGAAATTGTCCCTGTGTGTCCCCCTGGTCACCGTACACACACACACACACAATCTCTCTCTCTCTCTCTCTCTTTCACACACACACACACACACACACACACACACTTGCACACACACACAGGCACCCTCAGGATAGCCCTTTAAGGTTGAAGTCGAAACTGGCATCAGAAAGCAATATGTTCAGTCAACTTGGAAAGTGATGGAGCCTCTCTGTGGACAGACAGCGATCAATATACTGCAGTCATCTCCAGAGAAGCTCTCCGGAAATAAGGAAACGGTGTCGGCAGGCTGTGTACAGAGGAAAGCACCCGTGCCCATCCCTCACACCAGCTTGGCCACACCCAGCAGGTGCTGAGACAGGAGCCAGCCTCCCGACACCCTGCTGCCACCACAGCACATGCCCACTGCAGAATTCTCAGGAGAAGGCCATGCCAACAGAAGTCTCATTGGCTATGTCCACATTGACAGCCTAGACTCCACCCCTACACTCTTAATGCTTAAATTGACACCAGATTAGGTGACTACCACAACCAGGTAGACGGGCCCATGGGTAGCAGCCACCTGGCATGGGACTCAGTGCCCTCGGCACCACCAAGGAGGAGATGCTTAAGTCATCTGTCCACATGTGTCTCCACTGCCCCGGTAACTGATCCATGCCTCCACTGCCCCCGGAAACTGCACATGTGTCTCCACTGCCCCGGAAACTGATTCATGCCTCCGTCACCTACGCACAGCAGACTGAAGCACCACCTGGTCCTGCACCATCTTCACAATGGTTCTTACGCCCGAGCCCATCGCTGCAGCCCCTGTGTCCATCCACCTCCTTGAGGACCTTCCTCTTTTTCATTGTCCCTCAGCTTGACCAAGCGTGATGATCTTCTCCAGGGACTCCTCTCTCCTGGCAACATGTCCACAGTATGCAGGATGAACTCTCGCCATCCCTGCCTCTAAGGAGCCTTCTGGCCGTACTGCTTCCAAGACAGAGCTGTTTGTCCTTTTGTCAGTCCGTAGCATTTTCACTGCCATTCAAAGACATCAATCTGTCTTAGATAATCCTCATTGGATGTCCAACTTTCACCTGCATAGGAGGCGATTGAAAATGCCACGGCTTGGGCCAGGGGCACCTTGGCCCTCAAAGTACTCTAGAGGGATCTGTGCGTCAGATTCGCCCGGTTCGGCTCATCCTTGGATCTCTGACTGCTGCATCCATGAGCAGTTTGTGGATGCATCCCAGACTAAATCCATGACAACTGCAGCCTCTTCTCCACTGACCCTGATGTTACTCACTGGTCTAGCACTGGGGCGGTTGGGTGGCGGGGGGGAGGTGTAGCATGTGGCACACCTGGGAGTAATGGGTCCCACTACTGTGGGGGCCTGAGATGATGGTCAGTGTTTCATGAACTCGGAGCAGAGCTCACCCAGCACCTTCTCCCTGGGCCTTATGACCCCAAGTGTTCCCCAAGGTGCCTGTCACATCTGTGAAATGCTCCCTGCCCATGTTCTTTCAGACACTGCTCTCCAAGAACCCACACACGGAATCTTGATGGGCACAGCACCCAGTGCATATGACCAGTTAGGAGAGAAATAACTGCATCTGAGCCCATGCCACCCAGACCCTCCCTGGGCCACATCCCCTGGGTCTGATCTAACCGCTGAAATATAGCAAGGTCAACGGATGACCTCCCGTTGGTCGCTCACAGAGACAAACAGGGGACCTTGCCTCTCAGGGCTCCATCTAGCTACACACACACACACACACACACACACACACACACTCACTCACACACACAACTGGGAGACATGTCTGCTTCTTGCGGACAGAAAATGCCCATGCTGACATGAGGCCCAGAGAGTGTGGGGCTGGGTGAGTGAGGTGCCTGGGGCTGGGAAGGCCCTCCTAGTGATGGCCAGCGAGGGCGGTCCTCACACGTCTGCAGCCAAGTCCTGGCCTGCGTCCCCGTCCTTCTTGGCTCTGGTTCCTCACAAGCCTGAGAGTCTCCAATTCATTAGCCCAGTGCCAGAAAGTCCCCATGCTGTCCAAAATTATGCTTCCATTTAACTTGTCTTTTAAAGGGACCTTCTGCTTTCCTCTTGCTCTTTGAAATTAACTTGACCCAAAGCATAACTTGGATGCATTTATCTGAATGCAGCCTTCTTAAACGTGTGTTTCATTGATGGGAGGATTTGGGCACAATAGGGCAATTCTTAAGTTTCCATATCAATTTTGGTTTTTGCCGTATAACGCCAATGTAGGGAACTTCACAGGAGCCCTGGTCGCACAGTGGTAATGAAAACTGCTGCAATCTGCAAGGTCGGCAGTTTGAAACCACCAGCCACTCCTCGGGAGAAAGACGGGGCTCTCTACTCCTGTAAAGAGGCAGCCTCAGGAACCCACCGGGGCAGTTCTCCCCTGGCCTACAGGGTCGCCCTGAGTTGGCATAGACTCGATGCTAGGGAGGTTGGATTTCTGGAAGGTTCTTCCCAGAGAGAAGGAAAACCCAGACCTCGCTGGCGCATGTGGGAAGGGCCGGACGGTGAGTTAGAAACGTGCCGGGTGATTTCAGGGGGGGCTTGTGAGGGCGTGGGAACTTTTTTATTTGAACGGAGTCACAGAGAGTAAAGTAACCAGGAAGCGACCAGCCTAACTCTGATGCCCGTCAGGTGGACTTGGGAAGGACATGTCTGGTAATTTGGAAAGTAGGGATGAACCCTGAAGGGCATAATTTATAAGTGAATTAGTTTTCAAGCTGCTGATGAAAGGAGGTGATGAATAATTCCTGAATAGCCAGAGGTTCTCTCTCACCCTCGTGGCAAATTTACAGCCCCTCGTTGGAGCTGGAAGGACAAGCACAGTAAGAGGAGCATTCAGATAACGCATGAATCCTCACTCCCAGTGACCCCCAGATCCAAGGGACAGGCAGGAGGCCAGGAGAGAGGAGCATCCTGTTGTCCCCGTGGTCCCAGGGGCTGGCCTCAAAGGGCTGTGTGCGACGCAGCAGCCCAGCCCGAGGTGAGAGCTGACCCGGGCCTGGCTGGCATTTTTCATGGACCTCAGCAAACACGCCAGCCTTGGTCGGGGTGGGGGCGTGGGGGCTGCTCAAATATTTTGTGGAAGGAAGTAATTTTAGGTGGAGGAAGAAAAAGCACACTTCTAGTGTAATGGGCTTGCAAGAAATCAGGACGCTGAGAGTCTGTGGGTAGTATCACCCCGTAGAGCTCAGTCATGCCAGAAAGAGTCCTCTGAAATGATTTGCGTCTTCATTTCCCCAGGGGCCCCCACCTTCTCCTCTGTCACCCAAGCTGAGGGGCACCTGTGGCCTTTGAGTTGCTGGCAGCAGTGCTGGGGGCAGGGACAGCAGGGACTAGAGAACTGAACTGGGAGGAGGGCCAGCTGGATTGCTTCTTAGAAGACACTGGGACCTGTGTGGCCTGAAGACACTGTGTGCATGAGACAGGCAGCAAACCGCCCAGCCTCTGGCATGAATTACACTCTCACACCAGGAAAACAAGAGTCTTCAGGGGAGGGCTAGAAAGGCTTGCCGATGTGTTTTTCTGAATGCTAGTCCCTGGCCCAGAAAATGAATCCAATGATTTTAAATGATCCCATAAAGAGAATCAACTCATTTTAATAGTGATTCAACCCTGGGGCGGGGGTGGGGGGGTGGGCAAAAGTGTTCTAAAGCGGGTTGTTGTAATGAGTATACAACTCTTTGATATGATTGAACTACTGAATTGTGTGATTGTGGATTAAAGTGCCAATAAAACTGCTTTTTAAAAAAGAAAGGATCAAGATTACTTTCTTGAGTGTGTATTGCTGAGCAACAAATTGTGTAGCATTTTTAAAAATTTAAACATAGAAAATTCATCTATTGGTTCTTTTAACAATGTCTTGAGCCCTTCCTAAGTCAAAGACTTGCTCTAGACACGGGGCTAGACCCCCGGAGAACTCGCGGGTTCCTTGCTGTGGAGTGGAGCCGGCAGGGCTCACAGATTGGTAAACACCGAAGGTTCCGAGACGGGCTACTGACCACCAGGTCAGCACTCTGAACCCCCGGCCACTCTTTGGCAAGGCTTTCTCCTCCTGTAAATGCTTACAGCTTTGGAAACTGCCCCAAGAGGGTAGTTCTGCTCCATCCCTCAGTGTCCCTGTCGATGGGAACCGGCGTGCTGGAAGTGTGTATAGCATTGCCTCAGGCTGCTAACCACAAAGTCAGCAGTTCAAACTCATCGGTTGGTCCCAAGGAGGAAAATGAGGCTGTCTGCTCCCGTGCAGACCAACTATCACAGAGACCCTGGACAGATGGGCCTCTCTGAGCAGAATGGACTCGATCATTTTTCAGTTCGGTCCCTAGCAGAATGGAAGGACAGTTTGGACCTGTTTGTAAGAAGACTTGGACCATCCTGGTCAGGCGACGTGGGTGACCAGAGACCCTCTGTCAGAATGAAGCTGGGAATCGAGCAAAGGCAAAGGAGGCAAGGTGTGAGGGCCCAAAACCCAAGAGGCCGTGGCAGCTCAGTGCCCACACCCTGTGGCAGGGAGCGCCCTGGCCTGGAAAGATTAAAAGGGGCAGCTGGGACAACTAGTCATGCTGTTAAGGGACCAGATGGAAACTCTGCCATTTGTGCTTATCCTCCAACATCTCAGAAAATGCCCGAGATTCTTGGACGGCCTGAAACTGACTATTTGTCCAGGAGAAAAGAAAGCACACACCTCTCCTCAATGGTATAATCTGCCGTGTCTGCTCACCTCGCCACACACATGTACCTGGGACACTGTTTTAACGGTCCCCCGGGAGGGCTGTAAGGCAGGAGCAGCTCGGACTTCAGCCCTTCTCTTGGGGGAGAGATAAGCAGGGCCCTTGGGGACCACTTAGGAGAGTGGCTCTCACCCTTCCTCATGCCACGACCCTTTCATACAGTTCTTCATGTGGTGGTGACCCCAACCATAACATTATTTTTGTTGCTACTTCATCATTGTGATTTTGCTACTGTTATGAATTGGGCGACCCCTGTGAAAGGGTCATTCGACCCCCAAAGGGTTCACGACCACGGGTTGAGAACCACTGACCTAGAAGAAGGCTCTTCCTTGTTACAAACCAGCTGTTTCTGGAGCAAGCCCAGTGCTGCCTCCCACCTCTCTCAGCCTGCACCCGCCACCACCCATCCCTGCAACACCTGTCTCAGCCCACACTCCCCACCACCCATCCCTGCAGCCTCCTGGGCCAGTTCCAACTGAGACCAGCTCCTACTCTGTGATGGAAAAGGTGCTTTTTAGAGCCAGATCATGACTGTCAGAAAATATGAAATGAGCCATATCAAAGATTTCCAACCCTATCAATGAAGACCCCAGTACGATGATAAATTCCTTCAAAGGGGAATCTAAATTGTGGGCCTAAATCTGCCAATAAATGGAGAACTGGTCAGTTTCCACAGAGAATGCAGCATCCGGAATAGTCTCTCGCCCAGACTGCACTGAAAACACTCATGGGGACTGGGCTCCTTGGGGTTTTCATGCCAACGTGGCACCCATGGGAAGATAAGGGCGGAGGTTAGCCAGTCAATCGGGTCGCAGCTTGGTGACATCCTTGGGAGGTGCGACTGAGATAAATGGCCCTCAGAGGCTGCCCCCCCCCGCCTCTCTTTCCCAGGAGGGTGGACCAGAACACGGCCTGAGCTTGATGCCCTGCCTCAACACGCGTGCTGTACGACCTGTAGGCGCAGCCAACTGGACTCCCTGGCAGCACAGGGAAGCGATCCTCCCCCTGACAGCACTGTGCTTCCGCGTGCATTTGGAAATGTTCTTTCTGGTGATAAATGGGATTCCCTTCTTCCTCAGAGTGGCATCCTCAGCACAGGGGACAACATGACTGTCCGACGCAAAATGGCCAGCTCATGTCCGTGTCAGCTCACTGAGCCCCATCACAACCCTGATGCTTCCCGCCACCTGCTGCAGCTTCCGGGTCCCCAGACTCATCGCTGATGGCTGTGCACACCTGCCACTTCCTCGCCTGACAGTGGTGCCGGAGCAGCAAATGAAGGCCGCCACCACGGCCAACCCTCAAGTTAAGAGATAGTGCCCAAGAGGGCGGCCCTCCGTGAGCTGGCCCGGCACCGTGGCTGCAGTGATGAATCGAGTATAGCACTGTGGGTGAGGATGGCGCAGAACCAGACGACATCTCGCTGTGAGCCACCGTGCGTCTGACATTGACCAAGGACGATGATGACGTGTCGCTGTTATGTGTGTGCACGTGTGTGTACACGTGAGTGTGTCTCTGTGTGTCAGGAGCTCGGCTGGCCCAAAACTTCAGTGCCCACTGCCAACAGAAGGGGCCAAGGTCCAGACTTGCTCAGGGGCTCTGTAGGAGGAAGACCCTGTGATTTGTTCCATGGACACCCCAGCCCAGAAAGTCCTGCCCCCCACAGGCCGCCATCCCCTCTGTCACACGGGGCTCTGTTATTGTGGCACCGTGCAGCACAATCACCACGCCTACATATATGTGTGCGTCACCCCCTTTGGTAAAAGCAACAACACCCTCTGTCCAGGCACCCAGTGCACACCAGTGCCGGCAGGGCTCCATGAGCACACTCACTTCAGCGCACGAGGGGATCACACACAGAGGGCCGTCACGTACTAACACACTAAAGAAGGCAAGAGATAGGCCCCTGAAAGCACATGTGTGCTTATCTTCATCTGGGCCGTTGATCATTGTGGCAGACCCTGGAAACATCCTCGATAGGGAAGGACAGAGCTTCTGCTGACCGAGTGCTGGGGCAAATAACTTAGATCACTTCCGTAATCAGTCCTCATCTGGTCCCTCCCATTTAGAAACAGCACCATCTTCATGGTATTATTTGCTTTCTCACACAGAGACTTCCTACAAGCCCCAAGCCAGCTCCCCTGCCGTCCCTGTATCCACCCGGCCTACAGCGGCCTCCCTCACTGAGGGCTTCTGACAGCCTTGCCCGCCCCCCTCCAAGAGGCTGCTGGGCCAGAACCATCTGCCATGGGTAGCAGCGGCACACCTAACCCACGTGCCATCGGGCACCTGAGACTTGCTCCAAAGGTATTGGCACAGCGTGAGTGCCACACTTGGTGTGAGGGGTGATGAGCCCAGCACTCAGAGGAGGAAACCAAGCCCATGGCCATCAAGTCTCTGCCAACCCGCAGTGACCTGTACCGAATTTCGGAGCGTGCCGGTCTTGATGGGAGCAGACAGCCTCGAGGCTGCTGGGTTTGAACCAGCCACCCTAGTGGCCCAGTGCTTAACTCACTACATGACCAGGACTCCTCTTTAAAGGACTTAGGACTCTCGTATTCAAATGATGTCCAGGAACCTTGAGAGCCAGACCCTCTCAGGAACTCTGAGATGCAGTCGCAAAATCCCACCCCCACCCCAACAAGACTTCTGAGCTCCGGAGACAGATGAAGGGGCTCCGGGAGAGAGGATACTGTTGCAGGTCTCTCTGCCAGCCTCCCCCCCCCCTTCCTACCACCATCACCATCCCAGCCACAGACTGGTTTAAAACTGAAGAGAGAAACATAAAAACACATCTTCCTCTGTCTCCGGGCACTCGCAGCTCCTCAATTCCCCAGTTTCTGCTCGAGCCTTTGACCTGGTCAGCAAAGCCCTGCCTGAGAGCAGACCCAGGGCCTCGGGACCAGCAGTGTGCCTCCTGGCTGGCCAAGGACCGAGGACAGTGGGCTCGGCCTCCGTCTCAGACATGCTGCCGAGGCAGACCCTGGACTGACCATCACTCCCCAGCCACGCCAACAGCAATATATCGTCGTAGCGTGGGGTGGGATTTATCTAAAGAAATGTACAAAGTTTGAGAAATGGAAACCCCACACAAGTTCTTGACTCCATGACCCAAGGCCCCCAGCTCCATCTCAAAGGAAGACAAGCAGGCGTGTGGTGCCTCCCCCGGGGAAGCAGGCAGGGCCCTACCTTGAAGGGCAGCTCTTTACACGCCTGTCTGCAGACAAGTTTCTGGTACAGTGTCATTAGTTAGGGACTGTTGTTGAGTCTGATTGTCAACAAGGAGGGCAGGGTTTGTGTCTCAGCCTCCCAAAGGCCCGTGTCTCTGTCTCCAGCCTGTGTCTCCATCCCACGCCTGTCCACAGTCCCCTGTGCCTCTGTCCTTCTCTGTCTCCAGCCCCCTGTGCCTCTGTCTGCGTCTCCCTCCAGCCAATGACCAGATGTGAGGGAAGGAGGGCAGCTTGTGCCCTAGTGGGAGTCTGGTCTCGCCCGCCCCTTAGATGTTCTCTGAAGCCATGCGTGCCCAGTGGGGGTGGGGAGGGGTGGGAGGAAGACAATTCTGATGCCATCTCTTCTAAAGGGCTTCCCCTGAAAGCATTCTTCCGAATGTCTTATGACCCAGCCAAATGTCTTGAGACTATCTGTCTCTCAGGCTTAACGTATCTTCACAGCAGAACTAGACACCACCTTCTGCAGGAAGAAGGCTTCACGGATATTAACTGATGTGATTCCTAAACAAGAGTCATTAGGTCATCCATGTTCATTTGAAGCATCCCCGTGTTTCTAAATGTAGATGCCTGTCATGTCTCGTACAGGCACGTAATGACATTGTAAAGGCACCTTCTGAGTGCAGGGAGACCATGGGGCAAGTGTGTGCTGTCTCACGAAAGCCCCCAGGGGCAGTTCCCATGAGCAGCAGGGCACACCGGCCACAGAGGGTGCTCTGGGGAGTAGCCCTTGTTTTCATTGCTATGCTCTGAAGGTAGCAGAGGTTATGAGACGGGTTTATTTCGATCAAATGAAGGAAATCCAGTTCTTAAGCTCAAATGGTTTAGTCTGGAACAGTAAAACACAGATCCCTCATAATGAAGGAGAAAACTTCTATTAAAAAATTAGCTTAACAGATGCCCTCTTTAACAAGTGGTGCTGGAAAAAATGGATATCAACATGCAGAAAAATGAAGCAAGACCCTTATCTCACTCCATGCACAAGAATAAACTCAAGGTGGATCACAGACCTTGAAGTTAAACCCCAAACTATTAGGGCCATCAATGAGGGAATTGGGACCAACTTGAGAACTTTGGCGCAGGGAATACACAGGCTATCAGAAATAGGGAAGGACACAAACACAGAGGAGGCACAAATCGACAAATGGGATATACTGAAGATAAAACACTTGTGTACATCTAAAGAATTCACCAAGAGAGTAATAAGAGAGTCCACAGACTGGGAAAACATCTTTAGCAATGACACATCAGACAAAGGCCTTATTACTAAAATCTACAGTACTCTGCTAGCTTCCAAAAAGAAAAAAACCAATAGCCCACTTGAAAGGTGGGCAAAGGACTTAAACAGAAGTTTCACAGGGGCAGAAATCCGAATAGCCAACAAACATATGAGAAAATGTTCCCGATCTTTAGCCATAAGAGAAATGCAAATTAAAACAACAATGAGGTACCACCTGACACCCTCAAAGGTAGCCCAATTCAAAAAATCAGAAAGCAACAAGTGTTGGAGGGGCTGTGGGGAGACAGGAACTCTCATCCACTGCTGGTGGGACTGTAAGTACGTACAGCCACTATGGAAATCAATCTGGCGATACCTAAAACAGATGGAAATAGAGTTACCATATGACCCAGCAATCCCCCTACTGGGCATATACCCAGAAGAGGCAAGAAACAAACCAAGACCAGACATCTGTGCTCCAATGTTCATTGCGGCACAGTTCACAATTGCAAGGAGTTGGAAGCAACCCAAATTTCCATCAACTGACGATTGGATTAAAAAACTGTGGTATATACATACAGTGGAATACTACGCATCACTAAAAAGCAGTGATGAACGTATGAGGCACATAGTGGCATGGGAAGAACTGGAGGAAATCATGCTAAGCGAAGTAAGTCAGGCACAAAAGGACAAGTACAACATGAGTCCGCTGAGGTAAGAATTAAAAAAAAAAATTTTTTTTTTAAAAAGCAAAAGTGGCATAGGGAAAAAAGCTACTGTATACAAACATTTTAGGGGTGAAGACGGTGTAGTATGGAAGAGACCAGACCAAAACCAGGGATGTACATGGTAGACAATGGTGGAGGAGGTGGGGAAAGGAAAACAAAAGGATGAATACAAGGAAGAAAAGGGTAGTGGGGTCATGGGGCATTAATCCACCCAAGGGGAGGCTATTGTTTATATCTCCACAGGGAAAGTGGGACCAGACTTCAACCCAGTGTCGCAAGGTGTGAATGCAATATCCCGGCGTGGAGGAGGGAACCAGTGGAGAGGTCTGGGAGGCTGGCCCCAGCACCATAAATTAAGTGGATTCCTGCCCTTCCCCGAAAAGAATTTGTTCCAAAGGACATTGACTCTGCAGCTCCGGGAGATGGACATATCTGATCAGAGCACACAGGAGCAGATGAAGGGGCAGGAGGAGAGAGTGGAGCACAGCCTGGCCCACCAGGCCGTGATGATGATGTTCCTGAGTAGAGCAGCCAGGCCACAGAGAGAACAACATGGCTGGCCCTACTATGAGACATGATGCCCCTCAGTGACTAAGGGCGATACAGAGGACAGCACCGGAGACACAGTGTGGGAATTGCACCTGACCTGATCCCACCACACCGAGGCAAATCACTGGGGGAGTGCAGCGGAACAGCAAGGGAATGGAGTGGCAAGGCCCCCAGGGAATGCTGAAAGTGGACTTTGGGGCCAGGGCGTGGTGCCCCAACAGACTGGACTGGAAAACGCTCCTAAGGGCCAGCATACGATCCCTGAACTAACTACAAGCTTTTCTCTTGTGAACTGTTTTGTTCTGTTCTTTGTCAGTGGTTTGTTTTTGTTGTTTTGTTGTCTGGTTGTATACTGTTGCTTTGTTTTCCTCTGTCTAGTTTTCGTGCATGTTAGTGACTCCACAGGTCTGTCTGAATAGGACAGGCTGGATGAACTATCTGGAGGAAAAACAACGGGACCGACAGTTCTGGGGGGACTTGGGGTGGGGGGGTAGGGGGGTTAAGGAAGTGGTGTTAACAAACCCAGGGACAAGGGAAAAACATGGGACCCCAAATGGTAGAGAAGGGGGAGTGGCAGGCATGGTGGGAAATGATCAAGGGTAAGGTTGCTTAGAGAAGAGGTATACTCTAGTCCAGGTGGCGACGAAGCATGGTAGTAGGGCAGGAGGAAAGTCAAGGGAGATGGAGGAAAGAGCTAGGAGTCAAAGGGCATTCATGGAGGTCTAGACAAAGACATGTACATGCAAATATATATAGGAGGATGGGGAAATAGATCTATGTGTCTATATTTATAGGTCAAGTATTAAGGTGGCGAAGGACCTTGGGCCTCTACTCAAACACTCCCTCAATGCATGAATACCTTCTTTTATTAAATTGGAACTCTATGATGCTCACTCTCCCGACACAACGGCTGGAGTCAAAGTGGGTGAACAAGTAAATGTGGTGAAGAAAGCTGATGGTGCCCGGCTATCAAAAGAGATAGTGACTGGGGTCTTAAAGGCTTGAAGATAAACAAGCGGCCATCTAGCTCAGAAGCAACAAAGTCCACATGGAAGAACACACCAGCCTGAGTGAGCGAGTGGTCCCAAAGGGATCAGTTACCAGGCATCAAAGAACAAAAAATCATATCATTGACTGCACACCTCCATGATAGGATCGCTGAAGACAAATGGGTGCATAAGCAAATGTGGTGAAGAAAGCTGATGGTGCCCGGCTATCAAAAGAGATAGTGTCTGGGGTCTTAAAGGCTTGAAGGTGAACAAGCGGCCATCTAGCTCAGAAGCAAATAAGCCCACATGGAAGAAGCACACCGGCCAGTGCGATCACGAGGTGCCCAAGGGACCAGGTATAAGGCATCATGCACAAAAAAAAAAAGATATAAGTGTGTGTATGTATGTGTATATATGTGTATATGTATATATGTATGTGTATATATGTATATATATATATCATATTAAATGAAGGGGGAAGTGCAGAGTGGAGACCCAAGGCCCAAGTGTCGGCCAATGGAGATCCCCTCATAGAGGGGTTTAGGAGAGGAGATGGATTAATTAGGGTGTGAGGTAGTATCGATGAAGAACACAGCTTTCCCCCAGATCCTGGATGCTTCCTCCCCCCAACTACCATGATCCGAATTCTACCTTGCAGGGCTGGATAGGACAGAGGCTGTACACTGGTGCATATGAGGGTTGGAGGTACAGGGAATCCAGGGTGGATGATACCTTCAGGACCAAGGGTGTGAGGGACGATGCTGGGAGAGTGGAGGGCGAGTGGGTTGGAAAGGGGGAACTGATTACAAGGATCCACATGTGACCTCTTCCCTGGGAGAGGGACAGCAGAGAAGGGGGGAAGGGAGACTCCGGATAGGGCAAGATATGACAAAATAATGATGTATAAATTACCAAGGGCATATGAGGGAGGGGGGAATGGGGAGGGAGGGGGGGGGGGAAAGAGGACCTGATGCAAGGGGCTTAAGTGGAGAGCAAATGCCTTGAGAATGATTGGGGCAGGGAATGTATGGATGTGCTTTATACAATTGATGTATGTATATGTATGGATTGTGGTAAGAGTTGTATGAGTCCCTAATAAAATGTAAAAGAAGAAAAGAGAAAAAAATGATTAGGGAAAAGACTGTACGGATGTGCTTTATACAATTGATGTATGTATATGTATGAACTGTGAAAAGAATTGTATGAGCCCCAATAAATTGTTAAAATAAAAAAAAATAAAAAAACAAAAAAAAATTAGCTTAAAACTCTAAAACAAGTTCCTCTATAGAGATTAAAGCTTATATCTAACTTCTGAGTACCGTGCATTATTTATCATCTGATAGGAAATTTAATGTCTCTACTTAATATCAAAAAATTCACAAGTAGAAAGGGGGAAAAAAGAAGTGCTAACAGTCAGATAACCTTCAGTCCCCTCAGAGGGCACATCAATAATGACTGCAAATTGCGCCAAAGGGTGTCCTTCCCAGAGCAAACGAGACTCTTTGTGACCTTTCTGGACATTTCCCCCCTCGGAATAGCAACCATGAATCCAAGTGTGAGGACACGGTTCTTTAGAGCTGGGGTGACAGTCAGGAGATGGCTCACTCCCTGGGGTCCGAAGTCAGTGCTTTGCTTTGCAGTGACTCCTGTTAATTTTTCATCGTCATCCCCTCACCCACCCACCCACACACCCAAAAGACACGCTCCGGTTAGCCCAAGGTCTAGTGGGAGCAGAGCGTGCTGCCCTTGGAAGAGAGGAGAGAGGAGAACCAGATGAAGACAACCAGAGACAAGCAGACAGAGGCCGACCTCCTGAAGAGAGGGGAGCAAGCGGGGTGTCTACAAGCCCAGGGAAGCCTAGGGCCTCCGGGGCTGGAGAAGGGAAGGAAGCGCCCACCCTGAGGGCCTCCCTTCGGTATCAGGCATGTCCCAGATGTGTGTGCACACACACGAATGAGCACCCAGGCAAATCTTTAAACTGCACCTCCCAATTTCCAGATGAGCAGATGTTGACCTCGGTGGCCCATCATCAGAAACACCCCCTCTGTCTGGGGTCTTAAAGGCTTGGAGGTAAACAAGCAGCCGTCTAGTTCAGAAGCAACAAAGCCCACATGGAAGAAGCACACCAGCCTGTGTGATCACGAGGTATCGAAGGGATCAGCTATCAGCCATCAAAGGACAAAAAGTCATATCATTGTGAATGAGGGGGAGTGGGGAGACCCAAAGCCCATCTATAGGCAACTGTACATCCCCTTACAGAAGGGCCGCAGGGAGGAGATGAGCCAGTCAGAGTACAGTGTAGCAACGATGAAACATACAACTTTCCTCTATTTCCTAAATGCTTCCAACCCCCACTATCATGATCCCAATTCTACCTTACGGATCTGGCTAGACCAGAGGATGTACACTGGTACAGATAGGAACTGGAAACACAGGGAATCCAGGATGTATGATCCCTTCAGGACCAGTGGTGTGAGTGGCAATACCAGGAGGGTGGAGGGAGAGTAGAGTGGAAAAGGGGAACTGATTACAAGGATCTACATATAACCTCCTCCCAGGGGGACGGACAACAGGAAAGTGGATGAAGGGAGATGTCAGACAGTTTAAGACATGACAAAATAATAATTTATAAATTATCAAGAGTTCATGAGAGAGGGGGGAGCAGGGAAGGAGGTGGGGAATGAGGAGCTGATGCCAGGGGCTTACATGGAGAGCAAATGTTTTGAGAATGATGAGGGCAATGAATGCGCAAATGTGCTTTACACAATTGATGAGTGTATAGATTGTGATAAGAGTTGTATGAGCCCCTAATAAAATGATTTTTAAAAAGAAAGAAAAAAGAAACACTTGCTCTTGTCCCGCTGCCTCAGTCAGACACCCCTCAGATGGTGGGCCCTCGGAATGTCACCCCAGGACTCGAGTGGCACCCATTAGACTTGTGCCCCTCTCCACAGCTCTGGGCGTCCACTGGGCTTGAGAACATTGGGCTCCTGGATGGAGGAGGCCTGCCCAATCACTCAAGGGCCTGCCTGCGCACTCACTGCTACCTGCCAACCCCAGACTGAAGGCTCCTGATCTCCGGGGCAGCAAGAGGGTCGAGTTTGAAGGCTGGCTGAGCAGCAGGCTTTGTGTCCCAGCATTGACTGTCCTGGGGATCTGCTCATCAGACGGAGAGAGTGGGGCTGGGAACATGAGATACAGGGGCATTTTAGTGCCTGGGCTCAGTTATATGTCAGAACCCTAGGGTTTTGTGCGCCCTGGTGGGGCAGCGGGCTTAGTGCTGGGGTTTTAGGCTTGAGGTCGGTGGTTCGAACACACCCAGAGATCCGCAGGAGAAGGACAAGGCTGTCTGCTCACAGTCTCAGAAACCCTAAGGAGCAGAGCTCATCTCTCCTACAGGCTCCCTGTGACCCCAGGTGGGTTTTCTGGTTTGGGGATGTTCGTTCTAGGGTGTGTGATCTCACAAGATCAGTGTTGACTCCCTAAGGACCAGGGGTGTATTTCAGGGTTGTAGCCAGTCTGTGTGCTGAGCAAAACCTCCGAGAAGCTGGGCGACATGAAGAACTTGGCATAAGACTGAAGGAAGCAGTCAGCAAGTTGCGTCAGTCAGCACATGGAGCCACCCGGCCTGCTAAAGGAGGAGAAGGCTTGGAAGACTTGGTGGTGCAGATCAAAGACCACCACGTTCAGCACCAGGGGACAAAGTCCTCACAGCTGCACCAATAAACAAGCTCCCGAGATCCACAACCAGCGTGGAGGCAGTGAGTCAGAAATCAAACAGCCTAGTGCACTGGGCACGTGTGCGGCTGAAGGACTCTTTCAAGCTCTTGCAAGCAGAGACCTCACTCTGGGGACCACGGTGTGCCCGACGCAGCCTGCAGCCTTTCCAAGCCCAGCGAATGCGGAAGATCGAGCAGAATGGATGCCTCTGAGTTCTGGGGTCAGTGAAGACCGTGGAGGGGACCGTGGAGCTGCAGGACAAGGAACAGGTCGGTCCTGGAGAAGTACAAACAGAATGCACTTGAGAAGGGAGCATGCCAACACTCCGTCTCGTGCACGTTAGCCGTGTGGTCAGGAGAGACCATCCCTGGAGAAGGACATCGTGCTTGGTGACGTGGAGGATCTGTGGAAAAGAGGAAGGCCCTCGTCAAGATGAAATGGGCTCAGCACCCTCAATTGTGAGGACGGCGCAGGACGGGCAGCGCTTCCTTCTGTTGTACACGAGTCGCTGCGGGTCAGCACCGGCTGGACAGAGCCTGACGATGAGGACAACAACAATTAGGAAAGGGTCCCTGGCGGTCAAACAGCCAACACCTTCTGCTGCTAAACCAAAGGTTAGAAGGTCTAGTCCACCCAGGGTAGCCTCCAAAAATCCGCCTGTGAAACTGGGTCTCCATGGGGGCCCTGGGGACCCAAGCCTCCCTGACACAGCTAGGGTGGCCGTGGGTGAGGGTCGGATTCAGCCAAGCAGCAACGTGTTAGGAAAAACGGCTGATGTCAAATCCTAGTGTGTCACAGACGGTGTAACGTAGACACGCACTCACTCTATCCTCCTTAAAGTACTTTGTTCGCAGCAAACTCTAACAGGCGGGTTCTTTTGCTATAGAATACTAATGTGGAAACACCTTTCTCTTCCTGCCTCGCCCTGTGGGCCTGTCCTCGCCCAACTCAGTGAGCTGAAAGCCGCGCTCCTGGTGTCAAGAGGCCGCCAGGGGAGGAAACACTCAGTTGTGCAGGCTGCACGAGACCCCTGTGCGCACGGCGAGGACACATGCGACATAATGTGTGACGGATTTGGAAAGCATAGTTATCAGAGAAGAGAGGGATGAAATACTTGTAATTTCCTTTTTATATAAGAGCAGAGAGCTTTCCAAGCAAACTCAGAAATGCTCTCCAATGGCTAGAAATTTTGAGGGGGAAAAGCTGGCATTTGAGGACCGACTATTGCTGCTTTATTTTATCTTTTTAAAAAGTACACAAAAGTGCTGTCAAGTGTCAGTCCAGCCTGTTCTTGTGTGTACCTGAGGGAGCTGCCTTCTGTCCAGGTCCGGGCCCCTGGACACGCTCCCAGACCACCACCACCCCCCGCCCACAGGGATGGCGCAGAGATGCGGCCAGGCCAACCAAGAGAAGGGACGAATGAGTACAGCAGTGGTCTGTCTCTCCTGGCACCGTGTCCACAGAGCACCCCGACGCACAATACCCAGGCACAGAAGGGGTGCCCATCAAATCCCCCGACAGAGAAGAGGTGCCTGTGATGGTAGGAGGGGGTGAGGACAGGAGCAGCCCCTGTGAAGCTGCTTCACAAGCAGGCAGAGGAGCAGGCTCCCCGCCGACGTCTCTGTGGGCCAGCGAGACGGTCACCTCGGAGGATGCTGTACAGGTCCATCAAACTGTCTGCTCATTCGGAGTCGGGCCCAGAAGCAGGGCGCGGGGAGGAGGGTCCTACGCGTGGCTCCATCCACGCCGTGAAGGCCCACTCCACTTTGAGGAGACAGCTCCTGCCAGTTCTGTGTTTTTAGGGCATTTGTATTCAAGGGGCGTTACCGTCCAGTGCTTTATCATAGAACATCCTGCTGCTGGTGGTTGCTGGTGAGTAGGGCTACTCACTGCAAGGTTGGTAGTTCAAAGCCACCAGCCGCTCTGTGAGAAAAATGAGGCTTTCCACTCCCGTAAACAGTTACAGCCTCGAAACCCACAGGAGCAGGGGCCCTTCTGCCCTGTCCTACAGGGTCGCTGTGAGTCCGTCTCGACTCGATGGCAGTGAGTTTGGGTTTTCAGACTGGCCAGGGTCTTCGTCTGACCACGTAGAATGGGACAGTCCTACAGGCTGTTCTGCAGGAACAACAAAGTGAAGAGGAATGACATGCACTTGTAATTTAAGAAACACACTGTTCAAGCTCTACCATGAAGTTCAATGCTGCCGGTGATGACTTGATGTATCCATACGCCTACGAGGAAGGGAAGCTATTAGGAATATTATTCAAATTTACCCGTCAACATAAACCAAGGATTCTGACCAACTTCTGCAGTCTGAAATCAATCAAGCATGCGATCAAGATGGGCTGATCATTGCTGGTATTTGGATATGAAAGAAAAAGACAAAATTGGAAAAGATGGCCTTGGTGAGGGACCGGGGACCTCTGCAGGGCTTTGTCATAAATGCCTTTCTCAACCACAGGAGCAGTGATGGCACCCAGACTGACCCGGGGTCGCAGCAAGCTGCTCAGACATCACAACAGCTCCCAGGACAGTGCAGGACCGGGAAGTGTGTCCTTCTGTTGTGCACAGGGTCGCTGTGGGTCAGCACCAACCCGAAGGCCCTGACAACATACGCATGAGCCTCACCAGATGCCACAGACGGGTATCAAATCATCTCATCTGAGGAAGGAGACGATGGAGAAGGTTGGTGCTGTCAGTCAGAACCAGACCAGAGGCTGACTGTAGAAGACCATCAGTTGCTGAGGTGCAAGTTCAGGTTGAAGTTGAAGCAAATTAAAACACATGACCTTGGAATATCAGTACAAACCTTCTGAATTTAGAGACCCTCGCAAGAATAGATTGGATGCCTTTACTACTGGTGGCTAAAGATCAGACCAGTCGTGGGGTGACAGCAAAAGGTCATTTCGAAGACAAGAAGGAAGGAAAAGGCCAAGCAGATGCCACAAGGACCTCGGAAATTCACTTGTGATCGCAGTCTGCTCAAAGGGAATGGGAGCGTTGAAGAGATTTTACAGAGCAGCTCGGGGGGGTGGGGGGGGAACAAGGACAGCAATGTGGGGAGATATGCGACGACAGAGTGAGGAAGTGCAAGGACAGGAGCACCCGACATTCCTGAGGTGGCAGAACGGACGGAAAGTTCCGGTTGGACTGCTGACAGGTGTCGTGGGGAAGACATCGAATAAAGCAGGGAGCATCAAGCTAAGGCAAAGGAACACAGTCAGTGTGCCGAAGAGAAGCACCCAGCCTCCCACCCTTCCAGAGGTTGCACCTGATGAATCACCCGCGGCGTGGAGGGAAGAAGCCCACGCTGCTCTGGAGCCATCGGGAAAGACAAGGCTCCAGGAATTGATAGAAGGAACAACAATTGAGATGTTTCAACAGATGGAGGAAACACTGCAAGCATGAACTTGTCTATGCTGAGACATTTGGAAGTCAGCTAGCTACCAGGCCAACCCACGGGAAGAGGGCCACATTTGTGCCACTCCGAAGAAGGACGACCTGACGAAAGCCAGAGCCCGTGGGATAGAGCCATGATCAGTGCCAGGCCTTGCCTCTGAGTAGCTCTTTAGGGACTTGAACCCCCAACCTTGAACCTGCTGACCCTGGATGCTACCCAGGGGCTTGGTCCAGTATGAAACCCAGAGCCGTGCGGTCCGTTCCGACTGACTCCAGGACAGAGCGCATTGTCTCCTGTTTCTCTCTCAGGGTGGTTGGTGGGTTTAAAGTGCTGGCCTTGCAAATGACAGCCCAACACTTAAGCGGCTGTGTCACCAGGGCTCCTTGTGCCATGTTGAGCAGCCTTGGAATCATCCGTGGTCCTTTGTGATTACACTCTGAGAGTCAGAGTCCCAGCCAGCCTGATAACATGTCTTCATTTTGCGACGACTTGTGAGTCCAGTCCCTGCATTTATGAAGAGCCCTGGGGTCTGTTCCAACCCTTCCCTGCCCCGTGTCCAGCAGGACAGCACCCCGCCACGCCCGCCCTGCACAGGCCTCCCCATGGTTGCTGGGCTGGATGGAGTCCATTGTTGCAGCCCCTGTGCCAACCCGTCTTCCTGAGGGTCTTGCTCTTTCTCATCCTCCTTTACCAAGCATGTCTTCTCCAGGAACTAATGTCCCCTGGGAACATGTCCAGAGTGCAGGCATCCTCACATCTCAAGAACATGCGGCTGTAATTCTCCCAAGACAAAGTGTTGGTCCTTCTGGCAGTGCAGGGTACTTTCAATATCCGCCGCAGCACCGTAATTCAAAGGCATCGATTCTACTGCACCCTTCCTTAGTCACTGCCCACTTTAACCATAGATATGAGGCAAGTAAAAGTGCCATGGCTTGGGTCAGATGCCCGAGATCCTTGCTCCTCAGCATTCTAAGGAAGTCTCGTGCAGCTGATTGACCCAATTTTCCCAAGAGATATTTCGGTCTCTTGATTGCTGCTTCCATGAGCATCGATTGTGGGCCCCAAGCAAGAATTGCGTGTCTCCTTTTCATTATCCCCCCGCCCCTACTCTCTCACCCCTGTGATTCTTCTTTGGCTCTCGCATGATTTAGAAGTGGGTTGCTTGCATCTTCACACCACACGTTGCAGAAGCAGATGCCCACTCCAGCGGTAATTAGCTGTATTCATGTTCCAGGAAGAGTGGGTTATTAGCAGGATTGTGTTCAAAATCTCCTATCTTCTGACAGAAAAATGTGTCCGTGCCTGCAGAAGCCATGCCCAGAAACAGCCATGAAGTCGCTCGGGATCACAACAGGGCAGCGTTCGGCTTGCTTGCTTTGCGTGTGACCAGGAGGGATGGGCCTAGTATTTGGTGAAGTAGGGGGACAGTGGGAGTCCAGACACTGGACTGAAGCTCCGTGGCAGTGGTGAGGGCCCCACGGGGTCGAACCGTGGTCCCTTCTGTTATACGAAAAGTCACCGCGGGGGACTGTCTACTCAGCAGTGACCATTATCTTCACTGTCACCATCTTCACCATCCCCTTCATCTAGGCCGCTGGTGTTGGGGACTAGGGTTAGATGTCTGACTCTGAGTGACCCCTGTGACACTGGGACTGTCCCCACCAGGCTTCCCAGGCTATCACTTCACAGGAGCAGAGCCTTCCTCCCTCGGAACTGCGAGGTGGGTTTGAACCCTAGCCTTCAAGTTAGTGGTTGGAGGTGACTGTCTGCCCTCTGAGCTCCTGGTGGTCAGGTCAGGCAAATGCTCTGCGCCTGCGCAGGAGCTCCTCCCAGGGTACCAGCTGCAGCGCTGGCAGGTGCGTGGAGTCTGGTGGGGCAGAGTCGTCCCAAATCTGGAACCTGGGCAGGTGAAACGCTCCTTTCTCAGGAAGGTTGTGACCAGACTCATTCCTGTCTGAAGGCTCTGCAATGAAGGCTAAGTAACATTTTGATTTCAAGGATTTTCCTAAGTCCCTGCCAATTATCCCGCATACGATGACACCTTTAATGTGGTATTTCTAAAGTGTCATGTTGGCCAGAATGTAGTCCGACTTGCATTACATCTTGAACTGGTGATCAGGAGTGGCATGCCGAGGTCCTGCACATAAGAATCTGCATAAAACATCTTAGGCATGGGTTCTATAGGCACAGACACATTTTTTTGGTCTGAAAATAGAAGATTTTGAACACAATCCTGCTAATAACCCACTCTTCCTGGAACATGATTACAGCTAATTACCGCTGGAGTGGGCATCTGCTTCTGCAACGTGTGATGTGAAGATGCAGGGGAAGGACCTCTACTTTTTCATGGGAAATGATGTTCTGATAAACGGGCACAAGACGCTGTGTGCCAGGGACATTACCCGTGACCACACCCAGTGTCCACAGAGAACATGGTGAGGGTCAGCCTGCACTTGGACCACAAGGCGGTCCCTCAAATGGAACAAGGGCAGCTGCCTGATTTAAAATCAGGGAAGGAGTGTGTCAGGGTCGTATTCGCTCAGTCAATCGGCAGACTGAGCAATAACCCAAAACCCTGGACTGTGGGAAGGACACAGCATTAGCATTGGAGAAAAGACTCGTTAACGGCCTGGGATATGCAGATGACACAACCTTGCTTGCCAACAGTGTAAAAGACGTGAAGGGCTTCCGGATGGAGGTCAAAGAGCACAGCCTTCAGCATGGGTGATGCCTCAGCCCAAGAGAGAACCCGCTCCAGAACTGGGCCAGGAGCCAATCTTGTGATAAATGGGTCAGAGAGGATGTTGTCAAGGACTCCGTGTTACTTGGATCCACAGGTAATGCCCAGATTAGAAGTCAATGGACCGTTGCAGTGAGCCAAGCTGCTGCAGCTTTCCTCTTAAAAATATGAACAAGCAGTTATTTCTCTTTGAAGCCTGAGATGGTCCTGACCTGGGCCACTGTGTGTCGATTGCCTCAGAGGCTTTTCACCACATGTCCGTCAGTGTGTCGTTCTGTGTGGCTGGTGGGTTGCTGTGCTGCTGGAAGCGATGTCACTGGTGTGTTGAGTACCAGCAGGGTCACCCAATGTGAAGAGACTTCAGCAGAGCTTCCAGACTAAGAGCAGACAACAGAGAAGAAAGAGGCTGCCCATTTCTGCGGTGTTCGCCTCTGAAAACCCTCTGGGTAGCAGCTCAACATTGTCAGATATGAAGGTCTAGTCAATGGAAGAAGAACACTGTCAGAGACGAGTCCCTCAGGTCAGAAGCACGCAAGATATGGCTAAGGAAGAGCGGCCTTCTCAGATGGCTTTCACTGCGGGCAGTGAAGCCTTCAAGACCTTCATTTGCTGATGAGTCACAACTCAACACGAGGAGGGGCAGCTGCAAGCATCAGTCATAATGGGAACTTTGAACATAAGAAATATGAATCTAGGAAAAGTGGAAGTCATTAAAAATGAAGCAGAGCGCATAAAGATAAATGCCCTAGGTGTTAAAGAGCTGGAATGGACTGGTATTGGCTATTATGAACAAGAAATTCATAGGATCTTATGTACTGGGCACGACACAGTCAAGGGGGACTGCACTGAATCCATTGTCCAAAAGGACATTTCAAGATCTTTTGTGAAGGACAATGCCATCTGTGATAGAATAGTGTCATCATGCTTGGTAAAGTGGGGGGGCAATGAAAAAGGGGAACACCTTTGACAAGATGGACAGACACAGTGGCTGCAACCATGGCCTCGAACATGAGGACAATCATGAGGACGGTAGAAGGTCGGGTGGTGTTTCAGTCTGTTGTACCTCTGTCCCTATGAGTTGGGGCTCACTCAACAACACCTCACAACATCATCAGACAACAGACAGGCAAGACTGAAGAATTGGCACCTTTGAATTACGGGGATGGTGAAGAACACTGCCGACTGTCAAAGAGCAAACAGATCTGTCTTGGAAGAAGTGTAACAAGAATGCTCCTTAGAACTGAGAGTGGTCCCCAAGGTTCATACCAGAAGGGCTCAATGTGCCAGACTGCACAGACTGGGCCCAACCTCAAACCTACCTGTGCCCTTGGGTTTAGGACTGAAGTAACCTGATGGGAGAGGAAGCAAAGGGTGGTCGGCCCGACACTGTGGACATGGCGGCCACTGGACCTTGAGTAGGCCCCTGGCTTAGTGGGTGTCCAATAAAAGGAGACCCAGAACCACCGTATATGTAATACCTCAATGCTCCCCTTCATTAATATGATGAATATTAATTTGATAGGCAAGGATCTTCCCTTGTAAGAAATGGTACAGGGACCTTCCCCCAGCACCAACCCCCATGCTCCATGTAACCAGAGCTCAATTGATCGATTGAGAAATCGGTCTGTACGAAGAAAGAACGCATGGGCTGCGGCTCACAGTTGGACTGCCCTCGCATAAAATCCTCGTGTCCACAGTGCCTCGAGTTCTATGTCATGGATTAAATTATCTATGCATCAATGTAATCTCACCTTATACCCCAGGGGGGTGATTGACTAGGTTCTTCTTTTATTTGGGGGGAGGGGCATTTAGTTGGTTGATTTTGGTTTTGTTGTTTTTGTAATAATCTGACTGCCAAAGTAAACCAGTCATTCATAATCTGTGAACATAGCAGATGGATCCTGGCATCCCACTTAAATCTAACCCCAATCCAAGAACATTTAGTTCTTATAACGTGGCTCTACTTGATATTCACCTGCAGGAAGAGATCACTGAAGATCCAGGTGCTACAGCCAAGTGTGGTGAAGAAAGCAGATGGTGTCCGGCTCTCCATTGGAATAGTGTCTGGGATCTTAAAGGCCTGAATTCAGATAAGCAGCCAATCTAAGCAAGGGGTCCACCAAGTCCACCTTGAAGAAGCACACCAGATGTGTAATCCAAAAATGACAATAACAAAATCCAAATCTGATGAAGGGAAAAGTATCAGAGCTTAAATTGTGAACACCCAGCTTTTAGAAGGTTATAGAGGACAGCAAGGACCCCAAATCCATCTGCAGGGAGAATCTAGTCAGATTAAACCTCAGACAGAACCCTCTAGTGAGGGGCAGTCCCACAGGCGAGGGACTCTTGGGCAGAGATTATGGTAAACTTGGTTATGCCTGCTTGAACCTCAGTAAACAGGATGCTTGGCCAGTTGACCTCCCTCTTGACCCAATCTGAATTTGCGCTAAGCTCAAATACCTCTCCCTTGTTCCATGACAGAAATGTCTTCTCTGGCTTTTTATATATTGCCAGCGGTCATTTCTCTCTTACTCTTAATTTTTATCTCCATATTATTATTTCCTTATTGTTTCTGTTAGTTTTCCCACCACAGACAGAGTGGATGCACAGAGACAGGCACTGATGCGGTGGTTTCTCAGAGAAGAGGGGTGGGCAGGGTGAGGGGAATTGCAACAAGGAGTGTGGGAGAGGAGAGGGAGCGCTAGAACTTACTGTGAGGATGCATAGACAACTCTTTTAAAATGCGATTTTAACAATGGAAGTGTGTGGCATGCAAATATTATATCAAGAAAACTACTTTTAAAAAAAGAAAGAAACCAAACTGGACCCATGGTTACTATCCATGAAGGAAGAAGAGTGTTTGCTTAGAGGGCATTGAGTTTATGTTACTGGTGGCAGAGTCATTTGGGAAAAGATATCAATAATAGTTGTACAACATAAACAGTACAAGTGATGGCACTGAATTATGCATATAGAATTTGCTGGGGGGGTAAAAAAGAGTTGAGGGCAATGTGATTTCTTCTCACATGCGTTGAACATGTTGTTGGAAGGATCAGTCCCTGGAGAAGGACATCATGCCTGGTAGAATGGAGGGTCAGGGGGAGATGGACTGACACAGGGGCTGCAAGAATGAGTTCAAACATACTCAGCCACCAGTGGAGGATGGGGCAGGACTGGACAGTGTCCAGTCTACAGCTAAGGTCACTGTGGGTAGAAATCAACCCAATACAGCATTATTCAGTCAAATTTCTAAGATTTGAAATTTTATCAAAATCTATGAATAAGCCAAGTGGAAGAATTGCAACATTAATCTTTGGACGCTTGTAATTAAAAATGGTGTGATTTCCTTCATAAGAGGAGGATTTTTGAATGGTTCACATGGAAGCATACCACCTTGAAGGAGCCCTGGTGGGGCAGTGGGCTGCTCACACAAAGTCAGCAGTTTGAAACCGCCAGCTGCTGTGAGGGACAGAGGTGAGGCTGTCTGCTCCCTGAAGCGTGACAGTCTCAAACGCTGCTGTGCGTCAGAGTCGTCTTGGTGGCAGTACAAGGGAGAGAGAGAGACAGCCCTGACACACACCTTTCCTGATCCTAAACCCCTTCTGTTCTCCCTAAAGCTTTCACTGCCCGGAAACCTGTCCAGCTGGGGACCCGCTGCAGTTGGGATTCTGGCGGCATGACTTCCAGCATCCCAGCCACCCAGCCACCACGCACCAGGGACAATTCTTCCCAGCATCCTCAAGGTCAGGACCTTTCCCAAATATACATTCTGTCTGCCTGAAGCAGCCTGTGTGCTGAGCGGGGCATTGAAGAACGGTGCGGCGTCAGGACCAGAGGAAGGCTTATCAACAACCCACGAGATGCAGAGGACACCACCTTGCCTGTGAAAGTGAGGAGGACTTGAAGCCCTTGCTGAAGAAGATCAAGGATGCAGCCTTCAGTGTGGATGACGACTCGGCGTAAGGAAAACCAAGCGCCTCACAAGCGGACCACTGGGTGACACCCTGAGCAATGGGAGGAAGATTGAGGTTGTGAAGGGCTTTGTCTTGTTTGGATCCACGATCCGTGCTCAGGGAAGCAGCAGTCAGGAGATCAAAGAATGCGCTGCACAGTGCTCCTTAGAGTGTTGCAGATGAGGTACACCGGACCCAAACCATGGTATTTTCAATCACCTCTGATGCATGCAAAAGCTGGACTTTGGGAAAGGAAGACCGAAGAAGAGTCGATATATTTGATGATGGTGCTGTCAACAAGAGGACCATGGACCGCTAAAAGGACAAACCTATTTGTGTTGGAAGAAATACAGCCAGATGTTCCTTAGGGACAAGGAAGGCAAGATTTTGTCTCGCGTGGTTTGGACGTGTTGTCAGGAGAGACCAGGCCCTGGAGAAGGACATCGTGCTTGGTAACGTGGAGGGGCAGTGAAAATAGGATGACCTCCTACAAACGGATTCTCAGACCCAGTGGCTGCAGCCATGGGCTCAGACACAGAGCAGTGGTGAGGATGGAGCGGGACCGGGCAGCGTTTCCTTCCGCTGTGCATGCAGTCGCTGTCGGTGGGAACAAACGCGACAGAATCGAGCATCATCATCTCTGGGCAGCATTCCCAGTCACAGCGTGAAATGCAAATAGCGCCTCGTTCCCTTTGCAAACCCAGCCCAGTACACGGAACCGACACCGTTTAAATGTGTCACCTCCAATCGCTTACAAGTATCGGTTTATAGGACCCACCCAGGTAAGAATGGGGTGAATTAGTGTGCTGATCTAATATCCAATGAAAAACGTATTAATTGGGAATGCGGAGGCTGCCAAGGCAGAGCGTGCCCCACAGCACATGTAGCAACCAATTCCTTGTCGTTGGCTTTTTCATTTAAATCACTGGATTTTCCCCCAATATATTTTTCTCTGCTGCTGAAGACAGGTCCTCTTGGGGACCATGTGATTTTACAGGGTTAGCAAAGCACTCTTTAATAATTCTTTTTAAATTGTATTGTTGGCTCTTACAGCTCTTATCACAATCCATGCATCCATCCATTGGGTCAAACGCATTTGTACATCTGTTGCCATCATCATTTTCAAAACATTTTCTTCCTGCTTGAGCCTTTGGTATCAGCTCGTTTTTTCCCATGCACCCTTGATAATTTATAAATTGTTATTTTTTCATGTCTTGAATAATTCTTTTTTGTTTGTTTGTTTTTAACAATTTATTGGGGCTGATACAATTCTTTTCACAGTTCATACATATACATACATCAATTGTATAAAGCACATCTGTACAGTCTTTGCCCTAATCATTTTTTTCTCTTTTCTTCTTTTACATTTTATTAGGGACTCCAACAACTCTTACCACAATCCATACATATACATACATCAATTGTATAAAGCACATCCATACATTCCCTGCCCCAATCATTCTCAAGGCATTTGCTCTCCACTTAAGCCCCTTGCATCAGGTCCTCTTTCCCCCCCCCCTCCCTCCCCTTTCCCCCCTCCCTCATATGCCCTTGGTAATTTATACCTCGTTATTTTGTCATATCTTGCCCTATCCGGGGTCTCCCTTCCCCCCTTCTCTGCTGTCCCTCTCCCAGGGAAGAGGTCACATGTGGCTCCTTGTAATCAGTTCCCCCTTTCCAACCCACTCACCCTCCACTCTCCCAGCATCGTCCCTCACACCCTTTGTCCTGAAGGTATCATCCACCCTGGATTCCCTGTACCTCTAGCCCTCATATGTACCAGTGTACAGCCTCTGTCCTATCCAGCCCTGCAAGGTAGAATTCGGATCATGGTAGTTGTGGGGAGGAAGCATCCAGGATCTGGGGGAAAGCTGTGTTCTTCATCGATACTACCTCACACCCTAATTAACCCATCTCCTCTCCTAAGCCCCTCTATGCGGGGATCTCCATTGGCCGACACTCGGGCCTTGGGTCTCCACTCTATGTATGTGTATATATGTGTATATGTATATATGTATGTGTATATATATATTATATTAAATGAAGGGGGAAGTGCAGAGTTGAATAATTCTTAATGTGCCTGCACATTCTGGAAAAACACTGTGAGAAACTGGTTTCAGGTTCCTGAGCACCCAGCACCTGCCCGCCCCCTTCCACGCTGTGTGAGGTTCCCAGAGAGGCTGACCGCTGCACCCTCCTGTGAGTGCTCTTGTCTGAGCTCCCTCCACTTCCCACAACTGCACACGAAGATTCACGGGTGGAGGGATCACCACAGAGTTCCTGCAAGACCGTCTTCACGGGCATCTGGGCAGAGAGGTGCCCGTGCTGTGTTCCACCACTGCCCCATCCTGTCTGGCTCCTTACGGCCACACTGCTGTGTTCCCCCATCAGGCTGAAGGGGTGGATCTGTCAGACCTACCCGCAGGCCCGTGGGCTCTGGAGGTGTGGACTGAGCTCAGGACAGAGCTTCTGGGGTTCGCAGGGGGTGCTGGCCATGGAGAATCAACTGGAGAAGTGAGGCAGCTGGCATGGTTTTAGATATGAAATGATTCCTAGTCATGCTATAAGGTCATGTTCTACCTGTTTTCTTTGGGTTCAAACTTTTTTTTAATAATTGGAGAGTAAATCAAGGAAATGCCGCCTTCGTAAGAGCTCTGCTATTGTGTGTGCTCTATAATGTCCCGGAGGAGCGGACTTCAAGGTGGCCTTGTATTTCTCTGAGTGTGCAGAATAACAGGGCCATGAGCCTGACTGCCAGGAGGCCCGTGCTGACTCACAGTACAGTGCTGGAGGGACTCTGCTCGCAGCCAGGATTTGCCCAAATGTAAGTGATCCCCGAGCTCATTCGCAGTATACCTATTAACATCCGCTAAAGCTGTCTCCACAGAGCATACACTGGGAACAGCTAGTGCAGAGATCGAGACATAAATCCCCAAAACAACATCTAGAGGCAACCGGACAAATTACGGGATTTCTAATGTGTCCGGTTGCCTCTAGATATTGTTTTTGACACAAAGAAACCACCTATGGACTTAAATATATATATATATATATATGTCTTGATTGAATTATTTTACTTTGGATTTCATTTCTATCAAAGGTCATTTTAAAACTAAATCCTGTCACAACTCCACTAAACTCAGAATCCACTGGGAGGGACAGTGAAGGCTGTCCCCTCTGACCCACACAGGAGCTACCTCGGCTGAGGCTTTGAACTGAGACCCAGGCTGACAACTTCTGGGTGTGTTTCAGCCCAACTGACTGAGAGCTCCCTTAAGATGCATCGACTCTTTTATCAATGTTTCCTCAAGCCGTGGGCACAGACTGAGGCTTAGCAGGACCTATGCAGGACGCCAGTCTGCACTTTTCCCAATGCAGCTTGTGTAAGATAAGGTTTAGCCAAAAGTGTGTTTAAAGAAGATAACGGGGAGACAGTTAATGAGACAGCCACAGCTGAAAATTCCGACCCCTGGATATCTAATTAAATTGGTACCAGCTATTGTGTTAAATGTTAATTGAATGCCTAAAGGTTCTTCACAATTATAACATTAACAAGTATGTGATTGCATATTTAATGCTTTAGTGATTTTCAATTCATTACAAGGTAACTAGGTTTTACCTGAGAACACAACAAAATTTCACTGGTTCTTTACTTTGAAGTTTATTCCTCCATCGGGAACACGTTTAAAAGCCTAATTGTCACCTTCCATGTAGACTAGACAGTCATGAGGCATAGAACCTGGTCAGACAGAAGACGTGTGGTTTATAGTCTTGCCCCTTCTCTGCATCTGTCTCTGTCCCCCTCTACTTCTTACTTTTCAGTGCATGGTTTCTTGTCATCCGGCTATTCCCTCGTAGGAGGCTGCAATAATTGGCTGAGTTAATTTGATTTCATATAAAAAAGAACTCTAGAGTACAATGAGGTTTACGATACTCCTGGTTTATGGGCACAGCTAAAATACTTGACGAGAACCGAGGGTGGGCTGTTTACTATCTGTGTCCATGCCGGCCAGCTGCTGTGGAAGAACCGAGGGTGGGCTGTTTACTATCTGTGTCCATGCCGGCCAGCTGCTGTGGAAGAACCGAGGGTGGGCTGTTTACTATCTGTGTCCATGCAGGCCAGCTGCTGTGGAAGAACCGAGGGTGGGCTGTTTACTATCTGTGTCCATGCAGGCCAGCTGCTGTGGAAGAACCGAGGGTGGGCTGTTTACTATCTGTGTCCATGCAGGCCAGCTGCTGTGGAAGAACCGAGGGTGGGCTGTTTACTATCTGTGTCCATGCAGGCCAGCTGCTGTGGAAGAACCGAGGGTGGGCTGTTTACTATCTGTGTCCATGCCGGCCAGCTGCTGTGGAAGAACCGAGGGTGGGCTGTTTACTATCTGTGTCCATGCTGGCCAGCTGCTGTGGAAGAACCGAGGGTGGGCTGTTTACTGTCTGTGTCCATGCAGGCCAGCTGCTGTGGAAGCACCGAGGGTGGGCTGTTTACTATCTGTGTCCATGCAGGCCAGCTGCTGTGGAAGAACCGAGGGTGGGCTGTTTACTATCTGTGTCCATGCCGGCCAGCTGCTGTGGAAGAACCGAGGGTGGGCTGTTTATTATCTGTGTCCATGAAGGCCAGCTGCTGTGGAAGAACCGAGGGTGGGCTGTTTACTATCTGTGTCCATGCCGGCCAGCTGCTGTGGAAGAACCGAGGGTGGGCTGTTTACTATCTGTGTCCATGCCGGCCAGCTGCTGTGGAAGAACCGAGGGTGGGCTGTTTATTGTCTGTGTCCATGCCGGCCAGCTGCTGTGGAAGAACCGAGGGTGGGCTGTTTACTGTCTGTGTCCATGCTGGCCAGCTGCTGTGGAAGCACCGAGGGTGGGCTGTTTACTATCTGTGTCCATGCCGGCCAGCTGCTGTGGAAGAACCGAGGGTGGGCTGTTTATTGTCTGTGTCCATGCCGGCCAGCTGCTGTGGAAGAACCGAGGGTGGGCTGTTTACTATCTGTGTCCATGCCGGCCAGCTGCTGTGGAAGAACCGAGGGTGGGCTGTTTACTGTCTGTGTCCATGCCGGCCAGCTGCTGTGGAAGAACCGAGGGTGGGCTGTTTACTATCTGTGTCCATGCCGGCCAGCTGCTGTGGAAGAACCGAGGGTGGGCTGTTTATTATCTGTGTCCATGCAGGCCAGCTGCTGTGGAAGAACCGAGGGTGGGCTGTTTACTGTCTGTGTCCATGCCGGCCAGCTGCTGTGGAAGAACCGAGGGTGGGCTGTTTACTGTCTGTGTCCATGCCGGCCAGCTGCTGTGGAAGAACCGAGGGTGGGCTGTTTACTGTCTGTGTCCATGCCGGCCAGCTGCTGTGGAAGAACCGAGGGTGGGCTGTTTACTATCTGTGTCCATGCCGGCCAGCTGCTGTGGAAGAACCGAGGGTGGGCTGTTTACTGTCTGTGTCCATGCTGGCCAGCTGCTGTGGAAGAACCGAGGGTGGGCTGTTTACTATCTGTGTCCATGACGGCCAGCTTCTGTGGAAGAACCGAGGGTGGGCTGTTTACTGTCTGTGTCCATGCCGGCCAGCTGCTGTGGAAGAACCGAGGGTGGGCTGTTTACTATCTGTGTCCATGCCGGCCAGCTGCTGTGGAAGAACCGAGGGTGGGCTGTTTACTATCTGTGTCCATGCCGGCCAGCTGCTGTGGAAGAACCAAGGGTGGGCTGTTTACTGTCTGTGTCCATGCCGGCCAGCTGCTGTGGAAGAACCGAGGGTGGGCTGTTTACTATCTGTGTCCATGCCGGCCAGCTGCTGTGGAAGAACCGAGGGTGGGCTGTTTACTATCTGTGTCCATGCCGGCCAGCTGCTGTGGAAGAACCGAGGGTGGGCTGTTTACTGTCTGTGTCCATGCCGGCCAGCTGCTGTGGAAGAACCGAGGGTGGGCTGTTTACTGTCTGTGTCCATGCTGGCCAGCTGCTGTGGAAGAACCGAGGGTGGGCTGTTTACTGTCTGTGTCCATGCAGGCCAGCTGCTGTGGAAGAACGGAGGGTGGGCTGTTTACTGTCTGTGTCCATGCCGGCCAGCTGCTGTGGAAGAACCGAGGGTGGGCTGTTTACTGTCTGTGTCCATGCCGGCCAGCTGCTGTGGAAGAACCGAGGGTGGGCTGTTTACTGTCTGTGTCCATGCCGGCCAGCTGCTGTGGAAGAACCGAGGGTGGGCTGTTTACTGTCTGTGTCCATGCCGGCCAGCTGCTGTGGAAGAACCGAGGGTGGGCTGTTTACTGTCTGTGTCCATGCCGGCCAGCTGCTGTGGAAGAACCGAGGGTGGGCTGTTTACTGTCTGTGTCCATGCCGGCCAGCTGCTGTGGAAGAACCGAGGGTGGGCTGTTTACTATCTGTGTCCATGCCGGCCAGCTGCTGTGGAAGAACCGAGGGTGGGCTGTTTACTATCTGTGTCCATGCCGGCCAGCTGCTGTGGAAGAACCGAGGGTGGGCTGTTTACTGTCTGTGTCCATGCCGGCCAGCTGCTGTGGAAGAACCGAGGGTGGGCTGTTTACTGTCTGTGTCCATGCAGGCCAGCTGCTGTGGAAGAACCGAGGGTGGGCTGTTTACTGTTTGTGTCCATGCTGGCCAGCTGCTGTGGAAGAACCGAGGGTGGGCTGTTTACTATCTGTGTCCATGCCGGCCAGCTGCTGTGGAAGAACCGAGGGTGGGCTGTTTACTGTCTGTGTCCATGCTGGCCAGCTGCTGTGGAAGAACCGAGGGTGGACTGTTTACTGTCTGTGTCCATGCCGGCCAGCTGCTGTGGAAGAACCGAGGGTGGGCTGTTTACTGTCTGTGTCCATGCCGGCCAGCTGCTGTGGAAGCACCGAGGGTGGGCTGTTTACTATCTGTGTCCATGCCGGCCAGCTGCTGTGGAAGAACCGAGGGTGGGCTGTTTACTGTCTGTGTCCATGCCGGCCAGCTGCTGTGGGAGCGCAAGTCTTATTGTGCTCATTGGTCTCTCAGAAACTGTTTAAAGTGCTGTTAATGTAACAAAATTGCATGAAAACAAAAGTGGCTTAATTCGTTCTTTGTGCCAATTCTCTGAGACCTTGGAAAAATCATTCAGAACATAACCTCACCCAAGTATCATCCATAGAGCTCATGCCCCTGTGCCTTCCACCAGCACCTAACCTCAGCTCATTGCACTCTGGCAAGCTGGGGTGGAGGAAGAGAGAGGACACACCCATGTTGATTGTCCTTCCTCCAAAGGTGACAGAAAGGAAAGTCCTTCCCTCAGAGACCACTCCCTGAGGGAGGACTTGTGGGCCCCTAGCCTGTGGGAGCCTGCATGCCTGTGAGTGGAAGCCCTGCTACAGGATTGCTGCTAAAGCAGCCCTCCACGACTAAGATGACATTCAGTGCCAGGAGCGGGGTACTGCTCTAACCAATATTAAAATGTAAGATCGGTTTTGGAATTGGACTTGGGTACGGCTGGAAATGGTTACGGTGACTAATAGCAAAAGCCTAGATTACCTTGGAGAGAATGCCGATAAAACAACGGGCGTCAAAGGCAATTCTGGGGAGGGCTCGGAGGACATGAGGGTGCTGTAGAGGGAACCTCTGTCACCATAAAAGATTCTGGGGAGGGCTCGGAGGACATGAGGGTGCTGTAGAGGGACTCTCTGTCACCATAAAAGATTCTGGGGAGGGCTCGGAGGACATGAGGGGTGCTGTAGAGGGAATCTCTGTCACCATAAAAGATTCTGGGGAGGGCTCGGAGGACATGAGGGGTGCTGTAGAGGGAATCTCTGTCACCATAAAAGATTCTGGGGAGGGCTCGGAGGACATGAGGGGTGCTGTAGAGGGAATCTCTGTCACCATAAAAGATTCTGGGGAGGGCTCGGAGGACATGAGGGGTGCTGTAGAGGGAACCTCTGTCACCATAAAAGATTCTGGGGAGGGCTCGGAGGACATGAGGGGTGCTGTAGAGGGAATCTCTGTCACCATAAAAGATTCTGGGGAGGGCTCGGAGGACATGAGGGGTGCTGTAGAGGGAACCTCTGTCACCATAAAAGATTCTGGGGAGGGCTCGGAGGACATGAGGGGTGCTGTAGAGGGAATCTCTGTCACCATAAAAGATTCTGGGGAGGGCTCGGAGGACATGAGGGGTGCTGCAGAGGGACTCTCTGTCACCATAAAAGATTCTGGGGAGGGCTCGGAGGACATGAGGGGTGCTGTAGAGGGAATCTCTGTCACCATAAAAGATTCTGGGGAGGGCTCGGAGGACATGAGGGGTGCTGTAGAGGGAACCTCTGTCACCATAAAAGATGCGTAAGGTACCAGAAAAGAACGTTTGTTAAAATGTGGCATTAAATGTCGTTTAGACAGGATTTCAAAGAAAAGGATGGTTATGTGATTAGACAATGGAGAAAGGGCCACTCTAATGCGTGGCAAAGAACTTATGGCCTGAATTATGCTCAAATGTTTGGGAGAAGGTAAAACTTTTAAGCGATAAACTCAAATACTTAGCTGAAGAGATTTATAAGCAAATTCTTAAATGGCCAACTTGGTTTCTCCTTGATATTTATTGTAAAATATGGGAACAAGATTACTAGCTGGATTTTAAAGGGACCTGTACAAAATGAGGACACACTTACAGATTGGGAAGTCTGTTGTACAGACTACGGACCCATGTCCTAGAATTCTCACCAAGGATGTAGCTACAGAGTCTTTTCTTGAAGAGATTAAACCTGTGGCTAATGGATATAACTAACTACTGTAGGAGAAAACTCAGCCGTTTATCCTGAATGGGACAGAAAGAGAGCAAAAGGGAGGAACGGCGTCTACCTGCTGGAATTCTACAGGCAGGAAACAGCTTGAGAAACTGCCTCTGTTGTCCTTCAGGGAGATTTTTAAAAGGACCATTCATCCCTGGAGCAGCTTGGGAATCATTAGAACTATCAGTAAGAGCACGGAAGCAGGGTCTTCAGGTTTCAAAGGTGGGCTCATGGTCTCCTGGATCTCAGAGGATGGGCCACAGTTGGGCACCACCAAAAGCTAATGGAGTGTGTCTGTCATGCCCAAATGGCAGAACCCAGTCTGCTGAAACCACAACAACAAAGAGTGGAGTTACCCCAAAGATGGACTAGACGAATGGGCTACTAAAATCAGGTATCAGATTTGCCACCCAGAAGACCTGGAAGGTGGAGCTTCAGCCCAGGGCTAAGGAGCCCCCACCCAAATGCAGAGTGGGGTCAACACCCAAAGTCCAGAGGGCCGGCCCATTGTCCAGCTGGCCCCAAAGAACACAAGATATTTTCAGAGCTTAAGAACTAGTCCAAATTGTCCTGCTGGGTTTAGGACTAACTTGATTACTGTTGTCCTTCCTTACCTCCAAGCAAGTTTCCCATTTGTAATGGAAATGACTGCCTTGCCTGTTCCACAATTGTACTTTGGATGCAGACAACTTGTATTCTAGACTTCTCAAAAAAGAAGTTTGTCCTGGGATAGAACATGCCTAAAGCCTTACCTATATTTGATTCAAATGATCCATAGATTTAATTGTGTCCAACCCACCCACCACACACACACACACACAGTTGACTGCTTCCATAAAGATGTGTGGTCTCAGAAACCTTGAGTAGGAATTGACTCAGTGACCATGGGTTTGTTTTTTGGATTTTGGTTTTACATACATGTGTATATATAACATATTGTACCTGTGCCTCCTTTCCTATATCATTCCATTTTCTTGTGTTTCAAATACTCAGTATTTAAAAATGTGGTAGCAATCTGAGCTATTTCCCCTACTTTCAAACAGTTCTGTGGACACATAATTCACCTCGCTTGCATTTCAGTAGCTGGCTCATCGTCCGGCTGTTGTATAACTATCACCACAATTAATTTTTAAGGTATTTTCTCTTCCTTGTACTCAGCGCTGCTAAGCCCCGTTTCTCCCCAGCCTCTCCTGCTGTGCCCCATTAATCCAGTTACTATCTCTATAGACTTACTTCTAGATTCCATAAACAGGAAAACATACAAAATCAAAATAAGCAAACAATAAAGCAACCCAACAACAATGACAGGATAAAACAGAGAAAACCTTCCATTGTAAAGAAAGCAGGAAATATTAAAAATTGGAACAAGCATCCATTAGATCAAAGGAAGGTCGAATGAAAGATGCCAGTTAGGATTTGAACCTCACTGCAACTGCAGCGGTCCACCCTACAATTCACCCTGTCTGATCACAAGACCATTCCCATCCCGGGCCCATAGTCCAAGGGGATTCCCCAGAGGCTTAGTCCCCATGGGGCCCCTGCAAATGGATTCGGGCTGTCATTGACAGCCTTGTGCAAAGCCAGGCATTCAGAACGTCAGCTCTAGCCCCAGACTTGGATTCTATTATTGACCATTTCTCGTTGGATCGCACAGGCTGCGGCTGGACTCAGCTGGCGCCTCACTTAGATGCCTGTTGGTTCTAACATGAGTCTCAGGACCCAGACACTACTCCTTCTGATGGTCGGGCACTGTCTATTTTCTCCACCACACTTTGCTAGGGCAGCCTTCCCTTTTAAGTGGCTTAAGTTTACCTGGATGCCCAAATATTTTTCTAGTTGAATAATTGGCATTGGTTCTATGGCTCTGATTTTCACAGCCAAATACTGTACTGTTGTTTTTAATCTTAGGAAACTGTCCGCTGGTTGCAGCACTTTGTTTGTCTCCTTGCTCTAGTTCTCTTTATTGAAGGGCTGGCATTTTGCAAAAGTCGGTCTTCTTTATCATGCGTGTTTGAGGCTTTGGGCCAATTATGTTTCAGTCTTCTGCACTGCCTTACTTTCATGCACAGGTCCAGTGCAGATAAAGAATGGGCGTGTGTGCTTGTGAGTATGTGTGTGTGTATGTGTGCTTGTGGATGCTTAGGTTTGGTGTGAGTGAGTTGTATTTACATGCATATTTGTAGGAACACTTGTATGTGTGTGCGTGTTTACTTATATGAGTGTGTGGTTTGTGGGTGTGAGAGTATGAATGTGTTTGTACATGTGAGTGTGTTTGTGTTTACACATGTGTGGTCATATATACATCTATTATAACAGTGTGCATTTGTACGTGTGTATAATTTGTGTGTGTGAGCAAGCATTGATATGTGCACTTCTATGTGAGAGTGTGTCTGTAAGGTGTCTGCAGGGTGTTTGGCTGTGTCCATAGCAGTTGTCTGTGTATGTATCTGTATCTGTGGCTGTGGGGGTCTCACACATACAAGGACGAGGTCTGGGAAGCCTCATCACCACCCTCCTCTGGCCTCCCAGGGGACAGCCCTCTGCCACCCACCACTGGAACCTGAGGTGCAGCTACGGGAAACAAGGCCTCCAGAGGGAAGGTCACCTTGCTCACTGGCCTGCACTGTGGGTAGAGGGCACCACAACGTGGCCGGGCGATGGACTGAGAGGGAAGCCCTTCCCCTGGGCGCTGAGAGCTGGGGACAGAGGAGCAGGCATGCGAGACGACGTTGGAGGGACCCATCTCTGCTTTCTCATCTTGACCCCTGCACCCACTCAGTAGCTGTGTCCAGGCTCTGCTGTGGCCTCTGGGCCATACTTGCTTCCATCTGGGTTCTAAGGACACTCGGCCCTGTGACATGCAGTGTCTGACTCACGCCATCATAAGGATCACCACGTCCGGCTGAATGGAGAGCAGAGGACACCGATTCTGAGTGACCATGCAGGATAGCTGGGCGCTAGACACCAGGTGCCCAGCATGCAGCAGTGCCGTCCTGGCCCAGAAGCAATGCTCACAGCCTGGGGACAGATACCCAGGCAGACCTCAGTGCCATGCAGGTGCATGGGAGATGGTGGCAGACCCAGCTGCAGCAGGAGGGGAGTGTCCAGCCCATGTGAGGATGGCGGGCGGGGCCCAGTCCCCTCACTCCATCCCACCTCTGAACAGGGTTGCTTCAGGGCAGGAATACTCCCCTCTGCATGGTGCCTCTGCTCCACCCCACCCCTACCCCCTCACCTCAGCACCTGGAGCGCAGGCCTGTCCCTCCACTCTGCCCTCTGTGTTCCCCACCCCCAGGCACTGCCATGCCTTTGCTTCAGCTGTTGTCACCTGCTGTTGAGCCATGATGACCAAGGAACAAAACACTGCCCCACCCTGTGCCATCCCATGGTCAACTGGGGTCCATGGTGTTCTCGGGGGCTGTTTGGAGACGTCGATCTCCAGGCCTTCCTCCCTACTTTACCTTCTTCTGGAAGCTCCTTGAAGACTATTAGGTGCCATAGCAACACAAACACCCCCCTGATGAGGCTGTGACCCAGAGGCAGTGGCCAGCCTTCGGCCCAAGGCCCACGAGGAAGAGGAGAAGCCAATGCATTCCATAAAAACAGTGGAGAAGGGGCCACGGGCACTCAGGCTGGCACAGGGCGCAGAGTGCCACGGGTGGCTTTCACAAGCACAAATGCACCCTCTCAGAGAAGTCTGGACTCAGGGCACCAGCTGCTGGGCAGGGCAGGCTTTCTCCCTCAGGGGGCTCACAGTGGAGGAGGAAGATCCTGGTCTCCTTTCAGGGCCTGTGGACCCAGAGCTCCTTGGAGAGCTCCCGGTGTCTTGCCATCAATCTTGCCCCAAACCAGAGGGCTCACTCAACTCCTAGGTCTTCTTCCTTGGTGGTAATTGGTCCCCCTCTCTCTGTTTGTTTCTCTCCTCTGATCCCTTGTGAGTTAAACAATGATGCAGACCACACCCAGGAAAGCTCTCCTTATATTGGATCAGGACCGTGACTTGTGGTACCCCATCTTCATCCCTTCCATCAGATCAGAACTGATCAGAGCAGATCACATTGTGAGGAATGATTGCAACGTTACATGACTGCCACACCCCTGAGGATCATAGGAGACTATTACGTCACTACATAACTACCAAACCCCAGAGGATTGTGGGAAATGATTACTCGGGTCCCATGGGGACACAGATTGCTGTCTTCTTCTCTTCCCTCTTTCAGGGAACCAGACAGAGCCCCTCCCTCCCACTCTCAGCCTGCATCTGAAACTGGTCCCTGGAATGTCTGCAGAATAACCCCTCCCCCCGACACCCCCCCCCCCCGTGTGCACCGGAAGCTCCCCGCTCTGAGCAGCCAGGCCCCTCGGTGCATGGTAGTCCACTCCATTTCCCCCCATCCTAGCTGCCAGCGCACTCCCCGCACTTCTTTACAGGCCCCTATGTCTGGTACCCTATAGAAAGCGCGTGTAAAGGAGAGTTACTGTATGCTGTTCCTGAACAGATGGGGCACCAAGGCACACGGGGTCTTTAAAAGCCCGCAGCCTCCCATTCTGCAGAGGAGAAATGCGGGCTGAAGGATTCTCAGCAGTCCCCAGTCACCCCATGCTTTATGGGCCCATTTTTCCAGCAAGAGACGTTTTTAGAAGGTCTTATGTACAACAGCACAGTGTGCTGCCCCGATCTCTAATGGGACTTGGTTTTCTTCATTCTGTGCGGCACGATTTATGGAACACCAAGGAAAGATTAATTGGAAGCAATGAAAAATAACATTTGAGGATTTCTAATGGGCCCATTCTAAGCCACTGACTACATTCTAATGAGCTCTCCTTCTTTCTGTTAATAAAACACATCCGGCCTCCATGTGGGACACCGTGGGCTTTCCCGGGAGCAGGACAGAAGCGGCGGCCCCTGTGACCGTGTCTCCGGGACACAGGATGTCCCGTCAAGGAGAAGCAGCAGCCCCTTGGTGACTGCCCATCTGATGCCAACCTGCCAGTGCCCGCCAAACACAGTCCGCAGGACAGAAGCAGCACCACGGGGAATGTGTTGACCTCCAGTCAGCGTCAGTGTTAGGAGAGCTCCCATGAGAGCTGCCCCCCTTGCCTCGCTTGCTCAGACCAGGTTCCCTGCGCCCTCTCCCTCCTGCACACCCGCTCCTCTCTGCCCTTATCTCTCCCCCTGCACCTTCTGGACCTCTGGGTCAGCACACAGCAGGGGGTCCACCAAACCCCAGGCTCCGCAGCTCAGATGGGACCCGGCGGCTCCTGCGGCCTTCTGCTGCTGCTGCCAGGGGTCATCTCTCGGCCTCTGACCCTGGTGACCGCATGCACCAGGGACAAGACATGGCCCAGACGTTTGCCGTCCTCATGACTGTGGGACCCACGACACTTTCAGTGGCTGATCTTGGGGTGGGGACCAAGGTTCAGGCCTTTGCTCCTGGTCCGTCCAAACCTGTTCAGCTTCATAATCACATGCAAGCCTCCGCTGACAGATGGGCAGTGGCTGTGCAGGGGGAGGAGAGGGAGGCTGGGACCTGGGGGCAAAGTGATGAGCTCTGTGTGTCTGCAGAGGAAACTCACTGCCACCTGGGGGCATAGTGTTTACACATTGAGCTGCTCCCCGCCAGGACAGCAGTTCAAAACCACCCACTGCCCCAGGGCCAGCCCTTGTCCAGCTCATCGTGTGTGTGTGTGTGTATGTGTGTGTGTGTGTGTACATGGTGCACAGTATGTGTTAGACACAAATGGTGTGTGTGTTTAGGTAAATATGTACATATATGCACATGTATCTAGAGGCATACAGCTGTGTATATCTATCATTGTTTTATATGTATTGTTATGGGGGTGTATATACATACACATGTACATATACATAAAACGAAACCCAACCCACTGCCATCTAGTCGATGCCGACTCATAGCAACCTATAGCACAGGGTAGAACTTCCCCTGTGGGTTTCCAAGACAGTAAGTCCGTCCCGGAGTAGAAAGCCCTGTCATTCTCCCTCGGAGTGACTGGTGGTTTTGAACTGCTACCCTTAGGATTAGCAGCCCAACTTGTAACCCCTACACTACCAGAGATATATCCACCATGATATACACTACACACACATAACCCCACACGCCACTGCAAACACTATACATGCCAATACACACACATACACTCTATGCACACATATCATTTCACGGACTATACACACATACGCCCACACATGTATACACACCATCATAAAAAACTCTCGCACGCGCATATAGATGCACATGCCCCACTTTACACAACATGTACTCACCCCATTGGTACCCCGTGACCCTTTGGAGGCCTGGTGAGCATGGACTCACTTGACCCTCAGCCTGTCAGGGCGGGGCACGCTGGTTGTACCTGGTGGAGCCTGCATGACCAGCATGGCAGCAGTTGCAGTGGTTAGAATGGCAAGACTACCCAAAGGGCTGCAGTATCTGCCCTCATGGATCCAGCCGACAGTCCATGGGACTGGCCAACCAGCAGGTCACTGTTTGTACAGAGCTGACTGTGATGGGCCCAGGGACCACCTGGAGCATGGGTACTGATCCCCAGCCCAGGGCACTGTCCTGCACGCATCACATCCAGCCTCCTCTCTCTGGGACTTCTGGTAGGGACCGGAGCTGGGAAGCAGGTGTGACCTCTGCTCACTGCTTGTGGTGGTAGTGGGCCAGCATTGTCCCTTGCCACAGTCCTTGGCACCTGTGGGCCAGCCTCCCGCCTACAGCCTGTCTCCAGCTTCCATGATCCAGTCCCAAGTCCCTCCGCCACTCTGAGCGCACTCTCCGTGTCCTCTGAGAACCACCCCACCTTTGGGAAGACCCTTCCAATCTCCCTTTAATCTCTCCTGTGAAGATGTTGCCTCTTCCTGCCTAGAACCTGGAATTGTTCAATCTGCCAACTGTTGACCTGAGGTCTCACACAGGTGGCTGGGCTGCAGGTCTGTGTAGGTCCTGGAGACTGCTGCTAGCTGCTGCTGAATTCACTGGCGCTCAGAGAGCCCCCCACGGAGAGCACCGGCCTGTCTGGCCCATCCCCGTGATCAGGTACAGGTCTGAGGCTTGTGACCTGTAGGGTTTTCCAGTTTGACTTCCAGAAGCCAAGGGCCAGGCCTGTCTTTGTAGTCTGAACGCCTTTCCATGAGAGCTCTGCCACAGACTGCTCAGCTTCACAGCCACAAGCAAGCCCCCTCTGGCTAACGGGTGCTGGCTGTGTTGGCCAGGAATCAGCCCCACTCTCTGCCCCCACTACAGGCCATGAGCCCCGATGGTTTAGTGGGTTACACAATGGGCTGCTAAACAAAAGATCAGAAGTTCAAACCCCAGCTACTCCCAGGAAGAAAGGTGAAGTTCCTGCCCCCATGAAGATTTCAGTCTCAGAAACCACCAGAGAAGTTCTGCTCTGTCCTGTTGGGTTGCTCTGAGTTGAAATTGATTTGTAGGCTGTAGGGTTGGATTTTGCTGTTGTTGTTTTGTTTTGTTGAGACTACAATAAACTGAGATAGAGGATAAATGCAAAATGGAAGAGGATATAAGATTGAGTCTGGAAAGAAGTTGTAAAATGGGGGATAGATACAGGATGAGAGATAAGGACGTGATGGAGGGTGAACACAGAAGCGAGGGTGGAGACAGCAAGATGTAGAGGAACCCAAGATGTAGAGGGAAGACAAGACAGAAGATGAAGAGCCTGGAAGATGAGCACAGGTTGGAGAGTAGACACAACATGGAAGATGAGCACAGGTTGGAGGGTAGACACAACATGGAAGATGCACACAGGTTGGAGGGTAGACACAACATGGAAGATGAACACAGGTTGGAGAGTAGACACAACATGGAAGATGAGCACAGGTTGGAGAGTAGACACAACATGGAAGATGCACACAGTTGGAGAGTAGACACAACATGGAAGATGAACACAGGTTGGAGGGTAGACACAACATGGAAGAGGAACACAGGTTGGAGAGTAGACACAACATGGAAGATGAGCACAGGTTGGAGAGTAGACACAACATGGAAGATGAGCACAGGTTGGAGAGTAGATAGATACAACATGGAAGATGAGCACAGGTTGGAGGATAGACACAACATGGAAGATGAGCACAGGTTGGAGGGTAGACACAACATGGAAGATGAGCACAGGTTGGAGGGTAGATAGATACAACATGGAAGATGAGCACAGGTTGGAGAGTAGACACAACATGGAAGATGAGCACAGGTTGGAGAGTAGATAGATATAACATGGAAGATGAGCACAGGTTGGAGAGGAGACACAACATGGAAGATGAGCACAGGTTGGAGGGTAGATAGATACAACATGGAAGATGAACACAGGTTGGAGGGTAGACACAACATGGAAGATGAGCACAGGTTGGAGGGTAGACACAACATGGAAGATGAGCACAGGTTGGAGAGTAGACACAACATGGAAGATGAGCACAGGTTGGAGAGTAGATAGATACAACATGGAAGATGAACACAAGTTGGAGAGTAGACACAACATGGAAGATGAACACAGGTTGGAGTGTAGACACAACATGGAAGATGAACACAGGTTGGAGAGGAGACACACATGGAAGATGAGCACAGGTTGGAGAGTAGACACAACATGGAAGATGAGCACAGGTTGGAGAGTAGACACAACATGGAAGATGAGCACAGGTTGGAGAGTAGATAGATACAACATGGAAGATGAACACAGGTTGGAGAGTAGACACATGGAAGATGAACACAGGTTGGAGAGTAGACACAACATGGAAGAAGAGCACAGCGTGGAGGGTGGAGATGGAAGGTGGAAGGATGGACCTAGATGGAGTCTGGAGGGCAGATACAAGAAGATGGATGGAGGACAAGCATCAAAGGAAGCATGGACATGAGGCAGGTGGAGGTGGAGGGTGTATGGGTCACATGCATCGTACCGTGTGCCCGGAAGATGCCAGGGAAGCACACTCTGTGGCTGAAGCACCAAACCTCACTTAATGGCGATTTCTTTGCTGAAGCGGTTCCAACTGCTGTGATTTTTTGAGAAATTTAACTTATTTCTAAACATCTCAATTGCCATACTGTAAAAATCCAATTGTTTCAGCAAAATATTTTGAGATTCAGCTGAGCATCTGTTGGTTGTGCTTGGCAGGGGCATCATTTTAATGGCCAGGAGGCACACACATACATGCACACATGTGCGCATGAACATGAGAACAGCATATGTAACTGAGGGAGATGGAAATAGATGCCAAAGATGAGAAAGCAATGGCGCAAAAGTAGACTTGCCACTCAACCCCCTGGAAGTCCAGTGTGCCGAGGGTGGGTCCACCTGCAGCCTGAGCCTCATAGGTGACCCTCAAGGGTCAAGTCTGGCCTCAGGGAGCAAGGGGCAGAGCCCACCATTCCACTCCTCCCACCTTGAGTTGTTGGAATACGGGTCAGATCTGCATCCTGTTCCAATCGGCTCTCCTGTCCAGTCAGCTTTCCCCCCGATGTCACAGGTAGGCTTTGTCTTCATCGCCCTCAAGTTGGTTCTGACCCACAACAATGTCGTACAGAAGAGAAGCAGACACAGTCATCGCTGTGTGGGAGCACACTCCGCCATCGCTGCCGGGCCTTCTCATCACGGGACCTCGGGATGACCAAAGAGGAGAGCGTGGCTGCAGGGTGAAGGGGCCACAAGGCTGCCTCAAGGCAATGGCAGGACTTCCCAAGACCACCCTCAGGCTTGACCACCTGCTAGAGGGACTCTCGGAACCGATGACAAGCAGTCAGGATTTATTACAGGAGAGGATTCCGATGAAAACCTACCCAGGGAAGGGGGTCCTTCTACAGGACAACGTCCAGGCGAAGGTGCTCTCATGGGCAGCACTGAGCTGTCCAAGAAGTGCCCTGCAGCCAAGACACGTGGAGCTTCACCAACCAGGGACACACAGCCAGCCCTGGCTCTCATCTGTCGGCCAGGCGACTGGGGATGTGGCTTGGCTGAACTGATACCCAAGACCCAGAACCCATCCTAGATCTCCCTGTTAGACTGTCCAGGTAGCCAGCCTCCTCCACCTCCGGCAAAGACACTCCTGTAGTGTGTGCAGTGTGTCAATGTCAAGGTCATGCATGTGCTTATGCATATGGTGTGTGGCTGTGTGTGTATCAGTGTAAATGCTTGGTACAAGCTTGTGCATGCATATGAGTGTGTGTGTATGAGTGTGAGTGCATGTGTGTGAGTGTGTGCTGGTGTGAGTACGTGTGTGTCCGCATGAGCATGACTGTGTGTGAGTGTGTGCATGAGCGTGAGTGTGTGAGCATGTGCGAGTGCATGTGTGCTAGTGTGTGTGGCAGCATGAGTGTGAGTGTGAGCGCGTGTGCTTGCACCCACACCAGCTGCCACTCTTCCGCGGGCTCACCTTCAGCTCTGTTGGAACACAGACTGTCAGCCTCCTGGCTGCCCTGAGCCAAGGGCCTGTGGGTGAGAACCTTGACCTCAAGCCAAGGTAACCCCGAGGTATAGCCCCCCCCCCCCCCCCCGCCAGCCCCGGGACCTGGAGGGGTCTGACTGAAAGGTCCCTGGAGACTCTGCCTGAGAACGGGGTCCCCAGCAACCCACCTTCTGTGTCTAGCCTGGTGCCCCCACACACCTTATTCCAGATCCAATGCCCAGAGGCGCTCAGCTCCTGCTGGGTGTTTGGAAATCTCTCTAGCCACAAAGGGCGAATCTGCCTTCTGTTTTGTGTAATTTCCATAATCGCTGTAAACAAGCCAAACGAAATAACCCACTTAAACAAATTCACACAGTGCGCACTCACGGTGAGGGAGGCCGTCTCTCTGCCACAACCAGGGCCATGGCGTGCGTGAGAGAGGTCAGCTCCTCGCACGTGCACGCACTGGTGCCCGCTGTGGTCAACAAAGCTTTTGCTTCGGAAGCTTCGGTCAAGGAGGGCAGGGAGAGACTCGAAGCCTGCTCGTGTCTCCGGTGTGGGCTTGTTCATGGATGGCTTCCACCATCCTAATTTTCGCACTGTTGCAAAGGGTGTGGGTGCGGATGAGAACAGCAATCAAGTGGATGATCCAGGCACGTTGTAATTCAGTCAAACACGGGACAGCTGCGGGAGGAAAGGGAGGGGACCCCCCTCGTTTGTGTCTCGGGCTGAGGATTTTAGCTGAAAGTCAGGGCTGACAGGATACCCCCAGAAACTCACGGAAAGACCCTTAGTGACTCCCCAGGGCTTGCAGCGCTTGCACAGCCCACCAGGTCCCAGAGGCCGGGGGCCACCGGAAGGCCATTCTCATGGTGGCGCCTTGACCTTCTCTGTTGTCAGCAGGCAGCTGGCTGTCGAGTGAGTGAGCGAGTGAGTCAGTGAGTGAGTCAGTGAGTGAGTGATTGAGTGAATGAGTGAGTCAGTGAGTGAGTCAGTGAGTGAGTGAGTGAGTGAGTCAGTGAGTGAGTGATTGAGTGAATGAGTGAGTCAGTGAGTCAGTGAGTGAGTCAGTGAGTGAGTCAGTGAGTCAGTGAGTGAGTGAGTGAGTGAATGAGTCAGTGAGTGAGTCAGTGAGTGAGTGATTGAGTGAATGAGTGAGTGAGTGAGTGAGTGAGTGAGTGAGTGAGTGAGTCAGTGAGCGAGTGAGTCAGGGAGTGAGTGAGCGAGCGAGTGAGTGATTGAGTGAATGAGTGAGTGAGTCAGTGAGTGAGTGAGTCAGTGAGTCAGTGAGTCAGTGAGTGAGTCAGTGAGTCAGCGAGTGAGTGATTGAGTGAGTGATTGAGTAAATGAGTGAATGAGTCAGTGAGTGAGTGAATGAGTCAGTGAGTGAGTGATTGAGTGAGTCAGTGAGTCAGGGAGTCAGGGAGTGAGTGAGCAAGCGAGTGAGTGAGTGAGCAAGCGAGCAAATAAATGAGTGAGTGAGAGAGAGAGTGAGTGAGAGAGTGAGTGAGTGAGAGAGTGAGTAAGTCAGGGAGTCAGTGAGTCAGGGAGTGAGTGAGTGAGTGAGTGAGCGAGTGAGCGAGCAAACGAGTGAGTGAGAGAGTAAGTGAGTGAGTCAGTGATTGAGTGAATGAGTGAATCAGTGAGTGAGTGAGTCAGTGAGTCAGTGATTGAGTGAATGAGTGAGTCAATGAGTGAGTGAGTCAGTGAGTCAGGGAGTGAGTGAGCGAGTGAGTGAGAGAGTGAGTGAGTGAGTGAATGAGTGAGTCAGGGAGTGAGTGAGTGAGCGAGCGAATGAGTGAGAGAGAGAGTGAGTGAGTGAGTGAGAGTGAGTGAGTGAGAGAGAGAGAGAGTGAGTGAGTGAGTGAGTGAGTGAGTGAGTGAGTGAGAGAGTGAGTGAGTGAGAGAGTGAGTGAGTGATTGAGCGAGCGAGTGAGAGAGAGAGCGAGTTAGTGGGTGAGTGAGTGAGAGAGAGAGTGAGTGAGTGAGAGAGTGAGTGAGTGAGAGAGTGAGTGAGTGAGTGAGTGATTGAGCGAGCGAGTGAGAGAGAGAGCGAGTTAGTGGGTGAGTGAGTGAGAGAGAGAGTGAGTGAGTGAGAGAGAGAGCGAGCGAGCGAGCGAGCGTGCTGGTCTCTATAACTCAGCCACGGCTCAGTTTAGGATGCTCATGAGCGCAGCGGAAGAAAAGCTCTGAGCTCTAATAAGCTCACGTCCACAGAACACAGTCCAACCGCACCCCAAGCTTGCTGAGGCCCCACCTGGCCCCGAGCCTGTGCTCGCTGCACCATGGGCCACTGAACACGGAGTGGAGGCGCAGCAGCCACGCACATGGGGTGGTGACCTCCAAATGCACGCACGCTCACCACACCCTCCCACTCCACGTCCAGGCACAAGCTCAACAATAGTGCCAGCCCACGTGCAGGCCACGTCCGTCCGGCTTCTCCTGCTGAGGTTCCTTCCGAGCCAGGAAGCACCTGCCAGCGTGGGAGATGCTGCATATGGCTGGGCCAGCGAGTTTAGGCTTTTCAGGGCCCTGTCGACTGCCACCCACCAAGAAAAACACGGAAAAGCCTAGTCATGACCCCAGGGTCACTCGGAGGGTCGGAGTCACGGCTGTGAAGTTTCAACCTCCAGGCTATGACTGCTCCCGGGCTCCCGGAGTGACCAGTCATACAGGGACGCTGAAACCCACCGCTGTAATGTTGGTATCTGGTTCAGAGCCTAGGCAAAGGTATGGATCTAACAGGTCGCGCCTTTGCCTGGTGGGTCACTGGCCTCAAACTGCTTCTGAGCCATGTGTCACTGCATCTGCCGGAGAGTTTCCTTCGATCCCTGTCCCTCGGCCTTTCCAACGAGGCTGTCCCTGTTGTCAGCGGTTGTCATGTTAGTCCTGACCCACACAGGCAACCCCGCGCCCAGCAGAAGGAAACACCGCTGATCCTGCACCGTCCTCACGGTGGTTCCTACGTTTGAGCCCCTGTGCCTGTCCCCCTCATCAAGGGTCACCCTCTTCCTCACTGGCCCTCCACTTCACCCAGCACGATGTCCTTCTCCAGGCACTGGTCTCTCCTGAGAACCTGTCCACAGTACCTGAGATGAAGGCTCACCCTCCTTGCTGCTAAGGAGCACTCTGGCCGTACTTCTTCCAGGACAGCTGGGCTTGTCCTGATGGCAGGCCAGGGGACTTTCAATCTCCTTCTCCAGCACCACCATTCAAGTACACTGGTTGGCCTTCAGCCATCCCTGTTCAATGTCCTGCTTTCACATGCATATGAGGCCATTGAGGAAAACATGGGTTGGGTCAGACACACCTTAGTCCCCAAGGAAACTTCCTTACTTTTCAACCCTTTTGAGAGTCCTTGTGTGGCAGGTACAATCAATACACCATGCTGCTTGCCCTCTTGACTGCTGCTTCCCTGACCACTGACTGTGGACCCACGTAGATAAAACCTGTGACAGCTTCAACCTTTCCTCCCTGTATCATGATGTCACCTGTTGGTCCGGTGGTGAGGATGTGGGGTTTTTTTGTACTAGTCATAATCCACACTGAAAACTGCAATATTTTTTAATCATTTTATTGGGGGCTCATACAATTCTTATCATAATCCATATATACATCTATTGTATAAAGCACATTTGTACATTCGTTACCCTCATCATTCTCAAAACATTTGCTTTCTACTTGAGCCCCTGGCATCAACTCCTCTTTTTCTCCTCCCTCCCTTTCCCCACTCCCTCATGAACCCTTGATAATATATAAATTATTATTTTGTCACATCTTATACTGTCCAATGTCGCCCTTCACCCACTTTTCTGTTGTCTGTCCCACAGGGAGGAGGTTATATGTAGATCCTATAATCGGTTCCCCCTCGCCACCCTACCCACCCTCCTGGTATCGCCATTCTCACCACTGAAGGAATCATCCATCCTGGATTCCCTGTGCTTCTAGTTCCTATCTGTACGAGTGTACATGCTCTGGTCTAGCCAGATTTGTAAGGTAGAATTGGGATCATGATAGTGGGTGGGGAGGAAGCATTTAGGAACTAGAAGAAAGTTGTATGTTTCATCGTTGCTACACTGCACCCTGACTGGATCATCTCTTCCCCATGACCCTTCTGTAAGGGGATGTCCAGTTGCCTACAGATGGGCTTTGAGTCACCACTCCTCACTCCCCTCATTCACAATTATATGATTTTTTGTTCTTTGATACCTGATACCTTATCCCTTCGACACCTCGTGATCACACAGGCTGGTGTGCTTCTTCCATGTGGGATTTGTTGCTTCCAAGCTAGATGGTCACTTGTTTACCTTCAAGTCCTTAAGACCCCAGATGCTATATTTTTTAATAGCTGGGCACCATCAGCTTTCTTCACCATATTTGCTTATGCACCCCCTTTGTCTTCAGCAATCATATCAGGAAGGTGAACATCATGGAATGCCAGTTTAATAGAACAAAATATTCTTGCATTGAGGAAGTACTTAAGTGGAGGCCCAATGTCCATCTGCTACCTTAATATTAAACCTATAAATATATGCACATAAATCTATATCCCCATCCTATATATAAATATATTTACATATGAACATGCCTTTATTTAGACCTCTATAAATGCCCTTTGCATCCTAGCTCTTTCCTCTATTTCCTTTTACTTTCCTCTTGTCCCACTATCATGCTCAGCCTTCATTAGGGTTACAGTAATTCCTCTCAGTTATATTACCCTTGATCACACCCTACCAGGCCTCCTACACCCTCCTCACCACCGATTTGGATCACTTCTTGTTCCCTTGTCCCTGGGTTTGTTAACACCACTTCCCTTCCCCCACCTCCCCCGCTCCCATGTCCCCCCAGAATTGTCAGTCCCATTGTTTTCTCCTCCAGATTATTCATCCAGCCAATCTTATTTAGACAGACCTACAGAGATAATAACATGCACAAAAACAAGACAGAGCAAAACCAAGCAACAAAAGAAAACAAAACAACAACAAACCAACGAAAACAAAAGAAAAAACACAACAACAACAAAGATGAAAATCTTGTAGTTAGTTCAAGGACTGTTTGTTGGTTTTTAGGAGTGTTTTCCAGATGAGTCTGATGGGGTGCCAAGACCTGTCCTCAAAGTCTATTTTTGGTATTCCCTGGGGACTTTATTGCTCTGTTCCCCTTGCTGTTCTGTTGCACGCCCTTAGTGTTTTGCCTCGGTGTGGTGGGATCAGATCAGGCGCAATTCCCACACTGTGACTCCAGTGTGGACCCCTGTAGGGCTATGGGTCAGTGAGGGATGTCATGTCTCTCTGCGCAGGAATGTCATCCTCAAGGTTTGATGGACCAGGATGTGCTCCACTCTCTCTTCTCGCTTTATTTACTCCCATGTGCTCTGACCAGACATGTTCCTCTCCTGGAGTTGCAGCTTCAGTGCTGTCCTCTGAGATAAATTCTTCTGGGGGGAGGGGCAGCTGGAAGATGGCAAGCTTTGATCTTCATCAGCAAGGGCTTCAACTCCTCCTCTCTTTCAGCAAGGCTGTGTCCCCTGCATATTGCAGGCTGTTAATAAGCTTCCCTCCAATCCCGGTGCCACACTCTTCTTCCTAGGACCCAGCTGCTCTGATGGTTTGCTCAGCACCCAGACTGAATAAGTGCGGTGAGAGGATGTCCCTGAGCTTAAAGCACACGGTATTCCCTGGTTCTGTTTGCACAGCTGCCTCTTGATCCGTGTACAGGTTCGCATGAGCACAGTGGGGCTGGGACATTCTACTGAATACCCACATCCTGCGAAGGAGAAGGACCGCTCTCGCCAAGATGCCACATGTTCTCCAAAGAGCTGGTCTCAGGTAAGTTGGGTGAGAAACTAAACACCGTGCTTCTGTCTCCCAAACAAAGGCTAGAGAATGCAGGTATCGATATTGCTGGCCCCATCTCTGCAGCTACAGCAGGGACGTCACGACACTGCCACAGGGGAGCGAGGGAGGCAGATTAATCCCACACCGCAGGGCAGGCTGTAAACTCTCATCTCCTTGTGGACATTTATTTTATTCTGGGTGAGATGTAAGATCTCTGGAGAAACCGCCACTAGTAACAATTACCCATCTGTGGGGACATCTTGCCTCTTGCATCTTAGCAGAATTGCCAAGCAGACAAATTTGTCCATCTTGATTTTGATCTCAGGCCTCTCCACCTAAAAGCAATTAGAGGTATTATTCTCAGTTATCCACAGCCTGCCTTCATTATTTCCCGGTCTTCTCCATTCTCCCCCACTTTGAGTCAGAAACTGTCATTCTGCAGTGCTCTCATCATGCTCTAGCACAGTGTACCCACCAGGAAGTCCTCACGGGATGACGGTCGAGCAAGGCCCTCCCTGTCATCTAGGGAAAGCTCCTGGGCATCAGCTCCTGGGGCGTCCGTTTAAGTGGTCTGCTTATTGAGTGCAGAGGTGAGTGATGGTGTTGTCGTGCGACTGGCCCAGTGGTGGGAGCTTTGTTTTCCCCACATTATGAGGTAGCTCGTGCCGAAGGCGGTCGTCTTTGGTCATCATCAGGAAGCGCTTTCCATCCTCTTCACTTCAGCAAGCACATTGTTGCTAGGCTCCTCCAATCCTGAAGCTGTGTTCTGCATCGATGTGGTAGAAACGATGATCATTAAGGTTTCCACATGAAATCAGCTCTCCCCTGCAGTCATGAAGAGCCACCTGCTGGATACTCACGGGCCTTAGCATGTTGCTGCTGCTGCTGCTGCTGCTGCTCTCTGGAGCCATCACGCCACTTCCTGCCCATACCGACCCCGACCCCATGCATACAGCTCAACACACTGCCCGCCCGGCCCTTCACCGTCTTCACCACGACAGCCCGCTGGGGCGGCCACTGTGTCAGTCCATCTCCTATAGGGTCTTTGTGCTGCCTGTCCGTTTTGCATGATTTCACACTCGAGATACTAGCCATCCTGATAGCATGTCCAATGTACTGGAGACAAAGTTTCCTAAGGTACCTGGCTACGCTTCTTCCAAGACAGATTCTTTTCTCTTCTGGAAGTTCATGGCACATTCAGTACTCTTCAAGAACACTGGAATTCAAGTGCGTCAGCTATTCTTAACTCAGTGCCACTGAGGCAACGCTGGCCCATAGTGACCCTGAGAAACCGAGAACTGCCCCTGTGGGTTTCCAAGAGTATAACTCTGTTCTGTTTTGTTCTGTTTTGTTTTGTAAGTCATTTTATTGGGGGCTCTTACAGCTCTTATACCACTCCACACATCAATTGGATCAAGCATATTTGTACATATGTTGCCATCATCATTTCCAGAACATTTTCTGCTTGAGCTCCTCTTTTTTCCCCTCCCTCTCCTACCCTCCTACCCTCATGAATCGTTGATCAATTATATACTGTTATTGTTATTTCATGTCTTACACTGTCCATTGTCTCCCTTGACCCACATTTCTGTTGTCCATCTCCATCCGGGGTGGGGGCTATATATCCAATCTTGTGATGGATTCCCCCTTTCTCACCCTTACCCTTGCCTGACCTTCCCCTACCTTCATGATTTCACGACTCCCATTACTGTTCCTGAGGGCATTATCTGTCCTGAATTCCATGTGTGGAGAGCTCTAATCAGTACTAATGTGTGTTCTCCAGTCTAACCAGATTTGTAAGGTTGAACTGGGTCATGGTAGTGGGAGGGAGGAAGCATTCAGGAACTAGAATGTGTTCGTCTGGGTAGACTAGAGAAACAAATTCATAGACGCTCATATGTGTATAAGAAAGAGCTTTATACACAAGAGCAACTAAATATTGAAAAAACACACTTGATCAGCCCAGTCCAGATCAGTCCAATATTAGCCCATATGTCTGATACCAATCTATAAAGTCCTCTTCAGACTCACGAAACACGTGCAATGACACCAAATGCAGGAAGACCACAGGCCAGTGAGTGGGAAGTCTTGTGGATCCAGTGACAGCAGAGGCATCTCAGCGCTGGCGAGGGTCTCCACGTGGTTCCTTCAGCTCCCAGGCTCTAGCTTAGTTACATGTGTCTTGTCATCAGGAATACAAGCAGAGAGTCTATATGTGTCTGGCCTCCAATGAGCTATTTATCTCTGCGGTGCCTCCAGATAAGGTCATCAAGCTGCAGCCTGATTGACAGGCTAGACTCCATCCCTTCGCAAGTTGACACCAGATTATGTAACCGCCACATAGAGGAATGATGTGTGATTCCTCGATGCTATACTACACCTTGCTTGACTCATCCCTTCCTTATAACCCTTCTGTGGGGGGATATCCTACTGTCTACAGATGGGCTTTAGGTCTCCACTCCAACCCCCCTCATTCATTTCAATATAGTTGTTTGTTTTGGATCTTTTGATACCTGATACCTGATCCCATTGACACCTCATGATCTCACAGGTTGATGTGCTTCTTCCATGTGGGCTTATTTGCTTCCCTGTTAGATGGCCGCTTGTTTGAGTTCAAGCCTTTAAGACCTCGGGCGCTATATCTTTTGATAGCCGGGCACCATCCAAGAGTGTGACTCTTTAGGGAGTAGAAATCCTCATCTTTCCTCCCAGGAACAGCTTGTGGGTTCCAACTGCTGACCTTGTGGCTCCCAGCCCCACATGTAGCCGCTGCACCCCAAGCCTCCTCCCAGGCTCCTCCAATTCTCCTTAGCCTTCTTTATTCCTCACTGTCTAGCTCTCCTATGCACGTAAGTCCACTGAAAACACCAAGGCTGTATCGACACATCGCTAAAGGGACATCTTTGTTAACACTTTAATGTGCTCTGCAGAATATCGACCCAATGCAACCCACATTGATTTCTTGATTGCTGAGCCCATGGGCACCGATTGTGGTTCCAAATGAAATGAAATCCTTCGCAGCTTCAGTCTCCTCTCCATTTGCCCCCGGTTGCTTGTTGGGTCCGTTGTGAGGATTTCCGATTGCTTTGACAGCAAGGGCTCTTTTTTAGCCTCCGTCAGTAAGTCAGTGTCAAGTGCAAGCACGGTGACGCCCTCTGCCTGTCACAGGGACGAGCGAGTCGCTTTCAAGGCCATTGTAGCATTCCTCTCAATGTGACCCAGTGTCTTTGACTATTTGCTCAGCATACAGGTTGGGCCAGCATGGTGGAAGAGTGTAACAGCGTGACGGCCCTTTGTGTTCTTCAGACGATGGCCTGTGGTCTTTGTACAGGCTTCGAATGAGCGCAGGTAAGGGTTCTGAAATTCCCCTTCTTCACTATGTTTTCCATAATCTGCTATGATTCACAAGGTGGAATGCCTCTCTGCATAGCCAATGAAACACAAGGAAACGTTTTTTCTGTTTTCCTGGTATTGTCTGTTCTCATCCAGACTCCCGCTGACTTCAACAATGAGATCCCTCATCCTATGTCCTCTTCGGGGTCTCTCTTGAATTTCGGGCAACTTCCTGCTAATATACTGCTTCAACCTAGCTTCGGTGATCAGCGGCAGAACTTTAGTTCTGTGAAGGATAACTGTTTCATAACTCTGCCTTCTGCTGGCTCACCTTTCATTGGGATGTGTGCAAATGTGGATGGGTCTCTCCCGTTGGTCGGGTAGGCTGTAGCGTGCCAAATTTCTCAGCACAGACTCGTGACCACTTCCAGCACCACGTTCAGCTGTTGGAACTTCTTCCCTAGTGATCCAGCAGTTCCTGGAGCTTTGTTTTCTCCTAGTGGCTCCCACTCAGGTTAGATTCCTTCCTTCAATATTGTTGCTTCTTAATCATATACTACCTCCTAAAATGGCTGAATGTCAACCAATTCTTATTGGTACAATGACTCTGTATTCTTTCCATCGTCTTTTGATGCTTCCTGTGTGGTTCAATATTTTGCCTATAAAAATCATCAACATTGTAACTCAAGGCTGGAAGTTTTATTTTGCTTTGATTTTATTTTTATCTTTCTTTCTGTTTTATATATTGCTTTCCCCTTCGCCCAAGGTAGCACATGTCAACCCTCTAGCCTGTAATTTCCCCTCCCAGTGGGAAACCCCTCCTTGACTCTGTCCAGAGTGGTCTCGTGCAATCTTTGTCCTTTTATGATTGACTCCTTTCATTCAGCATAATGCCCTCTCTACAAAACACCCATAACAAGACTTGAATCTGTTCTTCATTTCTTTTAACTCGGTAAATGCCCACGGTGTTCTTCCCATTCAGTTTTCTGGCTCAACTTCTGTGCACAATCCATTATATTTACTTTCTCTTCTCTTGTCATCTCAAGCCTTCTGCTCAGCTCTGGCTTCTCCGGTTTTTCCTCTCACTTTCTCTGACACCATTCCTCGTCAATACATCATCCCTGGCATCGTGGCAAACAGGAATTTCCTATTCAAAATGCTCACTGGTGCCTCAGATGTCGAACTTCAGGTGTTCCATTTCATTTTTGCTGACGTCTAATAATTTCCTGAATTCACACATGGTACATCCCACTTTCTGATTGTTGATGGTTGTGTGTAACTGCATCTTCTCATGTTGAGTCGGCCACATCAGTAGATGAAGGTCCTGACAAGGTTGCTCCGTCCACACCAACTCTACTTTGAGATGTTGGCTCTTCTCTAGTGGTTTTCTGAGTGGTTACAACCTAAGTGGCTCATTTTCCAGCATATTCCACCACTAGTTTGTCTTAGTCTGGAAATTCCACTGAAGCCTATCCACATGGAATGATCCTGCTGCTATTGAAAATAGCAGTGGCATAACTCCCAGCATCAGAGCGACATGCAAGGCTCAACCGTACAAGAAACAGAGGGAGTGATAATGAATTAGAAGGCAGACCTCGTTGAGTGATAATGAATTAGAAGGCAGACCATCTCCCGGTAAAAGACAAGCCGCTAAGGTGCCGAAGGCAGAGCAGTGTGTGTGGCTCGGGGTGTGAAGAAGCACACTTATGGCCTGACCGTTCTCCTATTGGTGCATATCCCTCTGCCCTGATCCTGCTGCACTTCCCAGGTCTGCTGGCTTCGCCATCAACGGCAGCCTTCCCAGAGGTGTGGTTATCGTGAGCTAGACTGACCGCAGGACTGGGCACCAGGCAAAAGTCCTGCTTCTAAAGGGAAAGAAACCATGCCTGGCAGGCTCTCCACTGGGTGCCAAGGGGTCCGAATGTATTCTGCTTCTTTAAGGGTGTAAAACACAGTATATAACCAACTAATGAACATTCATTCCGGCCAATTTAGAAAGCAATTCAATGCATTCTCTTTGAACTGTGAACCGCGTTTCTTAATCCACTGAACTTGATGATCTAGCACCGGATTGTTAGGAACACTTAAAACGCTTGAGCCTCTTTGTATCAGGCTGAAGTCAAGTCCAGGTTGGAAGTTGAACAGATTTATAATCCAGAGCCCAAGTACTAGGACACATCTTTGTGGGATAGAATGAACTGCGATTTCCCCCCAGAGATTGGACATGAGTTTGCACAGAGGATGGAGGCAGCTGGTCCAGCGAGAAGATGGCTGAAGGTGACCAGGTCTCCACCTTCCTGATGCCGCAACCCTTTCATACAGTTTCTCCTGTGGTGGTAACCCCCCAACCATAAATGATTTTTGTTCCTACTTCATCACTGTCACTTTGCTGCTGTGATGAATCAGGGGACCTTGTGAAAGGGACATTCGACCCCCCAGGTGGAGAACTACTGGGCTTAGAGAGACAGGACACAGCTCCCTTCCTCATCCCTTCTCCCCGATTCCAAAATCGACGCTGCTGGGGTTTAAGCAATGCCATAACTCTTTTATAAGTCGGGAAATGTTGCTCCATTATTGTTTCTGTTGTATTTTTGCTATTCTCTACTTTAGTATCGTCATCTCCTTCATTTGTTAAAGTCTTAAACTCTTTGCTAAACTTACTCTTTTTCAGCCTTCCTTTCTTTACTATGATTAAACTCCTAAGGGAGTATCAGCTAGCTGTGAGTCACAGTTTTATGAGCATTGTGTTGTTGACATTGCACGTGTCTCTCACATTTCCACTCTGTCCTTTTACTAATCAGTCATTGGAAAGGGACTTCTTTGTGCTTGAACGATCTCATGGGTCCCGGAGCTGTTAGGTCCGTTTCAGCTTCACTCCCCTCCCTCTCGTTATAGCCGTCAAGTCAGTGCTCAGATCCGATGGGCACTGGATCTGGGCAGTGTTCAAGGCTGTGACCCACCTCTCTACTTTTTACTATTAATTTTTTAATTTTATTTTCATTATTCTCCCTTTTATTTTTGGACTATAGCACAACCAAAGAAAAAAGTAATGCATGTAGATGGACAGCCTTCTCATCAAAACAGTGGCAGTATCCCAATAAACAACCACGCTCCTCAGACGTGACTCCTGCTTCTTTCCCCTTTTCTCACTCACCCTCCTTCCTCACCTCCCCTTCCCTTCCCCAGCACCCCGGACTCATCAGAGTCGGCAAAGTCTTTGCGTTGAGGCCGAAGCCCATTCTTCCCTTTGCAATAACGCTGTCATGAAATCTTTCTCTTTATGAGGTCCTGTCACTTTGCTGAGCATCATGTCTTCCAATATCGCCCACAGGAAACGGACTGGCCGCTGTTTGAAAGGTGTGTAGTATCCCATTGTGTCTGCATCCCAGCATTTGTCACCCATTCCTCTCCAGACAGGGTTTCCATTGTTTCCATCTTTTGCTGTTACAGAAATTGCTGTGATAAACGTGGGTGTGCGTGTATATGTTCATGTTTTGTTCTGCATTTCTTCGGGGTATAGAGCAAATAGCAAGACTGCGGGACCATAAGGTATGTGTGTGTGTGTGTGTGTCTGTGTGCATCTAGGCAGGCCCCACCCTGTCTTCCATGGCAGCCGTGCAGAGCTGCAGTCCCACCCTCTACATGTGAGCGTTCCCATCTCTACACATCCTCCCCTAAGAATGTCAGTGTTTGATGGTATCTTATCATTGTTTTGATTTGCATTTCTCTTACAGCTAATGAACATGAACCTGTCGGTGGTTAGGCCAGGAGAAGGGGGGCAGAGGGAAACATACTTTAATGGAAATCAGTTAGTTAAAGTTTATTGTGCCAACGTGGCTCATAAACACATGTGGGATTAATTGATGGGCGGAGGGATAAATGGCTCAGTGAGCCTCGCCTTTCTAGTTTTCGGGTCTCTTGCTCTCTGATGGTCGGACCAGGGTGCAGCTGCCTTAGCCAGTTCCCTGCTTCAGCTGGCAAGGCTCACTTCCTGCAAGACATCCCTGAGCAGAAGCCACATGGACCTTCCCTGATGCAGCCCTGGGTGCTGGAGCAGCTGTGTGGAAACCCCTGCCAGCATTGAAATGCTTACACATTCACTGACGCAGCTTTCCTCCTGCAGTCGGCATCATAGTGTATGTTTTGTGAGATGCAGGAGGACTTTATGGATTGGTGTCAGACATATAGGTTAATGTTGGACTTGTGGGCTTGGACAGCACTGGGTTAGGATGTATTCTTGATGTGCATCTAACCTTTATATTAAACTCTCTCTTATACATGAGTTTCTGTGGATTTGTTTCTCTAAAGTACCCAGACTATCACAGAAATAGTCCTTCTAGTTTTGTATCAGGAAAGAGAATGTCCCCACCCGCAGCCAGTCCTGGGGCTTTGGAGCTTAGCTCAAGGGATATGGGGGTATGGTATGACCCTTTGCTGGGTGTGCCTACACAGTAGGGTATGCTGGGTCCCTCTAGGGTCTCCTGTATGGGCTCCAATAAATTTCTTCCCTTTTACTTAAAAAAAAAGGGGGGGAAAGAGAAAAGTTGGAGTGTGATCTTTCCATAGAGATATGGATCTGGTTTGTAGGCCTGTAGGTCTGAGCCTGGTGTGTGTAGGCCTGTGGGCTGAACCTGGTGTGTGTAAGCCTATGGGCTGAGCCTGTGGGGGATCCTGTGACGGATAGGAATAAAGTGGAAATCTGAAGGCCCAGACTTTCTCATACAGAGTGCTATAAAATAATGTGTATGGTTGTTTTGAAATTAAGGTTTCCTAACCACATCACCTATGCTTTATCTAAAATGATGTCCATTAAAGATCTTTAGTTACTAGAATGAAAATGTGGTTCTGGAAGTGTAAAATCTTGGGAATTTATTGGGAGCGATTAAGGATGAGCAAGCTGCCAGATTCTCTTTCCTGACACTAAGCTGGAAGGGTCGTTCCAGTTAAGAAGTATGATTCCCTCTGAACAGTTTCCCTCTTCCTGGCCCTGACCACCCAGAGGCAAGCCAGACCCCAAGTGAAAAGATCCAACCTTCTAGACTGCCAGGTCTGCCAGGGTCTCAGACACCAGGGGCCTCACTTCTCACCTGCTGGCCCTAAAGCCAGGTGTTTCCTCCATGGCCTCGGGATGCCAGGAGTAAGGCAAGAGTCCGTGCCCTCTTGCTTCTAACCCGCTGGTTCCTGCTGCTCCCTCAGGCTCACTAATTGGCTCAAACAACTCACAAGCCCCTCAGAAAGTACTGTGCTCACAACGTATAGAGCAAGATGAACACAAATGAGGACACCCATTGGGGAGAACGTGGAGGAATCCCAGAGAAAACGCACAGGCCCCGCACTTCCCTGGGTCTCTCCCCAACCAGGAGGCCTGGGAACTCCCATGTCCACAGCCTTTCTTGGGGCCTCACTGTGTGCACATGAGTGCTGAGTCAGTCCCCCTCCCTGAGCTCAGCTGATGTCACCAGGGGCTGTTTCTAGCCTGGCCAGTTCCCCCTGCCTCCCTGGTTGGCATAAACCTCTCAGCTGTCATCTGGAGGCAGTAGATAAGAAGGGCGCTCCTCCTAAGGGGCAGCAAACATCCCTGAACTAACTACAAGCTTTTCTCTTGTGAACTGTTTTGTTCTGTTCTTTGTCAGTGGTTTGTTTTTGTTGTTTTGTTGTCTGGTTGTATACTATTGCTTTGTTTTCCTCTGTCTAGTTTTCGTGCATGTTAGTGACTCCACAGGTCTGTCTGAATAGGACAGGCTGGATGAACTATCTGGAGGAAAAACAACGGGACCGACAGTTCTGGGGGGACTTGGGGTGGGGGGGTAGGGGGGGTAAGGAAGTGGTGTTAACAAACCCAGGGACAAGGGAAAAACATGGGACCCCAAATGGTAGAGAAGGGGGAGTGACAGGCCTGGTGGGAAATGATCAAGGGTAAGGTTGCTTAGAGAAGAGGTATAGTCTAGGCGATGAAGCATGGTAGTAGGGCAGGAGGAAAGTCAAGGGAGATGGAGGAAAGAGCTAGGAGTCAAAGGGCATTCATGGAGGTCTAGACAAAGACATGTACATGCAAATATATACAGGAGGATGGGGAAATAGATCTATGTGTCTATATTTATAGGTCAAGTATTAAGGTGGCGAAGGACCTTGGGCCTCTACTCAAACACTCCCTCAATGCATGAATACCTTCTTTTATTAAATTGGAACTCCATGATGCTCACTCTCCCGACACAACGGCTGGAGCCAGAGTGGGTGAACAAGTAAATGTGGTGAAGAAAGCTGATGGTGCCCGGCTATCAAAAGAGATAGTGACTGGGGTCTTAAAGGCTTGAAGATAAACAAGCGGCCATCTAGCTCAGAAGCAACAAAGTCCACATGGAAGAACACAGCAGCCTGTGTGAGCGAGTGGTCCCAAAGGGATCAGTTACCAGGCATCAAAGAACAAAAAATCATATCATTGACTGCACACCTCCATGATAGGATCGCTGAAGACAAATGGGTGCATAAGCAAATGTGGTGAAGAAAGCTGATGGTGCCCGGCTATCAAAAGAGATAGTGTCTGGGGTCTTAAAGGCTTGAAGGTGAACAAGCGGCCATCTAGCTCAGAAGCAAATAAGCCCACATGGAAGAAGCACACCAGCCAGTGCGATCACGAGGTGCCCAAGGGACCAGGTATAAGGCATCATGCAAAAAAAAAAAGATATAAGTGTGTGTATGTATGTGTATATATGTGTATATGTATATATGTATGTGTATATATGTATATATATATCCTATTAAATGAAGGGGGAAGTGCAGAGTGGAGACCCAAGGCCCAAGTGTCGACCAATGGAGATCCCCTCATAGAGGGGTTTAGGAGAGGAGATGGGTTAATTAGGGTGTGAGGTAGTATCGATGAAGAACACAGCTTTCCCCCAGATCCTGGATGCTTCCACCCCCCAACTACCATGATCCGAATTCTACCTTGCAGGGCTGGATAGGACAGAGGCTGTACACTGGTGCATATGAGGGTTGGAGGTACAGGGAATCCAGGGTGGATGATACCTTCAGGACCAAGGGTGTGAGGGACGATGCTGGGAGAGTGGAGGGTGAGTGGGTTGGAAAGGGGGAACTGATTACAAGGATCCACATGTGACCTCTTCCCTGGGAGAGGGACAGCAGAGAAGGGGGGAAGGGAGACTCCGGATAGGGCAAGATATGACAAAATAACGATGTATAAATTACCAAGGGCATATGAGGGAGGGGGGAATGGGGAGGGAGGGGGGAAAAAAAGAGGACCTGATGCAAGGGGCTTAAGTGGAGAGCAAATGCCTTGAGAATGATTGGGGCAGGGAATGTATGGATGTGCTTTATACAATTGATGTATGTATATGTATGGATTGTGGTAAGAGTTGTATGAGTCCCTAATAAAATGTAAAAGAAGAAAAGAGAAAAAAATGATTAGGGCAAAGACTGTACAGATGTGCTTTATACAATTGATGTATGTATATGTATGAACTGTGAAAAGAATTGTATGAGCCCCAATAAATTGTTAAAAAAAAAAAAAAAAAGAAGGGCGCTCAACCACTCAGGAAACCTGAGGATGTGAGCAGGGCCAAGCGCGGCATGCAGGAGCCCCCTGTCCTAGCGAGTAGCCTGCTACAACAGCGGCGGGGGGAGGGGGGTGTGCACCGGCTCCTGAGAAGGTTAGACTGCAGGCCCGGTCTCCTTCCTCCACGAGCTCCGCGGGCCTGTCCCTGCACAGAGATGTTGGACCCTCAGGTGGCTGCTTGCTTCCTAAACCCTCCCCCATCTCGGGAGTTTGACTCGAGATGCCGCGTGAACGTGACCCCCCCACTGCCCTACAAATATCGCAGGGGTGAGACTGGACAGCACACAAGGATTATGTCAGGTCACAACACGAAGGATAATTCTATCGTACTGAAAATCATGGCCCAGTCAGAAGGACGTGTATTCTGGGGGACACGACTCAGCCCACAACACCTGAAAGGAGTTCCCTTTAGCTAGTGAGATCAGCGTCCTGGGGAAACGAACGTGTAAAAGGGTTGCTCACTACAGTGCTTGCGGTCTCCGTTTTAGAAGCATCACTGGTCTGTGAAGGCAAAGCCCTGCGTGAGTCCAGTTAGACTGGAGAAACAAATCCAGAAACTCTCATACGTGTGTAAGAGAGAGCTTTATGACAAAGAACGATTTCATATGGAGAAAACAACCCAGACCAGATCAAGTCCATAATCAGTCTGATATTAGCCTGTATGTCCAATACTAGTCCATAAATTCCTCTGGGATTCACACAGCACATGCAATGATGCTGAATGCAGGACGATCACAGGCCGGGGGGGGGGGCGGGGGGTGCAGATAGTCTTGTGGATCCAATGGCAGTGGAAGCATCTCCAGGGCTCTGGTTGCCATCAGCCTGACTCCATTTTTCTTGTCAACAGGAATGTGAAGCAGAAAGAGAGTGTGCTCTGCCTCCAGGGAGGAGGAGAGGCCATGACCTGACTGGCAGACTACACTCCACCCCTTAATTCTTATGTATCAAGTTGACACAATCCCCCTGTTCTCGCTTTATCTGTAGAATAGGTACCCAACCATTTCCCCCACAGCGCAGGGATGAATGACTTATTCCAAGGTTTTGTTCCCTGTAAATTCCTTCTCAACAGCCCTTCGTGCTTTCGTGAGACCACTGTTTCCAGCTGGAGCGAATGCTTTGTCCTGACCTCGTCCAGGTCCTATACAGGTCAGCACGAGACGAGGCGACTGAGCTGGAGCCTAATTAAAGCTGCATCTAGCGTTGTGCAGAGCGTGTCAAACAAAGCAGTGGGCCCAGCCCTTGCGCTCGCTGTGCTGTGCTGTAGTGGACTCGCAGCTGGAGGGTGTGAGCTGGTGGAGGAGTGGGTGTGAAGGCTTCATCAAGCGGACCACAGGGAAGGGTGGCAGCAGCAGGATTTAATGTCCTATTTAGGACATTGATCCTGTGCTAATAGCACGGGTCAATTGAGGTGGTGAGAGACAAATGTTCTCACTTAATGAAAAGCAATGGGCAACACCAAGGCATAGTGCTGAATGGCCAGTAATTAGCCATCGAGAGGCAACACAGGTCAACGGAGCCAAGCAAACGCAAACATGACAGACACCAAAGCTAGTCAAGGAGGCAGCAGGGGTGGGGGGGGCCTCCAGCCAATGTGCGAGTGTATACAGAGGGCTGACGGGACCTACCAGGCCTAGAACAGGGTATGCCATATAAGGCCATCAGGACCAGCGAAAGTCACGGGCCTCACCAAAGGGTGAATGAGATGTTTGACCCAGCGTAGCAGGCTCATTTTAAGTTGATCATTTCGTCTGGCCGGTGCATGATGTTACAAATATCCAAAGGGCCCTGGGCAGAAAAGGTGCCCCAGCTAGAATAAGATTAAGCCATCAGACCCAAACTTGCCCTGAGCAAGCACGGAAGGACGGAGGGTAGAAGGACAATGACCGAACCGAACAGCTCCTCCCTCGGTCTCCAGCTGAGCCAGCTGAGGTTCAGCCCACCCAACGGTGACTACATACAGCACCCTCCTGCAGAAACCATGGGGGAGGGGGAGCAAAAGCCTCAAGGTCAGAGTTTGCCCTTGGTTGACCTTTCTGTACAGGGCATTTAAATGATCACTTCTCCAAAAAGCATGAGAATCGTGTCAAGCTGTGTCACACTGGAAAATCTCTGCTGGTCGCCCTTGTCTTGAACGTGGGGCCAGGTCTCTGCCTGAAGCACAAGCCTGTTTATACTTGCAGGGACCTGGCTGGGGACATGATGTACGACTGTGCTTTAACACTCCTCCCAGCAGAAGCGGCACCCAGTGGGCTCTCGTTAACCGGGGCTTCAGGGGACGTGGAGGGAACCAAGTGGGTCTGAAGTGAGGTGATGACTAATTAATGCCAGCAAAGCAGAAACTACAATACGAGACAGCCTCGGGAGCACCACCAGTTGTGACAGACGCTCCCACGATGACCGAGCATGCTAACTAAAGGGAAGGCGCCGGACCCCGTGGCAGACACTCATTTTCCTGCAAAGAAAGAGGAATTCCAGGGTCCTGGCATCAGATGTGCACGGCCCAGCAAGAGTCCATGGGTGCCAGCCCTTTGCTCATGAGGGTTCTTCATAACCGAACAGCTTGGGCCCTGGTCTGGACTCCTGCCCATTAGGGCAGAGAAACCACCTCCTCCGTGCGGGGAAGCTGCCTGTGCTGGCGGGTCGCCATGCTTGCAGAGCACAGGGCGGGTGTTGAGTCTGACCAGCAGAGCTGGGTTCAAGGTCCCCCAAGCTCAGGAAGGAGGTGCTGCAATTCCCAGTGAGGCTCCAGCTCAGAGTTGGATTGCTGGTGACTTCGTTCAAGACTAAAGGGGACATTAAGTCATCTTTTCTCCAGAGGTCCTTGTGGCTAGAGCTGACCCAGATGGGCAGTTAGTGCCGGTGGGAACCCGTGGACTTTCTGCTCCATCTCCTCTAGCTTTTCACACCAATTACTGAGCAGCTGACAGATAGCCCCAAGCCCACCACCGAAAGTGGGCTCCCCTAGACCAGCACTACCGGGACTCAGCTCCCCAGCATAGTCCCACAGGACACCGATGATGACCTGGCTGATGGACGGGTGACCTCTGGTCCTCCCACTGGCCCTCAGGCACTCACGTCTCCAGCTCCTCACACAATGGCACCTCCAGTGGCTGCAGGAATCTGAGCATGACTCACGTTGAGACTGCTTACCAGACGGAACCCTGAGCATGTGGCGGAGCCGTCAGAAATAGGAGGTGCCCCCCGCCCCCTCATGCTACCCAGAAGAGCTGCCGTTAGCCTCTGGCTGTTCTTGTTTGTTTACTTGTATGATGGAGTTCTAATGCATCACCCAACTGACAAAGGCACTCGGGAACAGGCTGGGCTACAAAGTCGGCAGTTATCAAGCTCTGATACCCGCCCTCCACTTTGCCGAGCATGGTGTTCTTCTCCTGGGACTGGTCTTCCCGGACAACATGTTCAAAGTATGTAAGACAAAGTCTTGTCATCCCTGCCTCTAAGGAGCACTGTGGCTATACTTCCTCCAAGATGAGTCTGTTTGTCCTTTTAGGAGTCCATGAGACGCAAATGTTCTCCTCCAGCACCATGATTCAAATGCATTCACTCTTCTTTGATTTACCTTATTCAAGGTAAATCCAACTCTCACAAACCACAACCCTAAAGAAGTATTAATCTAGTTGCTCTATCATGGATTGCCTATAAATAAAACCATACCCAAAAAGAAGCCAATAACAACCAAATAAAACACAGAAAAGCCACAATCCAAAAGAAAGCAAATGATAATGCAAACTAGGACCAAATTAAAATGGACCTCGAGGGAAAACCAGTGATAATATGTTCACTGTCAACCTGACTGTCCATCGCATCTGTCCTCGCCCGCCGTGAGCCCATGCACAACTGAACAAACTCTGCCTGGTCCCGCAGACTCTCAATGGCTCCTGTTCCTGAGCCCATTGTTGCAGCCACGGTCTCAGTCCATCTCCCTGAGGGCCTTCTGCTCCTTTGCTGCCCCTCTACTTTACCAAGCAGGATGTACTTCTCTAGAGACTGGTCTTCCCTGACAACATGTCTGTGTTAGGCCGGGTTGACCAGAGAAACAAATTCATAGACATTCATACGTGTGTAATAGAGAACTTTATATCTAAGAGTAATTATATATTAAGAAAACATCCCAGATCAAGTCCATAAGTCCAATATTAGCCCAAATGTCTGATACCAGTCTACAATTTCCTCTTCAGACTCACACAATACATGCAATGGTGCTACATGCCGAAGATCACAGTCTGAATGTCTTGTGGGTCCAGTGGCACTGGAAATATCTCACCGTTTGTGTGGGTCTCCATGTGGCTCCTCCAGCTCCAGGGTTCTGGTTCCATCAGGGGTCTCCATGTGGCTTGTCAGCAGGAAGACAATTAGGGTGTCTGTCATTTCCAGTGAGGAATACAGGAGTTCCCAGAATCCTCCAAAGAAGACCATACCCACATGGAAACCTCATTGGCTATGGCCTGATTGACAGGCTAGACTACACCCCTTCACAAATTGATAGGATATTATGTAACTGCCACACTTGTATATGTGAAAGAAAGATGTTTATATCAAGAAATAATTTTACATCAGGAAAACATCCCAGCCCAGTTCAATTCAAGTCCATAAATCCGATACTAGTGCATAAATCCCTCAGGAGATTCACACAGCCACAAGCGATGATGCAAAATGCAGGAACATCACCAACTGGTGGGCACAAAGTCTTGTAGATCCAATGGTGGTGGACGCATCTCCAGGGCTCAGCGTGGCTCATCAACAGGAAGTAGAAGGCAGAGAGAGTGGGGAGTTTCCCAGGACCCTCCTTATGAGAAGGTCACGCCCACAAGGAGGTGAATGATTGACAGCTAGACTCCACTCCTACACTCTATTTATCAAGTTGACTTGAATTTATGTAATTACCACAGTGTCGAAAGTATATAAGAAGAAGTCTCGCCTTCCGTGCCTCTAAAGTGTACTCTGGCCTTATTTCTTCCAAGACAGATTTATGTGTCTGTTTAGCCGTCCGTGATTCCTTCAATATTCTTCCCCAGCAGCACAGTTCAAGTGCATCAATTCTTCTTCTTTGTCCAACATTCACAGGCATGCGATGCAATGGAGAAAACCGTGATGTGGTCAGACACACCTTAGTCCTCAAAGGAGCATCCTTGCTCTTCAACACTCTAAAGAGGTCGCGTGCAGAAGATGGACCTGATGCAACACGTGCTTTGGTCTCTAGACTGCTGCTTCCCTGAGCATCGAGCATGGATCCAAGCAAGACAAAGTCCTTCAAGCTTCAAGCTTTTCTCCGTTGATCATGATGTCACCTACTGGTCCAGTTGGGAGGATTTCGGTCTTCCTGACATTGAGTCGTCATCCACACTGAAGACTGCAGTCCTTGATCTTCATCAGCAAGTGCTTCAAGGCCTCCTCACTTTCAGCAAGCAAAGTTGTGTCATCTGTCTGTCTCAGTAATATGATTATTGCATATTGTTGTTAAAGATGTGTTTCAGTGCATCAAGAAGTGTTCTTTTGTTTTAATGATTTTTCCACTGAGAATCAGGTGGGAAATTTGTATTTCAAGTCTTCAGTTTTGTATTACTTACCAAACCCATGATAATTTACCCTCTCCCCACCCTGATTTTACCTTCGCCCTCTTGTGGGGCACTATCTTCTGCTTTGTCCAGTGAATGCCTGTCCTGCATCTCGTCTGCTGTTTCATCTTCCCTCCTTTGCCCCTCACCTTGGAACTGCTACAGTCTATTGATGTGCCTTGCTATGAAAGTCTTTTTCCTGGTTCCTCCCCTTCGAACAGAGGTCTCATGTAATATGTGTCCTTTGGTGTGACTAATGTCACTCAGCCTGATGTTCTGCTGGCCCCTCCATGCCAGGAGGTGCTTCGTGGTTCCCTCGTCGTTCCTGACGGTGCACGCAGTCCCCGGTGAGCCAGCACCAGGTGCTCTTTGCCCAGGCTCCCGCGGCGGGGCATGGCTTGTTTTCGTGTGCTTGCTGTTGTCAGCAGGACTGCGGGGAGTGTGGCTGTGCAGGTGACCACGAGGACTGGAAGTGTTTCTTTAATGTTTTGCAAAGAAAAGCCTTTGAATAAATTCCAACCCATAGCCCCTCTCTGCCATTTAGATGAAGACAAGCACTGGACAGAAGGAGATCAGGAAGGACAGTGCGAAACTGTTCCTGCTTTACCTACAGAGTTCATGTAGGTGCAGGGACAGAAGTGCTGACACGGCATTCAAATCACACTGCGCCCCCTTTCACAGAACATATCGTGCACGTGAAGTGACGCCTGTGCTGTGTCACTAAAAGTCCTATTAAATATGGTCATCAAAATGGACCATCTTATTTTCAATAAAATACTAATGAGCTACTATTTTCTTCAATTTTCACATGTCTGGGTGGATAGCAGAGTCATTTGTCATGTTTCCTTAATAGTCACACTCGCCCTATGTGATCATTAAGGCTTAATGATGATTAAGAATATTTAATACACTAGTTAATTGATCCCAAATTCCAGCTTCATGTGTAAAAATGCTGGTCAAAATGAGCAGTGCTGAAAACTGAGCGTTGCACTCAATAACTCACTGTGGGATGTCTCTTCCCTGTGGGGGTGTCCAGGGGCTCACATTTCCCTGGTTACCAGGATGCCACACCAGGTGGCTAAGTGTCCATGAATGGTCTGAGACCCAGAGTCCATCCCGGGCCACCTCCCGGCTCCGCCTCAGACGCCGAGCCGTGGTCCAGGTGGCCTTTGTCACGGACTCTCCAAGCAGACCACCAGACCTTTCTTCCTAGTCTGTCTTCGTCTGGACACTCCACTGGTACCCTGCCATGGTGGCCCTGCTGCTACCAGGAGGCTCAGCTTCCAGCAGCACAGCCGCAAACAAGCCGCCCACCCAACACACTGCGGGCAGTGGTGGTGACGCGTCTACAGGTAAGACACAGGTGGGCAGTGGTGGTGTGTCTTCACGGAAGACACAGGTGAGTGGTAGCAAGTCTTAGGGAACTTGAGGTTTGGGGGAAGATATTAAGATTTATACAGTTTGAGCGGCTTTGTTTTGTTTGGGTTGGATGTGTGGTCCCACACTCGCCCCTGAGAAGCTGGGTGGATAAGAGGGAGGGTGGCCCAGCTACTGGCCCCGGACTGCTTGAGATGGTGAAGTAGCTGCCAGGAGCCCTGGTGGTGTAGTGGGTACAGCAGTTTGAAACCACTGGCCCCTCTGCGGGAGAAAGATGAGGCTCTCTGCCCGCCTCAAGAGCGACAGTCTCGGACCGCCACAGGGGGTTCTCCCGTGTCCTACACGGTCTCTGTGGCCAGAAGTAGCCAGGACAATGAGTTTGGGTCCGAAGAGATGGCTGTGGTGCTGCTTCTGCGTGTTCATCAGCTCAGTCCAGACAACCACGTGATCGAGAAGAGGGGGTGAGCGAGCTTTGCGGGGAGGGGCTTCTGTGTTTCATCCCTCGCGCTGTGACACAGCTGCCTTCTCTTTGGTCCAGCAGAGTGCAGCTCGGGGAGGCCAAAGGTCAGCCCTCAGCAACTCCTGGCTTCCAGAGCACAGGAGGCTCCGGGTCCCTGGACACCAGCCTGGAGCCCTGGCACGCCGAAATCAGGCCTGAGCCCTCTCTTGAGAGTCCTTGGGGTCCCAGCCAACACCCCACGGCGGCCCCTCTCAGCCCCACAGAGCAGCTGTGACGCAGCAGGTGGCAGCTTCCCTGCTGCGTGGGGGCGGGGAACAGGGGGGCACACACCGGCACACACTGAAGGAGGCTGAGCCTCTGGTTTCACCAGTGGGAGGGCACGTCATTGTAAAACATGTTTCCTGGCTTAATTCAATTCAGTCCCATTGGATTAAAAATCAAGGCCTTGCCCCCCTTTGGCACTATAAAGTAGCTGTATGCTGTGCTTAACGAGATGTGATTGCGCGCTGCCAGAAGAATCCCTCCCAGGCCCTTGATGGCTGAAAGCTTTCCATGTGTGAGCCTGGCTTTCACACAATGAGCTCCCAGGGCACGTGGAAGAAGAGGCGCGCCTTGTATTAGAGCAGCACTCGGCACGGAAGGAGGAAATGGGCCCCAATTCTTCTTCCATGCTCCATCTGCACTTGTGTCAACGCCTTTGATCACCTGCTCTGCAGGCCTCTGCCCATCACAGCCATGAATGAGCAAACCTATGAGCTCCCGGACAGCTGCAGGGATTTCAGACACCCGCCGCTGCCCAGGTGATGCTGGCTCGTCGCAGCCCTACAGGTCAGGTGGCCCTGCCCCTGTGGATTTCGGAGGCTGCAGGTCTTTACGGGAGCAGAAAGCCTGGTCTCTCCCCCACAGACCAGCTGGTGATTTCAAAGTTCAGACCTTGCAGATCGCAGCCCAACACAGACCCACCACTCCAGGGCGCTCATCAAACCGAGACGCTTGAGCTTCATAAATGTGTGCACAAGGTGGCAGCTGTCGTGGTTCAACTCCCAATGGCAGCAGGGGGTCAGGGCCGGGGGTCTGAGCTGCAGGCTTAGAGGTCAGCCAGGGAAGCCAGCCTTCCTTCCAGAAATTGACCTGGAAGACTATCACAAGGCCAGCAGGAATGTACCAGCGACAAGGGAAATGTTCCAGAAACCATTGACATGTCACAAAAACCATGTGGATGTCCCTAAGACCACAGGGATGTCCTAGAGACCATGGGGCTGTCCCAGAGAGCATGGAAATGTTCTAGAAACCATCAGATGTTCCAAAGACCACCAGAATTGCCCAGAGACTGCTTGGATGGCTCAGAAGCCTCAGGGATGTCCCTAGGACTGTGGGAGCATGCCATGACAGTCTGTGTAAACTGGAGGTTACTTTAAATGTGTTGTCACCTTTCCAAACAGTTAGTTATGGAGCACAGACCAAAAGGGGGAGCCCTCCTTACTGAGCCACCCTAACTAAGGAGAGCTCTCAGGAGGGGGTGTCAGTGTTTCTGGGGTTCAGTCAGGGCTGCCTCTGCTCTCTGAGACCAGATGCCCTGCCTTCTAGAATCACAAGCAAGTGCAGCCCTGAGCATGGGCAGGACAGAGGCCTCTGGAGGACAGACCATCAGATGGCCACAGGGTGTGTCTGCCTGGAGTCACCTGGCAGAGACACACACATAAGAGGAAGGCGCTATTAGCACCGTGCCCATTTTACTGGTGAGAAACTGAGGCATGGAAACATGAACATCACCCTAAAGGGCACATCTGGCCAGGACGGAGTGGGCCACCATCCCACAGTGCCCCTGTGGAGCCCGTACCCACTGCCAGCGACCACGTGTGCACGCTGCTCTCAATGTGAGCATCAGATTCCTCTCCTTTGTCTGAAACCCTTCAAGGGTGGAACAAGCACAATGGTTGTGTCTGAGAAGTGAGCCCATGGGCGCCAGGCAGCGTGTCTCCCTGCTTCTGTGGCTGCACCTGGGCTCACATGGCCCCTGCCCAAGAGGAACTTGTGAACTGATGGTCAGGGAGCCTCTCGGAGAATCGGAAGTAATTCCCCGGGTGGGAGTCTGCTTCCCTCTCCTGGTTCCAGCTGCTGCACAGTCTCCAGCCTACTTTGCCCTTTAGAATTCGAGGTCATCACCAGACAGCTGCATGAATAATTTTACTCACAAATATAGATGCAAATCACAGGCTGAGGACAGCACTCTGCTGGAGAGCCTGAACGACTGCACTCCCGCAGCCACCGCCCATCTCAGAGGCCTGAACACCCTGCCTCTGGAAGCCCAGGTGACTCTGGTGACTGATTCTTACACAGTTCACACCCGGGGCACTGCATCTAAATTGTCTGTTCTGTTACAGTTCACACCCGGGGCACTGGGTCTAAGTTGTCTGTTCTGTTACAGTTCACACCCGGGGCACTGGGTCTAAATTGTCTCATCTTTGATGGTATTGGTGACGGCACTGCCGACATTCTGAAACTGGGTCTGAATAGGACTGCTTTTAACATTAGGGATGTTTGAATTCCTGCTTGGTAAAAGGTAAACCTACAGCAGGCGCTCTCTGATCACTGGTAGGATTCAACTCTATCTCCCAAGGAGGAGATGGTGAGAACCTGACCCCTGCACCTGTGAACATTCCCTTGTCGGGAAACAGAGTCCTTATCAGCTAATAGGCGGCCCTGCAGGCATCCCGAGTGGGCCTGTGAGTGGGATCCTGAAAAGGGGGGAAGGGAGCCAGAAAAGGGGAGAAAAGGTGTCTACAGATTAACACAGGTCTACGAGAAAACACAAAGGTTATGAGAAGACACGTCTACGTACTGAAGAGCGTGGGGTCTACCAGAAGCCAGTAGACATGTGAGATTATGGAGGGAGTGTGGCCACACATCCAACCTCTGAAACTGTAATACAATGTATTTTTGTCCTTCCAGTTGTTTGTGCTTTGTTACAGCAGCTCTAGGAAGCTAACACAGTCACCACACCACTGACTGTCGTGAACTTTCAAAGCAGACTCTGCCACATCCATTCCACTTTAGCAGAGGTCAAATGCAGACTTTTTTGCTAAGGCGTTTGGGGAGTGCCTCACGCGAGCCTGTTAGAACCCAATGTACGCAGCTGATTTGGGGTCGATGATTTCAAGAGGCACTGTGGACAGCTTCTGTGGCTCTTCCCCTTTGGAAAACTGGTCAACCAGGTGGCCCAAAGGAAGTCACAGGGCTCAAGTGGACAAAAGGCCTTTTTACCTTCCCAGGACCCTCAATGTCACATTCATCTCTGCCGACACTGAAAAAGTGTGTCCTGGTTCTCGTGACTTCCCCTCAAGGAGCTTGCTGACTGGGAAGGGCTGGGAAGTCACTAGAAAACCAAGGAGCCGCAAGATATGACAAAATAATAATTTATAAATTATCAAGGGCTCATGAAGGAGGGGGGAGCGGGGAGGGAGGGGAAAAAAGAGGACCTGATGCAAAGGGCTTAAGTGGAGAGCAAATGCTTCGAAAATGATTAGGGCAAAGACTGTACAGATGTGCTTTATACAATTGATGCATGTATATGTATGGATTGTGATAAGAGTTGTATGAGCCACTAATAAAATGTTTTTTTAAAAAAAGAAAACCAAGGAGCCTTTAAAGACCCCGTGAGGCAGCCCTTGGGGGTCTCCACATGAGTCCCACTAGGCAGAGGGCGGAAGCAGACCACCACGTGAATGCTGCGATTTGGACCACCGGGTGTACAGGACAAGAGACCCAAGCATAAGACCCGAGTGGCCAACACTGCAGTGAGACAGCAGGTAAGCAGAGCTTCTTGAGAAACCTTGAGCTGTTGGCTGAAGCAGCACCCCCTCGGGTCCAGGGAGTGGAAGGTGGGACCAGCAGGATCCTGGGGAAATGGGGAGGGGCCTAGCAGACAGAGACAGCAATTTCAGAAGTGTATTGTAAATGGGGAGTCCCTGGGTACTGGTGCTGGGAAGTACAGGGTTAATGAACCACTGGGGCCCAGTCCAGGCCCAGCACCCATCCTTGGCTTCTACATTAGCCCCGGAGCATCAGAAATGCCCATGGGATCCAAGCCTTCCTTGGGGCTACATGTGTGTCTCCCCTGAAGCTCTGGCTGAATGCTTAGCCCAAGGGTCTGAGAGGACAATGGTGGGCTGAGTGATGTCCAGAGTCAACACTGACTGGCCGACCCCTGGCGGGAGAAGAAGGTACCTAACTGTGGTAGTTACAATATCTGTTTTCAATTTGAGACTGAAGAGTTAAAGGGTGGAGTTTATGCTGTCAATCAGGTCACAGCTTGACCTCATATGGAGATGCTAAGGAGATAAATAGCCCCCTGGAGGTGAGACACAGGCTCACTCCCTGTGAGACATTCCCGTTGGCAAGACACATGCAGCGATGTTAGAGTCTTGGAGCTAGAGGAGCCACGTGGAAAGCCCTGGCAGTGCTGAGATGCTTACACTGCCCCTGGATCCACAAGATCTTCTACCCACTGGCCTGTGGTATTATTGCACTCTGCGTCATTGCATGTGTTTCATGAGCCTGGAGAGGACTTTATAGATTGGTATGAGACGTATGGGCTAATAATGGACTTATGGACTTGATCAGGACTGGGCTGCACTGAACCCTAGGTCCACCCATGTTCCACAGAGCTACACTTCACCCCAGGTGCACCCCATGTCCCACAGAGCTGCACTGCACTCCAGGTGCACGTGTGTCCCACAGAGCTGCACTGCACTCCAGGTGCACCTGTGTCCCACAGAGCTGCACTGAACACCAGGTGCACCTGTGTCTCACAGAGCTGCACTGAACACCAGGTGCACCTGTGTCCCACAGAGCTACACTGCACTCCAGGTGCACCTGTGTCCCACAGAGCTGCACTGCACTCCAGGTGCGTGTGTGTCCCACAGAGCTTCACTGCACTCCAGGTGCACGTGTGTCCCACAGAGCTGCACTGAACACCAGGTGCACCTGTGTCCCACAGAGCTGCACTGAACACCAGGTGCACATGTGTCCCACAGAGCTACACTGCACTTCAGGTGCACTTGTGTCCCACAGAGCTGCACTGAACACCAGGTGCACGTGTGTCCCACAGAGCTGCACTGCACTCCAGGTGCACCTGTGTCCCACAGAGCTGCACTGAACACCAGGTGCACGCGTGTCCCACAGAGCTGCACTGAACACCAGGTGCACGTGTGTCCCACAGAGCTGCACTGCACTCCAGGTGCACTTGTGTCCCACAGAGCTGCACTGTACTCCAGGTGCACGTGTGTCCCACAGAGCTACACTGCACTCCAGGTGCACCTGTGTCCCACAGAGCTGCACTGAACACCAGGTGCACCCCATGTCCCACAGAGCTGCACTGCACTCCAGGTGTACCTGTGTCCCACAGAGCTGCCCTGAACCCCAGGGGTGCTCCATGTCTCACAGTTACACTGCACCCAGGTACATATGTGTCCCACAGAGCTACACTGCACCCCAAGGTGTCCCAGAGAGCTGCAACACACCTTAAATGTACCCCATGTTTTGGCAGATTGGCACTGTATGCTAGCTGTACTGGAATCTTTGGGGATGGAGAGGTCAGTCGTGGTGGTGATGATGATGATGATGATGATTATGACAGGGTGTTGTTAGTGATGAGCATGGTGGTGATGGCGGTGGTGGTGGCGGTGGTGGTGAGAATGACGGTGATGGTGGAGGTAAAGGAGGTGTTAATAGAGATGGCGGTGGTGGTGGTGGTGGTGGCGGTGGTGGTGGCGGTGATGGTGAGAATGACGGTGATGGTGGAGGTAAAGGAGGTGTTAATAGAGATGGCGGCGGCGGTGGTGGTGGTGGTGACAGTGGCTGTAGTGATGGCAGTGGTGATGGAAGCGATGGTGGAAGAAGAGAACAAGTGGGGGCATGCTGGGCTGCTATTTGGGATCTTTTCACATTCCTCAATATCTTGCTGTCTGTGTAAAGCTTTTTAGAGCAGAACTTGGATGATTAATATGCTTATAAATTGGAATGAAGAGATTAAAATTGATGTGGAATTTTAGAGGGGGCTTCAATTAATTTTCTATTGCAAATTCGAACAAGATTATGGGATAGATTACTTATTACTTTCAGCAATAGGCTCTAAGGTAATTAATTTGTTTTTATTGCAAATCAGAATTAAATTAGTAAGTGAATTGCCTTTTCAGGGGCTGGTGCTCCATGTGGCTGTGCTTGTTTGGGAGAAAAGAGTGACATTATTGAATGAATTGCTTTTGATTTCTGGATGAAACAAAAACAACCAAATCATTTGGGGTCTGCTTTTTGGCTAGAGGGAGAAAAATTCTATGTGCTTGAGAGTTGCCTCTGAAATTTAAAAATCACATGAAAGAAAGCCTCTTACATCAGGGGTCTGTAACCACATTGTGCTCTGCAAATTGTCATTGATTATTAATAAATATTAATAAGAACGTTGGTCTTTGAATAAGGAAGACTGAAGAAGAGCCACTGCAATTGAAGGGTGGTGCAGGTGAAGAACATTGGAAGTACCGTGTCTGCCAAAAGAACCAACGAATCCATCAGAAATTCCTCAGAGGCAAGGATGGGGAGGTGGCGTCTCACGTCCTTCGCATGTGTTGTCAGGAGGGACCAGGAATGTCAGGAAGGACATCGTGCTTGGTGATGTGCAGAGGCAGCGACAGAGAGGAAGGCCCTGGGCAAGGTGGACTGAGGCAGTGGCTGCAACAATGGGCTCAAACATCGGCACGTTTGGGAGGACAGCGCCGACTGGCAGCGTTTCCTTCGGTTGTGCACAGGAGCCGACTCCATGGCTCCCACCAACCGCAGCAACCTGAATAAGTGTCTCTTAAAGCTGAAGTCCCCACTCCCTGGTTCTTCTCTTATTGCAGCCAATGATGCCTTCATCCACAATGAAGATCAGAACGCTCTATGCATGGCCTCTCACCTTGGTCCTCTGGGTACTGCCACCCACCAGGGTGACCCAGTCTCCCAGCTGTGTCTGTGGGTTGTTTGCTAGTAGCGCCACCCCCTTGCACTCATGGACCCTTATCTGGCCCCTGCTCATCCCACGAGGCAGCCTGCCACCTGTCACCGTATTGCATGTGGCTTTGAGAAGGGGACACTCACCTGGCCAGTGTCCCAGGGATGGCAGGCAGCTGCACCTCTGCATGCAGGGAGATTCGGGACAGAGTATTAAACCGCTGGGACTGTTGGCCCGTGGTCTCCACCCACACGTGTGCAGGCCTGTGCTCATCCCACAGACAGCCGGGTGCTGGTGTGCACTCATGCAAAATCAGCTTCCCGTATCAAAATTCTGCTTCTTGAGTCTGTACCTGAATGATGACGTCACCAATTTGATATACAGGGAGTGTACTTGTCTGCTTATACTCTGTTTCAGTTTTCCCCTCCATTTGTTTTTAATTCAACCTAGTTTTGGATGTATAGAGAATGGCCGTCATTCAAAGCTGCCTTGGGGCTGTGGCTGTGGCTGCAGAACGCCCTCCAGGGACCAGTGCTGGGAGGGGCCGTTGGGTGACAGCCATTGTTCACGCCAATCTCACTCACCTGCTGCGCCCAGCCAAGGCCCATCTTGGCGGCCTGAGAGCCCTCCCTGTGGTGGAGCCCTGCTAAGGGCCTCTCTGGCAGCCTCGCCCGCAGTCTCAGCCCCCGTGTTCCTCCTCCCTGCCCTCTGTGAGCAGGATGCTTCTGAGACCTGCTGCTGGCAGAGAGGGACTGAGTAAGCCAGAGAATGAGACTGCTCATGTTCTCCGTGCTTCTTCCCTCTCCGCGTGACACTCCACAGACTCCTCCCCATAAACGTCTCGAGTGTCTGGGGCACCTCGTCTACAATGGCCTGAACTGACGCAGGTGCGTGTCCAGGAGCTTCCTGCAGGTCCCCGTGTGTGTCCTTGAGAAGAACGGGTATTCCAGATCACTTGATTGTGCTCCAGAGTGCATGTGAACCAAGAGGCAGGTGTGCCACCAGAGGGAGGGCAGAGTGCATGGTGAAAAATCAGGACAGGGGGGGCTGTTATTTCTCAGCATGCTTACTCAATCTGCATGCTGAGCACATCATCAGAGAAGCTGGGGAGGAGGAGGAGGATTGGAGGAAGGCTTAATAACAACCTGCACTATGCAGATGACCAACCTTGCTCGCTGAACGTGAGGAGGACTTGAAGCCCTTGCTGGTGCAGCTCAAGGATGGCAGCCTTCAGTGTGGATGACAACTTGGTGTTATGAAACCAAAATCCTCTAGGGGGCATCATGATAAATGGAGACAAGGAGGAAGTGGATCCACAATCAGTGTTCAGTCAAGAGATCAAAAGACAAGCTGCATTTGGATAAATCTGGTGCGCACGCTCTGAAAAGCATGGCTCCCCCTCTGAGGACTAGGGTGGGCTGGCACAGTCATGGTCTTTTCAGGTGCCTCCTATGCATGTGGAAGTTGGACATTGAAAAAGGAAGCCCGAAGAAGAATCGATGCCCTTGAATGATGGGTGGTGCTGGAGAAGAGCACTGAAGTGCTCTGGATCTCCAAGGGCGGCCAGAGCACCCCTTAGAGGCAAGGATTGGGAGACTCCGCCTCACGTACTTGGACATGCTGTCAGGAAAGACCAGGCCCTGGAGAAGGATGCCGTGCTCGGTAAAGTAAAGGGCAGCGAAGAAGAGGAAGGCGCTCGACAAGATGGATGGACACAGCGGCTGCGACCATGTGAGGCTCAGACCCAACAGCGATGGTGAGGGCGGCGCAGGCCTGGGCATATTCATTCTGTTGTGCACGGGCAAGCATCTGCTTAAGAGTCCCCTCTTAAAAGTCTCCAATGCCTTCCTCATTTAAATGCAGGGGACACATTTTCACAATGGGCGAATTCAAGAAACACCATTACACCTGCAAACAAGTTTACAGTGCATGTAAGGAAAGGGCAATTACACCTAGGTGCGTTTAACTTGCATAGATAATGACCCATTTATCCTGCTAAGACCTATTCAGGTAGGAAAATGTTAGAGATAATAGAGAGGAATGTGGATTTTTATTTTGCCCAATAGAGTTGGGCTTTGTTTTAAGACAAGTGGCAATTTTCAAGAATATCTCTTTTTTTAATTTCTGGTAGAGGATATGCTGTGGATGTGACCCAGCTGTCGAGAAGTTGTGTGTCTCAGGATTTTGCTGGACAGCCTTCGGGTTTCCCCACGTGCACCCGCTTCTGTTCTGCTGCATAGACTCCCTTTGGCTGGACACTGCTCCACGGTCCCTCATTATCTCTTCTTCCTCCAGGTGGGCCACACGCTTATTAGCAGGGTCTCCTCCAGACTGGGTTACACCACACACACACACACACACACACACACAGGAGAAGGGAGCAGTCTCTGAGCCCAAATCCATTATCACCCCCAGAATAGCTGCACAGGTGATTCAGGCTCCATACATTTCAGAGAGAAAATATGACCCTTTTCCCTGAAATATTAGCATGAAAATTAAATGTGTAACGTTTCACCAAAAGTCTCAGGTTTGTAGGGCGAACAATGGGGTCACCCAGTGAGGATTTGATAAAAGCTGAGACTGCGTGGCTGGAGACGGACAAGGCCGCCGGCCCCCGCTGGGGTGGCAGCACAGGATGGTCACAGTGTGAAAGCACAGGCAATGTGCCTGCTGGAGGGGCAGAGTCGGGTGGGGCGCGATTCAGGCAAGTCAAAGTCACCAAGCCCATTTCTTCCTCCTCCTGTAGCCAGGTCCTTGGGGTGCTCAGTCCACTGCCCCGTCGGTGCCTTGAAAACACTGAGCCCTGTTTCATTTGCTGCTGAGAGCACGTTGCTGCTGCACACATGCAGATGAGGGAAGAGGGATCACATGCAAACCCTCCCACTACCCCCTGGGAAGGCCAGAAGGACCCTGAGTTCTGCTCTCCCTCATTCTAACATCCGTCAGACGATGACGGACGAGAGGTTCTTTGAGATATGGGTCCCAACGGCAGGTCTCTCCAGGCAAGAGACCAGGATGCATTTCTGTCTGTTAGTGGAAACTGAGCAGGTCCAGTGGGCATCCGGACTAAGATAGACTAAAAGGAAGTCCCTGGACATCTGCTTCTGAAATCCAGCTGCGAAGACCCTATGGGCCTCAGTGACCTATCCACAAGGACCAGATTGTGCCAGCCATAAGGATGGTACCATTGGCAAGCACTTTGTCCCATTAGGGCTCTGTTGTCATGAACCGGGCTCCCCAGATCGCCACTGACCACAGGGACAATTCGACCCCACAGTGAGGTGTGGCCATGGAATTCATTCAGAGGGCTATCAATACGGAAACCCATCACCAAACCAGAGCAAATTAGTGTTATCTCCAGAAAAATAGTACTCATTTCTAGTGTAACCATCACAGGATTCTGAAAGAAATCCAGTCACTTCCTTTATGAGTAAAAGGTGATTTATTTTTATTAACTTCTAAGGTCTTATTTTGGGGGTCCTATAATTTATGCATGATAAGGATTTGTTTGAAATATATTTTTATTTTAGTATTTTTTTATTTTTTATCATTTTATTGGGGGCTCATACAACTCTTATCATAATGCATCCATCCATCCACTGTGTCAAGCACATTTGTACATTTGTTGCCATCATCATGCTCAAAACTTTTTCTCTCCACTTGAGCCCTTGGTATCAGTTCCTCATTTTTCCCCTCCCTCGTTCACGAACCCGGGATAATTTATAAATTATTATTATTTTTCTTGTCTTACACCGTTTTATCATTTTTATTTTAAGAGCAACAATAACTGGTCTAAGTTGTTGCTGCTTGTGTGGGTTTTGGTGAGATAGGTGAGGGCTTCATATTTCAGATCTTCAGTTTTTCACGCAGAAGTTTTCGAGGGTTTTTTAAGATTACTTTATTAGGGGCTCTTACAGCTCTTATAACAATCCATCAAGCACATGTGTACATATGTTGCCATCATTCTTTTCTAAACATTTACTTTTCATTTGAGCCCTTGGTATCAGCTCCTCTTTTTACCCTCCCTCCCCACACCCACCCCTGTGACCCCTTGATAAATTATAAAGTATTATTATTTCCATATCTTACACTGACCGCTGTTTCCTTTCCCCCGTGTTGTTCAACAGTTTAAGCTACCAATCAAGCCCACCCACGGCTTACCCACCTCCCCACTTAGATTTCTCTCCTCCCTTCAGTGGGTTCTGCTCTCCCTTCCCCGCCTTCCTCTCGGGGCGACACAGCTTCCCTCTGCGGGTCTGCTGCTGGCCGTGAAGGTGGAAACACATCTTCTCACAGACATTGTCCCCACCCTCTGGGGGCATCATCCCAGAGGGGGTCAACAGATGCCCCTCCCAAGGGCCTGCTGATTGTCGTTCTAGGGGGGTGCATGCCAGCTGGAACCTCTGAACTCAGCACCCTCTGAGCTGAAGAAGGGCTGCATCTAGCAGGAAGACGGTGTGATCCTGGGCCTTCAAGGTGCAGAAGTCATTTCAATGAAACATGAGTTAAGGCAATGCTTTGGACATTCTTATCACGAGCATTGTTGTGCGTTGTAGAAAATCCACACTTCCCAGAAGCAGTCACTACACATTCCAGGGACTTGGCTGCTGGTGCTGTCGGTACAGCAGATTCGCCGGAACCAGGTGTCACGGGCCTTTGTTCATGGTGGAGTCGAGCGAATGCATCCGTGGCAACGTCAGCAGCTGCTTCCTTCAAGCTCGTGCTGTTGACCGGCCCGGTTGTGAGGCTGTTTGTTTTCTCCTGACCGAGACATCTAGATGCTGCGAGCCATACTGGGGCTGCAGCCCCTAACCCTTCATCAGGAAATGCTTCAGGTCCTCCTCATGCTCAGCGAGCAACGTTGTGTCATCTGCATGTCGCAGATTGTCAACGGGTTTCCTTCCAACTGCCGCCTTGTTCTTCAGAATCCAGCCTCTCCAGTGTTTGCTCGTCTACGGAAGGACTGAGTGTGGTGAAAGATCGCCCTGGGCCCCCCTTCCAAACCAGTCGGCAGCACCTTGTTCTGGCTGCACCAGCACAGGGATGTGTTCCGGAGTCCCCCTGCTCCACAAGAGTCTTCATGGTTTGCTACGATCCTCTCCGTCGAAGGCCTTGTATAGGCAATAAAACACAAGTAAACATCTTCCTGGTCTTTGATGCTTTCAGCCTAGATCCATCAGCAACGCTATCCCTCCTTCCACGTCCTCTACTGAATCCGGGAACCACTGCCAAGAGCCGGTCAAAGTCCCTGCTAAACAGCTAGTTGCCAGCCATTGGCTGACTCCAGTCAGTCCTGGGCTTAACACTCCCTGGGCCTGGCCGAGGCTGGAGCCACGTGGACGGTGAGCTGCTCACACAACTCCCAGCCACCCATGAAGCCGTCACTTCAAACCGACGGGCCCCAGGAGCGAGGCAGGTCTGCTGCTGATGAAAATGAACATTACTGCAGGCTTTAAATCACCCTCCCGTTCATCAGGCAGGCATCAGAAAGTGGCAAAATAATCGTGCTGAAAAGCATGTGCGGGTCATAAATGTGCTAAGACGCCGCAGGAAGCGTGGCGTTGTCAGTAAAAAGCTGTAAATAATCAATAATGTCACACGTGCTCATGCTGTCCATCCGCTGCCCCCAGCTGTGCTTACAGGCCAAATGGAGGCTATTATTTTGCCTGACCAGGCTTACTCGCAAATAAACCAAGCACGGAGCTTCAAGACTCGCCGCCCTGGGCTTGCGCTTGCCCGGGCTGTAACTTGGGTATCTTTAATTGCTCTCATGCAAGCAACGTCCAGCCTGGAGGCAAGGAAAGGCAATTCCCAATATGGAACACGAACCCAGCTGCGACTGGGAGGGGCTGGAGGAGGAGGAGGGGCGTGTGGATGGGACCATCTTCAGTCCACCTGAGTGAGGTCCCCACGCCGTCACCCAAGAACACAGGACTCCTGCATGCACCTGCATGGCTCCAGGCAGAAGTCAGGCGATTGGTGTGTGTGTGTACATTTGTGTGTCTTTGTATGTGTGTTTATGGTTGTGAGTGGGTTATGTATGTGAGAGTGTATGCGTAGGAGAAAGTACATGTGTATATTGTATGCATTTGTGTGAGTCTCTGTGTCTCTGTGTGTATATGTACATGTATATATCTGTGTGTCTTTCTGTGTGTATTATATGTCCATGTGTGAATGTGTGTGAGCATGTATGTGTGTGAGTATGCATATGTGTGCATTGTGTGCCTTTGTGTCTCTGTATGTGTACATCTGTGTGTCTCTGTGTAGGTGTGTGTTTGTATATATGTGTGTGTTTGTATAAGTGTCTGTGTCCGTGTGTGAATGTGCATGTGTGTATATGTGTGAGTGTATGTGTGTGTGTGTAGGTGTCTGACAAAGGCAAACTCGGTCTGGGGGAGGGGCTTTGATAACGCCTACATGCAGTTTGGAGTCCGACTGTTTTCTCCTTGCACATCTTTGAGAAACAGCAAGGCAGTGTGGCCTTCACACGTAAACAACAACTAAAACACACTTCATTATTGTGAGTCATTCATTGTGCACAATGTGCACATTGGTACTTAATAAACTACCCTCTGATTTTTTTATAAATCCCCTCTTCTTCAAAGCAGTGGGGAGTAAGAGCTGGGGTGCCCTGACCCAAACCCAGCACTGTACGCACTGTACCAGCTGCCTCATACCCACGCTGGACAGTGCATGAGGAAGGCCGGACAGTACGTGGTACTTGTGAATTGTGGCCACAGCAAAGGCATTGATGGTGCTGTGGGGCGTGGACTGTGATAAGAGCTGTAAAATGATTTATTTAAAAAGAAAGGAAGCACTGTGGACGGCAGCCGGTGCCGCTCGTCACGGGGCACAGCCAGAGTGCTCCTTTCAAGGGAGGCTGGGAAACCTTCCTAGAGCACCTGGCCGACGTGTCATCGGAGAGACCAGAGCCCCTATCTCCAAACATGGCCCCAGTGCAGGAACACAGCTCTTCCAACAGCCCGGCACACACTCACTGGGTGCTCTGGAAGGGGGTGGGCAGGCTGGTGAGTGTGCCAGGGAGCAGAACATCCTGCAGGTGGCCACTCTGGCCTTGCAGGACACAGCCCCGGCCCTCACTGGCTTTGTGCGGAGGATGGTCAGGTGAGCACCCTGCATCCTTGTCACCCCACGGGGACATGGGGAAGAAAAGCCTAAGGAGACACTCCATCGCGCCCAGCAGGGGCTCCAGGCCTCGAGCAGCAACTTCTTCCAGGCACAGAAAGGACTTGAGGGACAGGTTCAGGTGAGTCTGAGCAGGTGCCGTTCCTCGGGCACCTCCCCCACAGGCTATTTCACAGGCGAGGACAGTGCACGTACCACCTGCCAGGGGCCTGGTTGGAGACTCCACCCCCTGGTGTCAGGCCCGGTCTATCATGTCCCTGTGGTCGCGTTGGCTTCTCTGTGAACCCGAGTCAGCACCAGCAAGGAGACGGAGGTCGGGGGTGAAGGGCTTCTCGCTCAGTCCCCTCCTCCTCAGCATCTGTGAGGGGGTGGACGCACTGCCCGGCGTCCTCCCCAGAGGTTTAATGATGACGATCAATACCCTAAGACCCCAGAAAACAAGAGGCCCCTGAAACGGGTGGTGGGCTGCCACCTCACACTGCAGCTCCTCTGCAACCCAGGTCCTTAACCTCCTCGCTACAGAACCACTTTGGTTGGAGTGGGCCGCGCCGACCCGCCACTGCAGGTCTGCACAGGGCGGCTGTTCCCCCAGGACCACCCAGGAGGACAAACAGCCTTTCCCAAGAAAGGTTGGTCCCCTAAATCCTGAGTTAGGAAAACCTGCCGGCCATCTGGAGGAGCTCTGGAGGCACAGTTATACAGCAAGCTGTGAACCACAAGGTCAGCAGTGTGAACCCACCGACCATTCTGTGGGGGAAAGTGGAGGTTCTGCTCCCAGAATGATTGACAGCCTCGGACACCCACAGGGCCGCTCTACTCTGTCCTACTCGGTCACTGTGCATTGGCATTGACTCGGTGGCAGTGAGTTCGGACTCTGGTTCTTGTACCACCTGGGAGGTCACCATAGAAACACCCTCTAAAACGGGGCTAAAGCTTGTCGTTACTGCAGGCCCAGGCTGTGCACGCGTGTGGGGCTCAAAGAGAGGTCACAGTAAGACCACTGTACTTAGAGATGCTGTTGGCTCCTGGGCTGATCCCACTGCAAATGGCCCAAAAGGGCACAGATCGGCCGTGTGGCTCCGTGCGGCCATCACCGAGCAGGTCGGGAGACAAACACTGATCTGTGTTGGTAGCGCCCGCGGCCACAGCCAACCCCGGTGCCCAGCTCTGGGTGAGGAATCTGTAGACAGACACACTCACACATCCTGAGGCAGGGGGCTGGCTCGGTGTCTGAATAGATAGCCGTCTCTCGGGGCTGCTGTGGCCCAGCACCCCTCCGTTATCTCCCCCCCCAGGAAAGGTCTCAGTGCTTCTGTGAGTTAGAGGCCAACTCACCAGTTTGACAAGTTCAGACCCCAGCCTTCACCCCCGCAGCACTGTGGACTCCTCTGCTGGGCTCCACAGATCCTCGCACAGGGACACTCAAGATTTGAGGGGTTTTAGAGGTGTGGCGGTTCTGTGCTGGGCTCCAATCCTTATGGCCGGCAGTTTGAAACCACCAGCAGCTCCAAGGGAGCGCGACTGGGCTTTTTACTCCCACAACCAGTTACAGTCTGGAAACCCTGGGGCGATGGTCGTGGGGGGGCACTCTGAGTCAGCACTGACTCCATGGCAGAGTTTGGTTTTTGGGGGAGAAGGTCAAGAGCAACCTGGAAGTGACAGAAACCACTCAGAATACACTTCCTGGGTCAAAGTTTTTTCTGGGCAGCTGCTCAGGCAGGCTCACAGGGTCTTCGGCTCCTCAAACAATGGTCCAGAGTCACCGGATCTATAACAGCAGCAACATTACAGCTATGAAGTAGCAACGACAATACTGTCTGAAGGGTCGCGGCATCAGGAAGGTTGAGAACCACTGATCTAGGAGGCTCTCAGGGCAAGGACTCCAGACTCAGTAGGTTCACCCTGCGCCTGCCTCTTCTCTTGTGTGTAGTGCCTACAGAACACAAACACACACAGATTCACACATTTTATATGGATATAAACACTCAACTCACTGCCATCGAGTTAATGCCAACTCATAGGAACCCCATACGACAGGGCAGAACTGCCCCTGTGAGTTTCCGAGACTAACTTATTACAGGAGTAGAAAGCCCAGTCTTTCTCCCTCAGAGTGGCTAGTGGTTTCAAACTGCTGACCTTTCAGATCACAGCCCCGTGCACAACCACTGCATCATGAGGGCTCCTTCAGGGTGTATATCGTCACATGTGACGTAGGCGCACGCACACCTCATACGCAATACATGTGCATGTACGTGAAAGTCAATGCCCTGGACTGGGTGCGGACTCGCGGCGATGCTGCCGGAGGACGGGCGCAGCTGCCCTGTGGTTTCTGGGACCGGCACGCTCTCTGGAGAGGAGTCCTTGTAGCAGTGCCTCCAGCCCAGGGGAGGACACTCCAGCAAGGAGGGCGGGCGACTGCGCAGGGGCCTAGAATTATTTAGAGACCAGCAATTTCTGAGCCCAGACTGGGCTTTGGGGGCAGAGGGCATTCCTATTTTGTCCTCCCGAAGCTTCACCTTTTCCCGAAGAGCCTTGTGCCGCCCGAGAGCAAGCGTGCCTGAAGAGGAGGGGTGTAGCTCAGGCCCCTCCATGCCCCGGCTTGGCCTGAGAGTCCATGGTTTTGCTAAATGTCAGATTGTGCAAGGTCTTGCATTGGTCTGCACAGAAAGAAGTCACGGTTTATGTGCTCAGGGACAATTGAATGTTCCTTTCTTTTTTTTTTTTTTTTTTACATTTTTAATACGAGAACATTTATTGCACAACTAAATGTTGAAATCCTTAAGATGAACTTGACGCTGCAACCGCTGCCCTCTTGGGTTTAGGAGTTGTTCCTTCACAGAATCCATGTCTGAATCTGCGGTAGACAATTTTTAGGTGTCTCATTCGACCAGTACCGGTGGTATTTTGTCTTTTAGCCTTGGCACTCCAGTTATACTTTCTCTTGCGCTTGGCTGGGTAGCCACACTTGCCACAGGTCGACTTCTGGAGATGGTAGGCCTTGGAGCCACAGCGGCGGCACAAGGTGTGCGTCTTATTGCGACGCTTTCCGAAGGATGACGTTCCCTTCGTCATCTCGCTTCTGCGGCCGAGACCAAAGAGGCCGGAAGAGAAGTGAATGTTCCTTTCTATAAGCAAGTTAAGAAACCAGGAAAACGTGGCCTTATGGACGGACCGAGGCCCAGCGTGGGGCCGTGGGCTTCGGATGCCTTTGGCTCTTGGCTACGCAGTGGGGTGGCAGAGACGGCGTCCTGCCCAAGTCATTGTCAGGAGACACACTCTGGCCCTCGGTACCAGAGGGCACTATACTGGGCATGTCTATGGGCTGCGATGGAAGGGACAGGGTGGGCACGCCCTTTGACTCTTGCAAGGACCCGCACTGTTCTCGCCCAGTGATCAGCTCCAGGAACCTCGGTAGGGGGTGAGAAAGGACTGCGGGGGTTGGGAGACCAAGGACATGTGCTATTTCAAGGCTTGCGTTCCAGGCAGTGGGGGGGGGGGGGCAGAGACTTGGGGGGTGGGGCAGGATGCACCTCAGTCTGGGTCTCTTCTGCTGTCTCCCGCCAGGTCCACCTCCAGGGGAGCTCGAGGAGGAAAGGGGCTGAGTCCATTTACAAGCCCCCTGGCTCCTGTGTCAGTGTGCGTTTAATGTGGAAAATTATTGCGTATAACTCTCAGATCATCATCAATCAGAGTCTCCATTCTACCCGGAGCAGGGCATGTCCGGGCAGATGCTGAATATAACACACGGTCTAAGCGTGGGTGCTATCTGGTCATGGAGCCTTTAATGGCTGGGTTCTAGATAATCACACACACACAGACACATAAACACACAGGCACATACAGACACACACACACACAAGCATGTCTGGCTACTTCAGGGTAAAAGATCATATATTTCGTTCTCTGATATCAATTCATTTGGCTTTATATAGCGGGCCTCAAAAAATTTTTGAAAAAAGAATGTCAAAAAAGCCTTTATGTTTTGAGGCTATTTCATTTATATGGAAAATATACCGCTATTCAGTGAGCATGTGTTTCTGCTATGCAGTTTAAAGAGCTAAGTCTTCCTGCCTCTCCTTTTTTTTTTTTTTTAACAGAAAGCACATGACTTCTGCCGGGCAGTGCTGGACTTTAGTAAGTGAGTAAAATATACATCTCGGTGTTCTTGGCTGCTCTTTGAGAAACAGAATGTTAGGACTTGAGTGGAATGTATGCAGATTAAACATATACTTACTTCATTTTAAAATTCTCTATTTTCTCTTATCAGTTTAATTCTACTCCTTTATTTCCAAGCCAACAGACTTCAGCTGTTTGCAAATGGGGACAGACAGTCCTGGCAATTATGTTAAACCTGAGAGAAGTCTACTCTGTGTTCTTTCTTCCTTCAGAATTGCTTTTCAATGCTCCCAATTGCCATACTGCCACAGAAACTGGTCATTCAAACGGAGCTTTTAGGATTAACGTTTAAATATTCCTTTGCATTTTCACTTTAAAATAAGAAGTCAAAATGTCACAAATATCCTACCTGAGAGCCAACATTGTGTTGGATGATAGGAGCTACCTACCGCTCCTCGGTTCTCTTGGGAAACGAAGATATCCTCCAGGTGGCCGGCTGGGCTGTGTCACCATGGGGAGGGCTCGTCTGCGGCCGCCACCCACTGCCACCGCCCTTATGGTGCTTTGTTACTTGACTCCTTGCAGACTCTCAGCCCCTGCCTTTTACTCACGACTGAAAATAGTACATGGTCATTTTCCTAAGGCAAAGCTCACCGGATGTCTGTTCGTGTGTGTGTGTGTGTGTGTGTGTGTGTGTGTGTGTGTGTGGTGTGTAACACATGGCAGTCCTACATTAGACACACCAGATGTTACTTATTACGGGGACACATTGTAGCAGGGTTCTCGCCAAACGTCCCTGAGAGCAGTGTAGGTTACAATCCACCGACTGCTGTCTGATTTAAACATTCCACTGTGAGCACCCCATCAGATACAAGTTAGCAAGATGGGCAATGCAATCGCCAAGTTGCAAAAACACAAGCCCAGCCCTTTCTGACTGCAAGTGGCACAATAAGACAGGGGCAGCACTGTCCCGGTGGGTTTCTGAAACTGCCCCTCTTTACAGGAGCCAGTCTCATCTTTCTCCCCAAGGGGGAGGGACGGGTGGTTTAGAACTGCTCACCTTGTGGCTAGCATCCCAGTCCTAACCACTGCACCAGCAGGGCTAAAGAGGACCATTAAACTGTTTCACTTCTGCTGCCCCGGCCCCCACCGCTGTGAGTCACGCTTCAAAGGGGCTCCTCCTCCCAGCTTCCTGCTGCTATGCCTGTCCCGCCTGCCCTGTGACCTCGGCGCCAACTCCAGGTCTCCATTCCAGAAAGGTTGCCTGCTTTCCAGAGCTCCTCCAGCCCCAGCAGGGCTCCACCTCATCCCCTCTGCTCCTCCTCAGTGACCCCACCCCACCCTCAGATGCCACCTTCTCCTGTTTGTTCCTGCCATTTCTATGTGTTTTGGAGAGGTCAGGGCTCCCGCCCACCAAGGTTCAATGGATCTCCAGGGTCTGTGTCCCATCTCCTTGTGTTTCTCTAACGCCCAAGCTCAGTGGACTGAATCTTAACTGCATCTGCTTTTCCAAAATTTCAAACCACAAAGAAACTGAGAAGGGGTAGCTAAGAACTGAAGGGACTCATCAGACTAATTCTTCTCCTCATTGCAAAAGCATGCTTTCCCCTGGCATAAATGAATTCCAATAACCTCTGCAGCTTGCTGGGTTCAGACTATTAAAGACAGCATCGGATGTATAATCTCCCATTGACCTGCTCCCCCTGCGGCCCTTCCTGCGTGCCGCCCACAGCTAGGCAGCTCTGCAGGGATGGGGAGTCCGCAGCGCTGGCCCAACCACTTAGTGTACTCCTAGTGTACTACCATCTTCACCTTCCACTCGTGTTGATGCTTCAAAGCTCAAGATCTGTGTCCTGGAGCCGTTGGAAACCCGTGGGGGGGCGGGGGGTGCGGTTTAGGGCAGATAGACTCTTGGAGGATGTGGGCAGTCGACCAGTCTCCTAACTCCAATCTGCCCCAAAGGGGAATCCCAGTGCTGCCCAATGGCCATCATGGAAATCAGGGAGCCAGTTCCCCACAGACCTGCTCCACTGCCGACCCTTCAAACGCAGTTAAGTCTCTTGAGCGAAACGTGCTGGGGACATGCGTGTGCCCTTAATGGGGCAGAGACGTCTCAGATAGGACAATAAAGATCAGAACACAATAATCACCAAGAATGCAGACTTCCCCGACATCGGCCGTCCTGCTGTCCCAAAGGCACAGGGAGAAAGGGAAGGAAGACACGCCGGGGAGAGCGCAGACAGCGCAGGCATCCCACAAAGGCCGGGTGTCCTCTGGTGTGACGGATGATACAATTCAAAACGGGCCACCAAACAGGGGCAAAAGAGTTGACCGAGACTCCACCCAAGTCAATGTCCAGGTGGCCCATGGGGCACGAACAAGTCTCACATCTGTAAACACCTTCCCTCAGAACTATAGATACGCGTGGGTTTGCTTCCCACACCTTCCCCACCGCCCTTCTCCCTCTTGCCTGTCTGAGCGTCTACAGACAGGGACTGGCCGCAGGATTGCGCACAGAGCAGAACGTACCCCTGCTGCTCTCCTCGCTCGCTGGGTCTCCCTGCCACCCGCAAGTTGGCAGACCTTCCTCTCACTGCGAATTCCTTCCCCCACACCCGGAGTGTGAGTCCGGGTTGACTAGAGAAACAAATTCGTTGACATCCATATATGTGTAAGAGAGAACTTTATATCAAGAAGCAATGATGCATCAATAAAACATCTCAGCCCCATCCAGATCAAGTCCACAAGCCCAATATCAGCCCATGAAGTCCCCCTCAGACTCACACAGCACATGCAATGATGCCGAATGCAGGAAGATCACAGGCCGGAGAGTGGAAAGTCCTGTGTGTCCAGTGGCGGTGGACACATCTCCAGGGCTCTTGGCTCCATGTGACTTGTCAACAGGAAGGTGAAGCAGAGAGAGAGTGTATCCCGCCTCCAGGGAGGAAGAGAGGAGGTTCCCAGCATCCTCAAGAGAAGGCCACGCCCACAAGGAGGGACCATCAGACTGTGACCTTCTTTTATCAAGTTGACATGAGATTGTGTAACTACTCCACCCGGGGTACCATGTGTCTGCCCTCTAGCCCACAGGTTCCCAAATGTATTTGGCCTCCCACCTCCTCTTATCCAAGAAAATTCCTCAGAACTTCTCTGGCAATTGAAAATGTTTGTCCTCTAGCCCATCACCCAGGATAAAGTGTAGGCCTCTACTTTTTATCCCCCTGGATCATCCCAGGGGCAGGACTGGAGCCAGTAGCTTGTCCCCCATTACCCTCCCACCTCTCCTTTCTTATAGTGAGAAGCCCTCGTCTAGACTCTTCACAATAGGGATTTACAGTCTTGCCCTTCTTAAAGGTCACCAGACCCTGCACTCGACTCGTCCATGCCGTCATCGCCTCTCTTCTGCATGACACAGTGTTCCACTGTGTGCAGGTACCAGGGTCTCCACCCCCTCCCACGGAGAGCACTCAGGTTGTCCTCATCCTTGTGCGGTCAGAACGCTGCTGCTTGCGGATGCCTTCCCATGATGCCTCGCTCTCTTGTGTTTCGTTCCTCTGACCCACTCAGTCTAGGTGAGAGAATTTATGGAGTGTCCAAACCTTAATTGGATATTGAATTCAGAGGCTTTGGCAGACTGTGATAATGACCAAGGTGGATTCTACTCAGTGTGTGTGGCTCAAAGCCATCTGAAATATTCTCCTAACGATGGAGCTCGCTGAGTTTCTGGATTGAACTCCCTTTGAAGCCCCACTGCTCATTCCTTTCTCATATTGTCGATGGATCTCAGCACGCGGTCAGTTCTGAAATCCCACGCCAAGTTCCCACCGTGGCGCTTTTGTCCGATATTTTGTTGCCTCACGACATAGTCTGTCACCCCTTCAAGTTTTCTTCCCTCCACCGACCAGTGCAGCCCACACGTCTGCTCCTGCACAGCTCCACTCCTGGTTCCCAGTGCTCGGCCCATGCAAGCAACAGCCCTCGACCCAATGGCTTGAGGCAGAAAGGGCTCTTCCTTTCTTTCCTCCGTGTTGTCGGGGCTGGAGGAAGGGCCTCTGCCATGGGCAGCAGGGAGAGGGAGGGCGCTCCATCTTTGCCAACTGACCTGGCCACTGACCTGGCTGTGGCTCTGAGCAGCCGTGTGTGTCAGAGTAGCACACACACTGCTGCCCAGTGCAGCTCCATCTTCACGGTCATCACACCTGTGTCCAGTCCTGCTCCATCTTCATGACTGTTGGTGTAGCCCCTTGTCCACGCATGTCAAGAAGGACAAGAGTTTGACAGGCTTCAGATGGACATGAAAGGCTCCAGATTCATTGCCCAGAGAACATTATGTGGTTTGGTCAACACCAGAGGGCGCAGTGCTCCCTCGTCCCAGATTGGACCACTGGTGACCTCAGGGTCAGTGGCCAGAGGTGGGTGGAGAACCTCAGAGTCCTGGTGTGGTCTGTGGTTAGAAAGCATGCCGGTCCTGCTTCAAACACTCGGCAGAGCTGAGCCCTATGAGTACGACTGATCACTGCTTGGGCTCCACGGAGTGACCACACAGGAGGCTGCCATCACATCTGTGGCACCTCACTGCGGGGCCAGCCCCGTTCTTTGGTGGTGTGGGAGATCCACCTGTGTGGGAGTGCCGCACCTTCAACAAGGCTCATCTCATAGTGCGATGTCCCTGTCAGGCCACCTCAGAAAGCCCACCTCCCCGCCGCCACCTCCGCGGCCCTCTGTCTGGGTCCCAGGTCATCAAACACAGCTGGGCATCGGTACTCACACTCCCATAGCACGCAGTGAGCCCCGGGACCCTGCGGCGGCAGAAAGTCTGCTTGGGGAACGCTCATTTCCAGCTGGCTCCGAAGTGTCAATATGTCCAGAGAGACTGAAACCAGGGGCAGAGTCAAACATGAAGAGGGGCCATCCCCTCCGTGTTCATGCTGGGGTCCTGCCCTCCGGACACTGTGTAGGAGACAGGGCGAGTCTGGGGTGTGGAGCAGGGCCATGGCGGCTCCCACATCCACTCGAGGGGAGTGGAGGACTAGACGGCACTAAGGAGCGCATGTGTCAATGCCAGGGGTGTTTCTTTCTTCTGACATTCGAATTCTCACAGGTCACCTGGTAACCGAAGAACGGCGGGCCAGCCAGGAAACCCAGGTCTTTGCTTCACCAGAGGTCTTTGAACTCTGCTCATTGACCAAGAACTGAAAGGCGAAGAGGAGGGATGAAGGGTGGCTGATATCCGGTGGCTCTCCATGAGACACAGGAGCCTCAGGCATCCCGGGCCGGGCCTTCCCCTGCTGCGTGGAGATTGATTCCAAGCAGACCTCCCCAGAGTGTCTCGAATGGCATTTCCTACAGCGACAGTGTGTATGATTCTCTGAACTTGGGAAGAAATGAAAACTAGGTGAGACCTAAAAATGGAGATGACATCAACTGTCTATATGATACTCTTGTCTTTTCCCATCATGCTGCGTGTAAAATCCTCAAAGGATTTTCAATTGAGGTATAAATGTAAAACTATCTCCCACATCATGTGAGAAGGACATTTAAAAGATGTAAAATATATATTTCAAAGTAAAAATATGGGGTAGACGTGTGGGAAAAAATAATTTGATGTTTGTTTCTAAAAGAAATAGTAAGGAAAATAATGTTCCAGTCCCTGTGGTAAAATTGTGGCTGTAGAATTGATTTGTTGAGGTGGTTTGTTGCTGGCGCGTGGGCCCCGCGGGGCTCAGAGAGCCGTCCTTCACCATCATCACAGTTGTTCTTACCCCTGAGCCCGTCGTTACAGCCACTGTCGCTTCCTCTGGTCCGAGGCCGTCTGGATCCGTACACGTACTGGAGCAAGTATGACGGGGCTCCAGGGAAGGGTGTCTGCTGATCGCATGTGCAAAGGATGAAATCTCGTCTCAGCTCCTTGCTTCTAAGGAGCACCCGGGCCACATTTCTTCCAAAAGAGGATTACTAATTCTTGTGACAGTCTTTTGGCTTCCTTATCAATGTCCAGCTTTCACATGCATATGGACTGAAGGTCAGCTAGCTCTTTGGGGTACAGAGATTCTGTGTATCCTTTCCATCTTCTCAGGGCGCTTCCTGTCCTGGGCAATCTTCTGTCCATGGAATCTTTCAATGTTGCAATATAATGCTTGGATTTTTCTCTGGCTACTGTAGTTCAAGATATACTGAACTAAACAACAACAAGATATACTGAGAACGATCTTCCCTTTGGGTTCCCTAACGCTGGGTCTTTGTGAATTTCATCGTAATATTTTACTGGCTGCCCTTTGAGATGGTCAGCTCTTTGACTTCATCCTTTCTCCCACTTGCCTTCGCTGCTCTTGATTACGAGCAAGTTTCAGCTTCCCTTCGGACCTCGGCTTTGATCTCTGACTTCTTTCCCGTCTCTTCAATGACCCTGGGCTTTCTCCATAAATGAGGTTCCTGTGTCAACCCAGAGCCCATCGGGTCTTATGTCCTAGGGGTCAATGCAGCCAATCTGTTCTTGAAATCCAGGTGAGACCGACGCAAGGTTGCATATTAACTCTCATTTTCTTCAGCTTCAACATGAACTTACACAGAAGCACTCGATAGCCTGTCCCATGGGCGGCACCTGGCCAGAGCGTAGCTACTGGCAGTGAACTTCTCCGTTGTCTCTTTCCACAGATGAAGCCCATTTGAATTCTGGGGATTCCATCTGGAGAAGTCCGTGTGTATAGTCATCTTTTGAGTATCCAAAAAAAGAGAGGTATTTGGCGTAAACAAGCCGTTGGTCTCATAAGACTATATCTTTCAAGTTCCAGCTTCATCTCTCCTACCAAGGCCATATTTTCCAACCACGATTCCTGCCTGTTTGTTTCCAACTTTTGCATTCCTATTGCAAGTCATATCAATGCATCTAGGTTCCATGATTGATTGATTTCAGACTGGAGAAATTGGTACCGTTCTTCCATTTATTTATCACTATCTCTAGCAAGTCACTGCGCTCTGTGGAACGTGTGCGTTGATGGAGACACGGGCGTGCAGCAGACCATGGGCATACTGCAGGGTGGACAATCGAGACAGGGGTGTGACAGGGTTGCAGCCTCTCACCACACTTCACTCTGGATGCTGAGCAAATCATCAGAGAAGCTGGCTTGTGCAAAGAAGGATGTGGTGTCAGGCTTGGAGGCAGGCTTATTAACAACCTGAAATATGCAGATTATACAAACTTCCTTGCTGAAAGTGAGGAGGACGTGAAGCACTTGCTGATGAAGATCAAGGATTGCAGCCTTCAGTAGGGATTACAACTCAATGTAAAAATAAAAAGACCCAAACCCTCGCCACTGGATCAATCATGATCCATGGAGCAAAGAGTGCCGTGGTCGAGAACTCCGCCACGCTCGGATCCACAATCAGTGCTGGTGGGGCAGCGGTCGGAGATTAAAGGACGCACTGCATTGAGTCAGTCTGCTGCACAGACCTCGTTAGAGCATTGAAGGGCAAGGATGTTACTTTGTAGACTAAGGTACGCCTGACTCAAGGCATGGTGTTTTCAACGGTCCCATGTGCGTGTGAAAGTTGGACACTGGATACAGAAGCTGAAGAAGATTGGATGCGTTGGAATGGTATGCTGGCGAAGAACACCGGAAGTGCCAGGGACTGCAAAAAGGGCAAACAAGTCTGTCTTGGAAGAAGTGCAGCCAGAGTGCCCCTTCGAGGCAAGGAGGGGAGACTTCGTCTTACATACTTGGGGTATGTTGTCAGGAGAGATCAATCCCCAGAGAAGGACAGCATGGGTGGTCATATAGAGGGACATCAGAAAAGGAGGAGGTCCTCCAGGAGCTAGATTGACCCCGTGGCTGCAACAGCGGGCTCAACATAAGAACAATGGTGGGGATGGCGCAGGACCGTCTGCTGTGCACCGGTCACTGAGGGAGAAACCGACTCATTGACTCCTGACAACTCAGCAGTCTGGCTGGTTTGTCCATGCCATGAATGAGAGGTGTATGTATGGGATTTCGCGTATGCAGATAAATATCCTATCACAAAGAGCATTGTACTTCGAGATAGATCTTAAAATGTCTTTTTAAATTTTAATAAATCATTTTATTGGGAGTTCTTACAGATCTCATAACAACTCAAAGTAAAGACAACCAGAATCCTGCCTACTGGACCAGGAGGTCACGTGGTAAACGGAGGAGAGATTGAAGTGGTCAAGGATTTCTTCTTGCTTGTATCCACTGAGAATGATCCTGAAAGCGTCCATCAAGGATCAAAGGACACGTTGCCCTGGATAAGTCTACTGTACCAGACCTCTTGAGGGCTAAGTGAGCCTCACCAAAACCGTAGTATTTTCAATGGCCTCGTCCACATGTGTAAGTCAGACACTGGATAGGGAGGACTGAAGAAGAACAGGTGCATTTGAATTGCGGTGCTGACAAAGAATGCTGAAAGTGCATCAGCTGCCCAAAGAATCGACACATCTGTCTCGTAAGAAGGACAGCCAGAGCGCTCCTTGGAGACCAGGCTGGTGAGACTTCATCTCACGTGCTGCGGACATGCTTTCAGGAGTGACCCTGACAGTCCCTGCAGAAGGACATCATGCTTGGTTGAGTAAGGAAGGTAGAGGAGCCGCCAAAAAAGGGAATGTCCTCAACAGAATGGATTGATACAATGGCTGCAAGAAGGGGTTCAACATAAGAAACGTTGTGAGGGGGTGCAGGACAAGGGGTGTTTTGTTCCGGGGTGTATAAGGTCATTGTGGGTCAGAACCAACATGATGGCATCTACCAACAACAGCAGCAATACTGTGGACTTCCAAAAGAACAGCTGTCTTAGAAGCACAACCAGATGTGAACTCCTCCCCAGGGGAATGAACTACAGAGGAGCGTACTGAAGCGACAGGGGAGAGGGGCGCATCTGCTAGACACTCACAGGAGCAAACCAAGAGGGAAGCAGAGAGAGAGAGAGAGGAACACACCCTGGCTTACCAAGCCCGGAGGTCAATATTCCTGCTCGGAACAACCAATGCACAGAGAGGACCATAGAGCTGGCCCACCACGAGACACGGCATCCCCTCACTGACTCACAGCGCTTTGAGGGACAACACTGGAGACACAGTGTGAGAACTGTGCCCAATCTGACCCCACCACACCAGGCGTGCAACAGAGCAGCAAAGTTGAACAAAGCAATGAAGTCCCCAAAAATAAACTTTGGGGGCAGGGCACTGCACTTCAATAGACTCAACCAGAAAACACTCAAAAAGATCAACACACAGAACTGGAACTATTTGTGGACTTTTTCTTGTTGTTGTTTTTGTTTTGTTTTTTCATATCTATCTAAATAAGATAGGCAGGATAAACAATCCTGAGGAGAAAAAACAGGACCCACCGTTCTGGGGAGACATGGAAGAGGGGGAGAGGTGTAAAGGAAGGGGAGAGCCAACAAACCCAGGCACAAGGGAACAACAAGTGATCTAAAATTGATGGCAAAAGGGAGCATGCAGTGGAGACCCAAAGCCCATCTGTAAACAATTGGACATCCCTTTACAGAAGGGTCACAAGCAAGAGATGAGCCAGTCAGGGTGCAGTAGAGCACTGACAAAATATACAACATTTCTCTAGTTCTCTAATGCTTCCTCCCCTTCCACTCTCATGACCCCAATTCTACCTTACAAATCCGGCTAGACCAGAACATGTACACAGGTACAAACAAGAAGCCTCTACACATGGACTCCAGGACAGATAAACCCCTGAGGAACAGTAGTGAGAGTAGCGATACCATGAGAGTAGGGGGAAGGTAGGGGAAGAAAGGGGGCACTGATCACAATGATTGATGCATAACCACCCCCCAGGAGGACGACAACAAAAACATGGGTGATGGGAGACAGTGGGCAGTGTAAGATATGAAAATAATAATAATTTATAAATTTCAAGGGTTCATGAGGGAGGGAGGAAAAAAATGAGGAACTGATACCAAAGGCTCAAGTAGAAAGAAAATGTTTTGAAGAAGATGATGGCAACACACGTACAAATGTGCTTCACACAATAGATGTCTGGATTGTGCTAAGATCTGCAAGAGCCCCAGTAAGATGATTTCTTTAGGAAAAAGAAGTACCTCCAGAACACTCTTGAGAAGCGAGCACAGCAAGCTGCTGCCTCACGTCCTTGGGGCACGCAATCCAGAAATGCCAGCGCCTGGAAAGGGCGTCACGCAGGCAGAGCAGGGGATCCGGGAAGGGCAGCGCCTGGACGGGAGGGCTGCCCCAGCTCAGACACAGCACTTCTTGGCCCTCACATGAATGGTGGTGCCCTTCCATGCTGTAGGGAGGCTCTAACTCAGGGATGCCTCAGCCCGGCAGTCGTCAGCAGTAGGGCACTCGGGGTGAGGTCAGCAGTAGGGGCACTCGGGTGTGGTTAGCAGTAGGGGCACTCGGGGTGTGGTCAGCAGTAGGGGCACTCGGGGTGAGGTCAGCAGTAGGAGCACTCAGGGTGTGGTCAGCAGTAGGGCACTCGGGGTGAGGTCAGCAGTAGGAGCACTCGGGGTGAGGTCAGCAGTAGGGGCACTCGGGGTGTGGTCAGCAGTAGGGGCACTCGGGGTGTGGTCAGCAGTAGGGGCACTCGGGTGTGGTTAGCAGTAGGGGCACTCGGGGTGTGGTCAGCAGTAGGGGCACTCGGGTGTGGTCAGCAGTAGGGCACTCAGGGTGTGGTCAGCAGTAGGGCACTCAGGGTGTGGTCAGCAGTAGGGCACTCGGGGTGTGGTCAGCAGTAGGGCACTCAGGGTGTGGTCAGCAGTAGGGCACTCAGGGTGTGGTCAGCAGTAGGGGCACTCGGGGTGTGGTCAGCAGTAGGGGCACTCAGGGTGTGGTCAGCAGTAGGGCACTCAGGGTGTGGTCAGCAGTAGGGCACTCAGGGTGTGGTCAGCAGTAGGGCACTCGGGGTGAGGTCAGCAGTAGGAGCACTCGGGGTGTGGTCAGCAGTAGGGGCACTCGGGGTGTGGTCAGCAGTAGGGCACTCGGGGTGAGGTCAGCAGTAGGGGCACTCGGGGTGAGGTCAGCAGTAGGGCACTCGGGGTGAGGTCAGCAGTAGGGGCACTCGGGGTGTGGTCAGCAGTAGGGGCACTCGGGGTGTGGTCAGCAGTAGGGCACTCGGGGTGAGGTCAGCAGTAGGGGCACTCAGGGTGTGGTCAGCAGTAGGGGCACTCGGGGTGAGGTCAGCAGTAGGGGCACTCGGGGTGTGGTCAGCAGTAGGGGCACTCGGGTGTGGTTAGCAGTAGGGGCACTCGGGGTGTGGTCAGCAGTAGGGGCACTCGGGTGTGGTCAGCACTCAAGGTGTAGGAGCACTCAGGGTTTCAGCAGCAGCAGGTGCAATCGGGGTGTGGCCCTTTTCAAGCCCCTTGCACGGAAATGACACTCAGGAATCAGCAAGGACTGGATGACTGGCTGTCCCTCGCTGGATTTCTAGCCTCGGGGTTTCTGCTGCTTACGGACACCTCGGCCTCTGCTGTCTGATGACTCGTGGAAACTGAAAGGCAACCTTTGAGAAGATTTTTCAGTAAAGACTTTAGTTTCGGGCCATGTGGTCTCAGGCTCTTGCATTCTACGTCCAAAGCATCCAGGGACACCCTGGCAGCCGGTGGGCACGGCTCTGTGTCAGCAACTCTAGTGACAAAGCCAGGCAGGGGCAAGTCTGACAGGCAGCAAGGAGGAAGGGGTTCAGCAGCTCGGTCAGATGGTGTCTGCTCACCAAAGAACTTCACACAGGTCTGAAGAGACGGACAAAGAGCATCGCTAGGCCTTTAGTGCAGATGACAGCGCGGGGGAGGAAGGAAACTCACAAGTGGACGATTAACATCAAAACCACAGGAAGACTGAAGTCGTTATGATTCCGTCTGACGCAGATCCACAATCAGCATCCACAGGATCCGTAGTCAAGGAGTCAGATGACGTGGCCCGTCTGCGGCACAGACCTCTCTCGGGGCTAAAGGGCAAAGCCTAAAGCAAGCCTAACCCAAGCCAGGGCACTTCCGGTGGTCCCGTGTGCAGACAAAAGCTGAGCGGTGAGTCAGGACGGTGAGAGAAGAAAGGATGCTGGTGGAAGATAGTGCGGTACCAGGGACCAAGGAGCAGGCAGATCTCTGATGAGAGTGGGGATGACAAGACTCGGTCTCGAGGGGCTAGGCCAGAAGGACAGCATGCTCGGTCAGCGAACAAGAAGAGGACTCCTGCCCCATGGGCTCAAACGGAGCAGCTGGGAGGCGGCGGCGGGACTGAGCGGTGTTTCGTCCTGTCGTGCAGTGGTCACCGAGCAGCAGTGGGGGTGGGGAGGAGCAGGGGCAGGAAAGGTGGAGATGAACCTTTGGCCAGAGACAAATCCTGGAAAGCAAGCAACATGGGGTTGGTGCTGTCAATACGCTCCCTGGTCTCTTTGTTACTCTTTCCTTAAAGCTTCGCTTGTTCATTTTCCCATTAACCGAGGGGCAGAGCGATTCTCTGTCTAGCGCAGCAGCGCTCGGTGACCATCGCTCCTTTCAGGGCCCGGGAGGGTCCCGGACAAGGGTAACTGGGGCCCAGGGACCCGCCCTGAGCCAAAGGAAATTAACTCCACACTACTGAGCCTCATGTCTGGAAAGCCCCTTCCACGACTCTGACCCAGGTGGAGGCTGACCTGAACACTTGTTATCATGTCAGACAGATACAGAGTGTGTTAAATATGACAGGAAACGCAGAGATGACAGCTACTGAGGCCCTGAGCCAAAACGAAATGCCTGAGGGGCTTCCTAACAAGAAAGCCACCGAGAGCCCTGCCTGTGAAAGTAGGGCTCTGTCCCTGACAACAGAGAAGAGGCCCCGTCCTATGGGAGGCCGCGCCTGGGTCATCTAGGGACCTGAAGGAGAAGATGGGGGTGGGGTGGGGTGGGGTGGGCGCTGCGGTGTAGAGGCAGGGTCATGATTGAGACAGCTGCATGTACGGACCACGCTGTCCAGCTCGGCGATGGTGGCGCCAAAGAGAAAGAGAGGCCCTCCGATCAGGAAGGACGATACAGATGTGAGCGCTAACAGATGCGTGTGCTTCGTGGCACGGCTGCACTTGACAAAGAAAACATCTGGCTGATCCTGGAGGCTGGGTTTGCTCCCTGCAGCGGGAGCGCTGCTGCTGCTGGAGCTCGGCGTTTACAGCTTTTACCGCGCGCGTTTCCATGTGGATCCGGTGAAGGTTTCCAGAGCACATCGTCAGTGTTACATTCAGCAACTTACAGACACTTGGCTTCTCCTCACTCGCTGTGATTCACCCAATGCGAAGCCCATTCATCCCCCTTCTCCCTCCAGGTCACCCCCCTTCCATTCTCTCCTGTCCCTGCTGAGCGCTGACTCTGGGCAAACACTGCCCCTCATCTCCAACGGGTGGTTATTTCACCTCGCTGGTGTTATTGCTTCCGAATTTGCTGCCTATTGTTTACCTGAAAATTGACCCTGCAGCAAGTGTAGGCCCAGACCTCACGGTGACAAGGGCCACAGTCTCGTGGCTTCCACCACTCTCCAGCTGAGCAGCAGGCCTGGGCTCTTTCATGATCGTGAGGTGTGTTCCACTCTGTGCGGGGCCTTCGAAGATGGTCCCTTTCGGGCGTGTTGCAGTGGTGGCTGGACACCACCCAGTTCTTCTGCCCTCGGGGCGGGGGGGGGGGTGGTCAGGTAGCTGTTGGACTGCGCATTCCGAGTGCCTTTCCTTGTCAGCATTCTCCTTTGCTCCAGACGAGGAGGGACCAACAGTTCCACCCTCGACGGCCACGCGCACGCGCCTAAGACTCAGCCACTACTCACCAGAGTAGGGGTGGACCGCTGACTGTGGTGTCCCCTGAGACCATGGTCCTGAGCCCCCAGTTATTGATGCTACTTCTTAATTGCAGTTTTAGAATGGCCGTCTGACTGTTACAAATTGATTCTGATTCTTTGTTGAAGCTACCCTTTATCTTATCCATTTTGCTTATTTTCCCCTCTCTGTCCTTAGGATCTTCAGTGCAGTTGGTTTAAGGTTTGTGTCCACTAGCTCCAACAGCAGGAATAACGGCGGGGGAGGGGGCTGCCTTTACATCTTGTTTGCTTGCTTGCTTTCCTCTGGGTTACCCGTCCCACCTCCCTGCCCGTTTGCATATGCAACCGCTTTCTGTCAAGTCCCCAGCGACTGTTTACAGTGCAGTTGATGCGGCCCTGTACCTTCCACCAGCAGAAGCCCCCCTCTCTGTGTTAAGCAGATAGGTGAGCGGGGCTCGCCTACTCTGACGGTGGTGCTGTCTTAGTGAGACCCCCTCCAACTCTTGTCAGCTCTTTCCCTCGGCCAGGATAATCCTGGCATTTTGTCCAAAAGTCTTCTTGTCTCTGTACCACAGAAGATGGGGAGGGTTTGGCTCTGAGCTCCCCTCCCCACACGGCTCACTGCGTTTCTAGCTGTGTGTTTGTACCAGAGTCTCCTCCCTCCTAGGAGTCATCCTCGACCTGAACCCCGTACCATACACCCCCCAGAACCCAGAGTGTAGAGGGGTGGCTGTGCCCGCATCCCCGCTAGGCTTCCCATGTGCAGCCTTCAGTGGCCCCGCGGGGACGCTCGCTCGTTCCCTGGAAAGAAAATTGCACCAACCGGCAGCTCATGCAGAGATGGGTCCTGTCTCTCCGGACTTTAATCGAGTCTCAGCTATCAAAGATTACGTCACCAAGGGAGAAGTTGTGCAGAGAGTGATAAGTGAAGCCTTCTTCATCAAGTGGAATCCTGAATTCCTACTCCAGGAGAGGCCTGCAAAGAGTGCACAGAGACATGGAAACTTTCCATGAGTTATTGAAGCCCCTCATATTATCTGCAAGACAAAATGATTTCTGAAATCGGCAAACCCCTAGCTTTCATTGCGTGAGCTCTTGTTTTAATTATTGCATACTTCATAATAAATACTGCATATATATTATTTGGGGGGCTTCAAAAAGTTCATAGAAAAAGGAAATTGACAGATAGTGGAATTTTCCCACCAGCATTCTGGTGGCCCCACGTAGATCTGTCCCCGGAGTTACTTGGGACACTGCAAACAGACTGAGGAAGAAGCAGCAGCCCCGAGTGTTTGACGTGTCCTGACAAACACCTGTCCCGCCCACGGTCCGCCCTGTGAAGCGGAGCTGCTGCATCTGGGCACTGACAGCACCAGCCCCTTCCTCAGGATGACAGTGCCCTGTTCTAGTCTGCAGGGAAGCAGAGAATTCAGACAGCCCCCACGGTTCATTCACTTCAGCCTAAAAGCACCCAACTGGTGTCATCAGGATGTGCCCACTACCCGGAGGGAAATCCCAGTCCCTTCCGGGCCCATTTCCACATGAATGCGGACACACCATCTAGGGAGGAAGATGCCTGTGGCGTCAAGACGAGCTGGTCATGCTTCTAAAGAAACAACCTGAAACCAGCATGCATCGCTCCCCGAGACGTAACGCTGGCAGGGACTCTGCTCCCGTCACCTTCACTCACCCGTCACGCAGGAGCGGGCAGCAATTGTGCCTGCGCTGCACGTGGTGTGGGAGAACAGGGTCATGTGGCCACGTGGGAGCTTCTTTCCAGGGGAGACATTCATCACTCCGATCAGATCCCAAGTGAGTCTCATGGTCAGAATGAACCCCAGGGGGCCGGGGAGGACCCAACAGATTGCACGGGGAGGGCCAAGGGACCCTGGCACCCAGAGGACACTGACTAATGTGAGGGGCACCGTTCACACCGCCGTTCCTCAGTGGAGACAGCGCCCAGTGGAGTGTGACCAGGGCCCTGGGGGGCCACATCTGTGTTGCACTGGCCCAGTCTGTTGCCAAGCCCCCTGTAAAGTGTTAAAAAACAAAACGTCACTTTGAAGACTTGGGTGTACCTGACCCAAACCATGGTATTTCTTTTTCAAATATCTCATATACGTGTGAAAGTTGGACAATCGCTCAGAGACAGTGCAGAAACAGCGGTGCATTCGCATGAGGGTGTCGTGAGGAATATTCGAGCTCCCTAGGCTACCCAAAAAGCACCGTCAGAATGCTCGCTTGATGCAAGGAGGCAGGGCGCTGGGCTTTGCGCCACCTGCTGAGGTTAGGTTATCAGGAGGGACCGGTCCCTGGAGGCGGACATCAAGCTTGGTCAAGTCGAGGGACATCTAAAAAGAGGAGGACCTTCCGTGAGATGGACAGTGGCTGCAACAAGGAGCGCTAAGGTATCAGCAGTCGTGAGGATGGCATGGGACCGGGCGGGACCGGGCAGGGTCTCCTTCTGCTGTCCACGGTTACTGTGGGTCAGAGCTGACTCCATGGCCCCTGGGGGCAGCAACAAGTGTGCAGGAGCTCCAGGGGCCCAAGTGGAACTGCACCCCACACCCTTGCCTAGTTCCTTACACACGCATACCCTCACGACAAGCATCCTAAAACTCTCTCCACTATGCAGATGAGGCAGTCGAAGGCCAGGAAAGGTAGTGCACAGAGCTGCTGGCCATGGCACAAATGTTGTTGCCAGGCAGCTAACAGTCAGGCTCACTGGGCCTGCCCAGATCTTCAAGCTCAGACGTGTGAATGAAACATTGTCCTGGTCACCACAGCCCGAAGGTAGAAGCAACCTAGTTGTCCACCAACTGAGGGATGAGCAAATAAACCCACAAGAGCATGACTTGGCCACACAGAGACGTGACGTCCTTGCACCTGCAACAACAGGGTGCACCTTGAAAACATTGTCCTAGGTCTGTCTGAATAGGACAGGCTGGACGAACTCTCTGGAGGAAAAACAACAGGACTGACAGTTCCAGGGGGACATGGGATAAGGGGAGGTGGGGGGGGGGGAAGGTAGTGGTGTTAACAAGCCCAGGGACAGGGAACAACAAGTGATCCAAATTGGTGGTGAGGTGGGGGTAGCAGGCATGGTAGGGCATGATCAAGGGTAATGTAACTAAGAGGTATAGCTGGAACCCAGGTGGGGACGGAGCATGATAGTGGGACAGGAAGAAAGTCAAGGCAAATAGAGGAAAGAGCTGGGAGGAAAAGGGCATTTATAGAGGTCTAGACAAAGACATGTACATATGCAAATATATATATGAGGTTGGGGAAATAGATCTATGTGCCTATATTTATAGGTTTAGTATTAAGGTGGCAGAAGGACATTGGGCCTCCACTCAAGTACTACCTCAATGCAAGAATACTTTGTTCTATTAAATTGGCATTCTATGATGCTCACCGTCCCGACACAATTGCTGAAGACAAAGCAGGTGAACAAGCAAATGTGGTGAAGAAAGCTGATGGTGCTCGGCTAGCTCAGAAGCAACAAAGCCCACATGGAAGAAGCACACCAGCCTGTGTGATCACGTGGTTCTGAAGGAATCAGTTATCAGGCATCAAAGAACAAAAAATCATATCATTGGGTGCACACCTCCAGGATACGATCGCTGAGGACAAATGGGTGCATAAGCAAATGTGGCGAAGAAAGATGATGGTGCCCGGCTATCAAAAGAGATAGTGTCTGGGGTCTTAAAGGCTTGAATGTAAACAAGAGGCCATCTAGCTCAGAAGCAACAAAGCCCACATGGAAGAACACACCAGCCTGTGCGATCATGAAGTGTTGAAGAGATCAGGTATAAGGCATCATCAGAACAGAAAAAAAATCTTACCATAGTGAATGAAGCGGGGAGTGCAGAGTGGAGACCCAAAGCCCATTTGTCGGCCACTGGAGATCCCCTTGCAGAGGGGTTTGGGGAGGAGATGAGTCATTCAAGTTTTGATGTAGCACCGATGAAAAATACAACTTTCCTCCAGTTCCTAATGCTTCCTCCACCACCCACCACCCCCCAACTATCATGATCTGAATTCTACCTTGGAAGTCTGGATAGAGCAGAGGATGTACACTGGTGCAGATAGGAGCTGGAGGCACAGGCAATCCAGGACGGATGATACCTTCAGGACCAGGGGTGTGAGTGGTGATACTGGGAGGGTAGAAGGAGAGGGGGTTGGAAAGAGGGAACCAATTGCAAGGATCTACGAGTGACCTCCTCCTGGGGGATGGACAACAGAAAAGGGGGTGAAGGGAGACGCCGGATAGGTCAAGATATGACAAAATAATGATTTATAAATTATCAAGGGCTCATGGGGGGGGAGCAGAGAGGGAGGGGAAAAAAGAGAACCTGATGCAAAGGGCTTCAGTGGAAAGAAAATGCTTTGAAAATGATGAGGGCAATGAATGTACAGATGTGCTTTACACAATTGATGTATGTATGGATTATGATAAGAGTTGTATGAGCCCCTCATAAAATGTTTAAAAAAGAAATAAGAAAAGAAAGGCGAAAATCAAAAAAGAAGAAGAAGAAGAAAACATTGTCCTGCACGAATGGACCCAGCACAGAAGACGGGCTCATTGCTGAGGTGAGCCTGAGCCGGCAAGTGAGTTCACAGCGTGAGTCTTCATGAATTAGCCCTTCATGAAGCATCCCTGGCAGCACACCTTGCTTCATAGTTGACACTGTCTCCTGCTAAGAAGTCACACTTTCCACTGAGTGCAGGCGGTGAACGCTAGTGCCCCCCCCCCCCCCGTGCTTCTCCTGTAAGGGTCTGACCAGCTCCCAGCTGCAGCTCCCTGGCACGCCGTGGAGGCTCACCAACATGCCCACTCCCATCACTCCTGCTTCTGAACCACCCTCCCACCCCTCCCCTTCCCTCTGGCTACCTGGGCTGTACCTTACAGGCCTGGACTCAGATGATCTGTCGGGGACTCGGGCTGAGGCAGCACCGTCCTCTCTCAGAAATCCAAAGCACCCTTGAACAGCCTCCGAAACGCGGTGTGAGCTGCTCGGGGTGCATCAGCAGAAGCTAGTTCTCCTTAGGAAGCATGTTTGTTCTCTGCTTTCCCTCGAGCAAAAACTCAGAGACTGCCCATCCCTCCCTCACCCGCCCAGCACTGGTCCCTGGCAGAACCTGACCTCGAGTACTGTGAAGACCAAGTGCAACCTTCAGGAACATTCCATGGAAGCTTCCTTGTCAAAGGGCAGTGCCAGCTCATAGCTTGCTCCCTCCCTCTCCAGGGCCCTACTCTGCTTCCTCACCCTGCCCAACCCAATGTCCTGTACAGGCGGCCCAACCGAGGGCGTCCTCCTTCCCCTCAGGCATCCTCACTGCATCAAGGGCACCTTCCTCGGCCTCAAGCCTGTCCACGAGGTATCTCCTCACATCGGGGAAGCCTCCGGGCTGCTGGCCCAGGGCTGGCTGTTTGCCTCCGTCAACAGCCAGTGGAACCAAGATACTCTCTGGTGCCTGGGGACGCCTTTCATATTTCAGAGTTAGCCTCCCAAATGATGTGGCTTTTGTTGTCATTTAGAAGCTTGGGTTCATTAGTCACATCATTAACTTCATGCATTTTATTACAATCAGATTCTGAAATCCTGCAAAGAAGTCTGTGTGATTATAGTTGAACCGTAGGAGAACTTTGTATCTTTCAAGATGTGCCGAATGGGTCAACATTTGAGCTAAAATGTTGCCAAGTACAGGTTCAAGTCCAACCTCTGCCCCGTGTTCCACTTCCAACTTGGTCCCCTCCCCCCATACCCAAGGCAAGTAGCTAGCCCACGTCTTCCCCAGCCCCAAACATGAGGTCTAAGCCGCCTTCCACGCCGAGGGTCCTCACTGTTGGTGGATGCCCATGAACAAGTCACAAAAGAGTAACTAGATCTATTTTCCTGGAGGGCAGGTCAATATGTGAAGCTACTTCTTACCTGAACGTAGTAAAATCTGCTATTATGAGAAGGCACCAAACACTTGGAAGACAGACAGCGCTCAGGCCACAGACCCACCACGTCTCGCAGCTGACAGGACAGCCACAGGCCACTGCCGTGCCCTCTCCGGGCCGTGGGACTCCTCCTGGCTGCACAGTTATGTGTTCACGCCCAGCCTGGGTCCCTGCACCCTGGAGCTATGTGGTCAGTGTTCACGGGTCAGTTTCCTGGAAACAGAACCCTGATATCCAGTCCTGCCCACCCCCCAGAACTTAAACCCCCTACAAGCAGGGCCGTTCACATCCGAGGTTCCTTAGACACATAACATGCCTCTGTTTTCTGACCTCCCACACCCTTGCCAGAGGTGTCCCGCCTGCTACCCACCAACCGGGTTCTCTGACGTCCTCTGGGTCCAGTCCACTCTCAAAGGAAGTCCGTATCCGCTGTCCATCCTAAGAGCACTGTCCCTTCCATTTGCTGTGGCTTCCGTGGGAATGGTCTCTGATGCTGGAGCCCCAGTGGAGACTGGCCTGGCCCTCTGTGTAGTGTGTGGTTCATGGGTCATCTTGTGGAAAAGATAAACAAATCCAGCCCACTCCGTGTGTGGTTCTCTACCAATACCCTGCCACCCCAAGGGAGCAGAGCAGAGCGTGGAACCATCTGTCTTAGCGTGAAGCTTGGAGGCCATTTATGGGAGGATAGAGATTACCCGAGGGTCTTGGGAAAGCAGTTTGAACCCAGGGTCCTATGGAAGCGTGGTGATTGGATCTCCATTACCCTGGGGCCCACACTGAGTGACCCCACTATTTGAGGGAGATGCCCCAGAGCCAGCACAAAGTGTGGGAGCTCCCAGGGAAAGCTCCTAGAGGAAGCCGAACGCATCCACGGGAGTTGTTCTCATTGTAAACTAGCTGCAGCTCTCCTCTGGGGGTGCAGCAAACCACAGCGTGTCAACGTGTGTGCTATGGAGCTAAAGGGGACCTGACATCCGGTCCTTCAAGGGCAAGCTTGTCCGGGCATCAGTTCAGACAGACAGATGGGCTGGTTGCTGGTTTGTCTGTCTCCATGTTTCAATGCATGCAGCTAAATCATGGACCCTGCCGATGGGAGACCTAACTGCAGAAACGGCTCACCTGGACTTGTTCGATTGCCAGTAAATGCCAGACTGCATCCGCTCCTAAAATGATATGGTGAACTCGGGGAATCTGACATTAGGAAAGAATACAGTACTAGGGATCGAGAGCGGCATGTGACACCGCCTGGGCCGTGTAGATGGCTTCTGGCGCGGCAGCCACAGTCAAGGGCACCCTCCGCCGGCGCCTGCTGCTGTGGGTACCCAGCAAGCATTGGCTCATCTGAATCGCCACATCGGCGATGCCTGGTAATAACCCACAGACCACCAGAGTGAGCACACCTGTCATGGGAGGAGACGCCAGGATGCTCCTTAGAAGCCAGGAAGCGAGCATGAGCCTGCCCAGGATGGGGCTCAAGCGGCTGGCTCCATCCCAGCACCGACTCTGGATCCTGCTGCTCCTGTGGTCAGCCCATGTCATGGCTCCTGTCCTTTCTCCTCCTCCACCGCTGGGTAGCAGGCCCTGCCCATGAGTATCTGCTGATTGTGGACCCACTCTTTCCTGGTCCCCCAAAGTGTCGGAGGTACTCAACCACGCGAGGCTGGAAGGAGCTGTCTCCTGCAAAGGCCTCTCAAAGGCATATTTGGGGAGCCCTGTGGGAGGTGGGTCGCCGTGAGGCTGCTCGCTGTCCATCTGGTGAGCAGTGGGGTTTTTGAATCAAGCACGGGACCAGCTCTTTCTCCCACTGTTCCTGGCCCCTTTCTACTGAGACCATGACCAGGTGCAAGGCCAGAGGGCAGCCCCGAGCCCACCATGACAGCCCTCCCCCATGGGCCCTGAAGCTGGGTCTACAGAGAGGGTACACCAGAGACCACCCCCCTCCTCCCCGATGTCCTGCCTCCCCCTCTGCTCTTAGGGGTGAAGCTGCAGGTCAAGCCAGGACTCTGGTGGGTTGACCAGCTCGCTGCCCAGGGGGCCTGCACCAGGCCCAGCTCAGACCAAAGACAGGCGACTGAAGCCTTGTCTGGCTTGCCCAAGGCCTTGGCCACATTCTGTGAAGAAACTGGATGTTTTCCAGTGGACCGTGACACAGGACAGTGACTCGCAACGGAGCCTTGATGGCTGTCAGTGTAGCTGCTACCCCCTCTCGCCAATGGTGGTCACCACTTCCATCCTGGCATCCGTGGCTACACACTAGAAATGACCCTGTCACAGAGGCCAGCGAGCGCCTAACAGAGTGACTGCTGGGCCTCTGGACAGTTCTCGGCAACACCCGTAGCCTCACTTTCTCTGCACTGAGAGTGAGCAATTAGCCTGCCTACCCTGCTGCTGGGAGCTCACATCAGACCAGGAGAGAAGCACCAGGCCTGGTTCAGCAAAGTGGGTGCTCCAGGATGCTGCATGCATCCTCCCTGGACACTGAGCCATCCAGCTTCTAGCAGGACACTCGCAGCCAGGCCGTGGTCACAGCGCTCACAGAGCCTGAGGCAGAGCAGCCCCACCAGTCCCCAAGGCCACTGCTCCCGTCCGCCTGGCCCGGCCTCAATACCCATCCTATACTACACCCACCCCCAGGGTTGCGCCTACCCTCAGAAGCTACCTGATGCCCCCAATCCAGGGCCACCTTACAACTTCCCCGCTGCAGGATCCAATCTATGCCACCCTCACTCCCAGGAACCCCTGGACCACACTCCAATCCAGGTTCTTCCTGTGACACCCACCCCAGGACCTACCACCCCAGGGCAGTGATGGCGACCAGGTGCCTCTTATCCAAGAAATGGGTGTGGCTGGGCTCCACTGAAGCCTATAGGTGTGTGTGTGTGCATGTGTGTTCCTATTGCTGGGGTCACAATTGCTGTCCCATGCACGTGTAGATGAGAAATGCACAAAGCATCATATGTTTCGGGTCTTCAAAACCCCAATTTAACTTTGCAACTAACCCATCATGGACATGCTTCCGTCTGTTTCCGTTCCAAGTTCGCCTGTCAGGTCTCCCAAACGTGTGGCGTACAGATGTCCCCACAGCGTACAGGGGAGGCCTGGTTCGGCGGAGTGGGGTCTGGAGCCAGAGTTCCCCTTTCAGGAGCTGTTGCTGATGGGGTCTGTTCTTGTGCAGCTATGAATTTCTTCTTCCCCCTGAAGCTTTAGTTGTCTACATCATGTCCTTTTTCTGTGAAAACAGGACCATTATGAGCAATAGCCCCCAAGTTGACTTCATACTCACTGCTGCCTGGTGTGGCCGGAGGACCAAGAAGAAGCAGAGCTTCAGGGCATGGGCGACAGAAGGGGAGCCGGTAAAATCCTGGAACCAGGACTGGGCTGAGGCTTGAGGGGCCTTTTCACTTGGAAGTTCCCTCCTGCCGTTGCTTCTAGAGGCAGAACCCCAGCCGGTCCTCTCCCCTGCTGTGCCCCAACACCCACCCTTTGCTCCCCAGGCTGACTGCCTGCCTCACCATCTACCCCTGGGCCACTAGACTCAAAGCTCCTGACGGTCCCAGTCACCAACCTGAGGACCCTGCAGAGGACACTGCTTTCTGTGGGTGTCTGAATGCCCATGTGGGTAGCTGGGCATGTGCCTGTGTGTGGGCGTGTATGCATGCATGCATGTGTATGCATATTGAGTGCATGTGTATGTAGGCATGTGCACGTGTGCATGGGTCTGTGTGTTGCTCGTGCGTACTTACATGTGAGCAGGTGTGCCTGCATGCATGTGTGTGTGTGCAGGCGTGTGCATGAGCACCTGTATGTGTGCATGTGTCCCCGTGTGACTCAGTGTGTACTTGCATATGAGCATGTGTGCCTGCATGTGTGCACCCAAGGGCAGAGTGCAGCCGTGGGCCTCTTGTCCCTCTTCCAGCAGCACACACCTAGGGCAGCACCGTCTCACGTGGCCTCTGACACCACAGCGTCACTGACCTCACTGGGAAAGCCCCCAGCAGTAGGAGGGGCAGCAGAGGTCTCACTTGGCCAGCCCTGCTAGGGCTGGGACCCCTCAGGACACACTCTGTCCTGTGTGACATTGGTGTGCCTGTCTAACCACAGGTCCTCATGAAAAAACATCAACACACACCCCTCTTCTGAGGGAGCAGGTGGGAGAAACCCACCGAGGTCCTGTGGCACAGCTTCTGACAAGAAGAGAGGGTCTCTCACAGCGCCCATCAGTGTGGTATCATCCCGTTGGCCACGCCCTCACAGCGCCTATCAGTGTGGTATCATCCCGTTAGCCACGCCCTCACAGCACCCATCAGTGTGGTATCATCACGTTGGCCACGCCCTCCATGCATGGGCGGGGCTCTCCCTGCCACAGGATGTCAGCTACATTCTATTCACATTAACTGTGCTTACAGTGTAATGCTAATAAACTTACAGTCCTAGAACAGGTTCTCTGAGAATGCAATGTTCATTAGGTTACAGTTCTGTTTCAGGCTCTCTTACAATCCAATGTTCATTATATTGTAGTTACACTAAAGATTCTCCTACAATACACTGTCAGTTATATTACAATTACACTAAACATTCTCCTTCAAAACAATGTTAATTATATCATAATTACACTAAATTTTCTCTTACAACAGTGTTCACTATATTAAACAAAAAACTCACTGCCATGGAATTGTAACTATATTTTAATTACCTTAATTATTCTCTTACAATACAATGTTCATTATGTCATAATTACATCAGCGTTTCTCTTATGTTAATTATATGATAATTACATTCAGGCTCTCCTAATGCTTGATGTTAACCACACTAATTATATTCATTCCTTATGGACAAGGAGCTGTGATTTGCCATCAAGCTGGTCCTGCCAGGCCAGCAGGCTGCTGCCCAGGCATCATCTCAGCACAGTCACTGGGGCCCTGGCTGTGACCCCTGTGAACTGTGAAGCCTTCTCATCGAGGGGCTCGGCTTCAGCTGCTGTGATCCATAGGGATCCCGTGGGTTACATCTGGGAAGGACATCAGCAGCCCTGTCCACCATGGTGACCCTGCTGGTATTTAAAATTCTGGTGACACATGGCCAACCCTACTATGAGGCATGACACCCCTCACTGACCCATGGCCCTGCCAGGGACTGAACTGGAGACAGTGTGGGAATTGCACCCGAACTGATCCCACCACACCAAGGCAAAGCACTGGGGGAGTGCAGCAGAACAGCAAGGGAATGGAGTGGCAAGGTCCCCAGGGAATGCTGAAGGTAAACTTTGGGGCCAGGGTGTGGTGCCCCAACAGACTGGACTGGAAAACACTCCTAAGGGCCAGCAAACAATCCTTGAACTAACTACAAGCTTTTCTTTCTTGTTGTGTTTTGTTTTGTTCTTTGTCAGTGGTTTTTTGTTGTTGTTTTGGTGTATATTGTTGCTTGGTTTTACTTTGTCTTGTTTTTGTGCATGTTATTATCTCTGAAGGTCTGTCTAAATAACATAGGCTGGATGAACAATCTGGAGGAGAAAACAATGGGACTGACAGTTCCGGGGGGGATATGGGGAAGGGGGAGGTAGGGAGAAAGGAAGTGGTGTTAACAAACCCAGGGACAAGGAAACAGCAAGTGATCCAAATTGGTGGTGAGGTGGGTCTGGGAGGTCTGGTAGGGCATGATCAAGGGTAATGTAGTCGAGAGGAATTGCCGAAACCCAGGTGGGGACAGGAGGAAAGCCAAAAGAAATAGAGGAAAGAGCTGGAAGGCAAAGGGAATTTATAGAGGTCTACATAGTACTCCCTCAATGCAAGAATACTTTCTTCTATTAAATTGGCATGCTCTGATGCTCACCTTCCTGACACAACCACTGAAGATAAAGCGGGCGAATAAGCAAATATGGTGAAGAAAGTTGATGGTGCCCTGCTATCAAAAGTTATAGTGTCTGGGGTCTTAAAAGCTTGAGGGTAAACAAGCGACCATCTAGCTCAGAAGCAACAAAGCCCACATGGAAGAACACACCAGTCTGTACGATCACAAGGTGCCGAAGCGATCAGTTATCAGGCATCATCAGAACAAAAAGATCATATCATTGGGTGCACATCTCCAGGATATGATCGCTGAAGACAAATGGGTGCATAAGCAAATGTGCCAAAGAAAGCTGATGGTGCCCGGCTATCAAAAGATATAGTGTCTGGGGTCTTGAAGACTTGAAGGTAAACAAGCAGCCATCTAGCTCAGAAGCAACAAAGCCCACATGGAAGAAGCACACCAGCCTGTGTGATCATGAGGTGTTGAAGGGATCAGATATAAGGCACAATCAGAACAGAAAAATCTTACCATAGGGAATGAGGGTGGGGGGCTGCAGAATGGAGACCCAAAGCCCATTTGTCGGCCACTGGAGATCTCCTTGCAGAGGGGTCTAGGGGAGGAGATGAATCAGTCAAGGTACAATGTCGCAATGATACATGGCTGGCCCCACTATGAGACATGATGCCCCTCAGTGACTAAGGGCGATACAGGGGACAGCACCGGAGACACAGTGTGGGAATTGCACCTGACCTGATCCCACCACACCGAGGCAAATCACTGGGGGAGTGCAGAGGAACAGCAAGGGAATGGAGTGGCAAGGTCCCCAGGGAATGCTGAAAGTGGACTTTGGGGCCAGGGCGTGGTGCCCCAACAGACTGGACTGGAAAACGCTCCTAAGGGCCAGCATACGATCCCTGAACTAACTACAAGCTTTTCTCTTGTGAACTGTTTTGTTCTGTTCTTTGTCAGTGGTTTGTTTTTGTTGTTTTGTTGTCTGGTTGTATACTGTTGCTTTGTTTTCCTCTGTCTTGTTTTCGTGCATGTTAGTGACTCCACAGGTCTGTCTGAATAGGACAGGCTGGATGAACTATCTGGAGGAAAAACAACGGGACCGACAGTTCCAGGGGGACTTGGGGTGGGGGGGTGGGGGGTAGGGGGTTAAGGAAGTGGTGTTAACAAACCCAGGGACAAGGGAAAAACATGGGACCCCAAATGGTAGAGAAGGGGGAGTGGCAGGCATGGTGGGAAATGATCAAGGGTAAGGTTGCTTAGAGAAGAGGTATACTCTAGTCCAGGTGGCGACGAAGCATGGTAGTAGGGCAGGAGGAAAGTCAAGGGAGATGGAGGAAAGAGCTAGGAGTCAAAGGGCATTCATGGAGGTCTAGACAAAGACATGTACATGCAAATATATATAGGAGGATGGGGAAATAGATCTATGTGTCTATATTTATAGGTCAAGTATTAAGGTGGCGGAAGGACCTTGGGCCTCTACTCAAACACTCCCTCAATGCATGAATACCTTCTTTTATTAAATTGGAACTCCATGATGCTCACTCTCCCGACACAACGGCTGGAGCCAGAGTGGGTGAACAAGTAAATGTGGTGAAGAAAGCTGATGGTGCCCGGCTATCAAAAGAGATAGTGACTGGGGTCTTAAAGGCTTGAAGATAAACAAGCGGCCATCTAGCTCAGAAGCAACAAAGTCCACATGGAAGAACACACCAGCCTGAGTGAGCGAGTGGTCCCAAAGGGATCAGTTACCAGGCATCAAAGAACAAAAAATCATATCATTGACTGCACACCTCCATGATAGGATCGCTGAAGACAAATGGGTGCATAAGCAAATGTGGTGAAGAAAGCTGATGGTGCCCGGCTATCAAAAGAGATAGTGTCTGGGATCTTAAAGGCTTGAAGGTGAACAAGCGGCCATCTAGCTCAGAAGCAAATAAGCCCACATGGAAGAAGCACACCGGCCAGTGCGATCATGAGGTGCCCAAGGGACCAGGTATAAGGCATCATGCAAAAAAAAAAAAAGATATAAGTGTGTGTATGTATGTGTATATATGTGTATATGTATATATGTATGTATATATATGTATATATATATCATATTAAATGAAGGGGGAAGTGCAGAGTGGAGACCCAAGGCCCAAGTGTCGACCAATGGAGATCCCCTCATAGAGGGGTTTAGGAGAGGAGATGGGTTAATTAGGGTGTGAGGTAGTATCGATGAAGAACACAGCTTTCCCCCGGATCCTGGATGCTTCCTCCCCCCAACTACCATGATCCGAATTCTACCTTGCAGGGCTGGATAGGACAGAGGCTGTACACTGGTGCATATGAGGGTTGGAGGTACAGGGAATCCAGGGTGGATGATACCTTCAGGACCAAGGGTGTGAGGGACGATGCTGGGAGAGTGGAGGGTGAGTGGGTTGGAAAGGGGGAACTCATTACAAGGATCCACATGTGACCTCTTCCCTGGGAGAGGGACAGCAGAGAAGGGGGGAAGGGAGACTCCGGATAGGGCAAGATATGACAAAATAACGATGTATAAATTACCAAGGGCATATGAGGGAGGGGGGAATGGGGAGGGAGGAGGGGGAATAAAAGAGGACCTGATGCAAGGGGTTTAAGTGGAGAGCAAATGCCTTGAGAATGATTGGGGCAGGGAATGTATGGATGTGCTTTATACAATTGATGTATGTATATGTATGGATTGTGGTAAGAGTTGTATGAGTCCCTAATAAAATGTAAAAGAAGAAAAGAGAAAAAAATGATTAGGGCAAAGACTGTACAGATGTGCTTTATACAATTGATGTATGTATATATATGAACTGTGAAAAGAATTGTATGAGCCCCAATAAATTGTTAAAATTAAAAAAAAATGTCGCAATGATGAAATATACAACTTTCCTCTAGTTCCTAAATGTTTCCTCCCCCACCTCCCCACTATCATGATCCGAATCCTACCTTGCAAGTCTGACTAGACCAGAGGATGTACACTGGTACAGATAGGAACTGGAAACACAGGGAATCCAGGGCGGATGATCCCTTTAGGACCAGTGGTGTGAGTGGCGATACTGGGAGGGCATAGGGAGGGTGAGTTGGAAAGGGGGAATCTATTTCAAGGATCTACATGTGACCTCCTCCATGGGGGATGGACAACAGAAAAGTGGGTGAAGAGAGATGTTGGACAGGGCAAGCTATGACAAAATAATAATTTATAAATTATCAAGGGCTCATGAGGGAGGGTGTGAGCGGGGAGGGAGGGGAAAAATGAGGACCTGATGCCAGGTGCTTAAGTCGAGAGCAAATGTTTTGAGAATGATGAGGGCAATGAATGTACAGATGTGCTTTACACAATTCATGTATGTATGGATTGCGATAAGAGTTGTATGAGCTCCTAATAAAACGATTCAAAAAATAAAATTTAAAAGATTAAAAAAATAAAATACAATTCCAGTGACATGGCTTCCAGCAGCACAGCGACCGCCGGCCGCAGGACACACTGGCCGGCCAGTAACGGAGCAGGTCCCAGCCGTGTGCTGGGTGCCATGATGCTGCTGGATCCGGATGCACAGGTGGGGCTGCTCTGAGCGGGAGTCTCTCAGGGAATGAAAGTCAGAGACTTTGTGGCTTTGGGCTGCGTTCCCCACCTGACCGGCAGTGATGACTGACCAGGCGGGTCCGGTGCTACCACAAGCAGCACCTCGCTAGTTTGTCCAGAGTGTGGTGTGCTGAGAGGCTGCACTCGCGGCTCGGGGCTGGACTGCTCTGTGGGTTCAGTCTGCCCAGGGTTCTCAGTGCCGAAGGAGGCTCTCCCCTTCAGGGTCTCAGGCAGCCTGCGACTGACCGACCGGGTCCCCACACGGGGAGGAGGTGAACTCTGCAGCAAGCAGGCTTCCGGCACTAGCAACTCCCACCTGCCACCCGGGGCTCCCTTCAGCTGCCAATCTTGGGGATCTGCCAATGGCCCGAGACTCAGACAGGTTCCGTTTCAGCCTGAGAAGAGTGTTTTCACGGTCCCAGAAGTGACGGAGTGCCCCCACATGAAAGGTCCCGTAACACCCGCTGCCCAACTAGCTGTTTGCCACGTTCCCTTTCCCACAGCTCGGGTCTCTGCTCTTTCAGTGAAACCGCGCTTATCAGCGTCTTCAGTCCCAGACTCTGATATTGCCAGACAGCACGCATCGATTGCCAAAATGCCGTTCAATATAGAAAACAAAATGTAATGCCTTCCATTCATATTTGGTCAATAGATTCAACAAGATTAAATGCATTATTTTGAAGTGATCTAACAGTTTGGACTAGTTGTAACATTTTGCTCACACTAAAGACACGGTGCAATTTAGGGACCATGGGCTGCTGCTGCTCTCAGGTGCCATCAAGTCGGTGCTGACTCATAGAGACTCTGGGGACAACAGGACAAGCACCCCCTGGCCCTGCGCCAGCCTCAAAGTCATGGTTCTGCTGGAGCCCAAGGTTGTGGCCACAGTGTCCATCCATCCTATTGAAGGCCTTCCTCTTTTCCACAGCTCCTCCGCTTCGCCAAGCAGGATGTCCTTCTCCAGGGACCAGAGACACGTCCTGACAACACATCCAAAGTCAGAGACGAAGGCTCACCATCCTTGCCACTAAGGAGCATCCTGGTCACAAGACAGGCTCATTCATTCTTCTGACCATCCATGGCCCCTTCAAGATTCTTCTCCAGCAGCAATGTTCAAAGGCATAGACTCTTCTTCACTCTTCCTCACTCAATATCCAACGCTCACCTGCATGTGAGGTGATTGAAAGTGCCGTGGCTTGCATCAGGAGCCCCTGGAAGCTCACTTTACAGAGGTGGTGGGCGCAGCAGGTTTCCCGATGCGACGTGTCATTTGATCTCTTGACTACTGCTTCTGTGGACGTCGACTGTGAAAAATTCCTATGAGTTTAAATAGAATGCTATTTTCAAGCTTGATCAAAATGAAGGGGAGTCGGAGTTTTGTGGGCAAAGCCCCTTTTGTATCGTTGACATTTGGGTTAATGGTATTTATGTTGGTGGGGATCGTGGTTTTCCATCGGGATGTGGGAGAAGGGGAGGCTGTGGAAGCAAAAGTATAGAGAAGTCTGACTTTGCTGTGGACTTCATCATACAGAGATGCAATTGATTTTGTAATATTGATCTATGGCCTTAGTGATTCTGAGTTGCCTTGTGAATCTTTTTATATACATACCAATCATGTCATCAAAGAAGAATGGCAGCCTTATTTCTTCTCTTCGATTCCCAGAGTTCTTGGCAAAGGACAATGAGCAGGTGTAAGGAGGCCGTCCCTGCGAGCCTGCTGTGCCATCCGGAGTCCAGCCCCAAAACTCTGTTCCCAGGATAGCAGGACCCTGCTAGGGCCCCAGCGACCTTCGTCCTATAAGCTTTCTGCGGGGCCCCTAGCACAGTCCCACCGACACCAACCATGGTGGAAGTGGTTCTGCCTCCAGACTGGGCGCCAGGGCCGATGCAGGATGAGCTGCCATGCTGTGATCCAGCCTGAATAGCACAGCACCGGAAAGCCCAGCAACTGCTCAAGGGCAGCAACCCACCTTCCCAGAAACCCTGGCCTCCGTGCTTCAGAAAGACAGCTGCATCTTCTCCAACACTTAACCTACACACCACCCACAGCAGATTCACCACCCACATTACAGACACACCATACACATACACCACACACGCACCACCCACTGCAGACGCACCACACTTCACAGACACAACAGCACATTACAGATTCAGCACACACATTACAGATAAACCACACACAGCACACACACATCCATAGACTTACATGCATGCACGCACGCACACACACTGGTGCACATACCCACACACAGCTCTGTGTGGGCCCCTCTTTAAGGGAAGGGACTCGGGCTGTTTTCCATGTCTAAAGCTGGTCCTCCCTATGCGTCGTCGTCGTCGTCAGCTGACGAGCTTGCAGGGATAGGTGGGGCGAGCCCCTGTGAGACCGAGGGGTCCTGGCCATGGGGTGGGGCCCCGACCTGAGCACTCTGAGTTCGCATACTGCCTGCATCAGGGAGAGTGCAGCAAGAATGACCTAGCGGAATGGCCCCCAGGGGCTGCAGCACCAGCAGGGTCACTCAGAACCTCCAAGTCCAGGGGCGCCCCCACTTTCCCACCTCCCCGGGTCAGCTCTGCTGATCTCTGACCAAGTGACCATGCCTCTGGAGACACTCAGGGCTCGGCTGCCACCAGGTCTCATGCCGGGCACCACAGCTCAGCACTCAATGGCCAGGGATGTCCACGTATGCCTGGCAGCCAGAGATGGGCGGGACGTACAAACCCCTGACTGTGAGTGGGTGGCACGGCTCACGGCCAAGATATGAAAGAGGTGGAATAAAACACACTTTACTGCCATGCTTCTTTGAAAGTACACAGCTTTTCCTCTGAGACTCTTCTTCACCAAGTACTTCCCCTCCTCCTCATGCACAGAACACCGCCATTGCCACCGATGAAACCAAGCCCAGTGGCGTCGAGTCAATGCTGACTCACAGCGGCTCCAGGCCAGTGTTTCTGGGACCGTGAGTCTTTCCAGGAGCAGACAGCCTCCCCTTCCTCCCGCCGGGCAGCTGGTGGGTGACCTAGCCCACGGCAGCCCCAGGCCTCCTGCTCACGCGGGGAGAGTGTGTAACGTCGGGGTCTTTATTTCACAACATCCAAACATTTCTAAGGTGCAGCTTAGGATGGAAATGGTTCTAGATGCGGGGAGACGATAAGAGGCGGGGACATAAGCAGCCATGAAAGGCTGAGTGGTTTCAAAAGAGCTCTTCATCAGTAGCATTAGTTCCAAACCATCTAATCAGGATGAAGTTAAAATACCTACAGCCTGTCCCTTACTCAGGACAGGGAGGAAGGCTGGCCATTGCCTACAAGGAAGCCAGGTATGTGTGCGGCCTGGAAAGACAGATGGCCCCAGAAACCTGGACCAGCAGCTGTCAGGGTGGAACTGCACCACCCCGACTAAGCCAGGGCATGATCTCAGGGATCTGGCAGCTAAGTGATGATGCAGTCATCTCCCATGATCCTCCATGCTCTGGCAGGCCCTTGATGCCTGCAATCAGGTGTGGATGGGCCATCTCCATGGTGGGGTGAGCTCCCTGCCCCTGGTGACACCCTGATAGGATGTGAGGGGAGTTTCCCTGAGCAGTGGCCTGCATCACCCTTTATCTTAAACTCAAACACTGTCACCAAGTCCATTCTGACTCCTAGCGACCCTATATGGGGTTTCCAGGGCTTTGTAAATCTTTCTGGGAGCAAGACAGCCTCTGCTTTCTCCTGTGGAGAGGCTGGCCAGATTGAACTGCTGGACGAAGGCCCTTTCATCTTACAGGTGGTAAATAGAGAAAAGAGCAGAAACAGGGTCTCATTGTCACCAAGAAAGCAAAGCAGGAGTGGGATGCATCTTTGGGCCTGGGATGTGCTGAGCACCTTCAAGACCCAGGGGACAATTGAGACCAAGTCACAGGGAGCTCTCCGCGGACACCGGGCCCACAGACACTGAAAGGAGACAAGAACTTCTCCCCAGAACCGACCAAGAGAGAAAGCCTCCCTGGGGTCAGCACGCCTGGCCTCCGACCCACGAGAAGACAAACATTTGTTGAGATGCTCCTGCCTGTGCAGTGGTCAGTGAGGGCCATCTGGACCAGTGATTCCCAAAGAGGATGACACCACCCTTGGGAGCCACTGGGATGTCTCAGGGGGCTGCAGAAGGAGGCACCCACACTGCACCCTGGATTAGGGGCTTGGGCACAAAAGGTTTTCATTGCCATCGGATGCTGAGAAATGCCTGTCTGAAAGGCAGTGGGGGGACCAAATAAGTTTGGGACCATGGTATGGTTCCTGGAAACCCACATCAAAGGAAAGGGCGTGTGGAGATGGGTGCCGGGGCGTGTGGACACATAGAGAGAGGGGACATGTGACCACGGGTTCCCACAGAGCACATGAGGTTGTGAGGGTCCACAATGGAAACCCAGCCCTGGCAGAGAACCCCCTGACCCCACAACCGGGTTTCACGACTAAAACTGCTGCCCCGTCTTGACTGCAGTTTTATCTAATGACCACCGGGGGCTCTGTCAACTACAGGTGACGGGGGGGGGGGGGGGGTCCATCTCTGTTTGCACCTGGAGCTGGGGACAAATAACAACTCGCGATGGTGGGTGCCCAGTTTCCGCTTGGCGACAGTGCTCCATCTGCCCCTTGTGCCACTGCAGGACCTGTGGATGGGCAGGAAGATTTATCACTCATTTCTCTGGACACCGCAGGTCACCCCATGGGCAGGCTCCAAAGAAGTCAGCCGAGGAAGGAGGGTCTTCTGCAGCGGATTTGCCTAACAAAACACGCTTGTGTTCTTGACTTGCAAGCCTTTAATAACAATTCCTGCAAACTGTTTACTTGTCTCTTTAATGTTCATGTTTCCCTAAGCTTGTATCGCAGGAAAGGGCCTTCCAGGGCTGTGCCTCCACCACCTTGTCAGCTTCTCCTAGGCCCCTCGGTCTCTCCTGGGACCCCTCCCTCACGCCTGAGCCCTTGGCTCTCTCCTGGGCAGTAGTAAGATTTGTTAAACTTGGATCCAGGAATGAGAAAGCTTCTGACCAGGGAGCCAGTGTCTGTGTGACGTTCTCTATTTGGGTGCAGGATGCAGGAATTGGAATCAGAGGGAGAGAGAGAGATGCTCGGTTACTATGGAAACCAGAAGGCAAAGGCAGCACCAACCTTTATGACCCACCTTAGAAATGTAGCGAATGAAAGCCTCTGCACCTTGAAACACAGCCCAGCCTGTGTCTGAAGGAAGCCGTTTCCCCCCTCCAGCCTCAATCCCAGGAGCCCGTGTGCTTCGGTGCCTGCCTGCAGGGCACACAGCCACCTGTCTCTACCGTGGGGATGATGGAGGCATTAAATCACAGCAGTGCCTCTCACTTAGACATCTCAGTCCAGCCATCATCAGACACTCAGGATGCAAATCCAGTTGTTAATAAAATAATGACAGCTCGAAGTAAAAGATTTTCTAATAGAAACTCATTCTTCATGAACAGCGTGACTCGTGTGATGCCCGTTCCAAGGGGCCGCCTCTTCCTGCCGACTTGGCAGGGATTCGGTGAGGAACTAAGCACATGTGTAATTGGGGTTGGAGAATGTTTCCCCCTCTGACGTTATCTTCCTGGAAAAATAAAATAAAATTGAAGGCCTGTGCCTAGGATTCCTCTCAGAAGAAATGCACATTTTTAAAATTATCAAACCAAAGACAAGTCCTGGGAATGGGGAGGTGGCGGCAGACCCTGGGAACTGACTTTCCATCCCAGCCCAGCTTTGAGTCATGGGAGGGCCGCATACCGCAGCCACAGGAGGGGCCCCAAGAGCTCATGGTGACCCTGGGGCAGAGAAAGAGAGGGTTTTAGAATAAAGTGGTCAGGTGGGCCCAGGGAGATAGAGTTGGTGTCAGCTGACACTGCTGGAGGTTTAGGGGCACAATAGTGCCCCAAAAACTCGCTCCAGGACTCGGAGTGCAAATGGTGCAGCCACCAGGGAGAAGCTGGCTTTGCCTGGAGGCTCCAGTGGACATTTTCTGCAAGGTCCAGAGGGCATTGCCTGGAGGGACCACTGGGCACGGCCGGCAAGGTCCAGAGGTCGTTGCCTGGGGGCACTCCAGTGGGCATTGCATGGGACACTCCATGAGACACAGATAGGCCTGACCCCAGGTGATATGAACAGAGGCAACTCTGGAAAGCCACCTCACAGAGAGCTGGGTCCTCTCAGACCCGAGCCCAGCCATGGACACAGCACCCCTGCCCTCCTCAGGAACCAGCAAGGACCTTCGAGCAGGAGAGCGAAAGGGGAAGTCTCCGAGAACGCACTGGCGAGGTTACTACAGACGTCTATTTCCCAGGGATTCTACACAAAGTCCGGTGCACACACGCAGGTGGGATGGTGTGTGGTGACACACACAAAGCCACCGACCGACAGAAGGGGTAGAGGTCACCTTCCAGGGTCACACAGACATACCTGACCTCTTCCCTGTCTCTTGAACACCTTGGCCTGCCAGAAACGTGGGGTTTCAGGGAAGATCCTTAAGGAGCTATGTAACAATCCATCACAAACGCCTACAAAATGAAGTGGTAGGGATGGTGGTTGGGAGACACGGCCTGTACCTCCAAGACTGGTTTGCTCATTCCAGCTGCAGTCCCTGATGTGTGCCGTCCTCTTCCCCAAGGTCACCACGCAGACCCACCATCCTTCTGCCCTCCTCTGCGCCCGCATGACCACGGTGCGTTGCGGCTGAAGTAAAGGTTTCGGGCCTGGCGTTTGCTGATGGGACACGCCTCAGCAGAAGCAGCCCCTGCACACATGTATTCGTAACCGGAAGGGAAGCACATGGGAACGACGGGTCTGGGAAGGTGACGCCATCAAACTGGAGTGGAATGCGCCTGAGCTGAAACAGTCTGGTGGTGTTCATTTAGAATCAGACAGCCACGTGGCTCACGCTGCCAGGAGGGACACATCCGAGAGGATTGGTGCTGCATTCATCATCACCAGGGACATTTCAAGATCCGTCGTGAAGGGCCATGCTGTCCGCAATCGGTGAATAACTACGCAAACACAGTGAAATTCAACAAATACACCTCGCATTCAAGTTGACGAACCAGCCAGTGCTCCTTTGGGCTGACGTTGAAGCATGCAATCCAGGGAGGTTTGGTGACTGGAATGCACAAGTCGGAAACAAAGGGAAAGGGAGGGCGGTAGCTAGAAAATATGACCTTGGTGATAGAAATGAAACCAGAGATCACTAGAAATTCAAGCTGGATTCAGAAGAGGGGGTGGCACAGGGGCGATCATTGCTGGCATCAGTCGGGTCCTGACTGGAAGCAGAGAATACCAGAAAGGTGTTGACTGGTGGGTCATTGACTGGGAAAAGGCCTTCAAGGGTGTAGACCATCACCAGCTACTCATGGCGCTGCGAAGAATGGGGATTCTGGACACTCCACTGTGTCCGTCGGGAACTGGCGAATGGTCCATGAGGCAGCTGTGCACACAGAACAAGAGATGCCAGAAGAGGTGTGGGGCCGGTGCACTCTCCCCAGGCCTGTTCAGTCTGTATGCTGAGCACAGCACCTGAGAAAGAAGCTGGCCCTGTGTGGAAGCATGAGGCTTCAGGAATGAGGGAGGTTTGCTGGACCCGCTTGTTGAAAGCCAGGACTTGAAGTTCTTGCTGGTGGAGACGGATCAGGGAATTCATCAATGGACAGGCATCGAGGACCTTGTGGACGCTCGGTGATGTACTCAGAGCTGTTGGGGGTCCAGAATATGCTCAGACCCACGGCACTTGCTCTCAGGGAGTCTAACTGGGGCACTGAGAGACTGGCACACACACAGCACATCTGGGGACAGACAAATGGCGAAGTCCACGGTTCAACCATAAGGACAGCGAGAGCTGAGCCTGAGGGAAGGGAGAGAAGCTGAAACGGATGGAGGGCATCAGATGTCACCTGAAGTCACCCGAAGGCCACATCTCAGCTGGCCCCGCCCACACCAGGCATCCGCTCGATGATGTCCCCACAGCAAATCAGGTGCTCTGCAGACCACATCAGTCTCGGGCTGGAGTTCGCTCAGTGGGAGTTTATTTTGAAGGGCTTTGGGGCTGCGTGCCTCCAAACCCTTCCCATGATTTGGCTCCTGTCATCTCCTCACCCCTCAGGGGTTTTGTCAGACAATGCAGAAGCCACAGCTCAGAGCAGGCATGTGACTTGTCAAACCAGCTGGTCACCCACAGCATTGCTGGGTAGAAATTGACACACTCAGACTTTGCAGTTATTTTGTAGATTCTATCATAGCAGTGTCCAGTGCTAAGAAGACCCTGTCCACCAAATTCCTCTCTCTCTCTCTCTCTCTCTCTCTCTCTCTCTCTCTCTCTCTCTCTCTCTCTCTCTCTCTCTCTCGTTTCCAGATGCTTTGGTGTGGAGAAATGCGTCCCTAGTTGAAAAGAAGACAGTGGGTAAGGTGACACTCAAACAGACCAGGTGCTGCTCCCACGGGGCTTCGTTGCCAGGGTCTCCATGACAGCAGACATCACAGTGGGAATTTTAATAAACAGGAATGGATTGCCTCACAGTTCTGCAGGCCCAAGGTCAAATGAAGGTCGTGGCATGTCAGTTCCACCTCTGGTCCTCCCCGCTGGCTTAAGGTCAGCTTCCTGGAGTCCCTTTGCACATAGACGAACCTTTCAAGGTGTGTCTTCTCCTGCGTGTGTCACGTCTAATTGCTCTTTCTATAAGATACACTTAGAAAGGCCTGGGCTTGGGCTCAGCCTACTCTGCCAGGACTCACTGCCAGCAGGTCAATGCTGGCTCATAGGGACCCTAAGGATGAGGCAGAACTGCCCCTGTGGGTTTCCAAGACGCTCACTCTTGAGGGGAGTAGAAAGCCTTGTCTTTCCCCCACAGACCAGCTGGTGGTTTCAAACTGCTAACTTGTGATTATCAACCCAAGTGATAACCCACAACACCACCAGGGAGCCTGGGATGATCTTATTAGCATAACAAAAATCCGTATTTCCAAACAGGGTCATACGTGAAAGAACGAAGTTGAAACCCCAACTTAACTTTTAGGGACACCTTTCAATTCATAATTCAAACATCTTTTTCTCCCCCTAGTAAGGTGGCAGTCACCTCTCCCAGTTATCACATCTGGGCTGGAAATGAAGTTTTGGAAGGGGATTCTTTCCATGGCCTGCGGGTAACGCCAAGCAGCTGGCAGCTGACCCGTCCCCGCTGAGCCCATCCGAGGACCGGACCCCAGAGATGTGTGTTTGTTTGTCTCCAGCCATGGAGCCTTGCCATGGGCACCGACCCAACAGTAACGCATTCATCACTTTCACCCCCAAAGTCAGGGGCCATGGCCACATGCCAGCACATTCAGGGCCAGAGTCAATGCCTGCAGAGCAAGCTCTGCCGCAGCATCTCCTCCAGCTCTACGCGCAGGGCCAGTATATCACAAAAGCACCCCCTTCTAGAAGATGGAGATGAATTGGGTCAGAGACAGAGCAGGGCAGAACAGAGGTCTCGGTGCGGGATATGAAGGGAAACATAGACCGTAGGACCCCCAAAGGGGGTGCTCGCATTCCTGTGGCCTGATTCGCGCACACTGGGGTGGCCCGTCCTCTGACTGGCTGTCCCTCTGCTGGTCAGGGGCCATCTATGCATAAGTGGGCAGGCCCTTTCATGCAGGAGTCCCTGGTGGTACCAATGGCAAATGTTTGCCATGGGGAAGGTCGGGGGTGCCTCACACAGAGGTGCCTCAGAAATGGTCTGGGGCTTCCAAGCAGCCAGTTGTGGGAGAGCCTCCGAGGTCACTAAGGGTCATGGTGGGTCATAGCTCTGTCTAACACATGCGGGGTCACAGTGGGGAACTCCCTGCACACAGCTCTGACACATACAGGGTCACCAAGGTTACAGTGGGAGACCCCATGGATCACAGATCACAGCTCTGTCTGGCACACATGGGGTCCCCAGGGGTCCAGCCAGACTCCACAGCAGCTGGTTTGGTTTCTGGCCTTCTTCCTGGCCACCAAGAGAGTCTTTCCAGCTTACTCCTATCAGGACAACAAGGGCGCAGAGAGCCAGACAACAGGAACCAGGTGTGACGGGACCGGTGCGTGATGGGACCACCTGTGCAGGCTGCCAGCACACTCAGGCCGCTCCACCCCTCCCTCTGAGGGTCGTGTCACAGACACAGCCCCTCCTCTCTTACTCTCCTCTCCCCAAACTTTCAGACAAGTGACAAAGGTGCCTGCCACTCAGGGACCTACCTGCCTCTCTCCATTCCCATAGCCACCTGGGTGTCAGGGGTCACATTCTAGATGTCTTGCTGTGCCCACACCCACTCCTCCCTCATCCTGTCCAGGGCCTGCATGTCTTCTGTCTACTGAGCAGCTGGGATGGCCTAGCCTTTGTGCCCTCCACCTTCCCAAAGCAAGGCTCTCTGGACATGGTCTTCTTGACTGCCTTACCACCTGAGGGCTCAGGACCCTCCTGAGACCCCCAGCAGTACTGTCATGAGAATGGGCCTAGCTCAAGGGTGCCAGCCTGGTTGCAGAAACAGACGGGCTTTGGGGAATGCAGGCCCACTCAGAGAAGGGGGCTGAGGGCTGTGTGCAAGGAGCCCCCCACCTCGGCTTTGAGTCCAGAGTCTGACTCTCTTGTGGAAAGTCTCACAGGCCTCTGACCAGCTCAATACATCCACTGCTACCACATCTCTTCCAACTCATGGTGACCCTACAGGACAGGGCGGGGTTGTCCCTACAGGACTGTCCCTGTGTGTTTCTGAGGCTAAGTCTTCACTGGAGCAGAAAGCTTCGCCCTTCTCCCTAAGAGCGGCTGATGGTTTCAAACCGCTGACCTTGAGATTTGCAGGCTCACACATAACCACTCTGCCCCCAGGACTCCTGCTCTCTCACCCAAATATCCAGAAACACAAAGAACAAAGACCATCTCAGGATGGTCCAGGACCTGGTCCCAGTCTCAGCTGCCAAGCACCCCACTTGGCCTCTGGATCAGACAGCCGGCACCACAGAGGGCCCTGGGGGACCTCGAGTGCTTGTGGGCAGTCTCGGAGGAGAGGAACAGGCCCAGTGCCTAGCTCAATGACCACACCTGGTCTTGGGCACAAAGAAGGCAGAGGCACCAGGGGGAACCTTCTGCTGCCAGCCAGGAAGACCAGAGAATGGGGAAGGTGGGGCTCCAAGGAAAAGCACTGGAGAGGCAATCGCCGGACTGAGCCTCCACGACTGCAGCCGATTCTGGACAGCTCGCCTGGCACAGAAGCAAGGCAGCACCCCTGCCAAAGAGGGAGAACCAGGTGCCCAACTGGCTCAGGGCCTGCCAAGAAAATGACCCTTCAAAACAAGAAAACCACTCATCAGAGAAAACGGCAGAGCCCAGAATCCTAACACCTGAGCCTGTGTGGTGTGCAGGATGGAATCCCAGACCCCTGCAGGTAAAGGACTGGGGAAATGGGCACATTCCCAAGAGAACAGGAAACTAATCAAGTCCAACCGGGAAATGACTCAGATATTGACATTAGCAGGCAAGGGTTTTAAAGCAGCTATTATGATATCTCCCGTGGAATTTTCAAGATAAAAAGAAAACACTTTCGACCCATGGAAATCCAGACAGAGAACTGGGAAATCTCCACAGGGAAATGACATAATAAAAAATAAAGTGCAAACTCTGTAACCAACAAAGACAATTATTGATTTTTTCATCCACTGACAACAATGGAATTACATTAAAGATCAAGAACAGTGAGATAACCAGGAATATATCAAATATTTGAAACTTAAGGACACACTTCTCAATAACCCGCAGGCCATAAAGTCACAGGATAAATTTTTAAATAATTGTTAATAAATGATGATGAAAATGCAAGGTATCAAAAAATCTGTAGGATGCTGCCAAAGCAGTACTTAGAGGGAAACTTATAGCCTCGAGGTCAAATTTGAGACACAGGCTCAGTTCTTGTTTCACTCCTGGAAACAGAAAAAAATATATATATATATATAATTGTTGCTTCTTTGACTGGCCAAAACATATACCAAAAAAGAAGAAAAAGAATATGTATGTATGTGTTTATATATCACAGAGCTAGGTCACATACAATTTAAGCAGCTGATATATTGTGTATACACAAGAGACATTAATTGCAGCCCTCATGTCTTATGTGCAATTTATTTCTATCATTGTCAAAAGAATTAAGTGAAATAATTGTGAGAAAACTGCTGGCCCGATGCCTAGCCCAGATGAGGTTGTGGGTGGGCTTTTTGCCCAACAGATAACCATGCACATCTGATGAGACACTGGCAATTCACTTCTGTGTCGGGCCAGGTTGACTGGAGAAACAAATCCAGGGATGCTCATGTATAAGAAAGAGCTTTATATCTAGAAGTAATTATGCATCAATAAAACATCCCGGCCCAGTCCGCTTCAAGTCCATAAATCTGATATTGGCCCATGAATTCCTCTTCAGACTCACGCAGCACATGCAATGATGATGAATGCAGGAAGATCACAGGCCAGTGGGTGCAACGTCTTGTGGATCCAGTGATGGTGAAAGCATCTCAGCACTAGCGCAGGTATCCAAGCGCTCCTCCAGCTCTCTGTGTGCGGCAGCTCAGCGGGAAGGCCAAGCAAAGAGAGAGGGGTTCCCAGGATCCTCACGAGAAGGCCACGCCCACAAGGAGGCAGCATCAGGCTGTGACCTGATTGACAGCTAGACTCCACCCCTACACTGATGCTGACATGAAATGATGCAACTACCACACTCCTTTCTTGGATCGACACATATGCTCACGCAGATGACACTGGCTGAGATGGCCGCTTCCACTGGGTGGAGGCGGGCATCACAGCTCTGCACCACTGGTGAGACACACAGCCTCTCCTCTCACGTCCGAAATCCAGGAAGCAGAAGGGGCCAGACAGCCAAGCCCTACAGAAGGGCTGTGCGCCCAACCCACCCCCGCCCCCAAAACGAGCACTTTCTAGGAAGTGGCTGAAGGAGCCACTAAAAGGGGTGTGGGGGCGGTGTTAGAAACACAGGATCGGCAGGCACGGTCTCCTGTGGTGAGCACCGCCCAAACACCAACGCCACCAGGACCACCCGAATTCTGTCCTTGCTTTGTGCTCATTAAATCGGTGGCAGGTCCCTGATCAGACAATGGATAACAGATTGATCAAGAGGAGTGGGTGGGGGGGCATAATTCAGCCGAGAGTCCGGGCCGTTGGGTCAGGTTTGTGAGCGTACCAGAGCCCCGCAGGCTGTGTTCCGCCCCCGCCCCCCTCGCCTCTCCCCACCCTGACTACTGACCTGGGAGGTGATGGCTTAATGAGTGTGGAGCCTTCTGAGCCCTGCGAAGAAAGCATTCGGGTTTGAGGGCGGGCCCATTCAGGATCATTGCAGCACCGTGAGGCCCACAGCAAGGAGGGAATTCCTGAGACACACGACCATGCCTGCTTCTTCAAGGACACACTGGAGCCCATGGGGGGCCTTGGACAAGAAGCTCTGCTATTTGAAGTTTTCGGACTCTGTGTCCAGGTGGAGGGACAGGCCCAGCTTTCTGCTCCCAAAACAGTTACCATCTCAGAAACCCACGGGGTGGGTCTACCCTGTCCTGGAGGTGCCTGTGAGTCGGCACTGACCCCACGGCAGTAGGTTTGTTTGGTGTTTGGGTGAGACCTTTCAACCGAAGTTATGTTCACCCAGAAGTTATCGACAGCCGAGAAACATCACACACACCTCAGTCTCGGAAAGTCCTGCCGGGTTCTTCACTTCTAAATCCTTCTACAGCCCGTTGTTCCCCGCGCTCAGGGCCGCCACAGAGCCCCGTGCGGCAGGAAAATCCTACCCGCCCCTCGGGGAGAGGAAAGTCCGGGATCTCAATCACTAAAGAATTGGTGGTGCTGTTGTGAGTCCGTGGGTCGGGTTGGATGCAGAGAGACCCCGTGGACAGCGGACGGAAACACCGGCCAGTCCCGGACCGTCCACACAGTCCGCGCTGTTGCAGGCCCGCATGGCGCAGTCCGGCTCGCGTGGCTCTGCCTCTTTCGCACTTTGCCAAACATGATGTCCTCCTCCAGAGCCTGGCCCCTCCCCGGAATGTGTCCACAGAGCCTGAGGCCAGGCCTCGCCATGCTTGCTTCTCAGTGCTCTGACTGCACTTGATCCAAAACAGCTCGGTGCCCTCCACCACCACCCATGCCATGCCCAGCCTCTAGACCAGCTGCACAGCTCAAAGGCATCTGTGCCACCAGCAGGCCCAGTGCCTAGGGCTTCTCCTTACATTTTTAAGAAGGGCTTTCGAGGCCGGATGCCAGCATCTGCAATACTGTCGGGGCAAATGGGGCCATCAGCACCTCATGGTGGCGCCGGGGCCCAGGTGCTGGCGGTGTTCAGGGGCCACCACTGGGCACCTGTGGTCTTGCTGAGTTTCTCTGAGGTCCTCGAGCCACATCAAACGCCCTCACAGGCCCTGCCACCCATGGTTCCCAGTGCCCACTGCTGCCTCAAGCTGCTCACTTATCTCAGAGAGGTGGACTCCGGACACCTGACGCTGGTGCCACCTCTTTCACATAACGAGAGCCCTGCCCTGTCCCCACCGGGGTGAGGGGTGTCACCCACAGGTGTGGCACTCACAGATCTGGGAAGCCTTGCTCTCCTTCGTACCTCTGTCCCCATGCTCACTAAGGGCTCATCCCTGATGGAGCTCCAGGCCCCGTGAGGACAAGGAACATGTCCCCTCAGACCCACCTACACCCGACACAGTGCGGGTCACTCAGGAAACTCGTCACAGGTGACTTAGAAACCCCACGCTCCCTGCTCTGGAGGGAGCCCGTGCCAGGGAGGAAAGCAAGCAGCTGCGGTCTTCTGAAGAGTTACGGCCTGCCCTCAGCCACCTCCTCTTCCCTGGACCAGAGCACCCAAGAAAGCTGGCTGATGAGAGAGGAGCCAAGAGCACCGCCCAGCCGGGGGACGGCCGAGGAGCGGGCCTGCCACTCTTCCACCACAGCAAGCAGGACGCTTCTGAGAAACAGAGATGGCGACACTCCCACCTGCTGACGCACCGATCACTGCAGAATATTGCCAATGAGGACACCAGTCGAGGCGCAGTATGGAATGATCTTAAAGAGCAGTTTGATAGCTTTGTCGGCTTTGATTCATGGTTTTCATTAGCATTTTAAAAACTTATGCCACATGGAGCTTGGTGCAGCTCTTTCACTGATCTTGTGGAAGTGCGAGCAGTGTGGAGTAATAAACTCCAGTACCTCTATGCCAGCCCTGTTGGCATCGTGGTTGCATGTTGGGCTGCCACCTTCAGGGTCCGCAGGTAGAAACCCCCAGCTGCTCCTCGGGCAGGGAAGATGGGACTTTCTACTCCCGTGGACGGTCAACCTCAGAATCCCACAGAGCCTGTCTTCCCCGTCACGGCTGCAGGGCCGCTGGGAGACAGAGTCTTCATCAGCCCCATAACAGAGAGTTTGGTTGTTGGGTTTCATAATGTCGGTTTGTTTTTTAATTGGCCCAGGGGGTGGTGAGCTGGTAGGTTATTTGAATCCCACCCCTGATGAGGAGCACCCTGCTCTGCCGTGGCTTCAGTCACATGAAAAGGAAGGAGTGATGACTTCCAAGATAGTCATAGCCTCCGGGCCGGCCAGGACGTCACCCCCGTTTTGCTCAGAATGAGGGGCACGTTTCAATCATTCCCCAACCACAGATGAGGGGCCGCCGCCCTGGTTCCCACACAGCATCAACTCTGCCTGCCGGTCCTGCTCACTGTCACCCTGGCCCCAGGGTCCTGTGAGCCAAAGGGCCCCTTGGACTGGGGTTCCGGCAGGACCTCGCCAGACAAGTGGGGACATGGGGGGCTGCCTGATGACATTCCTCCCTCGTTGATCTCGGGCTTCTCTGGGCGGTTTGCTTCCTTCCCTTCTCTGGGGTGAGAACCCAAGCCCTGGTGTGTGCTGGCGTCTGTCATTGTTTAGGCTCAGGTTGCTTTGTGACACAGGAAAGCACACATCTCAAGGGACTTGCTGCTGGGGATCTCAGTGCCATCACCAGGACACTGCGGCCAACCCAGGGGGCCCAGGCCCAGGCCGCATGATCCAGGAGGCCACATGGCCCAGAAAGCAAGGGCTCAGAGCCAGGGAGGCAGGACCCCTACCAGGTGCCGCCGTCCATCCTGTGCATCTGCAAGTTTATGGTGGCTTTAAAAACTGAGATAGATAGATAAATCAATCGGTAGAGAGATAAAGAGAGAGAGAGAGAGAGAGAGAGAGAGAGAGAGAGAGAGAGAGAGAGAGAGAGAGAGAGAGAGAGAGAAATTGATCGGTAGATACATACATACATACATACATACATACATACATACATACATAGATGTGCCTGCACAGCCACAGGGCTGGTAACCGGGCCTCCCAGCTCCCTGCAGACTTTCATGTGCTTCCCCATTTTCTGCCTTGAGTGGAAAAAATGAAGTGTGTGTCAGCAGAGGTTCCACCTTGGTTTCTGTGTTTCCTCCTTTGCTCTGTGTCTGTGGGCCCCGCCCTGCCTGTTCCACACTCTGACCAAATTGCTGACGAGTCATTTTTAAGAATTTTCTGATATCTTTATTTCAAGGGGATTATTAATATTAAGTAGATCCAATCAACACTCAACACTTAGTTGCCTAGAAGTTAACTGAGGAGATCAGTTACGCATAGCCAAAAAAGGCAGATCAATAAACTCCTATCGATGTTTGCATGGGTGGGTAGGTGGGTGGATGGAGGGAGAGAGGGATAAGTGGATGGATGGTGGATGGACAGACAGGCAGTGAGTAGCTGGTAAGTAGATGAGTGAGTAGGTGAGTGTGGGAGCAGGCAGATGAATAATGAGTGGTGAGCGAGCAGGGGCCTCCCAGTGGCCCGAGAAGCTCCGTGAGGCAGCTGACTCTGTCTGGAGACCCGTCTCTACCTCTGTGCAGACCTGCTCTGTGGCCCACAACCTGATCGGTGGATAGAAATGTCCTGGGACTGCACAGCCCTGACGTCAGCACCGTGAATGCACTGGAAGCTGCTGGATCACCCACCTTTCAACGTGTAGACTGGTGGATTTGTGATATGTGGATTCCATCAGAAAGTGTTCCTTGGCACATCACAGCCTGTGGAAGGAGATGGAGTGAATTCAAGGAGAGGGGTGATGCAGAGGAGGAAGGGATGAGGGCGAGGAGAGTCTTGGGAAGGAAACTGTGCACGTCTCTCCTGTTCATAGTTCTCACAATGAGTATTATTAATTGGTCTCATATTAAAGAAGGAAAAAATCAAAGTGGGTTCCTTACCAGAATGACAGCAATGGTGATGTCCCCATTGAGCATGGTGCTCACAGTGGTGCTCTGCCCAGTGTCCCCTCTGAGCATGGGGCTTAGTGATCAGCCACGGGATGGATTGCTCCTCACCAGAAATTTGCTCCTACCTTTAGACACCAGGGTCCAGTGTCAGGGGCATGGGGTAACCAAACTCCCCCGCAGACGGGCCCCACCACCCCCACATCGCCCTACACCTGAGGCACTGCCTGGGGGCGGGGGCTGGGGAACCCACAGGGATGATGGTGCTCAGGCTACAGGACTGACCGGCCATGCCAGGCAGGAATCCAGCCCTCTGAGCTGACCAGCCGCTGTCAGCACCTCCGGGTGTTTGAACAAACTCACCAGAATCAACCCGTTTCTGCCTGAGTTGACGACTCGGTGACCTTTCTTGGCGTGCCAGGGACCCCTAAAAGCAGGTGGGGACTGTTAAGCTGCAAACTGACACACCCGTGTCAGCGGCTCCCAAGGGAATCACGGGGATCTGCTCCGTAAAGACACAGGCAAGAGAACCCTGGGGCAGGGCCATTCTATCCCATCCTAGACCACGTGGCGCACTGAGACAAAGGGGAATTAGGTTGATAGCAGGCAACAACAATTAGCAAGACAACCAGCCTTGCCTGGGCACCAGGCCACCGCCAAGGTCCCACTGCAGCTCTGCACAGGGCCTGCCTGAGTTCTCCAGGGACGCACAGCAGGAACAAGCAGGTGGTGTAAGGAGTTTTGGGGCGCGAAACAGAACCAAAGATCCAATCGGCAAAATTTAGAAGCAGGCTTTATTGAGAGGCTTATGAGCGGATTCAGCAACTCAGGGGATTGAGCCATTGAAACCGCGCCTTGCGGAATTTAGGCTGTGTTTTTATACCCCTGCTGGCAGGCACAGCTGGGAAGGATCCAAACTGGGGAGGATCTGTGCACACAGGTGCTTCAGAAGGGAGAAGGTCTTTGACCTTATCTATATGCCAAGGATGGGTAGAGTGGAGTGTGCTTATCCTCAGAAAACATTCTGGCTCCGGGAGGAGCCAGCTCCAGGAATTTGAAGGTTGAGCAGGGGAGGGGGAGATCAGTGAAAGGGAGATATATGAGAGGTGAATTCTGAGAGCCAAGCTGAAGGCACTGGATTCAAAATGGAGTCCCTTTTGCCAAGACCAGGCAGGTGGTTTCCACAAATTGCTTTATTCTCTCACTAAGAAGCTGGGAGTCTGAATTCAGGGTGCCGGCTGCAGGGAAAGACATCTCTCTGGGCCCACTCTGCAGGAGGCCCTGGTCTCCTCGCACCATCTGTGAGCCGCGCATCCTTGGCGATCTCTGTGTCTCTCCATCAGTCTTCCCCTGGCTCTCGGAGGTTCCCTCTGACCGCTGCTCACTTGTTGAATCGCATAAATGTGAGATTGAGCCAAGATGTAGCCTTGTCCTGTCAATTGTTCCCTGTCTCAAGACCAGAACTGCCCCAAGGCTGCTACATTCACATAGAAGAAATGAGGGTCCACAACTCATGGGATAATTACATCGCATCACACAATGGATGACAGCTACATTGTGCTGAGAATCAGGGTCTAGCCATGTGGATGCTCCAGATGAGGACACTCCAAGAAGTCATGGGAAAATCCCACTGCCCTTCCGTCCCATTTTTCCCAATTTTTTCAAAGCCCCTCCATATTTGGGTGGAACGCAGTTCAACCCAGAAAAGGGACAGCATTACGTGTCCCTATAGCTCAGCTTCAGACCTCAAGTGACCAAGTGTGGGCTCCGTACCTGATCACCTGGGCATGCATGTCCAGACCCTGGGTGCCTGGGTACGAGAGCTGGACCCCAAGCACGTGGGGCTGCAGGTAGATCACCAGCAAACAAGACTGGGCTGATGGCAGTTAAACTAGACTTGACTTCCTGGAGGGGCCCCTCACTGCCCAGTGAGGCCCACTCCGTGCCCTGTTCCCATGGCCACCAGTGGCCTCATGAGGTCAGGGGGCAGGGCAGACACAGGCTGAGGACTTCCCCCCACATGACCCCTGTCCGAGGAGCTGCCTGGTCAGGTCAGAACCAGGCCACATGAATAAGCAAGACTTTTCTTTCGTTACTGAAACAAGTGCAGGCCTTATCCAGAACGGTGCCCGAAGCCTCTGCCCTCCCCACGTGAACTCAACCCCATGGCAGTAGGCTTTGGGGGGGCCGCCTTTCTAACCTCTTTAGAGGACAGCCGTCCCTCTGTCCCCGAGGGTCAATTCACCATCAGAGGGCTCAGACCAGGGTTTTTCACATTTTATTATAAAAAATGTCCACCCTGACTCAAAGTGGAGAGAGGGGTAGCGAATGTGAGGGATTCAGGATGAAGGAGAGAGGGGTGACCTATAGATGACAGTGTCACACAGTGAGCCATTCCCTGCACCTGGTACACACACACGCACATTCACATGTATACACATTCACACACACATAGATCATGCACAAACACACACATGCACACACGTACACACACATAGATCACACACAAATATGCACACTGACATGGACACTCACGCACACATGTACACATTTACACACACACTTGAACACAAGCACACATGTATATATTCACACACATAGATCACGCACAAATATGCACACAGACATGGACACTCAAATACGCATGTAGACACATTCACACACGTATACATTCGCACATATATTTATACATACTCACACAAATACATATATCTACATAGTCACACATGTACACATTCACAGACTCACATACACATGCTACACACTTAAATACACATATATACACAGTCACACAGGTACACATTCACACATATACATACACATGCGTACTCAAATGCACATGTATACAGAGACATAACACGTATCTACACACTCACACATATGTCACACACTCAAATACACATATCTACACAGTCACACATGTACATATTCATGCATATGTTATGCACAAATGCATGTACAGTCACACACTCACAAATATAGATGTGCACACTCTAATACACAGATACACACACATGCACCACACACTCAGACACATACACAGACATCACACTCTCAAATACACTATACACAGTCACACATGTACACATTCACACACAAGCACATGCGCACAGCCACACACTCACCATCCTCTCCTCCAGCCCACTGGACAGAAGCAGGTGGGGTAAGAGGGGTCAGTGTCCTGTGGGCCGATGAGGGTGGGGAGGCCTGCTGGTCGGAGAGTAGGCTTGAGAAGGCAGGTGTTTTCCCAGAGTAGGCTTTGAATCCAAGGTCACAGGTCCTGGAGAGGGGGTGTCCACTACGCATCCTGCCCCAAGACCACCCTTGGTGGGACAGCGCCTGGATGACCCAGCAGATGGGGTGCTGGGGGCGGACCCTGAGGGAGAGAAGTGAGATGGGAGTGAGGGGAGGAGCATGCACAATGGGGAGCAGCTTGCCCTCCAGGAGCTGACAACGCCACACCCACCACACCAAACCCCGGCCAGGCCACAGTGCCAGGCCTCCACCCAGGCTGGCAAGATGCTACCGGGAAGCAAGTCTGGTCTCCCACCGCCACCCTGTGGCTGCGCTGGGCAGTGCAGCTGGGGATGCCGGTAGGAAGCACATCCCCGGATGTCAGACCTTCCCTCCCTAGGCAGAACTCGCATAACTGAGGCTGGAAGGAGCCCCTGGGACCAGCGGGAATGGCACCAAGCTGCGGCCCACAAGGCCAGCCGTTCAAACTCTCTGCAGCAGAAAGAGACGGCTGTCTGCTCCCACAGACACCACGGCCTCGAAACCCGTGGGGCCTGCAGGGTGGCTGCGATGGGGACAGATGGCAGCGAGGCTGGGCATCTGTGGTCTTTGGTCACCGCTGGCTGTTGTTAAAGCTGTTTCAGGGCCGTGTTATCCTACACAATGATGCTGCTGGTGGGAAATAGAAAGGCCTGGCCGGCTCCTTCCAGTGGGCGGGGCCTGCAGAACCAGGCATGCCAGAGAAGACCCGGGTTGGGAAGTCCTGGGGACCACAGTGGCCACAGCAGCAGGCCGGGTGTCCTCAGTTGTGGGCCCCACAGGCCCTGCAGTCCCCCACTCTGCTCAGAGAGGACACGATGGCTTCCTTTTTCTGCACGTAAGGGAATGGTTCTACATCCAGTCTAAGAGGAAAGCATAAACCCATTGCCCCTCGGAAGCCAGTCCCTGAAACTTCAGGAAAAGTAAGAAACAGAGAGAGGTAGATGTCACCTTCATCCAGGCCTGGGGGGCATGGAAGACATGAGGGGCAAGGTCACAGAGGGGCCACCTGCACTGAATGACCCAGCTCAGAGTGAAGGGAGGTGGGCAGTGAAGGCTTGTCTGGCCCCTTCCGGGACAGGTTCTCTCTCTCTCACTTTCTCTCTCTCTCTCTCTCTCTCTCTCTCTCTCTCTCTCTCTCTCTCTCTCTCTCTCTCTCTCACACACACACACACACACACACACACACACACACACACACACATACACACACACACACACACACACACACACACACAGGCCCTCACTCTGCCCTCGGGCTCAGGGCGGGGCAGGAGGAGTGGGCACGTCCATGGGGGAGATGGCCAGGCCACATTTGTCTCAGGAGCAGTGGCTAGTCCCAAAACAGCTCATGTTTCCCTGAAACTGGCTGTGGCCAAGGCCCGCGTCTCCGACCGGATGCAGTAACAGCAGGCTGGGTAAGGGCATCACAGGGACCCGACGACTCAGAAGACCCCGAGACCACAGAACCACTACCACAGAAAAGTGAGCCCTCAGGACTGGACAGCGTTGTCCTTGCTCACAGGTGTCCCCCAGCCTGAGGACAGAGGTCCAAAACCAGGCCTTAAGACTGGACACCAAGATCACACCCCCGGCCCTTTCTCCGCGCACATCCAAATGCCACCAAATCTGAGGGGGCGCAGCTCTGGGACCTCGTCTCTTACAGTGGATTCCAAGATGTGACACCAAAAACACAAAGAGGAGCCGAGAAGATGGGCTTCACCCGGCTAGAGACCCCTTTATGCCCAACGACCTTATCAAAGACAACCTGCATTTCGGGGAGACCATCTAGCGCTTGCGGTGGGGACCAGGATGTGCTACCGAATGTGCACGAAACTCTGACAACGAAACAACGCGGATGTGAACACAAGCCCCAGATGTGAAGGGCACCTGCCACGGACGGTGTACCAACGGTCAGCACTCATCGGGGAAGACCCCACGCTAGCCGTTAGGGAAATGCGGACCTACGCCCCGCCTGCTGGCATTGTGAGATGTCAAGTCACTTCCGACAAACACTGCCAGCCTCCCCTTGGCCTCCTAAGAGTGGCCGCCACTGTGGCCATCTGCCTGCGAAGGCCCTTCCTCCCTCTCTGACCCTCGCTTCACCAAAGAAGGTGGCTTCTGCAGAGGCGGGTCCCTCCTGACGACGTGTTGCAAGTCCCTGCGATGAAGCCCCTGCCTCCTCAGGTGCATGGCTGCTCTTCCTTGGTCCGGCTTCTCCCACTCTGTGAGGCAGCCACGGCCTCGTGGGCACACCTGAGTCCCCAGAGAGGCGCACTTGTCTGTGACACTTGGAAGGGACCATGTGCTTGGACACGGGCCAAACGAGAGAACACGATGCCGCGCAGCCACGCAAGTCCGTCTGTCGGAGGTCAATATTTAGACACATCATCATTCTAAGGAAACTGTTTTTTGATTAGTAAACTTTTTTAAAGACCAAAAAAAAAAAAAGAAAGAAAAGTGGTTTTGACACCAAAGGTGAGACTTTGGAGGACTACAGGGAAGCGGCCAGGATGGGGGCGGGGTGAACAGACAATATGGGGGAGGGGCAAGGACCACGTGTGTGGGGCTCAGCGTGGCACACAACATTGGATTTGATGAGACGGCCATGAAATCACACAGAACGTGTCTTTCTTTACAAACTAAAAGCAAGTTTTGTTCTGTTTTTAGGTGAAGGCTCATAGCCTGGAAACCCCTCCGAATCCCTCCCCCACAGATCCGAGCCCGGTCTGAGCGGCTCTCAAAGAGGGGGAAGGATAGACTGGTGCAACTGAAGCGGTTCCTTCTCGGCACACACGTTTGTTTCAAAGTGACAGACGGGATGAGACAAAAGAAAGGGGTTCTGTGCAGCAGACCTGCCGGTGCCTTTTGTCCCCAGCTCTCCTGCCCGCCACTCCCGGGTGCTGCCTCTGCTCGTCCCCACACTGCGTACTGGTCTTGAGAACATCGGTGTTCCCGGTGCAGAAGCTGTCCAGCAGAGCATTGACCCCTCTGCCAGCTTGGCCGTGGAGGGCAATGGGGTGTCGACAAGGATGGATGGATGGACATGGGGATGGGCATGCAGCGGCTCCCACAGCTGGTTCCAGAGTCAGGGACTTTGTTGGCATCAAGACAGGGGACTTGTCAGCAGTAGCTCAGCTGTTGGGATCGAAGGAAACATCAGAAGCTGAAGGGGAAGACCAACGCCCCATGACGGTGGCTGTGGTGAAGCTGTGACGTTTCCAAGGGCAGACCAAGACCCTGGCTGAGGTAGTTAGTTTATTGTACCAACCTGGCTGATAAACACATGTGGGGTTAACTGAAGGGCAGGGGGATAAATGGCTCAGTGAGCCTCTCCTTTCTAGTTCTCGGGTCTCTTGCTTTCTGATGATCAGACCAGGGTGCAGCTGCCTTAACAGTTCCCTGCTTTAACTGGCAAGGCTGACTTCCTGCAAGACATCCTTGCGGGGAAGCCACATGGACCTACCCCGATGCAGCCCTGGGTGCTGGAGCACCCATGTGGAGACCCCTGCAAGCGCTGATATGTTTACACGTTCACTGATTCAGCTTTCCTCCTGCAGTTGTCATCGTTGTGTGTTTTGTGAGATGGAGGAGGACTTTGTGGATTGGTGTTGGACATATGGGTTAATGGGTTAATGTTGGACTTGTGGGCTTGGACAGCACTGGGTTGGGATGTTTTCTTGATGTGCACTTACCCTTTATCTAACATTCTCTCTTATACATATGAGTTTCTGTGGATTTGTTTCTTTAAAGTTCCCAGATTAATACACTGGCCAACGACTTCAATTGGACATTGATATGGGTTTGGGGGACAGCCACAGAGGTTGACAGCAGAGGAATCTGTGGAATGGGGGTTAGTGGTTGATTGTGGACAGTGGTCAGCGTGTCTGAAGGTCAGTCTTTGGGTGAGGAAGGAGGGCCAGTCTAGACTTTCTTAAAACTATTTCTGGAAGACACCTTACCCCAAGGCTTTGACAGCCGTATGAGCACCAAATCCCAAGGAGCATTTTGTTGGTTTAACCACATAAACACATACACAATCACACACATATACACAGTCACACACATACATGCACACAAACTGTCATACACGCGTGTAAACACACACTACACCAGCTCCTTTAGGGCATATGACTAAGGTTAAAAGGCTAAGGAGTGAAGTCCAGGTTGAAGCTGAAGAAAACTGGAACAAGCCCACCAGAGGGAAAGATAACCTTGGGCATAGCCGACCTGGATTTGGAGAACAGATTTGACGCATTCCACACTAACGACAGCAGACTCGACACACTGTGGGAGGACGTCGAGAGCATCCTGCACGAAGAAAGCAAAAGGTCATTAAAAAGACAGGAAGTAAAGAGGGTGTCAGAAGAGACTGGAACTTGCTCTTCATGGTAGAGTAGCTAAGGCAAGTGGAAGAAATGATGGCATCAAAGAGCTGAACAGAACATTTCAAAGGGTAACTCAAGAAGACAGAGCAGAATATTATGAAATGTGCAAAGACCTACAGTTAGAAACCAAAAAGGGAGAATATGTTCCTCATGCCTTATACCGAAAGAACGCAAGAAATAAAATCAGGCCTCGGGTTGCAACATTGAAAGAGTCTATGGAAAAAATATTGATTGATGCAGGAAGCATCAAGAGAAGATGGAAAGAATACAGAGTCACCAAAAAGAACCAGTCAAGCCACCTCTCATCGTGTCAGGAGGCTGCACCTGAGCAAGAGCCAATGGTGCTACAGGAAGGAGTTCAAGGTGCCCTGAGAGCATCCGCCAAAAACAGGCTCTGGGGATGGATGGGATCACAACTGGAATGTTCCCACAAGCTGATGAAGCACTGGAAGCACTCACTTGTCTCTGCCAAGAATTTTGGAAGACTGTGTTAGTCCAGGTAGACTAGAGAAATAAATTCACAGACACTCACATATGTATAAGGAAAAGGTTTATATACAAGAGCAATTGTAATATTGAGAAAACATCCCAGCCCAGTCCAGATCAAGTCCATAAATCTGATATTAGCCCATATGTCCCATACCAATCTATAAAGTCCTCTTCAGACTCATGAAACACATGCAATGATGTTGAATGCAGGAAGATCACAGGCCAGTGGGTTGGAAGTTTATAAGCATCTCGGCTCTAGCAGGGGTCTCCACATGGCTTCTCTAGTTCCCAGGACACGAGGTCTATCAGCACAGTGCCATGCGTCTTGTCAGTCAAGAGTCTCCAAGGGTGTGAGCAGAGAGACTGTGTGTCTCCCACCTCCAAATACAGGAGTTCCCAGAATCCTCAGGGGAAAGCCCTGCCCACAGAGGGAACTCATTGGCTATACAATGATTAATAGGCTAGACTCTACCACTGCATTCGTAAGCCTCTTAAGTTGACAGCAGATTATATAACTGTCACAGACAGCTACTTGGCCAACTGACTGGAAGAGATCCAAATTTGTACCCATTCCAAAGAAAAGTGACCCAACAGAACGCTCAAGCCAGAGAGCAATGTCACTGACATCCGTGCGAGTGAAGTTTTGCTGAAGATCATCTACCAACAACTGCAGAGACAGGGAGCTGCCAGAGGTGCAGAAGAGGGTATGCGCAATGAGACTGGCACGTGCACGAGAGAGAGAGAGAGAGAGAGAGAGAGAGAGAGAGAGAGAGGAGGTCCGGGGTGTGGAATGAGGGTGTGAGTAGGAGTACAGGAGTATGAGGGGGTATGGAATGAGTGAGGAGTGTTGTGAGTGTGCATGTGTAGGAGTGAGTGTGGGATTCATAGATGTGTTAGGGTGTGGGGTGAGCATGTGAGGTGTGTGCTTTGCTGGGTGAGTGTGCAATGTGGGGATGAAGTATTTATGAGTACGTGTAGGTGTGTAGCTGCGTGTTGGATGAGTGTGTGCGTGGGTGTGTAGCTTCGTCTTGGATGAGTGTGTGCATTAGGATTGTTTTGGCTGCTGTGGGTGCCATCCAGGTGGTTGCAGCCCATAGAGACCCTGTGCACAACAGAGAGAAACACTGCCCGGTCCTAGGATACCAGAGCCCACGGCTGCAGCCACTGTCAGTCCATCTTGTCGATGGTCTTCCTCTTGTCCGCTGCCTCTCCACTTGACCAAGCACGCTGTCCTTCTCCAGGGACTGGTCTCTCCTGACAGTGTGTCCCAAGCACATGAGACAAAGTCCCACCAGCCTTGCCTCTAAGGAGCGCTCTAGACTTACCTCTTCCAAGACAGACTTGCTTGTCCTTTTGGCAGCCCATGGGACTTCAATCTTTGTCATCAGCACCATCATTCAAGTGCACCGATTCTCCTTTGATCTTCCTGATTCAGTGATCAACTTTCACTTGCATAGGAAACAACTGAAAAGACCATGACTTGGGTCAGGTGCACCTGAGTTCTCAACTTTCTTGCTTTTCAACACTCTAAGCGGTCTCATGCAGCAGATTTACCTAATGCAAGACATCATCTGATCTGTTGACTGCTGCTTCCCTGAACAGTGATTGGGGACCCAAGACATCATCTGATCTGTTGACTGCTGCTTCCCTGAACAGTGATTGGGGACCCAAGACATCATCTGATCTATTGACTGCTGCTTCCCTGAACAGTGATTGGGGACCCAAGCCAGACAGATCCTTGACAACGTCGAGCTTTTCCTCATTGATCATGATGTCACCTACTGGTCCAGTGGTGAGGATTTGGGTCTTCTTTCCATGGAGTCGTCATCCACACTGAAGGCTGCAGTCCTTGGCCTTCATCAGCAAGGGCTTCAAGTCCTCCTCACATTCAGCGAGCAGGGTGGTTTCATCTGCATATCTCAGGTTGCTAATAAGCCTTCCTTTGATCCTAATGCCAAACTTCTTTATATAAACCACCTCCCTGATTATTTGCTAGAAAAGCATGGTGAGAGGATACAACCTCGATGCACACCTCTCCTGATTTTAAACCATGCGGTATTCCCTTGTTCTGTGCCCACAACTGCCTCTTGGTCCATGCAGCTTCTGCATGAGCACAATGATGAGGATGGGGCTGTGTGAAGTGGGGGTGTGAGTGGTGCGTGGGTACACAAGTGTAAGTGGCTGGTGACGTGACAGTGAGTGTGGAAGTGTTGATGTGAAGAGAGTGTGTGTATGTGTGTGTGTGTGTGTACCACGAGGTGAGGATGGCATTGTGTGAGTGGGGTTTGAGTGGGCACCAATGTGTGTGTGTATGTGTGTGTGTGTGTGGTGTGTGTGTGTGTACCACGAGGTGAGGATGGCATTGTGTAAGTGGGGTTTGAGTGGGCACCAATGCGTGTGTGTGTGTGTGTGCGTACCACGAGGTGAGGATGGCATTGTGTGAGTGGGGTTTGAGTGGGCACCAATGCGTGTGTGTGTATGGTGTGTGTGTGTGTGTGTACCACGAGGTGAGGATGGCATTGTGTGAGTGGGTACCAATGCGTGTGTGTGTGTGTGTGGTGTGTGTGTGTACCACGAGGTGAGGATGGCATTGTGTGAGTGGGGTTTGAGTGGGCACCAATGCGTGTGTGTGTGTGGTGTGTGTGTGTGTGTGTGTACCACGAGGTGAGGACGGCATTGTGTGAGTGGGTACCAATGCGTGTGTGTGTGTGTGTGGTGTGTGTGTGTGTGTGTACCACGAGGTGAGGATGGCATTGTGTGAGTGGGGTTTGAGTGGGCACCAATGCGTGTGTGTGTGTGTGTGTGTGGTGTGTGTGTGTACCACGAGGTGAGGATGGCATTGTGTGAGTGGGGTTTGAGTGGGCACCAATGCGTGTGTGTGTGTATGTGTGTGTGTGTGTGTACCACGAGGTGAGGATGGCATTGTGTGAGTGGATACCAATGTGTGTGTGTGTGTGTATGTGTGTGTGTGTACCACGAGGTGAGGATGGCATTGTGTGAGTGGGGTTTGAGTGGGCACCAATGCGTGTGTGTGTGTGTGTGTGTACCATGAGGTGAGGATGGCATTGTGTGAGTGGGGTTTGAGTGGGCACCAATGCGTGTGTGTGTGTGGTGTGTGTGTGTACCACGAGGTGAGGATGGCATTGTGTGAGTGGGGTTTGAGTGGGCACCAATGCGTGTGTGTGTGTGTATGTGTGTGTGTGTACCACGAGGTGAGGATGGCATTGTGTGAGTGGATACCAATGTGTGTGTGTGTGTGTGTGTGTGTGTGTACCACGAGGTGAGGATGGCATTGTGTGAGTGGGGTTTGAGTGGGTACCAATGCGTGTGTGTGTGTGTATGTGTGTGTGTGTGTGTACCACGAGGTGAGGATGGCATTGTGTGAGTGTACTTTGAGTGAGTACCAGTGTGTGACTGTGTGTGGAGTGAATACAGGTGTAAGTGAGTATGTGTGTGTTTGTGTGCGTAGTGGATTAAATGTGTGTGTGAGAAAGTGTGTGTGTGAGAAAGTGTGTGTGTGAGAAAGTGTGTGTGTGTGTGTGTGTGTGTGAGACTGGTGAGTGTTCAGGGGATTACATGTGGGTTGAGGGAAGTATACAGTGGATGACGTGGTGTGGTGAGTGAGTGTGAATGTAGGAGAGGACTAGACCCCAGAGAATGAGCCCGGGAGGAGAAAGACTTACTGGGCTTTGCCGCTGTACAGCGAGGAGCTGGGCAAAGGACAGCAGACCCCGGGCCAGTGGTGCTCCCTGATGGGAAGGAGGTCTGGGAGGAAACTGGGGCTTCGGTGGGCTAGGCCACCCCTCCTGGGAGAGGTGTGCTCTCCCAGGGCCAACGGGACCCCAGGGAGGGAAGGCAGGCTCCTCGTTGGGAGCCCCCAGCCTGGCCCGTGGTGGCTGTCAGGGCTCTCTCTGTGCTGGTTGTAGGTCCAGTGGGAACAGCAAAAGGAAAGGCCACTGTGCTCACACCCTCCCAGGCTGGGGCAGCAGACACGCCGGCAGCTGCCACAGCACAGACCCTCTCACAATCTAGGAAGAAACTAGAGGCTGGGTCCAGGGCATCACCCCAGGGGTCTCTCTTTCTCGGACCTGGGGGTCATCCTAGGAGCTGGCCACGAGTCCTGGCATCTGTCTTCCCTGAGTCTGGGAATTCCCTGGCTTGGAGACTCTGGCCAAAGGACATGCTCTGCTGCTAGCTCCTCTTTCTTGGTGGCAGTGTGTCCCCCTCCAATGCCCTCTTCTCTTTCCACTTAACTCTAGTAAGGTAAAAGGTGGCTCAGGCCACCCTGCAGGGAAACTCCTATCACTGGAGCAGGCTGTGACCTAAGCAAGGACAGGGTGCTGCATCCCACCTCATTCCCCTGAAGCTGCTCGGCCGATCCTATCGGATCATGCTGTGGGAGTCTAACACTGTGTACCCACCAAACCACCGGGAATCATGTACCCCACAAACCAGACACATTTGGAGAAGACACAATTCAGTCCTTGGCCATGTTCCCGGGCCCCCTCAGCCCCATTTCAGCCTGTGCTGCCTAGTGCATCATGGCCCCAAGGGTGCTCTGGAAGTACCTGGAGTCCCTGGTCTCACCAAAGTGACCCATGATCTGGCCCTGGGCTGGACTCAGAGGCCAGGGTCTGGGCTCAGAGTCTCGATCTCCACTCCAGTTTCCCTCCATTGCTGCCCTGTGCCTGCCTCCAGGAGGACAGCACCCCACACATAGGGAGGGGCCCGGTCAGCTGAACCCCAAAGAGATCAGGAGGGGCCCGGTCAGTTCTAGACTCAGGAACCCTGGAGAGACAGGATGGCTTGGTCGAGCTGTCCAAATGTTGCTACTTCCTTTCTCACAGGGCCCAGACCCCTTTCCCACTAGGCCACCTGAGTTCTCTGACTGGTGACCCATCTCCACGGGGCCCACCGCCCACCACTCCAGGCCTGGGAGACAGGATAGCAGGGAGCCTCACTCTGCTTTGGCCAAGGTCAGACCCCATCACTGGCTACTCTCTGCTAACATTCCCCAGCCCACCCCCCTTACCACTTGGGGCCCCCACATCAGAAAATCGAGTGCAGCTACGGGACACCAGGTCTCTGCCTTCCCTACCACTGTGGTGGAGCAAGGGGCTGGGTCTGCGCCATCTGAAACATTGTATGGGGGGGAGGGGGCGTGTCTCCACCCTGCCCCCTGGCTCCCTCTCCCTCTGGGTAAGCTGGGTCCCTGTTGGAGTGCCCAGAGCACTTGGCTCAGCCATGGTGGGTAGTGCAGGTGGCCAGTGTCCTGCCAAGTGTCCCCCCAGGGGGGACCCAGCAAATGTCTTATTCCAGAAAAGGTCCAGGCTAGTAAGAGGCCCCCAATAATTTATCAAGGGCAAGGAAGAGGTGTGGAGGGGCTGTCTCAGCATAGTCCAGGGAAGGAAGATATGCACCCCCTCCTCCCCACACTCCCAGCCCTCCCAAATGGTCCCTTCAGTTCACAAGCAAGGTCACACAGGGCTTGTGTCTAGCTTGTATTTTATTGGCGTGTAACACATAACAACACACACAGGTAAGCGCCTGCAGCACACATGGACCGCCTGGTGGACACACAGACAGCGAACACACACTAAACCACTGCTCAGGTCAGGAGAGAAGGCACAGAGTCACAGGCTCGTGGACGGGGGCCGGGTTGGCTTGGAATTCAGAGGGAGCTGGGGGCCTGGTTGGCTTGGCACTCGGAGGAGGCTGGGGGCCGGGTTGGCTTGGCACTCAGAGGGGGCTGGGGGCCGGGTTGGCTTGGAACTCAGAAGGGGTTGGGGGCCTGGTTGGCTTGGAACTCAGAAGGGGCTGGGGGCCTGGTTGGCTTGGCACTCAGAGGAGGCTGGGGGCCGGGTTGGCTTGGCACTCAGAGGGGGCTGGGGGCCTGGGGGCCGGGTTGGCTTGGCACTCGGAGGAGGCTGAGGGCCCTGGGGGCCAGGGCGGCTTGGCACTCGGAGGGAGTTGGGCCCCTGGGGGCCAGGTTGGCTTGGCACTCAGAGGGGGCTGGGGGCCTGGTTGGCTTGGCACTCGGGGGAGGCTGGGGGCCGGGTTGGTTTGGCACTCAGAGGAGGCTGGGGGCCCTGGGAGCCAGGGCAGCTTGGCACTCAGAGGGAGCTGGGCCCCTGGGGGCTGGGTCGGCTTGGCACTTGGAGGAAGCTGGGGACCCTGGGGGCAGGGGCGGCTTTGAACTCAGAGAGGGCTGGGGCCCTGGGGCGGGTTAGCTTAGCACTCAGAGGGGGCTGGGGGCCCTGGGGGGGGCGCAGAGGGAAAAGACCATCACAGGCTGGCTTTTGCTTTTATGTGGACCAAGCCACAGGAAAGGGCCGGGAGGGAGGTGGTCACCAAGGGGACAGGCTCACGCCTGTTGCTGGAAGATGCCGGGGCTCAGCTTGTACATGCACATGAGCCAAAGCACACACACGGTCATGGACACCCAGATCCACACATCCTCATAGGGCTCGACGTACAGGCCGCGGCACGGGATGGCAGGGCAGAAATCCTCATCTCTGGGCGGCCCACAGCTAGACTTGCTGAAGCGAGACCTCAGCCGCTTCTTCTTCTTAGACAAGCCGGGGGGCAGGAGGCCGTGGCCTTGGGGGGCACTGGCACTGGTGCAGGGGCCCTTGCGCTTGATGGTGTTAAACACTGAGAAGGGGATGGTGATGGAGCCCTCGCTGAAGGTCAGGAAGGTGCCAGTGCTGGCCTTCAGGAGGGGGTCGTGGTCGGGGGCTGCAGGGCTGCTGCCTCCCTCCTGCGGCCCCTCATCTTCAATGATGTCCATGGGAAGCTCCTTGTCCTGGGAGTTGTCCTTGGGGACATTGGGGACAGGGCCCCCTGGACTACCACCTTCCTCACCTTCATCTTGGGTGACAGCGGCAGAAGAGCCCTTGCCCTCGGCGTCACTGACAGAGGGAGCGAGGAGGGGCCCAGCGCTGCTCTCTAGAAGGGAGCCATCAGCAGCAGCAGCCGGACCTTGGGTCAGGCTGAGACGCCCATCCTTGTCCTTGAAGCCCTCAGTGAAGATGAAAGGGAAGGTGAGGGCACCCTCGTCGGCGGTGGGGGTGCCATGGGCGTTGGCCTCCAGAAGGGTGTGCTGGCCAGCGGTGGTGGGGCCGTCACTGCCCCCCTCCTTGCCTTTCCCTTCAGAGACGCTGGCGAAGGAGTCCTTGTCCTTGATGATGTTGGTGAAGGACAGGGGGAAGGTGATGGAACCCTCCCCATTGGCCATGAGGCCGATGATGTAGGACACGGGCAGGGGGCTCCTAGCAGCAGGGGTGGCCAGGCCCTGGACCTTGGCCACATCAACAGGGTCAGATATGGACCCCTTGCCTTTGAAGATGAAGCCCTTGAGCTCGAAGCCCTTGGCCTCGACGTTACTGATCAGGAGACCCTCGCCGTGGAAGACGGGGTCCTTGATATTCACCGGGAGCCCCCGGCCCTCAGGGATGGCCAAGGAGTTGGCAGAGAGGCAGAGGGAGCCCTTGCCAATAGTGTGGGCGGCTGGGCCAGAGCTGTCCCTGGCAGGGACATGGCCGATGCCGGCGACAGGACCTGGATCCTTCTTGTCATCAGCGAGAGAGAAGGGGATGGTGATGACCCCCTCGCCCTTGCTGAAGAAGTGACTGCTGTCTGTGAGCGGATTCCTGATGAAGTCCGACACCGACAGCGGGACGGTGAAGCAGCCCTTGTGCAAGGCGAAGGGCCCGCCGCCCCTCGGCCGCCTGACGGTGGGCCCGCCGCCCAGGGCCAGCAGCTGCGTGTGGCGCAGGGCGCTGCCTGCGCCACGGGAGGCGGTGATGGTGAGGCCCACGCCGCTGTACATGGTGTAGCTGCCCCGGATGGCTCGGGGGCTGAGCACCATGCCCGGCACCTTCTGGAGGAAGCAGACGCCCAGGGCGCAGGCCTCGCAGGGCCGGGCTGCGTGGCCCGGCGCCTTGGCGTACAGCGCAGGGCGCTGCTCCGGGCCGGGGCTCTCGCCGTAGACCTTGCGCAGTACGTGCAGGGCCAGCTTGTTCAGGAAGGGGCGCACGCTCGGAGGGCTGACCTCGCAGTCGCTGCGAGAGCCCCGGGGGCACAGCCGGCACCGCTGGCCCCAGACGCGCATCTTCACCAGCCCCTGACGGCTCGCTTCGTCCCAGGACACGAGGAAGAGGATCTGCACATGCGCGGAGCCCCACCCCCACGGGCAGCGGCAGCACTGCAGCCTGCGCGGGAGGATGGAGGGGGGGTGGGGCAGGCAGCAGGGAGATGGGGGAGGAAGGCAGGTGCAAGGGGAAGGAGAAGGAAGTGAGCGGGCAGGTGGGTGGAGCAAAGAGGGAGAGAAGAGGGCAGGTGAGAAGACCGGTGAAGGGGGAGAGGGGCAGGTAGACAAGGGAAAGAGGGCAGGTGAGCGGGCAGGTGGAAAGTGGCACAGATCCCACTATCCCCAGTCCTCGTGTCAAAGTCTACCTGTTGGCTTGTACTGGGTCTCAAGGCCCTCGGAGCCCACCCCCACCATCAGCACACAGATATGGCCTGGTGACGCTGCCCCCAAACCCCGTGTGGGCCTGCACATGTGCAAGGCTGCTACTGTGTGGTCAATTTGTGGCCAAGCCCCCCTGGTGGGCAGGGTGGGAGGCACTCTAAGCTGTTCGTCCCCCTCTTGGACCCACTCGGGTTGCTCCAGTTTCTTTCTGGAGGTGTGACTCTGAACTCCCTTGGCACAGAGCTTGCACCACCAGCTGATCTACAGGTGGACACTGGGCTGCTAATGGCCAGGTTGGAGGTTCAAACACAGCAGCTGCTCCACCTAAACCACAGTGTGGTCTCAGAAACCCCAGGAGTCAGCATGGACTCCATGCAGCCCGTGTTCGGTGTGGGTATCAACCTAAAGGCTGACGGTTCAAACCCACCCCTCAGAGCCTCAGAGAAAGCCTGACATCCACTTCCTTAAAGGGCAGCCAGGTTTTGCTCTGCAGCCTGCGGTCGCCAGCTCAGAGCACAGAGGGGTGGGCTCAGGGCTTGCTTTGGTTCACGTGGCAGACTGGCTTGCCCAGAGCACTGTGGTGGGAGGGTCAGGGCTGGTAGGAAGGCAGTACCTGAGGGGCTCAAGGCTAGGCCACTGAACCTGCTGCAGAGTGCCCACCATCCACTGGGGCACTGAAGTCAAGTAAGAATGGGCAGAGGGGGGAGGGGCAGTGAAGTGCCAGTGTGGGGGAGGAGGACAGGGTAGTGTGACAGTGTGGGGGGGGCAGCGAGAGGTGACACTGGGGCAAGAGGGCAGTGAGGGATGAGTGTGGCAGTGTGGGGGCAGTGAGGTGTGACAGTGGGTTCACGGGAACACACAGGGGACTTTGCCTTGATGGCTTTGAACAAGAGGTGTGTGTGTGAGCCAAGAAGGAATTCGACATATCCCCCACCAGAGCGGGGCAGAGGTGTCTGAGAGGCCACCCTCTCCACAGGCTGTACCTGGCAGCAATGACAGCCCCGTTGGGGCAGACGGTGCCCTCTGGCCTCCATGGGCCAGTAGCAATGGCCTTGCACCCACAGGATTTTACTGTGTGCTCCCCTCCCCTCGACATTGGTCAGCAGTGAACCACAGAGCTCAGGGGACAGCGTCAGACTGGGACCCAACTTCCCAGTCTACGCCGCAGATTAGACTAGCTGACCCTGGAGCCGTCCCTCCCCCCACACCCACCCCGGGGACCAGCTCCAGCGTTCTGCGTTCTGGGGTCTATTAAAAGGACACACACTTTAATAAGGACTATGAAGGACTCTAGTCAGTATCTTGCCCCTGGAATTCAGGATTGCACTGGGCTTAGGTTCCGATGGGGACTGTGGCATCTGTCATGCTGGGCCAGGGGGCCACGGGAAAAATGACGGCCCAGGTCTCTCACCCACCACCAGTTCAGAGATGCCCCCCACCCCCACCAGCAGGACCCCGCTGTACCCGTGGAGAAGTGCACCCCGGTACACAATTAGTAACCCTGAAGCCTCAGAGGAGCCTGGTCCCCCGCCCCCTGCCCCGCCCCAAGGCCCCCTCCACTCCTGGAGTGTGCACCCCCCTCCCTCCCGTGCTGCCATGGAGACGAAATGGAGACACTGGAGGCGGAGGGCCAGGCTGGATGGAGCCCCTCAGAGTAAACAAAGCCCTCCCCCAGTGGGTACGGCCACGTCATTGGTAGGACACCTCCCACACCCAGCCCCTGGCCCTACCACACTCAGCCAGACATGGGCATCTTGGGCAGGGCCCCGAGCCAGGGCTGAGCCCCAGCCATTCCCACTTAGGGAGGAAGACCGCCCCAGCCCACACCCACCCGCTAAGACCCAGGAGAGTGGGTAGGGCGTGGGGGGGTGGGGGTGGGGGTCACCCGGCCACACTTACCTGCTCTCGGCCACACCCACCTGCTGCCAGTCAAGGCTCTGGGGCACCGTGGGCCTGTGGATAAGAAGGACCCTGCCCTCCCCAGACCCCAGGGGAGCCCACCCACCTCCCAGGTCCCCACCACCACCACCCTCTTACCTCGCCAGCCCCTTCAGCCGGTACTGGGAGCAGCCGCGGTCCAGGCGACCAGCCACCAGGCTGCCCTCGGGGAGCAGCAGCCAGGTGTCCTGGGGCTTGGACTCAGCCATCAGCTGGCTGAAGGTGGCAGCCCACGCAGCGGCCCCAGCCTGCTCCATGCTGACCAGCTCCGCACTGCGTCTGGCGGCGGTGAGGGTCCGGGGGCTACAGGAAACCTCTCATGTGATGAGCAAGCGCCCAGCATTTCTGCGCTGGCCAATGGGCTGCCGGGGCCGCAGCAGCGTCTCCATGGCAACCAGGTTTGTCTCCTGGAAACGAGACCCAGGTCTGTCCTCTTACCATTTCCAATCTTATCAATGACGCAAGCAGTGCGTGGTCCCTCTCAGAAACGCCAGGACCAGGAGTCATGCATCAAAGGCACTTCTGTGCAGCCCTCCCGCCCCCGCGTTAGGTTGGGGCCTGAGTATGCTTGTGTCTCCTTCCCACAGGAAATCATGCCACAGAACTCGAGACCCCTGCCTGCCCTGCTCGCTGATCACACACTTGGACTGCGCCATGCTGACCAAGAGCCCACCCACTTGAGTCTCCGCTTTGTCCCCACCTATCACCCGGGGCTTGGGTGACTGAACCAGCGAAGTGGCTGGTTTGTGTTCCACAGCACTGCCCCCAACCCCCGGGCCTCTCTGACACACATCATTGACAGTGCCCCAGTGGGCTTTGTTCTGTGCCTACACCATCCCCGTGTCTCTACCACACATGTGCAGTCTGGGAACTTCTCGAGCACACATGGAGCCTGGTGGCACAGTGGGTGAGGCCTGGGCTGCTAACTGCAAGGTGGGCAGTTTGGACTCAATAGCCACTCTGCAGGCTAGAGAAAGAGGAGGCTGTCTGATCCAACAAGCACACCCAGCCTCGGAAAACCACAAGGGCAGGTCCATTTGCCCTGTAGGACACCTGGCCAGCCCCCTGGCTCTCCCCATTCCTCCGGATGCCAGCCTGGCAGTGGGCAGGCCCCCGTGGCTACACTCAGGGTGAGGCCCAGCACACTGCCACCACAGGCACTCAGCCTTTTCACGGGAGAAGGTGGGACCAGGCATGTCCTTGCCCAGGATGGCCGCTCAGGGGCAGCCAGTGCTCAGCCAGACCAAGACCCAGTCAGTCAATAGGTGAGGCTAACAAGGGAAGGGAAGGCAGATGGGAAGGGACGCCCTTCCTCAGGACCATTCCGTGGGCCCCCTCCCAGGAGGGCGAAGCAGCAAACCAGGAGAAGCAAGCAGCAAACATACTCAGGCCAGAGGCCGATGCGTTCACACATATGCACATGTGCATGCGTTCTATATATGTGCACCCTGTGGCACATTCGCACGCCATGCACATGTATACACCCAACATATACACCTGCACCGTGGCAGATTCACACAATGGGAAAGTGGCACTGAAATGTGACGGAATTTTTCCAGGAGCTTTTTGAAGTCCCCTCATGTATGCCACATACATGGACACATGCACACGTGAGCACGCAAGCGCCTATGTACACATACATCCACATATACACACAAGGGTTCCAAAAAGGTCATGGAAAAATCCCATCCTCTTCTCATTGTATTTCCCATGGACTTCGTGAAGCCCCTTCATACAGATACACTCATACACACATGTGTACTCCGTGTACGCTACTTGCAGCCTTCTATCCCATTCAGATTTGGGGGCGGAAAGCAGAAATAACCAATGCCCTCCTTCCCTTCGTCCCTCCTTCCCTGGGGGGGGGGGGGCGGGGACCTGTAGAACCTCATTCTCTTTATTCTTGTTTCTGATAAATTGTGGAGATGTTTCACTTTTTTTTTTTAAGCTCAGTTCTTAAATTGAACAGACAACTTAGACCTTTTTCCCTTCTGGGAAATGTTTCAAAAACAGAAAGTTTTATTTGCAAACACTATTAACCATTTCCTGTTACAACCTCAGAAAGGGGTGCAAACTGGGCCCCCAGGCCTCGCCTGGCAACACCCAGGCCCACCCACAGTCAGGCCCCTTCCTTCGCCCAGCTGGAGTGGGACTCACTGGTGGTCCCACCCACTCAGAAGGCAGCCTGCTGACCCCCTGCTCCTTGACCTCATCACTTCCCACTTGGATCCTGTGAGCCCCACCTGGACAGCACCTCAAAACTGAGAACTGTCTCCATTCATGTGTCCCTTTGGGGCTCAGTGGCCTCCTCTCCTTACAGACCCAGCCGCACATAAAGCAGATGGCCACTTAACTATGACTGAGCACCTGAAAGTGCCTGCCACCTGCCTGCCATTCCAGCTTGCCATTTTGGAGAAGCAGCCCTGCACCTGGCACAGGATGGAGCCGGGAGACAGGAACTTCCTGGCAGGGCCCCTTACAGGACATCTCTGAAAGGAGGAAGTTAGGGATGGGGCCCTGACTCCTGGTTGCCAGGGGCCAGTAGGGTGAGGGGTGAGTGTGGTCATAGAAGGAGAGGTGGCTGTGCCCATGAACTAGGACAAAGCCATTGTGTGGAGCAATGGACAGTGACCCTGCAGGGCTGACCCCAGGACTTAATGGGCTCAGGCGTGGGGGCAGCTGAGAGGAGGATGGAACGGCCTGGCATGTTTGGCTCTGATGTACTGCGAGTCAGAACCGACTAGACAGCATCTCACAACCACCTCTGATGACAGGTGCCCCCCTCCCGCCTCCATGACCATGGGCTCTGGGCTCCTGGGGGCTCAAAGAGCAGAAACATGGGCCATGCTGTCGGAACTGGGTGTGGGCTGGGGCTCCCTTCTGATGAGGACGTCTGGCTCCTGGTGGTGCGGCCTTCCTGGTGTTCATTGGCCCATGTCTTCCGCTCTGCTCAGCCATCCTTGCCCTGGCCCCATCCTGGCTCAGCAAGACCCTCGCCCAGCTTGACCTCTGTTTCCCAACAGGCTCACATGGGTGGGGGTGGGGGAGCTAACCATCTCTAGCAAAGAGCCCCCCCACCTCCTGGATCCTGTGAGAGTGGATGTGGGTGCCCCACATGGGGCTGGGAGCCTCTTGACTGTGATGACATAAGGCATCATTGCTGCGGGGGGAGGGGTGCAAACTGAAACTATAGGGCACACAGGGCGCTCAGTGGAAAACTCGCCCCTGTCCCTTACCGAAGGACCCTCTGAGGGGCTTGAACCAACCCAAAGCACCCCCAGAGAGGGAGCCAAGAGACTCTGTCCTCACCCCATCCAGCAGCCCAGATGCAGGTTAGGGATGCTGACCGGAAGAGTTGTCTCCAGGAGACCCCTCCACGGCCCCCAGTCCCTCCTCAGGCTCGGAGGGACTGCCCTCATCCTACCCAAACCCTAGCTCACCCCCCAGAGACCCGCCCCCAAGCCCTCCTGGGCCCCAGCCCCTTGCCCCCGCACCCGCACTCCAAAGGCAGCTTCCCTTTTCCCCATTGGGCGGCAGGCACCCTTGAGAGCTCGCCTAGCCTCGCTTGCCTCTCTTCACTCAGCTCAGAGCCTTCCTCCGCCCATCTCTCCACTGCAGGGACAGGGCTGGAGGGGGGCGGGGACGGAGACGGAAGGACGGGACAGAGGGAGGGGATGGAGGGGGGTGGGAGGAGGAGAGGAGGGGTGGGTGACAGGAAGGCGGGAGTGGGGGAAGGGAGGTAAATGGGATGGGGAATTCCTCCCGCAATTAGCCAGTGCTTGGCACATGGGGTCCTCAGGGACAAGGAGGGACTCAGGCCCCGCAGGGAATGTCCAGCAGTTGTGCTCGAGAAAAGGGGTGGGGGGGAGGGGCGGGTTTGTCTACAAGGACCCTTTCTTTTTTGTCCCCAGGTCTGAGGGGAGTTGCTGGAGTGCTGGCCTGACTCTGCAGCAGTGGACCCCTCCCCAGCCCCACCCGACTCATCTGGGCCCAGGGGGCCCTGTGGGAAGTGAAGCCGTGCCGGTGGGTGTGTCTGGAGACACGTGCTCCCAGGGGCTGCCCACTCAGTCAGTATGTCCTCCGCCCCCAGACCGGCCCAGTGCGCCCATCCGGCTGTCACAGCCCTCCCCCACCCCCTCCTGTGCCCACAGGGCCCTGCCGTTGTCACCAAGGGCTCTTTGTTCATAAATTAACGACCCCGCTTCCTCCCTCCCAGCCGCTGCCTTGGCTTTGATTAACTTTTTCCACTGGTTCCCAGGGCCTCGGTGGTGGCGCCCCCAATGCCAGGCCCCTCTGCTAATATCAGCACTTCCACCCTCTCGCGTTCCGTTCCGTTGCGACAGACACGGGACATCACCAAACCGCCCTCACCCAGCCGTGGGAACTGGTGGCGCCCAGCCCAGTCACCATCAGGGCCCCCGCAGGGTCAGGGCTGGGAGGGGAGGGGGTTGTCTGGGAGTGGCCAGTCTGGACGGTGGCTGCCCTGAGAGCATGCTTGGAGCAGGCAAAAGAGGCTGGAGGGACTCCTGGCCCCAGATGTTCTTCAACAGTGGCCAGAGGACTAACAGGTGGAGGGGGACGCAACAGCCTAGATGCCCCCCTAGATGTCAAGGGCCAATGTCCACAGGCTAGCCCTCTGCCAGGCTGGGGTCTGGGGCCTGGCCCGGGAGCTGTCCTCTGAGCGGGAGCAACCCTCTGGGTCACAGACTGAGAGCCCAAGGTCATGGCGTCTGGGGTCAGGTGGTCAGCCAGGAGCAGCTGCGGTGTGTGAAGCAGAGTCAGGCTATGGGTGTTGGCCTGCTCCTGGCCCCCGCTGCGCCTGACTGACCCCACTGTCCCCAATGCCCCCTGGTGACCACACAGCCCTTCACTGGCCTCTGCTGCCCTTGGTTGACCCTACTACACCCCCCCCCCACTCTCACCACCTGCTCCCTCACCACAGCAATCCAGGACCTGATGTTTGAGAGGGTGACCCAACCCCCAGGGCATTGAGGGCAACTATACTCCCACCCCTATTTCAGGTCCTCAGAGGGGCAGCTCAGGCAGGAGATGGAAGAGAAGAGGCAGCAGCTACCCCTGGGGTGGGGATCTGGTGCCTGGGCATAGAGTGGGGGTCTCAGTCACCTCCTCTATGCCCAGGGCTCACACTATAGGAGGGCAAGCCAGAAAGCTCCGCTTCAAACTCAGAGAAAACCTTTGTGAAAACCACCCAGTGCGGGCCTGCTGTTTTTCAGCATGGCCCCCATCCAGGGCCGTACACACACAGAGGCACACCAACTATTCCCAAGAATGCCTGGTGTTCTTCGATCTGCACCACAGGTCCCTTTTAAATGCTCCTTGAGTTTGGGAACAAGAAGTCTGAAGAGCCATCCACCCACCCCCTGCAGGACTGTGGGGTGGATCACAGCAGGGGTGCTGTCCCGATGGACTGAGATTCTTGGACTCCACTTTCTGCTCTGTGTGAGCAGTTTCAGTTTCCTGGAAGTCTCTCCCAGACAAGGGCCAGCTTACCATGGTGCCCCCACGGTGTAGCAGGTATCTCAACAAACCACAGTGTGATTGCGCTGTGGGGGCTACAACTGGCCCCCAGGGCCCCCCACAGAACCACTGTTTGGACTGGACCTTTATGAAGGTCCCTGAGGAGGCAGCGGCAACCCAGTACCCAGTGGAATCTGTTGGATCCCCTGTTTTGTGGGGAACAGATGCTCACACTGCCGCCCGGTGGCAGTAGGTTCTGACTCCGAGGGGCTCTGTGAGCCACACTGGACCCCCAGAGTGTCAGGGTTGGGGACCTTTCCAGGAGCAGAGAGCCATCTGTCCTTATGCCAATGCAGTTGGTGCTTCCCCGCCCTGCCAGGGTTCTTTCTCAATGTATACATACACGCAAACTGTCCACATGTGTGGAAAATTCCATATTCCACGAACTTTGTGACCCCCCCCCAACACTTTCCCACCTCCGCGCCCTGCTTTTCTGCCCGCCTCCCAAACCCTACCACGTGGGGGCGGAGGAAGAGGGGGCGGAGTCTCGCAGTGCCCTCCCTGCACCCCAACCGGCGGCGGGTTTCCTTTCTGCGAGGGAGCGAGCGTGAGGGCCCAGGTGCTCTTAGCGCCTTAGGACGACTGAGCTGGGGTGGGTGGGCCGCGTGGGAATGCAGGCCCCGCGGGCCCCCTGGCCGCTCGTCTGGGCCGTGCTGCAGCTAGCCTGGCGGCCTGGACGCCTCCAAGGTAAGGTGTCAAGTCTCAGAGGTGGTGGACACAGGTATGGGGATGGAGTCAAGCTCAGGCGGTGGTCCCAGAACCCTGGTCAGACCACCCCTTGGGGGCTGTGGGAAGGGGCTTCCACTCCTGGCTCTCTTGTCCCCTCCTTTGAGGAGACCAAGGCCCCCGTGTAGGCGGCCTCACACAGCCATGGACCCGAGGCTGGTCCTGAGTGGGGCGGATTCTGTGCCTCACAGCCATAGGGCAGGGGGAGGAGACCACAGAGTTCAGACACCCTGGAATTCCTTGGACCACAAGGCCCCTCCCTGCTCCTCCCCACCAAGCCCCTTTCCAGGGACTCCAGGGCTGTTGGCCTCCACGGAGTAGCAATGGGCATTTGGGACCCAGGCGGGGGCTCAGGAGGGTCCCCATCCGATTCCTCGCCAGAGCTCCCCCAAGGGCAGCATCAGGGCTGGACACTGGCTGCCCATTTACTGTTGCGGACACCACCCGCCAGACATGCCCGTCCAGCCCCCGGGATGCTGCTGGGGTGCGGCGGGTTCCCCACCTGCCCTCTCCCACTAGAGCTGCTTGGCTCACCGCCTCCCTCCCCCCTCTCCTCTTCATCAACTCCTGGCTTTTTTCTTCCTGGGCTCATTTATTTTTAATTTGTTCATTGGATTGTTTTCGACTAGCATTTTCAAAAGGGCTGAGCCCCCAGAAAAGTAACTGCCAGGGCGCAGGAGCACCTTGGTGCTGGGGTGCCTGCCTGGGGGGGCACCATATGATGTCCATGCACGCACAGGCCGTGCTCTGGTCGCCCCCACACACTCCTATCACACACCTGGTGCCTGTGTCTGCTGGCCCCAGGGCCCATGGGGACTGGGTTTTCTCTCGCCAAATACTAAAGGTTGGGGGTCAAATCTACCTCCTATCGGAGAAATCAGCCACTGGAAATGCTCTGGAGGCCCAGATCCACTGGAGCCCTGGGGCGCAGGAGTCAGGGCAGCTGGTGGGGTGAGCAGACTGACACTAACATTGTCAACAAGGTTTCCTATGGACCCAGCAAGAATGGGCTCACCTGTGGTGTCCTTTATACACATAAAGGGTCCTGCTGTGTCCATAGTTACCAGCCACAAGGTCAGCAGTTCAAATCTACCAGCCGTGCCGAGGGAGAAAGAGGAGGCTGGCTGCTTTTGTGGAAATGTACAGCTGGGAACCTCAGGGAGTGGTTCTGTCTATCTCCTAGACTCACTGTGAGTCAGACTGATGGGGAGCCGAGAGCCGGGGATCTTCATTGAGACCTCCACTTTGATCGATTCAGACAGGCCCCTGACTCAGTCTAGCTCACAGTGACCCCAGAAGGCAGGCATTGACAGTTTAAATTCATCCATAAGCTGTCACCCGGTCGGTGGCACCGGTCTGAATGTGTGGTTTTGACTTGCAGGGTTTAGATTGTGGGGTTTCTTTCAGCTACAGACACCCTGTGAAGCCTTTTACTCCCGCAACAGCGCTCAGGATGGTAGTTCGAGTCCACCCACAGGCGCCTCTGACACATCTGGGTGCTGAGACCCACTGCCCACTGCTGTGATACATGGGTGTCACTGCCCACTGCTCTCTGCTGTGACATACATGGGTGCTGCTGCCCACTGCCTTGCTGTCTGCTCCTGCACAGCCCCCACAGCAGGCCACAGGGTGGGGGTGGGACGCTCTGAGGATCTCCCTCTCCTCACTTGGCTAGACACTCATGTTCCCCACCCCCTCAAAAATGGGCTCAAAAGAAAATTCAGGAAAAACCGGGGCTTACCCGAGAATGAGAGAGTAGCTGTGTCTGAATATTTGCCCCCTTGGTGGGTTCCATGCCAAGTCCAGAGGGCTCCCTGGAACGGCAGAGGAGAAGCTCTGTCTTGGGGTCTGGGGGATCAGGGGCAGGGCCCTGGACCTCAGGGTCTCCTCAGAACTGGAATGGACACCAGGCTGAGGAGGGAGGTGGGGTTCAAGCTCGCTGGATTCTAGTGCCCTGCCCACCCCCAGGGAGGTGGCGGGGTTCAGCTACATCTGATCCCCAGGCAGACACTGACAGAGCCCAAACCAAAAACCAGGACCCCGGCCTGCCACCACCCCTGGTGACCCTGCAGGGCAGGAGAAAACCAGCCCTGGGGGGATCAGAGACCAACTCGTTATGGGTGAGAAAGCCTTCTCTTTCTCCCGTGGAGCACCTAGTGGCTTTGAAAGGTCCACAGTCCAATGGATGACCACTATGCCCCCAGGGGCCCCAGGAACCCAGTTCCTGGGCCAGGGCACAATGACTTGGGGCAAGGAGGCTCTGTTTCTGCTGGGAAAAGATCTGCCCCACTTGGTGGGTGGTAGGGTGGGTTTCATGAGCACTCTGGGCCTCTGTGGTACCTGGCCCCCCATGGCCACTGTCAACTCTGACTCCCAGTGAGTGCCTGTGGACAGGCTGCGAAGCTGTGTGCACTGTAGACCCAACTGCCCACTGCAGAGCAGCTGGTGGCCTCAAACCGTCAACCCTTCAGTTAACACCAAGTGCTGACCACTGCACTACCGTCTGCTCCCATTGGGGCAGTCACCCATGTAGTAATCTTTGAGCACAGCCTATCCTGCCAGTGGGGTCCCCAGTATGGCCCCCACAGTGTGACCAGGACCCTAAGGAGTCCTGGCCACTTCAGCTGCCACCAAGCTGTGACTGTCCTAGAAGCTCCATTGCTTCCTCATCCACTGTCCCCTCCCTCGATTTACCTGTCATTAGGGCTCAGACAGCTAACCACCACCCCTCCCAGGCTAGGCCCCCACAGAACCCAACACCAAGGCCTGCCAGCACCCCCAGGGTCCCAGCCTGCAAGGGGGCCTCCTGGCCCTGGCTCACAGACACTGACTGCCCTCAAGCCCAGCTGGGTCTCGAATGAGACATGTCACTACAGCTGGGCCCTCCACCATGGGCAACCAGAAAGACTGCTGGGAGGGAAGGGGCCACAGCTGGCTAGGGACAAGTCCCAGCCCTTCCATCCATCTCCGTTGGGCAGAGAAGGGACAGCCCTGCAGTTATCCATGAGTTGGCCTGTGACAAGGCAGGGTGATAAAACTGCATGGGCCCAGCCACCTCTCAGCCCTTTAAAATCCATGGTAGAAGGGAGTTTGGGGGATGGGGCCTAGAGTGGCTGCCCCCATCCGGTCCCCCTCAGATCGGTTCCTGGCCACACTGGGCAGGATGCAGTGCAGGCACATGGAGTGAGGTCACAGCGACCGACCAGGCCAGTCTGTCCCTGCGTATAGAGGGACCGTAGCCCTGGCAACCAGACTGTATCTGTGAGGCCTGATGAGTACAAGAGTCCCTCCAGGGTCTGCTGAGTCACGGCACGGGTGGGGGGAGTAGGGAAAAGCAGACACTCCATAGGGTGACCCTAGGATTGGGGCTGAGCCAGAGGCAGCCAGTACGAAAGGCCCTTGGCCCAGGCCCGGGCCTGTCACCGGGTCTGTCTGGGACTGGCATGGGCCGTGGGGTTCTGGGGAAGCCAGGGCTCCCAGCTCTGCTACATGAGCTTCGAGTCCTGACTAAGGGTGTGGGCTCTTCATGGGCCTCTCAGGAGGGGGCTCCCTCCACCAGCGCTGGCCAGTCACAAGTATGTGCTCAGGTGAAGGGTGTGTGTGCATGTGAGTGTGTTTGCACACATGAGGGGGTATGAGTGTGAGTGTGCGCACATGAAGGAGTGTGTTCATGTGTGAGGGTGTGCTTGTGTGGCTGGCACTGGGGAGTGTGTGTGCACATGTGTGTGCGTCAGCACTGAGGGTCAGTGGGACAGGAGGAAGCCAAGAGCCTGTGATCACAGGATGAATGGTGGCCAGGGCCCTTGCAGGGGCAGGTCCTGGCAGGCCTTCATTTGGGGGCCGGCCAGCTATGACTGAGGACCAACAAACCAGTGGTCTGCCCTGTGTTCTCATGGTACAAGCTGTGTTCCCAGAGCCTGGCCCTGGGTGTGGGATCGGCAGCACTGTGGGCCTGTCAGCTCAGTGGGTCCTGCCGTGGGCCTAAGCAAGTCTTACTGGGTGACCCGGTGGGTCTGAGTGGGTCCCGGCTCTGACCTAGTCAATAGGAGGATAAAGACCCTGACAGGCAGAGAGGCCACACTGATTCAGGGCTGGGGGCAGAAGGGGAAGTAAGTGCTCCCCAGCCAACCTCAGAGCCCTCTACCCCGCGGTGTTGGGCTGTGGATCCAGGCCAGAGGCCCAGGAGAGGGTGCAATTCCAGAGTCACATGGGGCCTGAGAGCACCCTCAAGAGAGAAACGGAAGGTCCAGAGCAGAGCTAGAATGGTGGGTAGAAGCGACCGTCCTTCCCCCTGGGCATCAGGTCTCAGCAAGTCTGAGAGCTGCAGGGTAAACACCCGGTCCCAGGGGCATGCAAGGAGAAGCCATCGGTGCCTGATGGAAGTGCTGTGTGGGCAGGTAGCAGAGGTGGGGTCCTCACAGGCTGCCTGGGCCCCTCCTCACAGCTGGCCCCCTCTCTCCACAGTCTGCCCCGGGAGGCCACTGGGGAGCCCCCTCACCCTGCAGCCGCCGCAGGTCAGCGTGCCCGAGGGGGCAGAAGTCAGCTTCTTCTGCAGCTTCCCCAACACCAGCACCCCCACCATGCTCAACTGGTACCGTGGCAGCCCCAACAACCAGTCGGTCAAGCTGGCTGCCTTCCCCAAGGACAATGGCAAGTCCTCCTTGGACCCCCGCTTCAACATCACCCAGGAGGGCGGCAAGCCCACCTTCCGCCTGCGCATCAGCGCCGTCTACCGCAACGACAGCGGCAACTACTACTGCGGGGCCATCCACCTTCCGCCCCAGGCCCAGATCTCTGAGAGCCCCTGCGCCCAGCTCACCGTGACGGGTGAGGGCTGGGGACACGGGGCGAGAGGATAGCGGGGTGGGGACACAGGGTGCCCGGGACAAGGCTCTGTGCAGCCCCCGTCAGACTGACGGCTCTTTGGAGTCGGCAGAGAGCAAGGAGGTGGAGCCTCTCTCCCATCAGGTCTTTGCAGCTTCTTGTCTGAGGTCCCCCTCCCTGTGTCTCCCTGCAGATCGCCTCTCTGAGCCACCCACCGCACACCCCAGCCCGTTGCCAGGGGGCGCAGGTCACCTGCAGGTCCTGGTCATCAGCGTCACCAGTGTCCTGGTGGGCATCCTGCTGCTGCTGCTGCTGGCCTGGGTCCTGATCACCGTCTTCCCTAGGGACACGCAAGGTAGCCACCACAGCTGCTAGTGGGCCGTCCTCTCCTGGTCATCCCTGTCCTGCCACCTCCCCCACCCACCCCACACCACCGCCACCCCCCACCATCACCATATCTCTACCTCTTCCCCATCTTCCCTCCTCCCACCCATTATCTTTCCCCTCCCCCGCCATTTCTCCTTCCTCCTTCCACCACCTACCCCACCTACCCCCATGCCTCTGCACCTCCCACTATCTCCCCCTCCTACCTGCATATCTCTGTCCCCTTCCTCATCATCCCTCATCCCTCCACCCCGTCCCTTTGCTCGCCCTCCTCCCTCATCCCCCATACCCTACTTCTCTTACTAGGTCCCCGTGCCCACCTCCATCCATCCCTCCATCACCACCCCGCCACCCGAGCCCAACAGTGCGGCCAGCACATGGTCCCTGTTGTCCACGGGGCTCACTCCTGAGGGACAGGGGAGGCCCTTCTCAAGGCCACACGCATGCCCACATGACAACAGGTTCATCTGGGGACATGCCCCCCCAGGCAGCGCCCCTCCCCAGACAGCGCCCCCCCCAGGCAGCATTTCTCCATAGGAAGCATCCCTCCATTGGAAGCGTCCCTCCCCAGACCGCGTCCTCCCCCCAACCTGTAGGCAGCGCCCAGTTGGGGTTCTGTGAGCAGCCGTGTGAGGCTTGTGGTCAGAGTTGAGGAGCCACAGCACTGAGAGAATTAGGTGATCTGTGACACCCCCGCCCCCATACCCTGACCGCCTTTGATGACCTCAGGGACTTCTCCCCTCCCCACGCTGACAGTCTTTCTCCTTCACACTACACACCCCTGACCACCTGGAGACCCGGAGGCTTCACTGTGCAGGAACCAGGCCCAGTGCACAGGCAAGGTCTTGGTCACTGCCCCATGGGAGTCAGTGTCACTGCTCAAGGGGTTGGGGACACTGCAGCAGCACACTGACACCCAGGTCCCTCTGCAGAGCCCGGCGGAGCACGCAGTGATGACACACCTCTGGTGAGTCCGAGCAGAACGCACTTGAGTGCGTGCCGCCTTCAAGCACATGTGCCCGTGTGTGTGTCCACGTGTGTGCTGTGCATATCTGTGTGTCCACGTGTGTGCCTCGCCATGGCCATCTGCTGGGCCGAGAGGGTCCTGAGGCATCACCTACCTGTGGGACAAGCCCCAGTATGGGGCCCCAGGCCACCAGCAACATACCATGTGTGGGAGGTGGGACAGGCCCAGGGTGGGAGCTGGACCACTCTGGCCTGGGACCCTGGGGCCCCAAGGCCCCCGTATGGTGGTGCCCAGAGATGGTGCTTCCCCCGGCTTTCCTTGCACATGCACCAGTATGTGTGTACTGGATGAAAATGTGCATGTGTCAACGTGTGTGCACACATTGAGGATGTGTGCCTGTGTGTGAATATATGCACACATTGTGAGTGTGTGCCTATGTGTGAGTATATACACACATTGTGGGTGTGCTTATGTGTCAGGATGTGTGCACACATTGTGGGGTGTTGCATGCATGCTGTGCGTGTTGAATGTGTGTGCATGTGTGTGCACATGTGCAAGCACAGTTGTGTGGGTCTGTATTGCATGTGTCTGCATGTGTGAGCATGCATATGCATACATAAAAATGTGAGGGCATATGTGCATGTACACATGTGAGTATGCATCCTGTGTGCCCCCGGGTGTGCTTGTGTGGGTGTAGTGTGCGTGCAGGCGTGTGGCTGTGCTGTGTTACTGTGTGAGCACCTGTGTGTACGCGTGGTGTCCAGGAACAGCTGTAGTGGCCGCCCTGTGCGCTCTAGTGGGGGACAGCTCAACTGCAGATACAGGCTTTGCTCTCCGGGGTCCTGGGAGGGATGGGTGTCTGTGTCACAACCAGCTGAGCCCCCTTTCTCCTGGAAGAAGGAGGACCCCTTGGCCTTGCCCGTGCCCACCGTGGACTACGGCGAGCTGGACTTTGAGCGGCGGGAGAAGACGCCAGAGCCCCCTGCCTCCTACTTCCCTGAGCAGACCGAGTATGCAGTCATTGTCTTCCCAGAAGGCATGCCCCCTGGGGGGCACAGGGGCTCCACTGAAGGCGTGTGGGGACCCCTATCTCTGAGGCCCGAGGATGCTCACAGTTCTTGGCCCCTCTGACCATGTGAGGGAGCACTTCTTCCCACAGAAGATGTGCAGGGCAGGACAGTGGGGTCACTTGAGGGTGAACCCCAACCCCACATGGCTGACAGCATCCTGGACTTGGTTCTTCCAGCCAACATGAGCAAAGCTGTGCTTTGAGTCCCCGACAGGGAGGAAGCCAGGGCTTGTGCAGGGCCAGCCAGCTGCTGCAAGTCCGGTGTGGGCAGAGCCTACTGGGGGCCGCTGAGGACACGCCCTGGGAACAAGCTGCCCATTCTCCCAGGGTGGTCACTGCCCTGCCAAGAACCCTGAGGAACGGGACCCATGGAGCCTTGTCCAGCTCACACACAGACATCTGCTATCCAGGCCTGTGGCCGGCGAGGGCAGCCCTCCCCATTAGGTCTATGATATTCTATATTATAATTAAATAACAATGACGCTCTGTCCCTTAGGGTGTTGTGGGGATGGGTGGGAGGGGAGACCCACCTCTGGGTCAGCTGGGGGATGGGGTGGAACTCCTGCTCTCCCTGTCCCCTCCTGTTCCACATGGCACTGCCCCAGACTGAACGCGTGTCTCTGTCTGCCCCACTCAAGTCCACCCAAGACTGGGGCCAGGGGGCGGGGGACAGGACTCACCCATCTGGGGATAGGCGGGTTCTGCTGCTGGAGGGGCCTGGGTCTTGGTCCTCACAGCCCAGCAGACCGGTCCTGCCCACATGAGGACGGGCCCCCATCAGTCTGGCATCTGAAAGGAGAGGCAGGACAGTGTGAGTGAGTGGCTCTGGAGCAGAAGACGCAGGGTGGGAGGCCCTGTGGAGTGCACGGGGACCTCAGAGGCAGGAACCTGGTCCAGGACACAGCACTTTCTGAGCATCCGGTGGTGGGGGGTCCGAGGTCGGGGGGGGGGGTGATGGGGGGGAGAGAGCCAGGGATAGACAGAAGCTTAGAAGCTTCTTTCTGCAGCAGCACCAGGGAGGAGAAAGGGTTCGGCCTCCCGGAGGACAGAGCCCCCTGGAGGGGCACTTCTGCCCCAGGCCAGACAGAGACAGTGGAAACTGCACCACTGGGCTCACTTGCTGACTCAGCCTGCGAAGCTGTCACTTCCTCCAGCCCTCACCTACGAAGGTACAGGGATCCCAGTGAAAAACCCGTTTCCAGATTCATGGCAACAGCCTAGGGACAGAGACACGCCGTTAGGACCGAGTGAAGGGGACCAGTCTTACCCGGGAACAAGGCTTCTCGGACAGCAGCGTGGACCCAGGTCCAGCGCTGGACCTAGTAGCCTGAATCCACCTCTTAAGCCAGAGAAAAACCCAAGGGTGAGCCTGCTGCAGTGAGCTGGCTTGACTCACGGCAGCCCCACGGGGACTTCCGAGACGGTCCGTCTCTACAGAGCAGACAGCTCCATGGGCAGAGAGCCTGGTGGGTTCCGCCCTGCCGATGAACAACCCTGCGGCCACCCACAGCAGCTGCCAGCACAACTGCCACCGGCATCCAGATGTGAAGGGCCAGGCCAGCCAGCATGGGAGAAGGGCAGCATGGGAAGAGAAACTCTGCCCCCCACCAGCTTGGCTCTCCTCAGTCACTGGGGCAGAAGAGACCCGATGGACAGCCTGGACCACACGAAGTGGACAGAGGGCCTGAGCACCTGGGACGAGGCAGGAGCCGCTGGGACCCCGTGCAGTGTGTCTCTCAGAAGGCCAGCACCACTTCGCCACTGCACACCCCCTCCCCTGAGTCCGCCGACTCCAGCAACCTATGGGACAGGACAACGTAGACCTGCCCCTCGAGACCTCTCGTCCTGGGCAGACAGCCACATCTCGTGCTGATGGGTTTGAGCCTCAAGTCTGACAGGTCAGCCGGAAGCAACCCCAGGGCTCCCAGGCATCTATGAAGAGCTTCTCACAGATGAAGGGGATCCGACATCTCACAAAGAGGCTGTGAGCAGGACCTGCAGCCAGGGCTCCCCAAGCGGCAGCTCTGCATGGGGCACCACTGGCCAGGGGACACCTGTGTGTCCTGGAATCAGAATGCTCTCTGTGACTCATTTCAAGAGGGCAGACAAGCAACACAGGCTACTCAGTGGCAGCGAGAGCAGTGGAAGGATTTGAGCAGCAAGGGGCCTGGCCCAAGGTGCCAGACCTGGCGGGAAGTCAGGAGGGCCAGTCTGCTTGTGAAAAGCGACAGTGGAAGGTATGAAGGTGCCGCCCCAGCCCCCGCCCCCCACCCACCAGCAGTAGGACCCTAGCTGTGTTCGGGGGAGGGAGCTGTCAGGGGCCGAGATAAGGAAAGCATGTCTGCCAGTGGGAGGCCAGGGAGCAAGGCTTCTCCGAATGTTGTTCCTGGGTAGGGAATGTTTTACATGATAAAAAGCCCTTAAATCCCATGACCTTGACCCTGTTCCTGCCGACTGCATCGCTGCACTGCTGACTCTTCAGATCGAAACCACACCACCACCAGGTCTCCGAGACTCGAGGCTCGTTATAGCCAGAGTGTCACGGGCAGTGGCAGGTGGTGGCCTTGTGCCTTTGCCCAAACCCAGAGGGCTGTGCAGCCCCGGGAGAGACTTGGTTAGTAGCCGTGGATAGACGGCAGTGGACTTGGTAACAATGTTTCACCCACATGCCAGGCGTTTACCACGGAGGAAGTGGAATGGGCTGTGAAGCTTTCCTGCTCTGAAAAACAGGAGTGCTGACTTGAAGACGAACCCCAGGCTCAAGAAATCCTGAAAGAGAAATTAGAAAGTTCCCCAGTGTCGGTGGTGTGGCGACACCTGCGCTGACTTCAAAGCTGCTCTGAGGGTGCATACTGATTCTGAAAAGGGAGAAGTAAGGGCCTGGCGGGGCAGGCGGTGGGGGGGAGGAAGCGGGCGGAGACTCAGTCTGGAGGCCAGAATCAGCACTTTGCATCTGCCTTCCCATAAAGCTGCCTCCACCCCAAACCCAGCTCACAATTTCCATCCTGCCCCATGTCCCCTGTCACCAACACAGCGGCCCCTCCCCCGCCTGCCACCCACACTCCCTGATGACTTGATAGTGGCCTGGGTTGGGGGTGGGGCTACCCCACCCCTCCCTATGAGGCAGGTGAACACCCCCAACCACAGAGCCCAGAGTGGGCAGGGATCCCAGGCTTCTGTGTGGGTCCCTCAGGACAACCCAGCAGGGGGACATTGCTCACCCTAAAGCCTTGGAATGTCCTTTCTAGCCACTGTGCCCAACCCAGCCAGCCTAGTCCAGCTCAGCTTCCAGATCAAAGAAAGATACTCCAGACACTGCCAGGTTCCACTGGGCATCACAGTACCACAGAGGGGGAGAACCAGTCTGAGCTGGACATTACCAAGGGGTGGGGCTCAGCACCTATGGCTTCCTTCCTCACCCAGCCAGGTGAAGGGCCACACCCTGCAGGGGCTCCAGGAGGCCACCTTGGGCAGATGGGCAACGGGGCTGGGGAACACATAGTGGACTAGCCAAGTCCAAGGGCTGGCCTGGAAGGTACTGTTGCCCATGGCTGGACACTGGCCTGATGGACAATGGGCAGGGAAGATGGGGGTGGCTGACCGGCAAACTAGTCTCTCCTGCTGGTCATCCCAGGGAAGGTGGATGGGTAGGTGGGCTGCCCATGGTCACTGAGCCTCAGGACCACCTCCTCCCTGGTAAGGGCTGAGGGTCCTCTCCTGGAGCTCACCACACTGGCCCTGGGCTCCTAGGCCCCTTCCCACCTGGGAGGTCAATGGCCTGTGGGAGGTGTCCCCCAGCTCCGGCAGGACAATCTCCAATCTCCAAGACGCTGGTGGGGCGGCGGGGAGGGTGTGGTGCAGGGAGAGGGCCACTCAATCCAGGTTTGCTGAAGGCTCAGCCTCTTAGCTGGCCTCCCCCTGCTGTCTTCCTCCCAGTCTAGTCTGTGGGACCTCAGGGTTCCCCAGTGCTGGGTCCTGCGCCAAGGCCCCCCAGCCCTGCCAGGCCTCACCCCCAGAAGTCCCCGAGGGTGTCCAACACCTGAGCTCCCAGGCCAGAATGCTTGTCTCAGGGATGCTGTGTCCTTCACCAGCCACCCAGATAGTCTCTGCCACCACTCCCCCACTCCAAAGACCTCTCCCAGCACCCTTCTCTCCCTGACCCCCAGCCCTGCTGACCTCTACCCGCCACCCCAATCCTCTAGTTCCAGGATCCCCCCACATACACCCCATACCCTGCCAGCCTCCCTTTTCTGCCCCCTCCATCCTGAATTGTCACTGAAGTGAGAGTGGGTTTTCAAAGGCCGGAGCCTTCTGTGGGCATATCCTGGCCCTGGGAGGGTCATTGGAGTGGCACTGAGCAATGGGCAGCCCACACTCCAGGCCATTGGCCTAGGAGCGGAGCCCTAGGTCCTGTGGATGGAGATGGTGGAGAGCCTATACACTCACCATCCAGCTCATAACCGGAAGGGGAGGGGCTGGCCAGGTCAGGGCCCATTGCTTTGAAGGGGGCTGATCCAGGCCTCTGGAAAAGCTTCAGGGTAGAGGACAGCAAGGTAACCCCTTGGGACTAGAGCATGAGCTAGTGACATGCTGGGCATAAGGCTGCGGGCACGTACAGGCCTGGGCCTGCGGTCACGGTGGGTGGTGGAGTCTGGACAGGCCAGACTCTGCTCTGAGTCTGTTACAGGATGCTGAGGTTTCAGGGAGCTGAGAGTGGTGAGCATCTTGGGTAACCTCAGTGCGGTGGTCTGCACCGTCACACCACCCCACTCAGGCTGGGTGTGAGTTCTGCTCCCTGCATCGGCGCCAATCAGTGGGCAGGGTGGCTGGCAGTAGGGTGGGGTGGGGCCTGAGGCACTGGGCTCAAGCAGTCTGGGGCAGTTCTGGGCTTACAGGGACCTAGGCAGAGGGAAGTCTGAGTCGTCTGAGTAAAGACGCTCACCCCTTGCCAGAAGTCACCACCTCCTGTCTGCCCAGGTGGAGCCTGGGAGCAAGGTGTGGTCTGGGTAGACTCCCAGGCCCACCCTCCACACAAGGCCCAACACCAGGTTGGCTCTTCCCTGCCCACAGTGGCCAGTGGGGGCCTCTGGTCTGGAAGGAGGCCTGCCTATTGGCTCCTTTCAGGTCACAGTCAGTACTTCCCTCCCGGAGGGGACCCAACACTGGACTTGGACTCAAGGGAGGCCCTGGGTAGTGGCCACCCTGTCCTACTGTGAGTCCCTCCTGTGAGGCCAAGGGCAGACACTGCCCTATATCAGGGGTGGAATCTGCCCACCCCTCAGCTGTCCCCCTCTAGCTTACTAACACCTGCCAAGCTTCATCAGCGGACAGCCACCAGGTGGGCTCAGAACCCCCACAGCTGTGTGATGGCCTTCCCTCTCTCGGCTCAGAGGCCCCTGTGTGGCTGAGGGAGGTAGCAACCCGCGGGCGTCTCTGCAGGACAGGATGTGGCTAAGTTGGGGACTCTGTGTAGGCCTGGAGCTCCTCTGACTGGAGCCTGAACAGGGCCTCTAGCTGGCCCCGCAGTGGTTCAGCTGCTCGGTTTCATCCTGATTCCATCTGAAGAAGTCACATGTTTCTGGAGTTGCCCATTTTACTTACTTTTTAAGTGCTTTTGATACAAAGTTGTGGTGAACAATTTGTAGTCTAATAAAATGAAATGGTTCATATGTATATGAAATATTTGATAAATATCCTAAGTATGTTGATGTTAAAATTGTATATAAGAAAATAATAATAATTTATAATTTATCAAGGGGCCATGAGGGTGGGAGGTGGGGAGGGAAAAAAAGAGGAGCTGATACCAAGGACTTAAGTAGAAAGAAAATGTTTTGAAAATGACTATGGCAACATGTATGCAAGTGTGCTTGATATAATTGATATATGGCATGTTATAAGAGCCCCCAATAAAATGATTTATAAAAATGTGTATGTAAGATTAAAATGTTGTTCACATAAACATTTATATGTACTGTTGAGATGTTTAGTGGATGAATGACAGAAAATGTTTTTACCTCGTTTGGAATGCAATTGCTCATAAAGCCCCCTTGAGCCTTCAGGAGAACATCTCCAAGACCATGTTTACCAAGCCTGGGGGGCAGAGGGCATCTCTAGTTTGGGAAGCCATTGGAGGGGGGGGGAATGCAGTGGGTGGTAAGTCCCAGATCCCGCCCTATGTGTGGGCACGATGTTTGCCCCTGGGGCTCAGCCTGGTGCGGGTGAGGGAGCCAGGTGGCTGGGCTGAACCCTGAACACGTCCTCACTCTGAGTCCCCAGAGAGTGGAGCAGACTTGGGACGGGGGGTCGCACTGGCTGCAGCAGGGGAGGTGGCACGAGCCAAGGGAACCTGAGCCTCTAGCTCAGCAAGAAACACGAGTGTGCCCTTCACAGCCCCTGGATAGGGTGGGTGTGGGAAGCCCTGTCTGACCAAGGCTGCTTCCTTCCACCGCCTTCACACGCATCTGAGCCACTGGGCGGCTGTGTGATGCTGTCACGGGGTGACGTCACAGCTGGGTGATGGTGCAGTGTAGCAGCCGTGTGATGATGTCACGTGACAGAGAAGTGACGGTCTCATGACGTGGTGAGGCAGTGAAAAAGGGGGTATGCCATGCCCTCAATCTTATTGCAGCCCTGATTCCAGTATCAGGATCAGGCAGTCTTTTCTGGAGCCTTGGCCAGCCAGGGCTTCCCACACCCACCTACAAGGGGACTTTGAAGGACAAGCACTTCTTTCTCTCCTCCTTTCTAAGGAGAGAAAGGAGCAGAAGTCCCAGGGCCGCTGCCACTGGGAGGGAGACAGGGCTAGGGCGTCTCCTTGGACCTAGGGTCCCAGAATTGGGAACCACCTGGGAACCAGACTCAGGGTAGACTGTTGCCGAGACAGCAGGCCACAGCTGTTGGCGGGGACAGAGACCTTGGACGAGAAACAAAGTCCCCCCAGAGCTGCTGGCTTCAGAAGCCCAGGAGAGAGCAAGGTTCTGTGTGTTGACGCCGCCGCCCTGTGGAGAACCAGGGCGCTGCAGACCGAAACTCTTAAACTGGATTCTGCCCCTGCCCCCCTGAATAATGCCAACCCCTTAGCTCCCCCCACCGCGCTCCACGTACTCTCCCCCAACTTAGCTCCCCCCCACACAATCCACATACCCTCCCCCAATTTAGGCAATAGTCTTAGGCCATTTAGTCATAATCACAGTGCCCTGTGACTTTACTACAGATGCTGCTCCTTCAGGTTGTCTGTCTGCGCTTAGCTTCCCTCACAGTCCGAGTCTTGTTTCTCCTCATTCCTACCCCCACCCCACCCCAGTATCTGTGTTCCTTCTCCTGAGAGAAGGTCATTTCCTGCTCCCTTTATCGGAGGTGGCGGGCGGGATCCATGGTGCCACCTGCCCCTGTGACCCCTCCCAAACCAGCCCACACAGGACCCTTAGTGATGCGGGTTATTTATCCACTTTAATCAGAGAACACGAGGTGAACACACAGCTGCAAACAGCTCACCGGCACTGTTTCTTAGACCACATGGGTACTAGCCATTGAGTGGTTTGCAGTCTCTACACCAGTCACAGCAGTACTCTGCAGGGCTCCTCCTCCTCTGACTCCTGCCCCCTTCCCAGAGAGGCTGCTGCTCCTGATCCTGGCTCTCCAGTGTTGCTCGAACCCAGTGCCTCCAGTAGGAGCCTTTAGCAACAGAAAGGTAGGCCTCACAGGGGCAACTGGCTGGATCCAGGTGGGCAGCTCTGTTGGCAGGAGGTCCTCTTGGCTTCTGGGGACCTTCACGTGGCTTGGCATCTCCTGTCCTTGCCACCACCCCACCTCCCACCCCACCCCTGCTTCTTCCACCTACTGGTAAAAACCTCTTTTGCATCTCAAAGGAGACTTGACTTAAGACATGCCTACACTAACCCTGTCTTACTAAGGTAGCAAAGGCAGCCTTTTGAGAGGAGATTAACTGTAGGTTAGAGATCAGGATTCACAGCACACATGTGATGGACACAATCCAATTCATAACAATGTTATTGTTGTTAGGTGCCATAGAGTTAGTTTTCCAACCCTTAGAGACCTGCGTGAGTCTGGGTGGACTAGAGAAACAAATTCATGGACACTCGTGTGTAAGTGAGAACTTTATATCAAAGAGCAAGTGTACACTAAGAAAGTATCCCAGCCCAGTCCAGATCAAGTCCATATGTTCAATATTACCCCATAAGTCAATACTAGTCCATAAATTCCTCCTTAGACTCACACAGCCATGCAATGACACCAAATGCAGGAAGATCACAGACCAGAGGGTGGAAAGTCTTGTGGATCCAGTGGTGGTGGAAGGAAGAATCTCAGCGCTGGCTCGGATCTCCATGTGGCTCCTCCCGCTCCAGGGCTCTGGCTCTATTGACATCGCTCCATGTGGCTTGTCAACAAGAATGTCTCACAGGGAGCGTGTGTGTCCCAGGCCAGGGAGGAAGACAGGAGTTTCCAGAATCCTCAGGAGAAGGCCATGCCACACAGATACCTCATTGGCTATAACCTGATTGACAGGCTAGACTTCACCCCTTTTCAAGTTGACAGGTGACGATGTCACTGCCACAAGGCCAAATATGGAGGAGGGAACAACCACACAGCATGACTTCCTCCAGAACTTCTGACTCCCTACATCATGGTTGTCCTAGGTCTTCAAGGACACCTGCTGGCAATCCTTGTTTAACCTGCCTCTGTGTGGGCAGTCCTCCCCAGTCATTCTGAACCGACTGCTCAGAGCCTGAAGACTGATGAGGATAATAGCCCCCTGCACATTGTGTGTGCTGGACACTGAGGTCCTTGCACCAGAACCCATTTTACCCTCAGTGACAGATTCCACCTGGTAAGGACACCCTGCTGTGTGACAGTGTGGTGGCAGAGAGGGCCCACGGCTGCAGGGTGCAGAATGGTGTTTCCTGGGGGAGAGAGGGAGGCCATTCCTTAGGAGGAAGCACGGCGAAGAGGGCTATGCCCCTGCTGCTTGCCAGGCAGCTCACCTCCTTTGAGTGAGCACATACACCTGGGACCGGTGAGCAGAGGGCAAAGTGCACTGTCTGTGAGAGATGCCCTCGGGGCAGTGAATACCCATCTGACGGAAACAGTAAGAAGAGCTCTTAGCACACAGGGCTGGCACAGGTGAGGAAGCAAGCTCGCCCGTGGTCCTGCCAGAATGGACCGGCTCCCGTGTCTGAAATCAGTCTGTCATAACCCATGAAAACAAAGCGAGAGACCAACTCGGCCGACAGACACCGGTTGGCACAGTCTCCAGCCTGAGTCCATAGGGGGAGGGGCTGGTGATCCACTTCCAGAAATGAACCCGAAGACCCCGTGGGTCCTGGGAGAACGTTGTCCAGTGTCCTGTTGGAAGCTGAGTCAACATGGACTCCCTGTCTCCACACAACACCTTGGTCCTTCTTTCTGATGTCGAGACCAGGCCCACGGCCTCACCAGAGCAGGCGGGATGTGGACACGCGGTGTGGGCTAGGAACAGACCTCTCCCCTCGGCCAGCCAGCTCCACAGGGGTGGCCACCAACCCCCTGCCAGGACCCAGCAGGGATCTCAGAGCTGGAATTTAAGGGGCCTCTGGGAACCCGGACTGCGGTGGGGCTGGCAGAGAGGAGTAGCCTTGGACACGGAGGGCCAGATGCGGAGTCGCCTGCTTCCTCTTGTCCCACCCACTTCTCATCCAGCCTACCCCCCCGTCCCCGCCCCCGCCCCAGGACGTGTAGTCTGGACCAGCGCCCAGGTTGAGGTGGGGGACAAAGGGGCCCAAGGAGGCCGTTGGATCTAAGAATAGTGGAGACATGAGTTCCAAGGGCACTTCTGCGGCAGGAAACAGCTGCTGGCGCCCCCACCCCACCCCCGCAGTCCAGCCCCAGGAGCCGCCCCTTCCTGTGGACCACCCCCCACCCCACCGCACCCATCCCCGAACCCCTTCAGGAGGGCAGGCAGTGTGCTCGCCTCTTGCCCGGGGGCACGTTGTCCAGCACGTCGCGCAGGGAGAAGCAGCTGAAGGAGACCTCCTCATAGGACAGCCGCAGCCCGCTCTCAAAGAGGCAGCCGAAGGCCAGGCCCCCCGCACGCGGACTCGAGAGCACGGCCAGGTCCGAGTAGCCGCTGGGACCCTGGAAGACCACCCAGGGCTCCGTCCAGCTGTGTGGGTCCGGAGGAGCCCTGCTCAGGCGCACGCCCATGTGGAGGCGGGCCCGGCGCCCAGTCGGATGGGAGTAGAGCAGCCACGTGGGGCTCGGAGCCCACCCGTCCCCTGCCAGCCCACCCCTACCACACTCTCCAACCCCTTCCTCCAGGGACCCTTGGCCACCAGGGACGTGCCCTTGGCAGGGCCTGCTGGGGGGCGGCGCTGGGAAGCCCACCACACTACCCTGGCAGCCGCGGGCAGTCTCTGCCAATGGGGCCACCAGCTGGCCAGGCAGGAAGGAGGTGCCCTCGTCTGCGCTGAGTGCCTGCACGCGGCTGCCCAGCGGGCTCCGGGCATTGCAGTAGAGCAGCGAGCCCTCAGGGCCGCCCTCCAGGGCCACCAGCTGGCACTCGCCTGAGCGCAGGTTGGGCACGAGGCCCCCGTGGCGCCAGCTGCTGCCCAGGTCATCGCTGTAGAAGACGAAGGCGTGAGGAGAGGTGCGGCAGATGCGACCAAAGCATTCGCGGCGGTCCACGCGGTAGGTATAGGCGGGCACCAGCAAACGCCCCGAGCGCAGCTGCACACCGTGACCTGGGCCCACGGCGAACGTGGCCCAGTCTGCAGGAGGGAGGTCAGCAAGGCCCAGGCTGTGACCACATGCTGGTGCCACTCCCCACCCCCCAGCAACCCACAGTGGCTGCCGTTAGCGAGGCCACTGCCAGGAGGCCCACCCAGCAGGAGCCAGCCAGGCACCACAGATGGCAGCGAGGAAAGAACAGTTAGAGCAGGGGACCTGCAGTCTGGGTCTGGGGGCAACCACCCCTGGCTGAGTGCCCTATGGGTGGTCTTTGGTATTCTGACCACTCCCCTGGGTGTAGGGTACCAGTGCCCCAGTGCCAGGGTTAGGGAGGGGGTCATGCCAGGGGAGTGAGGGAACTCCCTTGATTTGGGGTCAGCCAGCTCCTGGCAGGGGTGGTGGGGCATGGTGAGAGGGAATGAGAAAAGCAGTTAACTGGAGTCAAGGGAACCCTCGGTGCCCACTCTTTCCTGGACACAGACATGAGCCAGAAATGGAAGAGGCCAGTGGAGTCCACTGGGAATGAATCCGGGTCTGAGAGCCTGGGAAATTAGGACAGCGGCTGGTAGCTGAGGACGGGCAGGCTCACCTTTCCTAAAAGGAGGGAGCCACGAAGCTCTTACTGACTGCAGGGAAGGCAGGACCAGAATTCCAGACCCCCAGCCCTGCCCCACCCACGCCTGCTCTCCCTGTCCCTGAGTGCCCTGCCTACCCTGTTCGGCGCTGCCCACAGCCTCCGCGGTGAGGTCCCGGGCGCTGCCCCAGGTCAGGCCTGAGTCTTGGCTGGTCACACAGCAGAGGCGGGCGGCATTGCGGCCAGTAGCAATCTGCACCGCCTCAGGCGTTTGGCCACGGACGGCGATGAAGAAGAGGAAGACGGTCCCCGTATGTGCCTCGTGCACCGGGCAGGGGTTCATGGAGCGGTGCCCCTCCAGAGCTGCAGTCTCCAGCACATGCAGGCCACCCCACTGCAGTAGGCACCATGCTGCATTGACACCCCAGCCTGACCAGCCCCCATCTGAGGCGGGGGACCCTCGTGCTCAGAGCCCCCAGCCCCCACCCCGCCCCTACCCTGCTCAGAGCCCCAGACTCTCACCTGCACAGAGCCCCTGGTTAGTGTGCCCCTCCGGAGCACCAGGCGGTGGGCGTGAGAGTCGTCAGGGCTGATCCGCTGCTCAGCAAAGGCCAGCAGGGTGGGCCCAGGAGGCACAGGGAGCAGTGCGGGCACTCGGTATGTCAGTCCAGTTCGTTCCCGCTCAAAGAGCACTGTGCGCTCCGGGACACGCGGGGACCCCATCACTGCAGAGTTGTGCAGTCAATGGGGAGCCCAGCCCTTCCCCCTTGCCCACCCAAAGCCCCTCCCTCATCCCAGGGGATGGGACAGGGCAGGGCCTGCCCAGCAGGAGGTCATCCAAGCAGACCTCAGGGCACCACATCAGGAGGGGTTCAGTGTCCGCACACAGGGGCCTCCACTAGCACGTGAGCCACAGCAGAGAGACACAGACATGTGCAAGACACACTTAGAGATGAGACATACAGACACGCAGGGAAGGACAGGCACACATATGCTCTCACATACTGATCCACAGACACACATGTACACACAGCAAACAGACACACGTGTCAGAATACACACGTCTATGCACACACACCGAATACACAGATATGTGTGCGCACACACTGAATATAGAGACCCATGTGTGCACACAGAATACAGACACACGTGCCCACACTGAATACCAAGAACTGTGTGCACACACACAGAAAATACAGGCACACGTGCACAGAAAATACAAGCACACGTGCACACACCGAATACAAAGACATGTTCACTCACACACACAGTCAGGGTCAGCCCCCACCGAGCCACCCCTGAAGGAGAGGGTGGGCTGACTTCCCAAGGCTGAAGGGAGGGGCACTCTGGAACCTGGCCTATGGGCGGAAGCAGGAGGAGCCGGGCCTCTCACAGGCTGGCCCTGCCACCCCTGCCACCCCCACCTCTGCACAGACTCCAAGCAATCCTAAACCATGGTGGGATGGGGTCGGGGAGGAGGATCTGTGTACAGCACCTGCAGGCCCACTGAGTCCACTGTGTGCAGCCCATTCCCGAATGACAGAGACCGGTCCCAAGAGGGGATGGGGCAGGGCCAGGGGGCAGCACAGACTCAGGGCAGCTACACTCAGAGGCAGACCCCATCCATGAAACCCCAAACCAGATGGGCCCTCCGCCCCTCCACACTCAGTCCAGGACTGCCTGCCACCCCTCCCAGCTGTCTGCCAAGCCCCAGCAGACTCCAACCTGCTCAGCTCAGCCTGGCTGGGGCTCATACACCCACACTGCTCAGGGACCTCTGTCTGTTCCCTGAGAGCCACAGGCTCTGCTGGGCTCTGTATTCTGGGCCCCTCTTGGTGGAGAAGGGAGACTGAGGCCACAGGGAGCAGGTCTGCAGGGCCTCATATTCTCAGCTGGCCTCGGCTTCCAGTGGGGCTCCAGTCCCAGGACCCCTCCTAACCCCCTCCTCCATCACCCCAGCAACAAGGCTCCACAGTCCAGGGCCCCTCCTGCCACCCCCCCCCCAGCCCCCACCACCGGGGTCTGAGTAATGAGGACTTCCCAGGGGGCAGCCGTGCCTGACCCACACTTCAGCCGGTTCTCGCCTTCTCTAGGCCAGAACCCCACCTCTCTGCAAAGTGACGTGCATGTCTGAGAACTGTCCGCCCTCCCTAGCAGGCCCTTCTCGGGACCAGGCGGCATCCCTGGATGTGGGTGTTCTCAATGTGGAGGGGGCTGCAGTGAGAGGTGGTATGGCCTCCGGGAGATGAGCCCCCTTGGCTGCAGCTCCTTCCTGCCTCTACTCTCCTGTCCGGGTTCCACAAGGCACCCAACCAACCCTCGTCACACCATCATCCCATGTATATCTATGTGTCCTGGTCCCCAGACCCCAGTGGGGAATGAGGAGGGAAGGGTCTCCCTGGACACCAGGCCCAGGTGGAGGGTGAGGAGGGAGGGGGCTCACCGACAGCATGTCCTGGCTCCCAGGCCTGGGTGCAGGTGTGAAGAGGGAGGGAGGGAGCTCTCCGAACACTGCTGAGGCTGTACTGGTTGAGACTGGTCTGCAGTGCCCCCTCCCCCTCTCCCACTGGCCAGCCCCCAGTGGAGAGACAAGGGCCCACTGTGTGGTGGGGTGCCGGCTGCAGCTGCGTCCGGACCTGCATCGAGCGGGGCTTTGGCTCAAGCAGAAGAGGCAGGGGTGGTGGCTTCAGGAGGGCACTGGGATAGCACCAGCACTCAGAAATGGGGTCTGCTTCCCCACAAGGACTGGGGGCCACAGGCAACCTCAGCAAGGGCACTGTGACAGCTGCTCAGACCCCGATGAGCATGAATGGAGCACGCAGACCCTCCCACCAGGGCCCCGTTGTGTGGACCCACTGCCCTGGGCCATGAGAGCAGCCTGGAGCCAGAGATCCAGGCAGACCAGGAGCAGCCAGGGTGGAAGGCAGTTTTTCCAGGTCTGTGGGTTGAGCAGAAGTTTCTGTGAGAAAGGAGTGGGGCTGGGTGTTCTGTGGGGTGAGGCCCACCCTCCCAGGCAGGTGGCCAGTGAGCCACCCCTACCAGGAGCCAGGTGTTCATGTGGAATCACTCCATCAGGCAGGCAGTCCCACCTCAATAGCTGGAAGGACAGCCTCAGGCTTCAGACAGGGCCCCAATGATGAGAAGCTACTGGCCTGTGAGGGGACCAGTCCTGCTGTGTGACGTCGAAGACAGAGTCGAACGACGCCTGGCCCTGCTTCAAAGAAGCTGGACGGTAGGAGTTGGCTGCCCAAACCTGCTCTCGATATATATTTATACTTGTTTGATTGGCCTTGCCATAATTATTTGGAGTGTTTTTGTGCAAGATTCTAAAAAAGTTTATCATCCTCTTCCCACGGTTTTTCCCTTTCCTTATCTTGGTTACCGCATAGGGGGCAGAACACGGCATCCCCCTCCAGGAAATAACCCAAAGAGAAATAGAGTTCCTGGCCCTGATGTACCTTATACGAGGGCTTACAATGAAAATGGCATAAGAATAGTTAACAGAGAAAGGTGTACAGTTCCTTTTAGTAGTTTAAGTTTTGTGGAAAGGCTAGCAAGAAGAGGGCCTCCGTGATGTTTGAAGTCCACTGAAGCAAAGCTACCTATTGTGAGGCAACTCATACCTTGGTACAGAAAAACTTTTGGGAGTTTAATTTATGGGAACTTAGTGGGAAAGTAAGAACAAGAAGTGAAAGCCCTAGAGGAACAGCCTAAGAAAGAACAGAAAGAACAGCCAAAGCCTGTCAAGTAATTTTTATAATGAAATGTATGAATGCTTTATTGATTTCATAGTTAGAACAATGTGCCCTAGTTGGATGACGTGTGCTCAGTTATTGTTAGAAGGTTTATGTCTATCACCCTTGTATGAGAAAGCTTTTGTTTCAAGATGTACTAATTTTTAACCAAGAATCACGATGTGATTGATGTAACTTGTTACGGTTTTGTGGCCTGAGAATTTCCTAATGTATGTTCTCAGACCATAAGCTTTAAGTCAAGGAAAAGAATATATAAGTTGAAGCTTTGCATGAATAAAATTGGAACAGTCACCGCAACCTCTGAGTTGTGTGATTTCTGTCTCCCACTCGTCGAAGCCTTACCCACCTAGCGGGGGACCCGAACCCGCTGCGGCTGGACCGCGGCAGGCCTGGAGTGACCACAGGAGTGACCTTGCGTGGGGACACTCTCTCAGTGGTGGACACCTGGTGCAGGTGGGGAGGTAGCAGCAGAGGGTCACAGCCGCACAGGTGGCCTCTGAGTGTGTCTTTCATGCACGTCCACTAACGCTGCCTCCCAGACACAGCCCTCCAAAGCCAGCTGCCCTGCAGGCTGAGGCGGCAGGAACATGGCCAAGGGCCACTATCAAGAGCAGGTTGTGGCTTCTCCAGGAAGCCTTGCCTGTCTGGGGAACCAGCCCTTAATAAATAATCACGGGTCCAGTAGGCACAATTGTATGGCTATATTATATAAAGATTATAGTAAAGTCATAGAGAATAAGAGAGAGTGAAATAAAGGAGTCAGACACATTTCATAGTAGCATGCTCACCTCATCCCCGCTTAGTGGAGCAGGAGCGAGAGGGTGGAGGGGAGGAGAGGCTGGGGGAGAGAGCGTCTTTATTGTTTTGGGGTTTTATAGGTAGCCATTAGGCATGCATATTCAGTAGTTACAGATATCACAAGGTGGGTGGTAACCACAGTAAAGTCCCTGAGCTCACAGGTGAGGAAACCTAATACCTGCATTGGGGGAAGGCATGGGCACAGTGAGGAGATAATCAGGGAACGTCGTCGGCCCTACAGGCAGACAGAATCAACCAGGTGCTCACTTTAAGGCAGCAGCGCTGTTAGGGGAGAATCTGTGGGAATGACTTTTGTTAGTTTCCCACACTTGCCTGTGTCCCTGGACACACACCATGGCCTCTCCTGGTGGCCTCCGGCCCAGGGTGCCCAGGGTGGCCGTAACCTAGCACCTTGAACAGGCTGACTCTCACAGAAGTGCCTGATTGGATGTCCACAGGTCCCTCTTTGACTCTAGTGGCCTCTGGTGGCCCATAAAGGGCTGTGTTGGGCACTTCACCCCAACCTCTTAAGTTCTGTGAGGAGGGGCCCATTCCTGACTGAGCAGACTGCTTCCCACCCTCAGTCCCATTGTCCACTCCTCCACGGTCTGCTCCTGTTCCCTGCGCCGGGGCTGGCCAGCACAGACACACAGCTCCAAGCGAGCCGAGGTCAGCCAGCCCAACATCATGAAGTCAGTTCAGGACACCCCCCAGAGGCCTTTCAGACAGAAGGTGTCCTGAGACTGCTGCGAGCAGAGCATTCTGGGGAGTTCCCCAGACGGCTAGTGAAATGGGCTGTTTAGAATCACCAGCACAAGAGCTCATGTTTTAATGGACCCACGATCTCCCTGCGGGTGGTGTCGGTGGTGGTTGGTTGGTTGGATTGGGTTTCGTGATTATGGCTCCGGGGAACGTTTACAGGGCAAATTGGCTTCCCCTCGGATAGTCCACGCCCATTTTCCTCTGGGATGTGACTTGGGCCTAGCTTCCTCCTATTGTGCCCTTACCCACACCCACCCCCCTTATAGGCCTGTCACTCGAGGCCCTGCGGACATGGTGGGGCACGTGTTGAGCTGTTTGCCGCAGGGTCAGGAGAAAGAACTGTCGTCTGTCCCCCTGAGGGTGAGCAGCCTAGGAGCCCCGGGGGACATCCCACTCTGCTATAAGGTGGCTGTGCGCTGCAGGGCCTCAGCTGCAGAACCTGAGTTCCGGGCTTGAGGGGTGTCTATGGGCCAGGCTTGGGGTCCCACTGACTTGTTGCGGCGAGCCTGAGCTTGGTGGTTTTTACATCGTTCTCTCCCCCACCCTTCCCAGACGTGTGATGGGTCCCCTTCCCCGGAGCTTGGCCGTGGTGGCTGGGCACCATCGGGCTCTTCTGGCCTCAGAGCCACAGGCGCTGCGGGTCCTGTGGACCCTCGTTGTCCCCATGTGGCTTCAGCTGCCTTTGGACCTGGAGTCTCTGGACCGAGACAGACCAATATCTGCACCCCAGACAGCAGGTCACATGCTGCTCACCAAGCCGGGTGGGGGAGGGGGCAGAAGGCTATCTTTGTGAACCTGGGGCAACAGGTGACCTTGCCCCTGCCCCACCGAGGGCCGAAGCACAGGGCGAGCCACCTCACCCAAGACCGCAAATCCACACGCATTTCCATTGGTGCCCTGCGGGCACCGCTGGGGAGCGCAGCCCGGGTCTTCCCTGCGTCAGGGACATGGAAGGTTGCTCTCAGGCTCAGGTTGGCATCGTGGTCCTCGGCACAGGGCCCAACAGCTGCGGGGACAGACTCCCACTGAGCGACTGGCTCGCGACAGAGAGCTAAGTGCTCTCCGCGTTCTGTTCTGAAGACCGGAAGTGGGAGGAACGCAGGGTGTCGCAGGGCCCCTGCCTCCTGGGAGCGTTGGGTGCGGCTGGGCCCTAACCCTTCAGGAACTGGATGTTCTTGGGGGGTTTCCCGGGGAACTGCAGGGAGTAGAGGCGCGCCATGTACTGGAGCTCGGGCGTGGCCAGTCGCTGGCACAGCCGCCGCGTGCCGTTGTCCAGGCCAAGCCGGAGCTGGTAGCCCAGGATGTCGGCCTCCCCGGACTGGTATGGCAGGAGTTGCGCGTCGGTGATCTGGGACTTGTTCTTGGGCGCCGCGTCCTGCAGGCACAGGCGGCTGAGCTCCGCTCTGCGCGCGCGCAGCTGTGCCACCTCAGCCCGCAGTCGCCGCGCGCCCAGCTCAGCATCCACGCGCGCCCAGAAGGTGCGGTTGAAGTGCTCATAGAGACGCCAGTCGAGCGCGCACCAGCGCCGGGCACGCTCCTGGTCGCAGGGCGCCAGGTGAGCCACGGCGCGCGGGCTGCGGGCATTGAGTGGGAAGTAGGCCACGTCGTCGGGCGCCCAATGCAGCACGTGACGCAGCAGCACCATGGACTCATCGAAGTAATCTGCGATGAGCACCAGGCCGAACCGCCGCTCCAGCTCGACCAGCTGCTCGCGCACTGCAGGCCCGTCTGCGTCCATGCTGTCAGGCTCCAGGCCGAAGTCGAACCACATGTTGTTGCGGGCGTAGGCGTTAAGCAGCCCGGGCTGCGCGCCATAGAAGGTCTGCGGCGACGCCAGGAAGGCGCTCAGGTTGCGTGCCGCGCGGAAGGCAGGCACATATTCCTTGTAGTAGGCGAAGGACGACTCAAGCTGGGCCACCGGGTTCCGCACGATGGACAAGTAGAATGTGTCCTTGGGCATGACTTTTTGCACCTGCGGACAGAAGCCAGGGCGCTGACCTCCCGGCAAGGCCCCCCAACCCCCGCCCGCCGCCCTCACACCTGCCAGGATGGAGGCCACAACTGAGCCCATATGGGCACCTGCCCCCAGGTGACGAAAGGCCCCGCCCCCAAGACCTCCAGTCCCAGAGCCCAGAACACACAACCTCCACAGGTGTGGAGAGACCTCAGACTCCTTCCACCACCTCCAACCCACCCCCAGATAGACTCACCCTCCATGCCCAGAGCCCAACTCCTTCCGTAGGTGGCCTGCACCTGGATGCCAAGAGGTCCCGCCTTCTTCCTCCTTTCCCCCCTTGCCCTTCCTACCCCACCCCCACCCCCAGCGGGCCCCTGCTGCCCTGGACCTCAGACCTCTGGCAGGTTGAACCGCAGGTGGTTGCCCATGATGTTGAAGCGCCTCCGCGGGCCGGTGCCCTGCGGCTCGGCGCCCTCCACGTAGCGCGCCAGGAAGAGCCAGGGGTAGCCCAGGTGGAAGCGGTTGCCCTCGGGCAGCGCCACCGAGAGATTGTGCGTCTCGGTGAAGCGGAAGAGAACGTTGAGCACCGTACTGCTTGCCGTCTTGTGCGTCTTCAAGAACATGATGTTGATGACGGGAGGCTTCGTGGTCCCCCGGAGCAGGCTGCAGGGGAGAGCACTGAGGGTTTCAGGAAGAAGGGGGGGGCCCTCTCGAAAGCTCCAGCCCTGTATTCCCCCCACCCAGGGACCCCAGCCCTATGCCTCCAACCCACAACCCCCCAACTGGGTGACACCCCCCCCACCAAGCCTGTGCCCCTCAACCCAGTAGTTCCCTATTCCACTACTCAGTGATCCCTACCCCCCCTTCCCGGCAACCCCAAGGGACCCACCAGTCACTGGACACGGTATCTCAATGGAGTGTGGAAGCTCAACCCTGCCTCCCCTGGCAGCCTCTTGCCCTCCCAGGACGTTAGCCTGACTCCTGTCTGCCTGAGGCTTGGCCCTGCCGTCCAGAATACCACCCGCCTCTCTTGGCTGGCACTTCACATGGGACAGAATGCACACCGGTGCCCATTCAGGAGGGGCACACCTTGTCTGGAGTCCAGGCTCCCCCCGTGGCAGCCATAGGCCAGGCGTTCTGGGTCACCAAGTCCTATCCCCAAGCCTATCCTCCTGCCTTCATGGAGGCCTGCTGAGGGGACCAGCAACCCTTGGGCCTCCCTAGACCAGAGCAAGCTGGAAGGGAAATTGGAGGGCAGGGAGTGAGAGACCCACACAGTTGGGCTGTGGGGCGGGGGGTCTGTGGAGCCTTCCAGAGGACCCTGACCTTGGTTCTCCCAGACCCGATCCCAGGGCCAAGCTGGCCTGGTCGCCTGTTCCTGGAGCGTAGAGGAGTCCCAGTGACTGCCCCCCACCTCCTCTGAGCCCCAGTCAACACCGGAACCGTCCAATCATCCAGAGGGTCAGCCCTTCCCTCCCAGGGGAGACCACAGAGGGCGGGGCTGGCCTCCAGCAGATGTGCTGGGGCCACTCCCTCATTGGCTATCCTGGCCTCAGGGGTCCACAGCCTCACTCAGGGGTCCAGGCAGCACTTTTAGAACCCCTAAAAAGTGGGGCTCCACTAGCAGGTAACATGTTACAGCAGAGAAGAGCCCCCACTTGCTCTGACAGAGAAACTGGTGTCTAACGAGAAGGTGTGTGCCACAGGGCCACCCCAGAGGTTGGGACAGGGGCTCTGCCACAGTGGCTGTTGCCAGGATGGTGGCCACTCAGGACTTACGGTGTGAGAAAGTCCATGTCCAGGTGTAGGAGGCCCGCCAGCAGGCACAAGGTCAGGACCAGGAAGACAAGGAAGCCCTGGAAGTACCTGGGTCGAGGGAGAAGTACCTGGGGGGTGCATGTCAGGGCACAGAGGGCAGTCCCCTCCAGCCCCACCAAAGGCCCAGACCCAGATCCACAGTCCACCCACCCTAGCACAGAGCCATGCAAGTGCCGGGGGGTGTGAGTGCACCTGCTGTAAACACAATGGGATCAGATTGCCCCTCCACCCCTGTCCTCCCTCACAGGAGACCCAAGTGAGGCCAAACCCAGCACCTCAGGAAACCGTGGGGCTGGAGAGGCCAGCAGATGGCCTGCACAGAGGGGGCCCTGGCCTGTGAGCCAGCCAAGGTCCCTGCCCTGATACTCCAGGAAATCCCCAGTGACTCCCCCACCCCACTCCTAGCCCCCCCAACTGGATTTCAGTCCCTCCGCCATCGGCACCCCCAAGGCCTATGCTGTGCTCCACCTCGGCCTGGTCTCACCCTCCCCAGAGCCTCCCTGATCTCTCAACAGGAATGATGGCGCCTCACTGCCTCCAATGTCCCTCAGTCTCATTGCCACCTGATAGGTCTGACTACCTCCAGGAAGCTCCCTTGACACCTCCATGCCAGGTGTTCAGTTCCTAGTTGCTGGCTGCTGGATGGATAGATGGATGGATAGATGGATGGATGGATGGATGGATGGATGGATGGATGGATGGATGGATGTGGTGAATGGATTGGATGGGTAGATGGATGGATGGGAGTGGATGGATGTGCATGGATGGATGGATGGATGGATGGATGGATGGATGGATGGATGGATGGATGTGAGTGGATGGATGTAGATGGATGGATGGATGGATGGATGGATGGATGGATGGATGGATGGATGGATGGGAGTGGATGGATGTGGTGGATGGATGGATGGGTAGGTGGATGAATAGATGTGATTCTGCACAACTGGCCCCAGCCCAGTGGACCTGGAGTTGGAGCTCACTTGAGGGAGAGATGGGTTTCCCTGTGAACAGACCAGAGGGCAGGGATGGCCTGGAGTAGGTAGATCTGCCTGGCTGGATATGTGCCCAGACATCTCCTGGGGACAAGTGACCACGGAGCAGTGGGGAGACACTGGGCCCGGACTCCCATTTGCAGATCATCAGCATAAAATTGACATCACCACCCCCTACTCGCAGCCCTGCCAGTTAGAACCCTGGCCCTCCATCCAGGGTGTGAGCAGAGTGCTGATGGGACCTGGCCCGGGCCCGTTGGAACCCTGCTGTCTCCAGCCTCCTGCCTGTGGCCTCAGAGTCATGAGCTGGCTGCCACGCCGCAAACAGCACACTCAAGTTGGGGTCAGCAGCAAGAGGCAAGGGTTCCCATCCTCAGGAGGGCTGCAAGCCTATGTTTTTCCCAGATGCAGTCCTGACAGCCAGTACATGTTAAGCTCCCCTCCTCCTCTACCCCCACCCTGTGCCTGTCCCACCACCCGTCGTAGCTCACCAACCACCTCAGAGCAAGCTCCACAGCAGCCACCTTTCCCACCCAACCCTAACCCCAACCCTAACCCCACCCAACCCAAACCCTAACCAGAGCCCAGGATGGCTGGTGATCATGACCCCTGCACAGCCTGGGGCCGAGAACAGAGGGGCTCTGGGATACAGTTTCCCAAGGCTGGAGATACACAGGGAAGCCAGGTCAACACTGTCTCCAAGGCTGCAGGCTACAGGACACACGACACAAAGTCATTTTTCTCCCCTCTAAGATAAGCTCCTGCATCTTGCAAATCATTACAAAACACACACACACACACACACACGGGGGGGGGGGGTGTTTAGTCACAGTTTCCATTAAGAAACCACTCTCCTGTGGGGCCGGCCCCAATCCCAACTATGTGGCCAACCCCCCTTCCCTTCCAGAAGAATGCACTACAGAGGACAGCACTGAAGCTACAGCTCAGGGAGAGGGGCACTTCTGATCAGAGCACACAGGAGCAAACACAGAGGGAAGGGGAGAGCGTGGAACACATCCTGCCCCACCAAGCCCCGAGGATTATATTCCTGCTCAGAGCAGCCAACGCACAGAGAGGACAATAGGGCTGCTACCACAAGACAAGACATCCCTCATTGGCCCCATATCACTATGAGGGACAACACTGGAGGCACAGTGTGGGAATTGTGCCTGATCTGACCCCACCACACTGGGGCAAAACAATAAGGGCGTGCAACAGAGCAGCAAAGAGAGCACAGCAATGAAGTCCCTGGGGAATACCAAAAATAGACTTTGGGGCCAGGGCGTGGCACCCCACCAGACTCAACCAGAAAACACTCCTAAAAGCCAACAAACAGACCTGGAACTATTTATAAGCTTTTCCTTGTCGTTTTTTGTTTTTTTGTCATTGGGTTTTGTTGTTGTTTTGTTTTGTTTTGCTCTGTCTTGTTTTTGTACTTATTATTGTCTCTGCATGCTTATCTAGCTAAGATAGGCGAGATAAACAATCCAGGGGAGAAAACAATGGAACCAATGGTTGAGGGGGGGTAACATGAGAGAGGGAAACAGAGGAAACGAAGTGGGTGTTAAACCCAGAGACAAAGGAACAATAAATGAGGAAGGAATAGAATGCCTGGTAGGGCTTGACCCAGGTAATGTAACCAAGAAGAATTACTGAAACCCGAATGAAGGCCGAACATGATAGTGGGACAAGAGGAAAGTAAACGGAAATAGAGGAATGAACTAGGAGGCAAAGGGCATTTATAGAGGTCTAAATACAGGCATGTACATATGTAAATATATTTGTATAGGATGATAGGGAAATCGGTCTATGTACATATAGTTATAATGTACATATATTTATAATGTACATATATTTATGTTAAGTATCAAGGTAGCAGGTGGACAAGTACTACCTCAATGCAAGAATACATTGTTCTAATAATCTGGTATTCCATGATGCGCACCTTCCCGACACAATCACTGAAGACAAAGTAGGTACATAGTAAATGTGGTGAAGAAAGCTGACGGTGTCTAGCTATCAAAGATATAGTGTCGGGGGTCTTAAAGGCTTGAGGACAAACAGGCAGCCATTTAGCTGAGAGGCAACAAAGCCCACATGGAAGAAGCACACCAGCCTGTGTGATCATGAGGTGTCAATGGTATCAGATATCAAGTACCAAAGACCCAGAACAAAAAAATCATATCAATGTGAATGAGGGGGAGGGCAGAGTGGAGACCCAAAGCCCATCTTTAGACAATTGAACATCCCCGTACAGAAGGGTCACAAGGAAGAAATAAACCAGTTAGGGTGCAGTATAGCACTGACGAAACACACAACTTTCCTCTAGTTCTTTAATGCTTCTTCCCCCTTCCCCTCCCCCACTATCATGATCCCAATTGTACCTTACAAATCTGGCTAGACCAGAGCACATACACGGGTACAGATAAGAGCTGGAAACACAGGGAATCCAGGACAGATAAACCCCTCAAGACCAATAATGAGAGTAGTGATACCAGGAGGGGAAAGGTAAGGTGAGGGGAGAAAGGGAGAACCGATCACAATGATCTACATATAACCCCCTCCCCAGGGGACAGACAACAGAAAAGCAGGTGAAGGGAGACATTGGTCAGTGTAAGACATGAAGGTGGGAGGGTGGGGGGTTATGAGGAGCTGATACCAAGGGCTCAAGTACTAAGAAAATGTTTTGAGAATGATGATGGCAACAAATGCACAAATGTGCTTGACACAATGGATGCATATATGTATTGTGATAAGAGCTATATAAGCCCCTGAGATCGTTAAGGTTTATTGTGCCAACATGGCCAATGAACACGTGGGATTAATTAAAAGGCAGAGAGATAAATGGCTCGACGAGCCTCGCCTCTCTTGTCTTGCTCTTTGATGATCAGACCAATGTGAGGCTGCCTTGCTTGTTCTGTGCCTCAATTTTCAATCTACACTACCTGTGGGACACCTAACCTGTGGACTGTGTCGCTGTAATTTGAGGTTCCTTCAAGACCTGCTTCACCACACTACTGGAATTTACATCTCTTGAGCTGGGGACTGTCGGACCCTGTCATCTGGCTAACTGTTGGTGACCAGCCTTGCCATTTGTTGCCTGGGGCCGGACAACCTGAATTGCTCTATGGAGGACTACCCTGCGGCCCTCAAGACTTGAAGGACTGCCAGTGTCTCACAACTGTCTCACGGAAGTGAGTTGCACTGAGCCATTTGTACTGCTTTATAGATTAATTAACTGTTTATTTCTTATGTTATATATCTCTCATATAAATATATATAAAATCATTAGTGTCCTGGCTTTGTTTCTCTAGAGAACCCTAACATAGCCCCCAATAAAATGATTTTTTTTAAAAAGACACCACATGCTGTCCAGCAGGGAGCAGTTCTGGGCCATCATGTTTAACCCAGCTCCTTTGTCACCTGGGTGCAAGAGCAAGTGGGCAGCTGACCTCAAGAGTGGACCGCAGCAAGGCCATCTCAGCATGGCTGCCCCATCCCTGAGCTCAGCTTCATCATGGCCCACACAGCCTATCACAGTGAAGTCCCCTCTCCTTGGTTGTTAAGTTTCAGCTGTGACCTGCTATCCCCAGACCCACCCAGAAAAAATGCCAACTGCCCTCGGAGTTAGTTCTAGACCCAAAGGCACCCTGGGTGCCCTGCTGTCAGCATAAGGCCCAAACAGTCCAAATGCCATCCTGCATGCCCCACATTCACCGCCTGACCGGCCACCTGCCAAAGTGAAGTCCCAGGAGACAAGGGCATGCAGCGCCCTGGACAATGTCCTCAGAGACACTGGAGGGCAGGGAGGGCAGGTCACTCAGGGAAAGGCAGATGACGGCAGAACAGGATAGGGCAGGCGTAGGACCGTCCCCCTCAAGGCCTGGGCACGCACATAGGAGAGTATCTCCTGTGTCCTGCCCACTCTGCCTGAGGGGTCAGCCACAGGCCCTGGTCTGTGTCACAAGGCCTTGGAGAAAGCTTTCTGAGGTCTGCGCATGTCGTACAAGCCAAACCACTACCGACCCTGCAATTAAGAGCGCAAACCATGTCTGGCTTTTCAGACTCGGTCAGACAGAGCATTGGTGTGGCGGTCTGTCTTTCCTGCATCTGCTGAATGACACTGCTTTTCCTCATCGTTACAATCTTGTCCTGATTTTCCCTGAGAACACCTTTCCGGAACCAGCCTCTTTTCCCAAAGACCGGGCACTAGCGGTGGATGCGGGTTCTGGAAACCCTAATCCACACCCGAGGTGCTCAGGCCTGCTGGGCCGATGGGTGCTTCTGGCCTTTCCTGGGCAGAGCTGGGAACTGACGTGGAAGGCAGCTCTGGAGCACCCACGGCACCTGGCATTCTCAAGAACACAGACTCTCCGCCTCTCACTGGGAGACGCAGAGAGCTGGAGCTGACCAGGGGAGAGCTGTGGCCAAGAGGGCAGTGTCGCCCACAAGCTAGAGACTATGATGTTTGCATTCCTTTGGGGCCAGGCCTAGACAGCCACCACCCAGACAGCCTCACCCACGGCAGCAGAAGGTGGACAGAGGTGGAGGCCACGTGTGTCTCAACCCATCCCCCACCCCCGCAGGTCCCTCGGGAGCTCCTGGGGGCAGACATGATGTGGGAGTCTTACAAAGCTGGGGTTCACTGTACTGAGGGCACCCCTGGAGTTGCGCTTATTTTGAGGGGTATATAAAGCTGGCAGGCTGTTAAATGGTTATAAAACTACTCACTGGTTATTTTTTAAAACGGCTGAATGTGTACAAGGGAGGTCTGGAGCAATGGTTACACTTTGGCCTGCTAGCTGCTTGCTCTGCAGCTCAAAGCCCCCAGCTGCCCCTCGGGAGAAAGGGCTTTCGACTCCAGGAAAGAGGCACAGCCTGGGCACCTCACCCACTCACAGGGCCACTGTGAGTCAGCAGTGCCTCAATGGCGATGGTGTGGGCCTGTATATGGGGGGGCCTGGGGCAGAGGGGTGATGCTCTGGGCTGCTGTTCGAAGCCTCCAGCTGTTCCACAGGAGCAGCTCTGTACCCAGAAAGTAGTCTCTGGAACCCACAGAGCAGTTGTACCCTGTAAACCTGTTAGGTAGCTAGCTTTTTTTGGGGGGGGGGAGTGTTTGTCCCTCCCATGCCTGCAAAGGCCCACACAGAGGAGGTTGGAAAGAAATCAGGTGACTATTAGACACCTATGAAGACCCCAAATTAAGCATGCTCATACTCAAGACCCCAAACCAAGTTAGGGGTACACCTGGGCAGCCAAACTAGGTCCAGGCTCATGACATCACCCAGGTGGGCTCAACCCAGCCAATGGGGTCAACCAATACCTTCAACCACCCCTTCTTCAGCCTGAGACTGGAAATATCCTGGCTGTGGAAGGCTGCTCTCTCTTACTCTGCTCCTGGTCAGAGGCAGGCAGAGGAGCAGGGTCTCCCTGCCCCTGGGCAGGCACACATGTGCCCGCTCCGGGCCTACTCAGGGACCACAGTCTCTGGGCCCACATGTTCTCAGCCTCTAAGGTTCCTGGGCTGCCTGCCCCAAGATCGGCACACGTGGGTGCTCTTCTCCACGTGGTTGCCTGGACCCAGTTATGAACCCCTTTGAGACTGTAAAACCTGAAACTTGTCCCGTCCCTCATAAAAACCCACTTGGATCACGAAGTGGGCTTCAACGTGAAATATTTCTGCATGGGAAGCCAAGAACCGAGGTCTTACCCACTCCAAAACCTAACAAACCCACAGGGACAGTTCTACCCTGTCAACCCACAGGGCAATAAACTGATCTTACGGAAAGAGGGGGCGGGCAGCTCGTCTCATCCCCTCTCAGAGGCCCTGAGGATGAAGTCCCTTTGTCCCCAGGGCTGACCCAGCCCCAGTCCCCCAACCTCACCTGTGCGTGGCACCCACCCCTGATGACATGCTGCCTGTGATCTGGCGGTGTGGGCCAGCAGCAGGCAGACAGATCAAGTGCCCAGCCACTGCCTGCTGCTGCTGAGGTCCGCCAGGTCTGGATTGGCTTGGGCACAGCAGCGCCAGTTGGTGGTTGGGGGTGTGGCCAGCTGTAAAGAGCAAACTTACATCTCTAGAGAAGCTCACCTGCTAGCTCAGGTGTGAGGCCACTCCCTCAAAGTAGCCCCGAGTCACAAGGTTAACCTTTCCCTTCTCAGGAGGACCTGGCCTAGGCCCTCGCCCCACGCCAGCCCCACTGTCTCTTGGAGCTGGCCGCCCAGAACTGGGCTCAGTGGCTTCAGGACTAGGCCCGTCACAAACAAGTACCCTGGCCCCGTTTGTGTGTGGAATTAGGTAGAGCCAGGACGTCACGTGTGGTAACATGGAGGGGCAGGCCCTTGATGAGACGGACGGGCCTGCTTCTCCGGCGGCCTCTCTGTTCTTCCACTGCACATCCTCCACATGCATCCCCCAGTCACTTGATCGTGTTCAGAATCACCACGCCATCGCCACAATCCATCTCAAACCGTTTCCTCTCGGATCCCTGTTCGTCGCGCCCCACCCCCCAGCCCCTCGCCCTGGCCATGCCCCTGTCCAGGTACCTACCATCTCTGCAGACTGACCTACACTGGATTTCACACACAGAAAAACACACGACACAAACAGCAAGCCAACAAAAAAAATCAACCACCGCCACTAGACAAAACACGGAAGGAAGAAGTAAACACGGAACCACCTTAAATGATGCAGAGGGAGGTCCAAGGAGATGTTGCATTTCAAGACCCATTGTTGCATGTCTGTTCACAGCCTTTTAAAAGCTCACTGAGCAGGGAGTAGACCCCACCCACCTCTCGGTGTACACCCCCCCCCTCCGAGAAAGCAAAGGTGCCGGGGAGGCGGCTCTCCCCATAGTCCCCCCCTCTTGCCTCTGCAGCCCCTGCACCCCTGCCTGGGAGAGAGGATGGGATGGGGTGGGGGGTCTGTCCTATGCCTCTGGCGGCTCCCAGCAGTTCTGGGCTTGTGGCTCTGAGCTCTGCCTCCGCCTTCACACACCCTTCTTCCTTCTCTCCTGACTGTCCAGGGAGCCCTGGTGGTGGAGCACTGGTTACATGTTGGACAGCCAACCCCAAGATTAGCAGTTCAGAACCACCCGCCACTCCATGGGAGAAAGGTGGGGCTTTCTACTCCCGTAAACAGTGACAGTGTCGGAACCCCCCATGAGCAGATCCCCTCTGCCCCAGAGGGTCCCCAGGAACAATGAGAACTCGAAGGCTGTGTGTCCGGGGACGTTTGCCCTTGGATCCAGCCCCCATGTGCATGCTGCAGCACCCCATGGGACACTTGCCCTGTGACCCACTGTGCCCTCCCTGAGGTGTGAAGGGAGCAGGCACTGTTGGGGTCCCCCTCCTGTCCTTCCAACCACAGCCCTTGGGCCACCCTGCTGGGGCCAGTGATGCCATGACCATGGGAGCAGCTCCCCCCCCCCTCCCACCATAAACTGTGGGAAGCAGGGTGCACCCCTCCAGCCACCAGGAACAGAAGGGCCCTTCTTGGGTCAGACACAAGGCACAAGCATTGCTAAGGCCACTGTGAAACACAGGGTGTCATGCCTACAGAAGCTGCCCTCCGCGGGGCACGGGGAGGCAGACAGCGCTACTGAAGATAAAACCAAAACACCAAACTCTGTGCCATCAAGTCCGTGGGTTGTGGGGTGGGGAGCTGAGGAGAAAGTGTGCCCGCTCACTGACCATCTCCCCGACCCTGGTCACCTTATCACCCGACCCTCCCTGTGCCTCTGGGGCCCTGGACAGCAGGGAAGAGCAGGGATACCCCACCCCCTGCCTGGAACACCCAGGAGACTGGTACCCACAGACTGCCCACAAGCACCCAGGTCCACAGCCTCAGGGAGCCGGATGTCACCCAAGTCAGGCCCTCCCTGCCTGGTGGTTCCTGCCTGAGGCCTCCACATGCCACACTGCTCAGGGGCTGGTGCGGTGTGTGGGGGGTGGGGTGAGGATAGGGAACACACAGATACACAGAGTCACAGACACACAGAGAAAAGCAACCTTGGCAGAAGGGTATGCCTCTGACTTCCACACCTAGGTCCCCCCAAGCCCAGGCTCGGCTCTCCAGTTGCCTTTCATGTGCACAGACTCTGGTGTGGCAGGACCCCTCCTCAGGTACCCCATCTCCTAGGTTCATGCCCCTCTCTACTCCCCCCCCACACACTCTCTGCCTAAGCCTGTTGCTGCCAAGCCAGCCCACAGTCAGCGCCACCCCTGCAGGCTGCAGTTCCGGAGGCTGCCATCTTTACGGAAGTGGTAGCCACATCTTTCTCCCGTGGGGGGGGGGGGGGGGTCTCCATCCGCTGACCTCTGGGTTAGCAATCCTGTCCTTAGCCAGCCCCTCCCTCCACCCCCACCTGCCCCCTTATGTAAAGGTTTCTCAGGTGGCTGGTTTAGCAACCAGGAAGGAGGAAAGACTAAATCCTCCTAATCCACACAGTCCCCGCCCACCTGCTCTGGGGGGGGGGGAGCCCCAAGGACCCTCCCCCACCTGCACATAGACCCCTGGCTGTTGGCCCCAAGGACCCAACTTCCTGTGTTCTGTGTGGGCAGCCTTGAGGGAGAGCCAGGGAGGCTGCAAAGGACTGGGCAGGGGCCCTAGAGCCTCATCCAGGAGCGGAGACTCCCAGGCACCCTGCTCACCACTGCATGGTCAGCCCTGGTGTCTCAAGAATAGCTGGCTCTTGGCCAGGGTCACCACAGCAACTCAGGCTACCAGACCCAGGGCAGGTGGGGCCTCCTAGACCAGTGGGGGTGGGGGGCAGGAGGCAAGGACAGGGTGGGGCAGGGGCAGGCTTTGCCTGGGGACTTCAGACAGCCTGAGTGGCCAGAGATTCACTTGGCAATGTCTTTGGCCCCTGGACCAGATGAAGATGGCTTTCCCACCCAGTCCAGGAGCAGCCTGGTTTCCACTAGAGTCCCCAAGTGACCTGTTACTTGGTTTGTTCAGGGCATTTGGCAAAACAAAGTCCAAACTATGCCAAACCGCTGAGCTTGGCCCTGAGGCATCAACTCTGTTGCTCAGGTGTCTGTGTGGAGCCATACCCTGTGCCTGCCCTGTCTCTCGCACCCCTGACACCTGCCCCCTTGCACCCCTGCTCCCTGCCCTCACCCAGGGCTCCCCAGGATACCACTGCAGACAGGCCAAGAAGAGACAGTGGGCACAGCCCTGGAGGTGGGCAGGCTCACTGCAGCTACCCAGTAGTATGGACCCCAGGACCAAGAGAGCAAACACTGTGCAGTGGCCAGGGAGTACCTGCAGGCACAGACAACAGAGGCGGGACTTCTGGGTGGTGTGAGCTCTGTCCTGGGCCATGGGTCAGCAGCTGGAAGGGTATCTTTTCCTGCCACAGGATCCCGCCTGAGCCACCAGGATGGCGGCCTCTGCTCTGTGGAAAGTCCCTGGTGCCTGCCCGTCCCTCTGTCTCCAGGGTTGCTGCAGCAGGATGGACTGCGGATCAGACATTTATTCTAACAAAGTCAAGGTGCCAGCTTGAGGGTGCGCTCTGAGCCTTTGGTGGGCTCCCTGACCAGCTCCACTGGGCACCTGCACCCAGTCTGTCCCCGCCATTTTGAACAACACAGCAAGGACTGGGTCAGGGCTTACTCGCCCTGACAAGACAGCTGCAGCATCCTCTGGGGTGGGAGAGGTGAGATTCCAGCCTCCTAGTGAGGGTATAATTCAGCTGACTGATGATCCACCATCATCCAAATCCAGGAGGGCAGACTCACGGGGCTTAGTGAGGACAGGCACCCGCAGCTCCAGTGACCTGGTGGCCAAGGCACAGGGCAGGGAACAGGCTGTCACAGGCACAGACGTACTGATGGGCAGTGATGGGCTCAGATGTACTGATATGCAGTGGGGCTTAGATGGGAGATGGTGGGCCAGTTCAAGTCCCAGATGGCATCTGTCCCAGTCACAGAGACTGGCCATGGTTCCCCAAGGTCCCCAGTATTCATTGTGGGACCTCAGCTGGGAAGGGGCATTCTGTGGTCAGTGGGTGGGTGATCAGAGGGCAGCCTCAGACACTTCAGGGACAGTCTGATGCTGGCAGGGTTCCTGGAGGACTTGTCCCTCGCTCTGGTCCAAGGTGACCAACTGTAGGCTGGCTGAAGACCCTGTGGTCAGGCTGAGGAGCAGGCCTCCTTAGGAGGGACACACTCACACTCACACACTCTCACACTCACCAGGAGGAAGATGGCCCCGCAGACACTTGGGCACAGCCAGGCCAGCAGAGTCAAAGGAAGGCAGGGTCACCAGCTGGCCAGCCTCCCCAAGGGGTCTGACAGAGCAGTGAGGTGGCCCTGCCCTCTCCCAGGGTAGATTCTGGGAATGGTGGCCAAGGCCAAAAGGTGACTGTTGACACCCAGGTTGGGCTGGGAGGAGGGTAGGCCCCAGAAGGGATGGGTGCCCACAAGACCCCCTGCACCAAAGGCCTCCGAGGGGGCACAGCAACCCCTGCACCTGCTGCAGCTGGCTGGACAGGCAGGAGGCCCAAGGGGCCAGGCACATTCAGCCCCCAGACACCACCACCCCGGTCCTCAGGGCTTGGATGGCAGCGTCTTGTACGGGTTCAGGATGCCCCGGGGGTCCAGCAGCGCCTTGATCCCCTGCATGAGCTGCACGGCAGCGGGAGACTTGCTGTAGCGCACCACGTCGCGCTTGCGGAAGCCGAGCCCGTGCTCTGCGCTGACGCTGCCCCGCTGGCTGGCTGTCCACTCGTACACGTGTGGCTCCAGCTCGGCCAGAAGCCGAGGGCAGAAGGCCTCTGTCGTCACGTTCAGGTGCAAGTTGCCATCGCCTGGAGCACGCAGCGGTGTGGGTGACCGGAGGGGGGGGGAGAGGTGGAGACACAGAGAGAGAGATGGAGATTAAGACACAGGCAAAGAGATGGAGACAGAGAGACGCGCGCGCGCACACACACAGAGAAAGACCCAACCCTTTGTTAGGGTTTCAGACATTTGCATTCTCAGCAAGCTGTCCAATCATCTTTTGGTGGCCCCTGTGGGCCACCTTATTTGCATAATCCCACCCAGCCCTCTGGTGAGTGTTTCAAGAGCATGGTGGGAACATCCTATAAACTGAATCCATTCTACCACAAGGTCCAAAGTGAATGAAATCAATAAACCCACCCTTGGGAAACAGGCGGCCATCTAGCTGAGAAGCAACAAAGCCCACATGGAAGAAGCACACCAGCCTGTGTGGTCACGAGGTGTCAATAGGATCAGGTACCAGGCATCAAAGAACAAAAAATCATATCATTGTGAATGAGGGGGAGTGAGGAGTGGGGACCCAAAGCCCATCTGTAGACAACTGGACATCCCTTACAGAAGGGTCTCAGGGAGGAGACGAGCCAGTCTGGGTGCAGTGCAGCAACGATGAAACATGTAATTTTCCTCTAGTTCCTAAATGCTTTCCTCCACCCCGCTACCCCCCACTATCATGATCTCAATTCTACCTTACAAATCTGGCTAGACCAGAGAATGTACACTGGTACAGATAGGAACTGGAAACACAGGGAATCCAGGGCGGATGATCCCTTCAGGACCAGTGCTGAGAGTGGTGATACCAGGAGGGTAGAGGGAAAGTGGGGTAGAAAGGGGTAACCGATTATAAGGATCTACATATAACCTCTTCCCTGGGGGACGGACAACAGAAAGGTGGGTGAAGGGAGACCTCGAGCAGTGTAAGATATGACAAAATAATTTATAAATTATCAGGGGTTCATGAGGGAGGGGGAAGCGGGGAGGGAGGGGCAAAATGAGGAGTTGATGCCAGGGGCTTACGTGGCGAGCAAATGTTTTGAGAATGATGAGGGCAATAAATGTACAAATGTGCTTGACACAATGGATAGATGTATGGCTTGTGATAAGAGTTGTATGAGCCCCCAATAAAATGATTTTTAAATAAATAAGTAAACCCACCCTGTGTGTCTGTGAGCAAGGTGCCTGCGCTGAAAGGGAAGCCTAGCTGCATGCTAGGAGCAGGACCCTTCAAGTCAGGCACAGGCGGACGAGGAAGTCAATGCCCTGCACAGCACCACGCCGAGCACCGCGTGTCCAGGGATGCAGATGTGGCTGTGCACCGTGACAGAGATGCCGTTTACAGAGTGGCCGGATCATCCCTGTGTCCAAGCCCCTAACAAGTGCTGACACCCTGGCAGAGCAAGCAACAGGGCGGACCACCGGGTGGGGCTGCGGGCAGCTCTGTATAACTAATGTGCAGTCCAAGCTGGACATGGGGGTCCAAGAAGACAACAACTCATCCAGTCTCAGGGACCAATGGCAGAAACCACTCTCCTCAGGGACAGCTAGGACACAGACCACGTGCTGGGCAATTAATCCACTCCATCAAGCCCATCAACTCTGCCTTTAGTGCAATGATAGACAAGCCGGTCATTTCCAAACCAGGAAAAGTGTCTCTGTACTTCCAAGTCAAAGAAGGAGGGACAGCAGAGACCGGGAACGTGCTCAGGGCTGAGGCCAACGAAACGCCCCGGGAGAATGTCCGGCCTGAGGGAGAAGCTCCTTTTTGCATCAGTCGGCCTGGGTGTTCAGCGGCTACTTCCTCCGAGTGGACAGCCTGCTTCTTCTCCATAGGCTGTTCTTAGTCTGGAAGCTCCACAGAAACCTGCCCACCTTTGAGGACCCTGCTGATGTTTGAAACACCAGTGACGTCACGGCAGCGAAAAAGTCATCAGCCTCTGGCAGACGGATATGGGAAGATCCAGACGGCCGAAAGGACAGGCGGATCTGTCTTGACAGAAGCACAGTCAGGGCGCTCCTTAGAGGCAGGGGCGGTGAGACTTAAGCATGTTGCCCCTGGAGAAGGACCCCATGCTTGGCCGGGGGGGACAGTCAGAACAAAGGCCCTGCATGAGACGCCTGGACACAGCGGCTGCACGAAGCAGCGACCGTGGGATGGCACGGGACTGGGCAGGACCCCTGTGCGTCGGAACCGACCCGACAGCAACACCAGCAATATCCACATGGGATCATACCGGTACCAGCAACAAGAAAGTCCACCCAGGACACGTGGGGCAGCGAGCCCCCATGAGTGGCGGAGGGGCGACTCCGCAGAGCAGGGTCGGGATGGCACACAGTGGGAATGCATCCAGATCACTTACCTGACGTCTGTTCTACTCTGAACCTCGACAACAACAAACGACACACGGGGCGGGCTTCAAACAGCTTTTGGAGGTTCATTTTCAAACACTGACCCTGCTGGGAGCGCGAGGGGCACACTAAGGCAGCAGTGAGTGCCTGGTCCACGGACACACAGGCGAGGGAAGGAGGGAAACCAGGGAACGAAGTTTGGGAGGGAGCAGCGTGCACGGGAACACAACAGAGGGGGAGCAGGAGCCCTGCAGACCATGCTGACCCCGGAGGGTAGCTCTCCAGGAGGAGAGACGAGAACACGTCACATCAGGGGCTGACAAGGCGCATCCACAGAGGCTCAGGGATCTGGCCACGAGCCCCGTGTGGGTGAGAGAGAGAAAGCCGGACAGTGAGCAAGGAAGGCCGGGGGAGCTGCCACCATGCACGATGCCGGCGGAGAACACTGCCAACACTAGAAAACACGAGAAGACAACTCCTGCCCGGGTGGAGGGTGGCCTAGCCTAGATGCTGTTCAGAAACCAGGATAGTTCCGCCTAGTGTGGTACTGGACACAACACAGCTGGCAACAACAGGTACAACAGGAAAAAACTATGAGCAACATATGCCAATGCATTTGAAATTTTAGAGAATGGACAAAATCCTAGAAAATAATTACCAAAACCCACTCAGAAGGGAAAGAAATCCTGGACAGTCCTGTGACTACAAAGGAACGTGGTCTAGAATGTAAGGTTCTCTCCACACGCACAAACAGTCCCATCTGTCCCCCAGGGCTCAGTTAGCACATGGTACCAAACGAGCAAGAAAGCGCTCTCCACCTTGCTGCTCCTTCTTCCCAAAAAGCCAAGAAGCATGGCTGGTCCTCCAATCGTTTATCAATCGGAAACCAACCTCGAACAGCGCACCTCCAGCCCCGGGGTATCACACAGAACCTTCGTGAGAGGGTGGAGCAGAGCACAGAGAGGACGCTGCCAGTGAGGGCCAGTCCCAGGACTGCATGTCTCATTGACTTGCTCTAATCTCAATGGATGGAGGCCGCTGAGCTGAGAGAACAGGCCCCTGCTCGGTTCGCAGTTCAGACACAGCCTTCACGAATGCCACAGCCCTTCAAACTCAGTTGCTCATCAAGGGGCTTCTGGACACAGACAAGAGGTCCACACCCCACAAGGCACCCAGGGGCAGGCCTGGCGCTCAGTGGGCTACCGAAAAGACACGGCTCACCCTGCCCTCAGAGCTCAGGCTTCTCTGAACCCAGGGGTCTCCAGGAGGGGACACGCCCCAAAACAACCAGCACCAGCAACATCTGCAATTACAGATTGCCCGCTGCGCTCCTGGTCGGGGCCCGGGGGAGGTGGGTGAGGGCAAGCTGGCCTAGTGTCTGCTAGTAGGGGCCAGGGACTGGCCCAGGGCCTGCTCAAGTTGTGAGGGATCTTGGCCCTGTTACCGTGTGTGTGTGTGTGTGTGTGTGTGTGTGTGTGTGTGTGTGTGTGTGTGTGTGTCGGGTGGGGAGGCAGGGTTCTAACCAGGTGCCTGCTCAGTATGGAAGGTCCTGTCTGGGTGCCTGCTCAGTATGGGGGGGTCCTGTCTGGGTGCCTGTTCCGTGTGTGGGGGGGGTCCTGACTGGGTGTTTGCTCAATGTGGAAGTGTGGGGGGGGGGGGGTTTCCTGACTGGGTGTCTGCTCAGTATAGGGGAATCTTGGCCTGGATGCCTGCTCAGTGGGGGGTGTGGTGGCAGCACAGACACTCCCCATCCCCCCAAGGTTCCTTCCCACTCGTGCCTCTCACCCAGATGGCCGTAGCCCACCACGGCCCTGGCTCGCGACCCGAGGCGCGCACGCAGCTCCACCACGAGGTCGTAGAGGCAGTCCACAGGCAGGGAGAGGTCGTACTTGTACACGTAGCCATCTCGGCTCAGCGCCTCGGTGACCCGCTCCCGCAGGGCCCACAGCACCTGGGGAGAAGAGCATGAGGCTGGTACAGGACCAGGCTGCAGCTGGTGCCACATCACAGGGAAGAGTCTAAGAGGGGCAGAGGTGTGGGCGAACATAGGTGTCAGCGCCACCCACTGTGTGCCTGCCTGGACCAAGGTGGGAGGTGGCCCAGCCTCAGGGCTGGCACCAGAACCAACAATGAGCTGTACATCAAAGCAGGGTGTGAGTAGAGGGGTACCAGCAGAGTTGACAGAGCCTGCAGGGAAGGCATAGCAGGGCCTCCACACATAGCCCCCAGGCCTGGGGCTGGCCTCAGGGAGCTGGTCCATAACCCTCCCAAAGTGAGAGCCAGGCAAAGACCCCTGGGCCCATGACCTCGATCCCTAGCGGGTCTCTAGGAGTCCGGGAGTTAAAACAGAATCTGGTCCCAATACAGACTATTGCCCCCTCCCCCAATGGACCTCTAAAGCACAGGGAAGTCTGGAAAAACTAGAAGGTTCAGTGGGAACCAGTGTCTCCTACCCCTCACCCCTGGGGTACAGATGGGCAGTCAAGGCCCTCCCAGGAAGGCTGCCCACTTGCCGTCTGAGAGAGTCCTGGGTCAGACACCGAGGACAGCCTGTGAGCAGGGGTGGGTAGAAGGCATGACTGGGTGCTGGGAAGTGTGTCCAGGTGGGGAGAGCTGACTAAGGGTGAAGAGGGAGGAGGCAACAGGCAGAGAGGGAAAGAGAATGAAGGAAAGTCCTCCTCATGAAACAGGAAAGGGACTGAGATTTCACCCTGGAGAGCGGCCAGGGAGTCGAGCCTGAGATGGTGTAAGTATGTACTGCACACACCACCACCACCACCCTCCTCACCCGACCCCCCCTCCACGTGCCACACCAGCCTCTCCCTGTGTGTTCCTGCCCTCTGCTGGCCACCCAGGATTCTGCAGCCCAAGGGCAGAAGCAGGCCCTGCTCAATGACCCTGTCCAGCCACCCTCGCGGCCAGGGAGGACCTGCCCGAGTGGTTCCCCCTGAGGAGCAGCTAGTGGTCCCCAGCTGACACATTACCGTGGCGCCACCGGCTCCCTCCCTCGCGCCAGCCAGTCTGTCAGAGCAGACAGCAGGGAAGTGGGGGGGTCAGGGAAAGAAGGCCAGCAACCCACAGAGCACCTTGGTCTTCCTCTCATCGGTGGCCACAGTCCCGTCAGTGACCAAGCCAGAGTCCAGCACATGCTCGAGGAAGGCAGCCAGCTTGGCCCCGTCGTGGTCTGTACTGGAGCCCGAGGTCTCCACCAGCACGTAGAAGGGGCTCTCTGCAAGGGATGGGGGTGGGCCCGGTCAGGGGAGCAGCTGGCATACTCAGAGCAGCCTGCATGCCACACCTGCCCCTCACACTGTCCCCCGATACCTGCCCCCGCATCTGTCCCTTCACACCTGCCCCTCACACTGACCCCCAATACCTGCCCCACACCTGCCCCTCACTGTCCCCCGATACCTGCCGCCACACCTGCCCCTCACACTGTCCCCCGATACCTGCCCCCACACCTACCCCTCACAATGCCCCCCGATACCTGCCCCCACACCTACCCCGCACACTGTCCCCCGATACCTGCCCCTACACCTGCCACTCACACTGTCCCCCAATACCTGCCCCACACCTACCCCTCACACAGTCCCCTGATACCTTCCCCACACCTACCCCTCACACTGTCCCCTGCTACCTGCCCCACACCTACCCCTCACACGGTCCCCCGATACCTGCCCCACACCTACCCCTCACATAGTCCCCCGATACCTGCCCCACACCTACCCCTCACACGGTCCCCCGATACCTGCCCTCACACTGTCCCCTGATACCTGCCCCCACACCTGCCACTCACACTGTCCCCCGATACCTGCCGCCACACCTACCCCTCACACTGTCCCCCGATACCTGCCCCCACACCTACCCCTCACACGGTCCCCCAATACCTGCCCCACACCTACCCCTCACACGGTCCCCCAATACCTGCCCCACACCTACCCCTCACACTGTCCCCCGATACCTGCCCCACACCTACCCCGCACACTGTCCCCCGATACCTGCCCCCACACCTACCCCTCACACTGTCCCGATACCTGCCCCCACACCTACCCCTCACACTGTCCCCTGATACCTGCCCCACACCTATCCCTCACATGGTCCACCGATACCTGCCCTCACACTGTCCCCTGATACCTGCCCCCACACCTGCCACTCACACGGTCCCCCGATACCTGCCGCCACACCTACCCCTCACACTGTCCCCCAATACCTGCCCCCACACCTACCCCTCACACTGTCCCCCGATACCTGCCCCCACACCTACCCCTCACACGGTCCCCCAATACCTGCCCCACATCTACCCCTCAGACTGTCCCCCAATACCTGCCCCCGCATCTATCCCTTCACACCTGCCCCTCACTGTCCCCCGATACCTGCCCCCGCATCTATCCCTTCACACCTGCCCCTCACTGTCCCCCGATACCTGCCGCCACACCTGCCCCTCACACTGTCCCCCGATACCTGCCCCACACCTACCCCTCACACTGTCCCCCAATACCTGTCCCCACACCTACCCCTCATACTGTCCCCCGATACCTGCCCCCACACCTGCCACTCACACCTGTCTCCCCCTCCACCACCCAATATCCACCGGTCTCCTACCCATGATTGCTAATGAGGGTGAAAGGGAGAGTCCCAGTGACCCAGGGCAAGAGCCCAGCCCGGCGGATACTGGAAAGGCCTTTCTGAAAAGTGGGCATTCCTTCCAGGAGCTGCCTGATGGCCTATCACCTCTGCCAGTGAAACGACCATATGTGCCCCAGGACCCCTGGGCCCGCTCCACTCGAAAGCCCCCTGCTGCGTCCACGGGCCCCATGGGACATACCCCTGGTGCGTGGTTGTTAGTGACCCCGTGGAAATAGAACAAAACACCACCAGGCCCTGCCCCGTCCTCACGATTGTTCCCAGGTCTGAGCCCCTGGCTGCAGCCTCTGTGTCAATGTATCTCCTGGAGGGTCCCCCTCTCTCTCCGCCCCCAGAGTTACCAAGCATGGCGTCCTTCTCCAGGACTGCCTCTCCTGGCAACATGTGCACAGGGTATGAGACAAAGCCTCGCCGCTGAGGAGCGCTGGCCAGACCTATTCTACCACATGTCTGTCACTTTGTCGTATTTTGGTGGCTTGTGTGCGGCTGTGACGCTGGAAGCTGTGTCCTTGGCATTTCAAAAGCCAGCAGAGTCACCAGAGTGCGCAGGTTTCGGCGGAGCTTCCAGACCGAGAACAGACGGTGGGGAAGGGCTCCGCTCCCCCTTCGGAGAGGAAGGAGCTGCTGAAAACCTCATGGGCGGCTTCGAAACGCTGTCAGGTCCTGACCCAAGCCGGGGTGTGGTTGCGGGCCTTGAGTGCGTGTGAGAGTGGGGCTTTGACGAAGGAAGACTGAGAACCAATGCGTGTTCACTCCGGTGCTGGCGAAGAACACCAGCAAAAGAACCAACGGATCAGTCTTGGAGAAGGCCCTGGAGACGGGAGCCCTGCGTGGCAGAGCGCAGGGCAGTGAGGACGAGGAGGCCCTCCTCAGTGGGAAGACGAGGCGGCAGGGGCTCACACAGAAGAACACCGTGAGGCAGGCGGCAGTGTTTCACTGCCGCTTACGAACGTGCCTCATCCTTGGCGGAGTGTGTTGAGAAACTAAGTGAACTCCCTGCTCCTCGACTGCAGGGGCACGGTCACCACCTCCTGATCGGGTCTGGCTTTTTGGACAAACTAGGCTTGGAGGGGTGAGGGGGTAGGGGGCAGGGGGTCCCTAGTGTGCACAGGCAATGAGGAGCAGTACCTTGGACGGGGCAGGACAGTCCCAGGTGCTGCCCGACCAGCCGCATGCACTCGGCGTCCACAAACTCGAAGGCTGACAGGATCTCGCCAAGCATCAGCTTACAGGAGCGGAAGGTCTGCAGGACTTCGACGAAGCCAGGACAGCCTGCCGCAGGTCAGACAACAAGCAGCGGGCATGAGCGGGATGGGGGGATCTGAGGCACATCAGGGAAGCCAGGCCAGAGCTGCAGCACTCGCCCGAGGAGGGTGATGGGGTGGATGCAGATGGCAGTCGTGTGGGAAGCCACAGCACCCTCCTGGGGGTCAGCAGGACTCTTGCTGGGCCCTCAGTGCCCACCAGGCTCCTGGTGCTGCCCATGGCTGACACTGCCCTGAGCTTGCCAGGGGAGAGGAGGCCCCGGGGAGGGTGACCAGGGGAACGTGTGGCAAACCCCTGTGCCCCACATTGACCGCAGACACTATGCGCCCCTGCCCAGGAGCACCACCATCCCATGCGTCCCTGGCAGAACTGGCCGCCACGAGGTCAAGCGCACCGAGGAACGCCACGTTCACAGCCTTGGGCTTCGGCGGACACAGGATGGACACAGCAGTGATGACCCCCAGTGTGCCCTCCGACCCGATGAAGAGCTGCTTCAGGTCGTAGCCCGTGTTGTCCTTACGCAGGGAGCTCAGGCAGTTCAGGATGGTGCCATCTGCCAGCACCTGGGGGGGGGGGGGCGCTCAAGGCTAATGCTTCAGTCCAGGCCCACCTACTCCCCCAGCCAGCCCTAGAGTGCCCTGGGTCGTCAGCCCAGCCCATCCCCAGGATACCCCAACCACAGCCCAGCACAGCCCCAGGGTACCCCAAGACCCTAGCCCAGACCCATGGAGCCCTGAGACCCCAGTTTAAGTCTACCTTTCTCCTCAGTCCCCTAACATGCCCCAGGGTGCCCTGAGACCCCCAACCCAGACCCACCTGCTCCCCAGCCCAGCCCCAGGGCACCCTGAGACCCCAGTCCAAGCCCTCCCTGGGTCCCACACACAGCCTAGAGTGCCCTGAGACCCCCAACCCAGACCCACCTGCTCCCCGGCCCAGCCCCAGGGTGTCCTGAGACCGCAGCCCAGGCCCTCCCTGGGTCCCACACACAGCCTAGAGTGCCCTGAGACCCCCAATCCAGACCCACCTGCTACTCGGCCCAGCCCCAGGGCGCCCTAAGACCCCAGTCCAAACCCTCCCTGGGTCCCACACAGCCTAGAGTGGCCTCAGGGAAGGCAAGGGCTAGAGGCACTCACCACTTCTAGGCCCAGGACCGTCCCATGCAGCGAGCCATAGCGCAGCACCCGCAGGCCACCGGCATTGGTGGCTACATTTCCCCCAATGTGACAGCTGCCCTTGGCACCCAAGTCCAGGGGCATGATGAAGTCACGGTCCTCCACGTACTGACTAAGGTTCTCCAGGATGCACCCTGCCTGGCACACCAGGACCCCTGCAACGGCACAGAGCCACTATGGGTGCCTCCCAGGGCAAGGGGACCCTGCCAGGCAAGCCCACCCAGAGCCTGGGGCCCTGCAGAGGCAGACTCTCAGAGGGGGCCCAGGACCCCTCAATGGTACCAGCACAGGACGAGCCCACTTGGGCCCTGCTGCACAGGCCCAAGGGGTGTGGCCAATCAGGAAAGCAGGCAGGGGATCAGGGTGTGTGCCCCACCCACCCCAAGAACAGAGGAATGTGAACAACTCAAACAGTGGCAGGGACAGAGAGGCGTGGGTCAGGCAACAGCAGAGATGGGACACGTGCGCACTTATGCACTTGTGCACATGCAGACACACACACACATGCACACACATACACTCATGGATTCTTGTGCATGCATACACACACAGGTACTCACATGCAGATACGTGCACACTCATGCACACACATACATGCGCATACAGGTACTCAATGCATACATACATTCACCCATGCACATACTCACACATGCACATGCCAGTACTCACACGTGCACACATGTGCATGCACACATACACTCGCACGCGCACACACAATTAACTCAGAGTAGTTGTTCTTATCCCCGGGAATCCTGCCCCAGGGATACCAGGCAATGTCCGTGGAGACGTCTGGCCTCATAGTGGGGTGCTGCGGGTGTCTAGTGGGGGGCAGCCAGGGCTGCAGCCAGCATCCCACTATGCAGGGCAGCCCATGACAGAGAATATCGGCTACCTGTCACCAGCACCAGGCTGAGAAGCCAGCTGTAGGGAAGGGAGACTGGGTGGGCGTTGCCACTCGGACAGTGGCTACATCTGCCACTTGCACCCGCCAGGGTCAGTGATGGGCAGACCTGCCCGACAGGGGAGCAGCCTGGCCACCAGCTGGCTCGGCCCGAGCTGCAGGCCCACAGTGCAAGCCACCCAGCTGCCCTGTGACATGGGACACGCACTGTGCACATGTGTGCAGTCACAACACACATGCACACGTTCAGTCACATGCATGTACTCACACATGGATATCCACACACATGTCCAGAGCCGGGCAGGAGGCACCACTGCCAAGCCTCGGGCACAGCCCAGCGTGGGCAGGGGTGGGGGCAGAGGCTAGCAGCATGGGCTTACCGGACACGGTGTGGAAGCTGGTCACCTGGTTCATGAGAGCGGTGGACACCACGACCTCGTCAAACACAGGGACGCTGCCGCCCACCATGCCCGTGTTCCCCCCCTGCGGGGTCACCGCCAGCTTCTGCTCATGGCAATGCCTGAGGAGCACAGGGTGTCAGGGGGGCCTACACAGGATGGGGCTGAGGAGGGGGTCCTGGAGTGGGGCTTCTAGGAGGGGCCCACAAAGAAAGGAGTCATACAGAATGGGGGTTTACAGGAGGGGTCTGTGGGAGGGGCCTGGGCTGAGAGACCACCCAGAGCTGCTCCCTCTGCCCATCCTGAGCACCCCCTGATCCCACTTCTGTGAAGAGATTCTCAGGGGACTGCCTGCTCCTCCCAACCCTGCCCGTCACCCACCCCTTGGTCCCCCACCCCTCAGACAGTGTCATCTCAACCCAGGTACGTCTGCCCACAGCCTCACAGCGCCCGAGCTGGGCGACATCCTGCAGGCTGTTGGTGGGGAGGCCCTGGCAGGCAGGACCCCGGAGGGAACAGCCAGTGCAGGCTGCATCCACATGGTCAGAAAGCAGGCCAGGCCTGGGGTGCCAGCGTGCCCCAGAGACAGAGGGCGGGGGCCCTGTACGTACCCAACATACGCCCTGGGGAGCAATCAAGGGGCCACGGCCACCGCGGAGGCAGCTCAGTCCCATGGGTGCTGAGTCCAAACCCCCATGACAACGCATGCACACACAGTTTACCTGACCACGACAGCCCCACGTCAACCACACTGCCACCTGGTGAACCGACTCACAGCAACCCTGCAGGCAGGGGGCGCCTGCCCCGTGGGTGTCCCACACTGTCACTCTTGATGGGAGTAGAAAGCCCTGTCTTTTCCCGAGCAGCTGGTGGTTGCCAACTGCTGACCTTGGCTGTTAAGAACCACCCGGCATGTCACCATGACACCTCCTTCCCAGGGCAGGGTGAGGGGAACGGTCTCACAGCAAAGTTGCTTACTTCCTGAGACACTGCTTGGGTGTGTTCAGGTCGGGGCCGGGGGCCAAGGGGAGGCAGGAGACAGGGGCTATGCAGGAGGGCCTGTCCCACCACCCCAATCTCTGTGTCCCGCCCCTTCCACATGGCAGTGACCCAAGGAGGCTCGAAACCAAAGCCATAGACTGGACTCAGAGGCATGCATGCCATGGGCCCCTGCCCCCTGTCCCCAGTACCTGAGTATCTTCGACACCTCCTCAGTGGTCCGGGGCTTCAGCAGCACCTGGCTGCAGCCTGTAACAGGCAGGGCAGTCACAGTCAAACTCAGTGACCCACAGAGGGCACATGCCCAACCAAGTGACACAGCATGATGAGGAAGGCCGGCCAGCCTGTGGGGTACTGCTTTTTAAGAAAGCCTTCCTCCCAGGTGGCCCTCACGGCTGGGCAGCTTTCAAGCCGGGCACTGCTGCCCCAAGGGGACGGGTCTGGACCTCTGGGCTTGTACTCAGGCTTCTGTGCCAAGCAGGGTGGGAGGGCCTCCCACAGGTTCCACTGTGGGGAGCTGCCCATCCCCAGGGCCCAGTCCCACCCAATGGCAGTACCCTCCCTCTGCCCCAGAAGGCCCTGCCTTGAGGCATCAGCTGACTGGCCCTGGTGTCAGCCTCCTGGTGGACAGGCATGAGGATGGACTCTAAACCCTGACTGCTGGACACCCCAGGGCTCACAGCCGCCCTCAGTGGTGTGGTGGCAGTCCTGTTGGTGGCAGCGGGGGGGACACTGCTGAGTCACCAGGTGGCAGCAGTGGCAGTGGCCAGAATGGGCCCAGTGAGGCCAACCATGTCCTACTCTCCTGCCTGTGTGCACAACCGGGCCACAGCATATCAGGCTCTCTCCTTCCTGCCCAGAGGGGCCTGCCCACGCCCCAGCTCTGACCCCCTGCCCTGGGAATCTGACCCTGCAGCTCTGGCTCTAGCTGTGGGAACACCCCAGCCCCTAGCTCGCTCTGCACTCACACTTGCTGCCTGGCCTGGCCTTCGCCTGCTCTGGGCGTTCCGGACTCTGACCCACCATCTCAGAGGGTCTTGTCACGGCAGCAGCAGCCAGCCCTGTGGTGTCGGCGCCACTTGGGGCCTGGAGCAGCCTGTCTGTGAAGACTCCACGCCTGCTCCAAGGACATGCGGCCAGGCCCATGTCCCTGCTGAAATAGGCCATTTTGTCTGAAGGAGGCTGCTAGCCTCCTACCAAGGAAACCACACCCAAAGAAAGGACAAGGTCACTCAAGGACAAAGGGAAGGAGGTCCCAAGATGGAACCGGCAGAGAGCCCGTAACCCACTCTTAGGGAGGCAGAGGAGCTGAGGGGCAGATTCCAAGGAGGAGTTTGCAGTGCAGGGTACAAAGCCCTGGACTTAGAAAGCCCCGAGGCAACCGACGCTTCTCCAGCTGAACACGCTGAAGACAAAGTCAAACCTTGAGTCCCAGCAATGGGGGATGATTCCACAGGCAAATCCTGCGTGACCCAGGAAGCCTCAAAAAGACGTGGAAAGAGTCCCTGCATCCAAAAGACCAGGTGATGCCCCACCATTCCAGGAGGGAGTCTGTGAGCAAGAGCCAACGGTGCTGAAAGACGAAGTCCAAGCTGCACTGAGCACATGAGCCAAAAACCGGGCTCTGGGAACTGACGGAACACCAACCGAAGGAGCCCTGGGGTGCTCACCACAAAGGCAGAAGAAAGGCGCCCACCCAGCCGCCTGGGAGGGGCCATCGAGGGGAACTGTGCTCACAAGAAGTCAACACCGTCACCACAGTCCATCAACGGGGAGCTGCCAGAGGCTCCGGCCGGAAGAAGGGCTAGCCCTGCGGTGGTCAGCTGGATTGCACCAGCCAAGATATTCTCTGTGGGGTCACCACCAATGCTGGAGAACGTTGTGAAGAACGGGAATTCCAGAGCACTCCTTTCGCTCGGTGGCAGCTGAACACAGAGACCAAGAAGCCATTAGGTGACCAGAACAAGGGCATCCTGCCTGGTTTAAGATCGGGACGGACAGGTGTGCGCCAGCGCTGTCTCCTCTCCCCACACTTGCTCACCCTGCATGTTGAGCGAACCCTCAGAGAACTGGGTTCCGTGAAGCCGAGTGTGGCATCAGGACCGGAGGGAGCTTAGGAACATCTTGCCTTATGCAGATGGCACCACCGTGCTCGCTGAAAGTGAGGAGGATTTGAAGCCCTTGCTGACGGAGATCAAAGAGCACACCCTTCGTTATGGACTGCACTTCAAAATAAAGAGAACAAAAATCCCCAAAATTGGACGAAAGTCTGTCAAGAATTTCATTCCACTGGGACTCACAATTGACACACCTTGTGGAAGCCACTGTCAAGCAGTCAAGTGACCGGGGACGTGCTGCCCATGGCAGATCCACTACAAAAGGCTTCTTCTTTATTTTTTAAAGAAACCTCGTGTTCAGTGGTCAAGCTTAGCACAAGCCAGCACGGGGCCTGGCCTGGAGTTGAAGCAGCAGGGAGGACAGGTAGGTGAAGCCCACGGAGCCTCACATGGCAAGAGGACCAGGAAGGCAACCGCCAAGCAGAAGGGCTCCATCGCCCCGGCAGGGCCATGCCCAAGATGGTACAGGAGAAGAGTTTCTGGCTGGAGAGATGGGCTCTTGGCCCAGCCGGTGATCGAGCTGCTAACCCTGTCCCTGTGCCAGCCCTGAACCTGCCACGCCAACTGGGGCCGCCCCAGCACCAATAAACCGGGCTGCCCTGTCAGGACCCAGGACCCAACGCTGGTCTGGCCCTCCCGCTGGCCACCAGAGTGGGGCTGCTCTAGGAAGGCTGTGTAGACAGGCTTTCCCGTCCCCTCGGGAACGAGGCAGACACAGGCCTGCCTGCACCCGGGTACAACCTCGGTCAGGGCAGGAGGGAGGAATAAGCAGGGCCCTGGGGTCTGCACGTTTTCGGTCCGCGATCCAGCTGCCCAGCTGTCGCTGCTTGGAGCACGGCACTGGGCCCTCCAGGTGACTGACTCACCTCTTGGCTTCAGCTCCGGGTTGGCATCTCTGCATTAGCGCTGGAAAGCATAGATGCCCTTTGGAGGGTGAGTTTTGGGCATTTTCAATCTGCTCACATGGTCTGGGGAGGGGGCCTGGATAAGGAAGGCTCAGAGTCTGAGTGATGGAGCTGGCAAAGGATACTGAGAAACAGGGACAGCCAGAGGACAGCGGGCTCTTTCCCTGTGGCCACTGAGCTGCATGGAAGTGGAATCCCCGGCGAGTTCACCATTCGGCTCCACCCACGACGCAGTGCCATGTCGGGAAAGGCCTTGCTGCTGTGTGTGTGTCGACTAGTGTGTGCTAGGCCAACGTGTGTCAAGCCAACGTGTGTCGGGCCAGTGTGTGTTGAGCTAGCAGAGGCCCTGTGTGCTCAGCTCCAAGTCAGCCTAGTTCAGGGCAGCGACAGTAAGAAACCAGAAGGTGGACAAGTGTGTAGGGGAAACCCCAACGGGTTGTATGGTCATTAAGGACTGTGGCATAGAAACTCAGCCAAGGAGCATCGAAGAATATTTCTAGTGCAAGGCAGGAACACTTAAAACCCAGGTTCTCAAATTAAAAGTGCAGCCAAGACGCCCCTTGGAAGTGAGGAGGAGGGCGGGGCCTCACATACTCGGCATATGAGATTGGCCCTGGTGAAGGGCACCCTGGTTGGCAAAGATAGGTGACAGAGTGGAAGGTCCTCGACATGGGGGCTGACGCAGGGGCAGCCACAACAGGCTCAAAGACAGTGACAAGCACCAGGGTGGGCTGGGCCAGGTCAGACCTGTGGTTCGAACCACCACAGCCTCCAGGCCTCCCTAGGGACCTGTGCTTGGTGTTAAACCTCCCAGCCAGCAGTCACTCTGCTAGAACTACCCTTACCTGCTCACTTTGCAGGTGTCCAGTAGCACACCGACACCAGAGCAGCCTTTCCAGTGTCCTGGACAGCGAATGACCAGGACAGGGCTTCCCTCCCCAGCCCTCTCTCTCCTGCTGCCCCTCCAGCAGCACGCCTACCTCGCACGGTCCTCAGCCAGTCCACATTCGCCACCGCCAGCTCCTCGGGGCTGGTGACCACCCTGCCGGGGAGGATGCGCTCGAAGGCAGCCAGGTCCTGCTCCGACACCACGGAGAAGGGCAGCCGCTGCACGGGATAGCGCTCCTGGGTCAGCCTCACCCCGGTCGGGCCAGGAGACGTGGACGAGCAGCTCCTGCAGATGATGATGCTGGCCCCCAGCCGCAGCCTTGGCTCCACCACAGGCCCCGGCATGCACGCAGTCCTCAGCAGGGCTCGGGGATGACCTTTTGGCCACCAGCCTTGAGCGGCCCTGAAGAACCAAGCTGGCCATCTGGGCAAAAGCTGGGGCCCCATGGCTCCGTCCTGAAAAATAAGCCACCCGGCACATGGGCTCAGGAATGCGATCAGAGCCACCCTGAGAGCCATGTGTCCCAGTCCATCCCACTTCTGGGGCTCAGAAAGGGGCGGCCGCAGGACTGGGGCTCCTGGAGGAGGCCCCCTGATTGTAGAGCCCGTGATGGACCTGTAGCCCCTGCGTTCTCCCTGGGGCTCGTTGTAACATTTACAAATGTCTCCTCTCTCTTCGGGGCAAAACTGACCAGGCTTTAAGGGACAGCAGGGAAGGGACTCCTTTCTTCAAGATGGGGTTGGGGGGACTACTGAAAGTACACCTGAGGAGCAAGCAGTGCGGTTTGGGGAGAAAGGCTGTTCCTTAGATGTGGGGATGGCGAGACTTTTAAAAGTTTAACTTTTTCACTAGGAACTGGGGCAAGGTTTACTCTATGGCAGTGGGTTTGGATTTGTGGGCTTACAGAGCAAGTCAATTCATACACGCATTGCCTCATCTCATTGGCTGCAATCCCCTCAACGTGACATCACCTCGCCCACTTTCTGCCCATGTTTCCTGTTTCCCCTTCTCCTTCTTTCCCCACCCTTCTCTGGTAGTTAAGGCTCTATCTCTCTCAGTTTGGCTGGGACAAGATTCTCAATGGTGTGGAAGTTAAGTCTAGTAAGCTCCATGATGAGAAATCCCTGCTTCCAATATAAGCGGGTACTGTGGGAAAGCTTGCTTGCCTCCAACTGGGTCTAGCACTCCTGCATCCGGCTTACAGGACCTGATCCTGGGATTCAATCACTTATGCAAATATTTCTTACCTTTTAAAAAAATTTTATCCTGTAGGTTGTGGGTCTGAATTCTTCTCATATTTAAAACTAGGATGATCAGTTCATAGTTGTACAACTTAAGAACCCTAGTGGAGCAGTGGTTACAAGTTTGGCTGCAGTTCAAAACCATCAGCCACCCCGCAAGAGAAAGACAGGCTTTCTACTCCTGTGAAGAGATACAGGCTTGGGAACTCACAGGGGCAGTTCTGTGCTGTTCTACAGGGTTGCTATGAGTTGGCATCCACTCAATGGCAGGGATTTTTTGAGTTTTGAGAAGAGCCAAAAATATAGAAGAACACTGTATCTAAGACACTCGTGCTGATTCAGCCTACTCGATGCAATTCTCGGAATCAGCACCCCAAACGACCCCAGGGACAGGCCTAAAAACCAAAACACCAAGAACAAATCATTACTGTAGGGCCGTGTACTGCAAGAAGCTGAGCTCCATGAAGAACTCGGCCCAGGGATCGAAGGAAAGCTGATTAACAACCTGTGGTTCGTAGGTAACACAGCCTTGCTTACTGAAAGCAAGGTGGCCCTGAAGCACTGACTGATGAAACCTAAGGTTTGAGTCTTCAGTGTGATGGCAGCCCTGTGCAAACAGAATCAAAACCCTCACATGCCCTGCCGAGAAGTGATGGAGTTCTCAAGGAGCTCATTTCACTTGGATCCACAATTAACCCTCATGGAAGCAGCAGCTGTGAAGTCAGAAGCAGGCTGCGTTGGGTCAGTCTGCTGCACAGACCTCTTTAAAGTGCTGGAACGCAAGGATGTTACTTTGAGGACCAAGGTGCTCCTGCCTCAGATCTTAGTAATGCAGTCAACTTACATGAATGTGAAAGTTGGACGTCGAATAAAGAATTGATGCATTTGAATTGCAGTGCTAGCAAAGATTATACACAGTATGTCTCATGGGCTGACAGAACAAAAGAGTCTGTCTTGGAAGAAGTACAGCCTGAATGCTCCTTAGAAACAGGAATGATGGGACTTCACTTCACTACCTTGGGCATGTTGTCTGGAGAGGTCCAATCCCTGAAGAAGGGCATCAGACCTGGTAAAGTAAAAAGTCGAAGAAAGAGGGAAAGCACTCTAGGAAAAGGAGTGACGCATTGGCGGCAACGGTGGGCTCACACACAACAGTCATGGTAAGGATGGCACAGGACGGTCAGTGCTTCCAGGCTGACCCACTGGCCCCTAACCACGACGCTGCCTCGGTGAACGGTGGGGCTCTCTGCTCCCATAAAGACCCCCTCAGAAACTGTAGCACGGGGCTGAGAGAAGATTCCGAGGTCTGGATCTCTACGTGGCACTGGTTTAGTTTCGCTCGAGAACCCAGCTGGGAAACGGACGGACTATTCCATTCTCGCCCACACTCCGAGTCCTTCGAGTAGAACTAGGGACTGCTCTGCTGTCTCGTAGATTTAACCCGTGCTGTTTGGGGGTGCTGGCTCTGCCATGCACGGGGTCAGGATGGTGGGTCCCACCGAACGCAGGAAAGGGGAGGCCGCAGGGCGCCCACCGGCGGACCTGGCCTTCCGACTACGTGGCCGCAGAGTTCATTCGGGTCTGAGAAGGTAGGCGGGGAGCGGCGCGACCTGCGGCGACCCGCTCTCAGTACCCCATGGGGCGTCGCCCGGACCCAGGACCCTTGGACCGCAGGCTCGTGCCTGCCGGGCCGCGGGGCGTGCGCGTGCACGCCTGGCGCAGTCACGTGACGACGCACTGGCTGCCCCACGGCGCTGCCTTCCTGGTGGGGCGGCACTGACCCCCGCCAGCCGCCGCCCCGAGCTCGAGCCCCGGCGGCCGCGCGCACGTACTCACGTTCGCGACCCTGTCTCCAGCGGCCCTGCAGGCCCCGCGCGCCTGGGTGAGAGTGGGCGGGGAGATTAGACTGAGCATGCGCAAACCGCCCCCTGTCCCCCGTTGGTCCCGCCCCATAACCTGAGTACAACTACTTGACTCCCTCCTGTCTGCCTCCAACCCTTAGGCCCTACCTCCTGCCCTCTAGGTCCCGCCCACAGCCCAGCCATACCCACGCCCCGACCTGCCGCCAGTCCCTAAGCCCCGCCCCCAGGTTCAGGCCCCGCCTCGGCCCTCCTCCTGCCCTCTAAGCCCGCCCGTGGTCCAGCCTTAGCCCCGCCCCTTATCTCCCCTCAGCCCCTAAGCCCCACCTACAGGTTCAGGCCCCGCCCCTGTCCACCTCCAGCTCCTTGGCCCCGCCTCTGTCCGCATCCTGCCCTCTAGGCCCCGCCCTATCCCCTATCCCCGCCCCTGATTTGCCAGCCCACCTCCAGCTCCTGGCTCCAGCCCCAGGCCCCGCCCTCGGTCCGACCCCGTCTAGGCTGGTACTTCGATCCATGGACCCGGCTCACAGTGGAGCGCCTCTGCCCTAGGGTCGCCCAGACCGGCCCCACGGAGGGAGCTGCGCCGGCTGGCCCTGCAGTGCGAAGTGGCCACTCTCCACTGACCGCCTCAGGCCCGGTTTTCCTGCTCCTCCTGAGTGTGGACCCTACGGCACCCTGGGTTCCAGTCGAGCCTCCGCTGCACAAAACCCCACCCAGGACCTAGGGAGGCCGCTGCCATGGTCCAGCTGCTATCCCCTACTCAGAAAGGGAGCCCCAACTCTCTATAGCCCTGAGGTATGGACATCCCAGGCACACCCCCTCTCCTCAGAAACTGACCTCTCGCTCCACTGGGCCTCCTCCTCCAGCATCTATCTCTCTGACCCCTGACCTCGCCCTCCAGGTGGTCTCCACTTTTCTGCAGGGGGTACCTGGGTATACTCCAAGTAAAACTGGTGAAGGCACGGACTGGCCTGGCTCCTCTTCCCTTACTGAGCTGGGTGTCTGCCTCCCACCCTGCTTGCCCTGTGGCATCTGGAGTGCTAGTTCTGGCTGTCCAGGGTGGGATTGTGTTCCCAAAACGATATGCTGAAGTCCTAACCCTGGGTCCTTATGACCATGTTTGGAAATAGGGCCTCTGAAGATGTCATTAGTTAACATGAGGGTATCCTGAAGGAGAGTGGGGCCTATCTCATGAGTGGACTCTTTTTCTTCTTCTTTTTTTGTAGTAAAAAATATACACAACACATATTCCAACTCAACAATAGCCCTGTGTCATCGGCCCTACTGATTAGATTCTTTACATATGAAACCGTCCTCGCCCTCACCTTCCTGTTCCATCCATAAACTCAGTGCCTCCTGCACAAGGCACCTTCCCCTCCCACCCTAGTAAACACTAACCATCCTTGGTTCTCTCTGCAAGCTCCCTGTGAGGTGAAAAAGCAGTGGTCCTTTTGTGACTAACTGACTTCACTCAGAAGGCTTTCAAAGCTCACCATGTGTGGCACACATGTGGCCCGAGGCAGAGGAGGGACACCATGTGGCACTGCAGCTGCAAACCAAGATGCTGGGCAAGAGCCACGCAGCAGAATCCCCTCCCCTCGGAAGGAAATTACAGAGCCCATGGACACCGTTGGATCTCCCACTCACCAGGACTCACCCAGAGGGTCCCATGAAGCCACTCCCTCCGGCTACTTGTCCCGGCAGCCTTAGCAAACTCACAGAGTTACTCCTTTGTGCATCTCCAAGCTAAATGATCACACACAGAATGTTGCATCAGCTCTCAGGCAAGGCTGTGAGCATGTAGTGTTGCCTTTGCCAAGTCCGGCAGAGTCGACTGGCCACTGAAATGTGTGTAGACAGGGCTGTGGGAAACAGCGCCAGGAAGAGTCTACACGGACGAATTCTCTACGTTCAGAGTTGTGTCTGGGTGGGTAGGACTCCTGTGGAGGGAGAACTTCACCTTCATCCATGAGTAGGAGATGTGTTCCAGTCGCATTCTCCTAAGTCAAAGTTATTCCCCACGATCCCCCCCCCAGAGAATAATGCCAATTTTAAGGTGCTACTTGCAAGCACATGGGTGCTACTATATACGCTTGAAGGTCAACTGCATTTGTTCCCCTGAAGAGCTCAGACACCCAAGGTCAAACAGCTCAGACGACCAAGGTGAGGCTGCCATCTTGTTATGTATGTGCCTCCCTGTCATGTGCCTGCCCCTAGTGCCTCCCTTCCTACGGTGTGCACACACCCTCGCTCGTCCCCTCCTGTCACGGTTGTGCCTGTTGTACAGCCCCTTCCTATGACGTGTGTGCTCACCGGACTTGCATGCGCGAGATTATATAAGTTCGTCAGAGAATGCATGACTCATCAGGTCCCAGTCTTCATTGGAAGAGGGGAGCCCTTTAATGTACCCCTCAATCACACAACCATATCCTAGGACCCATCTGGATGTGGGGATGGATCCCCTGGCCTGAGAGCTGCCTGCACATCAGGTGCCAGGAGGGTGCCCACTTGCTCTTGTAAGGACACCACTGGAGCCACCAGCTGGTTACTGTCATAAACCAGTCTGAGATCTACCCAATTCTTCACTGTGAGATAAGCACTCCACCCCAACTCCTTCCAGGTCCAAGGCACTCTGCCTCTGGGTCACCTTCTTGAGACTTCCGTACGGCCCTTCCCCTACCGGCCAGCCCTGCAGGATGTATGCCCATTAGTTCCATGTGAATGCGTGAACCCATCAAGACCCACACAACTTCTCACCTGGTCCCCATAAGCCCTGTCCTGACAGACTAGGGGCCACATGCATCCCGGGTTATAATATGGTACATACACACACCCCCCACAAGGCTTCTCCACCGGGCAACTCCTCCCCACGCCCCACCCCCTTAACACTTATCAGGGAACTGTCCACAGATTGTCATCACCTCTAGTGGGGCCCTGACACCCCCAACACCCCAGGACCCTACTCTTCCCCCAAATCTCAACAGGGGATCCCACCCTCCTCTCTGCTGCAACATGGCCATTCCCAACAGTTTCCCAAATGATACGTCCAAACATTGTTCCAAAAAATACTTTATTTATTAAACAATATATCCATGATCTATAACATGTTCCAAAAATACAATATACATCTTTACATGATTTCATAAAAAGATTTACAATATTCTCTCTCATTTACAAAGGGAACATAGATCATTCCTTGCAAATAAACAGGACATTCACATCAAAGCTGTCACTTTGGATAAGATGTAGAGCTGACACCACAACACGGAAAAAGAACACACTTAGTGAGAATGCTCTTCTTGTCCCCCCCGCCACCCTCACCCCCCTTTCCTCTCAGCACCGGCCAGAGACCAGCACTTAGCACGGACATCCAGGAAGGCCCTCTCCAGTGCCCAGGACTGAGCATGGCCTGACCCCCAGCACCCCCACCCGTGCCCACAGGAGCTGCTGTGCAGACACCTTACTGATGAAGAGGGGAGTGGGGGCTGGAGCTCCGGGGCAGTGCTAGGCTACTGTCTACCCAGAAAGTCTATCTGTCTACCCAGAAAGTCTCCTGTGACCTGGCCCAGGGCCTTCTGGGGACAGCCGGCTATAGCCTCTGGGCTATGCACTTCCTCCTGCTGGCAGACCCTTGGGTACCAGGGCCTCGGTCCCACAGTGCGGACCGCCAGGCAGTTCTTAGTCTGGGTACCTGTTCTTTGCTCACAGGAACCTTTGGCTCAGGCAGCACCAGAGCCTCTGTGGGGGCAGTGCAGCTGCCCCTCAGCCTCTGCAGAGTCCCGGCCAGGCGACCCCTGGGCAGTGGCCTCACAGGACACGCTCCGTCACTCACTCTGCAACAGTTGAACACCCGGAAAGGCATGCACTTGGGCACTAAAATGTTCTAGGGAGTTGCACCTCCCTTCTGCTTCTCTGTGCTTCTCCAAAGTGAGATGTGTATTGTTCAGTGATATTATTCTAACTGTCAGTCAACATTATAAACAGAAACAGAACCACAAAATGTCAGTACACGAGCCACGGGGGTGGGGTGGGGGCAGGGGTGTGCACACGCACACAACACTGCCTTGTCCACACAGGGTATGCAGGACCACTGGGCAGAGGCCACAACCGAGGGTCTACAGGGGGTGGGCAGGCCGTCAGCTCAGAGGAACACAAACAGCAGCTTAGCTTCTAAGAGACCACCAGGCATTGTCCTGCAAAAGCCTACTGTGCTCACCAGCCCTGCACACACAGGGGCAAAGGGAAGGCCACACCAGTGGACACAGCCTAGGCCGGGATGCTGGCAACTCATCCAGCAGGCCATCGGTCCACAGGGTGCTGGCTCCATCGGCCTGGAACCGGCCAGCACAACCCTGCTCTCCAGAGGCAGAGGGTTCCTGGGAACCCACTCCCTCAACCACAGCCACTCAGCCAGGAAGGTGCCCACCTGCCTGCCCTCAGCTCCACCCCTGCTTCCACATCAGCAGAGATCAGGGCTGTCTCCAGGTCCCGGGAGCCAACGGCCCACTGTCCCCTCCTGGGACATGGCCTCCCTGTGGCCAGGGCACAGCACTCTCTTGGGGAGGACGCAGCCTCTCATGTGCGTCTCCATGTGGCATCTCTGGGTTCCTCAGAGAGAAGCTGCACCCGCAGGGTCCGCCAAGCACCTTGGGCCTGTCGAGAGGCCCCCGGGTGGAAGCCGCTGCTTCACCATGAACACACAGCCAATTGACCCCAGGCCAAATGCTGAGGGTCCCTGCCACTGGGACAGCCTCCTCAGTCATTTCTCTCCACAGCAGAAGCATCCCGGCTCCCAGGCACATGGAGCCAGGTCTGGGGCACAGCTCCAGGGACAGCCCAGGGACAAGGTGGGGCTGGGCCCCAGAACACAGGGGTCTACAGTCCATGTTGCAAAGTCAGGAGGCAGGCACCTCCACCACATGCACGTCAGAGAGAGGGAGGTGGGGCCCTGGCAGCTCTGGAAGACCCAGAAGCCCTCAGCAGCACACGGGCCGCAGTATATCTACGTGCAAACAGGTCTCTGCTGGCTCCCTGCATGTCCTCAAGCGCCGGGCCACTAAGTTCTCAGGGACCAGTGGGAACAAGGTGGCTTCCAGGTGAGGGGCAATCTTGTCACAGGAGAGGAGGGAAAAGCAGATGCTCTCTGCCGACCGGGACCTCCCCTGCCTCATTTCTTCTTCCGCTTCTCCTGCATGCACCGTGGGCAGAACCTGTGAGGGGGCACAGCACTCAGCCCCTGAGAAGCCCCCACGCCACCTCCCATTCTATCCACACCCAGCCCCCAAGCCCAGCTCCGAGACCGGGGGAGAGCGGGACAGAGGCTGCGAGAGAAGACAGACAGGCAGCTGCTAGGCCCCAAACTGACCATTTTCCTTTGGGCTTGGTGGTCAGATCCACGCAGGCAAAGTGGAACCACTCAATGGGACACTGCAGAGGGCAGGACGCAGGGCAGTTAGTGGACAGAGGCCCTCCTTCTGGGCCTCCCCCCGCCCCCATCAGCGGCACTCACATCGGGGTTGTCACAGCCGATCATCTCTCCGTAGGACACCTGGTGGCACAGGCAGTAGGTGGGCTCATTGGGGTCCACGGGCATGTCCAGCACGTCCGAGGGGTGCACAGACAGAACGGTGTCAGCAAACTCAGACCTGCAGGGCAGACCGGCCATCACAGGCGCTCTCAAGGGGCCTGGCCCAAACCACAAGCCCCGTCCAGGACTGCCCAGGGGGAGAGCACGTGTCTGACAGACAGACTGAGGAACGTCAGACAGATTGATGCTGGGGACTCTCACCATACAGTGACCACAGCAGTGACCCCCCCCACGTCCCATGGAGCTCAGAATGTCACACCCGGGAGCTCAGCACAGCAGGACAGCCAGCCCTCCACTTGCCCAGTCTCCACCTTCTCCCCACCGCGCCCTTGACCTGGAGCCCAGAGAAGCAAGGCTACCCGTCACCCCACCTTGGGGAGATTGGGGGGAGATGGGCTGCAGCGTCTGTGCTGCAGCAAGCACACGAGGAAACGTGTCTTGTCCGCGTGAACTCCCTGGTGCACGCCACCTTCCCGAGCAGGCCCTGGAGCCGGCCCCCAGTGGGAGCTGTGCTACGAGCCGGGTGCCCAGCAGGGGCAGCAGGCCAACCTCGGGCTGCAGCAGACCAGCCGTCCTCGCTCCTGACCATAGCGGTGCCCCTTGGCCAGTTGTCCAGGGTCCCTGTGGGACCACTTACCCGCCTTTGTGCTTCTTTTTCTTTGGTGTGTCCTCTTCAGAAGTCCTCCTGCCCCGCCCACGGGAACCCCGCTTCTCCTTCTGGCTGCGCCCCTCTGAGAATCAGTGAAGACCAACATGTGTCACCAGGTGGCTGGCGCGGTGATGGCGTTTGCCGTCACGCCCTGCTTTGTATCCCAGGCAAACCTCTGCGCAAGCCCACCAACCACAGACGCGACCCAGAGGAAGAGGCACCAACTTGCTTTTTAAGGCCCGGCCCGCAGAGCCCTCCAAGTCGCTGCCCCCTAGCTTGTCCTTGAGGTCAGCCTCAAAGCGCGCCAGGTCCGCATCCAGCCTGCGGATATGTTTGTCCACCTGCACAGGGCAGAAGGCACCAGAGTGCCGGGCACAGGGACAAAGCCTCAGGCCAGTATGACGACGCTGCACTGAGGACACATACAGGACAAGGAACCGCAGAGGCCAGGTCTCGTGAGTGACCGAGTGAGACAGACCGCCAGACCCACACCCACGGCTGCAGCACCGTTGCTACTCAGGAAGGTAGGAAACTGCAGACTCCACTGCCGTCCACAGGGCAGGAGCCTGCTGTATGCTGTCCACAAGAACGACCGGGCAACACCGCCACCAGCGAGGCACCCAAGCCCCACATGCAGCAAAGCGTCGTGCAGGAAGGGTCCTCTGGGTGGGATCTAACTTTAGGAAGCTCATCAGGCCCTGCATCTGCCCCCACTTCCCCGATCTACAACCCCATGCCCTACCTTTCCTACCCCACCTGCCCCCACCGTGGAGCCCCTCACCATCTCCTAGGTCTGCTCCCCCACCATCTCATAGGTCTGCCCCCCGGACCCCCCATCGCTATCTCTTAGGTCTGCCCACCCACCCCCATGCCCCTCGCCATCTAGTAGGTCTGACCCCCCCCGCCCCTCACCATCTCGTAGGTCTGCATAGCCAGCTGCACCTTGTCGTCACTGTACTCGCGGCACTTGCTGTAGGCGCTCTGGATCCTGTGCAGATGCTCCACACGCTGGTCCGGGGAAAGGACCTTCACCCGGGAGAGGTACTCGGCTGCCAGCAAGTCGATCTCCGCCTTCTTATCTGCAGGAGCCATGGATGCCAGCCCCATGAAGCCATCGCAGACCCCGCCTCCAGAAAGATCAGCCTGCCCCCGCCCCTAGCACTTTTGGCTCCAAGGACAAACCAGCCTGTCCCCCACCCCACCAGGACCCAACTCCACAGACAGACCAGCCTGCCCACTGTCCACCACCTGTCCCAGACACCATGACCAGCGGGCCACCAGGCCTGCCCTGTGAATGACCAGCTGTGTGCTCTCTCCCAATAAGGCAGCCCCACCCACAGGCGAGTAGTCAAGAGTGGAGATGAGAGGACAGGCCCCGCCCAGGAAGCTACCTGCCACCTTCCTCCAGAAAGAATGACAGCAGCAAGGGCTCATGAGAGGGGGCAGCAGCACTGGGCCCAGGCCTGGGACCGTGGAGGGTGGGCATGCTGAAGACAGGCCTCCATCCCCGCCCCTTTACCCCCAGAGCAAGAGCAGTGCGGGCACTGCCCCCATCCTCTAGAAAAGCCTTGCTTCTGAGCAGCGCTGACACTCACCTGGTCTCAGTCAAGCTGCAGCGCCAAAATGCACAGGGCCCAGGCGTATGCCCTCACAGAGCCCGTGCCCACACGCCACAGCACCCAGCACCCACGCCAGAAAGCCTCAAGCACAGGCAGGTGGAGAGCCAGAGTGGCTCCCCTGCACACATGGGCCCTAGAAGGCACGTGCCAGGAAATGTGCCGTCTGGAATCTCCAAAGGACTGACCTACCAGGAGGCCGGATACCACCCAGCAGCCCGTGCCAGCAGATGTAGTCGTTTGCTCCCGGAAAGACACACAGCCTTAGAACCCTGGGGAGCAGAGGGTCACCGTGGAATAAAGGTTCCCCTAGGAGAGCCTCCTCTTGGCCATGTCTGCAGGTGGGCCCCTCAGACCTCTTGGGCAGCTGTTACAGCACTCTTACTGCTCCACCAGTAAGGGTCCAGGGGCCTCAGCTGATTGACTCAGAGCCACCTCCTGCCATGTCTTGGTTCAACTAGCTCTCACACTCTGGGAGTCAGGCCTGTCTGTCTGAAAGACCAATGAGAGGGCTGGATCAAGCCACTCCACGGAGTTCAAAGTGCACCACAGCCAAGAGGGGGCTGCTCCTCCAGCACCGAGAAAACACACCTGGGAGCACCAGGTGGGAGCCCCAGACCTCCCATGTCACCCTAAGAACGGCTTTTCCTGAGCTCTGTGTTCCTTCTACTGAACAATCAAACCTGCAAGGGAAGGGGGGGGCGCGGTCACCATCGCCACTGTTAGGGCCTTCCAATTCGTCTCCGGCTCATGACCCCACTTACAACCTCACAGTCACGGCTACGTGAGCCCATTGCTGCAGCCTGTCGAGCGTCTCCTTGAGGGTCTTCCTCTGTCGCTGATCCTCTCTCCTGCCAGCAGGTCCAAAGCCCATGCTTCGAAGGAGCATTCAAGCAGTACTTCTTCCAGGTCAGCTTTGCTCATCCCTCTGGGAGTTGCCGGCACCGTCATTCAAATGTACTGGCCAGTCTGCCGTCCAGTTCACCATTCACAGAGGTGATGGAAACCCCCCGGCTCGGGTTGGGTGTGCGTTAATGCCATCCTCACTTGGGAGCACCGAACAAGGTCTCTGTGGGCGGCTTGCCCAGTGCACGTCCTTGGCTCTCTGCACTGCTGCTTTCCTGAGAGCCAACTGAGGACCCAGGTAAAATGAAATCCCAGGCAACTGTGATCTTTTTCCACCTGTCACGTTGTATCGGTCCGTGGCGAGGATTCGGGGTTCCTTACTTTGAGTTGTAATGTTGGCGGCGGCGGCGACCTCTGCTTTGCATCAGCCAGTGCTTCCAGCCCTCACTTGGCAGCAGGGCCGTCACCTGTACATCACGGTTGCTAAGGAGCCTACCTTCACTGCTGATGCCGCAGTCGGCTCAGAGTCCAGCTTCGCGGGTGATTTGCTCAGCATACAGACCAAACCTCCAGGGTGAGAGTGTACAACCAACTCTCCATTCCTGCTTTTAAAGCAGTGACCCTGGTTCTCTTGGTCCACATACGGGCTCCACGTGAGCACAGGAAGAGTTCTGAGGTCCTCATTCTCCCCAGTGGTACTGTTTGTGGCCCAGTGGCATGCCTGAGGGCAGTCAGTGGCCAGTACTCTACTTTTCACCAAGATCCATCGCAGTCAGCCACGGCAGCCCTCACGCCATGTCCTCTTCTGAACCCGGTTTGAACTGTGGGCAGCTTCCCGTCAATGGACTCCTGCAACCGTTTTCAATTACTTTCAGGAACCCTCAAGTGATATGAAGGACATCTCGGGCCAGTGGGCCCCACATTCAGTTTAGCACAGACCTGTATCTTTTCCAGTCAGCTGGCCAGCTGGGCGGTCCTCCCCTTTCCTCAGTGTAGCCGAGGGAAGCCCCCCGCCCCTCCATCTGCTGAGATGTCTCCGTTGGGATGCCGTCAAAACTACTGGAGCCTCTTCCACGTGCTTTCAGTGCAGCCTGGCCTTCTCCCTTCAGCACCACTGGCTCTTGATCCTCTGCCAAAATCTGGAATTGGCTGACCACCAGAGACTGCATTCTCCCATCCTCTTGGGATGCTTCCTGCATCCTTCAGGGTTCGGACCACTGAATCCTTCCATCTTCAAACACGAGTCTTGAGTTTTTCTTTATTTCCCTATTGCCTTTCTGACTCCACTGGAAGGAATCCGTGCAGACCCTCCCATCTGCAGCAGTGGTTCAGACGTGGACCCCCAGCTGGAGGCTAGTTTCAGAGGAGGGGCCGGCTCACGAGAACTACACCCTCGGCTGGTGCAGCCTGGCACTCAGGGCAGGGAACGCACAGAGAAAAATCTCAAGCCGAGGGGAAACCAAGGGTGGAGCCGCAACGGAAAGCTGTCCTCTTGCAACAGGAGAGGAGCCACAGGGCAGCGGGTCAACGCTGGGCTGCCAACCAAAAGGCTGGTGGTTCAAGCCCACCAGCCGCCAAACAGGGAAGGGAACGCCAAGGCAATCTGCTCCTGTAAGGCTTCAAAGCCTTGGAAACTCTCAGGGCAGGTCTGGTCTCTCCCAGACTCAACACAAAAGGCTGTTCTCTGGGTTTGGAACAGGCAGTGAGACACCAAGAGGCAGGAGGGACCACTCAGGATCTTAAGCTATGCTTACGGCTTAAAGCTGGAAATGTTCCTTAAAGGAAAGAGAGAAAGAATAAACATATTTTGACAAGAAATGCCAGTGGAGGGACAGCAAAGGTTTGTGCTAAGAATTCAGAAACAAATCCAATTGAGAACCTATCAGCACCCTCCCGCGCCACTGCCCACTCAGTGCCTGCAATCCGAGCGCCCCCCACCTCCCACCCCAGGCCCTCTCACATCCTCATCAGTTAGAAGTTCCTAACAGCCCACCTCCCCACCACCCCCAAACTCTGGACATGTGGCTGGCCAGCCCCCACCTTCGGTCCTCTGGTCCAGCTCCCGCATCAGCTGAAAGTTCCTCTGAAGCTCACAGGGCAGGCTTTCGATACCTGGAACAGAAAGCCAGGCTCCCTGTGAGCTCAGCAGCAGATCCATCTGCTGAAGCCCACACAGATGGCGACCCATGCCTCTGCTTGCTGTTGAACGGGCACACAGGACAGGGTCAGATGGGGCCAGCCTGAACCCCCACCCCTGCCCAGCTGCAAAGCAACTTAACACCAGTAGCTGCCCAGTATAGCCAGTGGGCTTCTCTGCTCGGGGCCAATGCGCCTATAGGCCTGCACACCCTCTCCACCCTAGTGTCTCTGTTCCTCTCCGCCCCACAGCCCTGGACAACCCCTTGGCCCCATGCACGTCCCTCTCTTCCACCCTCCATACCCTAGGCCCCTCCTCTCTGCTGTAGGGCACCTGACTGCCCTGCTGCAAGTCAGGCTCTCTACCTGCTGTGACTCCCTAAATCCCTGCCAGTGGCATCGAGCTCCGAAGCTATGCTGGCTTCCCTCTTGCCCCCGCCCAGCGTCCTGAGTGGCCGCTGTATTCTAAGCAGATGTCAGGGTGCTCCTGGGCCACAGTCAACTCCATAACTGTCTTTGGTAATGATGGGGGCCACCACCTCCCCTCACCAGGCTTTCTACCCAAGCATCCACTGTTCCCGCTGGGCCAGACAACAGTGGTGTGATCTGGGCACACCCTCTCAGGGAGCCAACCCAGTGCTCATGGGTATGTCTGGCCTGCGGCTTACTGGGGTCCCTGAGCCCTAGGGCATCACAATTGTAGTCTGTCCAGCCCACCTGGAGGGCCACCGGCTCCAAGTGCCCTCAACCCCACAGCCACTGGGTTCACACACAGGTGCAGCTAACTGTGGAGTCTCCAGCCTCTCTGAGCCTCAATTCCCCTCTGTTAAACGGAGGTGATCTCCCAGGAAGGTCCCCGGAAGCACCTGCCACTTCACGTAAGGGGGCAGCAGAGGCCCCTAACCACCGCGCGGCGGAAAGTCGTGCAAAGCTGAAGCCTGGTGGTCCCGGCTCCACTGGGCACATCAAATATGGGGGGCAGGTGCTGAGAAGAGGTCCCGGTTAAGAGTGCATGGGGGTATAGCTCCAAAGGCTCCCGGGGTGCCACCATCACCTCAATGGCAGGAACTGCCACGGATCAGGTGGGGTCCTTCTGGCCCCACCCCACCAGGTAGGCCCCGCCCACCTGGTCATCCGACCTCTCGGGCCTCGCTGGTCTTGGCCCCACCCCTCTCTGCAGGACCTGCTCATCAGGCCAGAGGGTCCAGCCCGGCCCACCTGGCCGCAAGGCTCAGGCCCCGCCCGCCCCGCTGCACCCACAGCCCGAGCTCCGCCCACAGTGAGACCCTCCGTCCTCCTTGCCGGCCCCGCCCCCGGCCCCGCCCCGCCGCCCGTGACGCACCTGGAATTCGCGCGGACCCGCCGCGGCCGCCCGCCCGCCCTCCCCGCGCCCCGCCCCCGCCGCCCGTCCCCCGTCGCCCCGGCCTCCCGGCCCCAGCCCCCCGGCCAACCCCGCGAGAGGCCCGCCGAGCGTGAGAGCCTAGAGGCCACGGCGCCGCGCAGCCAGGCGGGCCGGGGCGGCGGGCCACGCGCTTACTGTCCAGGTAGTGCTCCAAGTACATGGCCGTCGCCATCTTCGCCGCGCCGCTCTCGGCTCTGCGCGGGCGGGCGGGCGGGACGGCGTGAGGGGCGGGGCGCGCCGCGATTCACTATTCATGAGCCCGCGTGCTGATTGGCGCGCGCGGAGGGGCGGAGCGAGGGGGGGCCAGCCCTGACTTCCGCTGGAGGCGCCGGCTTGCTACCCCATAACTCGGCGACTCTAGGGTCTGTGGGGTGTGGGTTGCCGGGGTAGGGGGCTCTGGGGGTGCGGAGACAGCTATGGGCCGGAAATTCAGGGCACTACGCGAGGTTCGTGGGGGATGCGGGGACAGGGTGGGTGAGGCCAGGGCAACACGTGCACCTCTTCGCGTGCGCTTGGCTCACGGAGCCCACCCTGCGCCCTTCCCTCTTCTCCGCCATTCTTCCTACCTCTCTCCTCTGTCCCCGATCTGCGTAATCCCAGGTGCTCGGGGCTACACTGTCCCTGACTAGCCCCCTCTCCGCCATCACCACACTAGCTACTGACCCCCATCCTAATGATGATCTGGCAGGTACCTGCACGTTCCCACCTCTGCCCCTCACCGGACGTCCGGGGTGTGGTGCAGTAAGCTGTACTGCTCCAATGTAGCCAGGTGTTCGAGAGGTGAGACCGCTCTCGGAAGTTTAGTTAACGCCGGGATTCAGGGTCCTTTCCTGGTTCTTCATTTTATCATGCCATCATGGCTGCAACTCATCCGGGCCACGTTCTATAACCCACCTCACTGGGATCCAGCAGGGCTACCCCCAGTCCAGCGCCATGGGAGCAGCAAGCTGCCTCCAGCCTGTTCTCCAGAGCTCTCCTGTGTAGAGGACCCTTAGCGTCTGTAGGGACTGCTGACCACTGGGTGAAATATCTGAGAACTAGGCCACCTCTCCCATCTCGCCTCCCCCAGCCCAGCCCCTGTGTGTAACTCAGATCCCAGGGTTGCTGGCTGTGTAAATCATCCAGCAGACCAGACCGCTGACAATTCCACTACTCAAAGCTTGTGTTTAGAGCTACTTTCACCTGTTAACTCCCCCTCAAACCACAGGCAAATACTGATGACCAAAAAACCTGTTTGCTGATTTTCCACATCAGAAGTAGAGCCCAAACCAGAACTTACACAATTTTTCTGTCTGAAGACACAGGACTGTGTCCTGTTCACCTCAGAATCCAAACACGGGCGTTTGGAGTGCGCCCTTACAGTTCGTGTTTTACCAATGGTCACATATGACCCATCTCTCCATGACTTACATGTTTGACTTCCTACTTGACCGTGAACCAACATCCAGCCCTTAAACCTTAAGCAACCCAACCAAGTCCGGTTTGCTTGCTAGAATTAAATGTGCCACAATTTGTTTTGCAAACCCTTGGCAGAAATAGTTTGCAAATGTTCCCCCTGTGAACAAGCTTGCACACACAGCTGTCTGCCCCAGTCAGCTTTGTAGCTATCTGAAGCCTTGGTGATTGACACACCCATTTTAGTATTTCCCCCAGGGTTTCCAGTTCCAGCAGGGCTCAGAAAGGTGGTTCTTCTGCTTGTGAATTAATATAGATGGCTGGGGTAGCTGGAAGGCTGGTTCAACTGGGGGTGGGGACCAGATGACTCCACAGAGCCTCACACTGACAGCAAGCAGTCTCAGCTACTAGGACTCATTATGGCGAGTTAGGGCTTCCAGGGTTCCAAGAGACCCTCATCAACGCGCAAGACTCTTGTTTTTTATTAACTTTTTCATGTGAATTTGGTGCAGGTTTACAGAGAATATTATCAGTGTGGGACACAGAAGGATTTCTCCCAAGCTGTCTCCCCCAATTATATGCCAAACAGCTGTTTGCGAAAGACTATTCACTTGGAGGTCATCAGAAGTAGGTCAGGGGTTATTCTCCCCTAGAGCTATCAACCATCTAGAGCAAGCAGGCACCACTGTTTATCCCACAACATGTAGGACCCACTCCCTTCTGATAAGGATAGTAGTTGTCTGTTTCCTTGTAGGAGACCCCAGAGAGGTCAGACCCGCCCAAGGATGACTACGGCTAGGCTGCCATCTTGAATCTAGGATCCGCCCATCTTGTCACATGTACACCCCAATCCCTCCTCTTCCTATTGCATGTATGTCCCTAGACCACCCCCTCTCATTACTGTATTACCTATAAGACAACCCCTTCCTGTGATGTATGTCCTCACCTGTAATTAGGGGGCTTGCATGTCCCCAGAGAAGATACAAAGCCTGGGCCAGCATTAAAATCTCTCTCCCTCTCCACGTGGACCACCAAGCAGGGGTAAGCATGCTACCATGAATTGTGTCTGACTCCATTTATTTCAATACTTCTATCTTTCATGCTCTCTATAACTTTACTATGATCTTTACTTATTATCGCTGTACAATTGCACCTACTGGACCCGGAATGATGTGTTAGGGGCTGGCTTCCCCTGACACATCAGTGTCCCATTCAACAATTCATATATATTTTGTTTCAATTCACCCTCAATGGACCTGCACTTATCCTCCACCCCCACCCCACATTTCCTGTTTCTATGCCTCCTCTCTTAACCTGAACTTTGTGCTGGGATAAATGCTGCCCCTTTCATCTTAAATGGCTGGGGTTTTTTTGTTTAAAGTTTTTTTAAATCACTTTATTGGGGCTCATACAACTCCCATCACAATCCACACATACATCAACTGTGTAAAGCACACTTACACATTTGTCGCCCTCATCATTCTCAAAACACTCGCTTTCTGCTTGGTGTTTGTTTTTTTTTTAACGGTTGGTTTTTCTAACATGGGAGCAAGTTCAGTTCAGACCTCGATGATGTGCCTCTTGACAGGGCCCTGCCTGTCTCTACCTGAAGCTGTATGTTTTTGTGTGGGCTGACCTGTCTCATCTGACCTGAAACACTGGTCTCTCTTATGACTTTGAGTTTAGTTTTCATCTTTCTCCCAGTCCATCCAAGAGCCCCCAAGGTGATCCTTCTCAGAGCACTTGGAGGTAGCTGGTGCCATCGAGTTCTCGGGGCATGGCGGCTACAACCGGAGTTTTTTCAGCACATTTTTAATGCAGTTTTTGTGATAAAATTAGGTGCCTCGGATGATATTCGGGTTGGCTTATACTTGAATCTAAACGGTACTACACGACTCTTACGACCTCTTCTGCAAAGCCCCATGCTCCCTACACCTTTTGCTGTCAAGCGAGGCCTGAGGTCACTTAGGTTTCAGGTGAGTGGAGTTAAATTCTTCCGAGGGAGGAAAAGCAAGGATTTCTTGCCATCTTTATATACTTCCTTGCTAGTTAGTTCTTTAGAGTAAATTGGCATTGCTAACTCAAAGGGGATTGCTATTGATTGGATTCTAGCTCATAGTGACCCCGTGCACAACTGTGTTAGTCTGGGTAGACTAGAGAAACAAATCCAGAGACATTCATGTGTGTAAGAAAGAGCTTTCGCCACCACACCGAGGCAAAACACTAAGGGCATGCAAAAGAACAGCAAGGGGAGCAGAGCAAGGAAGTCCCCAGGGAATACCAAAAATAGATTTTGGAGCCAGGGTGTGGCACCCCATCATTTTCCACTGGAAAACAGTCCTGAAGGGCAACAAACAGCAAACCTTGAACTATTTTACATGCATTTTTTTGGGGGGGGGTCATTGGTTGTTTTGTTGCTTTGTCTTGTTTTTTGTGCATATTATCTCTGCAGGTCTATCTAGATAAGATAGGTGGGAAACAATATGGAGGAGAAAACTACAGACCAAGGTTCCTGGGGGGTCATGGGAGATGGGGAGACACGGAAAAGAAGTGGGTGTTAACAAACCCAGGGACAAGGGAACAACAAGTGATTCAAAATCGATGGCAAGGAGGGTGTAGGAGGCCTGGTAGGGCTTGATCAAGGGCAATATACCCGAGAGGAATTGCTGAAACCCAAATGAAGGCTGAGCATGATAGTGGGGCAAGAGGAAAGTAAAAGGGAGTAGAGGAAAGAACTAGGAGGCAAAGGACATTTATAGAAGTCTAAATATAAACATGTACATATGTAAATATATATGATGATAGGGAAATAGATCTATGTGCATATATTTATAGGTTTAGTATTAAGGTAGCACATGGACATTGGGCCTCCACTCAAGCACTCCCTCAATGCAAGGACATTTTGTTCTATTAAACTGGCATTCCATGATACTCACCAGACATAATCACTGAAGACAAAGTGGGTGCACAAGCAAATGTGGTGAAGCAAGCTGATGGTGCCTGGCTATCAAAAACTATAGCATAAGGGTCCTTAAGGTTTGAAGATAAACAAGGGGCCATCTAGCTGAGAAGCAACAAAGGCCACAAGGAAGAAGCACACTAGCCTGTGTGATCACAAGATATCAACGAGATGAGGTATCAGGCATCCATGAGTAAAAAATCCTATCCTTCTGAATGAGGGGGAGTGCAGAGTGGGGACCCAAAGCCTATCTGTAGGCAACTGGACATCCCCTTACAGAAAGGTAGCAGGGAGGAGACGAGCCAGTCAGGGTGCAGTGTAGCAATGATGAAACATAACTTTTCTCTAGTTCTTTAGTGCTTCCTCCCCTCTCACTATTATGATCCCAATTCCACCTTACATATCCGGCTAGACCAGAGCATGTACATGGGTACAGATAAGAACTGGAAACACAGGGAATCCAAGACAGATAAATCCTTCAGTACCAATAATGACAGTAGTGATACCAGGAGGCGAAGGGGAAAGTGGGGTAGAAAGGGGGAATCAATCACAAGAATCTACCCATAACCCCCTACCTGGGGGACAGACAACAGGAAAGTGGGTCAAGGGAGATGTCGGACAATGTGAGACATGACAAAATAAAATAATTTATAAATTATCAAGGGTTTGTGAGGGAGCGGGGAGGGAGGGGGAAAATGAGTTGATACCAGGGCTCAAGTAGAGGGAAAATGTTTTGAGAATGATGAAGGCAACAAATGTGCTTGACACAACAGATGTGTTTGGACTGTGTTGAGTTGTATGCGCCCCCAATAAAATAACTTTAAAAAACCATAAATGACAAAATTCACCATAAAAAAAGAGAAAGAGCTTTATATACAAGAACAATTGAATTTTGAGAAAACATCCCAGCCCAGTCAGATCAAGTCCATAAGTCTAATATTAGCCTATCTGTCCGATACCAATCTATAAAAGCCCTCTTTAGACTTATGCAACACACACAATGATGCAGGAAGATCACAGGTCAGTGGGTGGGAAATCTTGTGGATCCAGTGGCGGTGTAAGCATCTGTGTCTGGCAGGATCTCTGTGTGGCTCCTACAGCTCAGAGCACTAGTGCAGTTCCATGTGTCTTGGTCAGTAGAGCATCTCCCAGGGAGTGAGTCTTGAATCTTGTCAGTAGAAAGTCTCCAAGTAAGTGAGCAGAGAGAGACACTGTCTCCCATCTCCCTGGGGAGAAAACGGAAGTTACCAGAATCCTCAAGAGAAGGCCATATGCACACAGAGGCCTCATTGGTTATGACCCTATTGACACTAGACTCCACCCCTTCACTTTTAATCCTCTCAAGTCCCAATTTGACACTAGATTATGGAACTATCACAACTGAGCAAATACTGTCCAGTCCTGGTCAATCCTCACAATTACAATGTTTGAGGCCATTGTTGCAGCTACTGTGTGCAACCACGTCCTTCAAGGTCTCCCTCTTTCCCTGATGCTCCTCCATGCCAAGCTTGATGGCCTCCTCCAGGAAGCACTCACCAGTCTCTCCTTACCCATCCACAGTATGCAAGACGAATTCTCAGCCATTGTTTCTAAAGAGTATTCTGGCTGTACTTCTTCCAAAACGGATTTAGTCCTTTGGAAATCCAGAGTATTTTCAGTATTCACCAAAACCATCACTCCAGTGCATCAATTCTTAAGTCTTCTGTATTAATTGTGCAGCTCTCGAATGCAAGTCAGGCAATTAATGACTTGTATAAACTGCCCTTTAGTCCTCAAGTAACATCTTTAAAGAGCCCTTTCACAGCAAATTGGCCCAATGCAACACATCATTTGAGTTCTTAATTACTGCTTCCATTAGTGTTGATTGTGAATACAAGTACAAAAAAATTCTTGACAACTTAAATAAATATTCCATAATTTATCATGTTATTGATTCAGTTGTAGGATTTTTGTTTTATGTTGAGATGTAATCCATACTGAAGGCTATATATAGTCTTTGATTTCCATCAGCAAGTGCTTCAAGTCCTCACTTTCAGAAAGCAAAGTTGTGTCCTCCACACATCACACGTTGTACATGGGCCTTCCTCCCCGAGGCCGTGTTTTACACATAGGACAGCCTTCAGGCTGTCACAGCTCAGTGTACAGACTAAGTCTAGTAAAAGGATATGACCATGACTGCAGGCCAGTGGGTTTGTCTTTATTATGCCCTTTCTGGCCATGATCTTGTAACTTCTACAAATTAATTGGGTCACTCACTACCACTGCATTGATTTTGATTCATAGCCACCCTACAGAAAGGATGTTGTAAATCTTTATGGGAGAAAAAAGCTTCAGCTTTCCCCAACAGAGCAGCTGGTGGGCTCAAACTGCTGACATTGTGATTAGTGGCCCGGTGTGTAACCCACTATGGGCATATAGTGTTACTACCTGTTTGGGCTGGGTCCAAACCATGCAGCCCCTTCCCCCAGCCTCTCAAAATGATGTTGGACTGTGCGACCTCTTTCCCCGCCTCCCCTCCCCCCACTCAAGGCCAGAGCTGGGCTGTGCAGCCTCTTCCCCCACATTCCAAGAAGCTGGTCTGCGAAAGACTCAAGACTCTGCAGCTGCAGCACCAGGAAGCCTCTTCTCCTTATGGGCAGCTCTCCACCTCATTTGTATATTTCCCTGACCCAAATCCTACAAACATTCCACCGCCCCGCTACAGGCAGGATTTCACTACCTAACCCGTGAGGTCTGGAGACCGCCTGGGAGGTCAAGATGCTCTCGTCCCTTTCTCTGCTCTCCCTTCCCTCCCGGGAGCTCTTTCTCTACTCGAATAACTTCACGTTCTGTCTCCATTCTACCTTCGTTCTGTGCCTCGGCTTTTACCTCTCACTACCCATACCCGTTACTACCCTCAAAAAACAACCCCACTCGTCAGCCACGTACGCAGAGTGCGCACGGCCCGAGCTCTCTGCGGTTCGGCGAAGGGGCTCCGGAGGATGGTGCTAAGCGTTCAGGTCGCACGGCTGACGGAGCCAATCCGAGCGCGCGCCGGTCGACGCCGGCCAATAGGGCCTTGGCGCGGGGGTGACGTACTAACCGCGCGCGGATCGCGCGCGACGGAGGCGGGAAACTACGATGGCGGGTTGGCGCGGAGCGCTGATCGTTCTGGAAGGTGTAGACCGCGCTGGCAAAAGCACGCAGAGCCGCAAGCTGGTGGCCGCCCTGTGCGCTGCCGGCCACAGGGCCGAGCTGCTCCGTTTCCCGGGTGGGTGCCGCCCCCGGGCCCTCGCTCTCCCGCCAATGGCGGCGGGGAAGAGCCATCTGCGCCCGGCAGGCCCGTGACTGCCCTTGGGGGTCGCTGGGCGGACGGGGCGGGTCGTGCTGCGGGCCAGGCGCGTGTGGGGACCCCGTCCTGCCAGACGCTGGCGGCCCCCACTTCCCCGGCTCCTACTGCGAGGTTGAGCTGCGCAAGCGCGCTGTAATGCTGCTGCTTGCTCTCCAAGCGGCGGGGACCTGGGGCCCAGCTTAAGGCTCGGAACATTTATCTGCAGCCACTTGGGACACAGGAGTCAGGGCACCAGCATTCCTAATAATTAATTTGCCTGGGCAAGGGGACTAAATTTATGCCCCGTGGCATAAATCATGTTGATGCCCTGCTGCTTTGATTCTTCTGTGTGACTTAATGGGGATGTAATTTGGCGTAGAGACTCGTGCAAACCTTTGTGAACCATCTCCTGAGGGCACTGATGAGTGATCCCAGATTGGGGCGGGGGGTGCCTCACACTTTATACAATCCCTGTCTCTCCCCGTTTATGGACAGGTCTCTGATCTCTGAGGGGTTTTATGGCGTAGCTTTAAAGTAGTGGCCTTGAACACGATTATTAAAATGTAATCAGTGTTCACATGCCAAGGGGTGTGGAAAATGGAGACTTGTGGATTCTGGTTGTGTGGCCAGTTCATCCACGAATCTTAGGGGTTTTACTTTCTTACCAGGAGCCCCCTGTATCTGAAGCGTCACCTGCCCAGTGTTTCTGAAAGCCGTTCTTGTGTGATCCCCAAGTCCAGGAGATGTTGAACCCAAATAGTCCTGTGACATAGATGGAAAGTTTCATCTCCCTTTGACTCGTGTGTGTTTCCCATTTCTTGTTAGAAAGATCAACAGAAATTGGCAAGCTCCTGAGCTCGTACTTGGAGAAGAAAAGCGAGGTGGAGGACCACTCGGTGCACCTGCTCTTCTCTGCGAACCGCTGGGAGCAAGTGTAAAGCCTCCTGCCCCCACCACCCTCATTGTCCCCAGTGCTCTAGTGTAAACAAATACACCCTTGGATCCCTCGCAGCCCCCCGCCCCTGTACTCAGTGGGCAACCCTGGGATTTATGGAATCTGCAGAGTAGGTCTGAGTTACGCTTTTTTTGCAGAAGCGTTGCTTCTTGCTAATATCACCCCTCACTGTGTGTCCCAAGATCTAGGTGACCTTGGGGCAAGTGTCAGGCGAGTGTCACCCAATTCCTTGGTGGCTCTGGGCTCAGAGCCTCCCAGCACTGTTTCCCAGCTGGGTTTACCCTGTTGCAGCTTCACCCTCACCCTTCAGTCCCATCTTTTGTGCTCCCCCCGCCCCCTTTCACCTCGTCTTCCTGCCCTTTGCGGAGTCAGTGTAGGACCTCTGTCTCCCGTGCCCCCTCCCCCACCAGCTGGGGCTTTGCCTTCTTTGCCTGCCATGGTCTCCTGTCTGCCGGTCAAGGCAGGAACCTCACCCCTTGGCCTCCTGCTGCTCCTGTCTCCCTTCTGCCCTTCATGAGTGAGTGCCCCATACCCCCGCTCAGTGCCTTGTGCATGCTTTGCATCACCAGGGTATGGGCCTGTTGAGGGGGCCTTGCCAAGAGTGCCAAGCAGCGGGATGAGAGAGCCACAGCAGAGACCACCCGTGCCCACTGCAGAACTCTGACCCCGCAGCCTGTCAGCCAGCCATGTTTGGATGTAGGATGGGGCGGGCCAGCTTGACACAAGCTCACTTTGCAGGCCTTTAATCAAAGACAAGTTGGACCAGGGTATCACCCTCATCGTAGACCGGTACGCCTTCTCTGGGGTGGCCTTTACAGCAGCCAAAGAGGTGAGTGGGGTGGAGAGCCCTCTCCCTGTAGCCCTGGGGAGCTCAAGCACTCCTGCTGTGATCCCTGTGTGCCAGACTGACTGCCAGTCTCTATACTGCTGCCCCAGGCAGGGATTAGCACCCCTCTTTCCTGCCACTGCTCCTAAGTTTTGCTGTCCTACCTGTCCTGCGCTGTGGTGGGACCAGGCATGGCTGTCCCTTCATCAGAGAACTCTGAGCATCAGACCTCAGCCTCAGGGTATCTTGCCAGGAAGTGGGCCCAGGGTGAGTGCTCCCACCCTTCTCTCCTTCGACTACATATCCTTTACACCCCATTTGCCTGCTCCTTCCATGGTCTGTGCTGCCATCCCATCTGTGTCACCGAAGTGGGAGGAGCTGGGCCCGGGCTTCACTGAAGTACAGTGATGCTAGATTCTCCCACCTTGTCCTGTGGCTGGAACCCTTCCAGGGTCACCCCACACCACACGACAAAGGCCAGCACCCAGAGAAGCTGTGGGAGCAGGGTATCCGTTTGACTGGAGCCATGGCCTCAGTGCTGAGGTGTGGTAGGTAAGCTGGGCCAGGCTTCATCTTCATTTCCTGGTCAGAACTGGAGCCAGCCGGCAGGATCAGGAACTTACATTTTCAGGTTTCCATGAAAACACTAAAGAACAGTTTCCTCTTATGAAGAAGCCCACCACTCCCCCACACCATGCTGACTCCACGCTGTGACTAACATCAAGCCCCCTTGGCTTCTGACATTGTCTCCGCCCACACAGCTCCCCTACCTCGCCTCCTTCCATAACCGCTGGCTCCACCCACAGAGCTTCTCCCTGGATTGGTGCAAGCAGCCGGACGTGGGCCTCCCCAGGCCGGACCTGGTGCTGTTTCTGCAGCTGCAACTGGCTGAGGCCATGCAGCGTGGTGGCTTTGGCCAGGAGCGATACGAGGACAGGGCCTTCCAGGAGCGAGCACTGGGCTGCTTCCAGCAGCTCATGCAGGACCCAAGCCTGGTCTGGAAGGTGAGGCCCCCTGCACTCCATGTCTAGACTGCCCCTGTCCTGTGGGAACCACACCCTAGGGTGCCTTTGAGCTGTGCCCCACCCACTAGGAGCCCCTTCTCCAGCCCCACCCATTCTAGGAGCATGGTTGGGACAGTGTAGAATCACCACCTGGGAAATGGCCACCCCCTGCTGAGTACATGGCTGCTGGGTGGCTTCCCGGGACATTCCTTGGGAGGTCTATGCCAGCACTACCAGCCCGCCTTCCCGGAGCAGACTGTCGACGCCTCCCGGAGCATTGAGGATGTGCACGAGGAGATCCGCGCCCTGACCGAGGAGGCCATCTGTGCCGCTGCGCACCAGCCGCTGGGGGGGCTCTGGGTGTAGGTGCCTGGGCTGTGGGGCAGAGGGATGTGGAGGACGGGCACCTGCACACTGGCTCCCAGCCCCCCATTGCTCATGATGGTAAGAAACAAGTGTTAGAAGTCTCCTTAGATACCTGGTCACTGTCATACCCAACACTGTTTTCCTAAGGCCCCACAGCTTGAGTGCCAGGGCCTTGCCGCTGCTGCTTCATTGTGAATTGTCGGGGCAAACCCTCCTGCGTGGGTCCTGAAGACTTGGCTGCAGGCAGAGGGGAGTCAGTGTCCTGGCAGCAGACCCATTCACTGGGCCTGTGGAGTCAGACCTGCTGGCCCTTCTGGAAGTGGACCAGGAGGGGTCTGGGCCAACCAGACAGATATTGGCAGGCACCTTGAGCAGCACCTGGGCACTAGGGGTGAGTGGGTGACCTGGGAGCCTCAGGCCACACCCTGTGGGGGTGCCACTTGGGTCAGCATCACCTATCTTGGGACCAGGTGACTGCCTGGGGCGTGACCCTGGAAGCTGCCCCTCTCTGCTGGCACTCACAGGGTGCCCACATGGGCCTGGGCATTGCTGTAGGGTGATGTGCAGCTGCACCTGTGCCCACAATAAAGTCTGATCTGGTCTGAGTGTGTCATGCTTCCACTCCTGTACCTGGGCTGCCACCTCTGGGCGGGAAGGCTTGTAGAAGGATGCTGTGGGTAGGGGCCAGCAGGGACTTGTGGGGGCAGGTGGGTGTGGTAGCAGTCTGTTCCGGAGCTGCACAGGGAAAAAGCCCAAGGGCTGGGGGCCTGTGAAGTGTGTGGGGTTGGATGTGGCCCTAATGGGGGGTGAGGGGCTGCAGGCAGAGGGGAGTCAGTGTCCTGGCAGCAGACCCATTCACTGGGCCTGTGGAGTCAGACCTGCTGGTCCTTCTGGAAGTGGACCAGGAAGTGTGGACAGGGGCCCAGGGCAAACTGGCCTGAAGCCACACTCACTGAACCCTGCCCAGCCCACTCCTACAGGGTTTCTCCCTGCAGGTCTGGGAGTGGCCCACCTGTGGCCAGGGCTGTACTGTGGTCCTCACAATAAGTAGTTGCAGCCTGTACTGTGGTCCTCACAATAAGTAGTTGCAGCCTGACTTCAGACACTGGGCATGGGGGAACACGGCCTGCGTGGATCTTGCTTTAGCCTGGTGGCACAGAGGTTAGAAGGGTTACCCTCCCTGAGTCAGCCCACTCCGGGGGCAGGGGGGTTCGAAAACCAAGGTGCCCTCAAGGCAAAGGCAGTGATTTAAGCCCCCAGCCCCACCTTGAAAGAAAGCCAAGGTGGCCACTATGGCAGACGGCCATGCAAGTCCTGAGGGTCAAACACTTGAGTGGGTTTGTGCAATGGTTGTTTCCTGTCCTCTTTCAATTTGGCACCCAGAGGTTAGAGGTTCACCGATTCAGCTTACACGGAAGCCACCGGTAACCCCCCAACCAAGCAGCGTGTGCCGCCTGGCATGCAGAGGACACCACCCAACTCAAAGCCTCATAGTAATTGAGTAAGAGAGACAGCCCTGACGGAGCAAATTGTTCAGTGCCTCCTGGGGACCCGCGTACAACCACAAAATACACTGCCCAGGTGTGCTGCACCCGCACAATCGGAAAGTCCTCAAGGGTAGGTCCCTTCTGACCGCAGCTGAAGAATGAAATAACATCTCACCCTTTCTTAGAGCGTTCTGGCTGGACTTCACACAGGACAGGTTGGTTGGTTCTGGCAGCTGATGGCACTTTTTGTCAGCAACACCAGTCTAAATGCACCAACTCTCCTTCCTTACCGTCCTCTTCATAACCATGAGGTCAGTGAGGACATTGCCTGGGGCAGGCACTCCTTACTCCTTGTTTTAGGCTAGGTTATTTTATAGAACTTTTGTAGATGGAGAGAGGTCTGTATCAGGAAAGTGGCTCAAAGAGTCCTATAAGTGGAGAAGTTCCAAGGCTGGAGGCGCTGACGAGTCCATGGTTGGCAGAAAGCTGTAGAGACAAATGAGTCCAAGGTCAGGTGGCAGGCTGAGGATGACTCCCAGGATAGGCAAGGTAGCAGACTGGGCTCAAGTCCAAAGAGCTGGAGGTTAGGGGATGAATGAGACCCAGTGAAAAGCAAGCAGAAAGCTCCCTAGGTTGACTGGGTCAGGGGTAATCTGAATAGAAGTGTTGCAGCTTGCCCTAATTTCACAATGATTGGTTGTTCCTTGCAGGTCCCATAAAGGAGCACATCGAGCCGCATGAAGAGCTGACTTCTAGGAAGCAGAGAGCAGCACTGGGAGTGGAGGAAGGCTTATTAACAACTTGCACTCCGCAGATGGCACAACCTTGCTTGGTCAAAGTGAGGAGGACTTGAAGCACTTGCTGGTGAAGGTCAACCTTCAGTATGGATTACAACTCAATGTAAAGACCAAAATCCTCACAACTGGACCAGTGGGTAATTGATACATGGAGAAAAGTTTAATATTTTGTCATGCTTGGATCTACAATTAGTGCTTGTGGAAGCCGCAGTCAAGAGATCAAAAACCATCTTGCTGCACACGACCTTTTGTGTTGAAAGCAAGGATGTTTCTCTGAGGACTAAGGTGCACTTGACCTAAGCCATGGTAATTTCCATTGCCGATTATGCATGTGAAAGTTGGACACTGAATAAGGAAGACCAAAGAATCGATGCATCTATATTGTGGTGCTGGAGGAGAGTTTAAAGTACCATGGACTGCTAAAAGGACAGACTGATCTTTCTTGGAAGAAATATGCCAGAGTGTTCCAGAAGCAAGCAAGAGTGGCAAGACTTTGTCTTCTGTACTTTGGACATGATGTCCCTGGAGTACATCACACTTGGCAAAGTTGGGGGCAGCGGAAAAGAGGTAGGCCCTCAATGAGATGGACTGACACCGTGGCTGCATCAATGGGCTCAGGCACAGGAACAATTGTGAGGATGGGGCAGAACCAACCAGACAGTTTCTGTTGTGCACAGTGTCACTATGGGTCCGAATGGCACCCAACAACAATGGCACAACAACAACATCAAAGGGTATTACTAGGTCCTAATGGCCAAACCACCAAGAATCTTGGCCCAGCCAAGTTGACACAAAGCCTAACATCACAGTCCTGAAAATGACATCTTTGCTTATGAACACTCAAGAGAGCTAGCTCACTGCCAGTGGTGGTGACAAGCACGACCGCTTGTCCGTCAGTCTGCCTTACTGTGGGATTAAGTTATTGGTAGTAGATTTGCCCAATGCGATTTGATTTCTTAGCTGCTATTTCTGTGGGCATTATTTATGGATCCAAGTAAAATGAAATCCTTGGCAACATCAATCTTTTGTCTGGTTATCATGTGTATCGATTCAGTTGGGAGGACTTTAATTTCTTAAATTGCAATCTGTATTGAAGATGGTCTTTGAGCCTCATCAGTAAAGACTTCCAGGCCTGTTTAGAGCAAACAAGTTTCTGTCATTTGCATAACACAGGTTGTTAATAAGCCTGCCTCCAATCCTGATGCCACATCCTTAATATATTCTGGTTTCTCAGATTACTTGCTCAGCATACAGATGAATAAGCATGGTGGAAAGATATACCAACATTCCCCTTCTTTAAGCCACGCAGCAGCTCCATGTTTTCCTCTCATGGTTGCATCCTGATCTGTGTCGAAGTTCCACTTAAGCACAATGAGGTGTTCTGGAATCCACATTCTTTGCGATGTTATCCGTGGCTTGTTATGATCCACACAAACACCTTTGCACAGTCAATAAAACACAAGCATCTTCTTGCTATTTCTGCTTTCAGCCAAGCTCCCTCTGATGTTGGCAATGATAATACCCTTCAGAGTCCATCTTGGGTTTCAGACAAGTCCTTGTCAACATGCTGCTGCAATTACTGTTGACTGCTCCTTAAACGGACTTGCCTGTTTGATCACGTCCACATTCTGGGAGCCCTGGTGGCTTAGTGGTTACTCAAGTTAGGCTGCTACCTGCAAGGTTAGCAGTTTGAAACACCAGCAGCTCTATGGGAAAAAGATGAGATTTTCTACTCGTGCAAAGAGTTAAAAGTCTTTGAACCTGATAGGGACACTTCTATCCTGTCCTATTTATTACAGAGTCACTGAGAATTGATTTGATGGCCTGAGTTGGGAGTTTTTGGTTTGGGTCACCTTTGGAATGGGCACAAATATGGATCTCTTCCAGTCAGTTGGCCAGGTAAAGTGATCTTTCCATTTTCTTGGCAGATGAGTGCATGCTTCCAGCACTGCCTGTTTGTTGAAATGCTTGCAGTTGGTGTTGCATCTGTTCCTAGAGCCTTTTTTGCAAATGCTTTCAGTGCAGCTTGGCCTTACTCAACACCATTGGTTCTTGATCATATGCTACCTCTTGAAATGGTTCACCACCAAACCATTCTTTGTGGTACCGTGAGTCTTCCATCTTCTTTGATGCTTCCTGCAGCCATTCACTATTTTGCCCATAGAATCCTTCAATATTGCAACTTGTGGCTCAATTTTTTCCTTCATTTCTTTGTTTGACACATATAGACTGTGTTCTTCCTTTTGGGCTTCCTAACTCCAGGTCTTTGTACATGTCACTATAGTGCTTTTCTCTTAAGCTGCCCTGAGATTTCCGGTTCAGCTCCTTTTTTCCCTACTTTATTCTCTGTTCAAGAGCAACGCCAGTCCTTTCTGATGTCCATTTTGCTCTTCACTTTCTCCTTTCTAACGACTGTTTGCTTTCTTCAAGTATGATGCTTTTGATGTCACCCCACAACTACTCTAGTTTGGGATCGTTGGTAGTCAATGCATCAAATACGTTCTTGGGATGTTCTCTCTCTAGAGTTAGGCGGGGTGGCTCAGGGCTGGGCAGCATTTTGTTCTGCTGTGGGTAGGAAACGATGCCATGGCACCTGACAACCTATTCAGTTACATTTGGCTCTTATATATTTGTTTTGTCCTCAGCTTTAACCAGGACTCATGTATAAGCAATTGATGGTCTGTTCCACTGTTCATCCCTAGCCTTGTTTGGGCTGATGATTCTCTCTTCCCACAGATGTAGTCAATCTGACTCCTGTGTTTGCCATCGGGTGAGGTCCACATGTATAGTAACCATTATATGTTGTTTGAAAAAGTTTTGCAATGAAGAAATTTGGGGGATCCAGCCCCACAATTGTATGAGTCCTAGAGGCAGCATGTACAGTTAAAGAAAATAAGGCAGAAAAAAAAAAAAAAGAAAATAAGGCAGGCAGACAAGCCAGGTATAGGGGCTCATGTTGGGGCAGAAGCCAGAAAGCAGGTTTACGTAACAGCAAACCTCCAGCAGGCACACACATAAGAGAAAACAGGCAGCGTCTTAGCCTTGGAGGTCTCCTGAGCGCACCCTATGGTAAGTATCAAAGTCCACTGCTCCTTGACACAATAATCTGATTGTTTTTAAAGACAGGTCTTCTTCAGTCTCAGAGGGTAACCAGGTGCTTGTAGGAGACATCTTTATAGTAGACACCTTTTTCATGGAGGACTACAGTGGGGACGTCTTTCCGTCTGGAGAATATTTGACCTCTCTCTCCCAGAAAGGTGGAGATCCTCCTCTAACATGACAGTAAGCCTCCCAAGTCCTGTAGTGTCGAGAGTAGAGATTAGGCCAAATACACTCCCTTCCAGGTAGCTCCTCAGTTTCACAAAGAAAGGGTTGGTGTTGCAAACTCCTATCCGGCAGTTTTCAGTTTCCCTTCTATCACCAACATTGTATTTTCCAACCACTGATGTGATCTCAGTTTCCAATTCTTGCATTCTAGTCACCAGTGATTACCAGTGCATCTGGATCACATGTTTGGCCAATTCCAGGCTGGAGACTTGGTAGAATTCAATTTCCTCACCACTGGCTTGGTTGGTTGGAGCCTAAACTTGCGTGATAGTATTAACTGGTCTTCCTTGTAGTCAGAGAGATATATCTTATCACAGATCACATTATACTTCAAGAGCTTGAAATGTTCCTTTTTTGAAAAAAAATTAATGTATTGAAAAAGTTTATATTTAGCATTAGCCAGCTGGACTAAGTTTAGATGATTCTGATTTTGTTGGCAACATCTAAAGTGCCATAGTCAGAAGCCAGTCGAACATATGTTTTCTCCTGATCAAGGTGTTGACCTTGACTACATCAGTGTCAAACAGTTTCTTCACAGTCTGATCTGGTGCTTGTTGGTCTTGACACCCACAAAGAACAGTGTGTTATCTGCGTCTTCAGTGTGGCAGACTCCGTGGTCAGGGGGAACGTGATGATGGCGTAGTGGTACAACTTGTTTCTCCTGGGGGGGATGCTCTTCACAGGGTACTTGGGCTGCCATTTTAGTCTCAGGCCAATCTTTTGTGTGTGGGGGGCTCTGGAAGCCTTTCAGCACAGCTTTCTTGGCCTTGAAAGCCTTTGCTTTGGCTTCCACTTTGGGAGGGGCAGGGGCTTCCTTCTCTGCCTTCAGCGCCATCCTCGTAGAAATCGCAGTGTTCTTTTTGACAACAAAAGTGACATCGTTCCTCTTAACCTGTCATTCCTAGCACAATAAGCCACCACGGTCCAATTCCAAACGGCCAATACCAGTCCATTTTAGCTCACTTGTGCCAAGGATCTTGATCTTCATATATTGTGTTTCAGTTCTGGTGAGTTTCCATTTTCGCAGATTCATACCTCGTACACCCCATGTCCTGATCGTTATTGTATTATGTACAGCTGTCTGTGCTCATGTTGACCTGGGTCCCATTGGCAAATCAAAGTCCCCAAAGCTGTACTCCATTCATGTCATCAAGGTCAACCATACTTCTCCATTCATGCCACCATGGTCAACCCTACCACTCCATTCATGCCATCAAGGTCAACCCTACCACTCCATTCATGCCATCAAGGTCAACCATACTTCTCCATCCATGCCATCAAGGTCAACCCTACCACTCCATTCATGCCATCAAGGTCAACCATACTTTGAGGCCGTCTTCTAAGTGCCTTCCAACCGGAGGGGTCGGCCCACATCTGGTGCTCGGGCAGTGTTCTGCTGCCGACAGTAAGGTTTTCAGGGGTGAACCATCTATTTATTCCTTCTTGCCAGTTGGTCTTTTGGAGACGCTGCTGGAACCTGTCTACCACGGGTGACCCCAATAACATTTGAAATGCTGATGGCACAGCTCCCAGCATCACTCATGAAGAGGCCACCGGAAGTGGGGTACACGGACAGAGGAGTAGGAGCCAGAGTATTAGTAGATGGTTCAGACACTAGCGTGTTTTGGGGGTTTTTTTTAGCCTTGGTACATCGGTGCGTGTAAGCTGAACCCACAGAAAACACATTGGTTGTTAGATGAAACAGGGATATTTTCATAAGAACTAATTTCTACTACAACGGTACATTTTCCCATGCCCCTCTGTAATCGCCCTGCCCTCCCAAGGGTACAAGTGTGCGCAGTGGGAGTGGACCCTCCAGGGTTCACTTGTTCCAGTGGCCACAGAAGCCACTTTGGAGAGGTTTCTATCAGGCACTCAGCCAACAGTTTCCAGCCACGACAGTCAGTTTCTGTGTCCACAGGCACCCAGAGGACATGAGGGTGGTAACATGCCCCAAGTAGTCTAGCATGCCACATGTCCTGCAACCTGGTCACCCCGAGAGTACAGGCTGTCGCTCCCTCCCAGTGTTCCAACACCAGATCGCCCTGAGGCTGGGTACAAGGTCTGTCCAGCCAGTGAGGTGGACAGTGGCCAGCCACCAGCCAAGGGCTGTCCTGATCCATGCACACTGGGCACACATACACACATACACACGCCTGCTCACGCACGGCAGTCGCCCAGCTGTCCCATGAAAGGCCCAGCTTGATGTGCTGTGCACTCCCATCCTTCCTGTCCGGGGACAATGACAACACAGAGACAGGGGCTACTCAAACAGGTTGTTATTTGCCACTTAAACTGCACACTACGCTACTCAGAACGGACACCTTCCTCCTCAGGAAGCCTTTGCAGAGAGCCAGCCCCACACGACCTGCCCCCTGCCCATGCCTCTCTCTGGACACAGAAATGCTAAGCAGGGAGGGAATGGAAGTGGCCCCGCACACACCGTGGCCATGTTGTCAGTGGCCAGGATGAGGAAAAGGGACAGGGGTGTCACCTGCCACCATGGGTGGGGTGGCCCACCAAGTTCTCTCACAGCGAGGCTTCCTGCAGGATAAGAGGGGTGGGCTGTAACGGGACTCCTCTGTGAGGGGGTACCCACCTCCCCAGCTCAGGGGACCAGTTCAGGGCCTGTTGGAGGGTGCTGGGGCTGAGGGTCAGTGGCAAGGCTGGCAGCGCATAGAGGTGGAGGCTGGGTGGCGCTCCCATCTCTCAGTCGGCTGACCTGCCTACCTCTCACCCTACAGCTGGGCCACTTTCAGCTTTGGCCCTAGACCAACAGGACCTTCAGCGACCAGGAGGAAGGTGCCAAGCATACTGGTCGCACGGGAGCCAACATCCTGCTGGGGTCCCCCAACCCAGAGACGAGACTCACATCATTTCAGCTTTGCTGTTGTGTCCCCCCATCTTCTCCCCAAGGCGCATGGTCCTGCTGAGGTAGCCCTTGGTGACAGCGCCAGGGCAGCTTCAAGCAGTGGGGATGCTATGCCCCTGGCCTTGCCGTCTCAGGTCCCGGGCGCTGTGCACTTGGGTCCCGTCAACACGACTCCGTGTCTCTGAGAAGCTGCACACGGGACTTTAATTCCAGAAGAAGAACCACAGGGCAAGGCGCCAGCAAAAAGCGGAGAAAGCTGGTGGGTGAACGCAGGGCTGGCAGTGTTGGGAAGAAGCTTCCGGAAGCATGGAGACCTGCTCTGTCCCTGCTGAGCTCCCTCTCGGCCACCCCCAGGGGGCTTTGGCTGAGCAGCCCTGACTCCGAGGGCAGGCCCGGTTGCAGTCCCTGCCAGGCAGGCAGACTGGGATGGATGAGCTATGGGTGCCAGACACCAAGGGCCAGCAGAGTCTGCCTTAAAGGGACAATATTTCAAAGTCTTCGTCTTCTGAGTCAAAGAGCCTTTCCAGCGGCTCCACGTCAGAAGAATCTATAAGGGGGAGGGAGGGGACACCAGCTCAGCAGCAGCTCTGCCAGACCCTGCAGGACAGGGATTGGCAGGGGTGAGTCTGACCCGCATGCAGCCCTGCACCCCAGGGAATGTTGGGAGGGACAAGCAGGAGCTGCCGGGCTGGGCGGAGTCAAGACATAGCGGGGCAGCTGGCAGCACTGGCACAGCCAGAGAACTCGGCCTAGGATCCGCTCACTCACCCAGGGAGAGGTTTAGGACGTCCGGGCAGGCCAGGTGGGAGGGCTGCTGCTCCACCAACTCGAACATGGGCAGGGCGCCCGGGAGCAGCGACAGCTGCGGGAGGAGGCAGTGGTGACCACAGCTCCAGGTAACCCCAAGGAGGATAGTGCCCCCATGTACGGACAGTCCCCCCTCACCTTTTTGACTTGCTGGCACCAATCATCAAAGTCTTCCTCCGTCTTGCAGAAAAAGCCCTGGAAGGAAAATGGCCCCATGGTTGGAAGCAGGGTCAGTCTCCTTCCTGTGTGACCCTGTGCTCTCCCCGACCCCAGGCCACCCAGCAATGCCAGGCCCCCTCCCCACAGGCGGCCAAGATGGCTTGGCTCTGGTCAGTCACACGAAGGCTCGCTGGTTGTGGGGCATGTGTCCCGGAGCGGCTCCAGGAGCAGTGAGCCTACCACGGCAATGGACGGGTCGAGCTCAGCAATGCCCATGCGGCAGGGTGGGTGTGGGCAGTGAAAACTCTCATCGGGGATGCTGTAGGTGCCCGTGAGCTCCACGGCTGGTTGTGTTGTGTGTGGGTCCAGGTAGATCAGTTCCTCCCCTGCAGGGGTCAAGGGTCAGGGTCAGGAAGCTGAGCCCACCCCACATGGGCTGCAGGGAAGGGGCCGGGGAGTGGCGCTCACCCACGTAGCCAATGAAGTAGTGCGCACTGTTGGGCTTGCCACCAATCACACCCAGAGACTGGGACATCCGGAAGCAGTGCTGCAAGGAAAAGGGTGCTGAGGGCTGGGCTCTCCGGGGGCAGGAGGACCCCCAGCTTCGGGGCAACCTTGGGGGCAAACGGGGTGGGGATGATGGACAGAACCACTTCAATTTCAGTTGCAAACAAGCTAAGCTCAGAGATGACTGGTATTCTGCAGGGGAGGGTCAGTCTGGGACAGAGACCTCGGCCTCAGCGGGAGCCACAGACAACAAGATGAGCACCTCACCCCAACCCCCACCAGCACTGGGGCCAAAGCGGGGAGAGACTGGGGTGGTGGTGCCCACCTTGAGCGTGCCCACATAGGCCTCGTTGATGTCGCTGAGTCCCAGGCGGAGGGGGATGAGCAGCACCAGGGGCCTCCAGGGGGCCGCTGGGACCGGGAACCCATTGCAGTGGCTACTGGGAGGCTCAGGAGCAGCCATGGCCCCTGTGCTCAGGGGCCCACTCCGACACAGCCGCCCTGGGGGAAAGGCACCTGTGGTGGGTCTGAGAAGGGCTGCCCCGCGGAGGGGAGCCCACCACTGCACCTGGCCAATCCCATCTCCAAGGTGAGACGAGGCAAACACGGCAGAGCGTGAGCCGGAAGCATTCCTAGCCACCTGAGGCCCATATCCTCTCCCGGGCAGGGACCACTTACGGATCTCCTCCATGACCACAGTGTTGTCCATTGCTATGTGGACAGCCAGGGAGCTCCAGGTGTCGAACACAGCCAGCTTCCTGTGTGGAACCACATCGAGCAGGGTCATCATGGGCCACGGCTGTAGGGTGGGGGGAGGGCAGTTCCAGAGGCAGTGTGTGTGGGCACTGGGGGAGCAGGCTGCCTGACCATGGTCAGCCCTCAACTGCGAAGCCATGGAGAAGAGGGCACAGCAGAGCGCAAGTCAGCCCAGAGCCTCAGAGTCAAATCCAGAGAGGCCCAGGATGGTGGCAGGACAGGGAGGGAGGGAGCAGAGGGCCGGACACCATTACAGTCATAGAACTAGGGGCAACGCAGTGTGCAGTACCCCAGGGAGTGCAAGGGCATGTGGAGAAGCTCAGTGGGTAGCGCCGGACTGACCAAGCCTGACTTCCCTCATAGCCGAGGGACCTGCCCATAGACAGGACAGACTCCAGAGAGGCAGGACAGGATTCCCGCAGCCCTGCCTCCAGCATGTCTGGAGCAACTGGGCACCTACTTGAGGACCTGGGCGACGGTGTTGGGGCCATACCACTGGCCAATAGACTTGCCCTCGCCGACTCCCATTTGCGCTGCAGAGAGAGAGGGGCAGGCAGGTCAGAGCCTCTTTTGCAGTAGGGGGCAAAGGAGAGAGAAGTGCCCAGGTGTGGGGTCACTTCGGGATGGGGGAGGGAGGGGCTGCGTCTACTCCCTCCCTGGTGGTACAGTGGGTGACTCACTAGGCTGCTAACCACAAGGCCGGCAGTTGAAAACCACTGGGTGCTCCACAGGAGAAAGATGAGGCTTTCTACTCTTATAAAGAGTCACGGTCTGGGGGATCCACAGGGGGAGCTTGACCAGTCTCCCCAGGGTGGCTGTCAGTAAGCAACCCCCTAAGGGCCGCAGATTGGGGTTTCGTGGTGGCAGGTGAGCAGGGCCCGCACCTATCTGGTGGATGGAATAGTAGCTGTCCTTCCTGTCGATGAAGGCATGGAGGACGTTGAAGTAGCTGTCAGGCTGCCTCCGGCGCCGGGCCCACCTCCAGTCTGCAGGACAGGCGACGTTATCATGCTCAGACTTTCTCTGGGCACCAGGTACCCACAGGCCACCCTTCACTACACTGGCGTTGGCCAGCAGCAGGCTCAGCAAAGCTGGGGCTCTGCACCCTCCCTTCACTTGCCCCACGCTCACCTCGGCCCAGGTGCCGGCACAGCAGGGCCTGGGCAAAGATCATCTGGCCACAGCGAAGCATGCAGCCCCAGCCTGTGTCCGACGTGGGGCCGGTCCCTCCTGCGTGGGAACAAGGGACAATCATCGTCAGCCACCCAACAGCAGCCAGGACGCCCAAAGGGATGAGAGTCATAGCTGGCAAATTGCTGTTGGCACCACAGGCACCTGCCACGCCATGGCCCTGACCGACCCGGGACTCACAGCAGGGACCACTGGCATGCCACTGTGCTGCCCCAACAGAGGGACCAATTTCAGCTGCCACCTGCATGCAGAAGGCTCAGGGGTGTCAAGGGGTAAAGGGGCCCCCTAGCCAGCTGCTGCCCAGCTCCTGCCTGAGCTGTGGGCCCTTACCGATGGCCGGGAAGTTCTTCCTGTAGGTAAACCACAGTCTCGAGGCCACGTCGGACAAGAGCTCATCCTTCTCTGCAGGGTTTTAAAATGAAACACAGTACGTGTGTGCATGCGCGCACACACACATGCAGTTATTTTGGTGAGAGTAGTTCCTGAACTGAGAGCTAGCTCCTGTCCAACCCCACGGACACACTGGCTGCTCTGATCTGCGAGGTTTTCAGGAGCTCATTTCCAAAAAGGGCTCTGCTGGTACAGTGGTTTGTAGCTACAAGGTTGGTGGTTCAAACCCACCAGCTGCTCCTTGGGAGCAGAAAGAGGAGGCTCTCTACTCCCGTCAAGAGTCATAGTCTCGGAACAGCCCTGTCCTCCAGGTTCGTCTGGAGTCAACGTGGACTTGATGCCGATCTGTACGGTCTTCACAGATGTCTTCCTCATCTTAAACACGTCTACCACCACAGCAACACGCAAGTCTTCCCAACACATGGGGTGGCCATGCATGCAGTGCACTGCCTGGGTCACTCTGCCTGAAGTAGACCCCTCACCACAGCTCTGGGGCCCTGTGGAAGAAGCCCTGCCCCAGGTGGTGGCCCATCCCTGCAGGGCAGTGGTGGTCATCTCATGGCAGAGCCAGTACCTGTGAAAACGCTGTACTTTTTTCCCAGGATCCACACAGGCTCTGAGGTCTCAGGGAAGTCTTCAAACTCGGCGAATCTGAGTGTGTCGTAGGTCAGAGTCGCTGTGGAACACAGACCGACAGCGACATGAGTCCCAGGAAGCAGGACTTCTGCAGGTGCCCCTGCCCCAGAGCTAGCCTGGAACCCAGGGAGTGAACAGAAACCCCACAATAGCTCTTGTTGTTTCAGGTTTAACCTTCAGTTCCCAAAGGGCAGAGAAAACCACACTGTGCGCTGACGGCTGTTGAGCTGAAACAGTGGTTTCAGCCACCCGGGGAGCCCCTGCCTTGACCTGCACGGCCCACCAGTGCTGACGAGGTGACACAATGGGCAGCCTACTTCAGTGCAACCCCACCTTCCTGTGGGACTTCCCCCACTGTGGGACCACTGGGGCCAGGAAGACCAGTGGCCCCTTCTGGTTTACATCACTGGAGGATGGGAGAGGCCATTCGCCACAACAGCCATGCAGTGGCCAGGCCATCAGGGTGTAGGCTTCTGCCCCCCCTTACCCATGGTGCCAACTTCACAGCTGCTGCCAGAAAGAATCAGTTTCTGGATGCCCCTGCTGGCTTTATGTCTGACAACAGCGCCCCCATGTGGTAAAAACTACAGGTCAGCCGACATGCTAGACCCAGCAGCACTGTCCGCTGACTGCCCCAGAAAGCCCCGCCCATGCCTCAGAAACCCCACTGAGGCCTCCTGAGTGGGAACTGCTGTGGGAAGGCATACGGGTAAGGTGAAGGGTTGGGGGGGCGGGGCACTCCCCAAGCGGCCCGCCTTCCACCTGAAACCTGCGGATCCAGAGGGCCCTGCTGTTCTGGCCCTGCCAGTCATTCATGTGTGGGTGGCAGTGAGAGCAGGTGTGCTTCTAGCAGAGTGGTGCCAGGCTGCAGGCCATCCACAACCTGTCTTCCACTGCTGGAGGCCCCACCATGGGTGAGCAACAAGAGATGCTGGAGGATGCTGACCATGCCCAGCATGTGAGCTTGTCAGTTTCAAGGCAGGGGCGGTGGCCTTCAGTTATTAGTCTTTTACAGGCAAGGACGCCGAGGAGGACGCGTCCCAGGGGCGCAGCCGTCTGTGTAGTGGCACCCGGCAGTCATGGCCTCCCTGGGTGGGATGGGCCTCCCCACCTCCCCTTCCCCCTCCCCCACTCACTCTTCCTATGGCAAAGCCCTCCTCCCCACCCTTTGTGGTCTTGGGTGTTCCAGGCTCTGGATCCGGAGGCGGGGGAGAGAGGGGCACGCCAGCCCCACTACCCACTGACCCCTGACCCTCCCAGGCCTTACTGTCCATGAAGGACAGGGAGACTTTTCCCATCCTCTGAGCTCCTGCAGGGGCAGAGCTCCTGTTCTTTGGCTGGCCATGTGGCACCGTCAGCCATTGACTTCTGCAATGGGGGCAGCACAAGGTTCTGCAAAGCAGGGTGAGGCCCAGTACGCACGCGGAGGCCCTCTGCTTCCCCTATTATTTCAAGCCTCAGTACTTCCGAGAGATCAAAGCACCAGCTCCCATAGACGCTGCTCTTCCTCCATGGATGACCTCGACACACAATTGTACTTTTCCTGGTAACTACGGACCACCTGGTTCGCAGAGTCTAATAGGGATGCTCACACCTGCTCAACCAGCATGGGGTGGGATGGGGGTTCCCCGCAGGTTCCCTCCTCACCTATGAGACCACGGGGTCCCACTGCACTGGGCTCCAGAAACCAGATCAATGGCCTGTGGTGTGCTCTCACTGTCTCTACAGAGCCTTGCATCTACCTGCCCACGGCACCTCAAAGTCCTTCCCCCGGCATCCCTGTTTATCTGTCCCAGCTCAGGCATACCTCTATGCCATCGTACTCCTCCTCCAGCCGCCCTCCCAGACAGCCCTTGGCGTCCACTCTGCTCCTGCTGCCCTGCTCCACTCCCAGACTCATCCTGTCAGGCATCACCACGGGCCTGACAGTTCAGGCCAAGCCCTGAACTTACCACCATACCAAGGGCCTCAGAGAGCCCAGGCCTCCCGCCTCCCACACCCCCTCTGGTCCAGGCCCAAAGTGGCCATCATGAAGCCCTTTCTGCCCCTCAGCCAGAAGGAAGGGTTGGTCGCTTTTATCTGTCCTGCCACCTCCCCGCCCCAAGGTCTAGAACTTCATCCAGCACACGCAGACATCCAGCACATTGGATCTCAGTGCATCGATAATGGGGAGAAGCGGGATTCCCCCCCGAGAGGCGGTGGTTGTGTTGTCAGGGGTGTGCACTTGGGTCTGACTAACAGCGACCCCACGGACAATAGAAACACGGCTGCCAGGCCTGCTCCAGGTAGGCGGAGCCACCAGGCTCCGAGAGATGGGCAGCGTTGTATCAAGAGAAAAAAACACCGCAGCTCACCAGAGCCATCTGCACCTCCATGAGGAGCGACCGCTGTCGGCCCGTGAACACAGCACTCTATCTATCCTGCATGCAGTGGACCTCACACCAGAGTACTGCTGCACACCAATCCCTGCCGTCTCAGTAACGAACAGTAAAGACCACAAGCAGCCAGCCAAGTAGAGGAACCCTCGCTGATGCCCCCCGCCTGCCAAAGCACAACAGTTTCTGAAGCATCCGATGCTTCGGGTTCCCGCCCCTCAACCGGCGTCCCACGGGAGAGACGCGAGCATCCCCAAGCCCGGTTCTCGGAGAATTTACATGCAGTCATCAAGGGTAGAAAAACGCAAAAGTGACCTCCCCCAAAGAGAGCAGTGGGATTGGGGATGCCCTCTTCCTTGGCCGAGCACTGGTCACAGGAACGGGCGTTAGAAGTGCTCGGCGGGGACACCAGGGCCTCCCTGAAGCTTTCGGGGCCTCCGGGCCGGGAAGGGACGCCGGGCGGAGGAAGCACCGGGAACAAACGATCGCCTCGTTCCCCTCCGTGCATCCGAACCCCTAAGTCCGGGGTCCGGCCGGCGCTGACCCGCCCCGGGGCCCGGAGGAGTGACCGCGTTCCCACTACCCGCGCCCAAGGGCTGCGGCCTGACAGGCGAGCCGCGCCGGGCACCGTACCGCTCCCCCGTAGCCGCCGAGTCAGCAGGCACTCCCCGCGGGCGTGTCCCCCGGCGGGAGCGCGGGCCCGGGCGGGGGCCTCACGGCGGAGGCCACGGGGCACAACGGGCGACCGCTACCCACCCATAGGGACCCGGCGTTGAGCGACTCCTCACCTGCGTCCATCTTCCCTCAGCGGCCGCCGACTGACCCGCGGCGGCGTCGCTCCGACGAGTCCACAGCGCGACGCGGCGACGGGGCGCCGCCGGGGCCAATCCGGAGGCGGCGTCGCGAGGACCGGGCAGGGAGCGGAAGCACGCGCCGGGCGCCGCCATTTTGACGTACGGCGCAAGCCGTCGCGCAGCAGCGCTGGCTCCGGCCCGGCTGCGGGGGACACATCACGGGCGACCCCCGCCTAAGGGCGACCGAGCCGCCTCTCCGCTCTCTGACGGTGCGCTGCGAGGTGTGCACAAGGCCTCAGTCGTCCCGGGGTCCCCAGCTTGGACCCCTAGAGGCCGTTGAGCCTGAGAAGCGCGCCCCGCACGCGCCGCGCAGCGCAGGGAGCCGGCCGGTAGGACAGCGGCGTTCCGGCCAGCGCGGCCATCTTGCTGTACGGATGGGCTCCGGGGCGCCCATGTCGCTTTACGGAACCGCCCTGATCCAGGGGCGGCCCTCTCGCCCGCCCCCGGCCGTCCCCACATGCGCCCCGGCGCCCTTGCGCCCCGCGACTTCTCCGCGGGCGCCGTGGGGCTGCAGACCCGGCGCGGCCGTCGGGCCCGAGCTGCGCGCCGCCATCTTGCCGTACGGCAGACGCCGCCGCGCCGGCTCCACGTCCCGCGCCGCGTCCCTCCCTCAGGGCGGTCCGCGGGCGACTCGGAGCGAGGGCCGGGGCCTCGCGGCGGCCGGCAGCAGCGTCCGGGTCCGAGATGGTGATCTGCTGCGCGGCCGTGAACTGCTCCAACCGACAGGGCAAGGGGGAGAAGCGCGCCGTCTCCTTCCACAGGTGAGCGCCTGCCCGCTCGCTCCGGCCACGCCCCCGCGGGGAAACTGAGGCCGGCCGCTCCGGCCCGGCCTCGCGGCCCGCGGCGTGAGTCAGCGGGCGGCGGCGCCGAGTGACCTTGGCCGCCCCAGGTCCCGCAAACCCCGTGTCTACTCAGCGCTGCAGGCGGTTTCCTCGCGACCCGCCACCCCGCGACCCACCCCCCGGCCCGTCCCCCGCGACCCCTGCCCCCGCTCGGCCCCTACAGGTACCCCCCCACCGTGACCCCTTCCCCCGCCCGTCACTCACGACCCTCCCCCCTACAGCCCCTCTCCCGGCTCGCTTCTCCGCACGACCCGCCTGCCCGGAACCACCGGCGCCCGTGCACTGAGAGCCTGGGCGCCCGGCCTAACCCCGGTCCCTTCCCGCGTAGACACGCCCCCAGGCACCCTTTGGGCGACTGGTGGCACCAGGCATGTTGCAGCCCCCTCCGCCTGAGAGCAGGCACCTGGGCCTCCCGAACCGAAGCCAAAGCCCCTCTCCTCGTGTTGCCCAGCGACCGCTCCCCAGCCCTGCCTGGCTCAAAGAGCCCCCTGCCCACAGCAGGCCCCGCTGCAGCCAGAGAATTTAGAACCCCAGGTGCTTGGCCCGAGCGGTGTTTAAACGTCATTCCGTGAGCCATTTGCAATCTCTACCCTGGTGCCGGTCGAAAAAGAACCGCTCACTTTTGCCGTGGGAAGTGCAGCAATTGTTCAACGGGCCGGCTGGGTGGGGTGGTGTCTCCACATTTCCCCTGTTTCCGTATTTTGCTGTCTTTTGTGAAGACTAGGTACTTGGGCGTGCTTAGTGGAGTGAGGGACTTAGAGCCCTGAGGCCACCCTGCACAGGCCAGCCCTGTGGACCCAGGAGAGCTGCCCCAGGGGGTCTTTCTCCTGCCCAGGCACTGGGGAGAGGGATCCCCACTGCTGGATTTCTCTGTCAGCAGCCGCCCACAGAATGACTCTGCTGCAGGGGTCCTTCCTGGAGGAATGCCACCCTCAGCCCAGTGCCTTGGCCTTGGAGGAAGGCCTTTGGGACTCCTGGTTCAGTGATAGTGCAGCAGAGGGAGTGCCAAGGCCGCCCGCCTGGTGTCACTCCCCGGGGCCTCCCTTACCTCTGAGAAACATTTTGCACACTCAAGTCAGCACTTCGAATGGGGCAGGGCCCTGGTCATCTGGGCCTTCAGTGCAGCCCTCGAAGGTGGCTGTGTTCCTAGCTTCCCAGGACTCTCTTCCCCCTGGGGCACTTACCCCTCCCCTGGGGAGGAGTCCTGTGGCCTCCCTCCAGGGCAAACAGCCAGCATTTGGGAGGTCGCGCTTGGGGAAGTGCTGCTCTGGGCTGTGCCCTCCTGACCTTCGCCTCCCCCCACAGGTTCCCCCTGAAGGACTCCAAGCGTCTGCTGCAGTGGCTGAAAGCTGTCCAGCGGGACAACTGGACACCTACCAAGTACTCGTTTCTGTGCAGCGAGCACTTCACCAAAGATAGCTTCTCCCGGCGGTTAGACGACCAACACCAGCACCGGCTGCTCAAGCCCACCGCTGTGCCCTCCATCTTCCAGCCCGAGCAGAGGGGGGCCACTGGAGCCCAAGGTGGTGCCCGCCGGAAAGGACGGAGCCAGGCTCAGGGCTCTGGGAAAGGGCATCCCACAGCACCTGCCGGCCCATCCGCTCCACCTGAGCCCAAGCAGCCAGTGGATGAGCGTGACGCAGCCACAGCCACCACTGACCAGGCAGCCCGGGGCCCAGCCACCCCGTCGCTGGAAAGCCTGGCCACGGACAGTGGGGCGCCCATGAGGGCAGATGGCCAGGGCGAGGTGGGCCTCTCAGCCACATCGGTGGATGACTTCCGCCCACCAGGCTCAGGGGCCCGGCGTTTCATCGGCTCCCTCCACTCCTATAGTTTCTCCTCCCGGCACACTCGAGAGCGGCCACCCGGCCCCCGGGAACAGGGTGAGCGCAAGAGACCCCGTCGGGAAGTGGAGCCGGGTGACAAGGCCTCTGCTGGCCACAGCCCAACCAGCGCCTCACGCTCGGCCACACCGCAGAAGGCTTCGCCGAACCCCTCAGCCCCGCCTGCTGACGTTCCGCCGCAGCCAGCCGCTGAGGCCATGCCTAACGAGCTTTCGGACGCCAGCCCCATGTCCATCAACGAGGTCATCCTGTCAGCGTCAGGCGCATGTCGCCTCATCGACTCGCTGCACTCCTACTGCTTCTCCGCTCGTCCTGGCCGCAGCCAGGTGTGCTGCCTGCGAGAGCAGGTGGAGAAGAAGAATGGCGAGCTGCGCAGCCTGCGCCAGCGCGTCAGCCGCTCCGACAACCAGCTGCGCCAGCTGCGGGAGAAGCTGGCACAGCTGCAGCGGGCCGGCCGCCTGCCCCCTGCCTGTGGTCAGTGCCCGTTCCCTCGTGCTGTCCCTCTCTCTGTCTCCATCTCTCCCCAACCCCAGGGGGTGGGCTACTTGAGTACTTACCAGGTGCCGCTCGGGCACTGCAGACAGCATGTGTCTCTTAAGCAGACTCACAGCGATCACCTTATTGGATGGGGGTGGAGCTGCCCCAGTGGGTTTCCAAGACGATAATTGTATGGGTGTAGAAAGCTCTGTCTTTCGGTGGTTTTAAACTGCTGACTTTGGTGATGAATATCCCAATGCATAACCACTCCACTTCCAGGTCTGCTTGTTTCCAGTCTTGAGTCCCTTGAGGCCTTTGCTAAAGTACAGATTCTGATTCAGTCTGTGGGAAGGCTTTGGAAGTTTGGGCTGTCCCGTCGTTGGGGATAGCAAGGAGGTGAGACCCTGGGCTTCTGCGGTTTGCCTTCCATACACCATACTCCTTGGGAATCCACTACCCCAGAGCTCCTCGATGTGAAGGACGGTCGGCAGACTGGTGGATGGTCAGAAGCGTGTGGGCCTCGCTGCTCTTGGGGGGGGTGGGGGGGTGGACCGTTCCTGCATGTTTGGGTCTCAAAGGTATTTGCTCAGAGGGTGGATCTTGAAGCTCTTGAACAAGCACAGTCAGGGAAGCTTGGAGTCTGGACCCATGGCCAAGTCTCGGTTCTATGTGTCCACTAGGTTGTCGTCACCATCTGACCATTGAGTGGTCTGTTTTCTTACTGTGAAGTAGGCAGGCCTTATACATCCCATCACTGGTTTGCATTCAACACCTTTTCCTTGGCGCCCCACACTCCATCCCCTAATTGTGGCTCTCCCTACTCATTGGGCCAATAACTATCAGGTCAGCAGTTCAAAACCACCAGCCGCTCCTCCAGGGAAAGGGATTCCTGCTCCTGTGAAAGAGTTACACTCTTAGGAACGCCCAGGGCCGTCGGACCCTGTCCTATGGGGTTGCTGGGAATTGGCTTGGACTCACGGCAGCGAGTTGGGTTTGGTTTTCCCTCTGACAGTGATGGCCTTCTCTTCCAAGTCAACGCTGTCTGCTCTCCAGCCTGCTTCTCCCCCTGCCCACCTCGCCCCACACAGGTTTGCTGTTGGTGCCCTTGAGGTTTGGGGGGGGGCAGTCTGTTTGGGTTGAGGCTCCTGCCTCCCAGCCTGTCTAGAAGCAGGCAGTTCTCCTGAGGAGGTGGAACTGTTATCTCCAGCCTTCTAATGGCCAGTTCAGCGTCCCTCTTGGGAGTGGCCCTGCTGGTGCTGGGGATGAGACAGTGAGGGGTTCCAGACACTTATCTGCAGTGTCTCCCTCCCCCACCCCCGGCAGTGCTTCACAGGCATGTTCTCAAGGACCCTAAGGATCCTGAACCCCAAACAGCCTCGGTGGTGAACCAGGGAGCTAGACTGCATGGTGCTCTTCGAGCCAGACACCTAGTCATAGAGCGTGGCCTGGCCTCTGGCTCTACCAGACTTTGGTGCAGGGCTGACCCCTTCCCTGCTCCACAACATGCTCTGCCCTGCCCCCATTGCTGGCCTTGATGGCGGGCCAGACTTCGGCTGATGGGTTGGTTAGGAGCCTTGGTGGCACAGGGTTTAAGTGCTCAGCTGCTAACCAGAAAGCCTGAGGTTCAGTCAGAACCTCCCCCGCCTCCAATCTCTGCTTCCTTGAAGAGTTCACGGCTGGTCTGTAGGCTAGTATCTACTGGAACTGGGGGATCTACAATGGATACAGTCTGGATACAGTTCTTTGGTCTGGATGGCTTTGCTCTGCATCCACAGACAGCCTCTCCCTGGCCCTTGGTGCCTCTCTAGCTCCACTGTGGGATACCTAGATCTCCCCTCCTCCAGGGAGCCTCTGGTCTCAAGGTGCTTGACTGTCTCTTTCCCAGACCAGGAAGCCTACCTCGTGGTTGGCTGCTGTCTCCTGCTTCAGGTCCCTTCAAGGGCTGCTGGAGACCTTGCCGTGGTGTCCCAGCCCATGCTGCAACCCACCCGAGCGCTGACAGGATGCCACCGGTTTCCAGTAGGTAGATGGGGTTGGTATGGAGCTGCCCTGGGAGGTCAGCAGTTCAAAGCCAGCTGCCATTCCTGGAGAGAAAGGTGAGGCAGGCAGCCCCCTAAAGACGTGCCACCTTGGACGCCCCTGGTTTCACATCGGGGCTGGGAGCAGCATCCTAGATCCTTACTGTGTGACTCGGGGCTCTGCTTGTTTAGTGATTCTTGATGTCGGTTTCTGCGAGGGTTTCACCATTGCTGAAGACACCGCCCTTGCTTGTTTCTCAGAGACGGAACCTGGGCTTGGCCCTCAGCTGCTGGCTCGTGCTAAGGTTGTCAGGGTGGCCTCTTGATGTGACTGTGGCTGTCTGCCTGTCCTCTGCCCGGAGCTCAGGACATGGTGATAGGTTGCCTGCTTCTCCGCTAGCTCCCTTGTGTGGACTGCCCGGGGGTTAAGTGAGTGTCATTGGGTGACAACTCACTCCAAATGTGTATTTGTTAGGGAGCTCACACACCAGAGGTCGGGCCTGTGGTTGGTGGCTGTGTCTCAGAGTCAAAAAGTGCTCCCTGCCTGCCAGCCCGCTGTGCCCCAGGGCTCATGCTCAACTTTGTCAGGCCTTGTCCCTGGGTCCTGGAGCACCCTCACTGGGCTGTGTCTACCCCACAGTGACCTTGCATCCCAAAGGTGCCTGCTGCAGGCCTGGGGCATTCCCTTGGTGACCCCCTCCTCTGGGTGTTGGGTCCCAGCTGGCTTCTTCTATGCAGGGCGTGGCTGCCCTGGGCAGGAGGGACTGACCACAGGGGGTTTGGGCAGTGGGTATTGTCAGCAAGTGGGCTCAGCCACTGGAGTAGAGAGCTGGGCCCTGGACAGAATCTGAAGTAGAGGGGAGCAGGGGGAAAGGAGAGGGCAGTGCCAGCCATGAAATTGGGGTGCTCCTCAGGTGCCAGTGCTGGACAGGTCGGAGCTGTACTACCAACTAACCTTTTTACTAAATCCAACGTTTCCCCTCCTGTGCCCTGCAGCCCATCGCAGTGGCCACATGAACTCGTTCCCCTTCCTTATCCAGCTCCTCCGGGCCCCATAGGACAGCCCGCCCCGCCCCCCTGCCCCACCTGGGATTCTGTTCCTGGGATCCTTCTAGGCCTTTTGTTGTAGAGTGAGTGATGCAGCCTCTGCCCAAGTCACAGATCTCTGGGGCCTGTGCCCCCTGCCCACTGTGGCTGTCTGTCTGTTGTCCTAAGATATTCTACCCAGAGAACTGACCCCTGTCCAGCCACAGCCTGCTGGTTTGCATAGTGGGCTGTGAACACTCTGTGTGTACGGTCCTTAGACCAGTCCCTATGGGGAGCAGCCGGAGCCCAGGACCAGGCTGGAAGAATCAGACCAAGTCTTTCAGGCACCCAGGAGTGCCAGCCAGCCTAGACAGAGGCAGCGCCCGGGGCCTGGACCAGGCACCTCCTCGGACCTAGGGCTCCTCTCAGGACAGTTCTTGGAGGGACCTGGGCAGAAGGCCTTGCCACTCACCATGGGTGCCTGTGGCCCATGAGCCTTAGCACATCCTGTGGCCCCTGAGGAGGACTTCCCCTGACCCTCTGTCTTCTCGTCTGTCGAGCTCTGCCTGCCCTCGCCTGAGTTACGAATGCTCTCTGTGTGGCAGGAGTACGTACCCATTCTGTCGTGTATAATTCAAACGGTTCTCTTGTTTAATAATTCAGTAGCTGCTTTTAAAAAACCTGTTTCCTCTCATTGCTGTGCGGCTCGTTGTGTGGGGACTACCAGCCCAGCACTGCAGCCTCTTGCCTTGGTGTCTCTCAGTGGGACCTGTCCCTTGGTCGGCATGGTCCCTGCTGAAGGTCAGCTAGTGGGACCCTGGTCCTCGTGTCGGCAGGAAGGAAATGTGCCTGATGCACCGCACCCACGGCACAGGGCACCCCGCGTGTCCATGGTACCTGGTTGGGGGGTGTTGGTGTCAGAATCAGTTAAAGAAAGGTTGCAGGTCAAAGTTAAGTCTGACTTTAGTACTCTCGGGGCTGGTTTGTCCTGCCCACTCCACCCCACTACCTTACCCCAGGCTTGTGCTGCTGCACAAGGTGCCATACTGCCGGACTCGGCCCACCTGGCCCTGTGCACCCTCTTTCCCAGGGCAGTGACGACAGCAGTGGCACGTGGCCATGTCATCTGCCGCTGCCCCACAGGCCGCCTGTGGTTCGTGAGCCCAGACTTGCTTGTTACTGCCCATTGATGTTCCCTGTGGGCATGGCCAGGCCCCCTGCCTGCTGCTGGGAGAAGGCCCCTGTGGGAGTGTCCAGTGGGCCTGCTGCTCTCAGCCTCCTTTCCCTGGTGGCCTGCTCTGCTGTGCCTGAGACCAGCTGACAGGTGTTTGGCGGGGTGGGATGGGGTGTGTCTCGGGGTCTCTTCTGTTTTCATTCAAGATACGTTGACGTTCTCGGCCTGTGTGTATTTAGAAGTATCTTATGGACTCTCCCAGGCTCCAGCTGTTGCAGTTTCTCCCTTCTGTGTCTTGTGGCCTGAGCAGAGCCTGCATGTGTAGCCTAAGCACATTAGCTGTGTGTGGTGGGTCCTCACAGTGGGTGCTGGGTAGACAGCAGTCATGAGGCTGGTGGGCTGTGCTGTTGAGCCTCAAAGTGCTCCTGGCAAGTCTCCCACAAATGTGCAGATCCCCTCGTGCCCGCATGGGCCCGGGGCCTGTGGGGCTGGATAGGCAGGCCTTGCCTCTCCCCCTTAGGAAACTGCCGCTCCTTACCAACCTTCCTCCCCAATCCACACGACCAGCGGAGCCTGTGCCCTTGTTACCGTGTGGCCCAGCCTCACCTCTGCCCTGTCCCTTGAACCCGTGCCCTCAGTGTTTGAAGCAGCCCTTGGAGTAGGCTCATTTGTTCGTGGTGTTTGGATTACCGTCCCTCCTTTCTGTGGTCTCCCCCTGCCCTTGCCCCTCTGGTGTCTCAGTGACAGCTACTTGAGAGTGGGTGGTGGTGTCTTCCTTGCCCTTGAGCTGGATCCCCTGCTGTGGTGTGTGGCCTGGCAGCGCCGTCTGTGATCTCTGGGCTGCGTTGCGAGGCCTGCTGTGTGGAAGGCTGTACCACTGCCCATCCTCTTCCCCCAGCATGTGCTGGAGGCACATTTTAGAGGTATCACGCCAGGCCTTTCTGCCCAGCCTTCTTGAGTCTGGAGCCCCGCCCCAACCCACCCACCATGTGACCTCACAGTTGCTGGAAGTGCCCAGGGCAGGGGAGCCACTTGCTGAGGGTCACTTGTCATGTGCACTGGGTCGCTGAAATGAGGGAGGGGCTTCCGGAGGTCCCTCTGCCACCTTGCCTTGTCTCCGTCCTCACAGGGCTGTATCTGGACTTCCGGCCCAGGACTCGCTGGGTTACACTGGAACCTGTTGGAGTGGGGGCTGTGTCCCTGTGTGTGACCCTATGTGTGTTTCCTTTAACCCCCGGCCTACTGGGGCAGCCAGAAAGCCCCTCTGGGTTTCAGAGCGTGCCCTGGGCCACGCCCACTGTGATCTGGCTTGTACTGTTCGCCTGTCTGCCAGTGGGGAACTACAACTCCCAGAATGCCTCTCATGGGCCCCGCCCACTTCCGTTGGGTGCTAGCCCCAGGTGTCTGTTTCCGTGAGGCTGCGCCACCTTGAAGAACCTTGGCGAGTGTTGGGCTGGAGCGAGCTGGGGGATGGGTAAGCGTGCTCTTGGATCCAAGGCCAGGAGCGCCAGGCGCAGGCATTGGCGTGCCTTGTGGGAGGCTGGACCGAGGCTGCAGCTTACTGCTGGCGAGCTTTAATAAAGGACCAGCGAGCACCTCGCACCTGGGGCTGTTGCTTCAGAATCGATCTGGCAATGAACTGGGGGCTCGGTGCAGGGGCAGGCACCTGGCCCACCGCCTGCTCTGGCACATGGACAGGAAGTGGGGTACCATGCCGTCAGAGCAGCTGGGTGAACCTGCCCTGCCACCTTCTGTTCATGGCCGGCCCATTTTCCTTGTCTGCATTGAAGTTTACTCAGGTTGAAACATTCAGCAGCAGCAGCCAGGAGTCCTGGCTGAGGGATAAGAGCCCCTCTCAGGACCACCACCATCCTTCTCTGCCCACGGGGACATTTCCACATCCCCGTGGATACCCTGTGGTGCCCTCACATCCAAGCACGCCTCCTGCTTCTGCTGTTTAACAAGGACGTTGCTGGAATGTTCTCGTACTGTAGAGTAGCCCCTGCCCGCCCATGGGGGAGGTCAGCACTTGCTGTCGGCCCTCCATGGGCATTGGGCTCCCTCCCAGTGTCTGTTTGCACTGCCTAAGACTGGCCATGGCCTGCACAGAGTGCCGTGGTTGGTGAGTGGCTGCTGCACAGCCCCAGCCAAAAACACTGGCCTTGTAGGGCTTCTGGCAGCGCATGCACCGTGCTGCCTATCCTCAACCAAGGCCACCCCCTCCTCTTCCCTGTCCAGTGTGGGGCAGCTCACAACTCTTCAGTTGACCTGCCTCTGGTCTGCTACTCTGTCCTCCTGGTGCTACCTCAATCCTGAGACAATTCCTCCATCCCAGAATCTCCAGTGCTGTCCTCTCCCTGCCCACCCTCGCCTCGCTCCTACCTGCCTGCCCTCTGTACTGCCCCCTTCAGAGAGCCTATTTACATGGGCGCCTCCTGCTATTCTTGCCTCTGCCAGTTGTTAGCACGGCTGGGGCAGGAGCTATCTCCCAGCCCCATGTCCCCAGACCCTGGCCAGCCCACCCTAATCATGGTGACACCTGTGGCCATAAGACCTCCCCCGGGGCTGTGTAATGGAGTGTGTCATCAGACAACTTCCATGAGAGATTGTGTCAGCACCAAACCGCCAGGGTTCCAGCCCTCAGCCGCCACTTCACCACAGGAGCCTGGGCCTCACAGCTGGAGTGGCTGGGCCACTCCTCGAGGTGGCCTTGGACTGGGTGTGGTTGTTAGCTATGTGTGGCTGGTCACTGCCTGCTTACCTCTGCCCCACCTCCACTGGCCCACCCCCCAAACCTGCCTTCCCACAGGCCATGAGGTTTTTCATAAAAGGTCTCTGCTCACCTTGGGGGGCAGCAGCTAATACATGACCCACTGTGCAGCGGGGCAAGTTTCCAGTTTTAGAATGGGTCTTCGTTTCTTTCTGTTGGGGGTGGGAGGGAGGGAGTATCTGTTCAGACATCCAGATATGTTCTGTTGTTCCAGCTGGCCCTTTGCCCTGCCCAGGGCCCCAACACTGTGCCCTGTACTTCCCAGGCCCCATTTCCACTTGGATAAGCACTGCCCCCCTTGTCCCTGTGCGCCATCCATGCGTGTCTGCAGACCTGGGCTCGGCCTCCTGTGTATAGATGTTGTAGAAGCTGTGTGAAAGGGACACTCGAGGTCATTTCAGCGTGGAGGCAGCAATGACTTAGTGCGCCTGTGTCCCTGGTCCATGTGGTCTACCACCTCAGCTGAGCTGTCAGCACCCAGTGAGTTATTGCACTCTGGTGTCCGGTGCACACTTGAACCTTCTGCCAGTGCGTGCTGCCTGTGGAGAATGGGGTCCAGCCCTGCACAGTGCAAGTTCTAGGCCTGCCGCCCACTGGTGTCCGAGCGTCGATTCTGGGGTGAATTCAACACCTTTCGATTTGGCCTCTATTGGCTGCCCGGCTTAGCCGGAGGCCAGCTGCTCACTGCATGCGTGCACTCATGCCCCTACCTGGCAGAACGCAATTCTCCTTCCATACATCACCATCTCTAGTGCACAGATGGGTGGGTTTAAGCTACTCACAGAACCTTTCCTACCTCCAGGCCCCTGCTTCTGTACTCTCAGCAGGCGGAGGGGCAGGCCCGCCAGAAACACCCCTGCCTCCACCCTGCCCTCCTGCAGTGGTGCCAGGAGCCCCTAGGGGGCAGCCATGTGCACCATGGGGAAAGCGCTTGGCACATGGGGCCCCTTGGAGAGGGTCTGCCCACTGGGAGGGAGGCCACAACCCAGACCTTTGGTCCTTGCCAGAGGCCCTGACCCATGGGGGAGTGTGCACCTTGCCCACACCTGCTGCCCACCCACTGTCACCAGGGCATGCTCCTGCACCTGTTGCAGGTACTACAGGGCTCAGGTGCCTGGAGGGGTCTCTGCAGCTACCTCAGTTCTGGTCTTGGCCATGTGCTCATCGAGCTCAGGCAGCCCTGTCCCTGAAGAGACCCCACTTCCCCTCGAGCTCTGTCTCCCTGCTTGTGGTCCTCTGATAACTTGCACCACACACTGCTCCTAAGCTTCCACGCCCCAGAGGCAGCCAAGTATACCGTCTATACTCTGACAGCCTGACCTCTGCCCCCAGAGCCCCCTGTGATGCACCCCGTGCTGGAGCCGCTCTCCTGGATGCTGGGCACCTGGCTGTCGGACCCGCCCGGAGCAGGCACCTTCCCGACACTGCAGCCCTTCCCGTACTTGGAGGAGGCGCACATCTCCCATGTGGGCCAGCCCATGCTGAACTTCACGTGAGTGCCTGGCCCCATGGGGCCCGCGGAAGCCCTCCTGCTGGGCCAGCCCCACCAGGACAGATGGAGTGATCTTAAATGAGAAAGACAGTGGGGGGCAACCTTGAGGGAGCAGGTGGTCTGTCGGGGATGTGTGTGTGTGTGCACACGTGCATCAGGGTTTTTGGGGTGAGTGCATGTTGGGGTCTCCTGCATGCCAAGAGTCTGACCTTAGAGCAGGTGCTCAGCCCTGTAGGAGGCAGGGTTGGGCCTGGAGGGCACATGATGGGTGGTGTGCAGTGGGGCCCTGAGTCGGTGGGAGCCTCTCGCTGCTCCTGTGCAGGTTCAATGCCTTCCACCCGGACACCAGGAAGCCGATGCACCGAGAGTGTGGCTTCATCCGCCTGCAGCCAGACACCAACAAGGTGGCCTTTGTCAGCGCCCAGAACACAGGTCCGCCCTTGCGCCCTCTGTGTGGGGTGGGAGTCGGCCAGGGGCCTGCAGCTCCGCCCTGACGCCACCTCCTTGCAGGCATTGTGGAAGTGGAGGAGGGTGAGGTGAGCGGGCGGGAGCTGTCCATCGCTTCCCACTCCATCGCCCGGATCTCCTTCGCCAAGGAGCCCCACGTGGAGCAGGTGAGCTGGCTGGTCTCCACGTGAGCTCCCGCCCCATCCATGTGCTGTGTCCCTCGCTCCATCCGATGCCTAGCTACTCCCTTCTGGGGGGCCTGCTGGGCAGGTGCTTTCCCCCTAGTTACAGAGAACTGAGCAGGCTGCTGTGGTCTGGTGGCTGTGGCCTTGCCTCTGCGAGTGCAGCTGGCTCAATTCAGCAGGTCAGTGTGAGACAGGACCCTAGGGAGCTTTCTCTGCTCGCCATGGCTTTGACAAGGTCCTCTCCTGGCTGTTACGTTTCTGCCCATAGCAGGTCCTGCACCAGGTGTTGAGGACCCGCTGCTGGGGTGCAGGGTGGACAGCCATCAGTGTCATGTGCACACAAAGCCCCTGTTTCCCCAGGTGGCCTCATGGCCTCGGCCTCTGCAGCTGAGTCTGCCCTCATCCTTTTCTAACCTGTCAGCCCTTCTGGTGAAAGCAGAGCCTTGAACCCTCAGGCATGTGGGGTCGCCTCCCCACTGCTGACAGGGAGACGCATGCCTGGCTTTATTGGGATGGACTCATGCTACCACAGGCTGAGTGTCCGGTGAGCGGGGCAATTCTGAGCAGGTGCCTCCTCAGTGTGGACAGCCCTTGTCCTGCCGGCTGGTGGTCACCCTGGGCAGGCCTGTGATGTCCGGGCTTGTGAAGCAGAGCTTGAGGGTCTGTGTCTTCTCAGATCACCCGAAGGTTCAGACTGAATGCTGAGGGCAAACTGGAGCAGACCGTATCCATGGCAACCGCCACCCAGCCGCTGACCCAGCACCTTCAAGTCACCTACCGGAAGGTGACCCCGTGAGCCCTGACCCAGCACAGCAAGGCCGAGGACCATCCCCGTTGGCTCTGCAGTTGGACCATCCTGTGTCCCCGCGTGCTGAGGCGGGAGTACTTTGTTGGGTTCTTGTGATGGGGAGAAACCAAATAAAGGCCTTTATTTTTATGGCTGAGGCTGTGCAGCTGTCCGTGTGCCTCGTCCGCTGGCCTGGCCGGGCCCCTCCTCTCCTCTCCCTCCCCGACCCAGCCCTCCACTCGGGGCAACCTGTAGCATGTCTCTGTACTGGGCTAGGGAGGCAGGCACAGTTTGACTGCAGCTTCCTTGGTTTCTGTTGATGCCCGTGCCTAGATGCCCCCTTACAGAAGTGGACATTGATTTGTACAAAGTGTGCACGGGGTTATCACAGCCATGCCACAGCCCAGTCAGAGGTCCCCTTATATACTTGTCTCCTCCGCTACTCACTGTCCTCTGCGTACACATACTGGCTCCCCCTATGTCCCCTCCACAGCTCACCAACCCCTGCGTGTAAACAGTTGGGTCAGATGTGCAGGAAACCCCTAAAAGATCCCCCCCATGTGCACATCATCCCCTTGTTGGGGTTCCACAGATGGCCCTGCAGCCAGGCCAAGAACCCCAGCAGGGAGGGAGCTGTCAGCTGGCTTTCTGCTATACCTATCCTGTCATGGGTGCCCCACCCCCCTGCTGTGTATGGGTAGACCCGTTTGGTCACAGATCTGGAAAAGAGCACTGGGGGGACCATGACTGCAGAAGGAAGTAGAGGCCCCCTTGGGGGTGGGGGGGTTGTTGGTCCCGGAAGCAGCCTGGGGCAGGCTGTCCTGCAGGGTCTCTGCTCATAACTTGACTCAGCCACCCTGTGAGTCCAGTCGGAATCACAGGGATCCTAGAAGCCGGGGAGCTGTAGCTCGAGATCAAGCACAGCATGAGGGGCTCCTGAAGCCTTGGGGCCAGTTCCATGGTGGCCTGTGCCACTTCTTGGGTCCCTGAAGCTTCCTCGGCCCATAACCATGTTCTCAAGCAGAGCTGACTGAATCCCCGGCAGCCCTTCCCAGCCAGCGGCCTGGCTTCACCAGGCTCTATGGGCTGGGTGCTGTGGCTCAGGCCCTCAGGAGGTGACTCATGGTCTCAAAACCTCAGTTCCAGCATCAAGTAGGCTTTCCTCCGGGACACATACAATTCCCAGGAGCCCTGCCAATGCCTGCCCTGTTGAGGGCACCCCCGCCCTTACAAGGGGGCTGGCAGCCATGAGGCACAGGGAGCAGTCTGCCCTGGCCTCTTTGGGACCTTTTTGTTGTGGGGACTGAGCTGAGTGGGACCCAGAGCCCCGAGCTCGCCCACCTCACTCTTTCCCCGGGGCATCAGCAGCCCCTGGCCATCTCAGTGCCCTCATGACGGGCCAAACAGCCCTGGAGCTCACAGCCATCAGAGCCCACCTGTGTGGGTGCGGTGTTAAGCAGGCAGCGGGGCCTGTGGTGACACAATCCCTAAGCACTGCACTGCTTCCAGGAGAAGCTATGGGGGTCAGCTGCAGTGATTACGGCTCTGGAAACGGGGGCACTCGGTCCCCTGGGGTGACCAGGAAGTAGGGCTGATTGGGTGGCAGTGGACGGCTCTCTGTTGCCCCTCTACCTGGACCACCAGGCACTGACTGCTGGCTGGCACCTAGCAGAACCCACAACGGATGGTAGGGTGGCAGGCGGGGCGGGAAAGAGTGGGTGAACAGCAAACTGCAAAGCCAGGCTCCAGCCCTCAACCGGACGTCCAATCAGAACCCCAGATAGGGTAGCTGCCCCTGGGGGCTTCCAAGACGGTAAGTCTATGGCAGTAGAAAGCTGAGTCTTCCTCCCGATGAGCGGCTGGTGGTTTCAAACTGCTGATCTTCCACTGGGGAACTATTCAGAAACAGCTCCAACGTGCATGAACCTGACACGTTCTGTGGGGCTAGCCAAGAGATACATGGTACAGGATTGCCCATCTGTGAGCTAGAGAGCCCCAAAGGAGACTGGTGGTGGTCAGGCTTCTCAGGGAAGGGAATGCAGGGACTGGGCCGGACAGTGAAGAGGCCAACCAGTCACAGCATCAATCTGCAGACCTGTGTTTGATTGTATTTTCACAAGAACACACCAGGGGGCGTCAGATGGTGGGATTTCTACATGAACTGGAGTACCAAGGTACCCATGTGTGTATGAAAACCAACTCAACACATCACCTCTGCTGCCCCCCATCCAGGTAAATGTCCACCTTGGGGAGCTGCCACCATCTCTGTGGACCAGGGCATGCTGGGCTCAGGTTCTGCAGCCCCTCATGTGCCCAGCCCAGCCCTCCTCCCTCCAGAGGGTCTGATGGGGCAGTGCTGGGGGTGGGAGGTAGGGGTCAGCCCCATGGCGTGGAGTAGCCAAAGGGAGGGGCAGGGTTCCTGCGGCCTTGGTTTATGGTATACCACACGCCTGCTGAGTGCATACAGCTAGTGCCAGGGCACCCAGAAAGATGCCACATGCATGGTTCACCCTGGTGACCAGTGGAAGGGCAGAGAGGAAAGCCAGGTGGAGGCAGCCTGGGGGACATGAGGCTTTATTGGGAGGATGCCATCCGTCCTGGCCCACAGCTCGCTGTCCTGGTCAGGGACACACCCCCACCCTTGAAACTCCGGGCAAGCAGTCCACTCCAGGGTGTGCAGGACCCCTGGGGGTGTACCTGGGCTCTGGCCAGGCCTGTGCACACGTCCCTTGAACACACAGGGCCCATTACCCAGGAAGACTGAAACCAGCTCAGCCCTGGGGGACCCCTGCAGGGACGGTGAGTGCCTGCCCAGACTCCCCGCCTCCCCTCGCCAGGTCTGGAAGCAGAACTCACTAGTTCCAGGGGCAATGGAACTGGGTGCTCCCAGTTCCAGAGCAGGGGCCTGTCCCTCCTGCATACCCACAGGGCCCCCATGCAGGGGCTTGGGTGGGCGAGTGCCTCCTGGTCCAGCGCTGAGGGCTCCTCCATTTTCAGGGGCTCATCTCTCAGGCAGGAGTGTGAAGAAGATGGCTTTGAGGAAGCGCCCAAAGCCACAGAGCGCAGCCACCAGCCAGTGGGCACGCAGGCCGGGCTCCGCACTGACCACACACTGGAGGACGTCAGTCTGGGGGCGGGACAGCCATCAGGGTTTGGTGGGGTGGGCTCAGGAAGGTGGTCCCATACCCACTGCAGCAAAGCTCCCCACGAATTCCACTGAATGCATGATCGGGGAGAAAAGGGGGCAGCTGGACCTGGCCCAGCAGGTAGGATTCTCCCTCCCTGGGTGTCACTAGACCAGGACCCCTTGTTCCCCGTACCCCTGTAGCCTCCCCAGCACCTTGCTCACCCATCCACCTCGCCTCCGTAGCCAGGGCGCCAGGCTCTTGCGTACAAACTCCCCCAGGCAGTCCACCAGGGCGTGGACCATGGCTGGCTGGGCCTGCCGCACACAGTCCACAGCCAGCCCAGCAGCCACTGCATACAGGGACACCACCTTGCCCCATGTGATGCCTGTGAAGAAGAAGCTGTTGAGCATCTGCAGATGGGGGGGAAGTGGGGGTACCCCAGTATAGTCATTGGGTGTGCTGGCCCTTCCCCATAGCCTCTCCTTGTGGGTACTTGGCCAGCTGGCCAGCAGGCAGCTCCAGCCAGGACTTGACGGTCAGTCCTATGCAGATGCCATGGGCCACCACTGCACCCTGCCCACCACCCAGTAGTGCCTGCTGGAAGGGCCAGAAACATCAATGTCATGGGGGCAAGGTCCACTTCCAGGGTTGCCACCCCAGACCTGCGGTCTCCTGAGATGGGGTCCATAGACCCAGCTCCCTCCTTGTCTCCACCAGACGCTGGGCCAGGTGGTCCATGGCTTATGCCATGGTATCTATCTCTGCCTATCTGCATGGTCGTCTCCTCTGGTCTGTTTTTTTTAAAACGTTTTATTAGGGGCTTCCTCTGGTCACTTTGAAGGACACTGGTCACTGGACAAGGGGACATCCTGTGTTGATGGCCTTGTCTGTCATTACATCCGCTGCTGGGGACATCAAGCTGGTACTGATTCATAGCGACACCATGCACGAGGCAGATCTCTGCCTGGTCCTGGTCGCCCTCACAGTTGAACGAGCCCATTGTAGCCACTGTGTCCTTCCATCTCCTCGAAGGGCTTCCTGTAGTTCGCTGACCCTCTACCAAGCTTGATGTCCTTCTCCAGGGCTGGCCCTTGCTGATGACATGCCCACGACCATCTCCAAGGGCCCCTTTTCTGAGTGGGCCTGACTCAGGAAATGGGACTGTCCACGGACAGTCCAGTGACGGGGACAGGGGGCATGCTGGTAAGTGACACTGTGTGCTGTGTTGAGTTTTACATCAAGGGGCAAAGGAACCCTTCAAAGGAACCACGGGCACTGAAACTGGACAAGAGATTCACAAAGGCCCAAGCCCCACTGCATTTCTCACATGAAAGAGAAAAAGAAACTCGGGAAGAGACCTGGGGCACAGCGCAGCCTGGGTTCCCTAGGGGCACAACTGCTGGTGCCACAGGCCGAGTGTAGCCCATCGGTGTGGCAGGGAACGCTGTGTTCTTGTTCTGAAGGTTTCTCCCATGCACCTGTGGCTTCTTTAAAAACCAGGAGAGCTCTGAGCTGCTAACAGGCCGAAAACCTCCCAAATGGCCACTGGAGGCGTGAAGTTGGGGACATGGGCGGGGTGGGCACAGGGGAGCCCCTCATTCCACAAGCTTCCCAGGAAAACTGCAGGGGGAGCAAACACCTGTCCACTCTCCCACAGCGGCCAGGAGGGGCCTGCACAAAGCCTGAGCAAGCAGACAATGCGCTTGGGATGAGCAGGTGTCAGGTAGCCCACCTCAGGCAGCCCCAAAACCCCGCCAGGGCATGCTCCAAGTGGGATTGCAGGCAGACAGCCACTGCTCCTGTTCCTTCCACTCCCACCAGCAGTGCACGAGGTCCTGGTCTCTGCACCCCTTCACCAACGCCTATTAACCTGCAGGTTTTTTGGCAATCGCCATCCTGGGGAGGCCCAAGTGGTACCCATGCTAGATTGACGTGCCCTCTGGGGCTAGTGAAGGAGGCCAGGGGCCACTGTCGGTCAGCGGTGGGCTAATAACCATCAGGTCCGCGGTTCAAACCCACTGACCACTCCTGAAAAACAGTCTGGCTGCTCCCTTGAAGGCTACCAGCTTCGGGGACTCTATCCAGGGTCACTGGGGGCCTGTGGCTGGGTTTGGAACTACCCGTGGGTGGTCGGGGGTTTGGAGGTGGCTTGGAGGTTTCTTGGGAGGATGTCAGTTCAGCCCGTTTTTAAACTGATGGTCTTCTTCATTGGTGTCTTTAAACATTTCTGCCTGTTTCCTTATTTCCGTCGTGAACCGCTTTACTTTGTGTGTGTGTGCTTAGAGCTCATAAATTATTTCAAGAACAATTAGAAATCTAAAGCTTACCCCACTTTACACTTGTAATAAGAAAGTTTCTCTTCAAAAAGGGATGTCAGCCCCCTCACCCCTTAGAGCAGAGCCAGGGATGGTGTCCAGAGGACGTCGCTGCTCGGCCACCAAGTGCTGGGTGCAAAGTGGCCACGGTGACACCACAGCCAGCCAGAGGGCACAGACCAAGAGCCGTTATTAGCAAGGGTGGACAGACTGACAGGACCTGGCAGCCCCACGCAGCCCACAGGGAACCCCCCCATCCCGAGCCCCCAGGAGCCCTCTCCTAGCCCCTGGCCATGACCTGGCTCTGAGAGGTCAAGAAAGCAGCAGTGCTAATACAACTGCAAGGTGCTGTCTCAGGCCCAAGCGCACAGGGTCCCAGCTTCCCTGTGACCAGGCCACCCAAGAGCAGCGGCCTCTCCCCTGCCCCCCCATTGATCAGAACCCCCCTCATCCTTTCTTTTAAAGTCAGCTTGTGCCCCATAAACCAGCTGCCACCACCAGGCCAGGCCAGGCCCTGGGCACAGCTGTTTTCCAAGGAACCTATTCCTCCCTCTCCAGCCAGACCCCCAGGGAACATCCTCCAGGAAGAGGCCCCCTGCCCCCAGTATTCCTGCCATCCCCCCTCCACAGGCCCACTCAGCTGTAGACACCCGCTACCACTGCCATGCAAGGACCAAGCCTGAGTCCACACTCCCTGCCTAGCGGGGGCCTCAGATTGGCTCTAAGCCCCAAGTACAGAGGTGGGAACAGCTTCCCAGGAGCAGAGCAGGGCCCATGCTTGTCACTCAGGATCTAGCCCCGCCCTCTGCCCCCACACTCCTACAGAGCCTGGAAGTCCTTTCCATGAGCCAGTGGGGCCCTGCCCCTCCGCCACGCCCCTTCCAGACTGGGCCACACGGAGCCTCACAACCAGAGAGGTCAGTCAACCTTGGAAGAAAAAGGGGATGGGACTCCCTGAACCCACCCCATCCTGTAACAGGGGAAAGGTAGTGGGGGCGAGGCTGAGCTCTCCCTGAAGAGGTAGAAGTCACCTGGCTGGCCCCTTCCTGCATTGTCAGGTGGGGAGGGTCAGGAGTGCAGTTCTCAGACTGCCAGCCCCTCCTTCAATGAGCACGGGCTGGCGGGGAGGGGCGCCCCATGGCCTGGGCACTGCCTGGGACTGGTTCTCAGACTGCCACCCCCAGGACTCAGGCTGAGCCTGGACAGCTTACAGGGAACCCTGAGCAGGAGCCTCAGTATGAAAAGGAGTTGGGGGCCACCCCTGGGCTGACCAGGCCAGGGCTCCAGGGAGGAGGGGTGCCCTGAAAAGGTGCTGGGAGAGGGGCTGGCTAAGTGCTGCAGGCAAGGGCAGGCGCATGGTCCCCACCTCCTAGGCGTCCGGTGACCCAGAAAGACTGTTGGGAGAGACAGGCTCGGACAGGCTTCTCAGATCCTCCATGGAGCCCATCCACCCCACCCCCACCCAGGCTGCCCTGGGCCTCACCCTTGCCCTGCAGAATCCAGCAGTGGCCCTGCGTGGCCAGGCCCACCCACCTGGGGTTCACCCTCAGAAGCTCCCCCACCGGGGCCCAGCCACATGGTCAGGAGTCCATGTGGGGTCACAAGCAGCATCCAGCCAGCAGCACCCCTGACTAGCCAAGAACTGCCAGCAGACCTGGCCTCAGGCACCCATGTGGGGCCCAGGGGAGCTGCCCAGATGCCCCAAGTCACTGTGCTCTCAGTTAGCTGGTCACGGATAATAAAGAGCTCCCACAGGTCTGTCCCAGGGTGCTGGGGTGTGGTTGGCTGCCCACCCACCTGCAGAGAAGATGTGTGTAGCCACGGCTAGGAAGGCATCAGTCACCACCGTCTCGGACTGCAGGGACAGGTTCAGCTGGCGCGCCACATTTCGGTAAACGCTGGGTCGGATGTGCTCCAGCTCATCCCCTGTGCAGGCACAGGTCACAGGGCCAAGCCCACCTGACCCCCGGGACCCCTGCTTCACCCGGCCCTGAACCCACGGAGCCTGATGCCCCTTCTCTTGACCCCTGCCTGTCCTCACCTGCCCCCATCACAGTCCTGGACAGGGGTCAGGGAAGTGCCCCTAAGTTTGCCTTTGGGGGGTCTGGGGGGTTGGTCCTGCACAAACCCCACCCCCAGGGAGAGCCGGCTGGGCCAGTGCAGCAGGATCTTGGGAGCCCAGCATGGGCTCAGGCTGCGTGGGGTGACTCACGCCGCCCGCCCCCCCCCAGCTGCCCGGCGGCGCAGGCGTGGGGGCAGCAGAGCGAAGCCAGAGAGGCTGAGTCTATGCCCCAGGGCACCGTCCCCTGGCAGGTTCCAACCTGGGGGCCTCCAAGTGCCTGCCAAGAGGCAGCCACCATCCCAGGCCACCCACGCCTACAGCAGTTTCCTGGCCTCACATGTCCCCCCTCAGCAATGGGCATGTTGCCCACTGGACAGCCAGTGATGAGGCCCCCGCCTCCCACAGGCCAGCTGCTCTGTGTCTGATTAATTAAAACGGGAGCCAGGAGGGCCGAGGGGGAGGGGTGCTATGGAAATTTCCCCAACTGGCCCTGCGTTCCCACAGACTGTGGGCTGCTGAGGGCCTGTCCCCCGAGGCTGGCCACTGGGGTCACAACCTATACCTCGCTGCTTCCCCCTGTGTCCTTGGCCCAGGCACTCAGGGACTGGAGGGGGGCAGACCCCTGAACTAGAATTCCTGATGTCCCAGTTGTTCCCCCCACTCACCCAGAACCCCTTGGCCTGGATGAGGCTGAACCCAGACCCTGGGAATAGGAGATGGGCGTAGGGACAAAGGCTGAAGGCCCTGCCCTGCTTCCCCTCATCGCAGGGCAAGAAGCGCGGGGAGGGGGGGGGGATGGGGGGGGCTCAGTAGGCCCCACAACCTGCAGACAGCTGACCCAGGTCGTCTTGACAACTATCCTTGTGCACCCTACCTCCCACCCCTGGCTGCCCCCAAACCCTGCAGGTGCTCTCCACCACCCTTCCTGGAAGCCCCCCAGCACTGGCCCCCACGGAGGGCAACCTCTCATGGGGCCAGAACTGGGCCCAGAACCTGGAGTCCCTCTCTAGGTGCACCCTCTGCACACCTGTCCAGCTCAGGGTTGCTCCTGATCTTTACACCATAAAGTCGCCGGTGGGCGCCCCAGGCCTGCTGCAGTCTGAGGACACGGGGACACGTACAGAGCTGGGAGTTACCGGGAAACACGCATACAGAGGCTCCCACCTCGCCCCAGAGGTCCCCGAAGGTCTTGTCCACCTTGCATCCCACAAGAAAGTGTGGCCCAGGCAGGACGCTGGGGCCAGAAGCCTAGGGCCGAGTTCCCTGAGCAAACTGGACAAGAGGTCTCACAAAGGATTTCAGGGCCCCGCTGAGGTCAGGCCGGCAGCTCGGCCACCGCTACCGCTTCATTCTTTCCAGAGCGCTCCATTGTTTGTGGCCAGAAGGCCTGAAAACCGGAGGCCAGGGGATGGGCCTCCGCGCAGGGGGCGCGCCTAGGGTGCCTCCACCGCGCACTCTCAGAGACCCAGGCCCAGCGCGGTGGGCAGGGACCGGCACTCACCCAGGCGCAGCAGCACGGCGCACACCTCCGCCAGGCGGCCGCCCGGGGGCGCGGCGCGCTCCGGCGCGCTCCAGGCCAGACCGGCGCGCAGTAGCCGCGCGTGCACGAACTCCCGGCCGAGCGCCTTGGCCTGGGCCACTAGCTCCTTGTCGGTCGGCGAGCGGTCAAAGGCGTCCATGATCTCGGCGGCGAAGACGGAGGAGCGCCGCAGCACTTCCATGGCGGAGTCGCAGGCTGGGGGCGCCGCACCTGCGGGAAGAAGCGCTCAGCGGCGCGGCCCAGGCGGGGACTGGCGACCCCGAGGCGCGCGGCCGGCCGTCAGCAGCGATCGCCTCCGCGCGCCCGGCTGGGACGCACTGGGGAGCCGGCAGGGCGAGGCCCACCTCCAATCACTAAGGCCCCAATCGCAGCCAGCAGCTACCCTACCGTGGAGGTTCTGTGTGGAGCCGCCAAGACCCGCGCCACGCTCACCCAGACGGCGGCGGGGCCCCGGTAAAGAGGCGGCGGGGCGGCCCGGTGCCCGGAACTCAGCGACACCCCGGGTTCCGTCCCTGGCCCCGCGCGGGCTCCCGGCCGCCCACCTCCCGGCCTCGCCGTGCGCGATGTTTGTGCCCCGGGCCCGCGGTTCCCATGGCGCGAGGGCACGCCGCGCCCGCCCTGCTCACCTCTCCCGCCGCATGGCGCGGGCGCCGGGGCGGGGTCCTGGCTTCACCCCCGGCTCGCCGCCGACTCCGCCGCCCCGGAGCCTTCCATTCAAAGCCGCGGCGCCGCGCCCCGCCCGGTCCACAGCGCACCCGCGCCAGCTCCGGCAGGGGCGCGCGCTCGCTGGGCCTGGCGCGCTCTCCAGGGCGCACCAGTGGAGTCGGGGAGCACGGGGAGACTCCCCGCCAGCGGGAGGCCCGGTTTGGGCCTTTGCCTTCTAAGGAAAAGGCATCCCCGGAGGAGGAGTCGCGGGGACGCGCCCGGAGCCGCCTTCGGCGCCTGCCGGCTTAAGGAGGGCCGCGCGAGCTCCCCGGGGCTGCGGGGGAGTGTTGGGGGGCGGGCAGCAGGGGTTGGCTTGGGGCGGGGCCAACGAGCCAGTAGGGCCCAGCTGAGTCGCCTACGACCGCCTAGGTTCCATCCTCACCCTGCTATAGCTGACAGTATTATTTACTGGGGGAAGGGGGTTCTGGGGTTCACTTACCGCCCGGCTCCGTCTGATAGGGGATGTCTTTTTCGTGTCGATTCTGTCTGGTGTATGTGTTTCGGATTTCGTCTGGCGCACTGCTGCCTGCCTTTAAGGAACAGAATTTAACCTCAGGGAACCTGGTGCCGGGCTTTCCTAGGCTGTGTATCCGGATGCTGCTTTTCTCCTGTCTCTGTCGAGGCGAGTCACTGTGTTTGCACTCACCTTTGGATCTGTGATGCGTCACAAATAAATTCCCGTGAATGGTGTGCGGTAAGGAAGGAAAGCCCTTTTTTTTTACTCCTTATAAAAACCAACCGACCCAACCCCATATATTGAAAAGATCATCCTTTCCTGCTGAATCGAACTTTTGCCCTAACTGTCCACGGGTGAGGGTCTGTTTCTGGTCGCCATGCAACAGCCTGATTGACCCCTTATCACAGTTTGAACAACAGATCTGGCTAATTTGACTTACTTCACAAATATACCACACTTTACCCAACAAACGTGGAACACCCATTCGGATGAAGAACAAATAGAGACCAACTCCTAGACCGTGAACAAGTTGCAACCAATTTCACTGGACGGAGATCACACAGTGTCCTCTCTGAGTTAACTTGAACTCAACAGTAGAAAAATGACCAGAGATTTCCCCAAATGTCTGTAAATTAAACATCATCTATATGGATCAAATAAGAAATCACAGTGTAGGTTATAAAATGTTTTGAAAGGAGCAGTAATGAAAACACAGTGTCTAAAGCATTGTGGATGCAGCTACTGCAACACTTAGAGGTCAACATATAGCTCTTTTTTTAAAGGAGGAAAGTAACTTCTAAGCTTTTTTATTGTACAAATGTGCTTTACACAATTGATGTATGTATGGATTGTGATAAGAGTTGTATGAGCCCCTAATAAAATGATTTATTTGTTTATTTTTAGGAAAGTGACTTTTAAAAAAACTAGAAAGAAGAAATAAAAGCAAGATTAGAAATCAATAAAAAAGAAAATATCAACAAATGAAAATTTGTTTCTCTTAAAAGCTAACAGAACCCACAAATCCTCAGAAAGATTGATTCAGAAAAAAGTAAACACAATAAATAGAAAGGGGGCCCAACTAGATCCTGCAAACTTTACAAGGATATGAACAATGTTGTGGCCATAAATTTGAGGTTTTAAATTAAATGCAATTTACTAAAACTGACACTGAAGACACAAATAACCTGGATAGTACCCAACTAAATTGATCAATCTAATGCATAATGTAAAACCTTCCCACGAAGGAAATTCTGGGGTCAGTTGGTTGCGTTGAGGAATTTTTCTGTTAATTATCACCATTGAAAACTATGTATGGCTAAAGAGTTGTGTGAAAGTGTCAAGTCGACAAGGGGTGGACTGTGGCAGTAATACAATCTCCTGCCATCTTGTGAAGGGGCGGAGTCTGGCCTGTCAATCAGGTCTCAGCTTGATGACCTCATTTGGGAGTGCTAAGGAAATAAATCGCTTACTGGAGACCAGATGTACACACTCCCTGCATGACATCCCTCTTGACACATGGCGTTTCGCTGATGAAACCCGATCCCTGGAGCTGGAGGAACTACGTGGAGACCCCTGCCAGCACTGCGATGCTTCCACTGCCACTGGATCCGCAAGACTTCCCACCCACTGGCCTGTGATCTTCCTGCATTCGGCGTCATTGCATGTGTTGTGTGAGTCTGAAGAAGAATATATAGACTAGTATGGGACACATGGGCTACTATTGGGTTTATGGACTTGATCTGGACTGGGCTGGGATGTTTTCTCAACATGCAATTGCTCTTTGATATGAAGCTTTCTTATACAAAGAAAGAAAGACTCGCCAGTTTTGTCGTCCTGTGCAAACCCAGAAAGGAAGCCCCCCAGCCCATCCTCGGAGACTTACAACATGTACCCTTACTGCCAAAGACACTCTCTCCAAACTCTCTGCCCTCACTGCCCTGTCTACAGGCCGATGAAAGCAAGTAACCAACCAGGCTCGACGAGGCCCTGGTGGCAGAGTGGTCATGAGTTGGGCCACTCACCACTGGGTCAGCAGTTCAAAGCCACCAGCTGCTCTGTGGGAGAGAAGAGAGTCGCCGTCTTGGAAAACCCGGAGCAGCTCGCCCTGCCTTACCCTGTCTGCTAGGCAAGAAGCCGTCCAAGAAAGCGGAGTCGATGAAGTAGGCCACCAAGGCTCACGAGGCCTCAGGGTTGGAGGGAGGCATATGAACAAGCTTCGAGGTGCAGATGACCCCACCTTGCTTACTGGAAGTGAGGAGGACTTGACGCACTTGCTGGGAGGTTACTTTGAGGACTAAGGTGCGCCTGACACAGCCTTTGGTGTTTGCAGTGACCTCCTCCACATGCAGGAATTGAGCGTGCCAAAAGAACACAGATAGGGCTTGGCAAAAGACAGCCGAAACGCTTCTTAGAGGCAAGGATGATGAGATTTTGTCCCACGTACTTTGGACATGTTGTCAGGGGAGACCAGTCCCTGGAGAAGGACATCATGCTTGGTCAAGTGGAGGGGCAGCAAAGGAGAGGAAGACCGAGCTGGACGGACACGGTGGGCTCAGGCCTCAGAACATTCATGCCGATGGCGCAGGACCAGGCGGTGTTTCGTTTGGTGTGTACAGAGTCACCGTGAGTCAGAACTGACTGCCCGACATCTCACAGCCACACAAGGAGCCTGGTGGTGCAGTGGTTGTGGCTCTCAGGTCAGCAGTGTCTCAGAGGGAGGAGGATGAGGCTGTCTACTTCCGTAGACTTAGGGCCTCAGAAAGCCACAAAGGCAGTGTGATCCCGTCCTGTGGGTCGCTGTGAGTCAGAATGAACTGTGGCAGTGAGGGAGGGAGAGGTTCTGTCGAGTCTGTCTGCTCCCACAGAGATTACAGCCTCAGAAACATCCAGCACTGCATCTAAAATGATTATTTTTCAAAATAAATAAGTAAATAAATAAATTATTGTTGTATTTTATAGACAGGACACCTGGTGGTGGGGTAGGTTAGAGGATTGGCTGCTCAGTGAGAGATCATTAGTTCAAACTCACCAGCTGCTCTGAGAGAGAAAGATGAGGCCGTCCACTCCTGTGACGATGGTGGTTTGGGGAGCCCCGGGGTGGGGGAATTCTGAGTTGGTTTGTACTCAGTGGTAGAGGGGTTACTATTTTATAGGTGGGAGTATGGAAGCTTGGGGACGGGGCAGGGTCAAATTGGGGACACTGCAGCCTGACTCCAAGACTTCTGGAACGTTCCTCCCAGAGAGGAAGGACCTGCATCTGCAGGTAACAGCTTCCTGCCCCACGCACAGCCTCCTTTTTCTCGTTGGAAAGGGTCATGCAGTCTGCTCCCGGCATCCTAGGGGCCTAGGGTCTTGGGATCCCGAGAGAAGGGGTGCATGTGGGGGCGTGGGCTCCTGGGAGAGGGGATGCATGAGGAGAGTGTGGGTTCCCAGGAGTGGGGGCACATGTGGGGTGTGAGTTCTGGTGTGGGAGTTAATAAAGGTGTAGATACAGCAGAGCCCCTATGTCTAGAGCAGGTCTTATCAACAAACTCTTGAGACTGGAGTCCCTCACAACAATTTAAAATTTCTTGGAGAAGACCAAAACCAGGGATGCACATGGTAGACAACGGTGGAGGAGGTGGGGAAAGGAAAACAAAAGGATGAATACAAGGAAGAAAAGGGAGTGGGGTCATGGGGCATTAATCCACCCAAGGGGAGGCTATTGTTTATATCTCCACAGGGAAAGTGGGACCAGACTTCAACCCAGTGTCGCAAGGTGTGAATGCAATATCCCGGCGTGGAGGAGGGACCAGTGGAGAGGTCTGGGAGGCTGGCCCTAGCACCATAAATTAAGTGGATTCCTGCCCTTCCCCGAAAAGAATTTGTTCCAAAGGACATTGACTCTGCAGCTCCGGGAGATGGACATATCTGATCAGAGCACACAGGAGCAGATGAAGGGGCAGGAGGAGAGAGTGGAGCACAGCCTGGCCCACCAGGCCGTGATGATGATGTTCCTGAGTAGAGCAGCCAGTCCACAGAGAGAACAACATGGCTGGCCCTACTATGAGACATGATGCCCCTCAGTGACTAAGGGCGATACAGGGGACAGCACCGGAGACACAGTGTGGGAATTGCACCTGACCTGATCCCACCACACCGAGGCAAATCACTGGGGGAGTGCAGAGGAACAGCAAGGGAATGGAGTGGCAAGGTCCCCAGGGAATGCTGAAAGTGGACTTTGGGGCCAGGGCGTGGTGCCCCAACAGACTGGACTGGAAAACGCTCCTAAGGGCCAGCATACGATCCCTGAACTAACTACAAGCTTTTCTCTTGTGAACTGTTTTGTTCTGTTCTTTGTCAGTGGTTTGTTTTTGTTGTTTTGTTGTCTGGTTGTATACTGTTGCTTTGTTTTCCTCTGTCTTGTTTTCGTGCATGTTAGTGACTCCACAGGTCTGTCTGAATAGGACAGGCTGGATGAACTATCTGGAGGAAAAACAACAGGACCGACAGTTCCAGGGGGACTTGGGGTGGGGGGGTGGGGGGGTAGGGGGTTAAGGAAGTGGTGTTAACAAACCCAGGGACAAGGGAAAAACATGGGACCCCAAATGGTAGAGAAGGGGGAGTGGCAGGCATGGTGGGAAATGATCAAGGGTAAGGTTGCTTAGAGAAGAGGTATACTCTAGTCCAGGTGGCGACGAAGCATGGTAGTAGGGCAGGAGGAAAGTCAAGGGAGATGGAGGAAAGAGCTAGGAGTCAAAGGGCATTCATGGAGGTCTAGACAAAGACATGTACATGCAAATATATATAGGAGGATGGGGAAATAGATCTATGTGTCTATATTTATAGGTCAAGTATTAAGGTGGCGGAAGGACCTTGGGCCTCTACTCAAACACTCCCTCAATGCATGAATACCTTCTTTTATTAAATTGGAACTCCATGATGCTCACTCTCCCGACACAACGGCTGGAGCCAGAGTGGGTGAACAAGTAAATGTGGTGAAGAAAGCTGATGGTGCCCGGCTATCAAAAGAGATAGTGACTGGGGTCTTAAAGGCTTGAAGATAAACAAGCGGCCATCTAGCTCAGAAGCAACAAAGTCCACATGGAAGTGATCGAGTGGTCCCAGGGGGATCAGTTACCAGGCATCACAGAATAAAAAATCATATCATTGACTGCACACCTCCATGATAGGATCGCTGAAGACAAATGGGTGCATAAGCAAATGTGGTGAAGAAAGCTGATGGTGCCCGGCTATCAAAAGAGATAGTGTCTGGGGTCTTAAAGGCTTGAAGGTGAACAAGCGGCCATCTAGCTCAGAAGCAAAAAAGCCCACATGGAAGAAGCACACTGGCCAGTGCGATCACGAGGTGCCAAGGGACCAGGTATAAGGCATCATGCAAAAAAAACAAAAACTATATAAGTGTGTGTATATGTATATGTGTATATATATACCATATTAAATGAAGGGGGAAGTGCAGAGTGGAGACCCAAGGCCCAAGTGTCGGCCAATGGAGAGCCCCTCATAGAGGCGTTTAGGAGAGGAGATGGGTTAATTAGGGTGCGAGGTAGTACCGATGGGGAACACAGCTTTCCCCCAGATCCTGGATGCTTCCTCCCCCCAACTACCATGATCTGAATTCTACCTTGGAGGCCTGGATAGGACAGAGGCTGTACACTGGTGCATATGAGGGCTGGAGGTACAGGGAATCCAGGGTGTATGATACCTTCAGGACCAAGGGTGTGAGGGACGATGCTGGGAGAATGGAGGGTGAGTGGGTTGGAAGGGGGGAACTGATTACAAGGATCCACATGTGACCTCTTCCCTGGGAGAGGGACAGCAGAGAAGGGGGGAAGGGAGACTCCGGATAGGGCAAGATATGACAAAATAACGAGGTATAAATTACCAAGGGCACATGAGGGAGGGGGGAAAGGGGAGGGAGTGGAAAAAAAAAGAGGACCTGATGCAAGGGGCTTAAGTGGAGAGCAAATGCTTTGAGAATGATTGGGGCAGGGAATGTATGGATGTGCTTTATACAATTGATGTATGTATATGTATGGATGGTGATAAGAGTTGTATGGGTCCCTAATAAAATGTAAAAAAAGAAAATAGGAGAAAAAAATGATTAGGGCAGGGACTGTACAGATGTGCTTTATACAATTGATGTATGTATATGTATGAACTGTGATAAGAATTGTATGAGCCCCTAATAAATTGTTAAAATTAAAAAAAAGAGTTGTACGAGCCCCCAATAAAATGATTTTTTTTAAAGAAAAAAAAATTTCTTGGAGAGCCATAAATATTAAATATAGTTAACCCACAGTGAAATCACCACTCTGAATGATGCTCTTTACATGGAACTACAGGGGCCTTATTTTCATTTTCGGCTATTCCGCCGAGCCACACGTAGATGCCCAGAAAGCCTCCGTTTGCAGACCCTGCTCTAGGGCAGGCGTCCTCACACTATGGCCCGCGGGCCACATGCAGCCCACCGAGGATATTTATCCGGCCCACTAGGTGGTTTTCCCTGTTTGTTTTTTCACTTCAAAATAAGATATGTGCAGTGTGCATAGGGATTTGTTCATAGTTTTTTTTAACTATAGTCCAGCCCTCCAATGGGTCTGAGGGACAGTGAACTGGCCCCCTGTTTAAAAAGTTTGAGGACCCCCTGCTCTAGAGCCATACGGTGCGGTCAAAGGTCAAACAGAGCTGGCAACAGTTAGCAATGGGCATGGACCAGGAGGACGTGTCGCAACCAGCCCCAAACGGGACTCTGGCCACCACACAACCTGGGTGATGGGGCTCAGCAGGGCCCTCCCTGCCCCCTGGGTCTAGAAGGAGGCTCCACCTCAAGCCCCACCCCCTATACACACACACTTACACACTCTCACAAACACACACATGCATGTGCACACACACACATATATATACACATATAGGCACACAAATAACCACATACACACTCATACATGTACACATATACACACTCACATATACACATACTCAAAGGCACTCACACAGAGATATACGTATGCAAACATACACACACATATACACATATATAACCACATACACACATATATACACACTCATATATGTACACATGCACACATTCACATATACACATACTCACAGGCACTCACACACAGAGATATACATATGCAAACATACACACTCACACATATATACACACACATATAGACATAATCACAGGCACCACACAAACACATACACACATATACATATACAAATATACACACATACGTGCACACACAGGCACTCACACTTACTCCCAAGACACCTGGGATCAAGCGTGGCCAGTCACCGTGGGCTGCTCTCCACGCCCACTGTGGCCATGCGGTGCTGAGTTGCACCCTGTCTGAGCTAAGGTTTCTGCTTCCTGCAGCTGAGAGCCCCACACACATGGTGAAGGCTCTTGTCCCTGGATGGTGGGAGTGTCATCTCAGGAGGGCTGCCCCTGGGGGGGGCTTATATGTAGGGGGGGAAGACACAAGGACACAGGAGAAAAAAACTGGACCGACGGTTCCGGGGGACAGACATGGGAGAGGGGGAGGGGGGAAAGGAAGTGGTGTTAACAAATCCAGGGACAAGGGAACAGGTGATCCAGATTGGTGGTGAGGAGGGTGTAGGAGACCTGGTAGGGCGTGATCAAGGCTAATGTAACCCAGAGGAATTACTGAAACCCAAATGAAGGCTGAGCATGAGAGTGGGACAAGAGGAAAGTCAAAGGAAATAAAGGAAGGAGGAGGCAAATGGACATTTATAGAGGTCTAAATAAAGGCATGTACATATGCAAATATGTTTATATATGAGGATGGGGAAATAGATCTATGTGCATATATTTATAAGTTTAGTATTAAGGTAGCAGATGGACACTGGGCCTCCACTCAAGTACTCCCTCAGTGCAAGAATACTCTGTTCTATAAAATTGGCATTCTGTGATGCTCACCTTCCTGACATGATCGCTGTAGACAAAGCAGGTGCTTAAGCAAATGTGGTGAAGAAAGCTGATGGATCCCGGCTATCAAAAGATATAGCATCTGGGGTCTTAAAGGCTTGAAGGTAAACAAGCAGCCATCTAGCTCAGAAGCAACAAAGCCCACACGGAAGAAGCACACCAGCCTGTGCGATCATGAGGCGTCGAAGGGATTAGGTATCAGGCATCAAATAACAAAAAAATCATAACATTGTAGATGAGGGTGAGTGCAGATTGGGAAACCAAGACCCATTTGTAGGCAACTGGACATCCCCTTACAGAAGGGTCACAGGGAGGAGACGGGCCAGTCAGGGTGCAGTGTAGCAATGATGAAACATACAACTTTCCTCTAGTTCTTAAATGCTTCCTCCACACCCCCACAATCATGATCCCAATTCTACCTTACAAATCTGACTAGACCAGAGGGTGTACCCTGGTACAGTTAGGAACGGAAATACAGGGAATCCAGGATGGATGACCCCTTCAGGACCAGTGATGAGAGTGGCGATACCGGGAGGGTAGAGGGAGGGTTAGGTGGAAAGGGGGAACTGATTACAAGGATCTACATATAACCCCCTCCCTGGGGGACAGACAACAGAAAAGTGGGTGAAGGGAGATGTCGGACAGTGTAAGATATGACAAAATAATAATAATTTATAAATGACCAAGGGTTCACGCGTGAGGGGGTAACGGGGAGGGAGGGGGAAATGAGCTGATACCAAGGGCTCAAGCAGAAAGCAAATGTTTTGAGAATGATGATGGCAACAAATGTACAAATGTGCTTGACACAATGAATGGATGGATGAATTGTGAGAAGAGTCATATGAGCCCTCAATAAAATGATTTTTTTAAAGACACAAGGACACATGTCACAGGCCCCTCCCTGAGGTCACCCTCCAAACTGGCGCTTGCAGGGGCTGGACAGAGGGTGTAGAGAAGGAGGTGGTCAGGGAGGTGCGTGGGGCTGGGTGGGGTGGATGGTTCAGAGCTGAAGTTTGGGGGAGCCGTAGCCCGAGAGGGCTGAATGATGTGGAGGGGCTGTGGATCAGGTGGGCCATGGATGGATGGGTATGGCGATTTTTGTCAGCTCCTTGGAATTGACACTCACGTTATCATCTGCAAGCACAGGTCATTCACTCCTTCTTCCCCAGTGCATGTGTCCTGTGTTACCATTTCTTCACCAGCTGGAATTCAACTTGAAGAGGAGTGGTGAGCAGGGGCATCCTTCTTGAATGGGACACAGTGAGAAGGCAACACTTTCCTTGAATGGATTCCCTACACCCCTAGTTGCAGTCTCCCCCAGGTCACTCGTTGTCTTCTCTGTGTTTGGTTCCTGGCTGCAACAATGGCCAAGGTCAAAGACAGCCCAGAGGGTTTGAAGCAGAGTCCCCAAGATGTGCAACACACCCCTTGCAGGCCCCGGCTCTGCCCTTGACTGACAGCAGAGCACCTCATTGGGACATCATCTTCCATATTGCCTTCCTGTGGGCTGAACGGCCCCTCCTGATCCTCTTCAAGTTTCCAACAGGGCCCACCTTTTCTCCTGGGCCTGGGGAGGAGGGGCCCATGCTGAGGAGAAAGGGCCCTGCCAGCGGGACCTGTGTGAAGGAGCCCAGAGCAAGGCTCAGGGCTTTAATTGTGGGCCCCACCCTCAGCTAAATGCTTTTTTGGGGGTGCCATCATTCTTTGCCTCTCTCTCCATCAAGCCTGTCCTTGCTACTGCAGTCCCAAGGGGACCCTCCCGCTGGGTCACTTGCCACAGACAACCAGCCCTCAAGGCTTCTGACTGGAAGACTTCATCATTCCTAGACCAGGATAGGATTCAGAAGTTTCTAGAAAAGGCAAAGGAGACGCCAACCTCTCTCAGGGATTCAGATGAATCACTTGACCAAAGATGACGGTGGACACCGGACAGTGAGGGAACAGAGGGTCTCTGACCTGAGCTCTGGAGACGTTGCAGAGCCCAGAGCAGAAGCAGACAGAGGACTAAAGAGAGTGGCCATGCAGATCCTCCTGGCTTGGCCCCAGGAGGCCATAGCCCGGGACCAGCAGAGTCCCAGAGGAGGGCCCATGGAGTGGCTGGCCCCAGGGAAAGGTCTCCCCACACCCAGTCCAGGGCTGACCGGTCAAGACCATGACAGTCTAGCAGGTGGGAGCTTCTCAGAAATCCCGACTCCTCACTTTCTGCGATAGGTGCAGGCCCTTCCAGGAAGGCCTGGAGACAAGTGGTGAGGGGCCTGAGCCGGTATCCACCCCTGCTCAGGGACCTAGACAGGCCCTGTCCTGGGGACACGTAGCTGGTACGATCATGTGAGATGGTTCTGTGGTTTGCAACCCCACTCAGCAGGGAGCCAGAAGTTCAAGCCTGATTCTGAAGAGGAAGTGACAGGAGGGAGGTCAGGTGGATCTTGGCTGAAAGCAGAGAACGCCACAAAGATGTTTCATTGACAAGGCATTCGACTGTGTGCACCATCACAAACTGTGGGTAACTTTGAGAAGAATGGGAATTCCGGGGTGCCCGGTCGTGCTCCCGCGGAACGTGTGCACAGATCAGGAGGCGGTCGTGAAAACAGAACAAGGGAATGCTGCCTGGTTTAACGTCAGGAAAGGTGCGTCAGAGCTGTGTTCGCTCACCGTGTGTGTTCAGTCTGTGTGCTGAGCAGGCCATCAGAGGCGCTGATTACTCTATGAGAAGCATGCTAATTATACTAAGAAGAATGTGGCATCAGGACTGGAGGAAGGCTTACTAACAAAGTTCGAGGTGCAGGTGACCCGACCTTGCTCTCTGAAAGTGAGGAGGGCTTGAAGCCCTTGCTGATGCAGATCAACGACTGCAGCCTTCAGTGTGGATTACGACTCAGTGTGACAAACTCAACACTCACTCATAGCCACTGTCTTACTCCCACCACACAGCTGCTAATGGTCTCGAACCGCCAACCCTGTGGGTCACAGCCCAATGTGTGACCACTGGCCTCCAGGAACTCTCCTCAATGTGAAGGAGACCCAGATTCTGACAACTGGACCCCAAGGTCGCATCATGACCAATGGAGGGAAACCATCAACGTTATCCAGGATTTCACTGGGTCTGGACTCACCATCAATCCTCATGGAAGCAGCAGCCAAGAATCTCAACTGTGCAGGAAGATGTCTCTCCAAGCACCAAGGTGTGAGGGGATTTCGGGAGTAAACAATGAAGGTGGGGGAGGCACTGGAACTGATTATGACCACACAACTCATTTTAAAGGCAATTTAACCATGGGGGTGGGGGGTGTTCTAAAATCGATTGTGGTACAATTCTTGACATGATCAGAACTATTGGATTATATGATATGTGGATTAGGTGGCCAGAATGTAAATAAAAATAAAGACCAAGGTGTGTCCGCCCACACCAGGATACTTTTCGTCTCCGGCTGCATGTGAGAGCCGGCACTGAACAGGGCCAGCGCCCCTCAGACGGGCTGTGTGTGCCGCAGAGCAGCCCACACGTCTGTCTTGGAAGAAATCTGTCCATCCAGAGTGCTCCTGGGGGGTAAAGACGCTGAGCCGTGGTCTCGGGGACTGTGGACACCCTGTCAGGAGAGCCCAGTCCCTGGGGAAGGAGATGGTGCTTGGTGAAGGGAGGGGCAGAAGAGAAGGGCTTCCATGAGATGGGCGGACACAGTGGCCGCAGCCAGGCTCAGCTGTGGGGGTGCAGGTCTGTGCGGCGTCTCCTTCGATTGTACAGGGTCGCGATGGGGCAGTGAGGAATGGGTGGCCTGCATCGTGTTCTGCAGTTTTCCCAGTGAGGCCCTGTGTGCGGCTGGTGGCCTGGCCATTTCCTGGAACTCATTCCTCTGGGTCAATTGATCCATAAGGGAGGGATCAGACAGGAAAGATTCCGGTCAACTCTGGTGAGTGCTGGGTAAATAACTGGAGAATCAGGGGTGGGGAGGAGCCCTGGGGGAGGTGGTGCACATACAGCTGGGCGGGGGTGGGGTGGGGGTGGTGAGCTGGCCACCACAGGGAATTCACATCGCCTCAGCTCCATGTACCTGACTCTCCCTTGCCCCCCCCACCCCCATCCCGCCATGCCTGGTCAGGTCTGGAGGGGTGGGCTGCAGCCTTGGGGTAGCTGTGGGCAGGCACTCTGTCCTCACAATCAGGGGACCCCTACTCTCAGTTCACCCCTTTGGGCAGCACCCAAAAGTGCTTTCTACTCTCGTAACGAATTGCAGTGTCGGAAACCCACAGGGTAATTCCACCCTGTCCTACAGGGTCTCTGTGAGTTTGGTTTGAGGTTTATGGGAACATTGAACACAAATAACTGGACATCCGAGCTTCCCACCCCGTTTCTCCCCCTGCCCCGCCCCATTCCTGAAGGCATGTCTCTGGTTTACATTGGCCACTGACGTTCGTTCAGGGCTACACAGCCCCGGACAGAGCTTGCAGACTAAGAGGAACAAGCAAGGAAGGTCTCCAGAGCACCTTCCCCAGTCAGCAAAGGGAGACCTAGAGGCTGGGGGTCCAACCCCCAGGACGTGGGGCACCCGAGAGGGAGTGGAGTTCACAGGAGGGCATGGGTGGGGCTATGAGTTTGGACAGAGGCAGATATAACTCTGCCTCCTAAGTGTCCCTGCCCCTGTCCCTCTGGACAGCATTCAGCGGTGATCATCGGTGTTCCCCAGGCTGCTCTCCTGTCCTCAAGAGCTGCCCTTCCTTTGGGATGGAGTCTGTGATGTGAATGTTACACTCACCCCACCCGCCCGTCCGTCTGTCTGTCCAGCCCATACCTGCAGCGCAGCTGGCTCCGGGCCTGTTTTTGGAGCCTGATGGTAGAGGGCTTTCTCTGGCCCCAGGTCACCAGCATGTCCCCTTGCTTAGCTCCAGGCCACTGGTGTCTGTGGAAACTGCCCCTAGACGTGAGGGGAAAGCTAACTTTGTCTCCGCCCTCCAGGACCTCTCTTTGGCCAAGGGTCTGGCGCGCTGGTGGAGTTTTGTGGTTGGGGGTCCAGCCCTGCTGCACCGCCCCCTGCCCTACCCCTGGCTTTGTCACGTCAGGAGAGCTGCCTTTACATGGCAGCTGTTGATGTGATCTCGAGCCTGGCATAGCTAGGAAGAAAGGCGTGGCCACCAGTGAAAAACCCAGTGGACCACAGTGGACCACCTGGACAGCAGCTGGCCGCAGTTTCCCGGGCTCTGGGGAAGCCACCTGAGACCACCGCCTCCTCCCTCGGCCACAGCCTCTGGGACACCTGCTGGCACAGCTGCCTTTCCCGTGGGGGTCTGGGGTGGTCTACTCCCTCCTCCCTGTGAAGGAGGGACCCTGAGGGCCGAGAGATACATCATGGGCTGCTAGCCGTAAGATCGGTGGTTCAAAGCCACCAGCCATTCAATTCTGGGAGAGAGATGAGTTACAGGCTTGGAAACCCACGGTCATTCTGCCCTGCCCTACAGGGCAGGAGTGTGTCAGCACGGCTCACAGTGAGTTTGGCTTGGGTTACTCCCTCTGCCTTGGCCCCTCCCCTCCTGACTCAGGTCAGGCCTGCTCCAGTGGGTGACCCACCTCAGGGGCTAGTCGTTGGCAGCCCACCAGGCCACATGTCCCTGTCCAGCCTCTGCTAACTCTTACCTGCTCGAACACCTGAAGCTCACTCGTCCTGGGTTTCCCCGGGAGGTCATCCGATCAAACCACGCACCCCCACAGCCACCCAGGAGGCTCAGGTCTCAGGACCCCGCTGCACAGGACCACTGCCCCGAGGTTTTCTTTTTTTTTTTTTAATATTGAAAATGTTTATATTTAGCATTAGCCAGCTGGGCTCACTTTAGATGATTCCAATTTTGTTGGCAACATCTAAAGCGTCATAGTCAGGAGCCAGTCGAACTTATGCCTTCTTCTCCCCGTCAGGCCTGATCAAGGTGTTGACCTTGGCTACGTCAATGCCATAGAGCTTCTTCACAGCCTGTTTGATCTGGTGTTTGTTGGCTTTGACATCCACAATGAACACAAGTGCGTTGTTATCTTCGATCTTCTTCATGGCAGACTCTGTAGTCAAGGGGAACTTGATGATGGCACAATGGTCCAGCTTATTTCTCCTGGGGCGCTCTTCCGAGGGTATTTGGGCTGCCTTCTTAGTCTCAAGGTCTTGGGCCGCCGGAAGGTGGGTGACGTGCGGATCTTCTTTTTTTTGTGGCTGTGGACGCCTTTCAGCATGGCCTTCTTGGCTTTTAAAGCCTTTGCTTTGGCTTCCGTTTTGGGAGGGGCAGGAGCTTCCTTCTTTGCCTTCGGCGCCATCTTCGTGAAAAGGGGCCCCGAGGTTTTCCCAGGCTGTGACCTTAACGGAGGCAGACAGCCTGAGTCCTCGCCAACACCAGCAGCCCCTCCCCAAGAGCCTCCTGCTACCTGATCTGTTACCTGATCCCAGGATGGGCGAGCCACCTTCCCAATGGGGCTGGGGGAGCTGCTGTCTCCCACCCCTCACAGGGCCTCCTGCTCCTGCTCCTGGGATGGGGAAAGTGGTACCTACCCCCACCCCACCCCCTCCCCCCCTGGCCCCATCTCTCCCAGATGGAATACCCTTTCTTGGGCTTATCCTAAGGCACACACCCCGACCCATGTCTCCACAATATCTCGATACAAGAACATGCCCGCGCTTCCACACCCCTCTCAGGGCAGCCTCCACCACCCTTTCTCTGGGTAATCTTGGGATAGGTCTCTTCTTGGGATGCCCACGCTCCTGTGCACATTAACCAGGGTCTCTGATTACTGCTGGCCCAGCGCCTCCTTCCGAGAGCTTAATCATTCTCTCCCTTTCCAGGGCTTGGGGCGGGGTGGAGGAAGGGCGCCGAGGAGACCCGCCCCAGGGCCCCTGGTCCACAGAGCAGCTTTCTTTCCTTCCCGCGGACCCTTCAGTTAGCAGAGAGCGCTTCTCCCCTGAGCCTGACCACCAGGACGGTTCCAAACAGGGCGGCCTCATGCACCTGGCCCTGCCCTGAGGACAGAGGTCATTCTCAGATCTGGATGCTGGGAGTCCAGTGTGGGGCTTTTTGGGGACAGCCTTCCTGGTCTACCCTCCACCCCCAGTTCGGATCCAGGACACCTAAACTGCGCCAGCCTGGGCCACCCACTCCTCTGCGGCCCCTCCACTTTCCCAGCCCGTTCTCCATGACTGTCTTCACAGACCACCTTGCTGCAGGCCTTGGGGGGCACATTTCAGAGCACCCCTCCCACACCCAGGCTGCTCCAACTCATCGCTAACTGGTCCTAGGCCAAGGGGTCAGTGGCCTTCCACTGTGAGGCCTCTGTCCTGCCCAAGTTCCTCTGCTGGACAGAGAGGCGCTCCTCAGGGCTGAAAGGCTGCCCTGCCAGATGGCCACTTATGGGAGTGGGGTCCCCTCCAGGTCTTGGAGGTCACTCTGCTTTATTTATACCCAACTTCTTGGTGAGGCCAGAGTCCCTCCCCTCTTTCTTCTCTCCATTTCTCCCTGGGGCTGCATGTCTCCCCGGGAGGGCCCTGTGTCCAGCCTGGAGCTCACCCTGCGTCCCTCCCATGTGTCCCCAGGCCTCTTCCTGCTGCGGGCTGGGCTGTTTCTGGTCCTCCTGCTGGTCCTTCTTGCTGGGCACAGGGGCCACTAGGGGGGCTGGTGCTGAGAAGGGCAGGGTTGGGTGCCCGAGGGATGGAGGAAGGCACGGCACCAGGACAGGACAGCAACTTGGGGGACTGAACCCCACTGCTAGGGTGTGTGGTGACTTGCTCCTCAGGGTCACCCAGTGGCCAGGGGCCCAGCAGCCACCACCAGCAACCAGGCAGATGGAGCTGACTGCTCTCCACCGACTCCTTCTGCTGGAAGCAGTGGTCCCCAGGGCTCCTGAGGCCGCAGGTTCCCAGTGTGGACTTCCTCTTTTATCCCAGGAGAGCCCACCCAAGGCCTGACCCCTGGGGTACTCACTCCGCCCCGCCTCCCATGTCTAGCAGCAGAGTCACAGGGGCCAAAGGTCACACTGGCAGCTTGGGGTCTCAGTAGGTCAGTCCCAGAGCAGCTCCACAAAAACCAACCCTCTGCCTATCAGGACTTGCCCCTGGGGCAGCCCCAGGGGGATCCCAACCAAAACTGAGGAAACTGAGGCAGTGTGGTCTGCATAACTCACCCAGTCTCCTACCCCCTGCGCCATGTGAGGTGGGTGAACAGAGCCGAGGAGCAGGGGACACCTGGCAGGGCCCCAACCTGCTCATAGAGGTCCAGGGGGAAGGAGGGTGGCAAGGCAGCCACATGGAGTGGGGTGGGGCCTCTTGATACCCTGAGATACTGAAGAGTGCCCGGCTAGCGGCTTATTTTAGCGATTCTACGAATAGAGGGGTTTGACCAGGGCGGCCCCCCACTCCTGCCTTCTCGGCAGCACTTGGACAGGGTGAGTTGGGGTCCCCCAGCCCACCTGCCCTCCACTAAGCCTCCTGTATGGACACAGCCTCACTTGGAGTGGGCAGAGGGCTCTCACCCAAGAACTAAAAAGGCCCCACCCCCATCCTGGGCCTCCCCCACCCCCACAGGCCCCGCCCCCACAGGGCATCCCAACCAAGGCCCTGTGTCCACCTTGAAGGATTCAAACCAGGGAGTGGAGCTATGTTTTCTGTTGACCCCAAACCAGGGACCAAGTGAGTATGACAAGCCAGTTCTCAGAAGGTGGATCAGCCCCACACGGCCCCTCAGTGTCCCAGGCCACCTGCCCCGCTGGGAGAGAACAGGAGGGCCTCTGCTGTCCCCCACCCAGCTGCCGGGGCCAGAGGACTGGCCCTTCCTGAGACAGCCAGGGGGGAAGGGGAGCCTCCCCCTCCTCCCTTCCTGCAGGGGAGGCTGCTGGCCCAGCTGCCCTCCTGAGCCCCAGCCAAAACCAACATCGGAGGGAGGGAGTGCACCAAGGGGGCGGGGCCGGGCAGCAAGCAAAACAGAGCTCCTCCACTCAGAGAGCTGAAGCTCTTAGCCACTCACTGACCAAAGAAGGACCGAGGGGGAAAAACAAAGGACTGACTGATGTTTTACTGTGACTCTGGTGAAGGCTGACAGGGTGGGCAGACCCCCTTTCACACAGTGATGACAATTCAGACAAGTCTGGTGGCAACCCCCATGGTGTGCATGAGCCAGCCCCTGCCTTCCTTCCTGACTCACTCTGTCCCTGCTGCACTTGTGACCAGAACCAGGTCAGTCTCGGGCTGAAGGTGACGGGAAGACTCTTCTCTATCTGACCAGCGTGCCCGTCCTCTCCTCATGTGGGGGTTTGTCCCACATTTTCTCCCAAGCCGTCCAGGGCGTGTTCAGGTGCCCCTTTCAGGGCAGTTGGTGGTAGTGGCCAGGCACCATCTAGTCATTCTGGTCTCTGGGTGAAGACTCAGGCTATTCTGGGACTAATTGCTTCCATATGTCTTTCGGCTTCTTTCTTTTAATCCATGATGTTTGGGGCATCCACTTCACATCCCGTACAAGTCAGTGTCCCATGATATTACGAAGCATGTCCAATCTATCTTGTGTCTTTTGATTTTCTGCACGGTGGCAGTGACACCGTCCCCGGCCAACTTGTGAGGGGATGGCCTCTGTTGGATGGCCTCATGTGGAGGCGTAGCCCGCTGTGGGAGACATTCCTGTTGACAACAGACACCCTAGAGCCCTGGAGCGGGAGGAGCCCCGTGACATGGAGACCCACGCCAGCGCTGAGATGCTCCCACCACCACTGGGTCTTCCACTCACTGGCCTGTGATCTTCCTGCACTCGGGGTCATTGCATGTGTTTCATGAGTCTGAAGAGGACTTTATCGATTGGTATCTATCAGACTTAAGGGCTTGGTCTGGACTGGGCTGGGATGTTTTCTCAATTTACAAGCACTCTTTGATATTAAGCTCTTTCTTGGACACATATGTCTATGAATTTTGTTACTCTCGTCTACCCGGACTAGCACAACCACTTCTTCCCTAAGGACAAGGAGAGGCCAGTAGCTGTGCCTTGAGGGCTCTCACAGTGGTGGTGGTTTTCAGAACCTGCTTCATGGCATGGCGTTCGCATGTCATACGAGTCACTGGCTCTGAGGACCTCAGCGGAGCTGCAGAGCTCGTCACCAACATCGGCTTTAGAACCTCCCTTTGTTTGGGGGCTCGTCCCCCAACTGCCCTTCCACACTCCTACTCACAGCAACCCTCCTGTGGGTTTCTGAGACGGAAACTGGTGACGGGAGTAGAAAGCCAAGTCTTTCTTCCTTGGAGCTGCTGGTGGTTTCAAACTGCAGACACAGCCCAGCTCACAACCACTACACCACGCAGGCCCCTACACGCTGATGCCGCACCTCCAAGGGACCATTGAGTTATCGATCCTGGAGTTCATATGCAGAACAAACCAACAATAACAGTGTGTTAGGCTGGGTGGATGAGAGAAACAAAACCAGAGACACTTGTGTGTGTGAGAGAGAGCTTTTTCTCAAAGAGCAATTGTATATTGAGAAAACATCCCAGCCCAGTCCAGAGCCAGTCCGTAAGTCCAATATCTGATACTACCCCATAAATTCCTCCTCAGCGTCCTGCAGCACCTGCAATGGTGCTGAATGCAGGAAGATCGCAGGCCAGTGGGTGGGAAGTCCTGTGGATCCAGTGGCGGTGGACGCATCTCCAGGGCTCTGGTTGCCATCAGCGTGGCTCCATGTGGCTTGTCAACAGGAAGGTGAAGCAGGGAGAGTGCGTCCTGCCTCCAGGGAGGCAGAGAGGAAGTTCCGAGCATCTCATGAGCAGGCCACGCCCACAAGGAGGGACCATCAGGCTGTGACCTGATTGACAGGCTAGACTCCACCCCTTCACTTAAAAAAAATCATTTTCTTGGGGGTTCATACAACTCTTACCATAATCCATACATCATCCATTGTGTCAAGCATATTTGTACATTTGTTGCCATCATCATTCTCAAAATATTTGCTTTCTACTTGAGTCCTTGGTATCAGCTCCTCATTTTTACCCTTCCCTCCCCCAACCTCCTTCCCTCTTAACACACTCAAGTTGACATGAGATTATGTAACTGCCACACAAAGTCAGACAGAATTGCAAGCTTTGAAGATCCCAGCGGATGTAGCACCCTGTCTTTATGCCAAGTGACCTTGGTGTCCCTAGAGACGGTGGCCCTTTAGTCCTGCCACAGCCACTCCTCCAGGCGTGCTCTGGGAACCTGGTCTTCCCACGTGCCTGAGAAGAAAGGCCTGGCCACTTACTTAGGATGGACTGGCCTGGGGGTCCTCGCAGGACCCAGGCCAAGTGCCCCAAGGCACCCCTCGAACTATGTGACGTTCCCTCTGGGAACTGGAGGGCTCAGCTGCACACCCCAGCCCCGGCCGGGTCACAGTGTGGAAGGATGGCCTGGCCTCAGCTTGGGATGCAGACTGCTGAGGGACTCAGCCCCGGGGCCCAGAGGCAGCCGGGCCTCTGGGTGCACAGTCTGCACTCAGGAGAACCCCACCCCACACCCCTCAGAGGGGAAACTGAAGCTGGGGGAGGGGTTAAAGTCGGAGTGCTGGATGCAGCCCCTGGATCTCCACTCTGGTGCGTCCATCCTGCTGCCTCTCTTGGCCCCACAGTGGCGTCTTCCCGAAATGGGCATCCCTCAGTCCCCCGCGTCAGCAGGCCCATGTCCCCGTCCCTCTCTGGCCCTGCTGCCAGCCCTGGGCCCCGGGGTCAGCAGTGCCAGAAATGCCCCTAGGGCACATCTTCTGATCGATTCCACAGCTGCCGGACACCCTGCCCATGTGTGGGGGGGCCTGCGCAGACCCACCCCGCCCTAGAGGGGCTGCCCAGCAGCTCAGCAGCAGCGGAGCCCAGCTGTTAATGCTCCAGGCAATGACACTGCTTGGGGAGTGCGTCTGTCCACCATGCTGACCCTCGGAGACAAGGCCCTCTGGGTGGGGGCAGGCAGAGCCCCAGTGTGGTGAACCCCTCAGCCGCTCCCTGCTGGGTCTGCTGTCTGGGTTTACACCTGCCTGGCATGTTTGGTGGATAAGGCTGTTTCCACTGCTGTCTGTCTGTCAGGAGAACCTAGGGTTGGACCAGCCAGCAATTCAGATGGCAGTGGTTGTGCCTCACTTTGCCCCTCCTTTTTGGGAATTCGCTCCCCCATCGGAGCCCTTACTCCCCTCAAGGGCTCTCTGGCAGCCCGGGCAGCCCACTGGTTAAAGCCCTTGGTAACTAACCAAAAGGCCAGGGCTTCTTGCCTGCCAGCCATTGCACCGTGTTTGGAAGCCTCTAAACTAAGCCCAAGGGGCTTCCAGGGGACAGGTATTCTCTGACGGGGACACAATGCTCAAGAATTGTTGGGTGGCAGCTCTGAAGGGCCCTGGGGGTGCCCCCACTGGTGATCACCTAGGGGCCCGAGCCCAGCAAAGACTGGCCAATCTGTGCCCACCAGGTCACCCTTCGGGTAAATTCTGCCCTGTCCTGAGCAGGCCTGTGGCGGGAATCTGGCCGCGCAGGGAAGTCCACTCAGTCGGAGCAAGGGTGGTCAGTCAGTCGGCATCGCCTCGATGGTGGTGAGTGGGAATGAGGACGGAGGTCGGAGAGCCTCACCCCCTTCACCCGAAGGGGCACTCTGCTATAAGTCGTTCATTTCTGAAGTTTTTACTGGTGGTGGGTGAGGCTCACAGGCCCACCACTCAACAATTCAGACACATTCCGTCACGCTGCCCGGATTACCCTCACCTGCTCCACATCCCTGCCCTGTGTCCTGTTTCCACTCTTCCTGCCCGCCCCCCGCCCTGCTGAACTTTGTCCCTGGGCAACGGCTGCCCTTTGTCCTCCAGCGGCTGACGATTCTAAGGCGCGCTTACCCCTCTGTGGCATCGGGCCTTCCTTCGTAGCGGAAAAAACAAAACAGCACAAAACAGCAGCCACCCTCTGACGCAGCACAGGGGCCACGGCAGGGTGGTTTCTGAGGCCTTGAACCTGGAACCAGTTGACAGCCGTTGTTTTCTTCTTCTGAGGAGAGGCTGGTGGGTTGGAACTGGGTGTTTGTCCTTCTGTGCTTGACTGATTTCACCCAGCACGACCTCTGCCAGGCTCATTCAGGGCTGAGGTTGTAAGCCTGCCTCCTTGTCCTGTACAGGTGTGTAGCATTCCTATGTGTGTGCACGAGCATGCACGCGTGTATGTGTGTGAGTGTGTGCATGTGTGAGCGCACATGTAGGTGTGTGAGAGTGTGAGTGACTGTATGAGGGGGTATCCTCAAAAAACTGGAATTTTTTCCCTCAAGCTATGTATTTAAATTTAAAAAAATCATTTTATTGGGGGCTCGTATAACTCTTATCACAATCTATACATCCATTCACTGTGTCAAGCACATTTGTACATTTGTTGCCATCATCATTCTCAAAACATTTGCTTTCTACTTGAGCCCTTGGTATCATCAGCTCCTCATTTTTCCCTTCCCTCCCCGCCACCCCCCATATTTGTTTTTTTTAAACATTTTATTAGGGGCTCATACAACTCTTATCACAATCCACACATATACATACATCAATTGTATAAAGCACATCCGTACATTCTTTGCCCTAATCACTCTCAAAATATTTGCTCTGCACTTAAGCCCTCTGCATCAGGTCCTCCATATTTGTTTTTTACAAAACAATCTTATCTCCTTCAAAGTGCTCTCTGTGACACTAAATCAGTGGTTTTCAACCTGTGGGTCAGGACCCCCTTGGGGGTCGAACAACCCTTTCACAGGGATCACCTAATTCATAACAGTAGCAAAATTACAGTTATGAAGAAGCAACAAAAATACTTTTTTGGTGGGGGGGGGTCACCACAACATGAGGAACTGTATGAAAGGGTTGCAGCATTAGGAAGGTTGAGAACCGTTGTACTAAATACATTTGTCAAATCGGCGATTCCAGTCTTGGAAACATTTTTCAAACTCATCTGTTTGGATGGCTGACAGCACCTCCTTCGTTTTTTTTCTCCACCACTTCTATATCCTCAAATCGCTGTCCTTTCATGACCCTGTTCATTCACAGAAACAAAAAGAAGTCTCACAGAGCAAGGTCAGGTGCGTGGGGCAAGAGTCATACTGGGGTTTGTTTTGCCCAAAACTGGTGCACTGAGATGGCTATGTGAACAGGTGCATTGTTATGGGTTAATGTTAGGGTGGAAATCATCAAACACTATTATTTCCAATGACATGCAAGTAAAATGTGGCCGAAACGAATTTTTAAGAACGATTACAACAATGCGCCGACTGGGAGCTGGATGCAGAGGAGAATGTAGAATGAGGGATATATATCATGGCTGACGTCAGACACACCTTGGTTCAAAGCAGAGATGCCAGAGTACTGGTGGACCACTGGAGAAATGTCCATGAATGGGACACTTGGTGAGAAACCTGTACCCAGACCAAGGGGCAATCTTTGACAGAATAAGAGGCTATCGAGTGGTTTAAAATCAGGAAAGTTGTGCTTCATGGTTGATTGCTGCGGAGGAGGGCCCAGTGTAGACCAAGGGATTGCAGGTGCAGGCAAGGGGTGGGGCCAAATATGGGCAAAAGAGAGGGGTCAGGTATGGACAAGAGGTCATCCAGATGCGGACACGAGGGCATCCAGGTATGAACCAGAGAGGTGCGGGTGCAAACAAAGGGCGTCAGGTGTGTATGTGTGTGCGTGCGTGTGTGCAGGCGTGGACTAGACTGTCTCGGGGCAGCCGGTCAGGCTTGGGGCGGGAGCGGAACGGGTGGAGCTCCGGCGCTTTCCACGGTTCGCGGGCGTGTTTGGACCCGAAGCCCACGCCGGGCGCCCAGCGATCCAGACCACGCCCCTGCCGTCGCTGCCCGCCCTGCAGCCTGCCGGGATATGTAGTTTAGCGCCTATTTGGGCGCGGGACTCCAAGTCCCAGCGCGCCCCGCGGCGGCCTGCGTGCTCCGCCCTGTGGCCTGCCGGGATTTGGAGTCCAGTGTGCACAGTGCCGGGGGCGCGGGCCGTGCGGCGGGACTCGGTTTCCCAGAGGACGCCGCGCAGTCCAGGACGCCGCCGCCCTGCCGCCCCGCCGCCCTGCCGCCGCCCCGCCGTCTCTGCCGCCGCCGCCGTCGTCTGACCGGCCTCGATCCGGCGCCCCCACTGCCGCTGCTCGCGGGCTGCGAGGCGGGTTCCGCGGTCGGAGGCTGCGGGTGGGGCCTCAACGGGCACTGCGGAGCGGGCCGGGGGAGGCCGGGATGGAGCCCCCCGGAGGTGGGCCGCTGCCGGGCCGCGCCGGGCAGTTGGGGGCCGGGAGCCCGGGGCGGGAGGGGCAATGCCCGGGCCGGGGTGGGCGGAGACCGGACGGAGCGAGCGGCCTGTGTCCCCGCAGTGGACTGAGCTGCGGCCGGCCCCGCGCCCCAGCGGACCCCGGCGCGCCCTCGGGCTGCGGACGGATGGTGAGGCGGGCCGCAGGCGGACATGGCTCACCTCCGGGGATTCGCTAACCAGGTGAGTGCCGGCGCCCCGCCCACTGTCTGGGCAAGTGGGGGTGGGGTGAGGGGTACCGGCCTGTGTGTGCGGGGTCGGGTGTGTGCCGCCCAATGTGTGTGCACCGGTGAGTGTGAATGCTCAGGTGTGCGCCAGCGAGAGGTAGTGTGTGGTTGTGCACCTGGAGTAAATACGTGAGTGCGTCTGTGTCCAGAGCAGTGTGTGTACAATTGTGTGCATGTGGGTGTGCAATCAGTGTGTGGGAAGTACCCCCCAAATGTGAGGGCATGTGAGTCAGCGCGTGTGCTTCCATGCACACCATGTAGTGCGTATGTATGTGTGCACACGTGTGCCCTCAGACAGCACTAGGGGCCTATTGTGGGCAGGCGAGGATCCAGGGACATCTTGGAGTCTGTGGGTGCAGGTGCAGGAGCAGCTCTGACAAGTCTGTGCTAGATAAGGGGGAGCTCACACTCGCAGGGTGCAGCCTGTGTAGTGGGGCGCTCACACTGCTGGCTGGGGTGTGTGCGGGGTGGTGGTGGTGGTAGTGTACTCGCATGTGTGTGCACACACAGGCGTGCAGAGACTGAGACACTGAGACGCTTCTGAGCTTGGTGGCTGTCAGCAGGTCAGAGGGCAGTGTGTGAGAGAGGAGACACTGCCTGGGGGTGGGGCAGGGTGTGGACAGGGTTCCTGCTGAACACTAGACCTCAGCATGGACAGGAGGTTAGAGGTCAGGGTCCGGCAGATTCGGGTGGGGAGAATCTGGCAGTGCCAGAGGGGCAGGTTCTGACCAGGAAGCCTGCTGAAGTGTGGCAGAGCAGGCCTGGTGGAATTGCTTGTGCCCTTGGAGGAGTGGACAGGAAGGGAGGAACAACCGGACAGACACAACACCTGGAGCATGGCATTGCTGTGGCTGTGAGCGGCCACCCATGCTGGCCTGGGGCAGGCTGTCCCAGCTGTCCACGAGTGCTGGGCAGAGGTCTGAGGCCAGCTCCGGGCTCTGTAGACCTTGGGGAGCTGGTGCCCCTCTGATGCCAGACGGAGTCCAGCTGACAATGCTGAGTGGATGTTGAGCTCTGCTCTGACAGATGTCCTGAGGAGAGCCCAGTGGACCTTAGAGAGTGTCTTCCAGTGGCCACTCAGAGGTGGGTGGCATCCTTGGAGTCACAGATGCAAGCTTGGGGCAGCAGCCACACTTGAGTCACCTTGGGTGCAGGCCGGTCTGTGGGTGCTGGTTTGGCGGGAAGCCTTGAGGAGGCCCCGTTCTCACCTCTTGCCAGTGGAGGGGCTGGTGGGGTCCCGAGCTCGCTGGCTGTGGCGCCTTTTGAAGTGTGGGTGGGACCAGGTGCTCTGCGACGTGAGCATGTGGAGCAGAGGTGCTCATGTGGAGTGTAGCTGATTTGGGCATTGAGGGGTGGGGATCTGTCCCCACAGATGGCGATGGCCCCCAGGCATCCTAGTCATGCAGCATCCTCTGCCCAACGTGACATCCCTGTCCCCATAGGGGAGTGGTAGGCACAGACCCTGTGGGCTCCCCAGGGTGGCATTGGGTCTGACTAGCCAGGTGGCTGCCCCACGTGCTGACGTCCCCCTCCCCCCCCACAGCACTCGCGCATGGACCCGGAGGAGCTCTTCACCAAGCTGGACCGTATTGGGAAGGGCTCCTTCGGGGAGGTGTACAAGGGTATCGACAACCGCTCCAGGGAGGTGGTGGCCATCAAGATCATCGACCTGGAGGAGGCCGAGGATGAGATCGAGGACATCCAGCAGGAGATCACTGTGCTTAGCCAGTGTGACAGCCCCTACATCACCCGTTACTTCGGCTCCTACTTGAAGGTGCCCGGCGGGGGCGTGGTGCTGCGTCTCCCTGGGGTGGGGTGGTGCCTTGGTCTCCCCGAGGGCTATCACGATGCACTCTGTGACAAGAGCACTGTGGCCGCCCTCCCTGCAGAGCACTAAGCTGTGGATCATCATGGAGTATCTGGGCGGCGGCTCAGCGCTTGACCTGGTGAGCCCTGTCCCCCTGTCACTCTGGGCCCTTGAGTGGTGGGTGGGGATGGAGGCTTTCTCTGAAGTCTTCCCACAGCTCAAGCCAGGGCCCCTAGAGGAGACCTACATTGCCACTATCCTGCGGGAGATCCTGAAGGGCCTGGACTACCTGCACTCGGAACGCAAGATCCACCGAGACATCAAAGGTGTGGGGGGGCGTGACTCGGGGTCCTGGGTCCTCAGACTCCGAGGTGTTCAGTCTTTCAGCCTCAGTTCCAGCAGTAGCCACAGTGCCCCTCTGGCGTGCGCCAGTCCCACTCGGGGCTCTCCAGTTTGAGCATCAGTCGGGGTCTGACCTGTGGGGGCCCCGCCATCTGAAGACGGGAGGGGCGGACAGCCTGAGGCTGTGCGACCCTCTGCAAGCAGTCACTGTGTTCTTGGGGGCGTTTGTCTGTTTCCACGGCCAATGATAGGCCCTCGTGGGGGACCCAGCTGAGGTGGCCCTTCCTTGCTCTGTCATGTAGCCGCCAACGTGCTGCTGTCCGAGCAGGGGGATGTGAAACTGGCCGACTTTGGGGTGGCAGGGCAGCTCACCGACACACAGATCAAGAGGAACACATTCGTGGGCACCCCCTTCTGGATGGCACCAGAGGTCATTAAGCAGTCGGCCTACGACTTCAAGGTGTGTGTGTGTGTTTTGTTTGTTGTGTGTGCTTCCCCTCGCCCGAGGGTGCTGCTAACCACCTGTGTGTGTGCCCACGTCCAGGCCGACATCTGGTCTCTGGGGATCACAGCCATCGAACTGGCCAAGGGGGAGCCCCCGAACTCGGACCTGCACCCTATGCGAGTCCTCTTCCTCATCCCCAAGAACAGCCCGCCCACGCTGGAGGGCCAGCACAGCAAGTCCTTTAAGGAGTTTGTGGAGGCCTGCCTCAACAAAGACCCCCGATTTGTAAGCCCTTCAGAGGGCCCTGCCCGTTCTGCCATCTGGGGTCAGCCACCGGAGAGGGTGAAGCCTCTTGTCCTCCTTATGTGAGCCCCTCACCCCAGCGGTCCAAGGCCCTGGGTCCGGCATGTCCAGTGGAGATGCCTGCGGGTGCCCTGGGTGTGTGCCCCTCCCTGTGTCCGGGCAGAGGCTTCGGTCCTTGGTGGGTGGGCCTGCTCTGGGCAGGTGGGCAGTGTGTGTCTCCGTCAGCGACCCACCGCCAAGGAGCTCCTGAAGCACAAGTTCATCGCCCGCTACACCAAGAAGACATCCTTCCTCACCGAGCTCATCGACCGCTACAAGCGCTGGAAGTCCGAGGGCCATGGGGAGGAGTCCAGCTCTGAGGACTCAGACATGTGCGTCCTGCCCACTGGGCCCTGCAGGCCGGGGCCTCCCTCGGCGGGGGTGGGGGCAGGGCATCCCTGGGTGCTCACACTGCTTCGTCGTCCCCAGTGATGGCGACGCGGAGGATGGGGACCAGGGCCCCATCTGGACCTTTCCCCCTACCATCCGACCGAGCCCCCACAGCAAGCTGCACAAGGGCTCCGCCCTGCACAGCGCGCACAAGGTCGGTGGGTTTGGGCCAGCGCAGGGGTGGGCTGGGGGGCCCGGGCCAGGTAGGGAGCCTCAGGCCGGATGGTTTTCCTGCAGTCCCTGGAGCCTGTGCAGAGGCAGCCGAGGTCCCAGAGCCTGGCCACGCTGGTCCGGCCTGTCTTCGGAGAGGTGAGGGTTCAAGATGGGGAGCTGGCCAGTGGGTGTGCGCATGGCCTCCCCTCATGTGGATGGGTTGCCCAGAGGCATCATTTGGAAAGATGGCCAGTGGCCCCCTGCCCTGGCCAGTAGCGCTGGAGAGTAGGGCCGGGTGTCAAGGGAGACGGGTGCTGGGGTGGGGCTGTGGCTGGGTGCAGGGGTGGGACCATGTGGAGCTCAGTGTAGATGCCTGGACCAGGAAGGGGATGGGTGGGGGTTGGGGGAGTACTGGCAGGCCAGGCTCTTAGAAGCCCTATGAAACTGAGAGTCTGACCCTTGGTGCCACAGGGGGTGGGCTGAAGGCATGTGGCCTCAGGACTGACCCTGTCCTAGCCGTGGCACGAGGCCCAGCCTGGGGGCCCTGGCTCCTCAATGAGCGCAGTGCAGGTTTTGGGCAGTGGGGGGGGGGGGGCCGGACCCTGCTGGCCCACCCCCAGGTCGCTGCATGTTCTACCTATTGGTGTTCACTGGCTGTGTTGTGAACGGAGATGGAAGGGCCCCCGTGAGTGATCTCAGTGGGGGCTGTGGCAGCCCTGTCCCTCGGGAAGGTGGGCGGTGGAGTCTCCCGCCTGTGCGGATGAGAGCTGGCCTGGGGTGGGCAGTGGCCAGCAGCATTGGCCCACAGCTCAAGGAGAAGCAGAGGCAGTGCGGTGGCCGCGCGGGAGCCCTGGAGGAGCTGGAGAATGCCTTCAGCCTGGCCGAGGAGTCCTGCCCCGGCATCTCGGACAAGCTGGTAGCCCACCTGGTGGAGCGGGTGCAGAGGTGAGGGCCTGGGGGGCGGGCCGCCACCACCTTCCCTTGACGAGAAGTCTACCTTCCTCTCGTCTACCTCCGGGGATCAAGAGGAAGCTCTCACAGCCCAGCGAGGGAGTCAGCCAGGCCGGCGCTGCTCCCCAGACAGCATGCTGACCGCTCCCCGCTCCCCACAGGTTCTCGCACAACAGAAACCACCTGACGTCCGCCCGCTGAGGTCCCGCTGCTCAGTGGTGGACGGGGCTACCCGAGTCTCTTCCCCACCCACCCTAGGGCAGCAGCCAGAGCCGCTGGGTGGGGAAGAGCTGCCTGTGAGCCACCTGGGAAGGGAGGCCGCCTCAGGCTTGTCCCTTAGGGCTCCTGGACATGGGAACCTGGCTGTCCCTTCCGGCCGCTTGGACTGAGGCAGAGCCAGGGCCCCTGGTCTTCCCATCAAATGAGGGGGCCAGGGTGGAGGACCCTGCCCCTGCCCCCACCCTGCTCCCACGTGCTCGTGTCCCGTGTGCTGTTTTTTAAGGAAACTGAACTGTGTCCCCCTCCCGTGTCCCAGGGTTAGGCTGTTAGTGCCCAGGACGCCTTCAATAAATACGTAACCTGGCCTCTGTCCTGAGATCAACTGGCGTGGGGGAGGGAGAGGGATGGGGAGGGCAGGTCTGCACAGAGGGCCACACATGGTCTGTGGAGATATTTTATTTGGAAGCGTTATATTAGTATGACCCTCTGTGTCCCCAGAAGGCTGCTCACAGGAGTTGGCAGGACTAGTGCCGGCTGCCAGCCACGCCTTTATCCCAGGTGTCCTGCTGTCTCCAAGTTCACCTGGCCAGGCTGGGCATGGGAGGATCCAACTTGGAACCTTGCTCCCAGACCCCTGCTTATCTGCTCTGGGCCCAGTCAGGCCCTGAGAAGGGTCTGGGGTGCACCACACCAGTCGGTACGACAGATGGCTGCAGGGCTGTCTGCTTCCTGAAGTCACGGTGTGCAGGGGACCCCCTCTGCCCTGGACACACCACGCTGGCCGGCCTGCCCCTCTGTCGTCCTCCGGGGGACTCAGCCCGAGGGGCTTCCTTCCAGAGATGCTGCTTGCCCTGAGATCACCTCCATCCACCTGGGAGGGGCGGGGCGCTCACCTGAGGACTGGGTGTGGGTGCCGGTTTACCTACCCAGGAGGAGGTGGCGCAGGTGGGTGGGTTACCTCTCCAGTGCGTACTCGCTTTCAGCACGGAAGTAGTACACGTGGGACTTGAACTGGAGCTTGAAGACACGTTCCTCGTGGACGCTGTCGACCTCCTCGGGGCGGCTGATACTGTAGCCCAGCAGAGGGAGGCTGGCCAGCGGATAGTCGTCCTGCAGGACAGGGTGCTTGGGTTCCGAGGACCGCCAGGCAGGCCACCCTGCTCACCACCAGACCAGGTGTGGAGGGGCCGGGCTCCCCTCCAAACAGACAGGAGGGCCCCACCTGGTGTGTCTTGTAGAAGAAGAGGCAGAAGTTGGTGAAGACCACCCAGAGCTTCTGCCAGCCGCTGCTGTTCTTAAACTTCCTCAGCAGGTACCCTGACAGCTGGTTCTGCCGGGATGGGGAGGGCAGACACACGGCTCAGCCTACCCATGGCCCCGTGGCCAAACCCTAGGAGCCGGGACCTGCAGGCTCAGCAGATCCCGACTGCTTCCAGTGTCTGCTTGCTGGGCTGCGGCCTGACCGGCAGAGTCCTAGAGCAGAGGCTTGGAGGGAGGGCAGAGGTGGGGAAGAGACAGGTGGGGCCAGGGCACAGGGGGTGGGGTGGGGGGCATACCTCAGCAGCAGCGCTGAGCTCTGCCCTGGACACGCTTGTGTTGCGGAACCAGCACACGTGCAGGGTGGTGTTGGCACGGTGCTGGCCCAGACCTTCCAGGGAGCCGTGGGCAACTTGAATGTCGTCCTCGGACTCCTGCTCTGTGGCAGCCTCGTCAGTGGGTCCTGGGGAGTTGGTGTGGCATGCAGGCTCAGTGGGTGCTCTGCAGAGCCTCGGGTGGCCCAGGTTGGCAGTGTGCTGCCAGGGGTGATGAGGGCCTGCCCTCTGCCCCTGCCCAATATGCTCCACCCGCCCAGGGGGCAGGGCCATGCCACTCACGGGGGGTTCGGGCACATGCAGGGCTTGTCGGGAGTGCAGGGCTGGGGCCGCCTTTCTTGGCTGCCTCGATGGCTGAGCTGAGGTCCCCCAGCCACTTCTCCATCTCTAGGCGTGTGCTGCTGGGGCGGGGACGTGGTAGTGGTCAGCCTGCCCCTCTGCTGGGCACCCATGGCCAGAGCAGCAGGAAGGCAAGATGGGCCTGACACCCTGAGCCCCGGGTCAACAAGCTGGGAGAGGCCGCAGACCAGCTCGTGGGGTGCATGGAGGGGCCCTCTGCAGCCCCACGTCCTGCAGAGTGGCACCTGCTTTTACCTGGCTGCCACCAGGACCGTCTTCTGGGCTGTGTAGATGGTGAAGCAGTGGGGGACAGACCACTCCTGCCTGCTCTCCTCCACCTGGGGATGGGCACAGCAGGGGTCATGGGAAGAGCAGTGCTCGGGGAGCCCACCTCTGTTCTAAGCTACATGGTGCTGAGATGGGGCTGGGTTGGAGGCCCAGCTACTCACCGGGGGGTCCAGCACTATGAGCTGCAAGTCAAGCACAGAGGACAGTGAGGGTGGGACCCCAGGGAGCCAAGCAGAGGGGACAGTAAGGGTTGGCAGGGAGGAGGCCCAAGGCACAACACCAAGTTGCTCCCACACCCCACACTTCCTCACAGCGGTCAGCCAGGAGACAAGGCTGGCTACCACGGAGCCTACCCGTGGGGCAGCGGTGAGAAGGCATAGCCTTCCAGCCAGAGGGCGGGCCCCGCACGGGCCCCACAGAACCGTGTACAACTTGGCACCATGTACAGAGGGTTTGAGTCACGTGCACAGCAGGTGCCCCTAGCCAATGGAAATCTCAACGTTCTTTAAAGGATTTTGTCCTGGGATGCCACGGGTTTTCTACAGGATGCCCGGGTGTCCCTGCCCAGGACGCCACGGAGGCTGGATCAGGGACAGCCGTCCAGTCCTGGCAGCGTCACTAAGTGAACACAGGACTGGGTGTGTGGCAGGGCCTCGTGAGCTGGCTCTCGGGAGGAGGGCAGACATGGGTGGCACTGCCAGTGGCTTCTGCAATGACAGCTGCACAAAGTACTCAGGGCGGCAGCACTCAGGTCCCACCGTGCAGCCAGCCCTGGGACCAAGCTGTGGGCTCCTGCACTGCCTCACAAGACCCAGGGGTGGGGCTGGAGGTGAGGGGTGCAGAGCTGCCAGCATCAGGCCTCCACATCTGGCAGCCTCATGGAGGCGCACGGCGGGAGCCCTCAGGCCTGGACCTGTTAAGAGGACTGGCCCAGGAGGGCCCCTGGAATGGGTCACCGGCCACAGTGCACTGTAGCAAGGACAGTCAGGAGGCCGGGTAAATCCCCCAGCTCATGGTCACCTGGGATTGGTGATGGAGCAGAACTCAGTCCCTTGGAGACCAGGGGCACAGAGACTGGGAACCCGAGACCACGGTCCCTGGGGCCCTTCACCCGGGGTCTCCACTGGCAGCCAAACCCCAGATGGGCTCCTCAGGGGACAATCACCAAGGAGGACCAGTGGCCAGCAAGAGAATGTCCCAAGTGTCGGGAGGGGAGGAGGAGAGACCAAAAACATGGGGGGCAGGAGGGGCTGCAGTGCACTGCAGTGGACTGTGGGCCTGCCTTAGGAGGCCCTGCTCTGTGGACTTGGCCGGCCAGTTCACAGGGAGCCTCCGACCCAAGTGTGGACAATAGCAGCAAGGCAGGGGCATGTGGGAATAGGGCAGTTGCATTGTGGGGTTGCCATTGGTGCTGTCAGCGAAATCATCCACGGGAGAGGAAAGGGCTGGCATTTCCCAGCAGGGAGGAGGGCTGGATGGTACTGGTGCACTGAGGGGCTGCAGTGGGCATGCTGGAACAAGCTGTCTGAGCTGTGGGCTCTTTTAACTCCCCTACCCCCTGCAGTTCACAAGGATCAAGCTGTGTGTGTTTGCAGCTCCCACAACTGGGGGTAGTATGGCCAAGACCTGAAACCTGGGGGGTGGGGTGGGGGGTTATTTCTGGGTCAGAGCCCGGCAGTGACAGCAGGCCAGGTGTGGGGTGCATGGGGCCCACACTCACCAGCATGCCGTGCAGGGGCAGCAGGCCCCGGACCTGGAAGCGGCTGGTCCCTGGGAAGCCCCTGCTGGTGTACAGCAGCATGTCGGAGAACTGAGGGGCCAGGAAGCAGGAGGACATCTCAACTCCTGCCCTCCAGGGTTGGCTCATGGGCAGAGGCCAGGGTCAGTTTTAATTCATCCCCTGCCCCCTCCTTTTCCAACTGATGGTACTTGTCAGCAGCCAGCCCCACCCTTCCCCACCCCTGCCGGCTGTTGGAGGAGACCCTCAGGTACCCCCCACCCCTGCTGGCTGTTGGAGGAGACCTTCAGGCACCCCCCACTCCCACCCCCGACTGCATAGGCCCTGCCCTGACGCACCAGGAAGAACATCCTGGCTTGCAGCCCCTTTGTGGTAAGCTGGCACAGACAGCCCTCCCGGAGGAACTCCTGCGGATGGACAACAAGTCAGCCAGCCTCATGGGCCTCCCCAGTGTCCTCCCCCCCCCCTCGGCAGGGGAGTGCCTTGACCCAAGGGTGGTGGTCAAGGCAAAGTGACAGTGGTGGGGGGGGGGCACAGCGGGGCGGCTGAGGAGATGCCTGGGGAGGGTCGGGTGTGAAGATGCCATTGAGATAAACAGTGCAGCGCAGACGAGAAGGTCCCTAAGCTTTAGATCCAGAGGGACAAACCACGTGAGTTGTGGCAAGGCCGTGTTGGGATTTCCAGCGATGTGGCCTCAGTGGCTCATGAGGGCTGACAGGGTCAGCCCTCTCTGGCAGCACACACCTGTGGCTGCAGGTGACTGGGAGCCCAGGGTCGCCAAGATGGGTCTCAACGAGCTTTGCTCTGTGACCACTGCAGGAAACAGGCTGGCAATGCCACAGAGTTAAGCACAGAGCTGTCATAATCCCCTCTCTCCTGGATGGACCCCCAGCACTGAGGGGGCACCTCAGAGTGACAGGAAGCCACCCAGAGGACCCATTCTGCGAGGCCCAACCCGCCAACAACGGGTGTTCACCACCTCGGCACAGAGGGACTCACGTGCGTGTGTGCGTGCATATGTGCGGCTGGTCAGGAGCAGACTGATGGCTTCTCTGGTGTGAGGTGCCCAGCAGAGGTCAAGTGGCAGACAGAGCCCAGCCTGGTGGCTCCCAGGGTGAGGGGCAGTTTTGGTGATGAGACTCAGGGTTGATGTGACAACCCCGTGACTATAGAATGAAACCCCACTGAATTGGTGGCATGTGGGCAGGTGAACCTGCTGTGGGCAGCCCGCCGAGCCCCTGGCTCACCCTGCCGGGCACCACGAGCCCCTCAATGCCGGCCAGGTTCCGCTGCAGCTCCCTTAGCTTCTGCAGGTTTCCCAGGCGCACGAGGCTGGGCTTCAGTGCCGATGTCACCTCCGTGGTGGCTATCAGAGCATCTGTAGGAGACACAAAGGAAGACAGGTGTCGTAGGTCCAGGGGCCCCTCTCACTGAGTGCTGACCCTGAGCCCAATGGCCACCAGCCACCGAGCTCAGCTTGGTGAGGGGGCGGGCAGGCTTGTCAGTGTGGTTGGCCCTTCCCTGGGGAGGCTGTGGGCTGACCCTGGCCCCCGAGGGAGCATCTAGCTCTGCCAGCCTGGTCCCTATGTGGGGGAGACAACCTTGTCCCGCCCAGCCTGGCCAACAGCCTGGAACCCTGTCCAGTCTCCAAAGATGGGTTTTTTGGAAGGGAAACTGAGGACGAGGGAGGCCACAGACAGACAAGCACAGCAGAGACATGGCTGGGCGTGGAGTCTGACATTTCCCTGGTCTGTGGCCACCCGGGCCCTGGCTCCTGTCTGGGCACTGCCTGTCTAGTGGTGTGGGGTAGCTCCTGTGCTGCAGTCACCAGCCCCTGGACAGCGCAGGCAGCTGTGTCCCTCCCATTTCCAGGTGACTTGAGGGTTTGGAGAGATGGTGGCTGCTCCTCAGGAAGCACCCAGGCGCCCTTCGGGCTCGTTGGTTTGGAATTGGAAATCGCCTGATTCACAACTAATTGCAAAATAGTCCCCATCTACCACCCCTTCCTTGATGTTGTGCCGGGCAGTGGGCAGGCTGGAAGCTGCCACCGTGATGCCACACGGCAGCAGGGTCACCCACGGAGGACATGTCAGCAGGCCCTCTGGACTCAGACGTGTAGGAAGAAAGTCCTGGAGCTTCGCTGCGGGAATCAGTCCAGGAAAAGCCTGGGCGCAGCTGACTGCCGTCCACACTAGTGCTGGATGCTGGGTCCCAGGTGGGAAGACACTCCAGGCTTTCAGTGCCATGAGCATTAGCTGTCCCAGGAGTGTGAGGACAGCGCAGCCAGGTGGTGTCCGTCAGTTGCAAGTGGAGCTGCCCGAGTTCCAGCCAGGAACACCACCACTGACACAGGGACAGGCAAAAGCTCAGAGTGCTGCCCCTCTCACAACGTCACCCAGGATGACCCCATGGACCATCCACTCGCCTTGGCAGTCCGGAAGGTCGGGGTGGCCGGGCGGGAGCTGGCTGCACAGCCGGGTCAGCAGCAGTCGGTAGTGGGCCAGCCGCTGGGCAGGCTTGAGCAGGAAGGCGCTGAGTGGCAGGTAGCAGACTTTCTGCAGCTCGAAGTCCTTGCACACGGCCTCCAGCTTCTTGGAGCACCTGGTGGCCTTGTCCAGCGCGGTCAGCACCTCAGCGTGCCTCTGGAAACAGCCGGAGAATTCCTGAGGGGTGCGAGGGACTCTGGTCGGTGAGCCAGGCCATCACCAGGCCCTGGCACCTGACAGGGCTGTGCAGAAGCTCCTGACTCTAAAATGGGCATGAGGGGCCCTCCACGGCCCCAGGAATTGAGGGGTAGGGCAGATGGAACCCAGCACAGGCAGGCAGAGCCCCGTGGCTCAGAGTGGTGGCAGGAGGACCCAGGTACTGTGGACCAGGCCTCGGAGCTGGGAAATAACTTCTGCTGCCTTCTGACACCAAAGGCCTGCACCTGCAACCCCACCCTGACCCAGTCCCACCAGCACAGGCAGGGTGCAGGGTCCCATGGACCGGCTGGGCAGGGGTGTGGCACACAGGTGGACTACCTGTAGCTGCTGCATGTTCCTGAGCAGGATGTCCCCGATCCTGAGGGGGCCGCCATGTGTGGGGGTGCCTGAGGGTGGTCCCTCCCTGGGCAAAGCCAGACACAGAGGGTCAATCGGTGATCCGGGGGCCACAGTGCAGCAAGTGGCTGGTCCTTGGGGGTCAGGGGACCGGGTCACAGAGGACAGACTTGCCTGGGCCTCCACACTGGGCTCCTTCCTGCCAGGTCCCCACGGGGAGGCAGAGTGGTACTGACACAGAGCTGGCCATGCGCTCAAGCTGAACCTTGACCCGAGCGGGGCTCAGGATGATGTCTACTGGGGTGGGGCTGAGGAGGGGTTGCCACACCTATGTAAGGCCTGGGAGGGCTGCCGGAGTGGGTGGGGTGTTACCAGAGGGCCAGCCTCTGCTCCAGCCTGCGCAGGAAACCACGGTGCAGCTCATACACGGGGTCGATGCTGGAGAAGAGCAGGGTCCTCAGGTCCTCGGGCATGGCATCCTCCTTCACCACGGCGCTGCGGAACCACTGTGGGGACCACACACTGACACGGGCCCTCCCAGGGGCCGGTGCCGACCACACCTCCCAGGGACAGACACACATACACCCCCACCTTCACCCCCCTGCAAGCCCCGCTACGGTCAGGGACAGCTTGTCCCAGGCCGGGCCCCTCCTTGGACAGAGCGCCTGCCTTTGGTGGGCGTGGCCAGTGATAAGGCTGGGCTGCGTACCACAGTGAGGACCTCCAGGTCCTTCAGGTAGGTCCGCTCCGTCGTCAGAATCTCCTTGGCTATAAAATAGGTGTGGTCTGTGGGCAGGCGCTGGAGGAGAAAGACGCTGGTTGGGGGCACAGCATGTCTACCCGCTAGCCAGAGGGGCCATCTGTTCTTGTGTCCCTCCACCCAAGCAGCTCTCGGCAGCAGGGCCTCCCGACTGGGCTCCTGGCCTGTGACCAGGTCCCTGCTGGGCAGTTCACATGGGGCACGGGTGAGCAAGCCGACTCAGAAGTTCAAGGGACCAGACCGGACACCACTGTGACCCTGGGTACAGCGTGGGTGAGAGCAACTACTCCAGCATCTACAGTTCCTGCCTCGGAGGTCAGACAGAGCCGAGCAGTGGCTCTGACGTGTGCCCCCTGCCCTGCTCCCAGGCCCACGGCTTCCCCCAGCAGCCTGTGGGCCACAGCACCCCAGTAACCTAGCTCTGTGAAGGCCCTGGCCTCCCTCGGCAGCCCCCACCTGCATGGGCCTCAGCCGTCAGCCAGTCGGGAATGCTGTCTCTCTGCCCTTCATGCTGGGACAGTGACTTTTGAAGTTGTGTTCTGAAAACCTCAGCCATGTTCTGTTGCTTCCACATGGGTCAGGTGGGGCCTGGGTTTGGGGGCTCCTGCCCTCTTTGTTCTGATGCTCAGGAAGCCCCCACCCCACAATGGGGACAGGGCTGCAAGCCTGGGCTTAGCGAGGAGCTGGCTCAGTTCCTGAGGGTGGAGACCTTGGCCTGCCCGGGAGCCTTGTTCCCGACGTGGAACTTGTTGCTCTTGCTTGATCCCCATCCTGGAGAGATGAAGCTCTCCAGAGTGAGAGCCCAGCCCAGCCCAGCCCAGCGAGCCCCCAGCTCCCATGCAGAGCGGACTTAAAGGGACATGGCTGCAAACCAACCCCAGCATGCCTGGCGGACCCGGAGGGTGAGGGACTGTGGACCCCCAGGTCACTGAAGCGGAGACCACTACCTGGGTCTTGTACCTTTCGGATGTTGTTGGTTCTCACGAGTCTCTATTGGAAAGGGGAAGGTGTGACAGGAGGGCTGCAGAGTCAGTCACCCCGGGGCACTCAGGGACCACGGAGGCATGGCCAGATATGCCAGAGGCCTGGGCAGAGGACCTGCAGAGACTCTGCTGCCCCTGTAGCTCTTATGGTGGGCTCATCCACGTGGAGGGTGGCTGCGACCCTGCCCTACAAGGTCCAGGACCAGGAGGGCTCTCGGGGTGGTGGCCATCCCACAAGTCCCTGCCCTCAGGTGCTGCACAGGTGCCCACCCATCGAGACAGCCCCTGTGCACAGGCTGTAGGCCTCTAGGGGTGAGCAGAGGGGACAAAGCCCTGGTCCTGCCAGCTCCTAGCTGAGCGGCTTCCAGGAAAGCACTGTGGCCCCTGGCTGGCCCAGGGTCCCAAGTGGATGGCACACAGGAGTCTCCTGCCTCTTGTAACAAATGACGGGGGTGAGGGAGAGGCATGGAAACAGAATTCCTCTCCAGTTCCAGTCGTTACTGAAGTGACTGAACTAGACAGCATGGAGTGGGGGCTCACACGCCAACCATCTCTCCACTGGCCAGAGCGTCCAGGGGCTACCCGTGCCCTTCCCAGCCAGTCCACTTCCCAAGAGGTACAGCCAGGAGGGGGGCCCTCACCCACGGCTACGCTTAGGGCACTTCTGCACTGGGCCAGGACTGGCCACCCCCGCCTCGGGGAGCCCTGCCCCCACCGTGTGAAGGCCACTTGAGCAGAGGTTCCGCCTCCACTCGGAGCTCCAAATGTCCGGTCAGTCCAGGAAGTACCCACGTGGCTTACGACCCTTGACAAGCCCAGACAGCTATGCTGTTCTGGGCATTGACCCTTCCCCTCTCGACACCTCCTGCCCCCGCTTGTCCTGGCCTGTGGCCTTCCTGCACAGTGCTTTCCAGGTAACTGGTGAGGAGGGCCTTGGTCATGCCGGCTTCCTCGTCCCTTACACCCAGTGCCCGCCCACTCGGGAGGGGTTGCCCATTGGGTGCCCACCTTGTGTGTGGGCTCGTCGTTGTTGTCCATCCTGGCTCTCCCTGCATCACTGAGGACAGGGCTCAGGAGTGGGGAGGGGCTCCACTCCCTGGGGCTCAGGGTCACCTGGAACGCAGAGGTCAAGCTTGTGGGGCTCTTCTGGGTGGAGGGGGAAGGCTGAGGCGTCTGCGTGGGGAAGCCTACAATTGGAATGGGGTGGGCGTGAGAAGGGCCAAGGGTGGCCGTGCACACTGACCCTGCCTAGACTACCTCACCTGTCACCTCCGAGCATGCAAATTCAGCCCTAGACTATCCCGGAACGCCTGTCACTGTTATGTTCCTGCAAGACACTCATCTGGGACCCTGGATCACGTGGTGTTTCACACCGGACATGAGGCAGGGTCACTGCAGGTAAACCTGACCTCGCGAGGCCCGCATGCAGCAACAGAACTCCCCGGGACTCTGCAGGGTGGGGGTGGGTGGGGGGTGTCTCTGCTCTAGAGGAGACACACTTGGTGTGAGGTTAGGCCCAGGGTAGGCTGGTGGAGGCCGAGGACCTTGTGCTCATGCCCTTGAGTCATCCTGACTAATGCTTTGCCCTCAGCTACAGGAACACACATGACATTGGTCCTGACCAGACAGGCCTTGCATGGATGGCTACCACTGTACGGAGGCCACTGGGGAACTGCAGCCCAGTAGAGAAACCCTCCTAGCTAAGTGCTCATCTGCGAGAAAACAAGCTGTCAACGTGTAAAGGCAATCTCTAAGGGTTTACATCAAGTCTAAACCCAACTGGAACATGCGTTGGAACTCCCTAGGGGTCCCCAGGACTAGAACAAGGAGCCCCCATTTCTAACCATCACCTCTAACTCACTCAGAGGGGCCCGGGAGCGGGCAGCCCACTGGCTGGCCTGGACTCCACAATGGCCGCCACGCTGCAGTGAGGGGCGGGTAGGGAGGGGGTCCCTTTTCACATTGACAAATCCTGAGTGCCAAGAAGGCCACAGCACGGTGAGGGTCTCCGGGGCCAGGCTCCTTGTGATGAGCGGCAGCTGCTCCTCCGGGGGCTGGTGATGGCAGCGTGCTCTTCTGGAATGTTCCAGGGCTGGGGAGCAGTCTCTCCAAGGTGGCATGGCCCCGATGTTTGGCTGCACCCGTAGTTAGCACAGACTCACTGCCCCCCACACCCTCCCCCCCTCTCCACAGTGAGGGCCAAGGGGTGGGCCGAGGGGAGTGCCCGCCAGAGAACGGGGTCGTTCCTGTCCCAGGAAGAGGCGTGTCCAAAGGGAAAGGTCCTGGGTTGCCTCTCCAAGTCCCATCCTTGCGAGCTGGAACTGCATGCTTCCTGCTGCCCCTCAGACACCTGCCCATCTGTCTTGCTTGTCGGTGGGCGGCTCGGCTGGAGGAGCTGGCGCTCACTGCCTCTTGGCACCAACGAGGGCTCTGCAACCTTGCTCACGTTGGGGAAAACCACCCCTGTAGCCAGTTCAGGGACTAAAGTCTCGGGGCAGGGCAGCCAGCACGGCCCCCGGGAATAGACCTCCTGGTCCCAGCAGCCACCTGGTCTCTTCACTGCTTGTGCCGCCTTTGTGGAAATGCACATTCTGGAAAAATGATGTGTGGCTTAAAACTTTTTGCCCCAATATAAACTCACACTAACGTGTGATGTGATGTCCGAACAGGATCTGGTGAACAGGTAGCAAACTGAAGAGGCCCATGAATTCCACTACAATTGAAGCCAGACGAACCTTCAATATTTGGGGAAGCTTGGCAGGAAGGATGGCGAAATTCCGATCTTTCCTGAGACAGGCCTGGGGACGCTGCCCCGAAGAGCCAGCAGTTTACAGAGAGAGAACTCGCTTTGGGGGCCAGACCATGCTGACGGTGGGGAGGCTACGTCATCCGTGTCCCCAGAGACAAGGGAAGATAACAGACAATAACCTGCACTGCTGGCACTCACCTGGCCCCGCGACATGATTCTGGTGGGCGAAGCCAAGTGGAGCAAACTCCCTGCTAGAGGGGCGTCAAAGCTGTTGTCCCAGAGCAGCTGCAGACAGACTCCCCCAGGGACCACACACCCACGGGATCCAGGTCTGGAGCATTGCCTGGGCAAACCGTGAACAGATAAGACTCGGCTTTACGGGCCGGTGCTCCTGAAGACAAAGCCCATCAAAGGCATGGCTGCCGGGAGGGGAGTGGTCCCAGGACAGTCAGGAGATGCTCCCATGTTGCTTGTTGACTTAGGGGAGCACATTCCTTATCAAGAAGGAAGGTTTGAATAAGGTGCGCTCAAGCTTTAGCAGAGCAACGCTGCCCGGGAGGGGAAGCTCTGTCCCACCCCCCTCAGTCCGTCCTTCACGACATGTTCCTGCTCAAGCCGAGGTCTTGCAAGGGTGTCCATGGGAAGTCACAAGGAACCCAGCTTACATTCCCAACCAGGCTCCTTCCGGCTTTACAATCTTGAGAGGTCGCCCTGAGTGTCCTCAGTGAGCCAGCCTGGTTAGGAAGCTTCTGGAGGGAGGGGTTCACGGCTTATGTCTTTGATCACAAAAGCACCTGGAACTTCACGGAGCATATGCTGAGAAACACCACTTACATTCTTAATTTCAATCTTTTAATTCCATTTTTCCACAGGCTTACTCGTCAACTCAGTTTATTTGGATGTTAAAGTACCGCATACTCTTACTAAACGCTTTTGTTCTTTAAGTCAGTCTGCTGTCCTAAGACGTCAGTCACTAGTCACAGCTATTTTGTGACCTAAACACAGATCCGAGACCGTGCATCGGGAGAGGTTCTCAGGCCTGGAGTGGGCGAGTTAGGCCTTTCCTTCGCTGCAGGAAGCTGGCGATCCTCTGTGGCGGCCTTGAAAGCACTCCAGTGTGAGGGGAACTAAACCCTGCCAATCGCTTCATGAAACCTCAGGCCTCCTTGCTCCAGTGGTAATGAGTAACCTGCACAAAGATCTGCCTGATAGTGGAGGAACCACAGGCTATTTGGCAAACTCAACGTCAAGGCTGAAGTTCAACTTCAGGGTGAAAGGGGAAGGTCAAGGGTGGTGAGGTCCCCAGAGGAGGAAGCTGGCAGCTGGGCGGCACAGAGAAGTGGGCTCATGAAAGTGGGCTCATGAAAGCGCTCATGAGAAGTGGGCTCATGAAAGCAGAGTGCCCACCCGGCTCAGAGGCTCCTGGTCCCGAGAGCAGCTGCACTTCTAACCTTGGCTGTGGGCTGGCAGGGTTCACACCCTCAGCAGGGACTATGCAGACAGGGACAGCACACCACAGGCTGCACTTAATAATGAGGCCGTTTACTGGGACAATCAGGCTGCTGGCCTGGACCACAGTGCACCTGTTACTGCTGGGGCATGCGTACAGGCCCTGGGCTCATGGACAGGCCAAGTGCAGTGCCAACCAGCAGTGTCTGTGTGGGAAGGAACTTCAGCACTGCATGGTAGGGACAAGGCTGCTGCGATCCCCTGAACAGCGGAAGTCCTCACGCGGTGGCATGCCCTCAGCAGGACCTGTCAGAGACCCAGGAGAGAGGTTTGGGATCAGAACTGCCCAGAAAGCACCTCCTAGGTAAGGAGGCCAGGCTCAAGGCCAGGGGCTCTGGTCTGCTGTCAGCTTGGAACCCAAGAAGGGAAGAGCCCCCTCTGTTCCCTCATGGGCTATAAGGTGCTCCCGCACACAGGTGAGCATCAGGCCCAGCGCTGCCAGCAGGGCTGGAACAGCTTTGTGAGGCAGCAGTGGGGTCCTCACTGTCCAGGAGACAAGGGACCTCGGACTGGGGCTAGGCCTTGATCAAGGCAGTCCCCCCAATCACACCGCGAGGTTCCTGCCGGCTGGGCCAGACAGGCCATCATCACTGGCTCACTTCAGAATCCAGACCAGCGTTATCTGTTGGGCCCACGGTCTGAACCCCTGACGTGGCAAACAGTGGGCCCAGGCTGCACACTGCAAGAGAGAGCCAGCCCATGTCCTGACTGGCCCCAGGCCCCCAGGGCAGGGTCGACCAACCTGGCACGTGCCTGCCCGACCATACAGGCCACAGCTGACCAGGAAAAAAGCACAGTGCCTAGCCCCCAGCCTTCCACAGACCCATCTCCCCCCCCCCCCCCGCCCCAGTGTGAGGCCAGGGCTCAGGGCCGGAGGTTCTGTGGGGGCTTGGTCCCTGGGAAGGAAGGATGTACCAGTGGGGCTATGGAAGAACAGGAGGCTGCTCTAGGGACTGGTCTTGCAGCCAAAATCAGCTTAAGTCAAAATTACGAACAAGTGGAGGGAAAGAAAGCTAAAAGCCCATTATTGAATTTGTAGTAAATATTTCCTTATTTTATTGAATAATCAATTAAAAAACTCCGAATTAGTACATATCTGAAGGTTTAGAAATGGCAATTTGAACAGTAAACAAATGTACCAGTACCACAAACCAGGCAGAGAAGACGTCCCTTACAGACAGAATGAGCTCCGGTGCAGAGGGAGCCTCACGTACCCTCGTCACTCAGGGTGCATCACAGAGTGCTCCAGCATGCACCCGAGCGCAGGACAGGTGCAGGAGGGGGACCAGCGCCAGGCAAGAGCTGACACAGAGCAGGAACAACTGTGTATGCACCGTGAGCACGGATGCTTTGCCACCTCTGAAGCAGGTGACGAGGTGTAGGGGTGTGTGTGTGAAGGCGGTATCAGGGTGTGTGTGTGTGTGTGCGTGTGCAAAGCTACTGGTGGGTGAGTGAAGGAGGTGTCCAGGGGTGTGTGTGAAGATGTGCGAGTATGTGAAGGTGTCCGAGGAGTGGGTTTCTACCTCAGGATTTCAGGAGTCATGCAGGTGCTCACTGGCACCCAGTAAGGCTAGCCATTCACTGCATGACCACATCGTGACACAGGCTGACAGAGCACAGCCCATGTGGGACACCACCTGCCACCACCCACTGGGGCCATCAGTGACATTAACTGCAGAGGGGCATCCTAATCTACTTCCGTGCTTATAAAATGTCACACAGAAAGGCCCATTTTGATGTCAGTGATTCAGGAATCCAGTACGCACTGTTTCCTGTGGTCAGCGGGGGCAGTTTCAGTAGCTCATGGGTAGCTGCATTGCTGTGAGGCTCCTGAGTATGCAGATTGGCATATATAAAACACCTGGACTTTGGAAAAGTCAATACAAAAATAGACTTGACACCTAATAAACATTCTACAAAGAGCAGAGGATACTGTCTAAGCTGCGTGGAAGGAAGGCTGGTTCTGTCTTAAGGCCTCAGGCTGCCCAGGCAGTCCCCATTCCACCTACCTGCACCAATGCACTTGGCTGTGTGAAGTGACAGAGGACACGCCCCCTCTTGGTCCCCAGGGGCCTCCTCAAGGTACTGGCACAGCAGCAGTCAAGGCCCCACCATCAGGCTCTGGACACAAGTGGGGAAGCCTGTGCATTGGCACAGAGACCCAGGCAGCTTGAGGCCTATCCTGGCCCGCTGATGGGCAGAGCGGGCACTTCAGTGTGTCTCCTGGCACATAGGTCCTGCACTTTATTACCCTCCAATGCTTGCTAATTGGCTGCATGTCCTTAATGCCAGGACTCCACAAGATCCTGGGCCACATGTTGTAGGGACAGTCACAGTGGACGGCACACTCAGGCCTGCTGAGCTGCTCTGAGTGTCTAGTCTCCATCACTAAGGACCATAGAGCTGGCCACTGCCAGACAGCTGGACTCACAGGAGGGTCAGGAGGGTCTGCTTTGGCTGACTGCTGGTGTCTGAGTAGGGCCACACTGCCCCCAGGTGGACTGCCAGAGGCATGAGGAGCAACTCCAGGGAAGGTCACAAACTGTGTGAGCTGCTTTACTGTGGAGGAAAAGCTAGAACTGAAGAATAGCATCCAGGTCTCCCCAGGAATCTTCCCTGAATCCACAGGTCACACGGATACCCTATGTGGTGGCCCGGGTGCTGGCTGCACAGTTGGGGTGGGTGAGGGTGCCGCCCATTCTGTGCTCTAGGCCCTGTGGTTCGTGTGGGAGCAGAGAAGGAGAGGACTGTGGCCAGCCCCTCTGGCATGCCTGAGAGAAAGTGAAGGCGAGGTGGCACGAGGAGGGCACTGTGGGCTCAGAAGCCCATGCTGAGCAGGGAGCAGTTGGTTCAGTTCTAGATCTGGAGCCATAGGAGAGGAGGAAGGGTAGACAGGAGAGGCAAACATCATGATGGCAGCGGACGCCCAGGCATCCCTTCCTGCATGCCCTCTGAAAATGCAAACACTGAAACCCCAGTCGTCTCCGGAGAATGAGATCACCAACACACACAGACAGAAGGAGGAATAGCCAGGCAGAGGATACTCCTGGCCCCTTCCTGAAGCAGGAGAGCCCCCACCCCTGCCATGAGCTGGCTGACCCCTCTGACTTGCAGCCCAGCGCTCAGGGCAACCATGAGGAGTAGGGCCTGGTGAGGAGTGAGGAGGCCATGGCCCCACTAAGGGGCCGGCGGCAAGGCGAGCATGATGGGAAGGGACTGACCAGTGAGTAATGTCCTGCTAGCTTCAGCCTTGGGACTGACAAGGGATGAGAGACTGTGGCTCAGGATTGACGACGCAACAGAGGGGACATCAGTTGGGGGGCCTGTCCCATGCCCACTGGAGCTTGGCTGACGGCAGCCTCATGCCCCCTGGCCGACTATCTGTCTGTCACACCCCTCCCTCTGCCTACTTGGGCAAGAGTGGAGTGCCGGGATGAACCAAAGCCTCTGCAGCAGCCTTGCCCCAGCAGACAGGGCCCATGAAGACTGGGAAACAACACCGAAGGCCCGACACTCCACCAGCTGCCTCACCTGCTTGCTGGCCTCTTGGCAGCACTGGCCTGGGGGGGCTCCTGGCTGGGCACATCACATGTGCTTGTTCCTGAAGTGCCCATCCTGTCAGAGCTGAGCTCGACTTTCAACAGTGAGTCATGGCGGGTCCAGGGCAAGGCCTTGGGAGGGGCAGCGTGAGACTGTCCATCAGGGCACCTATAGGACATCTCCGAGATGGTCAGGAGCTGGGCAATTCAGCAAGGCTTCAGGTTGCTTTCCCGTAGGGCCCAAGGGGCTGCCCTGAGGGGGGGACAACTGGCTGGTCTGGAGGCAGCCCCTTCCTCCTAGGGAGCTCCAGCCCCATGTGGCCTGGAGTGGCCTGGCTGTCACCCCAGAGGCCAGCTCTGGTATTGCCTCTTTGCAGCCGCCTCTCTACCACCCAGTGGAGCGCATCGTTAGCCCTGGACAGGCAAATCAGGGCCTCGCTGAGGCCTCGCAGTAGCAGAGAGCTCTGCTGGGCTTGGGTTCTGAGGGCTGAGACTCAGCTGTGGGGTGGCGAGTCACAGGAAGGCTGAGGCTGTGAGGCCGAGGGCCAAGCTCCATGTTCTACAGAGTGGGCTCCTGAAGCTGTGCAGGGGTGGGGACTATGAGCACTCCCCAGGAGACTCAGAGTAGAGCATTATTACCATTCACAGTGCAAGTTCTCTCTCTCTCTCTCTCTCTCTCACACACACACACACACACACACACACACACACACACACACACACACACACACACACACACAGTCAGTCCATCAGGACACAGGGAGCAGCCAGCAAGCCAGCCAACCACATGGGGTTATTGCCAACACCTCCACCCAGGAGCCCCAAGTGCTAAGTGGATGGGTGGCTGGGGCCTGGCAGTGGTCAGTGGGGGGGTTTATCTACGTGCTCATCCCAGGCCATGGCATTTAGGTGATTCTGCAGATCCAAAGGGAGCCTCTCTCCGGGAGCCTGTGCAAAAGGGTTGCTGAAGAAGAGGCTGGCGTCCAGGGGTGCCTCAGCCTCTGAGTCCCACGAGTCTGTGTCTGAGCCGCTAGAGGCCTCGGTGGCTGTGGGCGGGTAGCTAAGCTGCTCCAGCTGGTCCAGGATGTCTGAGAACTGGAAGGCGGAGCTGCACTCGGAGCGGACGGAGCAGGCGGGGAAGTTCACCAGGGAACTGGCCCCCGACTGCCCGGCCAGTCCACTGGCCAGCGGCACGTTGCTGAGCGAGCTGCTCTCGGAGCGGTTGTTGCGGAGCGAGCTGGTCTCTGAGGAGGCGCTCAGCAGGCTCTGCATCAGGCTGGCCTGGGCCTTCACCTCAAACAGCTCACAGGTATCTGAGGGCCGCATGCTGCTGAGACAGCCACCTTCCTCCTCAAACTCAGACTCGTCGTCATCCACGTCCATGTCCACTGCCTCAGTGGAGTACCTGTCTGGGCTGGCCTGCAGGGACCCCAGGCCTGTGCCACACCGAGACGGGGTCCCCGGGAGCAGGGAGGGTCCCTGGGCGTCCTGCAGAACCAGGGAGCCGTAGGGACAGGAAAACGCCTCAGAGCCTCCGGCAAAGAAGGAGATTTCTGCGGGGTCGTCGTCTATGAACTCCTCAGACACCTGCAGCTGGGGGTTTGTCAATGTGAAAAGAGGGGGTCCCCGCCTGCCCACCCGCCCGGGCCAGCACTCCCCATTAGAGAGGCCACCCTCACCCCGCTCTTGGGCACCAGCTGGGCCCTCCCTGCCCGCCTTCCCTACATCTGGGTCAGAGGTCCTGCTCCCAGCCCCCAGCAGACCGGAGGGGTGAGAGAAGCCAGCACCTGGGCCGGCCTGGGGGCCTGGAGGCCCTGGGGGCCACGTGGTGTTGGGGCTTGTAGCTGAGGCGCCACTGTTCCTGTCTGTGGCCACACTCTGGGGGGCCGTCAGGAAGCAGCTGCTGTCCTTGGAACCGAGCAAGCCTGCCGTTGGGGACCCAGGTAGAGAATAGAAGGCCGCGTGTGCTGAAGAGGGGGAAACAGGAGTCCTGATGCCCTCCGTGAACGAGGCGCTCTGGGGATCAAGACCAGGGAGAGAAAACAAACACATAAAACTCCAAAAGGAGTGTCCTGCCCAGCAGGCCTCCTGCCAGCTCTCCTGCTCTCTTGGATAAACACCCGTACCCCAGGACACAGCTAGAGAGAGCCAGTCTGTTCACCCAGCACAACCTGAGGCCCAGGGTTCCCGTGTGAGCGCAGTCAGGCCTTTCCAAGTTGTGGCTGGCCTGTGTGAGTGCCCAGGGTCTGAGGAAGGTGGTGAGCACTGAGAACCCCAATAGGAAGGAGGGGAGCATCCCGAGGAGCAGAACAGATGAGAGGCAGCTGAGGGCAGAGCTGCCTGCCTTGCTGTCTGGGGACTCTCGATGCCTCGTGCTCTTGTTTGTTCACGGCCGAGTCCTCCCTGGTCATGGTGTGTCATGTGGCTGGAAAGTCCCATGTGAGCGCACACACACGCAACACCAGTGAGAGGGGTGAGACAAGCGTGGAGCCAAACACCGCCCTGTGCAGGGGGCTGTGCAGAGTCCCTCACCTAGAAGCAGCCCCTACAGCCACAGATCAATCTCTGCGCAACGGTTGACTTACCACCATATCTTACTATCCGATACCTGGAAGCTACGTGTAACTGCTAGACTAGTAACACTGTGCCATCCAATTTGGACTTTGGGGAAAAGCAATCAATGATCGAGGGCCAAGGAGTGCCACTGGAGCAGACTAGAAATGTACAGTCTCCGAGCTGCATTCCAGCGACACCAAGCAGCTGCAGGACTTCCTGGCATGCTCCTGCCAGCTGCTTTTCTGCGAACGGAGTGTGGCACAGCTTTCATAGTGCTGTATTCATCGCAGACACACACACATATAATTCGCGCCTGCTTTTTGACCCTCAACACGAGAGCAAGACTTTGTCCAGTTAATGCACACCCTTGACAAAACCCAACTCACCGCCATGGAGTTGGCGCTGACTCATGGCGACCCTATGCTGCCGCCGCCGTTGGCTCTGACCCGGGCGACCCCATGCACAACAGAAGGAAGCACTGCAGGTTCCCACACCACCCTCACAACTGTCCCTATGCCGGCCCACTGATGCAGCCACTGTCAATCCAGCTCATCGAGGGTCCTCCTCGGTAGTAACCCTGTAATAAGACTGAGTAAGAGGGCCTAACCCACAGCACCAGCTGGCTCGTTTCTACTACGTGGTGTTTTCCTGGTTTCCGAGAATTCCACCGTGGAGACAGCTTAGCTATGTGAACCCTTCCTAGGCGGGCATTTACCAAGGCCTCTGCGGCTATAGGAGTCGCAGTCCCGCAGCTGTTGCTCGGGGCACAGAAAGCAGTCTGTGTTCACTGTAGGACAACGGAAACAGGAAAACAGCTGCCACCCACACGCCAGCACTGGGAGCAGAGCCGTGCACAGTGTCCGTCCAGGAGGTTATTCCTTCAGCGTTTCTCCCACGTCCCGCCCCTGGATTTCAAAATCAAACACGGACCCTACTACCTACAGCCGCTGCGTGACCTGTTGTCTTCACTCAATACCACATCTGGCCATGCCCCTGGGACATTCATGTCCTCCCACACAGGCCACACACCATGGTGCCAGAGTGCTCCTTGTCTGGGACTCCGTCCTCACAACAAGGGCCCAGAAACAGGGTTGCTGCTTTGACAGAGGTGACAGATTGACAGATGTGACTAACCGCATTCAGGAGCCCTGCTGGCACTGTGGTCTGAACCCAGAACTGCTCTGTGGGAGGTCTCACTGCCTCCTACTGGATTGCTACGACTCAGAGTCAACTTAGTGGCAATGGGTTTGTTTGTTTGATTTGTGAGAACATTGTCAGATTGTTTTCAAAGGAGCGAAGCTAATTGAGAAGGAAAACAAAAAGGTTGAAAGAAAAACTCAACAAATGAATGGAAAAGACAATAAGGAAGAAAAGCCAACACTGATATCGATGGAAAACGACTCTGTTAACGATCAAGCTCTGCCATCACAGGGTCCCCAAGAGGACCCTGCTCTCAGCAGGTGCATCCCACCAGAAAAGGACTGACCTGCTTGGGCACGTCCACAGTCAGAGCTCGAATGGACATCCGTGTCTTGCTGTGCCGTCTGCAAGAGAGAACAGGTCGTGAGCTGCTGGACGAAAGAGCCAGGTGAGCCACTCCCCTGATACAGGCAGTGCCACAAGGGCCCCCTCGAGGTGGAGAGGGGAAGGGAGCACCACTGCAGAGACAGCAGCTGTGGTCCGGCCGAGTGGATCTGACCCACCCCACTGAGGAGAGCGGGGCCTGCCACAAAACCGGGCTCTGGCGCCTTCTCGGCGGAAAAGCTGACCGCAGACTAAGCTAGGCAGACGCTCTCAGACCCCAAAGTCATGACTGGAAAGGTGCTGCAAATCCATTCAACTCACAAATAAAAACCACTCAAGGGTCAAATACGCATGTATGCAAGCTGCTACTTAGTCAAGTCAAGGTGAACAACATTGAATGCTCATTTAAAAAACACATACTGTACTTCAAGAAGACCCCAGACAGAGCTCACCTTTCATAGGGGATTTTCTTTATTCCGCTGTCTTTCACATAGTCTACTAGCTGTTTTTGAGTTCTGCCACTGTGAATAAAGATTCAGATCTTTTAAAAAGAGAAAACAGTAACCCACACATGAATTAATTAATTTCTTGCATGGACACATGAGTGTATGCACGCATGCTGCCCCCTTGCACACTCTGGACAAGCAGAACCAAGCTGGTTCCTGTAAGTTGGCCTTTAGGAAGCCAATTCCTCACTAACCCGTTTAGTCTTCAGTTATAACATTGTACAGTAGCTGCATGACAGACGAAGTCTCCAGAAGCAGGGGCTAGCCCTCCTTCCTCCACCTCATCGGCAAGTGCCTGGAGCCAGCCTACCTATATCTGAAGGAGGAGCCACGGCTGAAGAGGACTGCTTTAGCTTTCGGCTTAGGTTGATCCAAAAGCCTAAAAAAGGTGTGGTACTCCACACAAATCTTCCAGAATGTCTTACATCCATCTCTGCTGCCCAATAGAAACTCTAAAGTATCCTGGTAAGGCCCCTAGAAAGAAATGCAGGGGTTATGGAGTTCATTCAAGAATAAATACTGGACAAGAGTAAGTAAATTTAGAAAATAGTTCATACAATATGTGGGAAACAGAAAGATTTCTCCCAAGTTGCTTGCAGCTAATGGTAAATGATTGTCAAGTTACCTCCCTGAAGGCAGTCAGTTGCCAGACTATTTACTGTCTGGGCCCACCACAGGTAGGGCCCCGCTCCCTGCATAAGGACAATGGGCTACTTCTCCCTAAAGGCTTGACCATTAGTCTGGTCACAGTAGGTGGGGTTTACACCCTACTGATAATGGTTTCTATGGAGACCCAGAGAACAGGTTACTCAGTGACATCCAAAGTTAGGCTGCCATCCGGAATCTACTATCTGCCCATCTTGTCACATGTATACCCCCAATCCCTCCTCTTCCTATTGCCTGTATGTCCCTAGATTGTGCCCCTCATTGCTGTATTACCCATAGTACAAACCCCTTCCTGTGACGTGTGTCTTTACCTGTAATTAGGGGGCTTACATGCCCCCCCCAAAGGTATATAAGCCTTGGTTAGTAATAAAGATCCCTCTTGACCTCTCATCGGCTCCCTCTCTTCCCCCAGTCCTCACCCCCGGCCCCATTCCCCTTGTCCTCCTTCCCCTCCCCTCTCTCCACGTGGACCACCAAGCAGGGCTGAGGTGAGCATGCTACCATGAAATGTGTCTGATTCCATTATTTCGATCTTTCTTTAATTTCTCGTGCTCTCTTGGACTTTACGATAATCTTTACATATATTAGCCGTACAGTTGTGCCCATCGAACTCGTGATTAGTTGTGGGGGCCGGCCTTTCTCCCACAGTGATAGCATTCCCACATGGAAAGTAAAGCAGCTGTTCAAAAGCAGGCTGTGCAGGCTGCATCGCTGGAGCGTGGATGCTATTTGGACTCGCAGAGCATCTGGGGAATTTAGGTGTCTAGGCTCACAAGTGTCACCACAAAGAAACCGGGGTGGCCAGCCCATCTCTGGGTGGACACTGGCCCTTGGGTGAAGTCCTGGAAACGACACTCTGGACCCGACAAGGCACACTGTGAAGCTCTTTGATGCTGGTCACCAGTGACCTTCCAGAAGGTCGGTGACACTGTGTCTCCACATTTCTTCCCGATAATCTACCAAGGGTTAGCGCAGATGCAGAGCCAGCTCTTAGAAAGTACACTAGCCAGTGAGCAGAGAGAGCTCCTCCTCACTTTCAGAATAACTTTCAGGGGAAAAAAGCAGGCTTTTACTTGTTTTGTAGATATAATTTGGTTATTTGGTATCTCTTCCTTTTTCCTGAGAAGAGACGCTGCTAACAGTCAACAGTAAGCCAGGCGTTCAAGCACTGAGCACATAGAGGCTCAGCTCAGAGCCCAGCCCAGGACGAAGCCCACAGGCCTGGCAGCAGGTAGCCTCTGCAGCAAAGCCCTGCAGTGCTTGGTCTCAGGCCTAGGTGTGGTGGGGCCGACACAAGGACAGAGTTCTGTTCGGCGCAGGCTGGGCTGCTTCTCCCACTCTCTGTAAAGTGTGCTGGCAGGCTAGGAGAGTAAGGTGTTGGGACCCCCATGGTCAGACGCTACAAACACACCATTGTATGACCATTACTGTCTCATGCACGATCACACTCATGATCAGTACGCATTGGTGGTCCTTAGTTGCTGCTGAGTCTCTTCTGACCCTGGTGACTCGTGTGTGCCTAGTGCAGTTGCCTCAAAAGGGTTCAAGGCTGTGGGTGGCTTCTCTGAATCTGATTACCAGGCCTGTCTTCTGAGGAACCTTGGTGGTGGTGGTGGTGGGCTTGGGCTGACTACTGTTGGCTGAGTTGAAGGCTTGATCATAAGACTCAATCTCCTAAGAAAACATGTGAAGCCAGGGCGTAACGACTCCAGAGGGCCGAGCAGGATGGCCCCATGGGGCTCCAAGGCTGTGAGCTGTGGAAGCAGATGGCCGTTTCCCCCCAGAGCGCTGCAGCAAAGCACCACCAACAGAACTCTGCTCTCATGATTCCTGATCAGGGAGCTCTCCTGAGAGAAGGCTGTTCAAGCGGGTTTCTCACATCAGTCATGAGACGATGGGGAGCTACCCTGTGGCCTAGAAACAGCCCAGTCCACCTGGGGTTGTTGCAAGTGCCACCCTTCCCAGACTGCCCAAGCCCAAACTCCAAGACTGTTGGACAAGGCTACAGCTGGCTTGGGGGCCCAGGAAGCTTCAAGACCCAAATTCCAAATCCTTCCTTTCAGCTCTGGTTCTGACTTGATTTGACATTGAATTGATTGAGGAGGTGAATCAAACATTCCATATTCTAGCAGAATAAATTTCCTAACGATTTTAAAAGTACAAAAAGTAATACTTACATGGACTTCTGGGTGGAGTTTAATAAGAAATCTTTTCCGCTTAAAGCTTAGTTTACGGACTTTGGACCAATTGAAAGTATTAATTTTGGTGGTGCCCTGAAATGGAAGAGCAAGCACTTCATAGCATTCATGTAATCTCCACAGCACACACCTGACTTCCTGGAAGCTACTGCACTTAAATCGCATCCTGACGGTGAGGTCGGCCTCCACTCGGGTTTATACCATAAACACAGGCTAACATGGTCTAGCGCATACATGAAGAGAAGCTACAGCAATTTCCGTGATCAGGCACTTTATAGATCAGGCAGACCAGGGCCAACATGAACAGTCTGTCTGGGCCACACTTGTAGACAGGGAGCAGGGGCTGGTCAGGCAGCTGGGCATGGGAGACTTTGGTGTGCATTATGGTTTCAGTGGAGGGAGGGAGGGAGAGAGGAAGAAGGACAGAGAGAGAGAGAGAGACAGGTGTGTGGGGGTATATGCGCTCATAGTTTCAGTAAGCAGACAGAGGGACAGACAGAGACATGTGGGGAGTATGCAGGCATTGACTTGAAGACTGGCTTCTAGACACGTGCTTGCTCTCTTGAGCGACGGTGAACTGTGGTGCAGAGCAAGCAGAGGACAAGATGAGCCTGGCATACCTCTTGCCACAGAACAAAGTAAGCAAGAACTTAGAGTGGGTGGACAAGCCAACATGACACAGGAACTGTCTTGAAGACACTCCCATGGCCACATCTGGGACAAGACAATGTCAAGGTGAGAATAAAAACTCCTTGACACTGAGCTGGTGCTGACTCAGAGTGACCCTATAGGACAGGGTAGAACTGGCCTGTGGCAAAAGCACAGTCTTTCTTCCTCGCTGTGGCTGATGGCTTCAAACTGCTGACCTTGCTATTAGTGGGCCCACATGTAACCACCATGCCACCAGGGCTTCTGAGGTGAGAATAAGGAGCCCGTTTTCACCTGGATTAGCAATCCTGGAACGAGAACGTGATGTCACATGGCTGCCTGTTCACAGTGACAGAAACAGGCCTGGAAGGCCTGTTATTTTTGTACACACACACACACACACACACACACACACCCCAAACAAAAAAAAAACCCAAAATCAAACTCGCTGCCATCAAGTCAGTGTGACTCATAGCAGCCCCTGTGGGTTTCCAAGGCTTAACTGTTGGTGGAAGCAGAAAGCCCAGCCTTTCTCCCTCAGAGCTGCTGGTGGTTTCTAACTGCCACCATGCGGATCGCAGCCTAGTACGTAGCCACACCACTAGGGCTCCTCGTGTGTCTCCTCGAGTACTCTTTAATGAAAAGGAACAATGATCACGGGGGATACTAGCCTGGAAAAGACCATGCCGACGGAGAGAGAAACCTCCACCTCCAGCCCGTAGGCAGAGCAGTCTCGTCTGCATCTGACTGAAGCCCCACAGCAGTGTCGTCAGAGCCGTACCTGCCATGGAGCTAGCTGACTGACTACTTCTGAGGAAGGGCCAGACCACTCCAGCAGCCCATCATCTTCCAATGTCATAGTCATGAGCCCAGGGAAGGAGGAAGGGCCATCCCAGACCAGGGGAGGCTAAGAAGACTCATGACCTCAGCCAGTGCTGGACCTAGAACAGAACTCTTGCTGTGAACAGTATCCCTGGGCAACTGCTGGCAGCAGACTGGGCTCGGGGGGTGGGGGGGGGGAGGGTAAGCTGGAGTCCCCTGCACTGTTTTGCCAATTCTGCTGGACGTGTTAAACTGTTGAGAATAAAGTGTTGTCAATGAAACAGGTTTCTAACATTTAATCTTCCTCCCCAGCACGGCCATGTACTCTGTCCTGCAGCCCTGAGATGGGGAAGCACGATCCACGCTGCTTCAGAGGCAGTTGACGACAACCAGAGGGAGCACTGATGCGCCCGCAGCACGGGGGCGGCCGGGGCATGGCACTGACAGAGGGGTCCAATAGTGCAGGGCTCCACTGACAGCAAGTCCAATCATAAAGAACACAAAGGTTGCAGAGGGAAGGGGGTGTATGTGTGTAGAGAAGGTGACCGCTAATAGGTGGTTTGGGTGGGTTGTCCTAGGGCTGGGGGCTCTGTGACGGCAATGATGGTTACTCAGGCTGACGCAGGGATGCGACACTGCCGAGGGAGACATGGATCAGAGGCCCAAGACCTTGCTCATGAGGATGAACACTTATCAACCTTTTATCTGGAGACCCGAGGAGGGACTGCAGAGCACACCCTGCACACCCCCCCTCACCTTGGCATGACAGGCAGCCAGCCAGCCTACCTGGAACACAAGGACACCCCTGTGGGAAACGGCCAGGTTAATCTCGGTTCCCTCCCGGTCAGAAGCCACGTGAAACCGGACGCCATACATGTCCAGCTTACGTGCAATCTCCAGCACTTGGAAGTCCGACTCGGCCGGCGTCTGGCCCCTGCAGCAAACAGCACAGACTTGTCTCAGAAGCTTCTCCCCAAAGTCAGACGGGGCACCAATGGACATGATGGCACAGCCCCAGCAGAGAAGGCGTCGGGTCTGCCGAGGGTCACTAGTTCACTGTCCTTAAGTTGAAGTGCACTTCCACACACTCTTCCTTATGCAACGGACCAGAGATGCTGGCTCTCAGCTGGGATGAGGGCATTGACAGGGGGTGGGGGGGTGCAGGGAGCAGCATATCTCAGGAGAGCTTCACCGTATACAACAAGCCTACCTCTCCTCAAGCTCCTGGGTGAAGAACAAGGTTACAAGCATGTGGGCTCCATGCCGCTGCCTTGGCACCTATGGGTCTCTTCGGCCTGCCCTAGCCCCTCCCATTGAGTCTCCTCCTCTGCCGTCCAGACAGAGCCCAGCTGCCCCTGGGAAAGGCAGATCTCAACATTAATGGACACTTCTAAGCCCAACAGGAATGCTTCTTCCAAATGGTTACCATCATGCGGCTATGTCTGCAACACTGCGTGAGTTATGAAGAACAACTCAGCGTCTTGAGCTCATGAGCAAAGGGTCTATGGATGTGTACAGGATGGTCTTGCCTAGAGTGGGGCTGTGAGGGGGCAGGACATCACCTTCATCCCAATCTCTGAGCTGCTGCTCCCTGGGCCAATGTGCCACCCATGCAGGGCAGTGACCCAGGAGACTCACGTGTGTTGCCGGTGGAATTCCAGCACCTTCTCCAGAGAGAGCGCCTGGTCAGGCAGGTACTCATTGACTTTGAGGTGCTCTCGGTCCAGCGTCTCATCATAGTCCCCGATTTCCGCTGCGGTGAACAAAGCCAGTGACTCTATGCTCCAGCACCAGACAGCCGTTTGCATGAGCAAGGGGCTAAGCAAAAGTGAAACCACCACCCCGGGTGGACAGTGAAACACATGCCCCTAAAAACCCAAGATCGAGCCATTAATTTTTCTAAATATCTATCTCATGGCGATAGGCAGGCCGGTAGTAAGGCTCTGGCTGACTCTGAGCATGCCTTCCACCTCGGTGCCAGTGCCTGTTAGGTCCATTATTGAAGTCAGCGTGTCTTTCAGGGTCCCACACATTTCTGTAGCACACTGTCCCTAACTGCTGTGGCTTAGGGCTGCAAGTGTCGTGCAAAGAACAGTGAAGCTCAGCAATGCCAGCAATGCACTTCATTTTTGTTCTGGAACCTTCTTCAGTACACAGAGGTAGGGTGGCTTGGAGCCCCCTGAGCTGCCTGTGAGCCCTGCTGCCCCTCAAGTGGGGTCACCAGTGGCTCCCTGCCTGGATCTGGGCACCCCAACTTCTCCCCAGTTAGTGACGGCAGAGGGATAGGGGTCCTGGAGCCACTCTGTCTCAGCTTCCTTCAACCGAAGCAGCACAAAGGAGAAAGTTACAGCTGGACAACATGCTGTGATGTCACGTCCCATGACAATACATGTGCCTCCAACGAGCCTCCCCCGGGTACCAGCTAACCAGTGCTATATAAGGGCCCTGCAGAGCTGCCGTCCACCTGGGACACCCCGGCCAAGTGAGAGAAAGCCCGAGTGTGTGAGCAAGTCCCACCTAGTAGGACGAACATGTGAAGAAGTGGGTGTATCTCAATTCCCACAGCCACCTGAGCATGGCACCCTATCCTACATTTCTGCACTCCCAGCCCAGAGCCAGGTGGCTGCTTCATCCCCTGCCAGCTTGTTTGGGTGACTCCTCCCCTGGCCGGAGAGCCTCAGGTTCCCTCTCCTTCCAGGACAAAGGGGTCAGCTCTCCTAAGGAGGCCTCCCATGGGGCTACGGAGTCCCACTGGGTCTGCTCAGAGACAGCAGGTGGACCGACAGGAAACCCACCCTCAGCACACACCAGCCCCCACACAAGGCATCAGGCTGCAGGCTTTGGCCTCGTGGAGACCGTGAGCCAGGAGGAGCCCCATGCCGAGGAGACTCCTTAGAAATGCCTGCGTGGAAGCCCCACTCTGCCAGCCCTGCCATTGCCATGCGCAGGAGATACTGACACTGCAGGAGGTGGGATGCCAGGAGAGCCGCAGTGGTGTCGCTGCAGGTCAGTTGTCCCTCCACCAAGTCCCTCTTGAGCTGTAGGGCAAACAGGTACCTGGAAAGAGGCAGGGAGCATGCCAAAGGTCAGCACCCAGTCCCAGTGCTCAGGAGCAGGGAAAGGTGGTACCCAGGCCACATGAAGGCCTGAACACAGTCACAAAGGCCTTTAGTCCAAAGGTCAGTTGCCAGTCCAGTCAGATGGACACATAGTGAGGTACCAGGTACCCCTAACATGACGTGGGCTGCAGCCACACCTTCGAGGAGCCAGCTCATCAACTCTGACTACTATGGTCACACAATTTTGTCAGAAACGGCAGAAGCACCAAGCAATGACACAGTATGAAGTGTGGTCGTGGAGGGCTGGGACTTGGCCCTGGAGAGGAACTCAGACCCAGGCTCCAGGAACCAGAGCGGCAGCCTGAGAACAAACATCTGCACGCTCACTCTGTCAGTGAGTCAACGCTGACGGAGTCTATGCAGGAGGCTCTGGCCTTGGAGCTCGGAACATGGACAGACTCCTGCTCTCTCCAATGTTCAAGGCTGCTAACCTTCTAAGACAGCGGTTCTCAACCTGTGGACCGTGACCCCTTGGGGGGGGGGGGGAGTCAAATGACCCTTTCACAGGGGTCGCCCAATTCATAACAGTAGCAAAATTACAGTGATGAAGTAGCAATGAAAATAATGTTATGGTTGGAGGGTCACCACAACATGAGGAACTGCATTACAGGGTCGCAGCATCAGAAAGGTTGAGAACCACTGATATATGACATCCTCTTACACTGAACCAGGGGTATACACTGTAACTTGCCAAATGAGCGGGCTGACTCTTGCCTACACAAGGACCTCCCTGAGTTCAGAAAGGTATGTGGACAAGAACATGCACTGGCACCATTACGACCGAGAGAAGGGAGAAGTACTCCAACTGAGCACTGATACGAGCATGTTGAAATAAGTTACAGGGAGCCATAGATATTAACACGGAAAGATGTCCATGACATGTTTCTTTCTATGCAGGGGAGAAAAAGACCTCAACCTCTGCGGCTCGGAGAGAGTCAAGCACTGTTCTGTGAAACAAGGCTTTCTTGAGAGCCCAGTGCTGCATGGACACTGCTGTGGGGCCGTTTGGAGAGATGCTTCGGCTGTCAGGGTCTGTATGCAGACAGAGAGGGGAACTTTCACTGCTGACAAAGTTTCACTTTTACCACAAATAGGTAGTTTTTCATGACAACAGATGCCCCAACACAAAAGTGTGTGTGTTTCTATGTCACTATAAATCTGACTCCCAGAACCAGTCTTTAGGCTTGAAACCAGGACCCTAGGTTGAAGGATGGCCCTGGTCCCATCATTTCCCAGGCAAACAGTTCAGAGTTATTCCTTCCAAACGAATCTTTTCGTAAGCCACCTCCATATCCGTCTAGGAGGACACGCTGAGCTCCCCCATCAGCCTACCTGGCACCTGAGCACCAGACCTTTCTTGCCTGCAAGAGGCCAAGCTGCTGTGACAGCTACACCCCCTCTAGCGACACCTGGGGCTCTGGGGCTTAAACAAGCTGCAGATACCTTTGCCTTTCTGAGAGGCTCCTAGGCTTCTAGGGGTCAGGTCTGGAGACATTCTAGCCAGGAAGGCACAATGCCACTGCTGTCACTACTTTATTTCTTTTTTTTTTTTAACTACTTTATTTCTTACCTTGGCTTTTGGGTTGTTGCTTTAACTGTTTCTTTTAAAAAAAAGTTTTATTGATATAAAATTCACATATCACACACTTCGATAGTTAAGTCACTTCTAAAAAGAGTTCTATACACGTCATCACAATCAGTTCCAGTGTACCCTTCTCCCTTCCTGAAATTTTATTCTATCAAATGGATACATGCAAGGGTATATAAATAGTCAATCTTCTTGAGAAAAGATATATTTGGTCCTTCTTACCACCGAGTATGTTTCGCTGATAAAGAAGTAAACATATCCCCATAGGCACCAAGAGCTGGACGAGAGTGAAGCGGTCTGCGTTAACCTGGAGACCGTCCGCTCAGCACTGTCCTAGCATTCCAGGTGTCAGTCTCAAGTCTGTACCACAAACCTTTCTTCTACATCGTACTTGCATTGATTTTGTGTAAGACTCAAAATGTTTCTTCTAACTCCCAATTGTCTAGTCCCTTTCCTACGTGCCCATGAGGCTCATCCACTCCCCCTCAATAAGCACACTCTGAGCACTTGGGCAGCCAAGCCGGTGGCCCGTCAATGGCCAAAGGGACGACCAGAGCCCTGAGCATGTCCGCCCCAGCTCGGAAGCGCTCCCTACCTTGTGTATTCTTCTTGCAACTGGCCTGGGTCAGGCGGGAAAAACTTCACAGCTAGGCGCAGCAAGGTGTTCTTTGGGCCTAAAACAACAAAAAATGTCAACTCCACAAATAGTCAATTTTGATATGCACTCCACATGTTACAGTGTACCTGAGCTGGTGCTTGAATGGACTTTTCAAGAAAATCTTAAATGAAATGTTAAGGTATTTCCTACACGTGAGATGGTCAGTCCTAGGTAACCAATCGCAGCAAAGAGAAAATGTAACTTTCTGTATTAAGCACACACTGTCATTTAGAAAACCCTAAAAAACAAGTAGAAGATGGATCACTAAAAATGTCAAATTTAAAAAAAAGTAAAAAAATAAAAATGTCAAATATATGTTGCCCATATTCCCAAATCCTTCTGTTTAGAGCAGAAAGTTTGGGGCTGACAGTGCCTCTCTCCCAGAGTCACTACAGCTGATGGACAGACATGGAGACACTATCATGACCTCCAACTGACAACACTCAAGGACTTACAAATGTGGCCACGTGTCCACAGGCCGGCGCCACACAGAGCACCTCACTGCCGTCAAACTGCCCTGTGCTCATAATTTTGGATTAAGAAAATAATAAATATAAAGGGTTTATAAAGAAAAGCCATAAGATTCATTAGCTGCAGTGAACACAGTATTCTAGCAGTCTCGGTATTTCACAGGAACACAGCCAGGTCACTTCCACACAGGAGAGAAGGGAGCGATTAGTGTGGGACCTGAACTGGCACAACCGTCCTGTACACAGCTGCCTTTCCCTCAGCTCAGCCCCTTGTAGAGAGACGAAGGGACATTCCTATAGGGCTTCATTTAAAAATGTAACAGAGAATAATAAATACAGGTAGATTCACAATTCCGCGTACAACTATTGAACCATGTGAACTACATCATGAACACTGTTACTCTAAAGAGAAATCTCAGTGGCTTTTCATAACCTTAAGAAAAACAACTTACTTTTGGGAGGAGGAAATATTATGCTGATACTGAACAGCATCCCGGCAGTAGTAGGACCACATGAGGTCAATTCACTGCCCTTTTCCTGTCGTATGGAGCCCTGGTAGCACTGTAGGTTAAGCAAGAGGCAGCTAATTGCAAGGCCTGAGCTTCAAACCCACTAGTTATGGCACAGGGAAAGATGAGGCTGTCTGCTCTGGCAAAGGTCCTGCCTCGGGGATCTGGAGGAGCAGTGCTACCTGCGCTGCACAGCCAGGGCTGCGAAGAGTTGGGACGGACTTGATGGTGGTGGATTTGGTTTGGGTTCCTCCTCTCACAATTCAAAATGAAATAGTTAAGCATGGCCAGATTCCCAGGACGTAGGTGGCTCAGTGAGCATCAGGGTGCCCTGGAGCTCAGCACACAGGATGCTACGACAAAAGCGAACAGACCCTTGCAGAAAAGAGTACTCACGTCGGACTTGCCTAACGATGGGCTTCAAAGGTTCGAGCCAGATCTAGGGAAAGAGATGGAGTGCGTTAAAACCCCCTTAATTAGCATCCTAACACACAACTTTCCCAGCGTCAGAGAAACACTCAGTGTGTGTGTGTGTGTGTGTGTGTGTGTGTGCACACGCGCGTGCTGGGTAGGGGAGAATTGGGGAGATGGAAGGTGGGCGCGCCCTGACCCTGGGAAGAGGTGACATCCTAATGCCACAGGGACTGGGCGTGCACCTACCCACAGTCCTTCAAGCACTTGATGGGTGACAAGCGGCTCCCGCAGAGAGGTGCTGCACGCACACTCAGAGCTGTGAACATACATGTTCCACCATTGCAGCCCACCCTGAGTTGAGAAGCAGCGCCTCGTGCAGCAGTCTGTCAGAGCCCCCACGGGAAGCAGCATGCAGGCGCACGGGCCTGTCAGCTCAAGCTTAGAGAAAGGTAAATAGATTGTCTACATCTATAAATGAACTGCTTCCACGTTGTCTTGGACTGTTGAGGGGCCCTGGTGTTACAGTGGGTTATGCATTGGGCTGCTAACCTCAAGGTCAGCAGTTTGAAACCATTAGCCACTCCATGGGGAAAAGATGGAGCTTTCTACTTCTGTCAAGACTGCTAGGCCTCACCTGGAGCACCCCCCGCAAAAAAGAGTGATAGTCTCGGAAATCCACAGGGGCAGTTCTATCCTGTCCTGTAGGGTTGCTCTGAGTTGGCATCGACTGGATGGCAGCGGGGATGAGGTTTTGTTTTTTGACAGTCAACAGTGTGCCAAGCACTAAGTACCCCCAGTCCTCCACCACCCTTGGCCCTAGCCTCTGAGGGTTCTGTGCCAGGGGGTATGGAGACGCTTGGTCCCATCCAGACCCACATCCACAATCGGCACCAGAACCTCACGTACCCAGCATGATGGGGTGTTTTGGAACTCCAGTCCAAAGTAATCAGACTCCACCAAGTTGAGCCGCATCCACACTTGAGTCAGTAACAGGTTGCCTTGACATTTAGGCTGCAAGACAGGGAGAAAAGACAGGGCAAGGATGAGGGAGGAAACCCACTTTCCACACAAACCCCATGGGAGGGAGTGCGCACCTTGCTTCTCCTTGCCATGCAGGGCACAACTACGGTTACCCCTCGATCATAAAACAAAACAGATGTGCTTGAGGCAGTCATGATGAAACATGGATACAAACAATGCTAGTGGATCCCTCCACTTTTACATTCTTGGTGTCGTCTTAAGTCTTTTTCTCTGGAACCTTTGGCTATGGAATAATTTTTGGTTTAGGTGGACATTTTCTCAAATCGTGTTAGGACTCACCAGAAAGGTGAGTCTCACCCATGTCTATGCTTACCAAGATCTCTGGACATTAGGGAACACTCCTTGTTAGCTGCTGAGTCACTCCAGAGGCCCCAGGACTCTAACCACTGTGCAAGAGGGATTTGTGAGAGGCCTTATAGACTGACTCTAAGGAAAATGCAAGGATGGCCAAGAAAATTCTAGAAAACAAAACAGGGGAGATACAAAATGTATTGCAAAGCCATAGAAACCAGACAGTTGGTGCTGGTATGTGTTGACCGAAACAAAGCAATGGAACGGATGAGGAATATGTCAATCCCTGAAGTGTTTCCATCAGTGTGGGGGAACAGCACCCATCTGGAAGAATGTCTTTGCCCCCCCGCCCCCCCACCCCCACGGCTGGCTTGTCTGGAGCTCCAGGAAGGAAGGTCGCTCTGGGCACACTGCAGAAGCTGCCTGTGTGCCAAGAGATGGGCCATGCAGACAGACCCACCTTCATGGAGAGAACACTGTCTTCAAAGACAAGCAGGGGAAATAGCTGCTGCTCACAGCAGGACTTACAACCTACTGGACTCAAAAATCATTAGTAAAAAAGATGAAACAGAAAAATGGGCAAAATGAAGGCCATTGACAAAACTGAAACATAAATGACACTTGAACACAAGAAAGGCCCCTGCCCTTGTCTTTAGAGGGGTAAAGAGGTCACATGGTGACACCACTCTTCACCTGGCAGACTGGCAGTGCTCACTGCATTGGAAAACCTGGGTGCCTACTGGATCATGGAAAGAGATGTGCTCACTGTGGGGGATGGAGGTGGTATAGACCAAACTGGTACTGCCTTTCAAAAACCTGACTATGCACACAGGACCTTAACAATCCACATACACAATGTCACGATGAAGGTTTCACATGTAAAATGCTGCTGGAAAGGTGTATTGTTACTTTGATTGTGCTAGTCAAAGATATATGATAAACCTAATAGGAGGGGTGGGGGGCTTAAAAAATTTCATGGAAAACCGGGAGTAAAACATCATGGACTTTCCCCACAAACTTCCCAAAGCCCATTGTCCATTACAGTGCATCCATCCTGCCCCCAATGGTGGGAATGGACGAGAACTTCAGGGAGTGGTGAGGTAGCCTCATGGGGAAAAATGGCCAAGGTCTCGTGCTAGGAGAAAAGGGGGTGGTGGTGTCAATGCACAGCAGGGTGCCACTCTCTGTGAGGAAAACACTGTCACCATGAGCTGCCTTTGAGTCACTGCAGCCCCATGCACAGCTGAACATATGTCAGCATGATGCCGGCATGAGGTGCAGTGAGCTACTAGACATAGCCAGGGTTCAAATGAAGGGCATGTGTCCCACCAAGGGGACTGAGCAGCTTCCTGATGAAGCAGACAAGGTTAACAGCAGCTCTGTGAGTGAGGGGTCATGCAAATAAGGTGTGTGGAACCCTATGAGGGATTGGTCAGATTTACCGTCCTACTAGGTTTAAAATGAGTCATCCTAGAGACAGATGGGGAACTCGCTACCATCAAGGAGAATCAGGAGCAGAGTAAGTCCTTTGGCCATTGGGCCCCGTGCTGGGAACCTTCTAAACCGAAGAGACTATAGGAGCTGTAACATGGAAGACAGCAAGAGATGATGGGGAGAAGCCGAGGTGGAGGAATGGCAGCAGCAGAGGCAGCAGAACCAGGAGGCCATCAGGAGACAGTGTGGTTGGCTGCCAGGCTCACACTTTCTCAGCCAAGCACTTTCAGGCAGGAGGCTTGCTGACAGTGTGGGTGGCCCTGTGCTCTTGGCAAAGCAAGGCTCCCCAACCCATAGAGCTAAGGGAGGTTTAACACTTGCTTGAGAAGGTCCTGACAGGCCCCTGCAGCAGCAGGCTGTATTGAGTTGTATCCTGCTACCCTAATAACCCGGCAGTCCTAAGTCTGCTCTGTGAGTTCTGTACAGCGATGCCTTCATAAACCCAGCAGAGTGCTGTAGGAGAGGGGGCTGGTGTGAGGGCTGGCAAAATGGAGAGACCTCTACTTCACAGGAATCAGTTTTGTGGGTTGATGCTGATTTCCACCTGCCCCTGCACCCCCATAAACTAAGAGGAGAACAGACCCGTGTGGCCCATCCTCCTTATAGCTCCACAGGGATTTCAGGAGCTGTAATCTTTTGGAAAGAGTTGGCTTGGCCTTTCTTCTGATGCAGTCCAGATTTTAGTTTATTATAAAGCATCACTGATAGCTGCAACTTAGAAATATAAAATAAGACCCACAAGTCTCATGCTTTTTGCCCGATGGTCTTTTCACTTACTGCATAATCACTTCCAATGCAGCACAAGCAGCCTGTGACCTGCCCAGCAGAAGAGGAGCCAGGCATCTTTCCCAGCTCTTCATTTTGCCACAAAGTTGCTGCTGCTCATGCTGCAGAGCAGGGCTGGACCCTGGCTCCCCCACTGCACTGTGGGGCCACCCTTGCCCTGGGCAGCTGCCGTGAGGGCAGACTGAAAGAAGGCAGTGCCCCATGCAGAGCTGTTGCCCATCGTCTGCACACAGGCCTTGCAGCACCTCCAGGAGCCACCCCTGCCCCAGGACACAGAGGAGATTTGGTCTCATCGTCCCCGAATGAGACAGGTGCTCCTCACTCTGGTATGGGAGCATGCAGCTCTGCCCTCACAGCACCAACTACTCTGCGACTCCTGCCAATGTGTTACAAAATCACTAAGGCAAAATTAGACCGCCTTTCCCGGTATATGTTTTAGAGACAGCAAACCATCAGGGCATTTTCAACATGACTTGCCAAACTAATTTTCTCAAAGCTCCAGCACCTTAACTTCTCTGAATAAACCCCACCCAGGAGGGTGATCCTTACCACCAACAGTCCCTTCAGAGTCACTTCTGTCTTCACATGGCAAGTCTGCCCCTCCAACATCTTCCCCATGAAATAGCATCTTCTGGTCACAGAAGTTCAGAAACCATACCCAGTTGAGCTGTAATGCCCACCCCCGTCCCCCCAAAGCCTCAATAATCAGAAGGACCAAATGCACTAAAATGGAAAGATCACTTATATAAGGGAGGGGTACCCCCCAAAAAACCAAAATTGCTCTCGGCAGAGCAGAGCTTTTGTAATACATATTTTTCCCACTCAGAGAGCATCGAGCAATGTGCTCTGAGTCAGTGCACTCAGTGGTGTCGCCTGGGAAGATTCTCTCTGGTCACAGTGAATTTTTATGTAAAAGTAGTTTCGCTTGAACCTCATTTTTCCTGATGTCTGATTTAAGAGAACAGCGTGCAACTGTGAAATTTTGTTTCCTGCTCTGAAAAAAATGCTACAGAAACTGTTACAATGGTGAACACAGCTTACACGGACAGCGTTATGGAAAAACTCAAGTGTATGAGTGGTTTCCTCATTTCAAAAATGGTAAAATGTCAACTGATGACAAATCTCGATTTGGACATCTATCAATTTCCCAAATAGACTAGCATGTCAACTAGTAGTGCATTTGAAGTTCGTTCCACCAGGTCAGACTGTTTGTTAATCCAGTCTTCTATTTAGAGGTTCTGAAAAGATTGCATAACAGTGTGTGGAAAAACAGGCCTTATTGGTGGCAGACAGGGGACTGGTTTTACCACTACGGCAATGTACCTGCTCATGCAGCCATCTCAGTGCACCAGTTTTTGGCAAGAAAACAGCATGCCTCTCTTGTCCCACACACCTTACTCACCTGACCTCGTACTGTGCAACTTCTTGTTTCTGCAAATGAAGACGGACATGAAAGGACAGAGAGTTGAGGGTGTAGCAGGAGTGAAGAAAAAAACAAGGGAGGTGTTATCAGCTAATACATCCAAACACATGAAGCTTGAAAAATGTTTCCAAGAGTGGAATCACAGATTTGACAGATGTACTTAGTGTAATGGAGAGTATATTGAGGGAGATAGGTTTTATTAAAAAAATTCAATACATAGCCATTTTGGGGGGAAAATTTTGCTTTTTTTGGGGGGTTCCCCCTTATATATGGCTTCTGGCACCTCATTCCAAAGCCACTGACAGCACTGGGTCATCAAGAGAGACTCAAATGACACCTGCCCCACAGCTGCTTCCCTAGGGAGAAAGCAGGTTTGGGCTGGAGTACATTCTGCTTGACGTCAGATACAAAGTGCAGGTTGGAAAACAAGACAAGCCTTTCAAGGACTCCATTGTTGCAGCTGGCCATGGACGTAAAGTCCTTCTTCTAGTGTGGACATAAAGCATACTGTTAAAAATTCACATCGACAAAAGTACCATGTTGTCTTGATGAAAATGGGCTATAAAAGTTTGGTCAACAAAGTACTTCTTTATGCTTTGTCTGAAGTACTGTGGGAAATTCTCAAAACAGCTTGACTTTGTCCTGCCACTTGATTATTTCATGTACCCATTTCCAAATCACTTGCCAAATCAAAACTCCTCCAACTCTCTAGATGCCTATACCGATTAGGAAGCTCCTATCTACACATCTAGCGTCATCACTTAAGAGTCTCTTGTCTAGGGATGAGATTAGCAGTGTATCCCCCTTGGTCATCTTGCACTGTGCTGTGAGAACGCTCTCCAGGGCCCACAGGAAACTGAAACGGCATTCATTCCGGATTTTTCAAAAGGTCACCAACATTTTTGTTCAGCATTTCACTCTCACTCTGGCACACTTCCAAAGTCTGCAGTTCCCACAGTCATAAACCAGTGCACAGCACGGCTCCAGTCCACATTGCACGAAGAGCCACAAGGTCTTGTGTTATCTCTCAGCACACAGACTCGTACCAGCTACACTGCAGAAGCCAATGCAGTGTGTCAGACAAGCGGCCATCTGGTGGAGACAGTGCCCACCATCAGAGAAGAGCTGCATCCTTAGTGGCTCCGTAGGTACCGGGTACCGAGCTCTTTCTGGAAGACCTTCTCTTAAACTACTGAAGAAAATAACATTGCCAAACTTGAATCTGCTGCTATGGGAATACCAGCTATCAACGATTGCCTCTCCACTCCAAAGTCATCCTTCCTTGGCTGGCTTTGCGGTGATGGGCCTAATCTTGTGTCCCTGGCCTTATCAGTAGATCCCACCAAGGAGGGGCTGCCAGCAGATGTTTAGTCCCCAGGTGGTCTGGAAGACCCTACAACTCCTATCCCAGTGGTTGTGGCCCTTCCTGGTGTGTATCTCGACTCGTAAGCTTCCCAACATCTAGTGGCTGAACTGCAGCTTTGGGGGAGCAGCTCCTTCCTGGGGTACTCTCATCCCCAGATGGGGCGGATACTGTTGCTAACTGATGAATGCCAGGAGGCTGGCGATCATCATACTGCTTTTTCATTCCATAGCTTTCTATTTCCAAACCAAAAAACTTATTGCCTTTGAGTCAACTCTGACTCATAGAGACCCGGCAGGATTGGGGAGAAATACCCTTGTGGTTTCTGAGACTATAAATCTTCACTATAATAAAGCATCATCTTTATTCTGTGGAGCAAACTGCTGACTGCCATTGGCAGCACAACATATAACCTGTTATGTCAGGTGTGACAGCTACAGGCTCTCCTGTCAACTTGAGTAAAGGGGTAGAGTCTAGACTGTCAATCAGGTAGCAGCTTGATAACCTCATTTGGAGGCTTGATGGAGATAAATAGCTCACTGGAGTCCAGACCCACTCTTTCTGTTTCATCTTCCTGCTGACAAGATACACAGAGTCATGCTGATCCCAGCCAGAGCCCTGGAGCTGGAGCAGCCACATGGAAATCCATGCCAGAGCTGAGATGCTTCCACTGCCACTGGACCCACAAGACTTTCCACCCACAGGCTTGTGATCTGGCATTCGGCATCATTTCAAGTGTTGTTGTGTGAGTCTGAAGAGGCATTTATAGACTGGTATCAGACATGTGAGCTAATATCAGACTTATTAATTTGCTCTGGACTTGGCTGGGATGTTTTCTTAATATACAATTACTCTTTGATAGAAAGCTCTCTCTTATATACATATGAATATCTCTGGATTTGTTTCTCTAGTCAACCCAGACTAACACACCAGAGAAACCACAAAACAGAAAGGTAACATGGTTCTCAGAAGGGACGTCTCAGCAGCGGTGTTGGCGCCTGCCCCCCACCCTGTCCCAACTGTGCTCATTAGCTAAGTCCAGAAAGGAGCCTGGCTGTCAAATGTTCTGGGCCCTATTCACCCCTGCTCCTGCAGCCAGTCAGCCCTACTCAGAAGGGACTGTCCCTGGGAAAATCAAATGGTAGTCTTCAACATTGCTGGTGATAGGTGCCAATGAGTCCATTCTGATCCATAGCAACCCTGTACACAACAGAATGAAACACTGCTCAGTCCTGTGCCATCTTCACAACTGTTTCTATGCTATAGTTCATGGATGCAGGCACATGTCAATCCATCTTGTTGAGGGCCTTTCTCTTTTCCGCTGTCCCTCTACTTTACCAAGCATGATGTCCTTCTCCAGGGACTGGTCCCTTCTGATAACATGTCCAAAGTATGTGAGGCGGAGTCCCGTCAGTCTGGCCTCTAAGGAGCACTCTTCCAAGACAGACTTGTGTGTCTATGGCACACGGCACAATTCAAATGCATCGACTCTTCTTCTATTCCTTAGTCAATGTCCAACTCTCACATGTACATGAGGCAACTGAAAATGCTATGAGTTGGGTCAGGCAGCCCTAACTCCTCAAAGTGATCTCCCTGATTTTCAATACTCTGAAGAGGTTTTGTGTACCAGATCTGCCCAGTACAACCCATTTTTTTAACCTCCTTAAAAATTTTAAAAAATTATTTTGACCTCTTGACTGCAAGCTTCATGAGCACTGATTGCGGATTCAAGCAAGATGAAATCCTTGACAACTTCAATCTTTTCTCCATTGATCATAATGTTACCTATTGGCCCAGTTGTGAGGAAGGATTTTGGTCTTTTCTCCATTGAGTCATAATCCATAAGGAAGGCTGCAATCCATAATCTTCATCAGCAAATGCAAATCTTCCTCGCTTTCAACCAGCAAGGTTGTGCCATCTACGTATCACAATTTGCTAACAAGCCTTCCTCCAATCCTCATGCTGTATACATTCTTCATCGAATCCAGCTTCTCTGATGATTTACTCAGCACACAGACAGAATAAGTATGGTGAGAAGATACAACCCTGTGTTAGTCTGGGTAAACTAGGGAAACAAATCCACAGAAACTCATATGTATAAGACAGAGTTTTATGTAAAGGGTAAGTGTACGTTAAGAAAGCATCCCAACCCAGTGCCGTCCAAGCCCTTAAGTCCAACATTAGTCCATATGTCCGACACTGATATACAAAGGCCTCCTCAATCTCACAAAAACACACGCAATGATGCCGACTGCAGGAGGAAAGCCGAATCAGTGAGCGTGTACGCATCTCAGCGCTGGCAGGGGTCTCCACAAGGCTGCTCCAGCACCCAGGGATGCATCAGAGTAGGTCCATGTGGCTTTTCCTCAGGGATGTCTTGCAGGAAGTGAGCCCTGCCAGCTGAAGCAGGGAACTGGCTAAGACAGGTGTACCTTGGTTCAACCATCAGAAAGCAAGAGACCCAAGAACTAGAAAGGCGAGGCTCACCGAGCCATTTCTCTCTCCACTGTCAGTTAATCCCACATGTATTTATTGGCCGGGTTGGCACAATAAACCCTAACTATCTCAAACCCTGATACACACCTTTCCTGATTTTAAATCATGCAATATTCCCTTGTTCTGTTCATAAAATTGCCTCTGGATTTAGTACAAGTTCCTCATGAGCACAATGAAGTGTGATGGAATTCTATTCTGCTCAAGGCTATCCATAGTTTGTTATGATTCCACAAAGCAGAATGCCTTTCTGTAGTCAATAAAACACAGGAAGTATTTTTCTAGTATTCCATCCGCAATGATTATCTCCCTACTCTCCTCTGAATATGCAATGACCCTCTGATGACTCCCTGTCAATGTACTGCTGTCACCATTGTTGGATGATCTTCAGTAAAATTTTATTTGCATGTGATGTGAATGATGTTGTTCTATAATTGGAGCATTCTATTGGATCACCTTTCTTTGGAATGGGCCCAGAGATGGATCTCTTCTCATCAGTTGTCCCAGTAGCTGTCTTCCAAAGATCTTAACATAGACGAGTGAGTGCTTCCAGTGCTTCATCAGCTCAGGGAAACATTTCCATTGGCAGCTCATCCACTCCTGGAGCCTTGTTTTTGGCTAATGCTTTCAACGCAGCTTCAACTTCCTCCTTCAGCACCACTGCTGCTCATATGCTACCTCTTGAAGTGGTGGAAGGTCGACTAGTTCTTTTTGGTATGGTGCTTCTCTATGTATTCTTTCCACTTGCTTTTTTCCTATTCTTTTTAAAAAATAGTTTTATATTGGCACATAGCTCACATATCATATAATTTAATAGTCCAATCATATTAAGATTTGTGCAATCACCACCATAATCAATTTCCGTATATTTTCTTCTCGAACTTACTGTTATTCTCTGCTTTCAGCCAAGATACATCTGACATTAGCAATGATATCCCCGTTTCCACATCCCCCTCTCAATCGGGCCTGAACCTCTGCAGTGCGTTTGTCAACGAGGTACTGCTGCAACTACTGTTGGGTGATGATCTTCAGCACATTTTGCCTTAGGGGCAATGAAACCTCCAGACCCAGGCAGCCTTCCTTGGAAGGGATTGTGAAAACATCTACAGCTCCATCCAAAACCTGATTTAGAAAACTACATAGTAGCCAAGAGAGATTATCAGACACTTAAAATCAAACTCTGGAAACAGAACCCCAATCTGAGCAACAAGGGGATACCCCTTCATGAGCAGAGCAGACAGAAACTTCACTGACCCACAGCAAGCAAGTGATAGAAGACAACGGGGACAGTCCACAGGAAAAGAGCCCTTCTTCAGAAGCCTACAGGAGACAAGCTTCAGCCAAGAAGAAAAGGAGCGAGTCTTACAGCAAAAGGTGTCCCACAGAATATATAATGTATGTGCCAACCAGTATCATGCTGACATGCAGCCAATAGTAGCTTGTGGACAGCAGCCGCTGGGTTTGGTTTCACTGTCTGTAGTGGTCGGAGGGGCGTGAGGGTGGGGTGGGGAGCCGCCCTGGAGTAGCAGGCGGGGGAACTTGCCCCTCCCCCCGTCGGCTGCTGGGGAGCAAAGAAGGGTTTGGGCTGCTGCCGTCAAGGGCCCCCTGCACTGCCCCGAGTGCGGGCTTTCTGTGCCCGACTTCGCCAATGCCGGGCAGTGCCCGCACAGTCGGTCCCAGCTCGCAGAGTCTCCTCCCCGCCCCGTGACGCCCCGCTCCGTGCAGGGTTAAGGGTCCTCGCGGCCCATGATATTAGAAAGAGCCAAACTCCTTACTAATGATCGGAACCGGAGTCTGTGAATGGCAGAACGCTTGGCTACGTTGGCAGCCAGAATCCAGCGAGGCCCTTGGAGGACAGGTCGGGTCCATTCTGACAAACCAGCCAGAGAGCCCCATGGAACACAGTTCTTGAACACCTGCGTTTTGAGTCAGAACTGATGGGATGGTAGCTGATTCTTTCTTGGACAATGGGAAGCTAACTTACTTTCTCAGTTCTTAATTAAATGCATAAAACTGTGTGGAGGGAGCCTGGTGGCAATAGTGGGTTTCATGTTGGGCTACTAACTAGATCAGTATTTAGAACCCACCTGTCGCTCTGCAAACCCAAAGAAACAGCTCTACCCTGTCTTAGCAGGTCTCCGTGATGTAATGATTATGCATGTGCACGTACACGAAGGGCATGAGCAAGTGCGGGGAAACATCTGGAAGCATTACATGGGAGGCATGAGGTTTTTCCCAAAGAGGTGGGGGAGAAACAGGTAATTTTAATGTTTTGCCTCTGTCTCCTTTTTATCAACTATGAATATACATTATATTTTTAATTTACAAAATATTTCTAATAACTATTATTTTATTACAGTTAAAAAACCCACCTGACTTGAATAATTAAAAATAGCAGCATTCATTTCTAAACTGAGAAAAACTACCATTATCAGAAGCTTTAACTCTTTTTCATCTTTTTTGATAGCAACAATCTTCCAAAACGATCTATCCCCTTTCCAGTGTTCTTAATTTTCCAAATTTAACTCCCTTTAAAAAAAAAAAAAAGGGAAGATTTACTAAAAAACCCTGTGTGCACAGCAAGAGTTTCTCAAAACCTCTATTTGAATTCCTTAATTAACAAGTTAACTGGCTTAATTTACCCATTAGGTTTTAGGTATATTTCATTCATTTTGGGGGATATATTTCATTTCTTAATGTAATTTGCAGGTAGCATGTGCTTTTACTAAAAGGGACAGAACAGATATAAATGGAAGTATACCCAGCTATAGAGCTGAACCCCTTTGATTTAACATGTTTGCTTTAAAAGAACTCACCTCATATTTCTAGCATGTACTTGGTATGTTCAAATATATTTGAAAAGTACAGAAATGTCTAGAACCTTAGGCTTATTTCTGAGTTTTAAAAGGAAATTGTTTTAATGGTGGGAGAGGGCGGACAGAGCTAGCTTACCAGTTTCAAATAAAGCACACCTAGAAATCTATATGGTCCTACATTAGTAAGGAGCAAACAAATCCAAAAAGAATACAAAAATTATGATGAAACTTATGACAATTAAAAATATTTTGAGAAGAAGTGTCGTTTCTATGATTACAAGCACTCCTTTAGGAAAATTCATGTCAGCTAGTTTACGCCAGTCTAAAAGTGAAGCTCTGGGAAAGGTTCAAGGACAAGTGTGGACGATAGGGACTAGGGAGAAATACTGCTTTTTTCCCTTTTCTTTCTGTCACCAGTTAGGGCTGTGGCCCTCTCTGCCACTGTGGCAGGATAAAGCTGTGCTATGAAGCACAAACTCACTCACAGGGCGCTTCACTCATGCACAAAACATTCTGGAGCACTCAGTCATCACAGGGTGGAAGAGCTGAAAGTTTTTTTCTTGTTTTTCTTTTAGTGACTACTCAAAATCTCTAAAATAAAAAGCTCACCATGACTGCCCCTCAACAACCCCACCACCCCCACAAACACAGCTCCAAGGCTCACAGCTGGGGTACGGCCTGGGTGGCCAGGTCAGTCTGTCTTAGGGTTTATATTGCGGAGCAGGGAAAACTCCAAGTAAGCAGCCCTGAGGCAGGGCATGAGGGGGCCTGCATGGTTGGAGGGGTGGGGCGGTTGCATGGCTGCAGTGGACAGTGCCCTGGGGGCTGAGGCAGAGGCCTGGTCTTGTTGAAGTGACTGCTCCACCCTGTCCCAACTGCTGTGTTCTCAATGTTCACTGTCCAGGTTCACCCTTCTCCTCATTGTAACGTATGGTGTCATTTTCATGACATCTCTACCATCCCCCAACTCTTCATTGCTATTTTAGACTTTTAAAACAATTTACTGTATATATTCAAGTATTAGCCGAGTTTTTCAGCACATTTTTAATGCAACTTTTGTGGTAAAATTAGGTGTCTTGGCAGATATTTGGGTCGGCTTATACTGGAGTATATATGATACTTGGGGGAGGTGGTGATAAAGGGGGACTGATATCAAGGAGTCAAGAAGGAAGAGAATATTTCAAAACTGATTGTGGTAAAGATTGTACACTCTTGCTTGATGTGATTGAATGGAATGCTTATATGGAATGGCATCATGTCTAGATTAGCTCCTAATAAAATGGTTTGGGGAAAAAAAAAACTTAAGTAAAACACAAATCAAAACAATTTACTATTACTATCTTCTCTGCTCTGAACTCCAACTTTTGTGTCCCCTTCAAATAAGAGCTACCCCAAACTTAACGCACAGAAAACAAAGTTTGCTCAGACTTGGCCTAACCATGCAACCTTCTTTCCTGTGAAGCTGGACATGTGTTAACGCCACAACCCTCAACTCACAGAGGGGCTGACACAGCCAGTGCCATTCTGCTGCTTAGGGGTATAATCTGGCACATTTTGATGTTGTGCACACACTGTGTGACCCTGAAATCTCTTTCCCCAAAGGAGAGAAGCACGGGGGCACAGGTCCACTATAGAGGGAGGCTGTGAGAGGTGTGACCAGCCATCAAATATGGCGAAAGAGCTACTATGCAGGGAAATGGTCATGACACAGGCTTGGGTCACAGACCCACAGAAGTAGGATGGTCCCTTTCTGGGCCACCGCCCTGGGGACTTGTTTTCTACAATGAACATGTGTTATGATAGAAAAGGCATTTTCCCCCCCATTGATTTGCTGCTATTGTCTGTCAGTGATGTGAGCAGTTATACGCATGGGATAGAATATATGAGACCCCTGCAAATTGAGATGAAATCATTTTCTCTTTTCTGCGTGGTCTGGACATTGGGAGAAAAAAAAAGAAGAGGCATTTTTAAAGGATGGCATTCGATCCAAAAGAAGACCGAGGAGCTCAGAGTGGCTCTTGGTCCCAGGTCTGGAGGAGTCAGATCCACAGAGCTGCAGGGTGGCCTAGGGCTCAGCCGGGGGGATAGCTCCCCACTGGACAGAGATGCTGTCTGGTGCAGTAGGGTGGACAGGCCCCTGTACGACAACAGGAGAGCTTGCCTTCTTTCACGGAGGAGCACAGGGTTCACTGGAGACACCAACACCCATGCTCGGGGGTGTGCACCTCTACAGACCCTCCTGGGAACCACTGCACCCCCATATGTGATATATGTGAACGATGGGCCTTGTCTGTGTTGTTCAGTGAGTGGGGCAGAAGAAATGGCATTAGGAAAGGCGACTGCTGTGAGCAGGTCCAAAGCAGTTTGACAAAGGCAAAAGTGGGCTCAGATGGAGGGCAGATCATCTCCTTGAAGCCACGGTTTCCACCCTGCTGCACCCCACAGAGCGGTTGTCCAAGTCAGCATCCTGGGCTGACCTGACTGAATACCTCACCTGCCAGGTTTGAGAGCCACCCCCTGGGGCGCAGAGGACAAGTAGGCTGTGCAGAGCAGAAGAGCCCCCAGAGGAGTGCTGCTGAGAGGGTGTGAGGAAGGAGTGCAGAGAACAGGGCCAGGAGGGAAAGCAGCCCACAAGCTTAGGCAGGACCCTGTGCTGGTGAAGGACGAGGGACAGAGCAACGCCCCACCTAAATGAGGTAAGGCTGAGGTGGGCACACCTCCATGCGCAAGCCCAGGCCAGGTTTATAGCACAGAGAAGCACACACGCACACAATGCAGTGGCTACCACAAGAGTTACCTGCTTGTAATATTAAACTCTGGAAGAAGGCTCCTTGTCCACCCCCAGGACAAGGGCATGCTACTGTGGGCCCAGGTGAGGGACTAAGCCAGAACCTTAGGGATCCACATGCGCATAGACACAGCTGCACCCAGGCAGACAAGCACCATTTTCAAAGGGCCACATCACCATCAGGGCATGTGCTGGGCAGCTGGGGAGGGCCTGGGAGAACCTGGCCTCTGGGAACTAGCTCACCTGCAACTTCCAAGCACCCTGCCCCCTCCAACTCCCCTCCCCACAGGTGGCTGGTCTCCATGGGACACCAGAGTAGGGCTGTTCCCAAGGTCCCCCTCCTGAATTCAGACTGGGTGGTGAGAGCGCTGAGCCTGAGACCCGGCAGGGAGAGTCTGGAGAGGCAGGATGAGTTGAGGGCAGTGGAGAGGAGGCCTGATGAAGCACTTGGACTGGAGCGTTAGGGGGTGGGGGCAGGGTGCACAGGAAGCCCACTGTCCTCAAGGGGAAGAGAGGAGAGCAAAAGGGAGCCTGCTTGACTGAGGTGAGGGAAGAAAACTAGCACTCAGCTCTTCTCAGGCTGCAAACTGAACCTCTCAGTTTAAGGTGGGGCGAGCCTTGTGTAAGTACAGGGCCCCTGGGCCGGCTGGGGCCACATGTGGGCTCTCAGTTCAGCTGCTGCCTACTAACTGCCTCCCAGGCCGCTCCCTGCCCTGTGCCTTGTTTCCCAAGCTTTCTGGGATAAGCCACATCAAGTGCCTAGCTCTCAGGCACTCCACAGGTGGCTTGTAAGTCCTAATACCCCTGAGGCCCCAATGCTGATCCTTTGCAAGCACTGCAGTAGCCTTCTCCTGCCCACAGAGCAGCAAAGTGGCACCACCAGTGACTGTCACTTTATTAGCTAATGCCTACTATGACACACCAGCCTTGCCTGTGTGTGTTTGCCAAGGTGTGTGCACACCTGGGTAGTGGGGGGAGCTGGCACTGGGCAACAAAGAGTAAGAATGCCCACGTCCCTGGTATGTACCACCCATGCCACATTTCTGGCATCAGTGTCAAAATCATGGATCATCCTTCCAAGACAAAATAACAGGTTTCCATAGCTAGGGCAGGACCACGTATAATAGTTGTGCATACTAGAAACACAGAAAGTCTTTTGTAGGAAGCCTCTATTATCTCCAACTTTGAGACGATGAATTACTAACTTCTCATCTGAGGTCAGACCAAAGAAAGGCCTAAGGCAGTGAGTTTGCCATATTTAGGATGCTTGAGTGGGAGCAATGACAAACATTTGGCTATGATCCTTTCTGGAATTTTGACTATTTCTTCCAGGCCAGAAACTAAACATTAACTTTGTACTGAAATAGCACTTAAAAGTAGTCTAACATGGAACTTCACGATTGAGGATTTGCCCTCCTACTTATCACATATGTAATTTAAAGCTTTTGCAATTCTTAAAAAAAAGCCTATTCTAAAAATTTTGAGTATGGTAAAGATAAAGGAAACATGAAAATTCAGATTAATAATAATTTAAAAACTCTTCATGCTTAATTGAAATTGACCCCCATTGCCAGCAATGGTGCAGAATCACCTTGTGGATGAAATTTCACACAGAACTGAAAAATTTCAAGCAAGATTGGTTTTTTAACAGTATCACTTCTAAAAATTAATGAAAAAGTAGTATCACTTTAATTCACACTAGATAATTCCTTTTAAAAAATCATTTTATTAGGGACTTGAATAACTCATCACAATCCATACAACCATCTATTGTGTTAAGCACATTGGTACATTTGTTGCCATCATCATTCTCAAAACATTTGCTTTCTACTTGAGCCCTTGTTATAATGATGCTCTCATTTTCCCCTCCTTCCCCTCACTTCCTTCCTCATGAACCCTTCATAATTTATAAATTATTATTATTTTGTCATATCTTATGCTTCCGACGTCTCCCTGCACCCACTTTTCTGTTGTCTGTCTCCCAGGGAGGAGCCCACATGCAGATCCTTGTAATCCGTTCCCCCTTTCTATCCCACCTTCCCCCCACCCTCCCAGTATCACCACTCTCACCATTGGTCCTGAAGGGATTATCTGTCCTGGATTCCCTGTGTTTCTAGTTCCTATCTGTACCAGTGTACATCCTCTGGTCTAGCCAGATTTGTAAGGTAGAATTGGGATCATGATAGTAGAGGTGGAGGGAGCATTTAAGAACTAGAGGAAAGTTGTATGTTTTATCATTGGAGGAAAGTTGTATGTTTTATCATTGCTACACTGCACCCTGTCTATACACATGTAAATTACTTATATATGATGATGGGGGAATAGATCTATATGCATATATTTATAGATAATTTCTAAATGCATCGTTTAGATTATGGATTAATAAAAGTTCAGCTGCTGTAAATAACCTGCCCTCAGAAACACCCGGAAGAGCCACTTGGGGGACTCTTGTTCTCTGGCTGAGACCTCTCACTGTGCCCGTGTCCAGTTACTGGTACTACTATCTCCTCACTGCACCCATCAGTAGAGCACTGGACATGTTTCCCAAGGGAAGGGCAGGCTGACCCCCCGCCATGTCCCACTGCTGCTCTGACGGCTCAAGGATAAGAGCACTTGATCTAAGACCAGATTCTGATTTTAAAACCATAGCAGAGGAAACTCCTTAATGAACTACAAGTCAGAACTTTACAAAATAAAACACTGAAACCCTGAGAGATCTTGGGGTATCAAAAATTCCAACAATAAATATTACTGAAAATAACAGATGATTAGATCCTATTTTTTTACAGATGGCTCTCTACCCCAAGTCTCCCCCCACAGTTTCTCCCCTTTCTCTGCACCATAAATACCCTTCTGCATAAATTGTTCCTCGTTAACTAATATAAAGAACCAATAAGTGTATCTTACATAATTATCTTACTAAATCCTCACAAGCCTCAGCAAATGATATACAAACAAGGACAACCAGAGATCCAAAAATACTTATAATTGAGATGAATGCTGATTTAAAAATTGCATCAGTAAAAGTTCCTAGTTCTAAACAGCTGCATAACAACCACTCCAGTGCAAAACTCCATCATGTCCCAACATAGAGGCCACATGCTGTCAGCAGTTTTCTGGGGCCAGTGTCAGCGCTGTGTGCTATGGACCCTTAGCTCCTTCCTTGCCTGGCTGTCATGCTGTGGGGACCAGGCTGAGTAACAGTGCTAACTAGCTTCACCCTAAGGCAGCAGTTGTCCAAGGGACAGTCCCACAGGTGACTTTTTAATCAAAGTGCTCCCTCTTTAGCCATGAAAAAGAACTTCTGAAATCTCATCTCAGCCTGACCTCAACATCATGGGACAGGAAAAACTTCACTTTTCATTGTTTAGAAGGTCTAGTTTTAAACCATCTAGACACATGGGTAGAAAGAACAGACAAGCACGCATTATCTAGGTCAGGAAAGAAATCACGGGAACAAGACACACTGTGATGCACATTTGGTGTCATCAGATGTCTGTCAGCCCCAAAGGCTTCAAAAACCCTCACTGTGACACAGCCTTACCGAGGTTTCTTTGCTCCCTGCCACTGTGACAGCCACACTGTTCACTCACTCTGAGATGCACGGTGGTGGATGGTGTGTGCAGAGCTCAACGCTCAGAAGGAAACCCTGCGAGGGGGCAGAGGCTGGCTTACTCATTAAACACAAAGAAACCATTAGCCACAAGTGCTTGGAAAGAGACAGGCACCAAAGGGTACCTTCAAGCCAAAGCAAAAAAAAAAAAAAGGCATCTGTAGAACAACTCAGAATATTCTCTAAGCGAAAATGACCCCTGGAAGTAAACCTGCGACATCAGCTTGGGGACTCTGCATGGTCACATTCAGAGGTAGCATTTCACAGCTGAGTGTAGGTGCAGGAAGCCAGTGTTTTCCAAGTGTAACATCAGCCAACAAACCCCTAATGTTATAGACACTCCTGCTAAGATTTAAGTATAAAAAATACATAGGTTATAAAATGCATATAGTAAACAAACAAGATAGGTTTTTATGTCTAAAAACATCCTCAAACACACTTGGCTTTTGGAGGCTAGAAAGCTCTTTTTTTTTTTTTTTAAATTGTTTCATTAGGGGCTCATACAACTCCCATCACAATCCATACACACATCAATTGGGTAAAGCACATCTGTATATTCCCTGCCCTCATCATTCTCAAAACATTTGCCTTCTACTTAAGCCCCTGGCACCAGGTCCTCACTTTTCCCCCTCCCTCCCCGCTTCCCCCACCCATTAGCCCTTGATAATTTATAAATCATTATTTTGTCATATCTTGCCCTGTCTGACTTCTCCCTTCACCCACTTTTCTGTTGTCTGTCCCCCAGGGAGGAGGTCACATGTAGATCCTTGTAATCGGTTCCCTCCTTCCAACCCACTCTCCCTCTACCTTCCCAGTATCACCACTTACACCCCTGGTCCTGAAGATATCATCAGTCCTGGATTCCCTGTGTTTCCAGTTCCTATCTGTATCAGTGTCTATCCTCTGGTCTAGCCAGACTTGCAAGGAAGAATTTGGATCATGTTAGGGGGCGTTGGGGGAGGGGGGGAAGCATCTAGGAATTAGAGGAAAGGCGTATTTTTCATGGGTGCTACATCATATCTTGACTGGCTCGTCTCCTCCCCTAGACCCCTCTGCAAGGGGATCTCCAGTGGCTGACAAATGGGCTTTGGGTCTCCACTCTGCACTTCCCTCTTCATTCACTACGGTAAATTTTTTTTGTTCTGATGATGCCTTATACCCGATCCCTTCAACACCTTGTGATCCCACAGGCTGGTGTGCTTCTTTCATGTGGGTTTTGTTGCTTCTGAGCTAGAAGGCCACTTGTTCACCTTCAAGCCTTTAAGACCCCAGACCCCTTTTGATAACCGGACACCATCAGCTTTCTTTGCCACATTTGCTTATGCACCCATTTGTCCTCAGCGATCGTATCATGGAGGTGTGTACCTAATGATATGATTTTTTGTTCTTTGATGCCTGATAACTGATCACTTCAGCACCTGGTGATCACACAGGCTGGTGTGCTTCTTCCTTGTGGGCTTTGTTGCTTCTGAGCTAGATGGCTGCTTGTTTATCTTCGAGCTTTTAAGACCCCAGACTATATCTTTTGATAGCCGGGCACCATCAGCTTTCTTCAACACATTTGCTTATTCACCGCTTTGTCTTCAGCGGTTGTGTCAGGAGGTTGAACATCATAGAATGCCACCCTAATAGAAGAAGGCATTCTTGCATTGAGGGAGTACTTGAGTGGAGGCCCAATGTCTTTCTGCTATCTTAATACTAAAGAGGTATAGCTGAAACCCAGGTGGGGACAGAGCATGATAGTGGGACAGGAGGAAAGTCAAGGAAAATAGAGGAAAGAGCTCGGAGGCAAAGGGCATTTGTAGAGGTCCAGATAAAGACATGTACATATGCAAATGTACTTACATATGAGGATGGGGAAATAGATCTATGTGGCTAGAAAGCTCTTAAAGGAAGCCTACTAACCAGCCTGACTTTTGGTTTCATTCATTCAACATGTATTGACTGAGATGAAGATTCAAAGGGGGAGATACAGACGCCCAGCCAAGATGTGTTATTCTGGGCAGGAAGGACCTTTGTGGAGACCCAGTCTACTGACACAGAGCAGTGTCAAAGGACCCTGTACAACTGCTGCCCTGCACCCTCAAGTTTACATGATGGAGCACAGTGGTTCTCAACCTTCCTCATGCTGCCACCCTTTCATACAGTTCCTCATGTGGTGGTGACCCCCAACCATAAAATTATTTTCGTTGCTACTTCATAACTGTCATTTTGCTACTGTTATGAATCTTAATGTAAATATCTGATATGCAGGATGTATTAGGCGACCCTGTAAAAGGGCTGTTGTGTCCCTGCCCCCAAATGGGTCACGACCCACAGGTTGAGAACCACTGATCTAACAGCACGAACACAAAGCCTCTTTGTACACAATCAGTGTTTCTTAGTGCACACAGAGGGTGGGTGGGGGGATGTTAAAGGGGCTGAGAATACAGGGACTGGTTAAGGGACACTTTGGGCTTTCCATGTTCTGGATCAACAGGAAAGAAGAATTATCATACTGAGTGGTGACTGATCCTGATTACCAAGGGGAAACAGATTGATACTACAAAATGGAGATAGAGATGAGTCGATTTGAATACAGACAGCCCCTAGGGTGTTTCTGAGTACTACCACACCCTGTGATTCAACCCAGGCATCCGCTGACTACTAATGGCTCAGACCCAAACTGGTCCAAAGAAGTTGGAGATTGAAATAGCCCCAAAGTCTAACTCTGTTCTGTCCGGAGCCCCTACCCCTTCTCCCTTGAGTGTAGTCTCTCCCGTCTCTGGGTTCTTCTAATTGTTGCAGTGTCCCAGAGAACTCCTGTTTTGAGGAAATGTCTCATGAGGTGATGGGTGCAGTTCAGTCCAAGGTCTGAAAGTCAGGCAGGTTTTGTAAGTGATGCTGGAGTCAAAAAACACACTTCTCTCCTGGCTCTTGCCAGTGATGAGTTCACACCCCAGTGTTTCTCAGTGAATTCATTTTACATGCAGCGGGTGGCATTGCCGGAAGCTTGTTCATAATTACTCATAGGTGAATCCTATCAGTATCTTTCCCCACCTTCTTACCAGACTGTACAGGGAAAGGTCGTTTGATGGGAGTCACATGGTACAATCAAATTTCCCCAAATGTAGCAATCTGTTCTCCACCCCTGGACTCTCTTAGTCATGCATATATGACCTGGGGTCTCTGGCAAGATGTTTCCAGTAGGCATTGGCCTCCTACTAAGCTAATGCTGTCAGGCTTTCTCCCAGGCCACCCCAGAAACAGCTTTCTTTTTCCCCTTCTCTCAGCTGTAGCATATAAATTCTTACACGCAGTGTAAATAATAGTAACTAAGTTAACCATTAAAGAGTATGGTTCGATTCACACCCTTAACTAAGGTCAGAACACAATCTCATCCCATCCCTCTTGTGAGCCAATAATGCATGCCCTCCAAAATGGTACCACGGCCACAGGCATGGGAATTTCAGAATGATTACACATCACATGAGGAGTTAGGGCTGGAAGGGCCATAGTAATGGAGTATAACTCAGTTCCAATCACCAGTAATTGTCAATGCATTTTGATTGCATGTTTGACCAATTTCAGGCTATAGAACTTGGTGATTAGTGGACTGTGTGTTAATTTGAGTGACAGTTGTATTAACCAGTCTTCCTTGTAGGTTATGAGTATTACCTTATCACTTACTGGTTATGCTTTAAGATAGAACTTTCTTCTTCACATGCTTGGAATTAACTTCTATGTCACTAAAGACGTCAAATCCATTTGTGTTACTTTTTATTTAGCCACTCAGACCAATATTTAGGTCTGATGGGTAAGGAATCTGGAGGGGCTCTTTTTATTTTTAAACCTGTGAACTTTTATTCTTGTCTTTATTTACTTATTTTCAAAAGAAGTACACTGTACATGGTTAGAAAGCCCATCTAAACAAATGAAATCAGCAACAATATCTCACTAACCCCCCCATAAGGGTGGTTCCCTTTCTACTCCCCTGTCCCCCAGTTCTTCCTTAATAGTCTACCCTTTCCCTCTCCCTGTTGATGGCCTCCTTGTAGTCACCAAAGCCTTATCTTTGGGTGTAAAAATCACATTTCTTTTTGTTTTCCCTTATAATAATGGTATTATTAAATATTTATCTTTGTAGGACTAAGTTTGTTAAGCATCATGTTCTCTAATTTTGTCCATGTCTTGCGGTGTTTAAGAGTGTTTTCACTCTTTTATGGACGCATAAAATTCCCTTGTATGAAAGTAACAGTGTTTATCTCTTCCTCTACAATCAGAGCTTTTTCACTGTTTCCATGTGTTTGCTATAATGGAGACTGTTGCAGTAAATGCAGGGGTGCATGTGTCTGCTCATGTTGTCTTCTTTACTTCTTTAGGGTCTACACGCAGTAGAGATGGCTGGACCATAAGATAGTTGGGTTTGCATTCTCTAAAGGAGTGCCATGCTGACTTCCATAGCGGTTGCATAATTCTGCAGTCCCCCAACAATGAAAAAGCATTACAATCTGTCAGCATCCTCTCCAGAATTTATTACTTTCTGTTTTACTGAATTTTGCTACAAGTGTCAGTGTGAGGTAGTATCTCACTGCTGTTTTAGTTTGTATTTCTCTTATGACTCATGAACTTCAACATTTATTCAGACGGTTGTTGGTCACTTGGATGTCATCTTGGGAAATTGTCTGTTTATGTCTTATGTCAAATATTTGTTTGGGTTGTTTGTATTTAGCTTGTTAAGATGGTTTAGTTTTCTTTTTTGCGTGTGAAGAACTAGAGTTGATTTTAGGCTTTTGGTTTGTATTAAATTTGTGTGCCTGTGCGTGTGTACATGTGTGCACACGTGCCTATGTGTACATGCCGTGCAGTTTGTCACTCTGAACTGTCTCTACTGTGACGCAGACATTCACAGTTGACAGATGGCCTTCTGCTGTCGGGACCCAGGCTGGTTGTGACTATGCCACGTGGACAGAGCTGTCCGGCTGAGCTCGGCTGGCAGCCTGTGTCCGTGAACCACAGGGAGTGGCGTGGTGAGACTCCACAGCCTCTTTGGACATTGACCTGGCTGAAGTTTCTAGCTCAGGATGGTTTAGTTTTCTATAGATTTTGGAGATTAGCCTTTTATCTGATGCATTATTACTGAATTTGCCCCTAATCTGGGGGTTCTCTTTTAATTCTTTAAAAAGTTTTATTGGCATATAATTCACAAATCATCCAATGTAAGAGAGCAATCATATTAAGAAGAGTTGTATAACCATCACCACAATCAATTTTAGAACTCGGATAGATATTGAGACCTTCTTTTTGACATGGAATGTGATGTCATCCCTCTTCAAGCTGTCATTGTCTGCAGAGTGAGCATATGATTCCAAAGAATTCAAATTGGCCAACACCAGTTCATTCTAGTTCACTATCACCTAGGATATCTTTCAGCACTTCAGTTCCTTTTTGGTGACATAATTTTCTGAGATTCATACTTTGTACATTCCACATTCTGATTATCATTGGAAATTTGAATCTATTTTTTCTTATTTTGAGTTGTGCCATATCAGCTAATGAAGGTCCCCAAATTATTGGTCAAGGTCTGCCAGCATCATTAAGGTTGACCTACTTTGCGGAGGCAGCTCTCCCCAGTCAGATACTGACTGCTTTCCAGCCCAAGAGCCTATCAGATAACGTCTTACTGGTATTCAAAAAATTTTAGTTGGCCAAAAAAAAAAAAGTTTTTTTTTTCCCCCCAGATACAGATGGCCAGATCCTTTTTTAATCTGTCTGGAAGTACCAGTAAAACCTGTCCACTATGAATGACCTGTTGCTACTTGAAACATCAGAAGCATAATTTCCAGCATGGTAGCAATAGGCAAGTCACCCGAGTATGACATACTAACAGACATGTGTGTGTATTGCTGTCAAGTTAATTACGACTCACAGTGGCCCTATAGGATAGAGCAGAATGGCTCCACAGGCTTTCTGAGGCTGTAAAATTACATGGAAGCAGACTGTCATATAGTTTGGCTGGGGGCTGAAACCACTGACCTTCTAGTTCATGGATGAGCATGTTTAACCACTATATCACGAGGGTTTTTTATATAGAGGATACATATGTATATAGTGTGAGCATGTGCATATGCAAATATCTCTTTTCTTCCCTCCCTTATCCCATGACCCACCCAAACCAAACCCATTGCCATTGAATCAATTCCAACTCACAGTGACCCCTTAGGACAGAGCAAAATTGCCTCATAGGGTTTCTAAGGCTGTAATCTTTTTTTTTTTTTAACATTTTACTAGGGGCTCATACAACTCTTATCACAATCCATACATATACATACATCAATTGTATAAAGCACATTTGTACATTTTTTGCCCTAATCATTTTCAAAGCATTTGCTCTCCACTTAAGCCCTTTGCATCAGGTCCTCTTTTTTCCCCTCTCTCCCCGCTCCCCCCTCCCTCATGAGCCCTTGATAATTTATAGATTATTATTTTGTCATATATCTTGCCCTATCTGGCGTCTCCCTTCACCCCCTTCTCTGTTGTCTGACCCCAGGGAGGAGGTCACATGTAGATCCTTGTAATCAGTTTCCCCTTTCTAACCCACTCACCCTCTACTCTCCCAGTATCACCCTTCACACCCCTGGCCCTGAAGGTATCATCCACCCTGGATTCCCTGTGCCTCCAGCTCCTATATGCACCAGTGTACAACCTCTGCTCTATCCAGACTTGCAAGGTAGAATTCGGATCATGGTAGTTGGGGGGGAGGAAGCATCCAGGATCTGGGGGAAAGCTGTATTCTTCATCGGTGCTACATCGCACCCTGACTCATCTCCCCCTAGACCCCTCTGTGAGGGGATCTCCAGTGGCCGACAAATGGGCCTTGGGTCTCCACTCTGCACTTCCCCCTTCATTCACTATGGTAAGATTTTTTTTTTTTGATGCCTTATACTTGATCCCTTTGGCATCTCGTGATTGCACAGGCTGGTGTGCTTCTTCCATGTGGGCTTTGTTGCTTCTGAGCTAGATGGCCACTTGTTCACCTTCAAGTCTTTAAGACCCCAGACACTATCTCTTTTGATAGCTGGGCACCATCAGCTTTCTTCGCCACATTTGCTTATGCACCTGGTTGTCCTCGGCGATTGTATCATGGAGGTGTGCAGCCAATTATATGATTTTTTGTTCTTTGATGCCTGATAACTGATCCCTTTGGGACCACGTGATCACACAGGCTGATGTGTTCTTCCATGTGGGCTTTGTTGCTTCTGAGCTAAATGGTTGCTTGTTTATCTTCAAGCCTTTAAGATCCCAGACACTATCTCTTTTGATAGCCGGGCACCATCAGCTTTCTTCACCACATTTACTTGTTCACCCGCTTTGGCTTCAGCAGTTGTGTCAGGAGGGTGAGCATCATTGAATGCCAATTTAATAGAAGAAAGTATTCATGCATTGAGGGAGTGCAAGGCTGTAATCTTTATGGAAGCATGCTGCCTCATTTTCTGTGTGATGAAGCTGGTAGGCTCAAATCTTTAACTTTTTGGTTAGCAGCTGAGTGTTTTAACCACAGCCCCTCACCTCCCTGCCCCGGGCTTCTCCTTATTCCATTACTTATGAAAAAACAAATGTAAAAGGGTTAGTGCACTAAATGGACATATGACTTTAAAACCGTCTCCATTTGGAGATTCTGTATCATTCAATATGATTTAAGGAGATATGTACAGGTGTCAAGGAGTGGACTGTGGTGGTGAATTGTGTGTATCAACTTGGCTAAGCAAGGATTTTCAGTGTTACGTAATGTAATGTGAATAACATTGTGCTGTAATGACTTCTCGTGAGGGAACTAGCCAATCAGTGGATAGGGAAGTTTCCCTGAGGTGTGGCGTGTGTTCTGCCTCAAGAATGGACATGCTATTCCGGCCGCAATCACTCACTCTCATGTGCATGCCCCATCTCTGGCTCTAGTCTAATCTGCAGATTTAGGAATGCTAGCCCCACCACTGCTTAGGACATTTCCTTGAAATAAATCTCTTTGGCACTAGTTTTCAAGTAAAATTCCTTAGCACACATTACACTGGTAACTCTGGTGGGCATATAAAAAAAACAAACTTGATGATTATATTTGAGTAGTAAACATAATAAACTCAACTTATTAAAACTTTTGACAAGCTCAAAATATTTTGAAGCTTTCACCAATATCCTTAGGCAGACGATGTCTCTAAAATCCTTAGGCATACGATGACCCAGATCATCAGTAGAAGCAAGTTTCTCAGAGAGGGCTTGTGTCTTACTTAATGACTCAAATAATAAACCTGTGCTTTCCCCCCATTTGGTACCAGTTTTAGTTGGTAAAGATAATGTAGAAACAAACAAATAAATGGTTAAAAATAAACATTAAATAGCATAATTAAAACCACAACATTTTTTAAAACTACAACCTTTTAAGATGTTATAAACCCTGATCCAGCAAATGCATTTGTTATAAATGGCTGTATGGTAGAAGTTCTTCTGACCTTTCACCTGTTTCCTCCAGGTGACTCATATACCAGGAGCAGGTTCAAAGGCTGCCTGGCCTCACCCTAGGCACTCTGTAAATGCTGTGTCTGCTTTTACAACACAAGAGGTGACTGTGGAAAGCTGAACAGACAGGTCTTACCAGTTTCAATCACCACTGCCCTGATGAGATGATATTTTATTTCCTCCTCAAATAAGACCTTACAAAAAATTACTCAAGGTCCCTTGAGTTCTAACTCTAACATCTAGGCACTGGTCATTCACTATCAACACACACACACCACCACCCAACCCCTTCCCCCCCGCAAACCCCCCCCCCCACCGCCGCACAGAAGACTGGTGTGCACTGGGCTTCACAGTAGGAGCTGCCTACAGACAGCCTCTTGCCACCCCTGCCCCCAATTCCTCCACACAGGCCCAGAGCTGGAGTGCAAGGGAGCCTCCTGGAGGTGTCTTCACAGTGCTACCTATCACCCCACCACCCTGGTTTCTCTGCAGAAACTTCCAATACTACCACGCCTCCAGCAACATTTAAGTCCCTTCTCTTGTTCTTATTTCTGTAATGGAGAGCAAGGAAAAGCCTATAAAGATGCCACTTTATGTTAACAAGGAAATACTAGGAAAAGAGAGTGTATTCAATTTTTAAATTAATTATCATTCTAATACTGTTTAACAAAACATAAAAATGTGTTCCACTGTATCACAGGGATCGTCAAGGAGTGAACAAGACTCCTTAAATAGCAATGCCCTTTTGTCAACATTATTGTAACAATCTATTACTTGAGAATTTTCAAAATATAGATTGTAGTATGGCCACCCTTGAACATGAATTATGTTCACACTACATAAAGTGCATTCTATGTCAGGCTGTGTCCTGTTGTTTGCTTAATCCGCACACCTGAACAGGGATTACAATCAACCCATGTCCAGACACACACACACACACACACACACACACACACACAGACACCACCGCCACCACCCCCCATGAGATCTACCCAGATGGCCAGTGGCTTAGTCAGAAAGTCCTGCCACAGTCAAGCTGGCTACAGTCTGTGACCCTCAACACTACTAAAGCCGCGTCTAACAAGAGATGAAGAATGAAAATAACCACAACAACATATGAAGATTCTGGTGAATCCTAAACTGCAGCAGGATTTCAGTTTTCCATGTTGGCATTCTGTTACTTTAGAGTTGATCGAGGGCTGATAAATTGTAAAATAATATGAATGCCCCCAAATTGTAAATGTTTAGGAAGCATATTTTCTGAACTTCAGGTATTGCACGTGAAATTCCTGTTTGCTAGTTAAACTTTACAGTGCTACTGGGTTGACCAAGTCACGCTCTGACGACAGCAAAGCCCCTGGAGACAGTCATATCCAGCTTTCTCTTTGGGGCTCAGAAAGCAGAATCTTCTCACCTCAATGTCGAACGTCTCCACGGTGCCATCAAGCAGCTTCACCCTGACTTGGAGGTGCTTCTCCTGCGCCCGGGTCGGGTTCCGTGCCATCGCTGCCAACAGGCCCTGGCCGGGCTCCAGCGTGCTCACCCCAGTAGGGCTCTGGGCTCCCAAGCGTGTCCCTGGTGTTTGTAGAACTCTGTACGTCCCTTCAATCTCTCCCATGCTCTGCTTGCTAGAAGTGAAGCAGACAGACCACAGAGTCACCACTCATTAGTTGGACAATGAGACAACGGAACAGAAATATTGAATACACAGGGACTCTCTACACTATTTTCTCAACTTCTGGCAAGCCTTTAATTACAGCAGAAGAGAAAGTTCAAAGAGCACAATCAGCTTCTATGAGCGAGGCAGGCATCAATGCGTTAGTTAACCCACAGCCCGCAGTGAGACTTAATGCCCAGTGGTTACTGAGGTTACCATTTGGAGGACCTACCCCCACTCACCAAGTGAAGGGTCTCTCCTCTGCCGGGCTGCCCAGGGCCCCCCATTCTCACACCCCCACTGCCATTATCTGATTCCCCATTGGCTCCAAACAGACCCTGTCCAGACGAGCTTTCGATGTCGGCACAGATTCAGAATCTGTCGGGCAATTCTTAGCTGGCTGGAAGCACTCACAGGTGCTCATTTCTTCTGACTGCCACTCAGGGCAGGAGAAAACACAGAGAAGTCAGTGAGGACTACCAGGCTTGCCTTCTGTGCCAGCTTTCCACTCTTTGGACTTTCTATATCAGCGTCTCACTGAGGTGGCAGGGACACCATGTGGCCAGGAGGTAACTTCAGACATCACACTGGATGACAGCTGGGTGGTGGCCATGAGGATAAGTACTTAGTATCAACGTCCCCAGCACCTGCCAGAAGCCACCCTCACAAGAGCCAGCTATACCACCACCATTTCACAGATAACGACACCGAGGGCTGAGAGGGCCCCGTAACCGGCTTAGTGCTGATCTTGGTGTGCCTAAGTCAGGCCCGAGTAATGGGAGCACTGGTGGCACTGCCAGCTAAACATAGGATTGCTAACTGCCAGGTTGGCAGTTCAGAACCACCAGTGGCTCCTCAGGAGAAAGATGAGGCTGCCTGCTCCTGTAAAGGTTGACAAAGCCATTGAAAATCCTATCTAGGGTTTTTATGAGTCAGAATGGACTGGACAGCAGTGGGGTGTTTTTTGTTTTATTTTATTTTTTTTGGTTTGGTAGCCAGATTAACAAGCTTATCTCTTTGCTGATTTTGACAGCCTATGTCTCAGCTAGAAGTGAATATCAGTAGCTTATTTTTAATTATATTTACTAACAGAAGTACCTTCCCTTTATGGCAAGTTTTGTTCATATATATATAGTGGGAACAAATATATATATATATTTGTTCGTATATATATAGTGGGAACAATTGTGAGGATGAAGCAGGACCAGGCAGTGCTTTGCCTTGTACATAAAAGTCTCTGTGAGTCAGAACTGACTGGCCAGCATCTCACACCACCACTATTTTGGAAAGTTCACTTAAAGAAAAATCTCTTGCAGTGTCAGCAGTGCGAGAGATCCTGGTCTGGCCTGGCAGACAGAGCCCAGAAGGGGGACCCGGCAGCAGATGGTCAGAGAACATGCAGCTGCTGTCGAGAGCTTTTGTCCCACAGCTTCACCTTTGCAGAGTCTACCAGCCCGCCCCACAATCAGTTGGCAGTCCTCGTTGATAGAGCACCATGGATTAGACGGTGTCCGTCCACTAACAGCAGCATTCTCAGCGGCTGAGCAATTATGTAATCTGGCAGTTGTACAAAGATGTAACTACCCTGCTGATGTTCTCTGCTCAGCAGTTGTCAGGAGATTGGGGTGAGATATAGCACCCTCACTCAGGTCACAGTCCTGATTTGACCTAAACAGAAGGAGTTTCCAGGCTGTGATCTGCATCTCCTTTTAATTTCTAAGGGAAAGAAGTGAGCAAAGGAGGGAATGAAGAATGAAGAGCTCAGAGTAGAGTATGTTCAGGGTCCCTGAACTGAGAACCTTCTAGACTCAAGGAAAGACTGATGCCATGACACATGGAGATCTCTGAGGAATTCAGGGCCCTTTCTCCTTCATGTCCCAATATTCTTATTGGGACAAATCAAATGTATTATCTTTTATCACTTGTGTTAGGTTCAAAGCTTTCCATCTTCCCTAACTAAGGCAACCTATCCAAATTCACTAAGGGGATCTTTCCCACGCTCATCTGACATGTCAAACAAGCAAGCAGAAAATGAGAACGCTAGAACCCCTGGGAAAGTAAACTGTAAGTAGTGGAGCAAAATGATGAGGCAGCATGTCCTTTTGTCAAGTTGAAGGGCCATTGCCCTCCCTTCATTGAGCTGTTTCCAACTGCAAGGGACTCAGGCCTCTACCTCTCACTGACTGTACATCTCTGACGCAAACCACAGGGATGGGTCAGGTCAGTGCAGTCTAGGTAGCATCTGGTGTCACCTGAGAGTGTCCCACCAGCTGTGCCCCACAGATAGGAGTAAATCACTACTGTCGCTGATATCAAAGAGAACCAAATGTCTCAGGATGCCAAGTTACTTACTGTAAAACTACTACAACAAATAACAAAAACATGGTCACACAAGACTTTGGAAAACTACCATTTCCATGCCACTGATGGTAACAATGAGTTAGCTGTGTGAGGGTTCTGAGAACCCGCATAAATATGAACTTTCTGATTCCAATTTCACAAACTTTTATTGAGTAGTTAAAGAAAGCACGAGGGAACATGAATGGTGCCCCAATGTGAAAATTGATCAAAAACAAATAAATGCAGTCCACAGCCTCGGCCAGTCACATGTACAAAACTCGAAACAAGCCAGAGTGAGTTCTTTGCAAACAAGGCACAGGAATGGAATGCTTCCTCCTTTCAATAAGGCTACCATCTCAGAAGCATGCATACCACCACTCTTGAAGTCCAAAGTACACTTTTAGAAAAGTCCCATCTTTTCTTTATACTGTTTGGTATTTCCCATTTATCCTTTTTCTGCAGGGGAATATTTCTTTAGGTTCTTTTCTTTGTACGCATTACAAGTCATGTCTAAGACGGACCTGCAGAGCCTAGTCAGGGTGATGGTCACTCCTGAGGAAGAGGGTGCAGGGGTGGCAGGCTCAGCCCTTTCTCATGACCAAGACTGCTCCCTTTAGAATTCATGGTCATACATTTGGTGTGCGTGGCTTTACTACATTTGTGCTTACAAGTTTTTTTATAGTAATAACATACTTTAATCAGGAAACTTCTCATTTAACTTTGCTCTCTCTTTCCACTACTGTGAGGGCTGAGATGAGCAAGTCAGCTAGATTATATTACACACATAAAGAACACCAGAGCTCTCTTGTGGAACAAGTGGTGCACAAGTAGGAACGCTCACAGGCTTCACACCTTCTACACAGCAAACTCACACCCCACTTATTGCTGCCCAGAAGAAGACATATGGTGTGAGCATAGACTTAGAGTCAATGCAAGGCAATGGCTTCTCTTTATGTAGGGACCTTCTGGCCTTGGGCTTATAAATCTGCCCTATGATTGGATTATTTTATATACTTTGCAGGATGACTCTGTTTACTCTGCAAATATGATGCATAAAGTCACCAATATAGGTTAAGTGACCTTGTGGGGATTGGTCAATTTGTGGCCTGGCTGGGAGGGCCATGTCTAGAGATTGAAACAGAACTCATACATATTAGCGGCCAACCTGACAGAGGTAGAAAGAAGTCATGGGGGAGAGCGGGAACCCCCTAAGAGCTATAAGATGTCTACAGAGCTGTGATACCGAAGATGGTACAAGAGCAAGTACAGTGGCACTAGCAGTACAAGTGACAGAAACCACAGGATCTAGAGGGGCTGTGGTGCTGCTTGCTGATAAAAAGAACTGAGCATGCAAGAGGCTTGCTGGAAGAGCAGAGTGCTTCTGGTCACATGCTGTCAGAACCAAAAGAGCTGTAACATTTTCCCTGAGCAGTGAAGAGACCCAAGAAGGTCCAACATCAGAGGCCTGGCTCAGGGAAGCACAAAGGGTAAGAGATGGGCTGCCGCCTTGCAGGGAGCCGAGAGCTGCCCCAACGGAAGCTGTCCCCATTGACTAAAATGATCCTGAGTTTAACCTGTTAATTGTCCTAGAAAAACATGGACTTGTGGGCATGGTCTATGAATTATGAGTGGGCACCACAATGATTACCAAACCCAGTAGAGAAGTAGAGAGTGCCACGTGGAGAGAGCTGGTGTCAGAAATGGTGAAGAATTTGGAGTGGAGATATGTCTGGCATTACATAGAAATTAGCTGTGTGCTGATCTCCCTTAGGTGTATACATGAGTTCAGATGTTAGATTCCCACTAGCCAGTCTTGTCCTTGAGAAACACTTGAGGAAGACCAGCTCTCGACTGAGGAAAACCCAGTGAGGTTGCCTGCTGCTGCTATTCCAGAAGAATTTTCTGCTTACTATTACACAACAACATGACAAACATACCATATTTAATAATTCCATTTTAAGTTTAAGAGAGTCTAGGAAGTTAGGAACTGAACAGAAAATTGCTATGTAACCCGCATGACCTCTGCATGCCAGTTAGCTTGGTTTCTGAAGCAGAGGCATTCTCGGTACTTCCAGTAGAAACACGAGGGTGCCCAGCTAGCAGTCATCAGCTGCAGTCTGGCAGTGCTACCTACGGAAAACCAGGCTCCTGTGGATCTACTTTCACTTAATAATAAAAAACACACACACTGACATAACATTTCCATTTTACCGTTGAGAAAAAAATCAGCTAAAAAAGTTGCCAAGGAATACACAACTCAGAATTGGCTGAGCCAGGACTGAAACCCAGAGCTGGTTACCACGACAGTGTCTCCTCCCAGCCAGTGGCTGACCATAATGCATAGCTCCTCGGCCAGAAAGAGAGTCCACGTTTCATGTCAGAGGATGCTGGCTAGCATTCGTCACACTATAAAATCCCATCTTTCTTGAGACATTTTTGGTTGCCTCTTTCAGGAGGGTGGAAAACAAATTTCTATACGGAGCAACCAAAGCAAACAGAATACTTGTTACCTTTACTCACTCAGCTCACTGCTATTGGCCAAGTTGATTCAGACTTATAGCAACCCTACAGGACAGTGTAGAACTGTGTCCATGGATTTCTGAAGATGCAAATCTTTCATCTATGCATGGAAGCATTGGGAATTAACTTTTATGCTAATGACTCACTGGTGGAATTCTTACCTAGTCACCCAAACCTGGCTGGCCCACCAGGTAGCAATAGAAAGGCCCCTTTGACTCCTTTTCTGAACACCTTTTAGAATGAGTGACCAGACAATTTGGTCAATGCAGGCAAGCAAGTGAAAGCATTTCAGGACTTTAACTACAAGATCAAGACTCAAAATAGCTGATGACAAACAGCTGGCCCTGGGTCGGGTCTGGGAGCTGCTGGAAAAGCAGGGAAGTGCCTGGCTGAACAAACATGAACACATGGGCACGATCTTCCTTCAGACAGGAAGCTGACACAGCTGAGTGCCATAGAAACTTGGCTAGTGCCAGGAGCCTGAGAAGCCAGCAGCTCACCTGCAAACACAGCAGAGTGCTTGGGCAGTGGCCAGATGGCCTGCTTGAAGCCCAAGGACATGCCATGACAAACAGCAAGAAGGGCAGCCATCTGTCTCAAGCCCCTCTGGTGCTGAGAGGGTGGCCTACAGTCATAGGAAGGTGGCCAGCTGGCTGGGAATGTAGAATAAAAAGGCTAGTACCAGTGGTGATACCAAAGGGCACAAAAGCAGCCTAGTGCTGGAGAACCCAGGTCAGAACACCTGTTATAACCCCACCTCTGCTGTGAATCCGTCAACACAATGCTGCCAGGCCCTATAGCAGGGCTGATCCTTCTCAACTGCAAGAATCTCCTATTCTGTGATTGGACAGCTCAATGAGAAAGTAAAACAAAATGTGGTCACAATTCCAACTAGTTTACATTAAAGAGAAGTGCTTGGCTGCTCTCCAAAAGCCGGTGGTTCAAACCTACCAGTTGCTCGTGGGAGAAAGATGTGCTCTGTAAAGATGTATGGCCTTGGGAACTCTGTGGGGCCATCCCACGCTCTCCTATGGGCTCTGATGCCTCAGAATGGATGCCAGCAGGGCTTCTTTGGTTATTGTTTTGAGAAACCAAAAATTGTATTCTCCTAGCCTTCCTCCCTTGTCAGAAAACCAGGGCCAAGTGCCACCTAGAAAAGGAATCTCTCCTTCAGACAAATCCAAGAGTATCTCATAAACGAAGGTTATAGGTCACCACAGTATGTACAAACCTTACAATTTCACTTTTACTCCTTAGGTCTCAAAAAATTGCTTCAACACGACACTGTCAATATTTATTTCCTTTAAATAAATACTGAAATGCATGTGTTATGAAGTGCACAGGTGGCACATCCTGCTCATGCTCAGCTTCTAACCTAAAGGTGGAGGTTAAAGGCCACCCAGTGAGCCCACGGAGGAGACGCCCAGCAACCTGCGCTCCAGACAACTCCCGTTGCTAGGTGTTACCGAGCTGGCTCCACCTCAGCGACCCCATGTTCAACAGAGTGAAACACTGCCCAGCCCTGCAACATCCTCATAACTTGTTCAGCTTGAGGCCACTGTTGCGGCCACTGTCAGTCCATCATGCTGAGGGTCGCTTGAGCCTCTGATCCCTTGAACAGTTCTCTGTAGCTCATGGGGTCACTGTGAGTAGGAATCGACTCAACAGTTAATGGGTTTGGTGGTGGTTTCTGTTCACTGTGAACTGGGTGAAAGTTTACACATTGGTTTTATAGTCACCAATTCAGAAATTATTATTCTTGGTGTAACCGACTGCAATCCCCACAATGTAATATCACTCTTTCTACTTCCTCCCTGTGTTACCATTTCTCTTCTTTCCTACGTCTTATCTGCTTTCTGAGCTTTATCCCTGGACAAATGCTGCCCTGTGATCTCAGAGTTGATTGTTGCACACCACGTTGGTGTGATTATTAACCTTATGGGTTTATCACCTAGTTGGAAGTAGAACCACTAGTGATTTCAGTTTCAGGTCTAAAGGGTGTCTAAAGGTCACAGTCTCAGGGATTCCATCAGCTTCTAGAGGACCAGTAAGCCAGTGTCTTTACTATTTTGAGTTTTCCTCCACACTTTCCCATTCTATCCAGGGCTTCCTACTGTGAGCCCACTCCAAGCGTTCATCTGAATGAGCTAGGCACTGGCTAGGTTTCTGGTTTCAGGGTTCATATGATCCTCTGGACGAATGGTTCCTTGGGTCTTTGATTTCCTTCAGTTTTCTTTGGTTCAGATGTGATGAGACCAGTCGTTGCAACTTCGATGGTCTGGTGTTTTTCTTCTTAGCATTTCTGACCTTCTATTATCAGGTGTTTTGACTTTATGTTAAATACAAAGCTACAGACCAGTGGTTCTCAACCTGTGGGCCAAAACCTCTTTGGGGGGCAAACGACCCTTTCACAGGGCTTGCCCAATTCAAAACAGTAGCACAATTACAGTGACGAAGTAGCAACGGAAATAATTTTATGTTTGGGGGGGGTCACCACAACATGAGGAACTGTATGAAAGAGCTGCAGCATTAGGAAGGTTGAGAACCACTGCATATATGCAGAAAACTAAAGTGGTAAGAGTGGCAAGGATCTTTGAGATAATCTGGCTCAAAGGCTCCTTCTCAACACTTTCCCCCCATATGAAGCTGACTTAACATCAGAATGTTCACAGAGAAGGTGGAAAGGTCCAATGTACTGTTTTGGTGTGAAGGTGAAAAGAAGTGAGATACAAACCTAGATGCAAGTTCCTTAAGATTAAAAGACACACCACTTAGTTTAACACACACATGCACACGCACACACACACATTCACCAACTCCCCTGTCGTTTCTATTTTATCTCAGTTATTGTACTTTTGGGTTCTAAAGCTCCCTTTGTTTCTTCTTTACATATTCCACAGATTTGCTGAGACTTTCTATCTTGCTATTTGCTTCAAGAGTACTTACTTCCTGGAATACTTTTGTAGTTGCTTTAAAGTCTATTATTAGTTTTTTATTGCAGCTTTCATAAATCACTTCAAATGTAGTGACTTACACACGCACTTGGACCATCTCAGCTCCCATGGGCTGGGAGCCAGCATGGTACAGACCCAGGTGGGTTCTTGCAAGGACATGGCAAGGCTTAAGTTAAGGTGTCACTAGCTGGGGATCCCTTGCTGAAGATCATCCAACAACACTGACAGGGAGCTGCTAGAGGTTCAGGCTAGATTCCGAAGAGGAGACGTGGAGCAAGGGAGATTATTGTTGTCAGATGGATCTTGCTGAAAGCAGAGGATCTCAGGAAGATGTCTGTTTCATTGACCATGCAAAGGCATTTGACTGTGCAAGCATAATAAAGTATGGATAGCCTTGAAAAAAATGAGAATTTCCTAACACTCAATTGTCCTAATGAAGAACTTGTACATGGACTACGAGGCAGCTGTGCAAACACAACAAGGGAGTACCACATGGCTTGATACCAGGAAAGGTTGCATGTGCCAGGGTTGTGTCTCCTCGCCGTGCTTATTAAATGTGCAAGCTAAGCAAATCATCAGAGAGCTGGCTTTTCAAGGAAAATGTGGCATTAGGATTGGAGGAAGCCTTATGAACAATATGGCTTATGCAATATGCAGATGACCCAACATAGCTTGCTGCAAACGAGGACTTGAAGCACTCGCTGATGAAGATCAAGGACTGCAGCCTTCAGTGTGGATGACGACTCGATGGAAAGAAAACCAAAGTCCTCACAACTGGACCAATTGGTAACATCATGATAAATGGAGAAAAGATTGAAGTTGTCAAGGACTTTGTCTTTTTGAATCATTTTATTGTGGGGCTCTACCAGATCTTTTGACATTCCATCATTCAATTGTATTAAGTACACTTGTACATATGTTGCCATCAACATTTCCAAAACATTTTCCTTGTACTTGAGCCCTTGGTATCAGCTCCTCTTTACTCCCCTCCCTCCCCCACCAAGGATTTTGTCTTGCTTGGATCCACATTAGTAGCCATGGAACCAAGAGTAGAGAAATCAAAACAGACACTGCATTGGGTAAATCTGCTACTCAAGAGCTCTTTAAAGTGTTAAAAAGCAAGGCTGTTACTTTGAGGACTAAGGTGCGCCTGACCCAAGCCATGGTATTTTCAGTGGCTTCATGTGTATGTGAAAGTTGGACAATGAATAAGGAAGACAAAGAAGAATGGATGAATTTAAATTAAAGTGCTGGCAAAAAATATTGAAAGTACCATGGATTGAAAAAAGAACAAACAAATCTGTCTTGGAAAAAGTACAATGAGAACGCTCCTTAGAGACAAGGATGGTGAGACTGTGAATCGTGTACTTTAGACATGTTGTCAGGAGAGACCAGTCCCTGAAGAATTACCATACTTGATAATGTAGAGGAGCAGTGAAAAATAGGAAAGCCCTCTTCACTCAAGTACTCCCTCAATGCAAGAATACTTTCTTCTATTAAATTGGCATTCTATGATGCTCACCTTCCCGACACAACTGCTGAAGACAAAGCGGGTGAATAAGCAAATGTGGTGAAGAAAGCTGATGGTGTCCAGCTATCAAAAGATATAGTGTCTGGGGTCTTAAAGGCTTGAGGGTAAGCAAGTGGCCATCTAGCTCAGAAGCAACAAAGCCCACATGGAAGAAGCACACCAGCCTGTGCTATCACAAAGTGTCGAAGGGATCAGGTATCAGGCATCATCAGAACAAAAAAATCTTATCACAGTGAACGAGGGGTGGGTAGTGCAGAGTGGAGACCCAAAGCCCATTTGTAGGCCACTGGGGATTCCCTTATAGAAAGGTCTCAGGGAGGAGACGAGCCAGTCAGGTGAGATGTAGCAACGATGAAAAACACAACTTTCCTCTAGTTCCTAAATGCTTCCTCCCCCCACCCCTATCATGATCCCAATTCTACCTTGCAAGTCTGGCTAGATCAGAGGATGGACACTGAAACACATAGGAACTGGAAACACAAGGAATCCAGGGCGGATGATCCCTTCAGGACCAGTGGTGTGAGTGGCAATACTAGGAGGGTAGAGGGAGGGTGGGTTGGAAAGGGGGAACCGATTACAAGGATCTACATGTGACCTCCTCCCTGGGGGATGGACAACAGAAAAGTGGGTGAAGGGTGAAGTCGGACAGGGCAAGATATGACAAAATAATAATTTATAAATTATCAAGTGTTCATGAGGGAGGGGGACACGGGGAGGGGGAAAATGAGAACCTGATGCCAGGGGCTTAAGTGGAGAGCAAATGTTTTGAGAATGATGAGGGCAATGAATGTACAAATGTGCTCTACACAATTGATGTATGTATGGATTGTAATAAGAGTTATATGAGCCCCTAAATAAAACGATTAAAAAACGAAGAAGAGAAATAGGAAGGTCCTCAACAAGACAGATTGACCCAGAGGTGGTAACAATGGACTCAAGTACAGAAACCATTGTGAGGATAGAGCAGGACCACACAGTGCTTTTTGTTGTGCATAAGGTTGCTATGGGTTAGAACCAACTGCACACAGCACTTAATAACAACAAAAGGTACTCCTACAAGGCCCTCTTGTCCTTGCTACCTGTCAGCAAAGTGCCACCTGTATTCCTGGGCTTTCAGCCCACCATCATTGGAGCCAGCAGTAGTATGTCAAGTTCTCAGGCTTTGAATAACTTTGCCTTCCCATTACTAGTTTAGGGGAACCTCAAATAGGATGCAGCCCATAATAGCATTTAAAAATAGATCAGTCAGTACCTTCAATTCTATCCGCAAAGTTTCTTTTGCCATGTAGTATCTTCATAGAAGGAACACCAGGGGATGATGGTAATGGGGTCAACATCTGCCCACCACAAAGTCTTTGTCACAGGATTCTGATATTTAGATTACTGTGACATTAACACCTGCTATCTTAAACAAGAATCGATGTTTTCCTGGTTGTGTGTATGCTGAGTAATTGTGGACTGTATCCTGGACATTTTTATTATCATGGGACTCTGGGTCTTGTTTAAATCCTATGGAAACGTTGATACCTTTGTCTTAGAAGGCAGATGTTCTGGTTGGAAAGAGCCCTGGTGCTGTACTGGGCGATGAATGAAGATGCTAATCACTAAGTCAGCAGTTCAAACCCAGGAGTTGCTATATTGGAGAAAGATGAGCCTATCTGCTTTTAAAGATTTAAATTCTTGGAAACCCATGAGCCAGTTCTACCCCATCCTATTAAGTGGATATACAGCTGGAATCAACACGATGGTAGTGAGTCAAGCTGTAAGAGAAGAGACAAAAGGCAATAGGGTTCCCCTCCCTCAGGGAGGTAAGAATAAGGTGAGCCCCTACTTTCTCTTAGCCCTATCCAGGTCCTCCCCAAAGTAGAGGTTTCCTTCCCCTGGCTCTCAGAGTCTGCATGTGAACAGGCCCAACTCTGAGTTTCAGGCACTTGAGCTGAGGGAATACTAAAGGAAAAAGTAGGAGACTCATTGCTAATTCCGTGGCATTTGGAATTCTGGCCTTGGTGCCAGTCTACTTGTCACCATGCACTTTCAGTAGTCCTCAATGGACTGCTCTGTGTCACATCAGCAGAGAGGGGGGTGGAGTGCAAGTTATTCCATCTTTTCCACATCCATGCATTAAAAATACGTAGAGAGCCAACACCGGGAAAGGGAAGAGAGCCACTTTCAATGTTCTACTTTCTAATTTTCTACATTTTTATCATTGCCCACAGGGATGAGTATGCCACACTGTTGAAGTGGTTTTCAGCAAATTCCTGCATAAGTATGGTGTACTTTAAATGCCCCAGCTGACAGGGTAACTGCAGTGTGCCGCTGCTCACCTTTTAAAGGATAGCAAGAATGACTGTGCTCTCTTCCCTAAGGATCATACATGTTCTTCTTTAAAAACACACCCTCTATTCAGACCTCTATAAATGCTCGTTGCCTCCTAGTTCTTTCCTCTATTCCTTTTACTTTCCTCTTGCCCCTCTATCATGCTCAGCCTTCATTTGTACATTACCCTTGATCATGCCCTCCCAGGCCTCCTATGCCCTCCTCACCACCAATTTGGATCACTTGTTGTTACCTTGTCCCTGGGTTTGTTAACACCACTTCCTCTCCCCCCACCTCTCCCTCTCCCATGTCCCTGCCCCCCCCCCAACTGTCAATCCCGTTGTTTTCTCCTCCAGATTGTCATCCAGCCTATTTTATTTAGACAGACCTGCAGAGATAATAACACGCACAAAACCAAGACAGAGCAAAACCAAGCAACAAAAGAAAACAACAAATAGCCAATGACAAAAAACCAACAACAAAAAAGAAAAGCCTGTAGTTAGTTCAAGGACTGTTCATTGGCCTTTAAGAGTGTTTTCTGGTCGAGTCTGATGGGGTGCCATGACCTGGCCCCAAAGTCTATTTTTGGTATTACCTGGGGACTTCATTGCTCTGTTCCTCTTGTTTTTCTGTTACACGCCCTTAATGTTTTGCCTCAGTTTGGTGGGATCACATAGGGCGCAATTCCCACACTGTGTCTCCATCCAGTGTTGTCCCCTGTAGGGCTATGGGTCAGTGAGGGATGTCATGTCTCATAGTGGGGCTGGCCATATGGTCTTCTCTGTGGATTGGCTGCTCTGAGTAGGAATATTGGCATGTACATATTTAAACATACTTATATATGAGGATGTGGAAATATATCTATGTTCATGTATGTTTAGTATTAAGGTAGCCAATGGACACTGGGCCTCCACTCAAATACTCCCTCAATGCAAGAAAACTTTGTTCTATTAAACTAGCATTCCATGATGCTCACCTTCCCAACACCATTCCCAACGGCAAAGTGGGTGCATAAGCAAATGTCGTGAAGAAACGTGGAGCCCGGCTATGGCTATCAAAAGACATAGTGTCTAAGGCACGCATCCTCCCACAGGCCACATGCGGCCCGCTGAGGACATTTATTTGGCCCACCGGGTGTTTTTGTCCCATTTGTTTTTTTACTTCAAAATAAGATATGTACAGTGTGCATAGGAATTTGTTCATAGTTTTTTTTGTTTTGTTTTTTTTAACTATAGTCTGGCCCTCCAACAGGTCTGAGGGACAGTGATCTGGTCCCCTGTTTAAAAAGTTGGAGGACCCTGGTCTAGGGTCTTAAAGACTTGAAGGTAAACAAGCGGCCATCTAGCTCAGAAGCAACGAAGCCCACATGGAAGAAGCACACCAGCCTGTATGATCACGAGGTGTCGAAGGGATCAGGTATCAGGCATCAAAGAACAAAAAATCAAATAATTGTGAATCAGGGGGGTTGCAGATTGGGGACCCAAGACCCATCTGTAGGCAACTGGACATCCCCTTATAGAAGGGCCGAGGGGAGAAGAAGAGCCAGTCAAGGTACAGTGTAGCAACCAAGAAACATACAACTTTCCTCTAGTTCCTAAATGCTTCCTCCCCACCTATCATGATCCCAATTCTACCTTACAAATCTGGCTAGACCAGAGGATGTACACTGGTACAGATAGAAACTGGAAACACAGGGAATCCAGGACAGATGATCCCTTCAGGACCAGTGGTGAGAGTGGCGATACAGGGAGGGTGGTAGGAGGGTGGGGTGAAAGAGGGAACCAATTATAAGGATCTACATATAACCTCCTCCCAGGGGAATGGACAACACAAAAGTGGGTGAAGGGAGACTTCAGATAGTGTAAGATATGACAAAATAATAATAATTTATAAATTATCAAGTGTTCATGAGGGAGTGGGGAGTGGGGAGGGAGGGGGAAAATGAGGAGCTGATACCAAGGGCTCAAGTAGAAAGCAAAGGTTTTGAAAATGATGGTAATAAATGTACAAATGTGCTTGACACAATGGATGTATGTATGGATTGTGATAAGAGTTAAATGAATCCCAAATAAAATGATTTTTTTTTAAAAAGGGAAAAAAATAAGACCAGGGGCCTGAATTTTAGACAAATTATTCAAAGAACAAAAAACAGAACAAAAAAACATACCCTCTGGGATCAATTTGTTGTTCTGATATTGTGACCTGCTCCCTTATTATTCATTTTCCAAAGTTGGAAAATTATCATTTACTGAAGCAATTGAGATTTTAATCCCAAAAGACTTAATAGGCTGGGCCATTTCTAAAGTCAATTTATCATTTCACGCTTGCCTTGCCAACCACATTCCATCAGCCACTGGGAAGGCTGGATAGGCACCCTCATGCACACACTCTGCTGGGCAATCAGGCAGCAAGCAAAAGCCAAACTAAAAAGTGATTCGTGATAAGATTCTGGGCCCCTCACAGACACTGGTCCCTCCAGAGGCCCTGAGAAAGACCCCTAGTCAAGGTATATATACTGTGATGTGTTTTAGTAAAATTTTAAAAGATATTCTTTGCAGTCTGTTAAGACTGCTATTGTTTCCAGATTCAACTAAGAGCCTGCTGAGCTGAAGACACATTTAGTTTGGGTTTACCAGGACACATTCCTGTTACTGGCAGCCACTTCGGTGTCTAAGTAACTGCTGGAATATAGGTGTGGCTTCTTGGAATATAGGCGTGGCTTCCAGGATTGTTGCCATTCCTGCTGCCCAGCTTCCAGGTGTCTAGACAAAGGAGCAGTACCAGGGGTCTGATGGCAACGTAATTCTGTACTACAGTGTCTGGTGCTAGATGTGGAGGAAAGATCTGAAATATAGGGAGCAGAAGCTGGTGTGTGGAAAATTCAACATTAGAATATTAAATTAAGGATCTACATGTGACCTGCTCCCTGGGGGACGGACAACAGAAAACTGGGTGAAGGAAGATGTCGGACAGGGCAAGATATGACAAAATAATAATTTATAAATTATCAAGGGTTCATGAGGAAGGGGGGAGCGGAGAGGGAGGGGAAAAAATGAGGACCCGATGCCAGGGGCTTAAGTGGAGAGCAAATGTTTTGAGAATGATGAGGGCAATGAATGTACAGATGTGCTTTACACAATTGATATATGTATGGATTGTGATAAGAGTTGTAAGAGCCCCTAATAAAATGATTAAAAAAAGAATATTAAATTATAAGCAGAGAATTCAGTTCTCAGTCATCAAAACAGAAGTTCTCTCTGATCAGAAAAAAACACAATTATAAATGCATCATAGATGTCTTCTCCTTTTTAAAATGTAGCTATGCAAAACAGAATTTATCAAAATTCTTGCATTTCTAGGGTTCAAATCTCTAACTATACTAGAAAGGAAACCAAGTCTACATGTGAAATCACATGTGTTGTGCAAACCAACGATCAGTAACAAACAACATGCCTAATGGAACAAACAACTGGAATTATTTCCATTCTTACTGTCATATGAAGAAGCAAGTAAAGAGTATACAGCCAAAAACAGTATTGGGGAAAACACAGTAGGGAGGTGTGTCAGATAATTGAGAATAAAAATGCGCTTTTCAGTAGGCAGTGACAGTTTTTAATCATTGGTCCTGGAGTCCTGGTGGGGCAATGGTTACTCATTGGGGGCTGCAATCTGCATGGGTGGCAGTTTGAAACCACCAGCAACTCCTTGGGAGAAAAACTGGGCCTTGTACTCCCATAAACAGTTACAGTCTGTGTCTTCATTGATCAATGGCAGTGAGTTCTTAACCATGTGTCTGCTTTTGTATTTAGAATTTGTAATTCTAAATAAATATCACTTTCCAAATTTATTTTTATTTACAATTTTGAATTCCTTTTCTTAAATAGACTCCTCCCTACCCCAATTATATAAACTTCAGGCCCCATAAAATTTAGCTCAGATAAAAACATAATTCACTCATTTCAACATCTAGGGCAGTGGTTCTCAACCTGTGGGTCACAACCCCTTTGGGGGTTGAACGACCCTTTCACAGGGGTCGCCAGATTCATAACAGTAGCAAAATTACAGTTATGAAGTAGCAACAAAAATAATTTTATGGCTGGTTGGGGGTCACCACAACATGAGGAACTGTATTAAAGAGTTGCAGTATTAGGAAGGTTGAGAACCACTGATCTAAGGAGTACCAGGTCTGTAATAAGTTATTTAAAATGCCTAGGGATAAAGGAGCTTAGAAGAGATTACCACAGGAGCAGGCAAGCAGGCAGCATGTCCATTAAATGACAGTGAATGCTATGGGGAAAAATAACTTTGCAGGTGGATGGCGTATTTGCAGTTTCCAATATGGTACGCCTGCATGAGAAGCGGGTACACGGCAGGTCTGCGGAAAGTCTTGGAACACACTGCCACACTCTCACCTCCTGAGGGATCACCAGAGGCCTAGTGGGCATATGCCACCCCTTTCACTTCCCAAAGCACCTCCATTCTCAGCACAAACTTGTAGGGTGGGTATGGGTTCCTTACTCTGCAGATAAGGAACTCTCACTAAGAAAGCTTAAGACACTTTCTGGGTCAAGGTCACATAGTGAATGAATTAAGGAGCAAGGACTTCAGTGTGGGCTGGCCAGCAGCCTTGGTACCACCCTGATTCCATAGCTGGCTGACTCTGGTGGGGTTTAAGAGTGGCAGCATGTCAGGAGTAGTTTAACTAGAGGAGACATACACGCACCATTTCACTCCTGCAATAGCAGAAAGCACCAAGGTAACACTTCTAGGCTGACCCAGGTAAACCCTGAGGGTGAGCAGGTACTTCCAGGTGAGTGTGCAGTGTGCACACAGGCTCAGACTTTGGAGACTGCAAGAGCAGCTGAGGTTAACTAAATGCGGCATGAGGCCAGGGATCTCAGAATGTCCAGAGTGACTAGGAGGTGGCCTACGAGGGATCGTGAGCACCAACCTGAGAAGGAAATTCTGTAGCTGGAATGAGATTTATTAAATTTTAATTTGGAGGAACAAAATGGAACATGAGCTGGGGAGGGGAGAGATGGAATAAAGTATCATCATACACCTTTTGGTTTTTGACTTTTAAGCCAATTATAAATGAAACATCTGTCTTGGAGAAAACAGTCCCAAGACTCTTAAAACACAAACTCCCTACATACTCCTGGATCCTGCCCACATCCTCATGTGTTCTAACATGAGTTCCTATGCACACACTGTTTTATTTTAAAAGCCTGTTTCTTTCGAACAAATGGTTCAAATTGGGCTTGGAGAAGTCTGTGAGCAGGATTGCCAGAGTGTTTTTACTGGCAGTGGAGTATTTCACCATATTGATAAAACAGGGTTTGGGCACTGGATGATTTGTTTCCAAAAGTGGGATTTCAAAATCAGAACACCATGGTTCTTTATCACAAATGGCTGGTGACACTCTAAAACTCTCAACTAATTTCAAGATTAGCCTAATTGACAGACTCACCACCAAGGTGATTGCTTCCAAGAAACACATCTAGCCCTGGGCTTGCGCATACTGTTGTGTGGGACCCTCCGCTTTTCAATACAGTTGCATCTGCCATGGTGAAACCCCAGAGCTGAGAAATATGAAGTGGGTTCTAGTGTCCAGTGACACACTCCATGTTCTTACTTAAGTGAGCAGGCCCTGAGCCTCGGTGGCATGGCCAGGACCCTGACGGATGGGTCCTTGCGTACAGAGCACCATGCTGTGTGCAGGAAAAAACACCATGGAAGCTAAAAGGGCAAGCAACAATAGGCAACTCTACTGCTAGCTGGACATACAGGAAGTATGTATATGACTCAAGGCAGGGTTGTTTTGGAAGGAAAAAGGGGGATTCTTTGTGGGCATACGGATTTAAATGGGCATGCATGGAACTATTCATTCCGATTATTCTTTGCTTTGACGATCCAGTTCTTATATTTCCCTCCAAGCAGAGCAACCCTGCCTCACGACTGCCTAATTCTGCCTCCCCTTTACGTAAATAGCCTGGCTGGTTCTACTGTATTCAGACTCTTTTGCTGCCTGATAATCATTGGTGATCTGCTTTCAAAAGGCAAGTCTTGAAAAATCCCATGGTGTGCAGTGCTTCTCTGTGAACTCAGCTTCTCCGGAATTCAGAAATGACTCCAGGGTAGCTACCATAACAAAACATCTATTAGCCACTTGCGTGTGCCCAGCAGCAAGCTATTGGCTCTTGTGTTGGCTCTGAGTCCTCACAACTGTCTATCAGACCAGAGTCCATTCACATTCATGTGGCTGTTGTTTGGTGTCATCAAGATGGTCCAGACTCCTAGCAATCTCATGTCCCAAAGGACAAAATACTGCGTGGTCCTGTTCCACCTCACAATTGTTATGCTTGAGTCCACGGTTGCAGCTACTATTGTCAACCTCTGTTGAGCATCTTCTTTTTTGCCAACCTTCTCTATCCACAGAGATTTGAGTCTTTCCCGGGAGCAGATAGCCTCATCTCTCTCCTGCCAATTTTGAGGTTAGCGAACCCAAAGCGCCACCAGGCCTCCTTCACAATCACCTGTGAGATAGATAACTTCTTATCCCACTTTTTCTAGAAGCGACCTGAGGCGATGGTAGTGAGTGCGTGAGGCAGATACCTTTCTGCACTCAGCAGGGAGAAACTTCACGAAATTAATTTATGCAAATAAGCGGGGCCGGTCTGCAGTGGGCCCCGCCCCGCCAGCACTGCGGCCAGCAGAAGCCGGCGGCGCAGCGAGGCGAGGCCAGGGCTGAGCCAACAGCCCCGTCGGCCAGCTTCCTGAGCCTCCCTCCACCTGCACTCTTTCGAAGAGCGCCCAGAGCTGCCTCGGCTCGGCTCCACACGGGACCCCGCTCCGTCCTGCCCTCGGCCGCCCCTCAGCGGAGCTGCAAGCGGAGCCCCGTCCTCTCTTCAGCGCTCCCTCACGGCCCCCGTCCACCTTCGGCGGCTCCACGCGGGACCTGGTCCTCCGCCCGCGGCCCGGCAGAGATCACTCCCCAACCCGCCCTCCCGTCGACGGCCCCTCGCGGGACCCCCCGTCCTCCCCTCAGCGGCCCCACGCGGGAAGGACCTCAGTCCCTCCCCCACCCCACCCCCGCAGCGGTCCCGCACCGAAGCTCGGTTCTCGCTCTGCAGCCCCGCGCGGCCCCCAGACACACGGCGGCGCCTCAGACTCACCACAACTAGTAACGGCCTTCTGGGAAGGCCCACCGCCTGCGAGCGGACTTCTTGGGTGGACGCCGGCTGCAGGGCCTGCCTCAGCGCCCGCCCGCCCGCCGCCCCGCGCCCTTACGGCCCTCCGGCCCCGGCGCCCGCGTCCCCTCCCCACCGGCCGGGTCCTTAGCGCCGCGGCCGCAGGCGCTCGCTCAGCCGCCCGTCTGCCGGCCCCGCCCGGCCGGATCCCCCGACTGCCCGCGGCAGCCCCGCGCCCCGCCTCCGCCCCCGCGGACGCGACGCGGATTGGGCCTGCGGAGGTGCTGGGGCGGGGCCAACCGGGCCCGCGGCCTGAAACCGCGTCTCGGAAGCTCCACAGGAGAGAGCGGGAGAGGCGGGGCCAGACCGCGGGGCCAAAGCAAGCCTGGGCGGAGCTTGGGCGTGCTGGGTGGGGCCTAGACTACGAGGGCGGGCGCATTCCGGGACCGGGCTTGGGTCACGCGCGATCCTGAGCATGGCGGGACTTGGCTGGGTCGCAGGGCGTGGCCTAAGCTGATGAGGCGGGATCCTGAGCGCTACAGGTGGGCCGGTCCTAGTTCTCTGAAACGGGCGCGTTCAGGAGCCAGTCTGGGTTTTCCTGGGATCATGAAAGGGGCGGAACCCGCGCGGGTCCATCATATGGGGGCCCAGTTCTCTGGGAATGCGCTTTCCAGGACGGATCCGGATATCGCGCAAGACTTGGGGGGAGGAGGGGCGAGGCCTAGCTCCGTGGGCGTAGCGCTTTCTTTGACAAGATTTTGTCCTGAAGCCTGGGATTGGTGGTGCGCTGCCGCTCTCCTGCCTTGTTCCCACCCTGCCGGGCCCACGGCCAAGGACGACAGTCTTAACAGAAACATTGCTGGCCTTGGCCTGACCGCCCACGTGGGTGGGAGGACTGCATCATGTACGAGGGAGGTGCCCTCACCCCAGAAACTTCTCTCCTGGAACAGAAGCAGGTGTCCGATGTCCATCAGAATGCCAATCAGTCCTGTCTTGTCCGGTACCAAGTCACAAAGTGCTGATGCTCCAAACAGTTCTTACCAGTTCTACACAATACAACTGCCCCCCTCAAGAACCACACACGAGGTGTCTAAATAATAGTCCTTTATTGATAAAAGGTTAGTTGTAATGAGTATAAAATTGCTGTGTAAAATAAGTGTTGACAAAATACATCTCTAGGTGAAGAATCTCTTCGTAACAAGAGTGCTGCTACCTGTGAGCCAGTTCAGTGAAGTTTGAAATCTGTTCAAAGTCCTTAAGTGTAGCCAGTCAGCCCTGCAGAGCCAGTCCTAGGGGGCAGTGGGCCCCAACTAGTACTTTCTCTTAAACAGATGAGGTATAAACCGACTGCAAATGCGTTCTGACCACTTTTTAAGGTTTTTCTAACATGGTTAGTTGACCGACTGCAAATGCGTTCTGACCACTTTTTAAGGTTTTTCTAACATGGTTAGTTGATAAATAGCCCTAATAACTTCCCCTGGCTGAGGTGTCCTGAGAAAGTCCTGGCCACTCAACTGAGGAGGGGATTTAGCAGAGTGCCGTGTATTTTCACAAGTAGTTTTTTTAGTGCTGGATTTGGCCCCTTAATCTCTGGCCAAAACAACTGCCCATGTCCCACCCAAATCTAATCGCCTGTCTCTACACTTGGACGAAACCTAGATGGATAGCCTGCACTACCCTGCACCATGGTACCGCATTCTGGGAACACACCTCCAAGCCCAGAGCTTTGCATACCCCACAGGAGGGGCTCACTGGCTACGACTGAGAACTGTATTTCACAAAATAAAGAGAAACGATGGCTGGAAATTAAGGAACAAAGTCACACTGCCTCTTGCCTCTCACTGGAAAACCACTGAGATGCCAGCAGCAGAAGGCACTTTGGATCGTAGCTGCCTGGTGACCTAATGGGGTTCCCATCACAGAACCCCAAGTCCCATTGCTGGGACGATCTATACAGGCATCACAGCAACACCCCGAGTAAAGTGCAGTATAAAAGTACAAGAGGTTGATTTCTCCAAAGGCCAAATGAATGTTAATTTTCTTTCAAGTGTCTTTAAAATGGTGGAGTAGAAACTGTGCAGACGAGAACCTTGACGGCACGTCCAGAGGGCTATGGGGGGCTTAGTTCCTACAGTGCAGTGTTGGCCACGGCGGCTGTGGAAGGGTAAGTGGCGAAGGCTGGGCACTTTTATATATTCACCTTGAATTTGAAATTTAAAAGGTAGAAACCTGCATTTCGTCAGAGAATCTGCTCTGTATTACTGGGCAGAAGGGATCTGTGCAGAGAAGTGACAACGTGGGGCGGTAGCTGCAGAACCTGCTCAGCAGACTGGTGGCTGGGGCCTGGTGCCCTTGTCATCAGGGACTGCCGGGAGTCCAGCACCCGGGGTCACCCAGAGTCAATGAGGATTTGTTTCTACACATCAACAAGCCTGTTTCTCAACATGTGGTCAGTCAGGCCGGCTGAGAGCTGGGAAACCCAACTGCTGAATGGAACCCGGGCTGACTTGGAAACCAATTCTGTGTCAGTGGTTAGTAAAGGAGAAAGGAAAGTGAAATTTTCAACCCACAAAGAGAAAGAATAATATAGCAATGAAATAACAAATGTTACAGTACTTCGTAACAAAAATAATAATGTAAAAAGAAGTTGCATTCTCAGGTACAGGTGCTGAAGATGTCAACGGCACTCCTCCTCTGCCTTCACAGGAAATATCCCCATGTGACTCATCTGGAATGTTCTATCGTGGAGTTGTTTTCTAGAAAAAAAGTCAACAGCACATTTCCACAGCAGCAGCCCAGGCCCCGCTCTGCCCCCTGACGGGGCCCTCTCTCTCTGGAACAAGGGAACAGCTAGAGCAAAGGTTGGGTGACCAGGACTTCGGGCTACTGGGAGCTAGGAGCCCTGCTCAAAACCAACCTCACTGCCGTTGAGTCAATTCTGTTTCACTGGTGACCCAGAAAGGGCAGGGGAGAACTACCCCCGATGGTTTCCAAGACGATAACTTTGTACGGGAGCAAAGAGCCTCCTCTTTCTCCCTTGGAGCGGCTGGTGGCTTCCAAGTGCAGCCCCCTTACTAACAGGACTAAGCAGGCTGCTGTGCTGTCCTGGGAAGGCATGGCTAGGGTTCTATGATGACAGTCATCTTTGAGATACATGGAATTATTGTATTCCTGGTAATAGAAATAAAATCATTTCAGGCATCTTCAGTTTTCATGACCCAGTAACATGGAAGCATAGTCACACCTTCTTGGGATGCCACAGCAGCCCCTGTGCCTGGCCACTCCCCTCAACTGGTGGGTCTTGAATCCACCTTTCAAGTCTTCTGGGAAGGAAATGGTCTGGTGGGAGGACAGCTGTCTGTTGTCTACAGGGGTGGACACTTCCCTGGTCCTGGTGGAATTCTCTTGAGCCTGGACTGGAGCCCAGCCCACATGAGGATGGGAAAGGATGTGGCCTCCCACTCGCTCATCTTCCTCTCTTTGTATCACCTGATGCCGTACCTCACACGTGGTGGCCATGTGCGCTGCTGTCACCGTCCCCAGCCTGCATCTGCATTTGCATCTGCGCCTGCATCCGGGCAATCATCTCCTGCATGCGGCGAAGCTAGATAGGGGTGGGACACATTCCTCTCAGTTCATGCTCTTAATGGGCACATGGTGTTCTGTGACCTTCCAGAGATTTAGCTTCTAGGCCTTTCCGAAACATGTACCATGGCCACACAAAGGTCTCTCATCCATCAGCAAGGGAGGACCAAGGACAGAAGGTCCATGGAAGAACCGCAGCTCAGATGAGACATGAGGCCTGCGCTCTTCGACCACCAAGGCAGGAACAGCGGGTGATGCTCGGGACTCAGTGTTAAATGGAGAGAAGTGTTCGGCTTTGCTGGGAGCCACCAGGTCTTAGCTGTTCAGAGAACAGTGGTGTCCACCTGCTGGTCTCCCTGGACTAGGTGCTTTAGAGCCCCCTTTGCCCTCCATGGATCTCCCCGCTGCATGTACAGGCTGTTCTCCTGAGCCCACTTCCACAATACTACCTGCCTTTTCCAACCTTTCCTCCAGATACATGCTAGAATCATGGGTCACCTCTCCCTAAAGGGAAGACTCGGCGCACACCTGGGCAGCCCATGGGGCTCTCTGGGCCTTGCAATGGTGCCGTGAGGCAGTCAGTTAAGACGACCCTTCTGGCCGCAATTCCTTACGTGAGGCATTACAAGTTCTGGGCTCTGCCCGTGGCTCTAATGCTCATTTGGAGGGAGTTCTCTGCTCGGCTGACAGACAGGATTTCGGTAGGGTTAGCAAAGGACATCAATCAAGTCACACATGTTCTTTCCTTGGAGGGGTGGCCCTGCTGAAGGACAAAAGCCACACCTCAAAGCCATTCTTGTGTGTCTGCGAACCATCAGAAGCCCAGGAGCATCAGAAGAAGGGCACGTTGGAGATCTCTGTCTAGACATAGTCTGAGAACAGAGAAGTCAGAGTCTCTGCTTTGGAGACAGACCATGGGCAGAGCAAAGGAGCCAAGCCAGAGCAACAACCAGCATTATCACTGTGAGGCAGGCCCGGGGGCTGAGGACCAAAGTGTGAAACTCAATTACGGCTGAGGAGTAGTGCTTGGACTAATGACTATACCCTTATTTTTCACTGTAGGGTAACTTAGTGACTTCTCTAATAAACCCCCATAATTGGTTTTGAGTTTTCTCTCGAGTTCTGTCTGGCTACTGCAGTGAATTCCTGCCCCAGCACAGAGGCAGGTGCAGTGGGAGGAATGCTTGGTGTCAGAGCAGGAAAGCGGGATGGAGGGTGGGCCCATATCTGAGTGCTGCCTCGTGGCAACAGGGAAGCCAGTGGACAGCACAAGGCTGCTGCTGCTGCAATAATGCTTCACTCTATTTCTCAAGTGTTTCCTACCTATGTACAGGAAAACTGTGTTGTTGTTTTTTTAAGTTGGCAATATTGCCTTTGTTTGTTCCGCTTTAGCTTAGGTGTTCATGAAGATAAATACTCGCATTCAAAGTGAGAACCGGGAGAGTCTCAAAGGAGAAGGCTGTGCGACCCATGCACATCTTGAGCACTCACACCGCAGTCTGACCGCCCCAAGCTGTGGACTCGCACTCGAGGCGGCCTCACCCGCCGTCCTCAGGTCTGCAACGGCTCTGGGCTATCGTCAAGTGGACTGCCAGCCTGCTCTTCCCGCAAGGTCACCACGCTCCCGCCTTCTCTACGCTTTCCAGTTAAACTAGCCAACGCGGAAAAGCACCTCACACATTATGTCATGTCCCTGTGAAACGTGCATGTGATTGTGTACCAAGAAGCTTCGCAGAGTCTGTGAGAAAACGCCATTACGTTTATTTCCATTTCCTGACAAACTCTGCCAAGCCCCTTGTAGATCTCTGTAAGAACTTAGTAAGTTAATTAGAAATTATATGATCAGAATATAGAAATGCTTGTCTACTTACTTCAGCCTCCTTTTCCAGCAAGATCTGGTCTTTATTCACATCCTCAGTTTCTACTTTCCTAAGAGTGGACAGAAATTTACAATGACATTATCACCATCACAAAGTTGGCTCTCGCTGACCACTTCACGACCCTGTGAAGCATGTGAAGGGATGCACCTGTTGGTTTTCTGAGTAAGAGCACAGGTGAGGAGGGCGCATGGGTGAAAAGAGGCAAGTGGCCCAACCCGGGAGCACCAGGCACCTTGCTGTGCTGTGCTAGGTGATGCCGGCACAGCATGCACTGAGCCGACCCTTCACCACAGGCTCCAGCACAGGCCAGTGTCACGCCTCACCATGCTCAGGCACCACACATTCCCAGCAGCATGCCACCGGAAGCAGAGGGAAAGGGGGGGAGGGCGGCAGAGCCAGCACAGGTGGGCTGGCCCAGACACCTTGGTGAAGCTATTGTTACTGTCCCCCTTCCCAGTGTCTGCTGCACCTCTTGCTTATGCGCTCCCTGGCATACACTGTGGGGTGACGCCAGAGCTGCTCAGTAGCAAGGAACGTGCATGGCGTTCCACAGCAGTGCACAAGATGGGACCCAGCCGTCCTGTGAGGGCTGCCAAGGCTGCCCAACCCCAACTAGCAAGTCTCTGGGGCACCTCCAAAGAGAGAGCCCAATCTCACTGATGAAGCTAAAGAGCGGGGCAGGCAGCCCGCAGGAGTGCGACGTGGGGAGTCACAATAGGGAAGGCTTTCAGGGGACACAATGACTTGGACAACCTGCCGCCTCTCTTGAGCCTCTCGGAGCGGAAGTTCTCATAGTGGAGGTCCTGGGTCACCTCCTGGAGGTCCTGCATATGTGTGCTGGAAAAGAAGATGATGCCCGAGTGGAGCCACACAGTCCATCCGACTGACACAGGACCATGCTCCAGGGCACACGGACACAGACACTGCACCACATGGGAGGGCACGCAGGCACTGGGTCACAAGGAAGGGCAATCGCCCACATCCAATCACTCACTGGATTGCGCGCTGAGACAGACAAGCATGTACTACTAGGACATGCACCGACACTGGACTACATGCTAGGACACATGAAGAGTACAGAACTGGGCAGATCCAGCGTCAGGCCCCGAGGGTCTCACATGAGCATGGTCCTCAGCTTCAGGAAGTCGTTGTGTTCAGGGTTCTCCACCTCCACCACCCCCCACGGGTACAGGCGGCCTCGGACCTTCTTGCCTTTGGCTTCAATGAGTTGGTTGGATCCCACGACCGAAAATGGGATGCTGGCCTAGAGGGAGATAGGAAGCCAGAGTAGACCGAGGGCCAGGCTTCCAGGGGAAGTAGAAGGTTCTGGCCTGCTTCCTGGAAGTGCCAGCCGTCTACCACATGGGGCACATCACAGCTACAATGAAAACTCAGAAAAAGAGATCTCCAAGTAGAGGAAACCTACAACACCCAGCTGCCCAAGGTGTTTGGGTTTTAGGGGTTATCATTCCCCCTAACAGTTTCCAAGTCGCCACATGCAGACTCTTGAAACCCAAGAGTACCTGTGGGTTATCAGCAGGCAGGATAGAGGACAGGGCTCTGGGTGGTGGTATCAGGTGGGGTGGGTGCACACCTCTTCCACTCCCACCTGTTCCTTTGGCCTCTATTGGCTGTTTCAGCAGACAGCATCAGAACCAAGGGCAACAGGAAGTGGGCTCCCGGTGAGGTTTTAATAGTGTTTGCAAAATGTGACTCCTCTAACACAGCTCTTCCAGCAAAAACCTTGATTGAACGACTATGCTGACATGATTCAGTTGGTTGATTACACGTGCCATCCTGCTAGGTAGAAACAGAGTCATATCAGAAGCAGGATGGCAGGCTCTCTAATACCAGCAAGAGAGAAGAGCCAGGAATGGAGCCTGCACTTAGGACCCCAAGGAGATGGCAGCTGAATCAGTCAAAGTAGTGGGCCACCCAGTTCAGAGTGGGTAATGCTGAGGGCCTTAGGCAGAGGGCTGGCTTGGGGAGTGGGTGCCAGCAGACACTGGTGGGGAAGAAGCAGGGTTTGCTGATCATAGAGCTGGAGCTGAGCACCTTTGGGGTGAGGTTAACTACAGAGTGACATGTCCCTTGGTCATTTACTGGTAGCCAGGACAGAGGCCTGGGGCAGCCCAGAGGTCACTCCCATCGTGTGCCAGGGACAGCGTTCTCACCTTGAGAAGCCTGGTCTGCTCTTTAAAATCTTCATCTTCGTCTGACTCTGCATCAGGTAAGTGGTAGATTTTGATGCTATGCTCTTCGATTTCATCTAGAATCTGAGAGGATAAGCAGACCAGACACAGTCAGCAGATGCACCCAGCTCCAGCAGCTCCTCAGGCAGAGATGTTGCCCAAATACCACAAAGAATCACTTTCCAGCAACTTTACGAGCTGCCGGAAATAAGGCTCCACATGGCTTTCAGAGAACCCTCCTCTGACAGACCATCCCCAGCCAGCACCTTGCCATCAAACACGTGCTGCCCTCCTGCCAGCAGGCCCAACCAGCCAGCTGCACCGGCACGGCAGGCCCCAAGACCAAGTATGGCAGAGCTGCAGGGCGGGATGCTGTAGGCGCAGTGAGTAGGTGGTTCCCGAGGTGCCAATGGAGGAAAGACGTGGCCTGTCCGGCTAGAACAAGACCCCTGGCTAGTGAGGGGCAAAGGCAAGAAACCAAACCATTTGGTCAGCAATGGAGGATTGGCTGGGCTCCAGGCCAGGAGTAGGACATTGCTAAGGGAGCAACCAGCTGGCAGCGGGGGACCACAGTCTGCACTATCACCCAGGCGGGTGGGCAGGCAGGCAGGCAGGAGGCAACACCGCTGCGACAGGAGCAGAGCCCACTCACCCTTGCATGAGGAACGGGTCCAAGGACTACTGCACGCTGCGTGCACCCCTAGGCACTAGGAAGGCTGCAACTCTGCTCCCAGGGCTAGCCACTGGGGGGTGGGAGGTGGCAGAAGACACCCGACCTCACCCTCTGGTCATGAAGGCAGACACTGCGTAGGACCTTCCAAACTCAATGTGATCAAAGACAGCCCACCTTCTGCTGCGGGCCACATCAGGAAGACCCCCTACCTCACACCCTACAGCCCACTCTCAGGCCTTCTAAGGGGAAGGCTGCTCTCATTCTAGGGAGTGGGGACCATGCAGTCGGGGTTTTCTGCCCCGAGGCCCTCATGCCTGCTGGCCTTGCCCTGCCGTCTATATGGCCTCTGCTAACCCAAGACTCAGCTTCGTGGGGCTGGGGGCAGAGTGGAACGCTGACTGCTTCTGATGTGTTGAACTCAGAGCATTTAGCCTGGGCTGGGGTAGGAACTGCGGAGCCTGTGTGCAGAGAGCCTGCAGACACGCTCCTTTCTAGGTTAGACAATGCATGTCTATAGGAGCAGGAACAGAAACTCCACCTGGGCGGACTCGATGGCACAGGGCTGTTGTAGGGCACCCTCACCCCACCAACACACACATTCTGCAGTCCCAGGAAAGCAAGTCTGAAAGTAACTGCTAGTCAGCTCGATGCTGGGATTCGTGAAGGACACCCAGCCAACCCAGAGCAGCCCAAGGCCCAGTCCTCAGGCAGGCTGTTGCTCACCCTCTTCTTCAGGCGCTCCCGCTCCTTCAGCGTCAGGGTGTCAGCCTTGGCGATGACGGGCACAATGTTCACCTTGTTGTGGATGGCCTTCATGAAGGCCACATCCAGGGGCTTCAGCCTGTGCCCGGGAGCACACAGGAGAGAAGAAATTCGAGGACTCGAGATCTCTACCCACCATCCCTGCCCACTCCCCCATGGTCCAGCCCACCCGACTGACCCGTGCCCGAAGGGCGAGATGAAGTAGAAGCAGCAGTGGACCCTATTGTCGACGATGTGCCGCCTGTTCAAGCCACTCTCGTCGTGCAGGTAGCGCTCAAACTGCTCATCAATGTACGAGATGATGGTCTTAAAACTGGGGCCCAGACGATAACAGTCACAGGGCGCACAGGCCCGGCCCCTTCCTCCCTCCCTCCCTCCCTCAGTGTCTGCATGACTCCAAGACTCAGAAAACCTGCTTCCGGGGTTTTGGGAAACTGGCCTGAGGGGGCCAGGCAGTGTGGTGTGTGGGCATGCAGGGAGGGGGAAGCCCAGTAGATGACCTGCACCGCAGCGATGGCTGGCTCCAAGGGTCTCACTGGGAAAAAGGGGAGGGGGGTGTCCCAGAGCACACACATGACCTGTGCTCTGTCAACACTCACTGCCACTGAGTCAAAGCTGACCCACAGTGACCAAAGAACAGAACAGCCCCGCCCCCGTGGGTTTCTGAGGGACTCGATTTCTCCTGAGGATCAGCTGGTTCAAACTTCTGACCTTGCAGTGCTCAATGTGTGACCCACTAGGCCACCGGGCCCCCACCTGCTCTGCAAAACCTGCATTTTACAAAGTCCACATTGGACAAGCAGGCTCATCCTTCTCTATGCTGTCAACTCCAGTGCAGTGACCACCCCTCACTCATACACTCAAAATGTGCAATGTCACTAGAGGCATAGCATGGCAGCACCCACACAAGTGCACGCACCAGTCTCGGCAGTTGATGGCATCGCCATAGCCAGGGGTATCCACCACCGTCAGCCGAAGCTTGACCCCCCGCTCCTCGATCTCCACCGTGGAGGCCTCAATTTGGACAGTCCGCTCGATTTTTTCTGTAAAGCAAAGAGCTGTTCACGAACAGACCTTGAAAGTCAGCCTCAGAGGAGCAGCATCAGACTGTGTGGGGAGGGAGGCCTGTGTAGACTAAAGCTCAAGGTCAGCAAGGACAGGGTCAAGGCAAGATGGACATGCCCCGCCGGGCGAAGAGGAGGACGCCATGATAAAAAAATGAGTTGTTCTGCCCTCGGATATAGAAGTGGAGAATTTAAAAGCTGACACAGAGACAAGTGAGTGCCCTTGCCCTAGCCATGTCTGGTCTGTCAGGGGACCTCACTGGTCCACCCCACAAACATACAGGGATGCCTACAAGGTCCAACACCTGGACCACGTTCACGCCTTAGTGGTCCTCTCTTTACTGTACATCCAAGTGTGAAACCCTCTCCTCAGTCTGCCCACCAGCCAAGGAGAGGCTGCTCACCACCATTTCTGATGTAGAAACTGTGCTCAGAGGGCCACCCCCCTGCTCTGCAATCCCCACCCCCACCCCCCCACCCCCCCAAGTCCATCAGAACACTGGAGACAACAGCACGCGCAGCACTGCTTTGGCGCCCTCTGCTGGCGTCCATGAGAGCTGAACCCAGAGACAGGCAGAGTGGGCAGGGGCTCACCAGCAGCTCCGGGGATGACCCTCTCTGGGTAGAGGTCAGTCAGGAACAGGCTGTTGATGAGCGTGGACTTTCCCAAGCCTGACTCACCTGTGGTGCGAATGAAAACTCTGTCACAATCGTGTCCACATGGCCCAGACAGTTCTGCCCTCCGAGGCCCCTCTGCCCCAGGCACTGTTCTCAGCCACGTCCTGGCCCATGACCTTTGCAATGCCTGCACACGGGCACTGCCACCTCGTCCCTACTGGCTACTGGGCCTGAGCCTCTAAGGCCTGTGGTCTAGACCATGCCCTTTCTGGCAAAGGGAACACAGAATGGGCTTACAGTTACCTGCTCTGCAGACCACATTGCAGGAAACTGAGCCTATCCATTCAACAAGCCATGGGACTGGGTGAAGGGTCAGAGCATGCTATTGGGGCAAGACACGGAAACCTGCTCCGCACCTCCCTATCTCCCACCAATGCTGGTGGCCACCCATTCTAGCTTCCAGCACCTCTGCTCCTGCCGGGCACAGCATCCACTCAGGCACTGAGGAAGCTCCTGCTCTCTGTAAGCACTGGACTGTACAGACAGAAACCCACACTGAGGCTCAGACCTTACCCCAAATGACTCACTTGTCTCCGGCTCGTTCTATCTACGACTCAGCCCATCTACCAGAGGCATGGACAAACCCCACACTGTTCTTGTAGGCCATTCATTAGGCACAGTTCCCAGCACTTTCCGTCTCGGCTAGCTGGTGTGCACCAGGGTGAGCACGCTTGCCAGGCCGGGCATCTCCATTTGTAGACAAGGCGGGGACGTCCCATCCTTGCTAGGAGAACCCAGGAGAGGGAGAGTGAGAGGCGCAGGTGGCTCTCTGAAACCCAGTGAGAATGGTATCAAGAACAATCATCACCGCCTGGAAGGTGACTACCAGTGAGCGACCAGGGCACAACTTCTCATGACAGAGCTGGCGTACTCCACAGCTGTTTCTCAACAGCAAACTTCCAAATGTACGTGAAGCATGTATGACTACTTCCCGTGGAGTGGGCCCACTGTCGGGAGAGGGAGTGTGAAAGGTGCCGCAGGCAGCACGCATGTCAGATGTGACACGCATGCAAAGAGGAATGTGGACAGGAGACCCAGGACTGTGTGTTGGACACGCTCTGACCCATGACTGGGGAGAAGAGACACACAGGAAGAGAACTGACCACGGCGAGTCCGCCTCCATCCACACGCTGAACCCACAGGCCAACGTCCTGCGCAGCCCAGCAAAGCGCATACTGACGGCGCAGGCACCAGGGGGCCACGAGGTAGAGTCAGTGTGGGGGAGCCTTTCCTCTAGCTGAAGACTCGTCGTGTGTAATCACCTCAGAGCCTGCTCTGAAGTTTCCTGCCAGAACCTCTGGCTCAAACAAAACAACACAGGAGGCTGCTCAAGAGCCGTCAGATCTGGGGGACCTCTGCGTGCTCGCAGTGCTCCACGTAACACGAGTCTCCGCCACCTCAGAGAGGAGCACGTTGGCAGCCCCATTCAGTGAGGAACGGTTGGGCACCAGGAGACAAGGATCCAGAGGCTTGCTACTGCCGAGTAAAGATAACTTTCACCCCTTGCAATAAGTGACACACACACACACACACACACACACACACATCACCACTCAGCAAAAACTTTCAACATCCCTACCCCACACCTGTGCCCCAAACTTCCAAGTCATTTGATTCTGTCATCAAAAATTTTCCACCTTACATCTCAGACCCTAAAACTATTACATTCCACAGTTTGGGAACAGGGGGTAGTCATGTTATTTAGTCATTTAGTAACTTATTAAATCTAATGACTAATTAATTATATTAAAAGACAAACCAAAAGTTATTAAACTGGTACACAGACTTCTTACCAACAACCATTAGTGTGAATTCAAAACCTTTCTTCACTGATTTTCGGTGAACTTGATTGGGAAGGTTTGCAAATCCAACATAGCCAGGAGTTTCAGGATTTATAAACTGAGCTGGTTGCTGCTAAAATGAGATTTAAAAAAATAGGGCTTTAGTGGTTACTTTGAAAATATGAGGGAACATCAAAAAAGATTATAGACAAAAAAAAAAAAAGATTATAGACAAATGGAATTAAAAGATGAAAACGTCCCCCAACTTTTTATAGCTTTCTCGTATAAACAATGTACATATTCTAAACTCTCAAGAACTAGAACAATATACACATAAACTAAGACTTTTAAAATGTGGTAGTTTTCATCTTGCCTTTTTGTTTGTGTTCCCCAGTGTGTCGACAACTAAAAACCCTTCTATAAAGAGGAAGACGAAACCTGGACAAAGAGTTTGCGTCTGAGGCCAGCAACTCACAAGATCAAGGACAAAGCAGAGCCAGAACCACCCACCCTTTCACTGGACTCTGTACTCAGCTTGCCCCTGGCGTGCTCTCAGGGCTCAGAGCCCATTTGCAAAGGTGGGTCCTCAGACACATCAGAACTCTCTTTGGCCGTTTCTCATTGTGCAGTAACGAACCTCAGTGCCTTCAGCCCACGGGCACAGCTGCTGTGCAACGGTTCAGGGCGAGTCTGCTCCGGCATGGGGGTGGACCATCATAAACCCAAACCCATGCTCATCATAAGGATTTTAATCCATATCTAACTGGCTTAACAGGATTTTCCTGGTGTACTGAGGAACCAGACACCGGGACACAGAGAGAGCTTCCCGAATGACAAGCCCACTCCATGTCCTCTGGTCCCAGTGTCTCAAATGCATCCATTGTCCCAATGCAGCGAAGCATGGAGCACGGGCACCGGGATCTTGACCGTAAACCCTGTGAAACTCCCATGGGTGCTCTTCCACTGCAGCCCTACCGAGTATGGCTCTCACCTTAGACATCTTGAGCGAAGCTTCGTCAACCTGTTGGAAAACACACACATGTTTTTGTATGCACACGTTCAGGACGGACAGATTTGGGTGACCAGGCCAACAAACAGAACTACAGTCACACTGCCACACCTTAGTAAGGCCCTGTCACCTCTTCCCGCCCCATTCATCTGCAGGCGAAACTAAGCACTGCAGACTCTGAGCCCCTGGCCCCTTTCAATAAAAAGATACCCAACCCCTTGTCTATGCCATGCCCTGGCTCTGGGTGCCTCTGTAGTGGTCAGAGGGGAGGGGTACACGATGCATAGACACAAAGTCCTTAAAGTGTTTCTGCAATGGCAGAGCAGGGGAAACCCTCGGAGCTCCAGGAAGAACTTCCAATGAGGCCAGACCCAGACTGTCCAAGTCGCCCCGCCAGGTCCTAGAGTCAAGATAGAAGTAAAATGGAAATGGTAGGCCCGAGGAGAGATGGAGGAGACCTCGGAGAAGCCTCTGGCACAGGAACAAAGCAGGAAGGAGGGCGGAGAGGCCAGCTTTGGTGGTGGTGCCAGATGAAGTAGTCGATAACTTGTGTCCAAACAATAGACAAACGTGTGACGATGAAAGAAAAGCATAAAATCACAGTGGACCCTGCTGAACCCACTTCCTCTGAGTGAGACGGATCCGAGAGAACATCCCACGAGTTTCTATGGAACAAAGATTTGCCACAGAGAAATACAGTCCAGTCTAGGGAGATAGAAATCTGGTACTACTGTCTTGCACATTGAAGCATGACAAGGAAGGATTTCAACTTCTAACTGGGTTGTGAACCAAATCCATTCACCTGACTCCAAGCAGGGTCAGAGGTACACGCCCATTAGCATCCTGTCATGGCTTTAGAATCTTGGAAGCTCTGTATAGTTCTCCTGTGTCCATCTGCAGCTTATATGTCTAACTCTACTTGATGCCTGCAGATGGTGCATCACCAGCAGCTTAGAGGAAGGAGGAAGAGTGCCTTGTATTATTACTTTTGGGATGTCCTCATGAGATTGAAATTTGTGAGCATCATTAGAGCTGATCCAGATAAGACAGAGCATCCCAGTTGCCTGTAGTGTCCTAAGGACCAAAGAAAATGGCCAAGGCTCAGGAACCACTGACATTCAACGATGTGGCTGTAAAGTTCACCCGGGAGGAATGGCAGCTCCCGAACCCTGCTCAGAAAACCCTGTATCAGGATGTGATGTTGGAGAACTATTGCAACCTGGTTTCCATTGGAGTCTCTCTCTGTTGACTCCCTGGGAGACACTGCAGCTGACAAGACACATGGAACTATGCGAGTGCCCTCAGCTGGAGAAACCACGTGGACCCATGCCAGCGCTGAGATGCTTACAACGCCACCGGATCCAGAAGACTTCCCACCCACTGGCCTGTGATCTCCCTGCATTTGGCATCACTGCATGTGTTTTGTGAGTCTGAAGAAGACTTAAAAAGGTATTTTAATCAAAACCAACAAAAACCTGGTAGAGGGAGTAAGAAATCGCCCTCACAAACCAAACCCAGTGCTCTCCCCTCCTGACACCTAGTAACACTACGGGTTTCTGCGAGTCAGTCTTTCGGGGAGCAGACATCCTCTTTCTCCCACTAGCATCGCATTTAGCCACCCAGCACGTAACCACGGCGCCAACAGGGTTCATCAATCAAGCTGAGCAACTACAAACCATGACCAGAGTCCTCAGATCAGGACAACCAGCCCCCAAGGGGAGGAGCCAATTGTTCTCAGTCAGAGCCGGACCTTGTGGCACCGCAGACACAGCCAGCTATGTGCCAGGTGGAGGACATCCATGTAAAGTAGGGACGAAGGCTTTAGGCAGGCAGGGAGAAGACAAGGAGATTGTCAACCGGGGGTGGGTTAGGGTGACAATGACAGAGCACAAAAGGGACATTATGTGATTATGGCCCAGGGAGCAATTTATAAAATGACAGACCGCTCCAATCTAACAGCCGAGACAAGCCCCCACAGCAGGCGGAGACATGCACAAAGCAAAGGCCTTGAAGGATACCGGCAAACTTGGTGCCAGTGCCGTCCTCTGGTGAGGCGCTAGTGCAATCTCTCAGAGCTGGAGCGTCCATCAGCACACTGCCAAGACCACAGAAGAAAGGAAAGAAAGGGCATTTTTTACAAGGTGAAAGAACAGCACAAACCTGGTGTGCAACTGGGCCCAATTACCAGTGAATTGGTCAGACGAAGTCCAAATGTCGCTAGGACAGTGTTTTGTAAATGCAATTAGCACTTACAATCAGCTGATTTTAAGGAAGCTAGACTCAACATAAGTGGGCCTTGACCAATCAGTTCTGAATGTTGAGAGCAAACTCTCCAGACTGACACAGAAATCCAGTGGCCCAGAAGATTTCTGATATCAGCCCCACAATCACAGGCCCCAGATCAAAGCTAGCCAGGCTATCCATCCATCTACCCACCCACCCACCTGGCTGCTGGCTCGGCTTCTCTGGAAAACCAGGCTCATCCACGAAATAAGAGAACACAAATGAAATTTAAATTCCTCATCTGCATATGAAAGGTGGCCAGTGAAGACCTGAGAAGAATGGATAGGCCTGAGCTGGGGAAGAACACGGAAAGCACCCTGGACTGCAGCGAGGAGGAGGAGAAAGACGTACAGCCAGTGTGCTCCTTAGAGGCAAGTATTTTACATACTTTAGACATGCAGGAGACACCAGTCCCTGGACAAGGGCATCATGCCTGGTAAAGTGGAAGGGCAGCAAAGGAGAGGAAGGCCTTCCAGGAGATGGACTGACAGTGACAATGGGTTCGAGCATAGGAACAATAGGATGGAGCAAGGCCAGGCAGTGCTTCATTCTGTTAAGGTCGCTATGGGTCGGAGCTGACTCAACAGCACCTAACAACAATAGAGCTCTTAAATCATAATTTAATAAAATTAGAAGCAGCAGAAGATAAAATATCCTCAATTGTTTGGAAAATCCCAGGAAAACTCTGGGAGCAAGGGAGTAACAAAGGTGCACCCCAGCTACCCAGAGAGCAAAAGCCAGACAAATGCGGACCTACAGCACCCAGCAAAGCCGGGCTCGTCAGATTTCGGGGTTTACAGAGCTTCACAATCACAGAACACTGAAAGAGCAAAACGTTGCATTAGGACATGAACAAAATAACTTGAAAGAAAACAGAAACTCACTGCCATTGAGTTGATGCCAACTCAGCACCTCTGTGGGTTTTCAAGATTGTGACTTTTTACTGAAGTAGAAAGCCCCATCTCATTCCAAAAGAAAACGATTAGAAATGAATAAAGAGAAAAACCAAAATGAAAGGCAAATAAATCCAAAAGCTGGTTCTTTGAAGCCATTTTCTACAAACTTGATTCCAGGAGGAAAGCAGGTCTAGCGCAAATACAGTAAAGGCAGGGCAGGAGAGATCCCAACACAGAAGATGCACCTGACAGACATAGCAATCTGGGAAGGGGGCAGGGACCTGTCCTGGACCCTGAGCACCACCAAGCAGCTGGTTAAAGACCACCCAAGGCCAAAAGGAGCCTGGGTGAAATGGTGGATTATGCCCTTGACAGCTAACAGCAAGGTCAACAGTGGGAAACCACATGAGAACGATGAAGCCTTCTACTCCCATAAAGAGTTACAGTCTCAGTAACCCACAGGAACAGTTCTACCCGATCCTGCAGGGCTGCTGGGAGCCAGCAAGGACGTAACAGTAGTGTGTTCTGGGTTCAGTAATGAACAGGGACAAAGACCAGCCAGAATTAAAGCTGAATTCCATCTAACACCAAACAGGGAACACCAACGTCAGTTGTCACCCATGCCCATTGAGAGCGCGCAGGAGAGCAGCCCTTCTTGCCCTGGGAAGACAGCACCATTGTAACAACCAACGCAGGTAGAGACACACCAAAGAGGAAACAAAGGACAAATTAAAGGTCAATGTCACCTGTGAGTGCACATGCAAATATGCCAAGGAAAAAGTGTACTAGTGATCAGGACTCCAGAATCTTGTAAGTCAACACAGCAACAGCTTAAGGGAGAAGAAAAGTCATAAGCAGATGCTGAAATTCAACAACTAATTCTAAGAAAAACACTATGCAACGAAATGGAGCAGCAGAAAAAGGTCAACATAATTTGGAAGTCCTTGTCCAAACACTGGAATGAATGCTAAACTATTTAAACAAATGGAATTTCGGGCAAATGATAGGCAGGCCCATGACGGGACCACCACCAGAGGGCGCGGCACTCCTCAGAATCCTGGGCCATTAGGATAAGCAGGCCGAGGTCCAGGTTGGGAAAGGAGACAGAAGCAGAGGGAAGAAGGCTGTCTGAGTGGGCTGCAACCACAAGCAAGCCAAGGCCCGTAACCTGAACAGAAATCCTATCTGCTCTGAAGACCTTCACCCAATTCACAACAAAGTTGAAAACACACAATCAATAATTAGGCAGGGACACATAAAGTGCTAGCCTCAGCAGGCACAGGGGCAGGTCTCACTATGCCCTGTAGGGTCCCGATGAGTCAGCATCAACTTGATGTCAGTGAGTTTGAATTTTCTTTTTTAAAATATGGCATGGACAAGAAAGACGAAGGATTGATGCCTTTGAGTGAATGATGATGCTGGTGAAGATTCACAATACTATGGACTGCTGGAGTAACAAGCAGATCTGTCTTGAACCAGAAAGTTCCTCAGAAGCAAGGTCACATTATCAGGAGGCACCAGTCCCTGGAGAACACCATGCTTCTTAGGGGGTCCGTCAAGGGGATCGATTGCCACAGTGGCTGCAACAATTTTAACTCATTATTTTACTTAAACACAACGTGGTTAGAAAAAATCCCCCTCACAAAATGCAGGTAGAAAGCAGTGTCTGTGGAATTTTTTGTCACTACACTGAAGTCACATAGAAGGGACAAATAACCCTGAGTCTCCCCTTCTGTTCCTGTGAGTGATTAAAGACAGGGCCCTGCTATCTAGTTAGTCAACAAAGACATCCTGAGACAGGCTTAAGACTTCAAGAACCTTATTGTTCTGTTTGCTGGCTGAGGGTCAATAGTTGTTTGGCATGGCTACTCTGAAACCTGAGTTAATGTAAAACATGCATCATGAACCCACAAGTGTAGATTTCAAACAGGACTGACAAAGACAGACAGAGACCGCTCTCAACCTCCTCACTGGGTGTCACCTTCTAAGAAAACTTCTAATTCTTCCCCAGACTAGGAGCAAGTAATTGGCTGTAGCACTCAGGGTGAACATAACTGTATTTCAGGGGACATAATGGGCTCACATAGCAATGACTGTGAGGAAGGCACAGAAGCAGGCAGTGTTCGCTTCTGTTGTGCGCACCTACCACCGCCACCACATGCTCTGCTACCAGTGGACGTTAGTGACCAACCAAAGTGAAAGTTGGAAGCACACCTGGGGTTTGGTGAGTGCCATGCTCCAGCAACACCGACCAGCAGCCTTCTATTTAGTGTAAATGGTGGATGCCTACCACGAGGGTCTCCTAATCTCAAAGTAGCCAAGAAAAAAAAAATCTCCTTCCAGGTGGAGCTCAGGTCAGATGTTAGTGGGTGTTCCTTATGGGTTGCCCAATGCTGCCTTCACCCACAGAACAGCGGATTCACCCAATTGATATGAGATTAGTCTTCTGTTTACACGCCTCACCCCTGAATACTCAGAATGTCCCTGTATAGCATGTGCTGATCCAGAAGACTCCGAGCTCACGGTGGTTGGAAAGTCGGTCTCTGGATACTGGAACAGAACAGAGTGGATGCTGCACACCATCTGACACCCCCCCCTCCCGCCCCCAGAAGCCCTCAGGATCTGCAGTATAACCAGGGCAGTAAAGGTCGATGCAGGGCCCTGGAGGCTCCAGGTGAGGGTGAGAAAGGCCACAGCCTGGCGACCTGGGAAGCCGGTGTTGCCGGTCACTTGTCAGTGAGAACCCACCAAACTCGAGGCCGGAGGGTAGTGGCCGGGCGGAGGCCCTACCCACTCCGCGGTCACCTCGCCACCCGGTCCCCGAGGGCTTTGCCTGCTCGGCCAGTCCAAGGCGCCCTCCGGCCACCGACCTCGGTAAGGACGGGCTCAGTAAGTCTGCACGTCCATCCCGGGAGCCCCAAGAGTCACTCTCCGCCAGGGCTCGTTGGCGAGGCCCTGACTCCGAGAAAATGGCCCCGTTGGGGTGACCACAAGATGGCCACAGGATGCAGGCTTGCTCGGGACTCTGCGGCCCCTCGAGGACCGCCCTACTGCGCGGCGGGCCCGAGTGTGTCTCCTGCGGGCCAGAGGTCGGCCTGGTCGCCCTGCCCGAGGCTTGGAGGCCCGACCCCGGAACGCGCCCCCTGCGCGCCTCCGGAAACGGGGTTCCTGGGCAGGAGGACAAGGGCGCGGGAGGCGGCGGGAGACCGGGTCCGGACGGCGGGGGGTGGGTAGAGGCTGGTGCCTGGACTCCCCAGTGGAGAGCGACGGGGGATGGGTGGAGACAGACTCGGTGGCAGTCCCCGGTCGCCCCTCCCCCACCTGCGCTACAGAGCGCGGCCGGCCGCCGCCCAGGGGCCGGGGTGACTGGAGCCGTTCCCAAAGCTCCTTGGAAGGGCCGCTCGTCTCCCCCGAGGTGGTGGAACTCCGAGCAGAAACTCACCAGCCGATGAGCCGAACACCAGTCGCGGACTGTAAGGAGCCCAGAACCCGCCCAGAACCCAGAGCCCGCCGCCGCCGCCGCCGCCGCTTGTGCCCCGCCCAACCCCCGTTCTGCGTCATGACGTCGCTCCGCCCCCGCCAGCGCTTTCCTCTCGTGTCCTTCCTCCCCGCGAGTTCGCCGGCCTCCAAGTGCGCAGACGCGGGCCCGAAGGTGTCGGCCGCCTGTGCGCAGGCGCAATGCCCCTCCCACGGCGGTTGGCCATATAGAGGCTGGGGGTGGGGGGGGGAGGTCAAGCGTAGCCTCTTCTCCTTTACCAAGATGGCGGCTTGTCCCTGTTTCGCCACAGTTTCTACCTTTTGAGCTTGATTCTCTTACGCTAATAAGAGTGGAACAGGTAATGTGATTCTCTGTCTTGTGGTAGGGAGGATGGGGGAAAAGACATTTGTTTAGAAGGAGCTAAGTGACCATTGAGGAGGCGAGAGGCGGACGGGAGGAGGGTAAGTGGCAGTAAGAGTGTGGAGCCATCCCGGGGAGGGGGAGCCCTCGCCTTGATGCTCTCCTCCTGAAAGATGGCGGCAGCACCGAGCTGCGAGAGCCGGAGCTGAGCCGGGAAGGGGAAGAAGAGCAGCCGAGCGGGGCTGGTCTAGGCTGGTCGACCGTCGTCTCTATGGTACGGACGCCTCGCCTCGATTGGCGCCCACGGGTCACGTGGGGTTTGCGCGCCGCCGCCGACCATAGAGTTTGGCCCCGGTCCCAGCGGGGACACGGCCTTCCAGCGCCGGCTACCAGCCGGTAGTTGGGGCCTACCGCCTGGGGGTCGTGAGCGGACGCGACCTGTGTGCCCTGGCCTTTGAGTTTCTCCTTCTGGCCCGGGGACGAGGTGCGATCTGGGGAGCGCCCTTCAAGCCCACCCCAGCGGCATAGCTCAGGCCTAGGAGAGTGAAGTGTCCGACTGGGACTTAATCTACTCAGGAGCGAGGGCTTGAGGTCCCAGCTTGGAGCACCTTCCCCCTCCTCCCGTAGGACTTGGCACCCCAATGCCCGCCTGATCCTCCTGGTTTCAGTGCACGAACCACGCGTGCGTCTGAAAGTGAAGTGACAAGCTTCCGAGTCCGCTAAGGAACCGAAACTGATTGACTCTGGTGCACCGTTAGGTGTCTTTCCCAACTGGCTCCTTCCGAAACCGGCTCGGGGCTCAAACCCGCTGCCATCGACGACTCATGGCGATCCAGTAGGACAGGCTGGACCCGTGGATTTCCGGGTAGAAAACCTCTTTATTCCACAGGACGACACGTGGTCTCTAATTGCTGACCTTGTGGCTAGCAGACACATATGTAACTCGCTATGCCATCAGGGCTCCCTTATTTCCTATTTCAAACCAAAATGCACCGCCATCAAATGGATACTGACCACGGCCGATACTGTCCGCATGGGTTTCCACAATGTCAACCACGGGAGTAGAAAAGCCATGTCTTCTCCCTGGGAGCAACTGTGGTTTCCAGCTGCTGACCTTCACAGCAGCACCTAACTGCTCTGCCGCCAGGGGTCCTTCCTCTGGGCTAGACAGCTCTTATCTCCTCACCCACCTGCTTTAGGAAATGAGACTCGCTCGCTGGCTGCCAGTGAGTGGATGCTGAGATTGTAACTGTCTACCAGAGTAGACAGTCCAGTCTTGCTACCTCAGAGTTGCTGGTGGTTTTGAACTGCCGAGCATGCAGGTCGCAGCTGAATGCATAACCACACCACCACGGAGCCTTAAGAAGTGAGAGGGTCCTGTATAAGCTGAAGGGGAACAAATTCTGTTGGGAGTTCCATTAAACTTAGTGCTTATAGTGCAAGAGGGCATTATGACTGGTACTCTGTGGTGGGGTTGGGGTTGTGGTCCAAGGACTAGATCTGTAGGCATTGTGGTTCTGAGGGGGTGGCGGTGAGTGAGTAGCTTTTAGTGACAAGACCACTTGTGTGGGGCTTTATTCTGTGTGTCAGGCCCTCAGAAAATGGCTTCACGTTTGTATGGTATCTTCTTAAAGACAGCCTCCCCATTGGCGACACTTCTCTTAAGCTCCTGTGAAAATGGAGCTAGTCACTTTTAGGGTATGGCCTAGGACACTTGGTAGGCTGCGGCTCATGGAGCTTAATGGTTGTTCAGGGAAGTGAGCACCTTGGACGAAATCTAGTGTTGTTTGCAACACGAGCATCCCGAGTACCACCAAGTACCTTTACAACTCAGATACTCAGAAGCAGTGCTTGTTTCCAAGTTGAGAAGATGATTGGCTAAGAATGACTTCCACTGCCTGTATTCCCAGCTCACTGGGTGTGAAATGCAGGCTATCGAGTTTTAGACTCTGGAGGACACTCGAGTATGTCGCTCCGGGTTGAAAGCCAGTTGAAGTGTTTACGAGGAGGATTGAACTTTGCTGTAGCTATCACTACTTCCTTTAGGGGCATGCCTCACCTCATGAATCAGCGCACCTGGTAAGGCCACGGGAGTGGGAGCACCACGTAGGAAACAGCCGTGGTGCTTAGTGCCCGTGCCCTCCCACTTCCTCGCCGGCTGTCCTCACCAGTGGGTCGAGTTGACTCGAAGTGGCCTTTTCCCTACTTGGTTTTGTTATTTTAAGCTTCTAGGTGTCTCATGGTCTTCTCCCACAGTTGAATTCCGGAAACATTTATTGGAAACTGTAGGCACTGTTTGAGGTTCTGGGGTGCAGGCATGAAAAAGAGACTCCCTCCATTTCCCTCAAGCAGCTTGTGGTCACCCGTGAAATAATTACTTATTTAAAAAACGACATCACAGTGTCATAAAGGCAATATCAGAAATACATGCAAATATGTGTCTGGAGGTAGGAAAGAGGTGAAATGATTACCTGTAGGAAGGCTTTCACAAAGAATGTGGGCCTTGGACTGGGTTGTAAAGGATGATAAGTGATTTTTCTGTGGACATACAGGACTGGCTGGCTGTTGTTGAGGAAAAACTAGTTTATGCAAGAGGGATGCCTGACATTTATGGTTGGGAGGTGCCTGAGTGACCTGCTAAGAGTCCAGGGTGCTGCTGATATCTCAGAAGGTGTAGAGTTGGCTGAGATCATGGTGTGAAGGGCTTTGCGCCCTTGAGTCCGTACTGCAGAAGACTCTCCAACTTGGACTGGATTTCAGAAGGTTGCACTGTGCCCACGGACATGACTTGTGACCATTGGTGGGTCAGATAAATTTCCCATCTGTGCTTCCTGCTTGTAACAGAATTTTTTTTTTACCAAAAGGGCTTGAGCCATGGTGATTGGTGCTTGTCTTTGGCATGGCTATTGGGGTGAGGAAGTGGGGGGGGGTGGCTTCTCCTGTGAAGCAGATCCAAGCTCCCTGAAGAAGGACTACCCACAGCTGAGCGCTCACCAAGGCCAAGATCGCCTTGTGAAGGAGGCTCCAACCAGAGGAAAAGCAGCTGGCCAGTGCCAGGCACCAGAATGTCTGTCCCCGAGAATGCAGTGGCAGAGTAACACAAGAGGAACCCACACTAAAAAGCTGGTCACTCAAACTTGTTTTGGACTGAAGCACAGTGCATTTTTATGTTTCTGTAAAACTTGTGTTGGGCAGGGTCTGACCTGCTTTCCACAAGATCAACAGCCCACGACGGAGCCCTAAAAGGTGGAGGTTAGACTTGCCTCTACCCTCCAACCATCTTAAGGATTCTGATATCAGCCGTCACCTCCCACAGCCTTCTTGCCTTCTCTGCTGGTTCTCGAGTGTGTTGAAATAGCCATACAGAACTCAGAGACCATACTCATAGTTAAAGGGTTGCATGGAGAAGTAACAGGATACAATTCAGGCTTAGAAATGACCGGGATACAGTTCTTCAATTCCGAAAACCTCTTCTCAGCCATGCCTGCAGGCAAGCATTTTTCTGGCCCTGTGGCCCCTTGTTTTCTAGCCTCTACCCTCTGCCCTGCTCCAGCAAGTGTTATAAAGCTCTTTAGCGCCAACACCGAGTTTCTGGTATCCCACTCCTCCAGCATGCCTCTATCCAGGAGGTGCTCAGCTTCCTGAGTGTGCTCTGCAAGAAGTCGACCATGCTGGCTTCTGCCACTCTCCAGGTTCTGCTGCCTCTGCTTCTCCTCGCCTTCTCTGATGTTACAGCTCGTTTTCTCATTTGCACACACTCTCCTGGGTCTACAAAGTTCAGTGTGGGCGGGATCTGAGTCCAAAGGTTGCGCACCATTACTGGCTACTCTCTGATCATCGTGTGACCCTCCTTCCTGCTCTGGGATGGCTCATTTTAAGTCAAATGGGATGGCAACACTGACCAACCCTCACGTCTGGGTTCCATGCTCTGCGCCCACAAAGGTGCTACTTCTATTTCTACGTTGTTTGGAGGCCTTCGATTCCCCGGTGCCACAGTGCACCCAGCCATCGGGCATGAACAACACAGACAGTGACCACAGTGTCCACATGGAGGCGTTGACTGGCCGCAGTCTGCAGCATCAGTCTAGAGTGGTGTCCCTGGACTGCTGCTGTCCCAGTCCCAGTAAGGCTCTCTAAAGTATGCCCCACCCTCTAAGGGAGGCATGCTGGTGGACGTTGCTTGACACCCTGAAATGCGGCTGTTAGTTTGGTGACAACGCAGTGCCCTTGTACGCAGCCCCTTTTATTGGCATGCCTGGCACTAGCAGTGAGGATGTCTTTTCCCTCATAGAATGTATGAGGTCTCAGGCTTCTAGGGCAGCATGTCGGGGAAAGTACTGATCTCCCACGGCTGCAGTGGCAGTCAAATGTTGACACGCCCCCCCCCCACACACACACACACCGACACTACGCTCTTGATTTTCTCTGCTGCCGCTGCGCTCACCGTTCCCTGCACACTGAGGCGGTGGGGGCGAGGCACTCCAGCCTCTTACTTGGAGGAGGATCTGTCAGGGTCTCACCCAGAAGGTCCTGCTCCAGCTCCCCTTCCCTCCCCCTCAGGTTAGCGTAGGACAAACCTGGGCCACACAGGCCAGGTCATGCTTGTCACGGGAGCTGGACTGTGGCACAGCTGCTCTGGTCATGAGCCCAGAAATGTCGGTGTTGGTAGAGCTGGGCCGAGCTGGCTTGCAGTCTCACAGGTTCCATAGTGAGGAAATGCAGCACAGGGATTTCTTGTTGCCCAACTGAGGAGGCCAGCTATACGCCCAGTGTGGGCATGGACCTGGCTTCGCTCACTGGGGCTGCCATGTTCACCTAGTCGTAGCCCTTGGCTTCTAGAGGTGTCAGCCCCGTATGAACAGGGCTTTCTTGGCATGGCTGTTGTAAAAGTGAAAGAGCCACCTGGGGACTTTGCCACCGATGTATGCGGCGGGCCTCACCGTGCTGCCTGCGGAGCTCGTCTCTGGACTCCTTTCCCAGCTGTGTGCGCCATTTCTGTGCCATTCTAACCATGTTTCCACTTTCCCATCACACTGTTGCACCTTCCAAAGACCATACTCAGTGGGAACCTAACTGGGGAGCCAGAAATGGGGGCTCAGCTCATTGGAACCCTGCTTTTTGGCAGGGTGTGGATGGCACCTCCTACAGGGTTCCCTGTGGAAGGCTTGGACTTGCGGTGTGTAAGTGAGGTTAGGGTTAGGTGTTATATTTTAAAATGAAACAAAGGGTAGCAAGTGGAGAGACAAAGATACAGCAGGGGGTGGGGGCTGGTCACAGAGGCCCAGACAGGGCAGTAAGTGGCTCTTGGAGAGGCTTCCCAGGAAGCGCCTGTGCTTATAGTTTTGTGGAATTTGTGTTTCATGAAGCTTCTCAGTCCTTGTCAGACTGTGGGAGCAGCAGACAGCATACCAGGGTGCCTGTGGCCCCTGCAACAGACCCAGGCACCCAGCATGGTGGGGGGCCAGGCTAGGGCCCCTTGCCTACGTTAACCAGACGTTTAGGCCGGACAGTCTCGGGCTTTAACAATTTGTCCCACGTCCCGCGGCGTTTTTAAAAAGTCCTGACTTTTGGAAAGAAGGCATGGCAAGCTAGGGAATGGCGGGAGAACGGGAAGGAAATGTACGGTTTTCAGCTGCCATGTGGCTATTTCGCCAGAATATGAGTTTTATCAATGGTGTCCCGCTTTACCTACGTAAAATCTGGTCACCTTACCCTAGCCCGGGAGGTAGAATGAGCCTGACAACAGCCAGAGGAGTACAGGCAGTACTGCACAGTCATCTGCACCTTCCCTGCCTCCTAACACCCCGGGCCGCCCTTGGCCTTGGTGAGGGGTGCGTGGTGTGTGGGCCCTGAGGCACAGGTTTGTGTGAGCATGCCAGGGCGAGGCTTTGGGAGCCCAGTGTGAGAGCGGGGCGTGTCATGACTGGGTGTTTCTTGACCTTAAAGATTAGGAAGCTGAGGGTCTGTCGGAGTACTGCCCTCCTCTACTAGCTCACCAAACTTGTTTACAGTGGTGGGAGCCGCCCAGACACTCCAAGCGGCCAGTTCTGTGGTCTGTCATCAGGATGCACAGGTCACAGGAAGGATGGATGTCACCTGTAGAAGCCTTGTTTCTCACTGCTTTCTGTACCCTGCAATGCACCCTTGCCAGCCCAAGGTGATCCCACCCCAACCCCCAGATCACTCTCCCACCCACCCCCAACCTCCCTGCCCGCCGCAGTGTCTGGAGACTTTGTGTAGTTTCACAGTTGGGACTGCTTGCATCTAGAGGGCGGAGTGAACAAGCTACATTGGATACCCCCACACGAAGTACTGCCTGGCCCCGGTGTGAACAGTACCTCCACTGTGGTCCTGCAGCACAGCCTTCCAGCCAGGGAGAGCCATGGTTCACAGTGTGGCCGAGAGGAAGGCCTCCGGAGCTTCTCGTGCCCTAGCGGCCCTTGCTGGCTGGGGCCGTTGCCGTGAGCAAGGAGATGCAGCTGCTCCGACATGCCCAGTGTCCCTGGGTGGCTGTATTGTTGTGCTCATTGGTCCAATCAGTGATGGTTTATTCCTCCCTGGGTGCTTTTCAGAAAGTAATTTCAGGGTAAGGAGGCTAGTGATTGGTCCCCAAGGCCCTCCAAGCAGGGGCGGGTGGCAGGAGGCACCTTGCCTTTGCTCAGAGTCACCTGGTCACGGTAGGCACCCTGTGTGTGTTTGGGGGTGGGAGGCTACTCCTTGGAGGAGTGGGGCTGAGGAGGAGCTGCATGCTACCTGCATGTCCACCCTGCGGACCTGGTGGCCTCCATGGGTGACTTGAAGCTTTGTTCTCTAGCAGCTGATATGTGCCTGGTTAACAAGCCACTGGCACTTGGGCATCAGCCTGGCCGATTCGGGCCCTGCTCCTCCCCAAGAAGACCAGTGACTCCTGCCCTCTTCCCTTCGGCAGGCTACCCTGGTGCTTGGCCTTGTTCTGTCACCTGCCCCTCAACTTGACTCCGGCCATTCTCAAGCCCGACCAGACACGTGGTCTTTTCAGACAGGCCAGGACCATTGATGCCTGGAGTGCTGTCTGGACAAACTGGCCGAGGATGAAATTGTGGGGCTTAGCCCACCTGCTCACTGAAGGAACTGGTCTTGAGTGCCCCAGGGGCATCGCAGCCTAACTCCAGGGAAGACGAGCACTCTTCTGATAGACCCTAGGTAGCAACGACTTGCATAGCAACCGTGCCTAGCCCAGGGGAGGCTCGGGAGAGGTTGCGGCAGCATGCTGCCTGGGGTGTGAGCAGGCCAGGGTGCCCTTCTCCTGGGGAACAAGCTCCCAGGAAGGAAAAAGGGTGCATGGTGCAGGGTGGGACTGCGGCTCCGGAGGGTGCCGTTAGGTGTAAGGGGTGGGGCTGTGCTGGAAGGTGGCCCACCCGCCCTCAGGGGACTCAGTGCCTACCTGCTTGTACACGGACAGCCCTCTAACTTGTAAAAAAAAGTCTGGCTGGAGTGATCCTGTCTGCCTTTCACCACAAGGTGCCCAATAAGAATAATGATGAAGAATCATCACATCCCTGGGAGGGGTCTTGGGGTGGTGAAGCAGGAGCCACTGCAGTGTGTGAAGGGGCTCGGCAATTCTGGGCTCTGGGTAGGTCTTGTCATTAGATCAGCGGTTCTCAACTTGTGGGTTGTGACCCCTTTGGGGGTCAAATGACCCTTTCACAGGAGTCGTCCGATGCATAACAGTAGCAAAATTACAGTTATGGAGTAGTAACGAAAATAAATTTATGGTTTGGGGGTCACCACAACATGAGGAACTGTATTAAAGGGTCATGGCATTAGTAAGGTTGAGAACCCCTGCATTATATGGTCTTGTAAGGTTTGCTGCTTGTGGGGACCAGCCTGGCACCGGGCACTCATTCCTGCAGCAGAGGTGTGTGTTGTTCAGCAAACAGCGTTTCTGAGTTACACGTTCCCTTTTTCTGATTAACAGGAAATTAGGTGATGTGTATCATCAGTTTACATCAGTGTGGGAGAGAGAAATGCTATCTGAATGCAGTGTCCAGCGAGTTGTCACCCAATCTGGACGCTCTCCCCACAGGACTCCTGTCACCCTCAGGGGCGTAGGGATGGTCCCTGTGTGGACCTGAAGTCATGTGGGAAGTGTGTGTGCATAGCTTCCCTGCGATCGCCTGGTGGTTTTTAAATGGATGAACTTTGATAACCAGTTAGATGAAAGATTCTGAGAGCGCTTTGCCAAAACAGCCCCATTCCCAAGAACACGCATCTCAGAGTCGAATGGCCTGGCTGAATTGACAGCCTTAATCACACACTGTCTCATCTACCTTGGGACCTGAAGAACTGGAAGGTACCCCACTGCCACTGATGGCTCTTCTGCTCAGGGCCATGGTGGGTGGGTCGTGACAGATGAGAGTAAAATGTGAAAGCAGCCTCATTCTTGAAATGTCCAGCCATACCGTGTGATGGAAACAGGAGGACTGCCTGAAGCTGTCCTCCTGTGACACTTCTGAAACTTGTATTCCGTCACCTCACATATACCGGGGCTTCAGAAAGGATGCAGGGCATGGAAGGGAAAGACAACGGTGTCTGCCCACTAGCATTCTGGCTCCTGAAGTAGGACATGGCGCCGGACAGTACAGGGACGGCATCAGCTGGAAAGTCTCTTCTTGGCTCCATCTGAAATTAGCTAGGGTTACAGAGTGCACACCAGAAACACTGCCAGGAGGGACAGCACTGTTGCACCAGAAATACTTTATTTTCATTAAAAAGTCCCACTTACATGTACCCATATGCCAATCATACCAAAACACTGCCAGTTGCTGTCTGTACCTGTGATATCATGTTAATTAGTATTGGTGAACCTGTATCAGCAACTGTTTTAAAATGAAGTATTAATTAAAAGATGAGAAGAAAAAACAAAAAGCGGCTTCTGCTTAGTTGTTGGTAACTTAACAAAAGTGTAATTCAGTGTGGGAAGATTGTACAAAATAATGTTGCTTATTATTCATATAATCTAAAATACTATAGGAAGAACATGCTCCTAGTATCGTAAATTAAAAGAACTAATAAAAACTCAAACCTCAAGTTGCAGGAAGCATCAGAAGATGATGATGGAAAGGAAACGCAGTCGCTATGCCAAAAAGATCGTCATCCGTGAAGAAAGCACAAGGTCATAAAAAGAAACAGGAGTACTGCACAGTTTAAGATCAGGAAAGGTGGGTGTCAGGGTTGTATTCTCTCACCAGACTGTTGAATCTGCTGAGCAAACCATCAAAGAAGCTGGACTACGTGAAGAAGAATGCGGCATCAGGATTTGGAGGAAGGGTTACGAACCGCAGCTGTCACAACCTTGCTTCCTCAAAGTGAGGAGGACTTGAAGCCCTTGCTGATGCAGATCAAAGGCTGCAGCCTTCAGTGTGGACTACAGCTCCGTGGAAAGAAGACAGCATCCTCACTACTGGACCAAGGGCAGCATGATAAATGGAGAAAAGATTATAGTTGTCAAGGACTTTGTCTTGCTTGAGTCTCCAATTAATGCCCACAGAACCAACAGTCGAGATTAAAACAGACATTGCATTGGGTAGCTCTGCTGCCCAAGACCTCTTTAAAGTGTTGAAAAGCAAGACTGTTACTTTGAGACTGAGGTGTGTGTGACCCAAGCCAGGGTATTTCCAGGGGTTTCATGTGGGTATGAAAGTTGGACATTGAAGAAGGAAGACAGGACATTTGAATCATGGTGCTGGTGGCGATTATTGAATGGATCCAAAAAAGAAAAAGAAAGTACCATGGACAGCCAGAAGAAAAAAACGTGTCTTGGAAGAAGTACAGCCAGAATGCTCCTTAGCGGCAAGGATAGTGAGACTTCATTCACGTACTTCGGACATGTTGTCAGGGAGACCAGTCCCTGGAGAAGGACATCATGCTTGATAATGTAGGGGGGCAGTGAAAAAGAGGTAGGTCCTTGACAAGACGGACTGATTCAGTGGCTGCAGCAGTGGGCTGAGTTCTCTAATATAAGAACGGTCGTGAGGATGACGCAGGGCTGGGCAATGTATTGGTTGTGTTGTGTACAGGGTTACTGTGAGTCAGAGTGACTTGATGGCGCCTAACAAGAAGTGCTATATTTAAATAACATAACTACATCACAGACCATTCTAAGATTAAAATTGATAAAGCATTACTAAGGATTCTAGGTCTGCTAGGAAGAGGTCTGGGGGTGGGGTAGGGGTGTTGACATCAAGAGTTTACATACTGAGTGACACCAACCCTCACAATAGCACTGCCAAGAAGGTGGCATTTGCTAGCTTTGGAGATGGCTTAGTATCTGGGAGGGGCAGGCTTCAGCCTACTCGCACTGATACATGGGTTTTCTCGGGGAGCACTGGGGGAGACTTGGTGAGAACTGAGGTCTTTGCTTCTTTCCCCTGGAGACGTGATGTCATCTCCATCCTGTAGGTCTTACACGTGCCCACCACCCGTGGATGTGTGGTGGTGTGGAAACGAACACTAGGCTGCTTCCTCTCTGGGTGGACTAAGTCCTCAGAATGTCATGGGTTGTGTTGGCATTGGGAATCACCTCTTTTCTCTCCCAGTGTTTTCTGATCCAGTGGTATGGAAGGGAAAAATTCCAAACTGCACTAGAGGTGAGAGCAAAAGAGAAAACCTTTGCACACAGAGCCTGGCCGCTTCCTTCAAGATGGGGCTAGTGGATGAGAAACATGGTGTGTTTCGCTCTTGTTCTGTTGAGAGTCTTGTGGCGTGCCTGTTGTGTGTACATTCCACAGGACACAAGGAACAGAGGTAAGAGTTGGCCAGTCTCTGGGGCATTTTTGAAGTGACCAACTTTTTTCCTACCTCTGATGGAACTCTGGTGATGTAATGGTTATGCATTGGATTGTGATCCGCACGGTCGGCAGTTCAAAACCACCAGCAGCTCATCAAGAGAATGACCAAGCTTTCTTACTCCCATAAAGTGTTACAGTCTCAGAGACCCACAGGGGTCACTCTGAGTCAGCACTGACTTGATGGCATTGTTGACTTGCTGGGGATCTGTCATTGTGAGAGGTGCATGTTTCCTCCCTCCGAGGTGTCACCGCCTTCCTGGACCAAGCCCCGTGTGGTCCTGGCGTGTACTCTCTTAGTTCAGTTCCAGCCTGGTTGGGCTAGTGCTTCGTTTTATGCTGAATGTCGGGTGGCTTGTAGTCACTCTCGCTTTTGTTTGTAGCATCCACTCATTGCTTGTGGGAGACCAACAGCCCCTGACTTCCCTCTGGGGAGCCATCCCTTCCACTGGGTACCTGCCGGGTGTTCTGGGTGACTCTAGTCCCAGCTGCATGGGGGGCCCCAATTGGCTGTGGCTGTAGACAGATGACATCCCACTGGCCCCCTTGGCTACAGATATTGGCCCCTTAATTGGCTTTAAACCCAATTAATGCCAGAAAGATACATAAATAATTTGTCAAGCCCCTTGGGGGAGGCGACTGTCTTTCCTTGGGAGCTGCCAGGAGGTACCGTTGGTGCCATGTTTAGCTTGATTCTGCAGGGGCAGGGGTGATGGAGCATCCCTTGTGCTTTGCCCTTCTCTTCCCAGGGCTCTTTAATGGCTCCTTCTTCTCGGGTGAGTTTTGATGGGTTTGGTCAGACATTTTTGGTCTTTTGGTGGTGGTTTCCATTTCACCTGCTCTATTTGGTTTTTAATGTCTTTCCTCCATTCCCCTGGGCTCCCCTTCATCTGGGTGCAGATATTAAACCCCTGTGTCCTCTGTCCTCGGTCTTGTTTGGCACAGTGGCCACTTTGGTTTGCCCTCTGACACAACTTTGGGAGCATCTTGGAAATTCTGATCAGTAGGGCTCTTGCTCCTTTCCTTGTAACAACATATTTTTAGAAAGGCTTTTCCTCGGATTGGAAGGGCAGAATGCTCTCTTCTGTGCCCATCACCCAGTGCCAACAATGATCTGCAGGTTGCCCTCTCCACGTAGCAGCATGGGTCCTGTACATGTGGGCTTCAAACCGCATGTCTGAGGCTATGAGCAGCCCCCTTCCATCCTTGACAAGCTTGGTCTGAAGGTTTCACTGCTGATTTGATGGTGGTTTTGTCTGGTTTCATCGGCATCTTAGTTTACAGTCCTTGCTGTAACAAATGAACACAAATGTGCTAGCCTGAAACAACATGCCTTTCTTCTCCTTCCCTCCCCCCTCTCCTCTTCTCTTCAGATAAGAAGTCTGAAGTCGGTTTCAATGGGCAGAAGTCGCTGTGTTAGCAGGGCTGGGGAACGTCTGGCTGAGGGCCCTCTAAAGCTGGAAAATCATGAGTACCAGTTAATGTCATCTGCTATATCAAAGAGAAACCCTTTCGCCCACCGAGGACGGTGTGCAAACATCCAATGGCCCTGGCAGAGGAAGGTCCTAGAGGTTCCGGGGAGGACCCATCGCCTTCCCCAGCTTCTGGAGGCCCCCGGCAACTGATAAGCGTGGGTTTACTTGTGCCCATCCACTCATCTTCAGCACGAGTAAGCAATCACAAGCAGCCTGTGCTTACCTTGATTTCTGGGTTCTCTGTTCTTGGCAGGGATTGTGAATGTAAAGAGAGGCTTTGGCTCCTAGGCAGGTGCGATGTGGTTGGAGCAGAGACAGATAGGGCTCAGCCCTTGCTAAAGCACAGTCTTTGATGTGGTGAGAGACCGTGATCAGCAAGTCTGTGCTTGCGTTGCTGGGGGCCTTCTGAGCCCAGGCCAGCTCCACTCCCTGGTCCAGAGTACTCTCCTTCTTGGAACAAGGCTTTACTGTCGCTATTTCCAAGGCCGCATGGCTTTTTCTCTCCTGGTCAGCCCCTTGGCATCCCTCTCACAAGAACATGTCATTCTCACCCTGGAGCTGCACAGCATCACCCGTCTCAAAAGCCCTCAATTCAACCTAACTATTCACAAGGTCTGTTCCTGTGGGAGGCCACGAATACCTGCTCTAAGGTGCCAGGGCTGGGACCTGGGTACTGAGGCGGAGGTGGGGCTAGAGACCATCCTACCCCAATTGGCCGTTACAAAATGAAGAATTTGTCAAATGAGTATTGGACTACTAACCACAAGGTGGGCGGTACAGATGCACTATGACTCTGGGTAAAAGGCGAAACTGCCTCTTCATGTGAAGACTTTACAGCCTCGAAAACCTGCCAGGGGGTTGCCTTTGATAGGCGTGCGTCTGCTCGTTGGCATTTTTACACAAAGAAAGTTTTCCTTGCAACTTTGACTATCTTGAAATACAGTTTTTACTGGAGAGAGAGAGAAACAGATTGTTCTTCCTAAGTTTAGAAGGTGTTGGAGATAGCAACTTCCAAAGGTGACAATTCATGGGTGTTTCCCCTCGTTTGTATTTGCGTCTGTAGTAAGGGCAGAGGAACTGTAGGACAACCGCAAGACCATCTGAAGTCAAGACACCAAAAAGACAGCAAAGAAAGAAGGTGCCAACCTCGGTGTCACAGGAGACCGTTCAGCAGTTTCAAGAGGTAGCACAGGATTAAGGACATGAGTTACTCAACCTGTGCTCAAAGGCTTTAGCAGAAAACGAGTCTGGGGACTGATGGACTCATGATTAGAATGTCCCAGCAAGCTGCCGCAGCACTGGAAGCACTCACTGGTCTGTGCCCCAATATTTGGAAGACAGTTACCCGGCTGACTGACGGGAAGTGATTCATATTTGTGCTCATTCAAAAGAAAGGTGACCCAATAGAATGTGGAAATTATTGAATGTCACGATTACTGTACGCAAATAAAATTGTGCTGGCTGTAATTCAGAAATGGTTGCAGCAGTACATCAACCAGCAGCTACCAGGAATTCAAGCCTGATTCGGGAGAGGATGTGAAAAAGAATATATTGGTGACATCAGATGGGTCGTGGCTGCAAGCAGAAAATGCTAGAAAATGGTTTACTTGTATTTTATTGACTATACAAAAGCATTCGAATGTGTGGATCCTCATGAGCTGTGGATTACCGTGAGAAGAATGGGAATTGTAGAGCATGTTACTGCACTCATACGAAGACCACGAGGCAGTGGTTCAAATGGAACAAAGGAGTTGTTTAGAATGCCAGGCCTCGACCCTTGTAGTCACAGCCAAGAATGCCAGCCGTGGATGCTCCCTGGGCTCCCCGGTGTCACCACTGTCAAACGGGGCTTCCGGAAGTTTGTGGGACATTCTGTGATCTTTTCAGTCCATTTCCCCCCTAACTTTTTGAAGCCCTATCATATTACTCTATAACACCATCATTTACATAGTTTTTAAAGAAAAAGAGATCAAACTTTGAGCTACCCGCAAATTGATGAGGAATTGGGGTGATTTGCCATGTTTGTTTCGTTGGTTGCTTTGGATGTAATTTGGTTGCCCCAAAGCATGGGTTGTGAATCTGGCTCCCATAGCTTATCTCATTTGGAAATGGATTCTCTCTTCTCTTCTCTTCTGCCTGTGTGTGTCTGGGGGCCTCTCATTTACTTTTGTCCTCAGCAAAATCTCACTGCCATCAAGTCAATGACAACTCACAGCCAGTCTGTTGGACTGGGTCGAACTTCCCCTTTGAGTTGTAACTCTATGGGAGTAGAAAGCCCTGTTTTTCTCCCAAGTAGTACCTGGTAGTTTTGAACTGCTGACCTTGTGAATTTCAGCCCAACTCATAACCACTAGGGCTCCTGTGTCCACCTCATGCTTGAAGACTGCTTGCTCCCCTGCACTGCTCTGAGGCCTGGCCACCCATTGGACATCACTTGGTTTCCGTGATGCTGGGCTTTCCCGGGAGCATTGAGAACATGCCTGTACAGAAATGCTAAGTGTATTCCAGGTGGTGGGCTTCTGCCGACTGAGCCCCCTCCAGACTCTGATCCAAGGTACAGGGGCAAGGCCCAGTGCAGGGCTCTATGTTCAGGATACAAAGCTGTGAGTGTAGCGTCTTTGTGAGCTCAGCTTCCTTCCTTGGTTTCCCTTCTTCCTTCACTCCCAGTTCCTTCCAGCGCTGCAGGCTGGCACTGTGGCTGAGCCCAGGGTGCCAGTGCCTCACATGGGATGCCAGAAATGGGGTCTTTGCATTAGTGCAGTGTCGTGGTATCACTTTCCTGGGGGACAACTTTGTCATTAAGCACTTCCAGTGGATCTCAAAAACTGAAACTCTGTGCCACGGTGGTGATCCCAGCTCAAAGCAACCCTCAGAGGATAAGGAAGTGGTGGAGCTGCCCCTGTGGGTTTCCGAGACTGGCACTCTTCACAGAAATCGAAAGCCTCGTCTTTCTACCTTGGAGTGCCTGGCGATTGTGAACTGCTGACCTTGAGGTTAGCAGCCCAGGGCTTGGCTTCTTCAATACCAGGGCTCCTCTTCCAGTGAATCCACAAATCCAAACACCGGGTAAGGGAGGCTATTACTGAAGTTGGCACATGGTCTCTTGCTCTACACACTGTGGAGGCAGACCACGTTGGGAAGGTGTGAAGTGCCCTGTGTCGCCCGGGAGCCATCCTGGAGCACAGAGGGGAGGTCCTGGGGAACTGGCAGATTCTCTGACTGGGTGCCCCTTTGTAGAAAAGCCATCGACAACTGTTTGGGTAAGATTGGGCCTAAGATGAAGCTTTCACATTCTGTTTTTCAGCCCTGCCTTAGTGTGCTCTCTGTCCATGGCAGAGCCCACTATCACCAGTGGGATTCTTTGCCATCTGTTGTGGCAAGTAAAAACTCCTGCAGCATCAAGTGTTACCCTGACCAAACGGAACTTTTTCTTGACATTAGAGGTGGAGCTGAAGAGAGTGCCCTCCCTCTGCCCCATGCCCTGTGCCCCTTTGAATCCAGCTTGCACGTGCCACCTGCTCTTCCCAGAAACACCGTTACGGGGGTGGGGCGGGGGATGTACTCGCCTACACATGGGCAAGGGGTGCATCTCCTTTCAAAGTAGGGGTGAGTGCCTTCAAATAGTTTCTGGAGAATATGAGGCTTGGAGACCTCTGGGGACTCCCCAGGTGGCATGGCGCTGCTGCTTCCCTGTAGGCAGGCTTGGCCTCTCCAAGGGTGGAGTCCACTTCTGGGAGGCTCCCCTCCAAGTGTCTTTGGAACCTGAGACCAGCTCTGTAGATGCTGAACCCATGCTGCCAAGCATGTCCCCTCCACTGGAGGGAGAGGGCAGTGGAGAAGCACTTGATGATAAGAGTCCGAGGCTGCAGTTCCGTGTAGAGAACACACACAACCTCACAGCTGCATCGATGACACCTGGGAAACAGAAACAGTCGGAGTTGTCGGGGATCTCCTGTCAACCTTCATGGAAGCAGCAGTTAAGGAATCATAGAATGTGCATTGCACTGGGCAAATATGCTGCACATGACCTCTGTAAGTTGTGAGATAAAGAGCAGGGAGGTCACTTTGAGGACTGGTGTGCCTGACCCAAGCCAGAAGACTTGATACATTTGAATTGTGCCAAACAATAGTGAAGGTACTATGGACAGCCAGAAGAACAAACAAGTCTATCTTGGAAGAAGTACAGCCAAGAGTGCTCCTAAAGAGGCTAGAATGGCAAGACTTCATCTCACATACTTTGGCCGTGTCAGAAGAGACCAGTCCCTGGAGAAGGACATCGTGCTTGGTAAAGGAGAGGGGCAGTGAAACTGAGGAAGGCCCTGGACAAGGTGCATGGACCAGTGGCTGCTGCAGGGCTGGGAGCCCGATCCACAGCGCCCAACCAGCCACAAGACCTGAAAGTAAACGAAACAAGTGAGAATGGTTCCAACAGTGTATTTTGTTTGCCTCAAAAAAGCTAAAATCTTATTTAAAAATAAAGCCAGCATAGAATGATTGATAATATTGTCTCATTGAGCGTTCATCATGTAAGGGACCCTGGTGTCACTCACAATCATTGTGTGCTTCCTAGCAGTTAGAACTGCCCGCGGGAGAATGGGGGCAGAATGCCAAGGTGAAGTGCTGGCCTCTAACTGCCGGGTTGGGGTTCAGACTTCTCCCCCACTGCTCTGAGGGAGGGAGATGTGTTGTCTGCCCCCCTGGAAAGGGGATAGCCTTGGACCCCTGGGGGGCAACTTCCCTCTCTCCTCCAAGGCCTCAGTCTGCCATAACTGCCTGTCTGGCCACATTCAGGTGTCGGTGCCCACAGGCTGGCCCGCACGGCTTTGATTGCAATCTCCCGTCTCTGGCACGATCCAGTAACCTGACTGGCCCTACGCTCGTCCTAAAGCCTGGACAAGGCAAAGTCATGCGTGTAAACACAGTCCCTGAGTAAACAGGGCTCATTCTGGTGGGGACTTCCTAGGGGCCAGTCTCTCCTCTTGTGCAGGTGTTGTACTTAAACTCTTTGACAACCTTCAAAAACCCTGAAAGTTACACCTGCAAGCCGTGAACCCTGAGTGCCTGGGCTCTTGAGCCAACGGGACTCCAGGTGTGTGAGCAGGAAGCCGAGTCCAGGTGTCCGGCAGCCTGGGTCTACATGCAGCCTCCTCTCCCGCTCAGTGACACACTCTGGAGTTAAGTGTCACGGAAAAGAATCCTGCTACCCTTTCAGTCACTTCCTGAAAAAATCGAAACTGACAAAATTAGCCAGGGGCCAAGGCACCGGCAATGGGGTGGGGGCGGGGGTGGCAGGGAGCCTGAGGGTCTGAGGGAAACCAATGGTGGGGACAAGTGACAAGAGTGAGAAAGGAGCCTCATAGTTCTCCATTAATGAAACTCCTCCTCTTGTCACCTCCCTGAAGTGAGGCGCAGGATAGTCACTGCCCACTGGAGCTTCGGCCATAGCAGATCTCCCAACCTTTCTTCCTGGGTGCAGCTGTCTTCCAGTCACCAGTGCTTTATTTCAGTATCCAAACTCAGTGCCATCGAGTTGATAGCGACTTAGAGACCCTATAGGCCAGGGTAGAACTGCCCCTGTGGGTTTCGGAGATTGTTGCTCTGAACGGAGTGGGAAACCCCACGGAGAGGCTAACCACTGCCAGCAGGGCTCCCTTGTCTGTACAACCTGGCAGGTCGAAATGGCTGTCATAGTACGACTTCACACGGAGGGATGAGAGCGTCTCACCTTCTGCTTGAACCGGCCAGTGGTGTACTGGGGCCGTGGGGGCAGGGGGACAGGTAAGAGGCTCCAGCTTGGTGGCAGCCTTTTAGGTATGGCAGGGCCATTCCCCAGGGACAGCCACGGCTCCCACCACTCTGGAGATGCTCTCTAGTCCTGTCTCATCAGTAACTAAACAACTGAGCCATACAAGCTGCCTCTCAGTATGTAAACACATGGCCTAGTGGCTGAAAGTTGATGGCTCTCACTGCTGGCTAAGGCCAGCGGGTGGGTGTCCTCCCAGCCTTTCCTGTTCTAGAGGTCTTCTCTCCTAGGCCCAAGTAGGCCTTGTGAGCAGGCTGAGGGAAGAAGCTCGCTTCTGCTCCTGTAGACGTACAGCCCCTCCAGGGTCACCTTTGGCCTAGGTGACAGGGTCACTTCTCCCAGTGGGTCCGGGAAGCACTAGAACCTGCTGCCCACAGGGTTTCCAAGCCCCTTCTCCCTCAGTGGTGAGTGGGCTCTACCTGCCGACCTTTTCATTAGCAGCTCCTTGGGGTGGGGGTGGGGCTGTGGGTGTCCTTCCCCCTCTGGCTTTCTGAGTCACCTTTCTGCAATCAGCTGCTAAAGTTCCACCATGAAAACAAAGCTGCCAACATGCACAGCTTTTGGAAATGGGGTTGCATTTACATAAAATTTTTGGTCTAATTAGGGAGAGTTGCAACTTCTATGATTGTTTCAGCAGGTGAGCAGGGCATTTCTCATTTATATAGATAGGTCTCTGACATGTTGCTAAAGCTTCTGGTCAGAGTCTCCGTAAACCATGTATTCCATTGATTTCTAAGCATCTGAGTTTTGTACGCTTCTAATAGTTTGTGGCTGTCATGTAGGACATGGTTACTTTGAAGGTATGGGTTGGGTTTCAGTGTGCCATCAAGCATTCTGAATCTTCTCTGAACAACTGCTGTGCAGGCAGAGCCTCCTTGCCTTGCTCCCTGGTGGGACGGTCCTGGACACTGAAGCCAGATGCCCGCTAGCCTTCCTTGTGATCCTAATGTGTGTCTGGGCTGGGGGAGCTTCCTGGTAGAGTCTGCCCTGCCATGTCATTCTAGTATCCAGGAATACTCGATCCTTTCCCTCCCCTCTGGGATTACTGTAGGTGCTCTGTGTAGTGGTTACAGTTGGACTGCTTTCTATCTGAATGATCGGCTGTTGGAAACCAGCAGTGGCTCTATGGGAGAAAGGCAGGGCTTTCAGTCACAGAATCCCATCGAGGAGTCCCTGTGAGTCAGCATGGATCTTGATGGCAGTGAGGGGAGTAAGCGAGCTGGGATTACTGCCACAAGTTACCACCACTTCTGTATCACAGAAGTGAACTCAACCGGCCATTCCTATGTTACTTTGACACCTTTGGAGTCTTGTCTCCTGCGAAGGTTTGGTGCTTCCCCTTCTGAGTCCCTTCTCCCACACAGCTCTGCGCTGGGGATCCAAGTGTCCCCTTAGTTGCTGAGTCAGGCTTGTTCACCAACATTCTGAGCTGTCTCTTTTTGAGGATTTTTAGGTTGGTTGGTTGGTTAGTTGGTTTTCTGGGATGAAGAGCATTGGTTATTCAAATTTTTCTACTTGTAATTGACTCAATTTGGGTCACTTATTTTCCTAGAATTTACCCATTTCATCTGCCCCAATTGTTTGGTTTTTTGTCATACTTTCTGAATAGAATTCTCACATGGCTTCTAGCACCCTGTTGTGTCTGCAGTTGGGTCCCTGTGTAGACCTTCTCTTTCTCCGACCACTCTGGCTGAGGTCTCTGTGGGCTTGTGAAAGACCCAGCTGGAGGTTGTTTCTCCTCTCTATTGAGTGGTTGGACTCCACGACCTTCTCTTCTTGAGCTCCCTTACTTCTGTAGGCATATGCTATTGTTTTTCTAATTCCAGGAGGAGGAGGATGGACTTATTGCTTCAGCATAGTTCCTTTTCACTGGTGTGGTGGCTTGAGGCTAGAAGCTTGCCCTCCCAGAAACACTCTGACTGCGTCCCAGGAGTTTGGTACATAACAGCTTCATCCTTCAGCTTGAAATATTTTCAGATTCCTACTTTGATACTTGCTTTTATTTATTTATTCCTTCATTCATTCATTTATCTATTTATTTATTTTAAGGAGCAAATTTTCATACTTTCAGGTTTTTGGAAATGTTCAGGTTGCCTTCTACTTGGCTGTGCTGTGATCAGAGAATGCAGTAGCCTGGTGTTACTGGGTTCCCCTCCCAGGTTCCTTCTTGCCCGGGCCTAGCCAGTCACTCATAGTGTCCCGAGGCCACCAGACAAGAGCTTGTCTTTTTGACCACTGGGCTCCTGGTTACATAGGAAGGGATCTTGGGCCCCCCCCCCCCAAAAAAATTCAAAGCTATGTATTTAAATATTTTTACAAAACAACCTTATCACCTTCAAAGTACTCTCCATTGCACTTAATACATCTGTCAAATCTGTGATTCCATTCTTGGATACATTTTTCAAACTCATCTTTGGATGGCTGACAGTAACTCCCTGGTTGTTGTTGTTTTTTCTTCGCCTCTTCTGCATCCGCAAATTGCTGTCCTTTCATGTCCCTCTTTATTTGAGGAAACAAAGAAGTCACACTGAGCACGGGTAGGTGAGTCAGGTGGGGGGGGGGGCAAGAGAGGCATGCTGGATTTTTTGCCAAAAACTGGCGCACCGAGATAGCTGTGTGAGCAGGTGCTTTGTCGTGGTGGCAAAAAAACTGTCGCATACTGTTATGAAATCTTTTCAGAACCTCTAAATAGAAAGCTTGATTAGCAGTCTACCTGGTGGAACGAACTCCAAATGCACTTCAAGTCAGCATTTTCATCTGTTCGAGAAGTTGATGGCTGTGCAAAATGAGGTTTGTCATCAATCGCCCTTTTACCTTTTTGAAACAAGAAAATCATTTGTACACCTTAGTTTTTCCCATAGCGCCATCCCTGTAAGCTGTGTTCAACAACACAAGAGTTTCTGCAGCGTTTTTCCATTGTAGGAAACAAAATTTCACCACTGCACGCTGTTCTCTTAAATTGGCCATCACACATACAAAAAAACAAGTTTCAAGTGAAACTGCTTTTATGAAAGAATTCACTCTGATCAGAGAGAACCTTCCCCAGTGATACCACTGGGTGTACTAAGAGCAAGTTGCTCAAAATGGGTACTATGAAAGTTCAGCTCCGCCCAACACAATTCCGGGTTTTGGGGGGCACCCCCTCATATGTGTCCAAAGTAGGTGTATTCATTATGCCGTTTTAATCTTCTGTCCTGTTTCCATCACCACAATGTATCTTTCATGGGAGTAAGTCTGAATGCGTCCGCTTCAGGTAATGTGTCCGTTTTTAATTAATTTATGGGTAGTATATGACTATTAGGATCCCACTCTTCATCAGCATTAATTAGGCTTTGTTTGGTTTTATTTTATACTTATCCTACTTTGCCCTTTAGGATGCTTTCTTATCCTATATAAAAGTAATGCCACCAGCCTGCTCTAAGGAGTCCTGATGGTGCAGTGGGTTGTGCAGGCTGACTGCTAACTGCATGTTCAGCAGTTCAGACCTGCCAGCTGCTCTGCAAGAGACAGGCAGGGCTTTCTGACTCCCACAGGGGGTGGAATTTGCTTGTGGCGCTTCCATCTCTTTCTTCTCTCCCAGCGGCCCATCCTTGTGTTTCAGGATTTCTAATAGTCTGTGCAACTTGGTTCTGTCATCTCTCCCTCCCTGTGTGTTTGACTTCACTGCACTTTCCCAGTGCTTGCTCACTCCTTTCACTGCCTAGGTTTGGATCTTGTCTCTTTCAATACTTGATGCTATTAAACAACCTAGACGGTAAGTCAGTGCGGGTTGTACTGAATACCTCTCAACCTACGAAAAACCTGTCACATTCGATCATTTCCATTTGAATGAAACTGATTTTCATTATGAATTCCTGACAAAGGCTAAAAATTCTATTTTGAGCCTCTTCCCAAGTAATATCAAGATCTGAGAATATTGCAACTTCAGTCTCCGCCCACCTTGTATATTGCTACTGTCTGGTGTTTTAACTGTACCTGATGCTGAGTGCCTCTCCGGTTCTGTTGTTAATTAGCATACTGCTAGTGCTCACTTTCTTAGGTCGTCTAGGATATTGGTTTTCCTTCTGTGTGCCTTTTTTGTGCAAGTCACTTTGGGAGGTGTCATTCAGGGCCCTGGTGGGCCCGTTCCAGAGCTCAGTCTGGAACCCCAAGGCTGTTCTGCGTGCCTTGTCAGCTCGCTGAGAGGAGCCTGCTCAGGGCAATAGCCTTGTGTTCCTTACGCCACCACTGTTGGTGGTTCTGATGGATTGGATTGTGATCACCCAAAGCCATTGCTATTGAGTCGATTCTAATATAGGGAAACCCTCCCTGTACAGGGCTCCTAATGCTGCACATCGTTACAGGGAAGATGGCCTCATCTCTCCCAGAAGCAGCTGCCGGGCTCAAGCAGCTGACCTTTTGGTGAGCTGACCAAGACCATGGGTCGGAGGGGCCGGAGGGGGAGTGGATGATGGGTTGAATTCCTAACCCTGCAACCTGTATGTACTTGTTTTGGAAAAGAGTCTCTGAAAAGATGTTATCAGTCAATGTGAGGCCATACCAGGGTGGGGTGGGTCCCCATCCAGCTCCAACAGTGTTCTGAGAGGGACAGACTCCTGCAACCAAGGGACTATGTGGCAGGCCTCGGCCAGCGTGCCCCTGGGCATACCCAAGCCCTCTCCCTAAAGTCGTTGGGGAGAGCTAGGCCCAGAGCTGGGGCAGTGCGCTTGAGTTGTAGAAAGTTACCAGATGTTGACTCTCAATCGCTCTTTCTGCAGTGACTTGCCCTTGGCTTACTTGGTCCTCATCCTTCAACTAGATGCAGGGCAGTTGTGGACTAACAGTAACTTTCCATGGATTTGCTGGGTGTGTCCTTTTGTAGATCAGCCTTCGCTTCCTCTCTCCACCAGTTTTTTTTTTTAACAATTTATTAGGGGCTCATACAACTCTTATCACAGTCCATACATATACACACATCAATTGTATAAAGCACATCTGTACATTCTTTGCCCTAATCATTTTCTTTTTTTTCTCTTTTCTTTTTTTACATTTTATTAGGGACTCATACAACTCTTATCACGATCCATACATATACATACATCAATTGTATAAAGCACATCCATACATTCCCTGCCCCAATCATTCTCAAAGCTATCATCCACCCTGGATTCCCTGTGCCTCCAGCCCTCATATGTACCAGTGTACAACCTCTGCCCTATCCAGCCCTGCAAGGTAGAATTCGGTTCATGGTAGTTTGGGGGAGGAAGCATCAGGATCTGGGGGAAGCTGTGTTCTTCATCGGTACTACCTCGCACCCTAATTAACCCATCTCCTCTCCTAAACCCCTCTATGAGGGGATCTCCATTGGCCGACACTTGGGCCTTGGGTCTCCACTCTGCACTTCCCCTTCATTCAATATGCCTTCATTCAATATGGTGTGTGTATATATATATATACATACATATATACACACATACATATATATGTACACATACACACCATACACACATATATATCTTTTTTTTTTTTTTTTTTGCATGATGCCTTATACTTGGTCCCTTTGGCACCTCGTGATCGCACTGGCCGATGTGCTTCTTCCATGTGGGCTTTTTTGCTTCTGAACTAGATGGCCGCTTGTTCACCTTCAAGCCTTTAAGACCCCAGACATTATCTCTTTTGATAGCCGGGCACCATCAGTTTTCTTCACCACATTTGCTTATGCACCCATTTGTCTTCAGCGATCCTATCATGGAGGTGTGCAGTCAATGATATGATTTTTTTGTTCTTTGATGCCTGATAACTGATCCCTTCGGGACCACTCGATCACACAAGCTGGTGTGTTCTTCCATGTGGACTTTGTTGCTTCTGAGCTAGATGGCCGCTTGTTTATCTTCAAGCCTTTAAGACCCCAGTCACTATCTCTTTTGATAGCCGGGCACCATCAGCTTTCTTCACCACATTTACTTGTTCACCCACTTTGGCTCCAGCTGTTGTGTCGGGAGAGTGAGCATCATAGAGTTCCAATTTAATAAAAGAAAGTATTCATGCATTGAGGGAGTGTTTTGAGTAGAGGCCCAAGGTCCTTCCACCACCTTAATACTTAACCTATAAATATAGATACATAGATCTATTTCCCCATCCTCCTATATATATTTGCGTGTACTTGTCTAGACCTCCATAAATGCCCTTTGACTCCTAGCTCTTTCCTCCATCTCCCTTGACTTTCCCCCTGCCGTACTACCATGCTTCGTCGCCACCTGGGCTAGAGTATACCTCTTCTCTACGCAACCTTACCCTTGAACATTCCCCACCAGGCCTGCCACTCCCCCCTCTCTACCATTTTGGGTCCCATGTTGTTCCCATGTCCCTGTGTTTGTTAACACCACTTCCTTACCCCCCTCACCCCCCCACCCCAAGTCCCCCTGGAACTGTCCGTCCTGTTGTTTTTCCTCCAGATAGTTCATCCAGCCTGTCCTATTCAGACAGACCTGACTCCAGTTTTTAAGGTTTACTCTCATCTTTGGTGTGAGTATAAACTGCCCTGTTAGCCACCATTCATTGGGGAATGTTATGTCTTTACATTCTAGAATATTCTCAGAAATTGTTTCTTCTTCAATCTTTGTATCTTCTTCCTGCTAAGCTATTAGATACATTGACTCCTCCTTTTTACTTTCTTCGTCTCTTTTGCATATTCAATCTGCCTTCTTTATACTGTTACTTTTGTATCTTTAATCATTTAAAACTTTTTTGTGATTCATTCTAATAGTTCTGTCACTTGAAGTTCTTGCATGTGATTCAATTTCAGGCCCCCTCTTCTTTGAAGTTGGGGTGTTTAGAGACAGGCTGTGGTGGTGGTGAGTAGATGTGTGCAAAGGCTGAGTGTGGCACCTACTTCGAGGTATGTGCCCCTTAAAGTGGGATTGATCTAGTTTTGGGCTTTGTTTCCTGGGTGTGTGTGGTTTTAGGTACTTGGGTCCTGAGGTCCACCACCCCCCAACACGCTGGTGCACAGTCACGGGCACCCTCCCCCAGACTAGGTGCAGTAGGCCCCTGGGACCTTGCAGTGGTAGAGGCACAGTGTGCGCCACCAGAGACTGGCTGTCCAGTGTGGACTGGCCGTGGGCTTCGGCCTTTTACCTGCTGAAGTTTGCCCCCCTCCTCCCTTTTGTGCTGTGTGCTTCCGAAGAGCCAGCCTCACAGCCCCCTTCCGGGGTCATTTTTGCTCCTGGCTTTCTGGGGGTGGCGATTCATTTCCTAACTCCTCCACCTCAGTGCCACGCCCCAGAAGTTGTACAGCACTTTTGAAACTGGTAAGAGCCCCTGGGCGTGCAGCTGCGTCAGGACGCCTGGCTGCAGGACCGGATGGGGGCGGCTGGACAGTGGTTGCAGGGTGTGGCGACCCCCCCCCCGAGGGCTGGTTCAGGGCCACAAGGCCGGCAGGGCAGTGACTGCGGGGCGTGGTGATTCCGTGGGCCAGGCCTTGTGCAGGGGACCCAGCTGCGGGGCGTGTTGAACCCCGGGGGCTCTGGCCGGGGAACCCAGCTGCGGGGCGTGGTGGCGCTCAGCGGGGCTCCGGGCTGGTGGGACCCTGGCTGCGGGGCGCGGGGACCCGGGGCCAGCCGGGCCGGCCCGGCGGGCGGCGGCGTGGGCGCTGCGTCGGGCGGGGCGGGGCGCCGGCGGCTGACGTGTCTCGGCGGGATTGGAGCCGCCGCCCTTTATAGCAGCCGGGCCGCGGCCGCCGCTCCTCCGAGCGTCCAGCTTCTCCCGCGCGGACAGACGGACGGCGAGCGAGCGGGTGGCCCGCGGACAGAGTGAGCGAGCCGGCGGGCGGCAGGGCTGGACCCGGGGCACAGAGGGGTGCAGGCGGGGAGGAGCCGGGGGCGCGGACCGCTTCGCCCGAAAGTTTGGGGCGCGGGGGCGGGGGCGCTGCCGACGTGGAGGGGCAGCCCGCGGGGGAGGGGCGGGCTGAGCTCCTGGCTGGCGGGGTCCCTCGGCCCGCGGCGCCCCTCCTTCCACCAGCGCCGCGGCGGCCAGTCCCGGCGGACGGGGGGTGGGGGGGGGCACCGGCTACGTGTCACTACTGCGCATGGGCCGCAGCGTTGCCGGAGGAAAAGTGCGAGAAACTTTCCCAACTCCTGGCTCTGCCGCAGCTGGCGCCTGCGCCGCCCAAGCTGACCCTCGTACTGCGCGGCCGGCCAGAGGGGGTCGCATTTGCAACCCCCCTCTCCCCCCCCCAGCGAGCCAGCCCAGCCGCTGCGGGGGAGGGGCGCCGACCTGGGCCCAGGTTGGTGACGTTGGCGCGTCCGGCGGAGCCCGCGGCGCGGCCCCCTCCCCTCCTCTCATCTCATCCGTCTCTTACCTCAAACCTTCCCGGTCCGGGGTGCCCCCAGCCACTGGTGCCCCTTGGTAGATAGCCCTCCCAGCACGGTGCGGTCAGAACGCGGGAGTCCGCAAGGCAACTGCTCTCGCAGCCTCAGTCGGGACTCCTGCTGCTCACGATCCTGTGCTAGCCCAGCTGGTCTGCATCCTAAGGAGCGGCCGCATACCTTTTCCCACAGGGAAAACTCTTGGGGTGCTGCCGACCCCTCCCCTCTAACCTTAGGCAAGAAAGACCGGCAGCTTGGGGACCCCGCACGCTCTGGTGGGTCGTGTAGGCCCGCCACCTGCTGCTGGAATGGGGGGTCAGGGGAGGGGCGACTACGGCGCCGCTGAGCTCCAGCAAACTTAGACAGACCCTAGGTTAGAGCATGAAAAGTGCATTATGGAAAAATACCGAATTTGGATGAAAGCAGAGTGGGTACTGTGCCTTTAAGCTTGTCCCCCCGCCCTGCGCTCTCGTGGCGGGTGGGAGGGCCCTGCTGAGGTGGCAGGCTGGGTGCTGGCTTCCAGGAGTTTGTGAGCCGGGCTGGCCGGCTCGCCCACACCTAGGAGGAGTAGGTGGTAGGCAGATGGCCTCTTGTGGACTCTGGTTGTGGGCGGGTGTGGTTTCCTCTGGGCAGTCTTGGAGATGGGGAGCACTCAGAAGTGTCCCCTAAAATACGAGTAACTTTGGAAGACACCCTCCGTGCTTGGCCCTACTGCATTTTAGAGGCACCAAGGTGGCACACTGGGTTGAGTATTTTAGCTGCACCGGCTTTGAAAGAGATGAAGGTGTCTGCTCCTGTAACAGCTAGCAGGCTCAGAACCCCGTGTGGGCCCAGTGCCTACGGAGGTCAGGTGTGGCAGGTAAAAGGCTCCTCCTGGGCTCGCCCTTTGCAAAGAGGGTTCCTTTTGAAGAGGGAATTGGCAAACTGATCCATTAAAGAATTCCTGTTTCGCAGCAAAAATAGAAGATTGCGTCCTTAATCAGAGTCCTTGCTGTGGTGTGTGTCTGTAGGCAACCATGTCTGGCACTGGGTCGTTCCTGTAGCCCGTGGAAGCGAAGAGCCCACCTCCCAGTTCCTCCACTGGGCAAGTGCTGGGCACCGTCTCCTGTCCAGGAATGCCTTGTGTGCTTAGGGCAGTTTTTAAAAGTCAGATGTGTATGTCATAAGAACAGGTATGGGCCATGTCTAATGTCCTTCAAATGTCTGTTGTAGGTTGCGTATATTTCTGTAGGAACGCTGGTGGTGTCTTGGTTACCCCTAGGGCTGCAATCCTCAAGATCGGCAGTTTGAAACCCCCAGCCACTCTGGGAGAAAGATGAGGCTTTCTACTCCTGTAAAGAATTAGGGTCTTGGCAGCACACAGTTGTAGGGTGGCCTCTGATCGATGGCGTTGGGTTCTGGGTCTGGCATCTTTCCATGGCCATGCGTTGGGCTGCAGGGTCGGCAGTTGGACTCCAGCAGCTGTCTGCGCCCACAAAGGTGTTCAGACTCCCAGGCTCGTAAGGACTGCTCTGCTCTACTCCATGGGGACTGACCAGGCAGCAGTGGGCAAGTGGGTGGGTTCTTTCTATGTGTGGAAAACATCGGCAGCATCCAGGGGCGCTCTGGATGTGCTCACATGGTCATCGTGGCAATGCTGTTTTAATGCACCAGTGTCTTGTCACAAGCCATGAACGTTTGTGTCCTGGGTGCCCTGTAAAAGTTGTGGTGTCTGGCTCTGGGAACATTTTAGCATAGGTGGACCTCAGGCTCAGAATAGGCTAGTGTGGGGACGTGGTGATGGCGGGCAGGAGGTGCCAGGAGCCTCTGGATGGGAGGCGAGCAGCAGGGCTGCCAGGTGTGCAGGAGCCTTGTGGGGACTCCGGGGAGCAGCAGCAGAAAGCTGCCCCTGTCGAGAGCCCTCGAGGGAATGTGAGTGGCAGTCATAGGCTCCTACCCAGGGTGACTGAGCCCCCCCCCCCCAGTGGGAGCAGCATCTAGATCCAGTGAGACCCCAGGGGACAGTGGGCAGCTGCTCCTTGGTAACTGGTCTGCTCCTGGGAGCTTCAGGTAGCAGGTGAGAGGGCATTGGATTGGGGGCAGGAGACTCTTGCCTGAGCACAGAAAGAGCTAAGGTGAAGGCCTTGGGGAGGCTCACCCAGGGCCCCAGAGCTGCTAGGTTCCACTCTTATCTCCCGGGGTTCCCAGCCTTCCCAGCTCTGACAGTGGGCCTCCTGAAGACAGACCCTGACTCTGAGGCTGTGGGTCCCGTATAAGCAGTCTGGAGCTCCCTGGGGCCAAGTGGGGGTGTGGGGCAGAGCAGCTGGATAGCAGACGGGGTGGGAGGACACATGCCACATCTGGCTTCACAGCCAGCAACTCCTGCCTGCGGGGGGCTGCTGCCAGCCCCTCCCCATGGGTGGGTCTGGGCCCCAAGGAGTACTGACTGTTGTAGCTCAGCTGGGGGCTCAGTGGCAGAGTGGGGGCTGGGCAACTTTGATCTGCCACCTGCCCTGAGGCTTGGCACCTGGACCCTGCCCCACATTACATTGAAAGTTCCACTGCTGTGCCCCCAAACACCACCACCCCCATCTCCGCTCCTTTCTGAGCATGCACCTGACAGGTGGATCTTTGTGTTGCTGTCTGCACGGAGTTAGGGTGCTCTTGTTCCTGTTGCTTCTCCTAAAGGGAAATCTTTGAAGAGCTGCTTCTCAGCCCGCCGCCCCCCCCCCGCCCCCATCCCACTCCCCTCATGTTATGATCTGGCTTCTGAGTCCTGGTGCGTGAAAAGGAACCAGAGACTCGCCCGAAGTGACAGCAAGGACAGCATGTCTCTGCCCACAGCGGCCCTCGGGGGCTTTCTAGGGCTGCGGGTCTGTCTCTGTAGCTGCGTCCCCCCTGGGCTTGTACCTGGAATGGCCTGAGTTTCACCTAGACTGTTGCTGGAGGACAGTGACTTCTGGTTACTTGGAAAGCAGAGCGGGCTCAGAGCTGGGCGTTGGGAGCCTGTCGTTGGTTCCTGGTTCAGCCTGGGTTCCCTGATCTTTGGAGGGTGAGTCTCTCACTCCGTGGCTCCATTGGACCTGGCCACTTTAGGATCTCCCTCTGCTCCCTGGGAAAGCCCACTCAGGAAAGTCTGGCTGGTCGGGCTTTGACTATTCCATTTGATTGAAAGCTGATGGCTTGAGCTTCAACCCTAGACCCATCTCTGGTCTGGCTGAGAAGGCAGTGACCTTCACCGACCTCCACACAGTAATGATGCTCTCTTCTCTCTTCCTCCTAACCTTAGCAAAAGCTGGCAGGCTGACGAGCGCCTCAGGACGGACTTTCTGGCTACTGACCGTTTTGCTGGTAAGTTTAGACACGGAGTCTTCACCCCTTCTTCCCGTCCCACCACTGTGTGGGACAAAGTGAGCAAGGCCCCCTGAGAAAATGCCCGCTGTGGGCTTGCCTGGGGCATGTGGGCTTAGTCTGCCTACAGGTGGAGGGGTCCTGCCAAGATAGCCCAGGAGCTCCCAAACCTGGCAAGGTGCCTTGCTGCTGCCCACGGGGGCCATGGGGCGCTGAATATAGTATGCAGATCCTTGATCCAGCCCCTGAGTACAGGGCTAAGGCCAACCCCGGCTAAAGCACTGTGGCCATGGCCCAGGCTCTTCAGACATGGGTTGAGCTGCTCCCTCTCTGGGCATCGCTGGGCCCCATGGGCTTGTGGCCCTTGCCAAGTCATGCGTTGCCCAAAACCGCCCCTCCGCAGCTTCTGTGACACGGGGCAGATGCAGGTCCCCCAAGACACCCTCCCTCTGTTACATTTTCCCCTTTGCATCACTGATAAGAGTTTGGTGTGACAAGAGCCAGGTTTGTGGTCCATGGCCTAGTGGGCTGGCTTTGCCTGTGACTCCTTCCTCCTCGCCCTCCACCCCCAGTGCTTGCCCCGGACACGTGGACACGTGCCACCAACCATGAGCTCTGTGGCTGTGTTGACCCAAGAGAGCTTCGCTGAACATCGGAGCGGGCTGGTTCCCCAGCAGATCAAAGGTAACAAACCCCTGCCCTGCAACCTCCCTGCGTTGCCACTGTACTCCCCCCTCCCTCCCCTAGCCGTGAGAAACTGGGTCAAGCGTCTGTCTTGCTGCCTGTCTCCACTGCAGCAGGAATGGGTGACTGGTCCTGAGACATTACTAGAGCAAACAGTGCCCAGGAGAACTTAGAGGATGGGCTGTTTGGTGCCTGCTGGGAGCCCTGCCAAAGCTGTGGTATCCCCATTTGGCTCAGCCCAGGCCTGGCCACCAGTGCCCTAGAGCAGCATCAACCAGTAGAACTAGGACTTGGAGGTGGTCTTGGACCTACCTTATCTCGAAAGAACCTGGCAAGGTTCATTTACTTCCTGAGTTCAGTATGTGGGTCTTCGCCAGAGGAGCATCTCGTGTTAAGAACCGAGGTGCTGTCCTGTTGGGGGTGCAGCCCATCGCTGTCCAGAGGAAGGTTTCATCTGAGGTCCCAGGGCTCAAGTGTCCCGAGGAGGGTGGTGTTGCGGAGGGGTGCATGGACCTGTGTAGATCCGAGTATAGCTCAGTTCTTCGTGGAGTGTCCGTTCTCAGGTTAAAACTGAAACAACTCTTGGAATTCCACTTGGCCAACCAGCCAGCGGGGCTTGGCCACCACAGCCCTTGGGGCGTGTCTTCCAGGTTGGGGGGTAAAGCTTTTATCAGCGTTGCCACTGTTTGTTTTTTGGGGTTCTTGGACCTCCTGGCCGGGCTGCCCGTCTGCCCGAAGGAGGTGTAGGCCCAGCTGGTTCCAAAGGTTAGTGGGGGGGCGAGCGGGGGAGGGGCTGTTGTCCGTCCCAGGATCCTCTCACTGAGTTCCTGTGAGCCCATCACTGCATAGCCCCAAGGACCTTCCAGAGATTCCCCGGTCACACCTGCTCCCCTGGAGCCCCCGGCTGGGGGTGGGGGGCAGGTCTCCCAGAGCCCCCTGCCCGGGCAGCAGGGTGCTTCTGTGGCTAGCCTGGCTCTGGCAGTTAGCGCAAGTTGAGGCTGGAGACCTCCCCCTTTCACAAAGCCTGTCTCCTGGCACTCGCTTGGCACGGGCTGAAGCAGGCATGGCCTTGCTGACTTCACATGGGGGGCAGGGCACACAGGGACTGTTCTCCTCTTGAGTTTGCACACTGTCCCAGTGGGCGTGGTGAGAGGGTACTGGACTAGAAACCTGCCTCTTGTGGCCTGGTACCGTAGCTGTGAAGGGCACACTTGTGGGTCAATTGGTGTTGTTTTATGTCACAGCTTTTGAAGTCTCTTTGTCAGGTCCTGCTGGCAGCCACGTGCTTCCTATTCATCTCTGTTCCCCTTTCCAGTTGCTACACTGAACTCGGAAGAGGAAAGCGACCCTCCGACCTACAAGGATGCCTTCCCTCCCCTTCCTGAGAAGGCAGCCTGCCTGGAGAACACCCAGGAGCCCGCCGGGGCCTGGGGCAGTAAGATCCGGCCCATCAAAGCCTCTGTCATCACTCAGGTGGGCACCAGGGACAGCTTCTGCCTGTACCCCGTGAGAACACGGTGACCCCTGCTCCTGGGAGGGCCAGGCACCAATACCTTCCCCGGGTTCCCACCTGTGGGCCCATCATCCCAGGGCACTCTGCTGTGCAAGTCTGACCTGGGTGTCTGCCCAAGTTTTGTTTCCTGTAGGCAGCCTTGGGTACCACCTCAGGCCCCTTGGTCTTCACATCCTCGCCCACCTTTGATGTCCCCTGTGCCGCCTACCAGCCTGATGATGGCACCACCTCCATTTTTGTAGTTCTAGGCAGGACCCAGGCCCTTCTTGGTCCCTCACAGCAGCCAGCATTGATATGGGTGCAGAAGTTACCAAAAAAGCTGGCACCCTCCTTTCCAAGAGCCGTCAGGGTACACCCTCTGAGCATGCTCAACCTTCCCCCACCCCCCATCCCAGACTCTTGTCTCTCTTGCGGTCTCCCGTCAGCACAGGCTGCTGCTGGTCCCTTGCTGTTTGTGGGGCGAGGACTGTCTCCCAGGTTCCAGCCCGTACCTCTACCTGTGTGTCGATCTGTGCAGGTGTTCCACGTGCCCCTGGAGGAGAGAAAGTACAAGGACATGAACCAGTTTGGAGAAGGTGAGCAGGCCAAGATCTGCCTGGAGATCATGCAGCGTACCGGTGCCCACCTAGAGCTCTCCCTTGCCAAGGACCAGGGCCTCTCCATCATGGTCTCAGGAAAGCTGGACGCCGTCATGAAGGCCCGGAAGGACATTGTCGCCAGGCTGCAGACTCAGGTAGGTATGATCTGTGCCCCGCACTCAGCCACTGCCTTGCTGTGGCCCCCGGACCCTGCTGGGACTTCTCCCCTGGTACTATCCGCGTGGATGAGCTGAAAGGAACAGGCTTGTCCCTGTGCATGTGGTGCTGCTTTGGGAGCTGGGCTGCTAGGGCGAGTCCAGGTGGCCAGCTCCGTCCGCACATTTGCTAGCCCTTCCCTGGGAGCCTCCATTCCAGCGTGAGGGTCGTAAAGCAGCCCCTGAGCTTTGGCTGCAGGCCATCATCTACCTGTGACCACTGTAGGAAGATCAGCATCTTAGTAACCTGTAGGGTGCTCAAGCTCCTTCCACCAGCCCTGAACCTGGGCCTCTCAGGAGGTAGGAGCTGATCAGAAATGCCACAGGTAGGAACCAGACCTCAGGGTGGGCATACACCCTCTGTCTCTGACTGGACTGTGTGGCCTGGACAGGGACCCTAACCCTCTGGTGCTAGGGAGCGGGACCACTCAGTGTGTGGAAGTTGGCTGTAGGCTGTCATACTTGTGTCTTCTGTGTCTGCCCAGCCTGCGCTTCTGTGAGGGTCACTGGTGGGGGTTGTCCTCACAGGCCCTTGGTTGGCCCTGAGTGTCCCTGTGACTGGCAGTAGTCTCTCCACTGTCCTGTCTGTCCATCTGCAGGTGGCTTCTGATTATATTCCTTAACAGAAGCCCTGTATTGTGGGTGCCCGGGCTTGGGCCACCCGCCCTCCACTCTCTGGCACTTAGCATTCGGGACTTAATGTCTTAAGGTTTGGTCTGAGCTGCTTCCAACCCCATATTTGGGCTGCCAACCATCAGGTCAGTGGTTCAAGTCCACCAGCCACTTCATAAGAGAAAGATGAGGTTATCTCGTCTTGGTCAGTTGGAGTGGTTTTCCGAGGTCCTACAGGGTCACAGGGAGCGCCCTGTGTTCAGTGGCAACCATGCTTTGCTGCCTTGATGTCTGCAGTGGAAGGGAGTTTGGCCTTGACCCCAGGGCCCTCACTGAGCTTTGTGTCCTGCCAAGAAGGGCACTGTGTGGCCGCATCTGCTACAGCTCACGTCCAGGGCCGCTGGCCCTGGGTGACTGCACACAGACCCTTCTAGATACTCCTGTGCCCGGCTCTGTGTCAGCGTGCCCATCATGTCACAGGATGGGGTGGCAGCAATGCCTCCAGGTGCAGACTTCGGAAAGCCGTGGTCCCAGCCTCACCCAGAGATGCCCTTCCAGCATGGAGTGGCCCTCCCGGGGTTAGACAGTCCTCAGGAGTGCATGTGGACTGGGGCTGCTGATGCCTTGATTCTCCTGAAAGAACCACGCCCATGGGGACTCTTGGTGTTGCTCCTTGGGGGAAGCCTCAGTTTGTTCTCAGTGTTGTGTGTGGTGGCCTCGTCAGAGGCTGCCCATCGTCGGGTGGCTGGCACCCCTGCTTCCTGTGTGGTGGCTCTGGCGTGTGTCCCTTGGGAAGAGGCAGGAGTGCTGTGCTGTAGAGCCAGGATCAGGGTGGGCAGACAGACAGATGGACGGTCCTCCTCAGCTCCCTGACCTTCAGGCTCTTCGCCTGGGCACCTGTCACCTTTCCAGGGACAAGGTGTCGCCTTCACTGGCTGAAAGGTTTGTGTCGAAGACGGCCACCCAGGGGTGCCACGGCTTTTGCACGGCCAGGGGCAAGGAGCAAGCGGGCCCCAGGGCGTGTGTGTGTGCGGTGCCCTCCCCCACTCACTCATGGTGCACACAGCAGCCCTGGTGAGCGTGGCACTGACTGGTGTTTGTTTGGTTTTTTTTTCATGGTAGCATGCTCACCTCAGCCCATGCTTAGTGGTCCTTGTGGGGAGTTCCCGAGAGCTGAGAGAGAGAGCAGGAAAACTCAACTTTATTGCTAAAGTTTAAGTAGTTATAACTTTATTACAACTACTTAGGGGCGTGATTACAGGTAACCACCCGCCACAGGAAGGGCAGTACAATAGCGGCACTGACTGTGTTCTAGGCCTCGGCGACTGTCCCCATTCCCAAGGAGCACCACCGCTTTGTGATCGGCAAGAATGGGGAGAAGCTGCAGGACCTGGAGCTGAAGACGGCCACCAAGATCCAGATCCCACGACCTGATGACCCCAGCAGCCTCATCAGGATCACGGGCACCAAGGAGGGCATCGAGAAGGCCCGCCACGAGGTCCTGCTCATCTCCGCCGAGCAGGTGACTCTGGCGGGGCATGAGGTCCTGCTCATGCTCACCAAGCGTGCGCCAGCTGCTAGGTGCACGGGGGCTGCCCACCCAGGGCCTGGACAGGCACCACCATCTCACTTGACTCTCCCTCCCAGGACAAGCGAGCGGTGGAGCGGCTAGAGGTGGAGAAGGCCTTCCACCCCTTCATCGCCGGGCCCTACAACCGGCTGGTGAGCGAGATCATGCAGGAGACGGGCACGCGCATCAACATCCCCCCGCCCAGCGTGGGCCGCTCTGAGATCGTCCTCACCGGGGAGAAGGAGCAGCTGGCGCAGGCGGTGGCGCGCATCAGGAAGGTGTACGAGGAGAAGGTGCTCACACCGGTGGGGGTTGGAGTGGGGGTTCACGGGCTCGCCCCTCTGCTGGCCCCTGACTGTCCCATGGCCCCACCCAGAAAAAGAAGACCACGACCATCGCTGTGGAGGTCAAGAAGTCACAGCACAAGTACGTCATTGGACCCAAAGGCAACTCTCTGCAGGAGATCCTGGAGCGGACAGGGGTGTCTGTGGAGATCCCGCCCTCAGACAGCGCCTCGGAGACAGTCATCCTCCGTGGTGAGCCTGAGAAGCTGGGCCAGGCGCTGACTGAAGTCTATGCCAAGGTAAGCGGGCAGAGAGCCTTGCTGGCCTGTGAGCCTGAGCAGCCGGCAGGCACCGCCACACACTTCCCTTTTCCACAGGCCAACAGCTTCTCCGTGTCCTCAGTCTCTGCTCCCTCCTGGCTGCACCGCTTCATCATCGGCAAGAAGGGGCAGAACCTGGCCAAGGTTACACAGCAGATGCCGAAGGCAAGCCATCACTTCCACGTCTGATGGACCCTTGACCAGCACGCCCAGTTGGGCTGTGGTGTCAGAGCTCTGAGCAGCTTGCCAGGAGCAGGCCTCGTGAGGAGCCTGGTGTCCAGTGCGGGTCCTCTGTCTCTGTGCAGGGTCTTTCCCGGGGAGGGGGGAGGGGGAGGATGGTCGGTAGACACATCCCCACACCATTCATTCATGTTCTCATTCGTGTTCTCCTTCAACTTTGTTTCCCAGGGACTTTCCAGTTCCTCTGCTTGCTCCTGTCTGGTCCCACAGCTGTCACTGCTGACAGGGGAGCTTTCCACTAGTGGCAGCGGCCATGTCCTGAGCTTATTGCCTCCCTGGCTGGGTGTGCACATGAAGGGGAGCCATCTCACTGTCCCTGGTCTGACTGCCCCGCCCTTTTGTGATGCCTGCAGGTTCACATCGAATTCACCGAAGGCGAGGACAGGATCACACTGGAGGGGCCCACAGAGGACGTGACTGTGGCCCAGGGACAGATCGAAGCCATGGTCAAAGATTTGGTGAGTTCTGGGACCTACTATGGGCCATGCTTCATGTAGGTGCATCAGGGTGACTCCTGAGCCAGGGGCAGACACGCACTCGGACAGTTAGGGGACTGGCCACCCTCTCTGATAGAGTCATGGGTAGCGAGCTGAGATGTATTCTGAAGAAGGGTCAGGGAGGGAGCGCACGGGGTGATCCTGAGCCAGGAGGCTGCATGTAGCCACGCTTTGGGCCACCTTTGTGCATGTGGCCAGTCATACCACGGGCTTCAGGACCACACCCCATCCCGACACCACGTGCTCTTGCTGCAGATTCACCGGATGGACTACGTGGAGATCAACATCGACCACAAGTTTCACAGACACCTCATCGGCAAGAGCGGAGCTAACAGTGAGTGAACCTGGGTGGGGGACTCCTCATCACATCTGGGTGCTTATGGAGGCGTCCCACCTGTCCAGTTTCCTGCTTCCTGTGCCCCTTGGGTGGAGCCAGGGCTACCGCTTGTCCGTCTGTCTGTGGATCCCACTGGCTGTGATACTGGAGACTGCAACTAGCATTTTGAAACACTGGCAGAGCCAGCCATGGGGAACAGGCTTGGTTGGGGCTTCCAGCCTACAAAGTGGGAGCATAGGGAGTCTACTTCCAAGCTGTTCGCCCCTAGAAACCTTCCAAATAGCCTCCGGTTGGGGGGCACTCTGCTTGAGGGACCTCGGAAGAGCTAATGCCGGTTTGTAAGGTCTTCCTCCGGCGCCAAACAAGAAGAATCGGGAAGTGCGACTCCAGGACTGTCAGAAGCCGTTGGGAATGAGATGGAGCCACATCCTCAGCCTAAGTGAGCCGAGCTGGACGGGTGCTGACCACGCCAGTCAGCCTCACCGTGCCAAGCAAGACGGACTGAACACAAATGCTAGGATCACATCTGTAGGTGTCTGAGAGAGCCAGTGACTGTTACCGTGTTCTCGTCTGGAAAGCCAGCGGCACAGGAATGGAAGAGTTCTGCACCTCTCCGTCTGAGACTGATCAGACGTGTGGTCAGGCTGCATGGGTAGACAATGACTGCACCGAACTAAGGGAGGCTGCTTGCTGAGCACCGCGTTCACACTGTCACACTGCATGACAGCCTCGTCCACACTCTCACCCTGCATCGCTGGCTGACCAGGAAGGACACCTGGGGTCTGGCCTTTGTAGCGGGCGGCCAGGCGGGCTGCCCAGGAGGGTCTGGCGGGGAAGTGAGGTGTGAGGTACCCAGACAGAGCCTTGCTCTAGCACCCCAGCAGGAAGGCCGGCTCCGTATTATGGGGCGGTGGCAGTGGGTGTGCCTGGTCTCTGGGATTAGTGTCTCTGCTGTGGCCAGACAGCTTCCATCTTGCTCCCCAGTCAACAGGATCAAGGACCAGTATAAGGTGTCTGTGCGCATCCCACCCGACAGTGAGAAGAGCAACCTGATCCGAATCGAGGGCGACCCGCAGGGCGTGCAGCAGGCCAAGCGGGAGCTACTGGAGCTCGCCTCGCGCATGGTGAGTGAGCCGGGCACAAGGTGGGTGGGTGGGGCGTAGGCTCCCAGCTGCCCACGGGGCCACTGGGCTTGCTAGAGCCCTTTCTCTTCCTTGGGTGGCTAGCCAGACTCACTGAGGTGTCAAGGTCCAGGCTGGGAAGTGCTGCCTGCCATGCAACTGACGCCCACAGGCAAGAGGAAGGTCCTGGGGCTGGGCACAGCCCTCGACACTGTGCTGACTGCCAAGGTGGAGGTGTCCCGCTTCCCTCCCTTGCCCACCTGGGGCTCTGTGTTGCAGAGCCACTTTGTGTTCCTGCGAACATGGGTGTTGGCCTGCTCTTCCCGACCCTCTGGCCATTGCTGGCCACCACCCTGCTACTCAGTTTCCCCTGAGGGGGAGGGTGCAACTGGTTTCTGAACCCTCATCTCTGTCAATCCAATCCAGGGTCCCCCATATTTGTGGAAACACCCTACTACCTGGCTTTCTCTTTTCAGCTCAGCTAGTTCTTCTGTAATCCTGCCGCCTCCAACAGGCTCTTCAGGCCTGTTCTAATCCTGCACACAGGAGGCAGCCAGGTGCTGTGTCCAGGGAAGCTTGCTCTCTGCCCTGTATGCACTGGACACTGGCCAGAGGGCCCACGTCTTGCCCTCACTGATGGGGTCCTTGCTCTGGTTCTGACACTGGGTCCTGAAACTAGAACCTGGCACTGGGGCCTGCGCTGGACTGTGTTCAATGTCAACATCCCGTTAGGTGGGTGGGCGAGAAGGTGTTGGCAAGAGAATAGGAATCTCGCCATGGGGGCTCGGGATGCTTAAGGAGCCTGTCTTGTCTGGGCAGTGCCCAGTCTCCGGGCACCATCATGTCAGCAGGAGGGGCGCCGCCCACCTGGCCGTGACATGCAGCCCCCGGGTCTGTTGCAGGAGAATGAGCGCACCAAGGACCTGCTCGTTGAGCAGAGGTTCCACCGCACCATCATTGGGCAGAAGGGCGAGCGCATCCGCGAGATCCGTGACAAGTTTCCAGAGGTATGCTCGGGCCGTGTGGCCTCTAGGGAACAGGGCTCAGGGTACCGTCTGGCGCCGGGACTGTGGGGCCTGAGGAGTCACCGGTGTCTGGGGCCTGTGGTGCTCTGTGTTCCAGGTTATCATCAACTTCCCAGACCCTGCACAGAAGAGTGACATCGTCCAGCTCCGAGGGCCCAAGAACGAGGTGGAGAAATGCACCAAGTACATGCAGAAGATGGTGGCCGACCTGGTAGGAAGGGCAGGTGGACACTGATTCTAGCTGACCTGTTAAGAAGGGTGGGTGGGCAGGCACCCTGACCTGGCCCAGCCTGGGCTCTGCACAGACCACAGTGGCCTCAGAACGGCACACTCGCACTTGCCCAGAGCAGGGCAGGCAGCCCCAGGGTGGCCTGGTGTGTACAGCTCCAGCAGGACTGCCCTGCCTTGGCAGCTGAGTGGGTGAGGGAGCCTCCACTCAGGGTGACCGATCCAGCGCCATAGTAAACGGTAGTGTGCCTTGGCATGCGAGAGTTGGAGGGCAGGCCGCCTGTGCTTCCCAGAGCCCCGCTGAGTGGGGCCTCTGCGGGCTGTTCCTGCCTCAGTCCCAGGCATGCCTCCCGGGTGTCCTGTGGCCAGCCTGGACTCTACTCACTCCCTGGTGTGCTGAGGGTTCTGCTGAATTGACGACCTGTGGGTCGTTGGGCAAGTTGTCCAACAGGCTCCCGGGACTGACTGGGGTGGGAGAAAGGGAAGAGGGACCTGAGACCAGCGCATCGCCCATGGCCTTGTCACGTGGCTCCAGAGGCTGCACGCATGCACTCACCACAACAGGAGTGGCTCAGGCGTCGTCTGTGTTTGCTTTAAGGTGGAAAACAGCTATTCCATTTCTGTCCCGATCTTCAAGCAGTTTCACAAGAACATCATTGGGAAAGGAGGCGCCAACATTAAAAAGGTGATGGCTCCGCCAGCCCCTGCCCCTCGGCCCGTTTGAAGAAGGGCCTGACCTCGCTGCAACTCGGCTTTCCTTTGTAGATCCGAGAAGAGAGCAACACCAAGATCGACCTTCCAGCCGAGAACAGCAACTCCGAGACCATTGTCATCACAGGCAAGCGGGCCAACTGCGAAGCTGCCCGGAGCCGGATTCTTTCTATCCAGAAAGACCTGGTAATGGCGGGCTTGGTGCTATGGTGCCAGTGCCCCTTCCCACGGCCCGCCTGTGGAGCTTTCCCCCGACACTCAGCTGTGCCCGCTGCTCCTCCGTGCAGGCCCTGCCAATTGGTTACACTCCCGCCAGTCACAGTGGCATTGCCCTGCCGGTTAACCTGTTGAGGGAGCGGTCCGGTCTGCTGTGTGGTCGGTCGGTGGGAGGAGGACACACAAACCTCCCATGTAATCGGCATGTGGTGCTGCTGCTCTCCCCTCCAGACGCTACGTCTTCTTCCTCTCTGATGCCGGCAAAATTGTTTGCTGTGTCTCATGTTGAAGTGCGTTTCTTTCAGGCAACTCACTTGTTATCCCACCTGAACATCTGTCTTGTGACGAGACGCTTAGACCATTTGCAGTTGGGTGTTCATTCCTGTCGCGCTGTTTGTCTTCTACGGGTCTCATCTGCTCTGTACATTTTGTGCCTTCTTTGGGATTGCCTGTTTTACAGCTGCACGTCAGCGTCCGTGCTGCCTTCCTGGACACTGTGCTGGTGTGACCAGGCTGCAGCAGGACTCGGAAGGATGTCTCCAACCTCCCGGGGTTCCCTCCGAGCAACTCTGCACCTTCCCTGCTTACCGAGAACTTCAAAAACTTTGCTGGGAAATGTGGTGATGTTTTCATTCCATTTGCCATAATAAGCTTTTGGATGCTGCCCGAGATAAGGGGCGCCTGTTCCCCACCCTGGTCTGTCAGGGATAAAGAGATGCAGACAGTAACGGGCAGAATCTTGACGTATTTACCAACATAATTGACCGTTTGTGTAGACTCATCTTAATTTTGTTTCTGCTTCAAGCAGCTGTCTGGATATTCCTTGTCCTGCAGGTCTGCTGGTGGTGAATTGTCTTGGTGTCGTGTGTCTGAATTACTGTGCTTTTATTTTTAAAGGGATTTTTGTGGCTACGTTGAATTCCCCCTGTAACATTGTTATGTTCTGTCAGTTCTGCTCTGTCCCCCACGTCCGTCCTTCCTGATGGGGAATCTGCGTCAGGCTTTATTTTCCACAGTCTCTTCCCCCTGGCTGTTTTAAGATGTCGCTGTCAGTTCTGCGCACACCATTTCTCCATGGACTTGTGTTCATGTGTCCTTGTTCCTGATCCAGTGAGCTGTGGGGTGTGTAGATTGCTAGTGCTAATCACATTTATAGGACTTTTTCTTTTTTTAATCATTTTATTGGGGGCTCATACAACTCTTATCACAATCCATACATACATCAATTGTGTAAAGCACATTTGTACATTCGTTACCCTCATTCTCAAAACATTTGCTCTCCATGTAAGCCCCTGGCATCAGCTCATTTTTCCCCCTCCCTCCCCACGCCCCTCTCCCTTATGAACCCTGGATAATTTATAAATTATTATTTTGTCATATCTTAACACTGTCCGATGTCTCCCTTCACCCACTTTTCTGTTGTCTCTTCCCCAGGGAGGAGGTTATATGTAGATTGTTGTAATCAGCTCCCCCACCCTCCGTGTATCGCTACTCACCACTGGTCGGTCCTGAAGGGATCAATCAACTGTTTCCAGTTCCTATCTGTACTAGTGTACATTCTCTGGTCTAGCCAGATTTGTTAAGTAGAATTGAGATCATGATGGTGGGGAGGAAGAAGCACTTAGGAACTAGAGGAATGTTGTATGTTTCATCGTTACACTGCACCCTGATTGGCTCGTCTCCTCCTCCGTCCAGTTGCCTACAGATGGAGTTTGGGTCCTCACTCTACACTCCCCCTCATTCACAACGATACGCTTTTTTGTTCTTTGATGCCTGATAACTGATCCCTTGGCACCTCGTGACCACACAGGCTGGTGTGCTTCTTCCATGTGGGCTTTGTTGCTTCTCAGCTAGATGGTCCCTTTTTTTCCTTCTTTTTTTGGTAAATTGTTCCTTTCTTTTCTCTGCTAATCTCTCCCTCTCTCTCTTCGAGGACTCATGGTGGGTACATCCACGGTCCTGCTGATCTGGCTGCCGGCCACGCGGGCACAAGGGCCTTCTTTCCTCCGAGCCCACCGCACCTCAGGCCGTCCTCAGCCCGCCCAGCGGGTGCTTGCTCAGACGTTCCCGTTCTCCTCTCTGAGGCTCAGTTTTGACTGAGTGCCCCGCCCGGCAAGGAGGCGGGAGCCACTGCCCACCTTGCAGTGCAGGCATGGGTGACACAGCGGCTTCCGTGTCTTTGCCTGTTCTGACACCTGCACCAATTGGTTTGCAGCAAATTGCTGCTTTTTGCCGCTAGTGGGTCAGTTTTCCCCTGTTCCTTGCCTGGTATTTCTGGATTGGATAGCAGACTTTGTGGAGTTTATTTGGTTGGGTGTTGGGTGTTTCTGCATTCCTAGAGTTTTAAGGAGCACTGGTGGCATTGGGAGTTGATCGTTAGACAGCTAACTGCAAGGTCATTGGTTCAAACCCACCAGCTGCTCCTGGGAGAAGGACGAGAAGCTTGCCCCGTGAACATTGACTGACTTATCATCTAGGAAATGCCGTTTGAGGGAAGTCGGTGTGAACCTTGCTCAGTTGGCCCTTTGGAAGGAAGGCCTGCTCGGGGCTGTGTTTGGTCCATGATTGGCTGTGACTAAGGTCCAACCCTTTTAGAAGGACACCCTGTGGTGCAGCTGTCTGGTTGGCCCCCTGCCCACCTCCAGCTCCTCCCCCACCTCACCGTCATGTCTGCCTTGGAGACCACCTCATACGTGGTGTCTGCTATGTTAGTTGTTCTCAGCTGGAAGCAGAGTTCTGGCCCAGGGGTTTCACAGGGCAGGAGGCTGCTGGGAGCTTCCAGGCACATAGACCTGACTGGGCTTTCCATCTGAGCACTTTTGTTTCCTCTACCTCCCCTGCACCTCCCCAGGGCCCTGAGCCACCCCCCCCCCATCTCCATGTACCCTGAAGCGGTGGCCCCATTTGTGATGTGTCCTGGGGTGTGCAGCCTGCTCACTGCACTTCCAACCCCCGCTGTGCTCGTCTCAGGCCAACATCGCCGAAGTGGAGGTCTCCATCCCGGCCAGGCTGCATAACTCCCTCATTGGCACCAAGGGCCGCCTGATCCGGTCCATCATGGAAGAGTGCGGTGGTGTCCATATCCACTTTCCCGTGGAAGGTTCCGGAAGCGACACGGTTGTCATCAGGGGGCCTTCCTCAGATGTGGAGAAGGCCAAAAAGCAGCTTCTGCACTTGGCTGAGGAGAAGGTGAGCACCCCTAACCCTCCCCTGGGGGGAGCACCCCCCTTCCCCCACCAGTGTGCAGCAGGAAGCCTATTCTCCGTCCGCCGCCATCTGCTTGGCAAGCGCGCTGTGCCCTGGCCAAGGGCCACATGCTCACTGAGTCCTGTGCCCAGCTCCATGCACTGCATGGAGAAACGAGCCTTCAGCCTCATGGTCTGATTCGAGCTGTGTTTAGTGTAACTCCTGACCATCATCTCAACAAGTGGATGACGTGGGAGATGCTACCCACACGGTAAGCAGCATGAAACCACCAGCCGCTCCGTGGGAGAAAGACGAGGCTTTCTGCTCTGCTCTCATAGAGACATAGTCTCAGAATCCCCCAGGGACAGCTCCACCCTGTGCTGCAGGGTCGCTGGTTGGACTCCACTTGCAGGCAGGGAGCTTGGTTTTGTGTTTTGAGGTGAAGTGGCATGAGTCTCGCCACTCTGTTCTCGGGAAGCAAGACGGGGCAGTTCTGCCTGCCCCTCGGAGTCCCTGCGCTGCAGTGAGTCCGCTTGCTGTGCGGACGGGCGTGACCTCCTGCCGGTTGCTGAATTGTGTGGTCCCAGTGGGTAGGTGGTTTTGTGGGTGCACACCAGGCTTCCTGGAGCTCACTCCTGACTCTTCCCGGTGAGCAGCACTCCTTTCTCCAGGTGTCTTGTGAGAGCAGCCGGCAAGGCAGGCCTAGTCCTCACGTGTTATTTGGGGCCATGCTCTCCTCTCCCTGTCCAGTCTGTGTCGGCCAGCTCAGTGCGAGGCCTCTGGGGCTTCCCTCTGGTCCTGGGCTCTGCTGTCCTAGTAAACCCCGAGTATTAGGACACCTCCCCGGCCCCGACACCATCATGTATCTTGTGATGACTCAAGGATCAGCTTGGACACTGAGGCTGTGCCCACAAGGGAGCTACAGGCACTACCTGCCTTGGTCTCCATGCAGTCGGCTGATGGCAGGGTCCTGCCTGGGTGTCTCTGCAGCAAACCAAGAGCTTCACGGTAGACATCCGTGCCAAGCCCGAGTACCACAAGTTCCTCATTGGCAAGGGGGGCGGCAAGATCCGCAAGGTGCGTGACAGCACGGGCGCCCGCATCATCTTCCCCACGGCTGAGGACAAGGACCAGGACCTGATCACCGTCATCGGAAAGGAGGACGCTGTCAGGGAGGCGCAGAAGGAGCTAGAGGCCCTGATACAGAACCTGGTAAGTAGGGACCCCACCGCCTGGTGTTGGGCAAGTGGGTAGGTGAGCGCCAAGCCCTTATGTCTCTGTGCACAGGACAACGTGGTGGAAGACTCCATGCTGGTGGACCCCAAGCATCACCGGCACTTTGTGATCCGGAGGGGCCAGGTCTTACGGGAGATAGCAGAGGAGTATGGAGGGGTGATGGTGAGCTTCCCGAGGTCGGGCACCCAGAGCGACAAGGTCACCCTCAAGGGTGCCAAGGACTGCGTGGAGGCCGCAAAGAAGCGCATCCAGGAGATCATCGAGGACCTGGTGCGTGCGCGCCCCAAGGGACTGGGGTGCCCCTGGGTGTGCTTGGGCTGAGGAGTGAACCCCGCTCATGCCTTCCCTCCAGGAAGCCCAGGTAACCTTGGAGTGCGCCATCCCCCAACGATTCCACCGCACCGTCATGGGCCCCAAGGGCTCCCGGATCCAGCAGATCACTCGGGATCACGGTGTGCAGATCAAGTTCCCCGACAGAGAGGAGAACCCAGGTAGGTGGTGCCAGGATGGCCAGTGCTGCGTGGGCCTCTCCCACAGCTACAGTCAGGCGCGCCCATTGGTTGCTGACGCCCGTCTGCCAGGGCCATGTGGGAGGCTCACAGACAGGGTGTTTGGTCAACATCCATCCACTCGGGGTCTTCTGGGTGTCCTGAGCAGCTGCTTGGTGGCCTGCAGCTCTTCTGACGGCACCAGCCTGGACCCCGGCTGCGGGGAGGGGCTGCACTTGTGGAGCTCTGAGGTTCTGTGTCCAGATCTGTCCATCTGTCCTTAGCCTCCTGGAGTGTGTCTTGGCTGAGCACGCAGCCCATTGGCCCCCTGCCCTCTGGAGTGGAGTGTGAGCAGATATGTCGCAGCCATGGCTGCTTGCACATCTAGCACCCTCAGGAGCCCTCACCTGCTACCAGGCACCCGAGCACGGGCACCCACGCTTGCTCACCTTTAATGCTCTCCACACATCTTTCTGGGTACACTGTGCTCTCCATTAATGTGACAAACACGGCACTGCCTCTGGCCAGGCTGCCCTTCTGCACACAGCCCTTCAGGGGCTCAGGGTCTAACCATGCAGTACTGTGCATGCCACCAGCTGTACCCTGGCTTTCTTGAGCCCCTCCCTTCTGGCCCCTGAGCCCGATCTGCCCCAGGATCCTGCCTGTGTCTCCCCTCTGCTCATAGAGGTCTGAGACCTGTGGGGCAGCTGCTGCCTTGGTCCTCGGGCTGCCTGCAGCTCCCCTTGCCCTTGACCACAGCTCACAGTTTGGAGCCAGCCATGCAGGAGAATGGGGACGAGGCCGCTGAGGGGAGAGATGGCAAGGAGGCTGAGCCCGGTTCTCCAAGGAGATGCGATATCATCGTCATCTCAGGCCGCAAGGAGAAGTGCGAGGCCGCCCGGGAGGCCCTGCAGGTGTGTCCCTACCCACCCCACCCCCTGCCCGCTCTGGGTGTGCACGTGCGCACGCAAGGAGTGGGTTGTGCTGGACATCCTTGGGGGCCCCATCCAGTCTGTGCACGCAGGTGGGGTGAGTGGAGCCGCCTCCGTAGGAACCCCCACAGCCCAGCCTTTTCCAGCTAATATCCTCAAGACTGCCATGTGTAAAGGCCTGTCCACCCTGACCAAGCTGCCCCTCCTGCAGGCATTGGTTCCTGTCACCATCGAGGTAGAAGTGCCTTTTGACCTGCACCGCTACGTCATCGGGCAGAAAGGGAGTGGGATCCGGAAGATGATGGATGAGTTTGAGGTGACCCTGTTCTTGGGGATGGGCATGGGGCTGGGGCTAGCTGTCTCGAGGGGACAGGGCCCACCGCCCCCACTGGCACAGCTAAGCTGGTGGGTGCTGATGTCTGCGCAGGTGAACATACAAGTGCCGGCCCCTGAGCTGCAGTCTGACACCGTCGCCATCACGGGGCTGGCTGCCCACCTGGAGCGCGCCAAGACGGGGCTGCTAGAACGTGTGCGGGAGCTGCAGGCCGAGCAGGAGGAGCGAGTGAGCACCACACTGCTCCCCACCCAGCTTCCCAGGGGGGTCTGGGGCGCCCCAGAGGGGATTTCTTCCCAGTGCATGCCTGGCCCGTTTCCTCTCCTCCTGGGGGCTGGTTGTGTGGCAGGCAGGGACACACCACTGACCGGCACCCCCTGCCCCAGGCCCTGCGGAATTTCAAGCTGAGTGTCGCAGTGGACCCCAAGTACCACCCCAAAATCATAGGCCGGAAGGGGGCTGTGATCACGCAGATTCGCCTGGAGCATGACGTGAACATCCAGTTCCCCGACAAGGATGATGCCAGCCAGGTCGGCGGGGCGGCCGGGGCCCCTGGCTGCTCGGTCACTGGGGTGGGCAGTCTACACATGTTGCATCCCTCATGCCCTGGGGAGTGTGAGCCTAGCAGTTTCAGAGTGTTGTGGGTGCTTAGCTTGTCCTGTCTACCTCGCTCCGTCCCCAAGTGCAGGGGATCTGGCTGGCCCATGGTACTGTCCCTGCCACAGCCAGCCTGTCGAGGCGACCCCTCTGAGAGGGGGCAAGCACAGAGCTGCTTCCACGTTGCCGTGGGGCAGGGGTGGGGAAGGGGCAGCGCCCTCCCATCAGGCTCCCGGCTGCTCTCTGGACACTGTGGGACCAGAAGGCAGGCAGCAGGCTGGTGGCCAGCTTGGTGCCCTGACATGGTCTCTGCCCGCAGGAGCAGATTACCATTACGGGCTACGAGAAGAACACAGAAGCAGCCCGTGACGCCATCCTGAAGATAGTGGGCGAGCTGGAGCAGATGGTCTCCGAGGACGTCCCGCTGGACCACCGCGTCCATGCCCGCATCATTGGTGCCCGAGGCAAGGCCATCCGCAAGGTCATGGACGAGTTCAAGGTGGGCCACTGAAGGGATGCCCATAGCACAGCATACAGTCTGTGGGGACTGTCACCCACACCCCCCCCAAGCGTCCCCTATCCTGTTCTGAGACCCCCACAGTCACCTCGGGGGTAGGAGAGGATAGGGGCTTATGAACCTGGCTTTACCACTCTGGTGAGGAAGGACCCAGGTGGCCTGGGGACCTGGCCTCTGCTGTCATGCCTGAACCATGGGGACATGTGCTGTCAGACCCCAGGGAGCCCTGCTGATGGGTAGTCCTGAGGGTGTGTGCCCAGCACCCGGGCCTCGGCTGACTGACCCTCCTCCTAGGTGGACATCCGCTTCCCTCAGAGCGGGGCCCCAGACCCCAACTGTGTCACCGTGACGGGCCTTCCAGAGAATGTGGAGGAGGCCATCGACCACATCCTGAACCTGGAAGAAGAATATGTGAGTTTCTATCCCCATCCCCCCACCACCACTGAGGGAGCGCAGGGCGGGGTGCTAGGTGCAGCCGGGACCTGACTACTCTGTGCCCACAGCTGGCCGACGTGGTGGACAATGAGGCGCTGCAGGTGTACATGAAGCCCCCGGTGCACGAGGAGGCCAAGGCCCCATCCAAGGGCTTTGTGGTGCGGGACGCGCCCTGGACAGCCTCCAGCAGTGCAAAGGTGGGGCGTGGGCACATGCCCAGGATGAGGTTGCCAGGTGGGGTGGGAGGGGGACATCCCACTGAGCTCGCCCTGGTCCCCACAGGCTCCGGACGTGAGCAGCTCGGAGGAGTTCCCCAGCTTTGGGGCACAGGTGGCCCCCAAGACCCTCCCGTGGGGCCCCAAGCGGTAATGCCAAGGAAGCGGATGTCCCTGCAGCCCCAGCGCTCCCGGTCTGCCCACCTGACCAGCTGGCAGCTGGGCCGCTCAGTGTCGCCGCTCCCCTCCCCGCCCGAGGTCTCGCAGGAAGCCTGGGCGGCCTTGGGCGCCCACAGGGGCCTGCCCTCAGGACCCGCCCGGCCCTGGCTCCGGGACGGCTCGCCACGGTTCCAAACACTAAACAAGGTCATTGAACATTTCGCCACCGCCACCAGACTGAGCTTCCCGGCCCCAGCATGTCCGTCAGCATTCTGACCTTCCTTCCCAGAGCTCTGCCTCTGGCTGGGAGTCAACTTCCTGTGTCATGACCTCAGGAAATAAATTTCCTCGACTTTCTAAAAGCCAAAACGTTTGCCCTCTTCCTTTCCCAGCCCTGCAGGAGTGCACAGCAGGGCAGTCATCTGGGGCTCCGGCCAGCCCCGACACTCCCCTTCTTTCCTGCCAGTCTGTCTCCGCCCCCACCCCCACCCCCACCATGCACACACCTGCCTTCTCTACCTCAAAGCCAGCTGGCAGTCTCGCCTAGGGCAGTGCCACCCCCCAGGGCCTCCCCTCGTTGTTGAGATGTCTTGGTTGGCCAGGTGTGGCTTCTGCAATGGGGCCCGGCTGCAGGGGGGCCGGGCAAGAAGATGCCTGCTCTTGGGCAGGACAGGCGGAGAGGTCTGCAGGTGGAGCTTGGTGGGTGCCGGCCCGCCCACCTGCAGAGCCTGTGCCAGGGGAGCTGCCCCTTTCCTGAAGCCAGCAGAGGTGGCCACTGTCCCCCAGAGAGGGTCACTTCCACTTCAGCACACCTCTCCTAAGTGTTCACCATTTGGCAGCCCCAGCTCCTGAGCCCTAGACCAGCCTGAGGCTGACTGGGCAGGCGGGTATCACCCAGTGACCTTGGCAAGGTGAGGAGGGGTCTCCTTCCTGGCTCAGGCTCCCCACTCTTGAGGGAAGGCCATCCCCCTCCTGTCTGAGCAGCTGGAGCCTCACCTGCTCGTCCCTCCCCCTCCCCGACGTCTTCCGGAGGCTCTGCTCGCCCACACCTCCCTGTTCTCAAGGCTGTGCTGCCGCTCACTCCTGCAGTCCCGGCTGTGCGGGGCTCCAGGCAGCTGTACCTGCCCGACTGTCTTCCATGCCCTGGCTCCAGCCCTTGGCCTTAACTGCAGACGAGTGACCGCGCTGGGGACAAGAGCACTGGGACTTGACACATTAGCCAATAAAACCTGAAATCGCTTCGTGTGCAAAGCCTCTTTGTGCCTAGGACGCTGGGACCCCGGGTGGGGGTGAGGGGGTCAGTGTGCCTCTGCCTGGTCTGCCAAGCAACACACATACACACATACATCCCCACCCCCATCAGCGTGAGCAGGTCCCTCCGGGCAGCAATACTGATGCTCCTACCAGAGGGGTGGGGGCCTGTTCCAGTTCCCAGTGCCATTTCCCAAGAATGATTCCAAAGACCACGTGCCCCTCAGCTGCCTTCGCAAAGCCTCATTCCTGGCCCAGGCTGATGGCCAGGTGGCCATGGCTCCCGATCAAGGGCAGCATTTAACACACACGTCACTGTGCCAGGAGCTCTTGGGGTCACAGGGGTTACATGCCGCTCTGCTAACTGCAAAGTGCAGCCCCAAACCGCCCGCCAGTTGGAGGGAGAGAGCGCTTTCTGCTCTTGGAAATACTGTTAGTCTGGGAAACAGGCAATTGCTCTTACTAGAATCGATGCGGGGAGGGGGCGGTGCGTCACTCACTGCTAAGGACACCCCCAAAGGAAGCAGGTAGGCCCTCGAGGGCCGGTGTGTTTATTCTGCTCAGCATGCCAGCATCCGGGGCCAGTACAGGTGGCAAAGCAGAGGCCAGTCGGGGTCCCATGTGTGCACTCAGCTCTGAGACCTTTATAGCACAGGAAGGCCTGGGAGAGGGTCTCACCCTGTGTTGGCTGCTCCTGCTTCAAGCCAACTCTGGCCTGGGCCCTCTGAATTGAGTAGGGTTTTACCCGGGTGGTGGCTGAAGGAGTGAGCCCTGAGGGAAGGGTGGGTAGAAGGTGGTACAGGGCCCCGGGCCAGGTGGGGAGGAGATGCAGCAGCCCCCTCGCCAGCTCTGGTCAGCATGGCCTGGGCTGGGCTGCTGCCTCATGCTTTGCAGGGAGCCCACTGTTGAGACGAGTGACCGCTGCAGTGCAGCCACCAACGGGTTCCGGCGGGCATGCCGGACGTGGGCACGCCGAGTTGTGGGGAAACACCAGGCCAGCTCTGCGGATGTGGGGCCAGGATTCGGTCACTGGGGCCTTTCCAGATGTTGAGACACCATACTGCATTGCCTCCTCCACAGCTGGGACTCTGTCAGATTCCCGGAGCCCAGAGCGACGGGATAGGCTGGCCCCCTACACTTGTGGGCTCAGACTCGCCTCTGAGCCTGGGGGCTTGTCCTCGGCCCCGTGTGTCCCAAACAGTGCCTGTGTGCAGGAGGGGTGGGCGGTCAGGCTCTAGACTGGAAAGACCAGCAGGGCCTCAGCTTGGTGCAGCTTCCCCGCAGGGCTGAGGGCCTCACCTCGTTCTCGGCCAGCGCCTGCTTGGCCAGATAGTATTCACGCTTGACCTTGATCTCCACCGCTTCAGGGATGTCCGGCACAAGCAGGTCCAGCAGCTGGCCAATGGAGAAGACCACATGCTGGAAGCAGAGGAGGCTGGGAGCTGGGCCGGAGCCGCCTCTCAGGGACTGGCTCCCCACCCTGCTCCCCAGGCTGACGTGGACCAGTACTAGTGTTGTGTAGCGAGGGGCCGCTGGCTGGGGCTCTCAAGAGCTGCCCATTCACAGGCTCAGGGGTCAGTCACACCCCAACCTAGACTTACTTCCCAGGCTGGGATGGGGTGTGCTGAGGAGCTGAGACCAAGTGGCAGAAAGGCAGTGCCGAGACCCTCTACCTTGGTTCTTGCTGACCATAGTCCCCCAACCCACAGCACCAAGGCAGAGAGAGCCATTGGCGAGGCCCAGCAGCTGCCCAGTACCTCAAACACGATGACGAAGGCCAGACGGATGGCCAGGAGGCTCCAGTAGGCCCGAGAGTAGTGTCCATCATCATCCCGGAAGGCCCGGTACCTGTGAGTGCAGGACACCGAGGGACCCAGTGTCAAGGCACTGTTGTGGGCTGCCCTGGGGGCTTTGTCCTATGGGCCACACATATTCTGGGAGGAGAGCCCTCAGCCACACAGCCCAGCAGTGAGGGAGGGGGGTCAGCCCTCTGAGTGGGCGGGGGCAGGGGAGCAGAGCACAGACAGGTGGGAGTCCTGGAGGCAAGACCACGCTGTCGCCAGGGTGGCTGTGGAGGTCAGAGCAGGAGCTCCATCTACTCTGACTCAAGGGCAGAGGCTGAAGCTGAGCCAAGATGCTTGCTTGGCCTTCCATTTCTACTAGAACCCATCCCAGGAGGTGGGTGTGGCCCGAGAGCCACAGGCCATCTACATGCTGGCTTGCTGTGACCCAACCACCTGATGAAAGCAAAGCAAGCACTTGCTCCAGGAGAGAGGATGCTAGACCTCCAGTCACTCGGGACAGATTCCAACAGCAGGCACAGAGTGGGGGTAAAGGGAGTGAGGAGACATGTGAGTGGACAAGTAAATGTAGTCTGAAGCCTAGAGAAATGATAGATGGCAGACAAGGGACCCACGGGGGATCCAGGACATAGGCTTTTACAGAGATGCTTTCAAATACCATGTTTGAAAACCGCGTACTGGCCAAGAAAGGCTCTCTGTCCTGGGGACTAGAGCAAACCCGTGCAGACAGTGAGCACAAGAGTGGCCTGTGTGTGGGTAGGGGGCACAGGGAGGGACTGCTGGGTGCTGTGTATAGACCTGTGCCCCAGGCTCAGCTCTGACCTGCCCATCAAAAGCTCAGACGGTACTGGGATTAGAACAGTCTCCCACAGAACGGGAGCGCTTGCAGGCCCCGGGCCCTAACCTCTCAGGTGCCCACCTCCACACACAGGTGCACGGGGCCACCCCACATGTCTGGGCCTTCGGAGCTAAGTCATCTGCCTGGTTTTCTAACAGCAACCTATAGCAGGGCACGGCACGCAGCTCACGGCTTTGCAGCCGACTCACCACAGGGTCCCCAAGGGAGAAAATCATCACATCAGCTCCACGGCCTGAACTTCAAGCTGGGTTCCCAGCTGCTGTGGAAGCACTCATGTGGCATGGGTGGCATGGCTCTGGCCAGAAAAGTGTGTTACAGACAACTATTAAAAGCTCTCTAATCCAGGGTCCTGCCCTGTGGGCTTCCCCGTGGGAACTGACAGTTCAAATCAACGAAGGGATGCTGTAACAGAAAAACCTACTTCAGGGCCCAGAAGGGTCTGAGACCACAAGTGCTCCAGGGCAGCCCCTAAAAGTCCCTGCATGAAAGGTGGTCATAGGGGGCCGGCCACACAATGCTGCACTGGACAAGGTCGTCTTCTGTTAGCAGAACAAGGAGGGACTGCCCAGACACACAGTTACATAAAGCCATGGAACATACTCCCGGCGGGGGAGCGGGCGGGGGGGGGGGGGGGCTCGCACAGAGCTGGCCTGGACTACCGGTGTTGACACACAGCCAAGACTTGGTTCAGCTTGGCCAACCACAGAGGCCGAGGCTCGTAATACCACCAACGGGCCGCATCAGTCTGCACCACTACAGTGTACTGTCTGAGCAAGGGCCACAATAAAGTCCAGGCTGCACAACAGTGGGTGAGGCAGCAGCCACATCCTACTCCTTGCCCTTGTAAATGTGCAGCTTTGCAGAAATGGGAACACCGGTCAGAAAGTGAGAGATAAAACAACTCATCAGTTAATTGATTTTTAAAAATAAAGTGAGAGGTCATGAAAGTCGAGAAGCTCAGACATCAACAGGAAAAGTAATGCCAGTCTTGCTTAACAGGATGGACAAGGAGGTCTGTGAGAAACTGACTCTGAGGGAAACAGGACGAGGACTCTATTCCCTAAAATATCAGAGATAATCTGGAAAGCTGGTATTCCACAGTAAGAAAGTCACCACTTTGGTAAGTTAGAGATAAAGTCCAAGCACATGATCCTGCTTTAAATATTCTTCCTACAGATTCTCCCCTAACAGCTGTGCTGCCTTAAAGTGAGCATGTGGTTGATTCTGTCTGCCTGTAGAAGCAGACACTCTTGTTACCTCCTCCCGCCACGGCACCCATCCCCCCCATGCCTTCCCCCAATGCAGGTGTTAGGTTTCCTCACCTGTGAGCTCAGGGACTTTACTGTGGTTACCACCCACCTTGTGACGCATGTAACTGCTGAATATGCATGTCTTATGGCTCCTACAAACATCCCCAGACAGTAAAGATTCTCTCTGCTCAGACCTGGCGGCTGAGACCATGACTGTCCCGGAGGTGAGCATGCTACTATGACATGTGTCCGACTCCTTAATTTTCTCTCCTATCTTCAATGACTTTACTATGACCTTTATATATTATCAGTGTACAGTTGTGCCCTGCGGTTGTCAAAGACTGGTTTACTCTGACAGAGGATCCCTTAGCTCATTCTTAGAGGTGAGCATTGCCCTGAAGGCGAAGACACCACAAGTAAACTACAGGCCAGCCCCTTCCTCCATGGGTATTTAACCATAACACAGGGGGAGCAAGTCAAGCTCAAAGGCACATTTAAAGGATCACCCACCACAATCAAGAGGGGCTTCTCTTATCCCAGAAAGGCAAGGTTGGTCCAACATATAATCAATCAATGCAATGCTGTGTTAAGTGCTGCCCAGTTGGTTCCAGCTCGTAGTAACTCAATGGACAACCAAAAGAAAGACTGCCTGCCCCAGGCCACACCATTCTCACAACGGCTACGCCTGCACCCATGGATGCAGCCACTTTGTCCAACCATGCTGCCGGCGGCCTTCCTCTTCTCCATGCAGCGTACTGCGGCAAGAGAGCTACGGAACCGCCCACTTGAGCTCATCTCCACTGAGGCAGGCAACGTGCTGGACAAAGCCCACCCTCTCGATAAAAACATAACAGGCTAGAAGTAGACGGGAATCGTCTCAACTTGATGAAGGGACTCACGTGTAAGACACACTCACGGCTGACATCGGGAGCAGAGGGCAGCAAGAGAGAGGAAGACCCCGACAGGGTGACTGATGCAGTGGCTACAACACTGGGCTAGGGCACAATGACTGGGAGGCTGGCACAAGACGGAGGCATCTCCTTCTGTTGCACACAGGGTCCCTGGGAGCTGGGACCAGCTCGAGGCACCTGACACCGTCCTCCTCCTCCTCCTCACCATCTCCAAGGAGAAAGAGGTCTTTTTTTGGTAAGAGACCAGATGGTGCCACCGGCTCTGCTGACAGCATGACCCTGTGTGTACAGAACCCCACAGAGCCCATGGCCTACGGAGCGAGCCCCGAGGGCTGCAGAGCGGCGCACAAAGCCAGTCAGGTTCCCAAGATGCATGAGCAGGGAGCCATGCGGGACGCCGCTGAAGCCAAGAAGCCAGTCTGCAGCAGCAGCTGATCAGGGATGGAGGGACTTGTGAGCAGAAAAGTGGTAAGAGCTGCTTGCTGGAGGAAGGCTGGGCGTGCTGATGGTGGGAGGCTATAGACTACCTATAAGGCGATCTATAGAAATGCCAAACTCACTGCCACCAAGCCCGTTCCAACTCATGGCAACCCCGTAGAACAGGGCAGAACTGCCACTGCAGGTTTCCAACACTCTCTTTTCAACTCTTATAGGCATAGGAAGGCATTTCTTTCTCCTGCAGAGCTGCTCGTGGTTTTGAACTACTGACCTGTGGTTAGCAGCGCAACGTGTAACTAGGGCACCGCCGGAGCTCCTTCTACAGAAGAACTAGAAGGAGCAGAGAGCTGGGTCCCGCCACACCGGGGGTCCGCTCAGACTCGGGCGGGGGGCGGGGGCTGCTTCCAGGGTCAGGTTTGAAGCCGTGGAGGCGGCGACGTGCCGGAATGCAGGCGGGCCCCGCCGTCCGTGGGAAGGTCCTGGCCCTGGTCTCCCGCCCGCCCCCGCGCCCCCCGCACTGACCAGCACGTGCGGTTGTGCGCTGCGCTGAAGGCGGGTGGGGCGCGCGCCAGCGTGAAGTTGAGGAAGCCCCGCAGGTCCCGCGCGTGGCTCCACTGGTAGTAGGCGCGCGGCAGGAAGTCGGACGTGAAGGCGAGCAGGAAGGCCTGGCGGGGCGGGGCGGGGCGGGTCTCGACACCCCTCCGGGAAGCCCGGGCCCTGCCCCCCCAGGCTCTGCCCGCCCGCGTGGGCGCCGCCCCGGGGGTGGCCCCGCTCCCGCCCTCCCGGCGCCCTCCCGCGGGTCAGCGGGGCCTCACGTTACTGATGACGGCCAGGTGCGTGATGGCCGCCAGGATCGGGAGCCAGATGCCGATGTCCTGGGCGCGCTCGGCCACCGGGCGCCGGCGCTCGCGCACGAACTTGCGCGCGTCGAGGCGGATCTCCACCCAGTTGTTGAGCAGCGCGAAGAGCGGCGCCAGCGGGCAGGCGGCCACGAAGATGGTGAGGAAGCCGAACTGCAGCACTGCCCGCGGGCACGGTCGCCGTCAGCGGCCACCCACCCACCGCCACAGTGCCGCCGAAACGCCTGCCACCCGTGCGTGCCTCCCACCGCCCTGGCTAACCTGCGCCCCTCCTCCTGTTTGCACTCAAGTGGACACCTCCGAGAGGCCTGCAAGCCCACCGCCCCTCACCTGCTTAGCTGCACAGGGCCCTGGCTGCACAGCCTATGCGACCAGGCTCCTGGCTGGTGACCCCCCCCCCCACACACTTAATGTCCCCTACAGGGGCAGAGACTCTGACTGGCCCCACCTGACCCACCTGAACTTGCTCTCATTGGAGGCGGGGAGCGGGGTGGGGGAGCTCAGCTCTGGCCCCAGGGTGTCCCTGTCCACAGCACCAGTGAGCAGCACACCCCATGGTGTCCAGCACACTCACAGCTCAGCACCAAGAGAGCCCAGCCCTCCAGGTGAGCAGCTGCCTCCTTTAGCCACAGATGTGGTTTCCACTGTTGTCCCTTTCTGCCTTGGTGCTGGGGAGCTTCAAGTGTCCCTTCTTGATCTCCTGTGGCTTCCCATTCCTTCTGCCTGGTACCTTGGGGCAGACCCTGAGCCACATCGGCACTTGAGATGGAGACCCTGCCCTGGGGTCCAGTAAAGCGTGGACACCCATGGTGCTTCTGGAGAAAATCAGCTCTAAGTATAGCCCGGACCCTCCAAGCATCCTCCAACCTACTACCAACCACCTGCCCTCCCCTCCCTATGTCAGGGGGTGTCCCCCACGTATTCTGGGGTCGAGGGAGAAGGAGGCCGTCGCCTAGGTCATCTGTCAGCTCCCCCTGAGCCACCTGAGAACTTCTTCCCACTGCACTGCCCTCTCCCACTCTTGGCTGGCCTTTCTGGGTGCCCCCACATCCTTCCCAGTCTGGGCAGGCCTGGCCCCAGCAGGGTCCCCTGACCGCAGCCCCCATCTCCAGAGGCCTAAAGGGTCAAGGCTGGCCTGAACAGGCTCATGGAACCCAGGGCAAGAATGAAAGGCCGCTGACTTGGGGCCTACCCATTTCGAGGTATTCATCGAACAGGCCCTCACTGGGCAGCAAAGCGTAGTCGGCCTCCCAGGGGGCCTGCTCAACAGCCGCAGAGGCCCCCCCCTTCCTCTTCTTGGGACGGAGCCGGAATTGCTGCCACCAGCTTTGTAGCTTGCTGGAGGGGGACAGGCAGGAGAGTGAATGTCCCTGGCAGGGAAAACCTGAGTCTGCTCTAGGGATGGGGGCTCCCTCTCCACCCACAGCTTTGTTTCTCATGCTTGGGGGGTTCCTTGGGTGGGGGCTGCGTCAGGCATGGGGGTCAGATATCAAGCAAACGCAGGGCCAGGCTTCTCGGACGTCACCACCCCACTCATGCAAGACCCTAGCAAGCCCCCCAGCCTGGCCCGCTCCCACCCTGGGCCGGGGTACTCACGGGAGGAGGAGCTCCTGGGCGTTGTTCAGGAGCTGCTTGCCCACCATGATGACCAGGAGCTCCTGGGCCAGCTCAATGAGGCAGCCCCCAGCAGCACACTGCGGCAGCCAGGCTCCCATCAGCCCACAGCCACCCCTCCCAGAATCCCCCTCCTGACCCCCCCACTACCGCCAACAGGGCTTTGGCCACCTGTGCATAGGGACATTGCCACCTGTGCTCAATGGAGAATTCTTAGAGACCTTCACAGGCTGCATTAGACTGTGGCCTGGAGGGGGTGGAGGGTGGGCAGGGGTGTCCTAGGCACCAACATTTGCCTGTGAGAGATAGCCTGGGACTGTAGGCTCGAGTCCCAAAAGGCGTGCCCTAACACAAGGTGACAAGCATGCCCTAGGGTGTTGGGAAGACTGTGGCCGAGCCAGGGAAGGTGGCAGAGCACCATTCAAACACCTGCACCAGCCACCTGAGCCCTCAGCCCCTCAGCCCTGGCTCTGTGGTCGGAAGTGCCATGGCCAGGGCCCGTGGGAAGTCCTTCATTTCCCACCTTCCGTCACTATGGAGAGCAGAGCCACTGGATTGAGGGTGCTGGGGCCCCTCTGAGTTCCCCCAGGTGTCTGCCGCCCACTCCCCACCCCCCTGCCCATGTCCACCCCACCCCAAGTCTCCTGGGGCCAGTTCCCCAGCCCCCCTGCATGTTCTGTAAGCAAAGGACCCTCTGGTGTTTACAATCACCCCCAAGGCCCCCAGAGCCCTCTGAGGGCAGAGACAGCTATGGGGGAAGGGCCAGGGACCAGCTGGGGGTGAGCCGCTGTCCAGGCTGAGTGGCCAGTGGCCGGTGGTTTGTCAAGTGGCGCGGGGGCGGGAGTGGGAGTGGGGAAGGACTCTGTAGGTGTGATCCTGGCTCCAGGCACTCACCTCCTCATTTCGGATCCCGAACAAGGTGTGGTAGTTGCCTGGGTACCCCACAAATCTGCAAGGACATCTTGGTCAGAGGCCGTGGCTGGTGGGCCTCCTCTCAACAGCCCACCCACCCTTTCCCAGACTGTGGCAGCCTGTCAGGGGAGTCCACTCTCTGTGTTCCACCTGCCCTCCAGGCTGGGGCATCCCCACCCCTGCCCAAAAGCCCGAGGTGGCTGGGGAGGCCCACACCTGCCCTTGAAGAAGGCGATGTAGACAGGGGAGGAGTAGAAGTTAGCGAACTGGAAGATGAACACTTTGAGGGTGAAGGCGTCCTCAAACTTGGTCTGCGTCCGGTGCATCTCTGCAGAGAAAGCCCGCTCAGCCCAGAAGGGGGTATAGCCCTGCAGGGGGAGGGGGAGGTAACCTAGCTGGGGGTGGCAGGGACACCATTTATTGGGGCCCCACTATAAACATCAGCACACAAAGCTTTATACATGCACATGCACACACATACAGCAGACATGTTCACATATAGTCGTGTACACACATGCACATGCATACACATACAGCTGACACGTACATATAGCCATGTACTCCCACACATGCACGCACATACAACAGAGAGGTATACATGGTCGTGTGCAAACATGTACGCATTCATATGCACACAGCAGACATGGACACGCATGCAGTCATGTACTCATACGTGTGCACATGCACATACACAGCAGACATGTGTATAGTCATGTCCACACATGCACATATATGCACATACAGCAGGCATGTACATACAGTAATATACTCACACATCTACATGAGCACACACAACAGACATGTGTATGGTCATGTGCACACATATGTACGCGTGCATGCACACACAGCAGACATGTACACATGGTCAGGTATGCGCACACAGATATCACAGCATCCTTGTCAGCCTGCAGGCCCCAGCACACCCCTGCCCCAGACCGCCAAGGACCATTGGAAGGCTGCACTGGAGACCGGTTGGCACGGGACTCATGTGCCGGAGCCACTCACCCCAGCGCGTCAGGATGTGGGCCAGACCCACGTAGACCTTGGAGAGGATGAGGATGAAGATAAGGTTCACCACAGAGCCTGTGAGGCTGGCGATGCGGGATGCCTGGTGGGAGACAGCCTGGTCAGGGGGTGCTGTCCGTGGTTAGCTCCACCCCTCCACCCCCTGGGTAAGAGCAGAGCCTTACCCAGGCCGCCAGGAAGGTGTTCGACCTGGACACCACGATGGACATGATGGCACGGTACAGGATGATGGACACAAGGCACATGACCACCACAGCCACCTGTGGGGCACGGAGCATGGGGGGCTGGGAGCGAGGACACAGACCACCGTGGTGGGCTGCCTATGGGGCCCAGGACACTGGGGACAAGCACAGGACCATCTGTGGGGTGTGGGACTTTGGGAGTCAGGGCAGGGCCAACCCAGCTGCCTGCAGGGCCAGGTGTGCTGGGGGTGAGGGTGTGGGCACAGGCCCCTCTACAGCCTCCCTACAGCCCACCCGGCTCCACGCCACCACCTCATCTTCAGTGCCTCTCTCGTCTAAATCCAGTGTTCCTGCATGCGGCAGCCCCGACTACTGCACCACAGCATGGGCTCCACGTGGTGTGCTCCCTGCTCTGGCTCGGAGTCCAGGTAAGTGTGACGGGGGCCATCCTGCTGGGGCAGTCGGGTGCAGAGTGGCCATAGGTACCATCATCAACACCACCACAGAGCCTGCCAGCACCCGCCTTGCACGGCTCCTTTCGGGAAAGTAGGGCTCGTCCTCGCCGGTGATGGGGTTCAGGGCTGTCGTGGGCGCCGCGGCCGCAAACTGTGGTCGAGGCCTCTCCTACAGGGAGCAGGTGTCAGCCTGGGGTGGGGTGGGAGGCAGGGCAGGGGGCCTACCTGGACAGAGGACGGCCCACCTCGATGTCTTCGTAGTCGGAGCAGCCCCAGCGGTAGGCCAGCGTGGCACCCCGGCGCTTCCAGTACTCCAGCAGCAGCACCGCCCAGAGAGCCATGAAGAGGCTGAAGAAGACCGTGCCGCCGTGGTCGAACAGCCGGCCGGCCTGCATGACAGCAACCTGTGAGTGGGCTGGGGGCTGCTGTTCCCACACCAAGCCTCGGGCTGGAGCCCCGGGCCTCTCACCCAGCTCCTCCGTGAGGAATTCTACCTGTGCCCCCAGATGCAGAGCTAGTCCCCGGACACTGAGCTAGTCCCCGGACGCAGAGCTGGTCCCCGAACACTGAGCTAGTCCCCGGACGCAGAGCTAGTCCCCGGACGCTGAGCTAGTCCCCGGACGCTGAGCTAGTCCCCGGACACTGAGCTAGTCCCCAGATGCAGAGCTAGTCCCCGGACACTGAGCTAGTCCCCGGACGCTGAGCTAGTCCCCGGACGCTGAGCTAGTCCCCGGACGCTGAGCTAGTCCCCGGACACTGAGCTAGTCCCCGGACACAGAGCTAGTCCCCGGACGCTGAGCTAGTCCCCAGATGCAGAGCTAGTCCCCAGACGCTGAGCTAGTCCCCGGACGCTGAGCTAGTCCCCGGACGCTGAGCTAGTCCCCGGACGCTGAGCTAGTCCCCGGACACTGAGCTAGTCCCCAGATGCAGAGCTAGTCCCCGGACGCTGAGCTAGTCCCTGGACGCTGAGCTAGTCCCCGGACGCTGAGCTAGTCCCCGGACGCTGAGCTAGTCCCCGGACGCTGAGCTAGTCCCCGGACGCTGAGCTAGTCCCCGGACGCTGAGCTAGTCCCCGGACGCTGAGCTAGTCCCCAGATGCAGAGCTAGTCCCCGGACACTGAGCTAGTCCCCAGATGCTGAGCTAGTCCCCGGACACTGAGCTAGTCCCCGGACGCTGAGCTAGTCCCCGGACACTGAGCTAGTCCCCAGATGCAGAGCTAGTCCCCGGACGCTGAGCTAGTCCCCGGACGCTGAGCTAGTCCCCGGACGCAGAGCTAGTCCCCGGACGCTGAGCTAGTCCCCGGACGCTGAGCTAGTCCCCGGACGCTGAGCTAGTCCCCGGACGCTGAGCTAGTCCCCGGACGCTGAGCTAGTCCCCGGACGCTGAGCTAGTCCCCGGACGCTGAGCTAGTCCCCGGACGCTGAGCTAGTCCCCGGACGCTGAGCTAGTCCCCGGACGCTGAGCTAGTCCCCAGATGCAGAGCTAGTCCCCGGACACTGAGCTAGTCCCCAGATGCTGAGCTAGTCCCCGGACACTGAGCTAGTCCCCAGACGCTGAGCTAGTCCCCGGACACTGAGCTAGTCCCCAGATGCAGAGCTAGTCCCCGGACGCTGAGCTAGTCCCCGGACGCTGAGCTAGTCCCCGGACGCTGAGCTAGTCCCCGGACGCTGAGCTAGTCCCCGGACTCTGAGCTAGTCCCCGGATGCTGAGCTAGACCCCGGACGCTGAGCTAGTCCCCGGACACTGAGCTAGTCCCCGGACGCTGAGCTAGTCCCCGGACACTAGCCTCCAGCCACTAGTTCTTGACACAGAGCTGAGAGGGAATGCTGAAAGGGGATACCAGTTCAGAGGGTGACGAGTAGGGCCCAATCCCCAGGGGGGAGTCCTGCTCCCACCTGGACCTGGGTGCAGGCGCTGGACAGCAGCCAGAAGGGGCAGTCGGCACACAGGGGGCACATCTGGAAATGCCCCTCACTGCTGCACAGCTCCTGCCTGGGGGTGGGGTGGTAACAGTGAGGGCTGAGGGGTGCCACCACCACCTTCCCCTCCCGCCCCTCCCCACATCAGCCTTGCCAGACCCACATCTCTTGGAAAAAACAATTGTTTTAAAGTGAATGAAAGGTGAAAGGTCAGGGGTGCCAGGTGGCAGGGCAGGTGAAGGAGGGAGGGTGTGGGGTGTGTTAGAATAGAGACACCCTGTTCTGTTTGAAGCTGTGATGGGGACTCAGGACATGATGCACTTGTCAAAGACCCCAGGACTGCCGTGCAGAGAGTGGTCCCTGGGCCAGCTTGGGACTGACTGTAGATGCCAATCCATCCCTCGGTGGTGACTCACAGGGACCCTACAGGACAGGGTAGAACTGGCCCTGTGGGTTTCTGAGACTGTACGTCTTAATGTGAGTACGAAGCCTCATTGTTCTCCCGAGGAATGGCTGGTGTTTTTGAAATGCTGACCTTGCGGGTAGCTGCCTAATTAACTCTCAGCAATGGGGCAGGAGGGGGGGAGGGGGGCCTCTCTGCTGTCTCTCTGAGGCGGCATCAGAATGAGGCAGAGGCTGGTTTTGACTGGAGCCTTTGAGACGGCAGCTCCCTCCAGGTGCTGAGCCCAGTGCCAGTCCGGACTGCTATGAGGAGGCAGGGCCCAGAACTGAAGGAAGTAGGCCCAGTCCCCAGCTCAGGCACCCCTGTCACCTGGGTCAGCCTTAGGGACACCCACTCATCCGATCCTTGAGTCTCTGCACCTGGAAGAAGGGGGGGGGGAAGGACTCCCCTACTCCCCTACCCGCAGATGCAGGGCTGCTGGCCTGGCTGTGGCCACTCACGTGGGTATGTCTGAAAACACCAGGAGACAGCCCACCAGGAACACCAGGCTGCCCACCACCGCCGCAGGCAGCAACCAGCCTGTGTAGAAGCCTGTGAACCGGGGGTGGGGATGGGGCATGAAGTCAGCCGGGGATGTCGGGGACCTGGTGGCGGTCTGCAGGGGTCAGCCAGCAACCTGGTGGGGGTGCCCAGGGCTGCGTCAGCGAGCGTGGAAATAGCCAGTGGGTGTTCGGAGAGAAGGATGGACAAGTGGGCAGACACAGAAGGGGGTCCAAGTACAGGCAGAGGTGAGTAGGGTGGGAGGGAATCACAGCAGAGAAGGGGGACAGAGGACCCCTTACAGCTTCCCAGGAAGTAGTATCTTTGTAGGGATTAGGGGGTACTGCGTGAATGGGGTTCAGCCCCACTATGTAGGTTGGGATTGGGATTGGGCCCCCCATGGCAACACAGCGGACGTGTGGGAGGAGAGCTGGCTGGGGAGGAGAAGGGTGGATGGGTTCCCTTCCCTCACATGGGCACCAGTAGCCCTTGTGCCCAGCAGGCTGAGCGGGCACACTCACCGAGCCAGGCGAAGTAGAGAGCCACCTTCTCCCCGAAGTAGCCACGTACGTGGTCCAGTGGCTGGTACTTGTTCCACTTCCCCCACCGGGCCCAGTACCGGCCCAACAGTTGACGCTGGCTGAGGATCTGGGGCTCTGGCCCCTCCAGGGGCAGCGTGAATGGGCCCTGGGGACAGAAGCCACCTTACCACCCTGTGAGGTCCTCAAGATCACCCAAACCCGGCCACTGCGTTGGTCATCTGGGCACTCTGTCCACTCGGCTGGCTGCCCCGGAGGCTCTTCTCACAGGCTCTGTACTGGGTATAGGGCCCCCGGGCGGGTGGGCAGCACCTCCGGACTCACGTCATGCAGGGGGAATGCGGCCCGGAAGACCCCCTCAGACAGCAGCTGGTCAATCCCAAACAGGCTCTTCTTGTGGTGGCCATATGGGGTCTTGGCCAGGATCTCAAACAGCTGGGGGTGGAGGGGCATGTCCCTGGTCACTTGTCATGTGGCTGTGGGACAGGGTTGCCTACAGCCCTTGGTGTTAGTGGGAGGGCTGACAAGGACCCCCCCCCTCTGCCTGGGCCTAGTTCTCCTTGCTGCCACCACCCCCCTCAGCCACCCCTGGGCAGTGGCCAGTTGACCCAGCCCTTGGCTCTCCTCCAGATAGTCAGCATGTCATGTCAGAGTACACACACACACACACACACAGCCTGTGGGCGGCTATGGGGCAGCAGCTGGGTGCCTCTGGTGACCAGCAGGGGGCAAACTTCCCCCCCGCCCCCAGGCAGCCTGTTCTGGGTGCCACCCGGCCAAAGACCATGGATCACCCCTGAGGGGCCCCTGAGCACCCCTGCGAGGGAGCCACTGGCCTATGTCACATGACCTGGCTCTGTCCCCAGCAGGGATGCTGTGGCTACAGGGTCTGAGGTTGGCTGACAGTCCCATGTGTCCCTCGAAGTGTTCATTCTAGGCCTCAGGGACAGGGAAACCCTCTGGGCAGTGTGGGAAGCCTCCTGCCCACCCCATCCTGGCTGTGCTCTTTCTGGGCAGTGAAGGAAGTTCCCCCTCGCACATCCATTTCCGTGGGCCCCAACCGCTTGCCCCAGGTAGAGGTCATGGCCCTGTGATCACCCACAAGCCTCCTTGCACCCTGGTGGTTGTGGTGGGGAGGGGTGGGTGGGTGCTGAGGCTGTCCGAAAGAGGCTGAGTGCTTGGGGTCAGGCAGGTTCTAGGGTTGGAGGTCTCAGGACTCACAATCTGGTGCCTGTGGGTGCTGGTGAAGAAGGTGTCCTGGTTGTCACTCCCCAGGAACCTGTGGCAAATGGGAGAGAAGGGTCCAGGCTCACGGGCACATGTGGGACACACACACGTTTGTTCCCAGAGCCCATGGCCTGACACCTGTCCTGCAACTACCACCTGCCACATCACGTTCGACCAAGACAGCACTGGCCCCTGGCCCCGAATCCCACCCCATCCATCCCCTTGCTCACTCCGCTGTCGTGGGAGGGAGAGTGGAGCCTCATGCCCTGGCAGCAGTGCACGGGCACAGCTGGAGCACGAGATGGAGCAGGGGCCTTCCCTGGCCTTCAGTGTCATTGTCATCCATCCCTGCAGGAGAGCCCCTCGCCTCCGCCCTGGCAGCTGTGTGAAGCCCGGTATCCAGCTGTCCGGTATGTGAGTCAGGACGCTGCCTGGACTGGCCACAGCCATGTCCTGAGTCCTGGTCAGACCATGATGACGGGACCTCTGCTGGCCCTCAAGGTGCCCAGAGCAGCAGGAGGTGGGTCTCACAGTGTCCAGTGCCAGCAGAGGGAGCTCATCTTCAGCCTGACCAGCCCACCTACCCTGACTGCTGCAGGGGATTCTGGGCTTGAGAGCTGGCCAGGTGACAGAGGCCAGCGGAGCAGAGTGAGGCTCTGGGCAGCTCAGGCCTTGTTTGCACAAGGGCTCCCTGGGCCCTGGGGCACCCTTACCTGGGCAGCTTGCTGGCTTTGAACTGGCAGGTGTAGTACTCGGAGGGCACATTGGGCACCTCTTCCTGCAGGATGTTGGGGATGCCCAGGGCTGCCAGCAGCCAGGCCGACCAGTTGGAGGCCTGATTGGGCAGCTCCTGCAAGGACACATCACATGTGTCCACTCACTGCTCAGGCCCATGGGCAACCCTCCCCTCCCCAATAGGGCTGCCAGGAAGGGGCCCAGCAGGGCCACTCCATCTAACCCAATCCCAGGGGGCTTGGTCAGCTCCAGGAGCCGTCCTCTCCACTTGGGCAGTGCTGGGGTCTCAGCGGGGCTCCGCGGGGGCCCAGGGCCAGTCTGAGTCAGTTCCAGTAAGCACTGTCTGTCCCACCCTGTCCCAAGCATGCCCAGGGGTGGGTGGGGCGTGAGCAGGAGTCCTCCTGTGCTGTGCGCACTGCACTGGCTTGGGGTTGGGGCTTTGAGACCCTCCTCTGCCCCCCACCCCCGTGTGCCCTGAGACCTGTAGTGGTAGCTTCAGGCGCAGGTCTTCGGCATAGTAGCAGAGCACCGGCCAGGAAGCACTGAGGAGGATGTAGTGCACGGCCAGGGCCTCCTCCTGAACATCACGCTGTGGGGATGGGGCGGGCCAGAGCTGGAGGGCTTGAGTGTGCGTGCGTGCATGCGCGCATGCACATGTACAGACACAGGATGGGCGCCATGGGGACTCCCCGTTTCACATGCAGACTCATGCAACAGAAGACCACGTCTTGGGATGGTCAGAGCGCCCCGCCCCCTCCCCCCACACAGCTTCTCTGCTTTGTCTGCTTGTCTGTCTGAGGCCCCAGTGCTCGGGGCAGTGGTGTCCAGCGGCTGGGAGCTCGTGCTATGCAGCAGCAGGGCACGGGGATGATGACAGGTCCCTGAAGATGAGGAATGTCCACACGGACCCCAAGTACCTGGTCCACACACAGCCCGGCTGCGCGGAGGTTGTCCAAAAAGGCCTCCCGCCAGGCCCGGTGCCCGTCTGCCTTGTCTCGAGTGGTGCCATCCTGCTGCCGGCCCGGCTTCAGGTCCTCCTCCCACACAAGGACAAAGTCTGCAGAAGACCAGCAGGGACAGAGGCATGGGGACCAGCCCAGGAGAGCGCGGCAGGTCCTAGCCGGCCGCTCGGATCTGCGGGGAAAGTTGTAGCCCAGCAGCCGGACACGCTATGGTTTCTGTACGCCTGGCTTGTAAATTATATCTAATCAAGTTGTTCCGAATGTCATTGACTATTTAAACCAACAAACGCAACAATGTTGTGTGAGACATAAAATACGTGACACCAGTAAGCAAAGAAGTGGAAGCAAGCAGGTTGTAAGCTTATTGCAAGGTACAGAAAATAATGAAAGTAGAATTTCAAAGTACGTTGTCATAAGTTGTCAGCATTTCTAGAGAAAGCGTGAAAGAAAATGGCATGAAGGGTGCAGCAAGAAAGTAACAGAGGAGATGGAATTAAAGAAAAAAGTGCTTGATCCAGATAAGAGAAGGCAGGGAAGGAAGTGTAAAAGAAAGAAAGGGGCAAGCAGGGGGAAAGCTAACAATGATCTTAAGCCCAACTACAATTGCGCTCACATTAAGTGTAAATGATCTAAATGCTTGGATTAAGATGCAAACATTATCAGGCTGATGATTAAAAAAAGAAGATCCAATTTTAAGCAGTTTATAAGAAATACGTATTTTTTCAGGCAAGTATAACGAGAGGGGATTAGAACTATGTACTCATAGCTACATGTTAAGAATTCTGGCTACAGATGGACATTGGGCCTCGACTCAAGTACTCCCTCAACACAAGAACACTTTGTTCTAACAATCCATCATTCTGTGACGCTCACCTTCCTGACACCAACACTGAAGACAAAACGGTGAATAAGTAAATATGGGGAAGAAAGCTGATGGTGTCCATCTATCAAAAGATATAGCATCTGGGGTCTTAAAAGCTTGAAGATAAACAATCGACCATCTAGCTCAGAAGCAACAAAGCCCAGATGGAAGAAGCACACCAGCCTGTGTGATCACGAGGTGTCAATGGGATCAGGTATCAGGCATCTAAGACCCAGAACAAAATCATACCCAATGTGAATGTGGAGGGGACATGGGGTGGAGACCCAATGCCCATCTGTAGACAATTGGACATCCCCTCACAGAGAGGTCACAGGGAAGAGATGAGCCAGTCAGTATATAGCAGTATAGCACCAATGAAACACACAACTTTCCTCCAGTTCTTTGGTGCTTCCTCCCCCCACTATCATGACTTCACTTCTACTTTACAAATCAGATTAGACCAGAGCATGCACACTGCTACAGATAAGAGCCCACAACACGGGGAATCCAGGATAGACAAACCCTCAGGGCCAACAATGAGAATAGAGATACCAGGATTAGGGGAGGGTGGGGGGAGAGAGGGGAAATCAATCATAGGATCAATCTAGAACCCCCTCCCAGGGGGTCAAATAATGGAAAAGTGGGTGAGGGGTGATGGAGGATGATGTAAGATATGAAAATAATAATCTATAACTTATCAAGGGTTTGTGGGGGAGGGTAGGCAGGGGAGGGAGGGAGAAGAAATGAGGAGCTGATATCAGGGGCTCAAGTGGGAAGAGAATGCTTTGAAAATGATGGTGGCCTATGTGCAAATGTGCTTGACATACAGATTGAATGTATGGATTGTGATAAGAGATGAAAGAGCCCCCAATAAAAGTTTTTTTAAAGAAATATATTTTTAAAATATATTTAAATGTGTTATTGAAATGCTCAGCAAACTAAAAAAGCATAGGATCCATACCCACAGAAATATCCTACAGCGAACATACTAACTAGCATCAGAATCAACAGTGAAATCCTGAAAACTTCACCCCGGAGGTAAGGAACAAGAAAGCCCAGTAACACCAATTATACCCAGCACTACAATGAAGGTTTTCCATACATAATAAGGCGCGCGTGTGTGCCTGCGCGCGCGCACACACACACACACACACACACACACACAAGAGGGAGGGAGACTAAGTAAATAGTTTATCACAGAAGACATGTCTATGAACGTTGAAACTCACAAAGAATCTTCAAACTATGATTGCAGTCAGTCAGTACCTTATCAAGGTCGTGGATCTCAATCCCTTATCAAATATCCACTGCACTCCTATATCTTCTCAACAGATAAATAGAAAAGCAAGGTGAACACTTGCACCAATGTATAAAAGATTTGAAATAAAAAGTTGTGTCTGAAACCTCAAATGCCTAGTTCTTTCTTAGGACAAAAAAGTGACGCCCACAACACTGAAGAATTAACTATTTCATTGTTAGAGACAGCCCGATCGAGGCCTAGGTAAATGCAGAGAAACGAAGGCTAAACACAAGACCAACGTGGGCTCGTGCTTTTAAAATGCCTTTTGAGCATGAAGCCTTTCCCATCTTTTAAGTGATGGGTTTCCAGGAAGTGGGATTTTTAACAGTGTAAACGCTAACTTAACGCCAACCAAATGAGAATTGTATGTGCTGTGATAAGAACCCCCAAAAGGAAGTCGTCGGGGAGAAAAAATGATCCCAGAGAGAAACGGGGGAGATGAGGAGCGGAGGGAGGGAGGGAGGGCGATCCTCTGTAGGTAAACCGCTGCAGGGCACCGACCTGGTGAGCAGCAGGGAGAGCCACAGGACACCGTGAGGATGGGCGATGGAGAGAAAGCTCAGGACAGGGCAGAAACAACCACTGAGACTCATTACAACCCAAGCAGCCAAGGAGCTGGGTTTCCGTCTCCAGGATAGTCATTTATAACGAACCACGAGAAAGCCTGAGGGGGAGGGCAACAGAAATATTGGCTCAATGCCAACAAATGACAGAGATGCCCATTCTTTTTGATGGGCACTTCCCATGTGCTGGGTTCTAAAGACACCCTTTACAAACTTGACAAATGGCTCTAGAACGAGGCAGAGAGGACAGGGAACTGGTGAGTGTTGAGGTCAACCTTGCCATGAGACCAGTCTTTGAAAAGAAAGATTTCATGCCAACATCTCTCAAAAATCGAACAAATATTAAACAACAAAAACTAGAATTTCAATGCAGCAATGTATCAACATGATAAGATGTCACAAATATTTGGAGCTCAGTCCCTCACGGAATGCAGTGGCGAAGAGATGTTCTAAAGCGAACTAAGTCAGCAGCGAGGAAATCGTGCGTCTGTGTCAATAGATGCAGACGCTTGGGGTTGGTGACACCGAGCAGCATTCACATTAGAAAAAGAAACAAAAAACCCCGAGAGGGAAGAGAAGTGCTAAAAGCTGAAGGACGCGTGGACACTAGTCAAATGGACAAATGGATCCTGCGTACATCAGTCTCCATGACCCTTAGACCCAAGGAACTGGAAGGTGCCCCACTCCCACTGCTGACTGCTCTGAAAGGGGTCCCATTAGAAGGTTCTGGATAAAATGAGAGAAACACGTGACACAGAAGTCCAAATCATATGAGACCAAGCTTGCTGGTCTCCCCCCCAGACCACCCCTCACCCCCAAGACTGTGACCCTTGCCCACAGGCCTGGAACCAAACGCACTTCTGTGTCGGACTCACTGATCCTTGAAGGTGGATGAAAGGGCAGCCTTGACTAAGGACAAAGGCCAGAGGGCTGGCTGAGAGGAGTGGACAGGGGAGCCCGGGGGGCAGTGGGTGAGCGATGCCCATGGAGGGGCAGCAATGGATGAGCTGAATGAGAATGTGTTCACCTGGATTGTGGGACCTGAAACTGCGTCTGCCCGCCTTCCAGACCTTCACTTCATTCACCAGGAAGAGCTTCGAAGAAAACCCTTCTCCAACGTTACCAATAAAGGCAGCTTCTTGCGTTTCTAGAGTACCCCTAACAAAGAGTGCAGTAAGGCATGTGTGGCAATAGACATGCAACCATGACTGCCAGAGACAGAGACCCCTCTCTGTGGGCACCATGATTGTGACAAACAGCTACCATCTGTTTTGCGTTATCAAGTGACTTTTGCAAGATCACCGCAGACAGCCTCAATATCTTGACAAGCCCGATTTATTTAAAAGTAGCTGTGACAAATAGGGAAAAATCTCCAAGGTGCTGTTTAAAACCAGCGCTGCCCAGGAATGCAGCTGCACACTGATGAAAGAGCTCACTGGAAACCAGGTTGCCGAGAGCCGGACAGCGACCGTGGGCCTGCCTAAATGCGGCCAGGCACCAGTTCGTGGACAGAAAGAAAGACTGTATCGTGCGAACTTTGGAATTTACAAGAGATAGACAACGATATCTCGGGCACAACCTATCCCTCTTCAAACAGAACAGAAAGACACACCTGACTAAAGTACTAAGCACCAGACGTTAGCGGCTACCAGCCACCATGTGTTGCTTCAGCTTGCTGCTGCGGCGGCTCCTAACTCAGCTCAGCCTAGCAGAGCAACGCGGCCGTCCACTTGTTGGGGTCCAGCCCGTTGCTGCAGCCCCTGCGACGTCACCTCCTTGCAGGCCTCCTGCCTTCTCCCTGACCCTCTACGCCACCAGCAGGGTGTCCTTTCCCGGGAACTGGGCCCTTCTGCTAAGTTGCTCAAAACACGAGACAAAATCATTTCACTTCAAAGGCTCTGAAGTCCAGCATTCTGACTACTTGCTCCAAGGAAGACGCGTTGTTGTTTTTGTTGGCTGCTCCCTACTCGCAGTGCAGAGTTGATGGAATCTTCCTGCCAGAACCATTCATCGGGGATGTCCATCCTTCCCCGTCTGTCTTCCTGTCCAGTGTCCAGCGTTCACGTGCACACGGGGTTCGGCTGAGTCAGGCGTGCCGTAGTCCTCCCGGCACGTCGTTCCTCCTTAACACTTTAAAGAGGCCTTATTTCATAGCGGGCGCAGCCAGGACCTGGGCGTCACCTGACCTTGACGGGACGGCTGCTTCCACGAGCACTCGCTGTGTATCCAAGCCAAATGGACTCCTGCTCCAGGCACCGCGGCGAGGTCCAGCTGTGCGGGTCTTGGTCTTCTCCAAACCGGGTGGTCCAACATGCGGAAGGCTGGCCGTCTTTGGCCACCCTCCTCACTCTCGGCGAGTCCCAGGTCTGTCTCCGACCCTGGCGACGCCTCCTTTGTTTGGCCCCACGGCTGCAGGTGCAGGTGCCCTTTCCTCGGGCCTGGGGGATCACTGTAAACCTCCCGTGAAATGAGCAAGCAAACAACGGCACTGCTTGTTTCCCACAGAACCTGTGTTCAAACATGCAGTCCATCAGTGAAGGAGGAACTCCTGAGGAGAAACAGGCCAATGGGCTGTGATGGGACCGGTGGGGAGACACGACTGCCGCTGGCCGAAAGATGGACCTACTTGGGACAAGGTGAAGCAACTGAGAGATGAAAAGATAAGAAGGGCCGGTGGGGAAGTGCTGAAGCCCTGCGTGGGCCAGTCGGGTCGGGGGGTGGGCATCCTGACCCAGCAACCTCGACCCACGAGGGATGCTAACCACCAGAAGGGGCAATGAAGTGAAGGGGCCCCCTCAGCGCTGCCTGGCAAGCACTGGGAGGGAGGCTGACAGCAAGGTTGAGGCTCAAAGCCACCAGCTGCTTCTCCAGGGAGAGATGATGCCATCTGCTCCCCAGGTGCTGGGAGCCCTGGGAACAAGGGTTCTCAGGGCCCGTGGCAGGAGGTCCCTGGATGGCAGGGGACAGCGAGGAGGCCAGAAGGCCAGGCAGGCAGGGCTAGAAGCATACCAAGGGAGGAAGGTGTGAGGGCCGGGGTGGGGACAGGACCCCAGCAGGTCTGGCAGGCCATGGTGAGGGTGGGGCCTCACAGAAAGAGGGGAGCAACTGGAGGGTCCTGAGTGGGCAGGAAGGGGTAGGTCCTTGCCATCTGCCCTCCGCGGGGTCCCCTGGCTGCTTGGTGGGGACAGTGTCAGGGTGAGGGAGAGGGCAGTGGACTGTAGAGCTTTGAGGATGTAGAAAGGTGTGGGCTAGGAGCACTGCTGAGGCGTCTGATGACCCTGAGCCTGGGGTTGAAGAAGGGCAGGCAGGGAGGCCACTAGTTAGTCCCATGGGCAGAACTAGGGGGCGGGCCTCCTTGTTACTCTCAGCACCCCCATGGCAGAGCACCCCCACTCCTGCTCTTCTCCTGCCCAGAGTGAGACTGTTTCTGGAGAGTCAGCTGGGGAAGGAGTTCATGAGACAGGCCAGCACCTGCTGTCCTCCATGGGTGCCCCATCTGGCCCCACCCCCAGGACCCACACAGGTGAGGGGAGGGGCTCACCAATCCTGGGCGTGGCAGGGGTCCCCACCCTGCAGGTGGCTTCCTGGGATCCACCCTGCTGGGAGGGAAAGAGGTGCTGGCCTTTGACCGAGAGGGGGGGTAGGGGGGGGATGAAGCCCAGCACCCTGCGACGCCCGTCCTCCGGGGGTCACATCTTGGGCAGGTGGGCAGGGGCTTGGGAGGCAGAGCCCCAAAGCCAGATCTGTGCAGCCTCCCCTTGAGCCTCCAGGGATTTCACAGTCTGGATGGGGACATGGGACACTGCCCTCTGTGTCTTACCTCAGTCACACCAGCCGGGTGCAGGGCCGTGCTCCCGTAGGAGTCCCCCTGCTCTGTCCCAGGGCCCATGTTGATGAGGACGGCACTGTCCTCCTCCTGAACTCGGTGACGCAACATCCCGCTCCTGGCCCGCAGGACAGAGGGTGCGTGAGACCCACCTGCACCCATGGCCCCCACTCGAGATGGACAGGTGTAGACAGACCCCCACCTGCAGAGGGGCCGGGTCTACTAGATGGAGGGGGTGCCTCATGGGGCAGGCAGCCGATGGCTCTGCAGGCACAGTTCTGTTCCCCTCAGCCACCCACTGCTCAGCCTTCTGGGGTGCGGTGTGGAGCTGGGGGTCCAGAGGGCCACCTTTGCTTGATTCCTTGTGGGCAGAGCTGCCCTGGCATAGGGCACCTCCTGGGCCACTGGTCCCCGACTCAGGAAGCCCCAGGGCAGGAGGGGATGAGGGCAGCATGTCTGGGACACCTGTGCTCAGGAGAGCTCACCCGACCACCCTCCAAGACTCTAGGTTTTTCAACCCTCTCTGAGGATGGCCAGGGACAGAGAGGCCCAAGGACAGAGGGGCCCGGGACAGAGAGGCCCAGGACAGAGGGGCCAGGGACAGAAGTCCCAGAGACAGAGGGGCCCGGGACAGAGGGGCCCGGGGCAGAGAGGTCCAGGACAAAGGGGCTCAGGATAGAGGGGCTAGGGTTAAAAGTCTCCAAGGCAGAGGGAACAGAGACAGAGACCCCTTGGACAGAGGGACCCTAGGAACAGACAGGCCTGGGAGAGAGGAGCTGGGTCAGGCAGACCCATGTGAAGACCTGGAGCTGTCCTGCTTCCCCAAAGTTGAGTAGTCCAGGCTGCAGTGCCAGTCAGCCCACTGTTTCACGCAGAACTCAGGTGCTTGGCCTGGTGCCTGGTTCCTCCTGTCCCATGGCCCACTCGCTATAGAACAGGTTCCCACCTGGTACTGTGGCTCCTGGAAGCTTCCTCAGAGGTCATGGCCACCTCCCAATGGAAGCGTGGTCCAACAGCAGAGTCTGGCTGGCCGAGGGCAAAGACCTGGGTGGAGCTGGTGGCCGACACACCTGCCCAGTACTGTCCCTCTGTCCTGGCTGGGCAGGTCGCACCTGGCCCAGGCCACGGCTGGTGCAGGCAGGAGGGGACTGATACGAAGCTGGCTGTGGGGCCAGGGCTCCGGGATCCTGGGACAGGCCTGCCTTTGTTTGAGAAGGGGGAGTGGGGCCTGCTCTTTGCCAACAACCTATTTCCTTAACCCCCTCCCCCCACCCCAGGCACCATGCAAACGCTGTGGGTGGCCAGCTGAAGGCCAGCGGGTGGGGCTGTTTGTTTAGTGAGCTCAGGGCTGTAGGAGCAGTGGCTGGGGAGGCTGTCCTCAGTGCCCACCATCTTGGTCTGCAGGCTTCTTTGCCTGGGGAGGCTCTAGGTGAGAGTAGGGGTGCTCTGAGGGTGGGTGGGTGTCAACCTGGATGCAGGCCAGCCCCTGACCTCTCCTGGGTGGCTTCAGGCCCCACGTGAACCCAGGGAAGGTCCCAGGGTTAACTCCGTGGAGGGCTGGCTCTGTCCAGCCCCAGTCCTAGGGTGTCTGTCCCTGGAAGAGCCTGCTCAGATGACAAGGCTCCCGGGCCCCTTGCAGGTGCACCTGCCCGCTGGCTCACCCTCCTCCCCACCGCCCACTCGTTAGAATTCAGAGCCCAGTGCCTGGTCCTCGATGAGTCCATCTGAATGTGGCCCTCTATGCAGCCCATTGAGAGCTCTGGGTAGTGGGAGAATGCCAGTGACCTGGGAGCAAGGCAGGACACAGTGAGGAGGCCTTGGTCTGACACCCCAGGCTCAAGTCTGTGAGGTGGGCCCCATTTTCCCACTCCTGCTCTTGTTCTGGCCAGTGTCTGGCAAGGGGCTCTGCCGCTCCCAGGCCAGCTCTGGCTCAGGACCCTGAGTGTGAGTGTATGTGTGTGGGGTCCCTCCTGGGCGCAGCCTGCCCACACAGCCGTACTGGGGATCCAGGCTGTGCTTCATACGGTTCATGGCCTGCTCAGCACTCAGGTTGCATTGAATCTGCTTTGCAGTTTGCAGTGAGGAGCCCAGGCTTCCCATGGGCAGTGTCTGCTGACCCCCAGCTGGAGGGCTGGGGGCTGCTTCCTAACCGCCCACCCACAGGACCTTTACAAATACAGTCCCATATCTGACTACTGTGCCTCAGGACTACAAGCCTGCCTGCAGCCGGGCCACCACACCGACCCTAGGTGGCAGGGAGAAGGGTACCCCATTTCTCAGAAAAGCTGGCCATGCGGCCAAGCCCATCCTTCCCACCCCTCCTTCTACTCCGTGCCTTCCCCAAGGCTGGTCCAGGTGAACCCAGGTCTGTGTGTCCAGTGTCTCAGACGGATGCAGCCCAGGCCCAGCTGTCCTCAAGTGCCTTGGGGCACCCACCCGACCTCGGTAGCTGTGGGGGTGTTAGCTGCATGGCCCGGGCGAAGACATATTCCAGTGCAGGCAATGGGGTCCTCATTGTCCCTGTGCCCAAGGTGCCCTGCAGTGGTGGAAGTCACCAGGGCTAGGGGGCCCAGTGGGGGGAGGCTGGGCACTGGTGACAGTAGGTGGAGCAGTCTACACAGCCTGTCTGAGGAGCTTGTCTGGTCAGCCCAAGGCCAGGGCTTAGTGACCAGGCTTCATGGGAAGCAACACCGCCATGGGGGCCCTGCACGTCTCAGGGTGCCCCCAAACCCAGCGCCTCCGAGGACAGAGGCTTTGGCTTAGGTCTCACAAAACTGCGAGCTTCCCATGCATCACATGTTCATGGCACTGCAGTCCAGCAGGACTGTGGGGACAGGCATGTCCTGCACTTGCGCTGGCAAGTCGGGGGAACCTGTGTGGGCACTGTTCACTGTGGACTGAGAAGGGCCCTTATAACACCGGACTCAATTTTCCTGCCAGAGGGGAACCTGAGACCCCAGGACAGCCGTGCCCGTGGAGGGAGGCTGAGGTCCAGACCTAGGAGGCAGTCTCTCTACGGCCGGGGTAGGGACTGGAGGATGTGGACTGGAGGTGATGGAGGCAGGGTGCTTAGGGGGCTGTCTCCGCACTGCAGCACCGCCTAGCCTGCCCAGCTGGGCCTCACCGCCCGACTTAGAGGTCCTGTGTCACAGCGCACAAGGCTGGATGCTTTCACACACGAGCTCTCAGTATCCGTTTATTTTTAGATAGAATTCTTTTTAAACTTGGCACCGGCCGGCCCCCGGTGCAGGGAGCCCTGGGCTGACACAGGCACAATGCCGGGGCAGCCGGCCTTGTGGGGGCGCGATGCAGACAGGCGGGCAGGCAGCCTCCCTCGTGGCCACCAATGCCCAAGACGAAGAGGGACGGAGCTCAGAGCAGACAGGGCGCCAGGCCTGTTGGTTACACGCAGCGCCTTTATTGCCCCTGGCGCACGGCCGTGCTGCACGGTGGGTTCAGGAGCAAAAGGCAGGTGAAAGGCCGTGGTGGGGTCGTGTTGTCGAGGAGAGGGGCTCAGAACCGGACAAAGGTGGCGTCAATCTGCCTGACGGTGGGCAGGGCCAGCATGATCTTGCGCCGGTACTGGGGGTCCTTCTGCAGTGGGTTTCTCTCCAGGTACACTGTCTCCAGGTTGCGGGCGCCCTTCAGCTCATCCAGGTCGCTCCAGCTCTCGATGAGGTTGTCGTTCATCTGGGCAGACAGGACAGACAGATGCACGGCCAAGATGCACTGCCAACACTACCCCTAGGCTCACGCCCAGGAGGGTCGACAGAGAACGAGTAGAGCCCCCACTCTCCCGCAGATCTGTGACAGCCCTGCACACCAGTGTGCGGCCACCGCTCCCCAGGCTGAGGCTGCGGGGCTACACTGACCATCACAGCTGACGAAGGTTGCCTCGCCTGACACGGACATCTCGGTTTCTCCCCAGCTCGTGATGGCCCTGGGGGTGGGGCACTTTAGAGGCACCATTTGGACCCCTCTCCACTGGGTGAGCCCACAGCTGACTGGGGCGCTTGACCTGAATGAGAAGGCAGGCCCAGGTAGGGGTACGCTCCACCTCACCTGCTGATGGCATGCCGAGCAGCCGCTAAGCTGGACTCAGGTGTAACCAGGTCTCCTCCATGGCCCAGCCCTGGAAGAGCACGCTGGGGACCCCGGAGGTTTAGGACACAACACTCCTTGGGAATCTCAGTCACCCACTGCAAGAGCAGAGTCTGACTCACAGAGACCCTGCCGCTGCCCCTGGGTCTCCCAAGACCGTCCCTTTACGTGAGGCTACTGCTGCTTTCAGACTGCTGACCTAGCCCACTGCACCACCAGGGATGTTTGAAGAGACGTTCTGACACTGTCTGTGACCATCCTGTACCCCTCCCCACCAAGAACCCTCAAAAAGCCTGCAGGAAAATGGATGAAGAGATCATCAACTCTCCCACAGGCAGGCAAGTACACAGGGGCACCTCTTCCCTCGCTCCTCGGGCCAGGTTGCACCAGCAGGAGCCCGTCTTGGTCTGAGCAGTTTCCCTGCCTTAGACGCCCTGGTGATGGCAGGGGCTCACTGGTAGCACTCCTGACTGCATCAGGCCTGCCAGGGCCTCTCTAAGCCCACAGTCAAGTGCCATCGTGGCTCCTGTCATGAGTCAGTGCCAGTCCCAGGGACCTGCAACATAGCAGTGCACAGCACTGCCAACCTGGGCGCCTTGTGACTAGACAGCCACCTGCCAGCAAGTGAGTGAGCCCTGCCCATCTGGGCAACGAGTGGCCGGGGCGGGCAGTGCACAGCACAGAGTAGGGGCTGCTCTGCCCTGTCCCGCTGCCAGGCCAAGGGAGAAGAGACAGGAATGAGGATTCACTTCCAGGTGGCTTTGAAGCGAAGAACGCAGGGCTGGGTTTCTTCACGTGACCTCCCTGGACCACAGCCTGACCGCTGGCTGAAGGACTGTGTGCTGTAGACTATGGATCCCTGAAGAGGCTGTTCTCAGAGGCAATGAAATGACCGGTCTAGTCCTTCAACTGATGTAGTACAGCTTGTTCTCATAGATAATCTATGTGTCCCCAGCCCTGGGACACGGGTAGAACCTGCCCTGCAAACGGCCTCTCGGGGCACGTGCTTTTTGCAGTTTTGGGAGTGTGGGTCTTACTTGAGCATGTGGGCTCTGGCCCTAGGCTTGGCCTTGGCGACGGCGAGCTAGACGACAAGGGTACTGAGGCCACACTGCTCACCACCTGCCCTCACCTCTGACCTCTGCTGCTTCAGCTCAGCACAATGTTCAAGGCCAACGGAGCTGAACCATGGGCTCCCTTTCAACGCCCCTTCAGCCCGGGTCAGTGCTCGAGGCAGGCGAGCTGTCCAGGGTCTCACATGCTGACGCTTGTTTGTGGCAGGCGGGTGTTGGAAGCGGGGCTCAGGCCCACCGCCAGAGCCAGACCAGCTCTCAGCTACAACGCGCCTGCACTGCCCCGTCACCTGCTTCCACAGAACGCTCATGGAACGAGGGCACCACCTGCTTTGGGAAATCCACATGTGCATGTTCCCGAGCTTGGTCGTGGAGAACATCAAGCAGATGCACACTGCTGTGTGCTGAGGCCCCCCCTCAACCCCCCCCCCCCCGCCGGGAAGGGCCAGCGCAGAAGTGCTTCAGGAAAGATCTTTACCTGCCATTGCGACAGTGTGAACCAACCAACCAACCACACGACACGCAGACAATTGGCAGTGAGTGTAACGGGGATGCCCGGGGCTGGGGGTGGGGGATGGTGTCCGGTCGCTGGCTGAGTTGCCGCGTGGAGCTGTGTACACAAGTCTTGAACATGCATGTTTGCCTTTAAACGTAGGGCACATTCCTCTGGTACACGGTGACACTGGACACTCAGAACCAGGTGTATCCCAGGTGCTTCCCGAGTGTCTCATGGTGTCAGAGGCTGGTGACTGGCTCGGGCATGTGTGCTCGATTCCTATCTCCCCCTTCTGTCGACAGGTCACAGGATGAGTGGGCGCTGAGCTGGGACCTGCTCACCGCCATGCAGTTGACTCACAGCGGCCCCATAGGACGTCCTACTGGACACTCGCAAGCTTTCCGGGCAGCAGGCAGCCTCTTCTTTGTGGCGACTCACCACCTGCGGCACGTTATAGAGGATGCATTTGACACCGACAACTTTAAGAGATGGCTACCCTCCTACGCGTCAAAAATGGGACTCAAAGTGACCACTTGGACTCTGTGAGCATCTCAGAAGCCCCCCCAACACCCAACTGGGCAAAAGGGTCAATGAGAATGCCCAGACGTTTCTTGTCTGAGTTCAGCTTCAGCTCTCTGCCACCTGGGTGCTCAGGAAGGAGCAGGACTTGGTGGCAGCCCTTCCCAGTGCATCAGCATCTGGGGGGGCCCTTCCCGACCAGCCTCTGCGTCTTCCTTTGAAATACAATGGGAGAGGCCCAGGTGAGGGTGGCCCTCGCTCTGTGTAGCTGCCTGCTGTCCTGGGAGCCACAGGATTGTGGGTACAAGCAAGGTGAAACCCCGACACCTCGCGCACTGTCTCTCTATTAGCTGGATGTTCTTTTGGTTCCGTCCAGCTGTGAGGGTCTGGATCAGCTTCAAGCTGAGTTGTCATTCACACCGAAGGCTGTGATCTCCGATGCTCACAGTGCTCCAGGTTCCTGGTCCGCTGCGGGCAGGTTGTGCCCGTGTTGTAGGATGTGAAACAGCCCCCCTGCACCCTGCTTGTTACGGGCCAGTCTCCAGCTTCTTCGTCCACGGATGGATGGATGCATTCTTGTTTGGTGGATAGTGTGGACGCTACATGGTTGAGAGCTTTCCTTTCCCTGTTCTAAGGGGCCGAGGCGGCACCTTACTGTACTTTCGAAAAGCAAAGATTCCTTCCTGCAGAGTGTTCCAGCAGAGCTGCTGGCTGTGAGTGGGTCTCGGGTCCTGATGGGACTGTCTGGCAGGGCAGTCTCATGCTGGGGCTGAGCTGTGAAGAAGGGCACCAGGTCTGATTGGGGTCGTGCTGTCAGCAGGTGTTCCGCGGGCAGTGCAGGAGCCTGGGGAGCTGGGGGCCCAGTGGGCCAGCTCTCAGCTGCTGGGTTCAGCCCCTGAAGGTCTCCATGTGAGAGACGAGGCCGCCAGCCTCCGTCAAGATCTACAGCAACCCTCCTCTCAGGCAGGGCTGCTCCGAGTGGGCGGTGGGTCCCTCATCCATGCTTCAGGTGGAGGTGCCCGGGATGTGCAGTGAAGGGAGCAGGGCCACTCCCATGGCCAAGCCCCAGGAAGCCACGAGTGGCAGGCTCATGCGGGCATGAGCCTCAGGGATCTCAGGGAGGACAACTGCAGCTTCAGAGAAACGGGGGAAGGACAGAGGAAGTGATTCCTGGGAGTTTCCCTAGTGGATGGAAACCATAAGGAGAGAGCAAGAGGCCAGAGAAACCTGCACACACCAGGGGCGAGAAGGGACCGCCTTCAAGTGGCAGGCCACCGCCGCTGCCGCCCTCGTCAGCCCCTTCAGGGGGGCTGCGTGTACCCTCACAGCTGAGAGCCAAACATGCAAATCCCAGGGAGCAAAGTGCATGCACCTGCCCTGGAGCTTGCCACCATGGTGGGGGCCGGCGTTGGGAAACCTTCCATCACATGGCAACCCTGAATCTGCCGGGGGCTTGCGCTGGGATCATTGGGCCCACCCATCACGCTCCAAACAGAACTCCCACCTCAGCGCACACCAGACATGGGCGAGTCAGGGACAGGAGAGCAAGCTACACGTTTTCGTCAGTGGGGCCAGTCTGGCCAGTGTCTCTGACCCTGGCACGTGGCAAGCACACTTACCCAGAATTCCTGAAGCTCTGTTAGGTGGTTGATATTCTCAATCTTTTTTATTCTATTTGACGCAATGTCCAGCATGGTGAGTTTGTTCTGAAACAAGGAAACAATTGTGCGCTGGGTTACCCTGCTCTCAGCAGGACAGGTGACCGTGCACTCAGAGCTGAGTAAAGGTTCCAGGTTGGGGAGGGCACCTCTGCCCTCACAGACCAGCATGCAGGCAAGGGTCCCAGAACTGCCCACTTCCTGCATGTCGTCTGGGCGGGACTTGGGGGCCAGCCCTCATGGTGCGGTGTCCCCACTGCTGGCATTTGAAGCTGGCTAAGACCTGGGGTGCTTGTACTCCCCTCCATCACAGGGCTTCCAGAGCCAAAGGCCAGGGGGCTGCAGAGGGCAAGGTGGGGACAGTAGCTTTGCAGCTTTGTGCTCACCACATGGTGGATCCCTAAAGTTCTTGGCACCCTCTGCCTGGAGGTGGGGCACACGGCAGTGGTGGGTGGGGACAGCGGTGCCGAGGACAAGGCCCCAAGGAGGGCAAGGCTTATGGCCCCCTGGACCCTAGTCTGAGTGCTAGAGCAGCCAGCTGGGCCCTGCCTGGAGCACCGAGGGTGGTGGTGGTGGTGGTGGGGACACTTCCTGTGGGCAGGGATTTCAGGTGCTGGGATCTGGGAGTTTGCATTTTGCCCCAAGGTGGTGTGGCACTGGTTCTGTCCAGCAAGGCAGCATGTGCCCATTTCCAGCGTCCAGGTGTGGACACTGTCAGGGAAAATGACAGGCAAGCTCCCCCAGCATCAGAAGTGGCAACTGCTTCCAACAAGAGCTCCCTACCCGCCCAGCACCCCCTCTTCTCATTTTCCTGGTCCTGGGGTCTTGAGCCCGGTCCCCAAGTGAGGGGGCAAAGGAGCACATCTCAGCAAACAATGCACATCAAGAAGTCCAACCCTCCAGTGAGCTCACGGTCACTGTGCTGTGTCACACACCTGAGTCTGCAGACAAGACCGCTTCTTCCACACCCCGAATGACTGAGGCCCACAGTTGGCCAGGTGACTGGCTGCCCACAGGCCTAAGGGTGCCCGAGAAACAGTCACGGAAGAGAGGGCAGGGCCAGGATGGTGGCCAATGTTGGCAGTGGTTCCTGACACCCCTGTAGGCATGTGCCAGGGGTCAGGCTGGATGGTAATGGCACAGGGCAGCGCTAACAGTTTGAGCCCTGACCAGCTTGAGAAGCGGGGCTGCCAGGGCAGCCCGGACTCTGGTGCGATGACAGGCCACTCAGCACAGCCCTCAGGCCTGGGGCCGTGAGCACGTTCAAAAGCCAGCCTGAAGCATACCAGTAAGAGAATGTCCTAAGGGAGTCTGGTGCCAGGGCTGATGCTGTGCCTGAAGACCCAAAGACGTCACTGCAGACAGGACGGGTCATGTCCCCCTCCATGAAAGCAACCTTCAGACAAACTAAAACCCGGCATCTCCAGAATCCCAGGGATGCTCCCTGGCAGAAAACAAGCTGCAAAGAAAAGAGCAGCATGGGGCAGATGGGCAGGACAGGACGGGGCAGAGCGTAAGTGCCCATGGGCTTCAAGCCACCACCCTCATGAAGCCCACTGCCCTGAAAACCCAGGTCCCCCGAGAAATCCTGTTGTCTCAGAAGCAATCTAGGATTCTGTGTTTGCTCCACAGCTGGGGGTGCCCAGGGGTCCCCACTGGGACACAGCTCTGGGGCCTGTGGACCCAAGTGGGGAGTGCCAACCAGGTCAGCTTGTCTACCAGAACTTTCAGTGCCCACTAGCAGCCCCAATTACACAGCACTCTGCTTTGTCCTCTCGGCCCCAGCACATCAGATGCCGTCTCTCCACCTCCCTGCCGCCACTTCCCCAAGATTTGCTCGGGCTGGGGTCAGAGGTTAGAGAGGTCTGATGTGAGTGACACACCATGGCCCTGCCCGAGTCAGGGTGGCTGTGTTCACAGACAGAAAACTGGCACGGCTGAGGGAACAAAGGAACTTTATTGATGGGGACGTGGCACAGTGGCCACTCCCCAAGGTGACGAGGACAGTGGGGACCCCTGGCCGCTCTGGGCTGGAGCCTGTGCTAGTGGGGAGGGCAGGCGGACTCAGGAAGAAGGGGAAGGATTGAGCACAGACACCATGGGGGTGGGGCCCAGCAATGTGCACCCAGCACAGCCCTGCATGGATGTCCATGCGTGTGCACAGCTATACCCCTGACAGCGAGCCCCCACACCCCTCCTTACGTTGCTCTCCAGGCCTTCGATGGCCTCGATGCCGTTGTGACTGAGGTAGAGCTCCCGCAGGTTCACCAGGCTCTGCAGGCCCTCGATCTTGGTGAGCCGGTTACTCTACAGGCAGAGTACTCAGTGTCAGGGCGGGTGAGATGGGGGATGGGGCGGGGTGCCAGGACCAGGTGGGGGTAGGGATGGGATGCCAGGACTAGATGGGGTGGTAACATGCTGCACCTCATATTGAACCGCAGCAGCCCAGAGCAGAGCTGATGTCAGCAGCGTATGTGTGAGGGGCCGCCCAAGGCTGCGCCCCCAGCCCCTGCCCAGCAGCGCGGGAGTGGGCGGTACCTGCATGCTGAGCACGGTGAGGTTGGTGAGGGCGTCCAGGTTCTGGAGCTTGGTGATCTTATTTTTGCCCAGGAACAGACTGTCGAGGTTGGTCAGTGTGTCGATGTTTTCGATCGCCTGTAGAGGGCGAGGCAGGCTAGGATGGGGTCCCAGGGGCCACACCCTTGACATCCATAACAGCCGTCCGCCTGGCCCAGCTCTGACCTTCCAGGGGCAGTTTGAAACACACAGACTAGCCAATTTCCTCAAGGGTCCCAAGTGTCTCATGGTTCTGACAAACCCAGTCTGCAGGGCCCAGAGGGCGGCTCTGTCTATTCCTCGGGCTTTATCCGTGATGCTCTCCTTCCCCACCACCCCCCATCCCAGGCAGCTGGGGGCTGCCCTACTGGGCCCTTGTGCCCACCTCTCTGCGCCCCTAGCACTACCAGCTGAGACAACTAAGGACGGGGAGGCCCCTGGGCATCCCTGCTCCCTCTGATTGTGCAAGATCCCTCAGCAAGGGGCTGCTGGCCTGGCGCTTCCTGAGAAAGGCTGCCATGCAGCTTGTCGCCACCCAGGCCCACCTTCTTGGTTTACATCGTGCCTACCTTGCAGGGTCAGCCGTCTAACCTGGGCAATGAGAGCCAATGCTTCCAGGAGTCAAACATCTCCGGAACAAAGAGGAAGGGGACGATAGCCTTTCAGGGACACTGTCTTGGAAATACCAGGCATGGTGGAACCCCTCAGAGGCCAGGAGTGTGGGGCAGTGGGCCCCATGTGTCCATGTGCAGCACAAAGGTGGCTGCAGTGCTGTAAAGATCCACGGCCCCCAAGGGCCAGGCTCCAGAGGACTCCACCCAGGAAACAAAGGCTGGCTCCCACCTTCTTAAAACGCGCCACCAGGGAATTCCTGTGAATGACCCCAGTCAGGTCCATAGCCCAACACGGTGATGCAGAGCATGGCGGCACTTGATTTCTGCAAGTGGGTCATCAGCCATTCTCCCCTGGCCCTGTGCTCCTCAGTTCTGCCTGGCAGAGCCTCAGTGCCGGCTGTTCTGGGACCTGCCCAGGTCTGAAGCCAGAACAGGGTAATTCCTTCTGTCCATCCACCTGACAGTCTCAGAGCTGGTGGCCCGACCCCAACATGGCCTGTCGGTGGCTCATAGGAGACTGCCACCGATGCCCTCCGGGGGGGGGTGCGGGGGGGGTGGAGTGGTGGTGGTGTCCAAGCCAGCGGGCATAGGACCTCAGACTGGAACCATGCTGACAGACCAGTGCTGCAAGGCTGGGTGGTGGGCCCCGTCTCTGTAGTATGTCTTCTCCAGAACAAGAACCCCTGGTCCCGAGAAGCACCTGCAATGGCTTTGAAACTGCAAGCCAGCCTCACCTCCGACTCCTGGCCTACATTCCTGGGCCCAGGCCCTCACCTTAGTGGCAGACAGTGGTGTGCGTGGTACCTACCCGGATGCGGTTAGAGCCCAGCTCCAGCATCTGGAGCTGATGCAAGTTGCCGACGTTCTCGATCTTACTGATCTTATTGTTGACCAGGAAGAGCTTCTTCAGTTGGGTCAGCTGGTCGAGGCCTTCGATGCTCCTCAGCAGGTTGAAAGAAATGTCCAGAACCCTGAACAAGCAGACGTCCTCTTTAACACTGAGCTGAAGGCTGAGTGAACAGGGCCAGGGGTGTTGGGGTCCCCTTGCTCAGGCCCCCAGCACTGTTTGGCCGGGACCTTGCTTGTCCCTGTCTGTCCAGAGCAGAACCAGGGCTGGGCTCAGAAGATGGAGCCCTGCGGGGCTGAACTTCTTAGAACCTAGAGCACAATGAGCCAAAAGTGCTCAGGAAGGTCACCCTGGGACCGGTCTCAGGATAGCTGAGGAAGCACCCACTACCCATCGCCTCTGGACCGGGCCCAGACTAGCACAGGACCAGCCCCAGGCTAGGCAGGGCAGGCACGCTCTTGCGTTTAAGACCAGGCACAGAGGGAAGCAGTTCCCGAGACTTGACAGGGACTTCCCCAGGATCAAGACCAGCCGTGCTGATTGGTGAGCAGCAGCCCACATGGTGGGGGCGGCCCCTGGTGGCTCAGTCCCAGCCCCCATTCCCAGAGGACTCACTCCAATGCCGTCAGCGTCCCCAGGTTCTCCATCCTCCGGATCTGGTTGTCATAGAGATCCAGCTCACGTAGGCTCTGCAGCGTCTCCAGGTTCTCGATGCATTTGATCAGGTTCTGGCGAAGGCAGAGTGTCTGCGGAGGGGCAGGTGGGGCTGAGGGGTCATGTGTCCACACCATCCTGAGGGGTGCACACACCCTAGAGCTGATCTGCCCAGACTGAGTGGGGTGGGGGGATAGGGGCACACCAAGTGGAGCCTACACTGAGTTCTGTTATGAAAGGTCATTGAATGGAGGCGTGGTCAGGGGCCAGCTGGATGGCCCCCCTCTGGGGATCCCCTCTGCACCCCTCGTGCTAGTCTGCCACTGAGGCACAGGGCCTGAGACCCCAGCACGGTGACAGCCACCTCACCTTCACTTTCTTCAGCACTTCGAACCCTTCGATCTTCCCAATCCGATAGTGATTCAGATCCACGTCCTGCAACACAAGACCCACTCAGCTCCCAAGACCACGTCGCCCAGATTGTTGCTGTCGGTGGGGGGCAGAGGGGTGGGAGACAGGGCAGAGAGGGACTTAAGTTCAGTGACGATGTCTTTACATGAATGACCTGCTGTGACAGGTAACCCTGCTATCACCCCAGCTCCCTGAGCACAAAGCAGAGATCCTGGGTCTGAGGACAGGCACACCAGCCATGCGCTGGGGCCACGTGTCCTATTGGGTGCCATGGCCAGGCCTCATTGGTGTCCACATGCCCTGTGGGGACCCGAGACCCCCGGCTCTTGGTATCACGGTACCGGGCTGCAGCCACAGCTGTGTCAGAGATGGGCTTTGTGGGAGGCACATGCCCTGTGGTCGGCGCTACTGGAGTCACTGCCACACGCTGTGCTCGACATGGGAGATGAGCTTCATCCTCTACTGCATCGCCCCTAGCCCACACATGACCAAGGCCTAGCAGACAGCCATCCGCCCCACTCTCAGGATCAGGAACACAGACGCCCGCCCTGCCTGTCGTCAGTGCGGCGCTGCCCTCACAAGCTGAGAGGGCGCCATTACCTCAGCGTCCCCATCCAGGGTGACGGTCTCCATGTCCACGGGCAGCTCCTGTACTTCTGGGAGAGGAGAGAAGGGCACTCACTGGACAGCTGGCTCTGCCAAGTGGTGGGGCTAGTGTCCTGCTGACACCCCCACACTATCGAGGTTGCTGACAAAGGCCCCAGGGCCGACTAGCCTCTGCTGCAGAAACTGCCACCCCCACCTCCTTCCATTGACATCTCCAGAGCACGCTGGACCCAGTGGGAAGTGGGCCAGCACAACCCGCTTTTCTGCAGAACGCCCAGGCAAACGGAGCCCGGCTCCAGTGCAGGAGCAGCCCAGCTGCTGAATAATTCACGCAGCCTCCCCAGGGCCCAAGCGGCCAGCTGCATAGAGTGGCCACACTGCTCGGGTTTCACGCGGGCCTGAGGTGGGGGGAAGCCCTGTGTGGACTGTCCCCTTCGCCTCCTCACTTACTTCCAGGAGCGGCCACCTCCGAAAGGACCCACAGACAAAACCCCGAGCTATGCAAGACCACATACATGCGGGCGCGCTCAGACACGCCAAGATGCATCACACTCAGGGCTTCATCTTGCTAGATGGAGAGGACTGCTGCCCCCTGCCGCCTACACTACCATGGAGCACACCACACGGCCCCTACCCAGGAGAGAGGGCTGACACGCAGGCCTTGCTCAAGACCAGAAGGACCCCCCTGGACAGCACTCATGACAGTTAGTCTCTAACTTTACAAGATGTCAACCAGCCCGAGTCAAATGGGACAGAAATCGGGAAAAACCAAAAGACTCCTAACCCACTCCCAAAGATTGCAACACTGGAATCTCAGGCTTCCTTCCGGAAGCTGTCCTGACAGAAGCCCGACACACACAGGTGAGTTCCTGCCCCTTGGCCTGATCCGGGCAGAAGTGCTCTAACAAACCCCTACCCCCAACCTCCTGCGGGCACAGCTGTGTGAGCCTCCAGGTCTCTGTCCCAAGTGTCCATATTACCTGTGCTAGAGGCAGTGGGCAGAGTGGCTCCATCTGCGCTCGCTTCTTTGGGAGACTTGCATAAACAAGCGCAGTGGCAAGCCCTGGCTTCTCCGAGGGCTCAGACCGACTTCCCTACAGACACAGTGCTGGCTCTGAGCAGTGTCACACCCTACAGACACCTTCCCGCCCCTGTCTTGAGTGTGAGTCCCACCTACCCCACTGCTTTTGCACGCCGGTTACAACGGAAATGTGCCCAGATGTTTGTGGGACTCCTCCTTGCCTTAAAATGAAGTTGCCATGGTTACCTGACATCTACACTAGATGCTGGGTATGACTAATGAACACCTGGACGCCCCTGAGGGGAGACCTCTCAGGCCTGCTGCTCCGGGCATGTTCTCTGAAGCCCCCGCCCTCAGCTCCCAGGAGCACAAATCTCCTTGGGTGCAGAGGGCTCATCCCCTCCTCGGAGGGCCTGTGGGCTTGAACCACTGACGTGGCAGCCAGCAGCCAGACATTGCTAATGTGCTCACAGCAAAGGAGCGCAACCGCATCCTCTTGGGAAGCTGGCTCTTTCCAGCAAGTAGCAGACCCGCTCTGGTTCCTGGGACTTAGAACAGGCTCTCCGTGGGGCACAGCACACAGGATAGCCACTTCCCGGGGCAGCCCTCAAGTGGCATCATGGCCCCTCCACGAGTGAGTGTCCCACCCTCGTACCTTCGGGGTTCTCCAGGACGCTCTCCTCTCTGTCCTTCAGGCTCTGTGCACTCAGCTCGGCCACGAGGCTGCTGCTGTGCCTCTTCCCTTCCTCGTCGCCCGACTCTTCTGACTCGACCCGCCTGTCGACTGAAGGTGACATGTCTGTGCTCTAGCTCCTCTGGTGGATGGGACCACAGACCAGAGGAGACTTTGGTGCCTGCAGACTTTTGCTTGGCTGGCTGCTGGCCACAGAGGATGCCTTTGTGGACCCTCACATAACCTCCACCAGGCTCCATCATCTGTGTGGCCAGCTGACCCGCCCAGTTTAAGACTCAAATTTGCACCGCCTCCCAAGTGGACTCTGACCAGGCTGTGGGGAATTGGGAGAGGGCAGCCCAGAAATGGAGAAGCCATGTGATGGGCACTGACCTGACTCAAAATCCCAAAGGCTGGCCCCCAACTCCAATGAGCAGAGGCACTGTGGATGCAGGGTAAGCAACCACTGGTGGCTTGGAGTTACATAGAATCTTCTACAGAGGGGCCTCCCAGAAGGAAAGTAGCTACTGAAGAAACTGGCCCCCTCCTCCAGCCTGCCTATTTGAGGAGTGCCTGGCCCTCCTCAGTCACGAGAAGCTGATCTGACTCTGAAGCCCAAATCTGATCTTCAACTCAATGCATATGCTTATGTGAAGTCAACACCAGAGTGGTTTCCACCCAGTCAGGAGCCAGGGATGGAGGCCAGGTAATATGAGGTCCAGTTGGTAGGATGGGCATGCCTGAGGTGGGAGGACAGTGTATCTGAGAGTCAGCAGGTTGGCCAACATGTGAGAGGTGATGTGACTGAAACCTGAAGGCAGGCTGTGGGGCAGGGGTAGAGGGTGAGGCTGGGTGAAGGTACTGGTATGCACTAAAGATTTGGAGCTGTGAAGGAAGTTGACACGTGGGAGATCCCTGACTCAGTGAGTTTTGGAGGGAATGGGAGAGGAAAAGGCTTAGAGTTATGGGGAGAACAAGAAGGGAATTGGATGTGGATACAAATGAGAGGGTGGGTGAGATGGCAGGGGGATTGGAGAAGCACTTCTTTGCTTTAAATAAACCAAAAACCCAAACCTCAGTGTTAAGGAGTCTACCCTGTAGGGCAGGGCAGAACTGCCTCTGAGTTTCTGAACCGGAGAAGGAAGCCGCCTTCTCTTCCAACAGCTGCTGATGGTTTTGAACTGCTGAGCTGGCAGGTAGCACCCTGGTGCGTAACCACGGCGCCAGCCGGGCTCATTCTTTGGTTAAACAGAAGTACGCACCATATCAAAGTTCACATGCCCTGGGCTCTCCTGCCCCGCCCCCCCACTCCCGCCAGGCCTCTTCACAGTGCCGGGGTCAGCAATGCTTGCACAGTAACGGCGCGGACCCCGCTGTGGGCTGAAAACAAGCTTCCCAGCAAGGCGGGAAGGCCGGCCTTTGCCTTTTGCGATGACGAGAGCCTTGACAAGAGACCTAGCCCTCGAAGCCTCCACCACCGGCTCCAATTCCCAGTCACCTCTCCCCAGCCCCGTCCTCTCGTAGGAGGGGCCCTCGCGCCTCAGTTTCCCCACCAGCAAGCGCGGCCCTCTCCCGCACGCCCGGCCCTCTCAGAGGGTCGCGTGAGGTTCCTTCCACTCCGCCCCCGGCCAGGGCCGCCGCTCTCCCGCGGGTCTCCCCGCGCGGCCGCCCCCGGCCGGCTCTCCCGGGCCCTGAGTCCCCCGCTCTGCCGAGCCCGCGAGCAGCTGTCAGGCACCGGGCCTTGGCCGGGCCTCCGAGTTCCTCTCGGGTAAGGGGCAATGTCGGCTCGCAGCTGCCGAGGCTGCTTACCCTCCATCATCTCCTGCGACTGTTGCTGCCCCGAGCCGCGTTCCGCCGCCATGTTGGCTACTCTTCCCCTTTCCGGAATGTGTCGCCTCAGAGACTCCAACCAATCAGAGCTCCCGGAGCAGAAGCTGCCCAGCCAATGGGAGCTCGGTGCTGCGGTTCGCCCCCCAACGCACCTGCGCAGCTCTGACGCCTCATGGGAGCCATAGTTCCTTGGAGAGACCCAGCCCATCCTCGGCCCCTGCGTGGTGTGGGAGTTGTAGTTCCACCGAGAGGCCGAACCCGTCCCCCACACGGCCCGGCGCGGCGCGCCTCACCTCCCTAGCGGCAGGTAGCTGCAGCCGACTGCGCCGGAAGGAGTCCGGGGGCGAGGCGGGGGCGGCGGCATCCCAGCAGTTGGGACTAGCTCTGCGCTTGTCAGCTCGCTCTTGTCACCGTCCCGACCACCGAGACGTAAAGGGCCTACGGCTCTGGGCCAGCGGGTCGAGCACATCCCGACCCGGCGTTTCCGAGCCTCGCTGGCTGCATCTGTAGCTTGGGCCGGGCGGCAGGACAGCTTTCTCATGGCGCCTGGCTAGCGCACAGCGCTGGGCAGCTGTAGACGCCCAGTTTCCCCACCAGCTTCCGTCCATCTCGTTTCGGGCCCGCCGATTCTGAGGTTCAGAAATCCTGGGCGGCAGCGCTCCGCTGTGCTGGCGGGCCCGTGGGGGAGCCGCCTCGTGACCCATCTCGGTGTCGAGCTCAGTTCAGCGTACTCTTGGACTCCAGGAGACTGGAACAAACGGCGTCCGCAGGCGGGCTCCCCGACGCGCTGAGTCTCTTTTGGCCTCTCCGGAGTGCCGTACAGAGCGTCCGCAGGGCCCTAGCAACCGTTAGCGCGGGTTTCTGGTTTGAGCTCGCGGCGTCCCGCCCACACGAGTCACTGATTGGTCCGTGGCACTGGTCCGTCGGGCGCGAAGCGCTCCTCGATTGGCCGACGGGGCTAAGCGCGGGCCAGCACTTTCCCTTCGAGTGAAGCCAGCCTGGCAGTGGCAACCCTCTCGACCCAGGTGAGAGGCTGCGCTTGGGACGCCGGGGCGTAGGCCCCGGGCTTCGGAGCTGGCAGGGGCCACCGCCATCCTGCGCCCGCCGCTCGAAGAGTCCGAGCCCCTGGCCGTTTGCCCCGTCGCCCGTTCCCGCGGGCTGGCCGCGCCCCTGACCCCTTGGGACCGGCTCTTCCGCGGGCGCCCTCGTGGTCACCGCCCCGGGCTCCACCTCCCTGAAACAGTTGCGGACGTCGGAGCCTCTTTATCCTCTGGAAGGTGGGCGTCCCACTCAGAGCGGAGGCGTCATCCAGTAAATGGGGGTGTGGGTCGGAGGGGGTAGGGTGGGGTCGGCGCACGGGTACCTCTGCCCCCTTCGCACGCCCCCCTCCCCCAGCCTCTTCCCCCACTTGCGCGTCCTTTCTGGAGATGGGCAGCTGCAGAGCTGAGCCCCTTGATGCTCGCCTTCCCGGGCCATCTGCTGCTCATCGATGATCCCTTACTGGTACCTTCTCCGACAGCCCTGGTGGGGTAGGGGGTCACATGTCGGAGCACTAACCGCAAAGTCAGCAGTTCGATGCACCTGCCACCCCTGGGGACAAAGTTGGTAATTCCCCATCTTTCAAAGAGTTACAGCCTTGGAAACTCACGGGAGCATTTCTAGCCTGCCTTGTCTGGTCGCTGTGAGTCAGAAGCCACTGGGTGGCAGTGAGCTCAGTTGCTTTAACTGAAACATCCAGTGGATGGGACCCCAAGCGACCCTGTAGAACAGAGCAGACCGGCTTTAGAGGGTTTCTGGGGCTACACATCTTTACAGAATCAAACTGTCACACTTTCCTCCCACCCCAGTGTTTAACCCACTGCACCACCAGGACCCCATTGGGACCCAGTGAAGCCTTGCCTTCCCTTGGCTACTGTAACCCTTGCCCTCCCAGTCATGGAGGTTTTATCACTCCCGAGGGATGCTGTCCTCTTGTCAGTCACCTGGTCCCCACCCATGGGGTCCTGGTGAATGTGGAGTAGAGCCGCCCGCCCCAGGGTTCCTGGTGTGTGCCATCAGGGTGAGAGGTTCTCCTTACCGGTCTTGGGGAAGGGAGTAGCTGGGGAATTTCCCACTGCAACTTTGTTGTCCAGGGCTAAGCAACAGTGTTCACAGTTACCTCTATCGGTTAGCTTCTTGTACTGGGGCTGGAAGGCCAGTGAAGGGGACGGGGTGGCCTGGCCTCTCGCCGTGTCCTTGAAGTATTTTTCACCAACTTTGGCTATCTTTCTCCTCACCTGCCCTGCCAACTCCTGATTCTGCCTGATAGTTCCAGCTCCTAGCAACCCCACCACGACGGAAGGACACACTGTCTGATCTGGTGGCATCCTCAACTGAGTGGACACAGTGGCTGCAACAGTGGGCCCAAACAGAGGAACAATTGAGGTATAAGACCAGGCAGTGTCCAGTGACTGAGGAGCAATGATTTCATCCCGTTTATAATTCCAAGTCACTCATCCTCCTCACCTCCTGGCCTATGCTCTTAGGTCTCAGCCCATCCAGGATCATGCTGGGTGTGTGTGCGTGTGTGTGTGCGTGCGTGCGTGCGTGCATGTGTGTAAGAGACCTGATTGCATTATCGCATGCCTGGCGAGTCACAGCAAAGCTGACAGACCACTCCCACTACCGGGTGCCCTGGGCACTGCTTTGGCCTTTCCCAGCCCTGCTGTGTCCCCAAGGGAGTTGCCTGCCCTGGGCTCATGTCTGTCTGTCACTCAAGAACAGCTCCACTGGTATGAATGTGCCCTTCGACAGTGGGCACGACCTTTCGTTTTGCAGAACTGTGGTCTGCTATTTGGTGGCAGCATGTGCACTGACTGTGCTGTGTGGTGCCATCTGGGTGGGAATGGGCCCTTCCTTGCTGGGGAGAGCCTTTTTGATGTTTTGCTGCTGTGAACTGTGCCACTTGGGGCAGTCTCGCTGTGACCCACGTGCATCAAGAATTCTACTGGAGCACCCACTTATCACCTATCAGGGGACTTCTTGGGGCCAGCCAAGCCAGCTGGGCCTGAGAGTAAACCATTGGTGGGTGAGCCACCTGTGTCTTCCTGTTGTCTTTTCTAGCTTTCAGCTGACACCTGGGAGAAGCAGGTTGATGGCAGACAGAAGCTCGCCGGCTTCTGGGGCTGAGCAGCAGGGTCCATCGATGGATAACCTGGGTGCACAGAGCTTGTCCACGCGCAGCAAGTCCTTGTCCTCGGCTCACAGACACCCGAGCAGGAAGCGCGGCCTCTCCAAACTGTGCCAGAGCAGGGTGGCACTCCCTGGTAATTTGGTCGGTTGTCTTCCTCAGTGAGGGGGTGGGGACAGTGAGCCTTTGATGGGTGCTGTGGGCAGCATGAGTGGTCACCTCTGTTTGCTCCCGAGGCACTAGGCCAGGGGTGGGTGTGGCACAAGGGCCATTGCCTGCGTCTCTGTCCTCTCCTTGTAGCACTGGATGGGGGAGGGTCGCAGGGGTCAGGGCCAAGACTTCGGCTGAGTGGCCAGTGTGGAGGGTGAGGGCCGGGAAATGGAATGGTCAGTGTGGAGGGTGGAGGGCTGGGGTCTGAGTGGGTGACTTGGTCTCCCCAGAGGACCAGTGGAGCTCCTACTGCCTGTCATCCCTGGCCGCCCAGAACCTCTGTGCCAGCCAGCCACCCTGCCTCAGCCTGCCTGAGCTCTCAGAGCCTACGAGCTCCCTGGGCAGCACCTCCTGCTGCTCCCTGCTGCGGGGCCTGCCCTCGGGCCTGTCTGCACCCCCACTCCCGGCCCCCGTGGGCAACCCCAACAAGGCCATTTTCACTGTGGACGCCAAGACCACTGAGGTGGGCATGGGCCAGTGGGCATGGGCTGGGGCTGGGGCCTGTGCCCCACTCGGGCGCCTTGTGCTTGAATCTGTCTGGCATTGCCCATCTGGTCACAGGAGACTTGGGGTGGCTCTCAGTGCGAATGGGGAATAAGTCAGCTTGTTTGGGTAAAAGATATTGTGAACTCCCCAGCACTGAACTCCTCAGCACTGTTGCCTCCTGGGCTCTCTGACACACACCTGGCATGGAGCTAGAGTCAGCTGACTGCCCTCCACACTGGGTGTGGACTTGGGGAAGCCCCCCTGCTCCACGTGCCCGCTCAAAGCGCCCTACTCTCTCTCGTCTGTGTCCCTAGATCCTGGTGGCCAATGACAAGGCCTGTGAACTCCTAGGGTACAGCAGCCGTGACCTGATTGGCCAGAAACTCACACAGTTCTTCCTCAAGTCTGACTCGGCGGAGGCAGAGGCCGAGGCCCTCAGCGAGGAGCAGGTGGAGGCGGATGGCTGCGCCGCTGTGGTCTTTGGGATGGTGGTAAGTTGCTGCAGGTGCATGGGTCCCGGGTGGCATGGCCAAGCCGAGTGGCTGGCTCCTGCCACGGGGTCTCTGTGCCTCAGGTGGACGTGGTCAGCCGCAGTGGGTCGAAGGTCCCGGTCTCCGTATGGACCAAGAGGCTGCGGCCAGAGCAGGGGCGTTGCTGCGTGGTGCTGCTGGAGCCTGTGGAGCGGGTCTCTGCCTGGGTCTCCTTCAAGCTTGATGTGAGTGCCCGCTGCTGGGGGACAAGGGGGGTGCTAGGTTGACTCAGGCCTTGTCCGTGTGCCCACCTCACCTGACTCCTATCTGCCACCTTATCTGTGCCTCTTCTTAAAAAAGTCATGTTACAATCCAGCAACGTAGAACTGACTGCTTTTTCCCCAATCTCTGTGCCCCTTAAATGGTTGCCCAAGAAAGCGTCTCGCCCCGTTGGCCTTGCTCCCTAGTCTGCTCAGTCCCCTCCTAGGGCCACGGGGGGCTCAGCCTTGCTCTACTGCCCATGTGGCCACGCCTGGGCCCTCCTCCCCCAGGTTACAGAGAGGGCCACTGCCTGAGTCCTTCCTTGCCTGAGGCCTGCCCGGTGGGGGCAGTTGAGGTGGGAGGCCCCCGAATTGGGTGGCCAGGGCTCAGTGCACCAGTGAGGGCTGCCCAGCCCCAGGGTGCAGGAGGTGCCTCCTCAGTTTCTGTGGGGGCTCCCTGGACCCCCAAGGGGTTTTGCCTCCTTGCGGGTTGTCAGTCCTGTGAAAGTGCGCCCTAGCCCAGTCTCGGCTTGTGGGGGCAGGGGCTGGGGTCTCACCGTCTGCTTGGGGTGAGCCCGTGTGTGGACAGTCACACTGGCCCCAAGCACGCCTCTTCTTGAAGGGGACCATCTCGTCCTGTGACAGCCTCTTTGCGCATCTCCACGGCTATTCGAGTGGGGAGGAGGTGGCCGGGCAGTGCATCACGGACCTGATTCCCTCTGTACAGATCCCCCCGCCCGGGGAGCACATTCCCAAGGTAGGCAGTGCAGGTGGGCAGGGCTAGTATGAGGAGTGGGCAGGGTGGGTGAGACCCCAGGCTGGTAGGGCAGGCGGAGATGGGTGGGGATGTTGGCTAGGCCTGCTAGAGGGGGTAGGATGAGATCATGGACTGTGGGGGTTGGAGGGACAGTGATTTCAGACCAGGAAGGTTGGGTGTAGGGTGCTGTTGGGTTGTGTCCTCCAGGCCAAGATGGGGGTGCAGGGAGAGGAGAAGAAGTCTGAGGACCACCCCCACTGTGCCTGAGTTGGATCTGGGCCTACCCTGAGGGCCACCCACATGACTGGGGTGGGGCGGAGTGCAGGGAGGGTCCAGTTGTGTCCCGTCCAACCCCTTGGCCGGTTTGTCCCCCAGCATCTCAGGATCCAGAGGTCAGTTGGGAGAGCGAGAGACGGCACCACCTTCCCTCTGAGCCTGAAGCTCAAGTGCCAGCCTGGCCCTGAGGACACGCACAGTGGGGAGCCCACGCCCACCTACGCAGCCTCCGTCTGGGTGTTCTGTACTCTCAGTGGGCTCATCACCCTGCTGCCCGATGGCACCATCTACGGCGTCAACCACAGCTTTGCACTCCTGCTCTTCGGCTATGGGAAGGCTGAGCTTCTGGGCAAGGTAGGCCCCCCCACCCTCCATGCCTCCTCCTTCCTCTCCTTTGCCCCTCTCCCTCCTCCCTCCTCTACACTTGGCAGTCACTCCTGATTCCATCCCTCAGTGGTCTCCCCATAAGGGGGACATCCTGGGCCCCCCAGCTGATGCTGAACCAGACTGACTCGCCTTATTGGGTGGGGGTTCTGCCTTGGGCCTGCTGGTCAGTCGCTGCCCCTGGGCCTCCATCCTCTGTCTCACACACAGGTAGACTGCCAGTGTGCATATGGCCTGAGGGCTCTATCCTTGCAGGCTCCTGCTCCTCCCTCGTCTAGAGGGCCTCAGCCTGCCTGCTGCTGTTCAGTCACAGGCGCGCCTGCCTGGGGGCTGTTGCAGCCCACTGAGGCTGCAGAGGGCGTTGCTGGCAGTGCTGTGGTCTTTCAGGTTGGGGTGCTCTGCCCAGCAGGAGTCATAGGAAGGCGTCGTGTGCCTCTGATTCAGGGGGCCTTGACAGACAGCTGGCTTAGTGGGGGACCCTTATACTGGGTCAGAGGGCGCCTCTGGCAGGTGGGGCAGGCCCTATGGCACCCTTTCCCAGGGGAAGCTGAGGTTCCCCCCTGGTAGACCGTCTCTGTCGAGTCAAAGAGAAACGCTTGCAGGGCGCCAGGCTGTGACTCTGTGTCCATGTGTCTAGAGCATCACGTTCCTGATCCCTGGCTTCTACAGCTACATGGACCTCGCTCAGGATGGTGCCCTGCCTGAGTTGGGCCCATCCCCAGGGCTGGACGGCAGGCATGGACGGGCGGCACCAGAGTCCTGGCAGGACTGGGACCTGTCCAGCGGGGTCGAGGGTGAGGCTCATGACTGCTCTTCAGGGGTTTTACTGGCTGGGGCCGCCAGGGGCTGCCCATGGGCTGAGGGTGCCCCGTGGGGGGCAGGATGGGGCAGTCAGGCCGTCTTGGGAGCAGGGTCTAAGCAGGATGTGCCCCTTCGGTGGTCAGGTCCCAACACGAGTGCCCCGCTGCACGGCACCAGGCTGCAGGATGAGACCACCCTGTCCCAGGCGCCTGGCCCACCGACCGTGGGGTGAGTGTGTCTGCCACCAGAGGCGGCATGGGTGGGCACTGGGGACGTCAGGGTGGGGTGGTGTTGTAGGCTCGGGTGCTCTGAGGCCACAGCTTCCTCACAGCACAGCCCTGCTCACAAGATGGCCTGGTGCCTGCTGGGAGACAGACAGGCCCTGGCACGATGAGAGCTACATGCAGGGTGCTCGTCCCCACCGAGGACAGCAGTTGGACCCATCAGCTGCCCTCAGCAGACAGCGGGCATCTGTCCCCCCAAAGATAGGCAGCCTCAGACACCCACGGGCAGTTCTGCTCTTTCCTGGGGGGTGACTGGTGGCCTTGAGTGGGTGGGTTTCTTTGGAGCATGCAGTCACTTGAGAGACACTGTGTCCCCATGGGGAGGCATGGAGCACATGCTGTCGGCAGCTCCGCCTTGGAATCTCCACACTCCTCCATCTTGTCCCTATGGGCGTGAACAAGGGCCAAGGACACAACGTGAGGTTGGCCACTCCCTGGGGCACTCTGCCATGTGCCATTTCCCAGGGCTTGGGCCTGGGAGGCCTTTGGCTAGCTCAGGCCCTGCCTGGGTTCTGATCTACAGAGCTGAGGACTTGGTCACAGGCTTTGTCTTTTTTATCGCTGTCTCTCTCAGAGGTGACGTGTGTGACCTCCTCATCTGCTCTCTGAGCCCCTGAGTAACTGACCGCGTCCTGTCCCCAGGGCAGACAGCGTGGGAAGCCACCTTATGACCCAGGACCAGCAGCAGAGACTGGAGGAGGGCAGCCCCCCACAGGGCCCTCAGTCAGACAGTCCTGAGAACTCAGATGACAGCCCACATGCTGCCCAGGAGCCTGGACCCCCCATTGTAGCGCAGGACGGGCAGAAGCGGGTCCTGGAGAGCGAGCTGGACCCAGAGGACCCCACAGACTGGGGTCCCAGGGCTGCGGCTGCTGTGCCCCAGCCTTACTTGGTGGGCCGGCCAGCAGGAGCTGCTCTCCTGACGCACTGCCCACATTGCGGGATGGAGCTCCTTGCCAGGAGGGGCCGCCTTAGCCCCACGGGCTCTGGGCTCCTGCCACTGGGGATGCTGATGCTGGGGGAGCTGTGGCCAGGTGGGGGCAGTGACCGAGAGGAGCTGCAGACCTGCCTGGTCAAGGAGCAGTTGTCCACACAGAGCTGTGTGGGGCCTGGGGGCACCCCTGCTGCAGGGAACCCTGCCACGGCTGCCCCCCCGTCGCTCTGTGACCTTGGGGCCAGAGACTTGCTCAGTGGCCGCTCGGGCAGCTCCACGGCCTACTATGCCAGGGCTGTGGACCTCCCTGGTGACCCCCAGCCAGAGGCCCGGCCCGAAACCAGCACAGCCGCCCTCACCTGGGACTTCCAGGAGCTCTTCCTCAGCGAGCGGGTGGCCTGTGCGTCTTCCAGCTGCTGCTGTGTGAGCTCGGGTCTCCCCCGTGCGCCCTCCTCCTTGAGCCTGGACTCCGACCTGGATGAGGACAGCCCTCAGGGCCAGCCAGCAGACGCCCAGCTGCTGGATCGGGAGGGGCTGCTGCTGCTCACTGGCACTGCCTCCAGTTTCAGCCTCTCCCAGGCCCGCAGCCGCCCCTCTGATGCCCGGCTGCTGCCCACCCTACCCCCAGACCCCAGCCCTGGGGACACTCTGCCACACACAGACCGGCCGGGGCTCGGCCTCCAGGCGGCCTCCACCCCGCTGCGAGGGGAGCATGCACCCCTCCCAGGAACCACTGGCTCCTTCCGAGAGATCCAGGAGGGTACCTACGTGGGCAGCTGCTACCACCGGGACGGCTCCAGGCTGAGTACGTTCCCCAGGATGCACCTGCTGTCTGTCTGTCCGTCCTCAGTCGCCTCTCGACTTAGTGTGAGTGTACGTGGGAGGACAGCTGAGATACCCGTGGTGCAGGCCACTCGCCCGTGCCTTCCCTGGTTGTTGCGACTGGGAGGAGGGCCATAGGGGCCTGGCGACACACCCTGGTGAGGCCCAGGGGAGGCTGGCTTCTGCTGCACTCGGGGATTTTCAGATCCAGGGTTAGGTGGGTAGGATGTGCTGTCTTCCCAATGTCTTAGCCCCTCCATGGTCCCTAGTTCAGTGGCACCGTGGCACCACAGTGCTGGCTTTGTGTGGTCCTCGGCCGGGCTGTTACTTGGAACTCTGACCCAAGGCACCCAGCGCGTGTTGTTTGTGGAGACATCGCACGTACAAGAGTGTGTGAGAGGGACGTCCTCTCTGGTCCCTTCCCCCACAGGATGGCATGTGCTTCTGCATGTGACAGTGCCAGGTCTTTGTACCCGAGTGCACGTAGCTACAGATTTCACATCGCTCGTCCACAGGGACGTGTGACTTGGGGATGTCTGCGTGGGCCTGCGTGTGTCTGGGTGTACATGTGGCTTTTAGTAAGCTGGTCACAGGTGCTCTGCACTGGAAAGTGGGTGGGGGCGCACTAGGCTTTTCCTCCCAGGGTGGCCTGCACTGGGCCCCTGAGTGGAGGAGAGAGGCAAGGCAAGGTGCTGTGTCTGCAGGCCTGGGCTGCTGGCCTCTGTGCTGGGCGGGCAGGGGGCTGTTTCTCTTGCTCTTGCCCCTGGGTGACCCAGGGCTGGCTCTGTCCTTGCCTGCCTGAGCGGGCACACATGGTGCAGGTACCTGCTTCAGCAGAGATGGGTTGTCTTGCTCTCAGGCGTACAGTTTGAAGTGCGGCGTGTGGAGCTCCATGGGGCAGCCACGCTCTTCTGCTGCTGGCTGGTGAAGGGCCTGCTGCACAGCCCCTGGGATGCAGTGGCTCGCACCCGCCTGCTGCTGGCCAGCCTGCCCAACTCCACCCACTCCATGGCTGAGCTGACCGGGCCCAGCCTGGGCGAGGTGGGTATTGACAGCCACCACTTTTTAGGGAGCACATCCCTTTCTGTTTGCCATGCTCTCCTCGAGGCTCCCACCACCCCCGCTGTCGTCTGTGTGTGCCCTGGGGGGGTGGGAGGGCCAGGCGACACTCCAGAGCACAGGTGGGGGGTGGAGGTGGGTATGGGAGCATTGTGTATCGACTGCCTGCAGGGATGGGATATGCCCATGTGCACCAGCGCCCTTCTGGCACACAACCACAGGGCTCAGACTGTCTGCCTTCACAGGTGATTAGAGCCAAGCCCTGGTTTGAGGAGTCTCCTATGGTGGCCGAGCTGGAGGGGCTGGCAGCCTGCGAGGGTGCGTACTCCCATAAGTACAGCACGCTGCACCCGCTTGGCAGCGGGGCCTTTGGCTTTGTTTGGACCGCCCTGCATAAGGAGGAAAACCGAGAGGTACTGGCATGGGAGGGCAGCTCGCCCTGACTAAGGCTCAGGCAGGAGGGCCTCCCAACATAGGGGCTCATACCTGGCTGATCCTATGGTTGCTCTAGGAGCTTGTGTGGGGCCACACAACGCCTTCCAGCATACCTGGGAGGGACAGTCCTGCCCTGTGTATTCACCGTAATCGTTCAGCTCAGACCCCATGATCCTTTCAAGACCCCTGCATCTTCCTTACACTGACTGCCTTCACCCACTGAATGGAAAGCCCTGCCAGACCGATGGAAGCAAGTGGGTCAACAGGCACTCTTGGTAGCCTTCCAGTGTCCCTTGGATGGCCACCTTGCCATTGTAACTCATGCTGTGTCTGCTGAGGGTGTGGGGGTCAATCTGGTGCTCACCTTCCTGCCTTGTACCCCTCTCCTCATTGTTGGGTCTCTGGTGGGTCTGTACAAGGGTCCTTCCCCTGTAAGGGCCTGTTCCTTATCGTGGTGTAGTCTGGTGCTTGAACCCGTCTTCTACTGGGGCTTGATGGGACCCTGTTTCCATGTTGATGGTGCGTTTGGATAATAAGCCCAGTCAAGTCTTTTGCCTCCTTTATTGCTATTGAATTGTCTTATATTTATTTCCTCATTGATTTGTAAGGTTATATATAGCCTGCATTGGAGTTCTTTGCAAATACCTTGAATGCAAATTCTTGGTTGGATAAATGTTTCGAGGATGTAGTCTGCAACCCCCTAGTATTCCCATGTTTCTGCAGTGTTAATGTCAAGCATTTTCCCATGTTTATTAGCCGTCTTTGCATAGCAGCTTTGCATCTACTGCTTATTTATCTGTTACATTATTTTCTTATATTGGTTTTATAGTCTTTACGTGCACTGAAAGCACTGGGTACATGTAATGCAAAATCTTATTTTGTGGGTTACCTTTTAATTCCTTTAATATCATTTGACGAAAATAATTCATCAAGATGCCCTGATGATTGGCTGTTCTGTGTCGTGTCACCGCCCACGCCAAGCTCACGTCGAAGCTCGCCTGTGATTTTTCTTCTCAACCTTTAACTGTCTCTCCGCCCACATCCAGCACTGCAATCCAGCTTTCACCGACTTCTGTTTGTATAAGTTATGTCTTAGCAGAATACTTTTAAAGGTCCAAATTTATGGATTTTTAAGTTTTGTGTACTGTGTGACTCTGACATGGTTAAATGTTAGCAAGTCTCACTGGTATGGAAAGATGATTTGTATAATTTTAGATGGAAACTAATTACCTGTATGATGCAAATCTTTCTTCTTTCCTTCTGGCTGTCCCCTCTGCTGGTTTTGGAGGCAGGCGTAAGGTTCTCCACGCTGTCTGCTTGACTGTTCCCTGCACTCCTTACAGCGTCGGCGCTGCTCTTCAGTGCTGACGTCCGTTGCTTTGGGGCTTGTGGCCATGGATAGATGATCTCATTAGGATGAAATATCCTTTCAATCCAGTGCAGGTGCCTTATTTGGAATTTTAATTCTTCTTATTCCTTTCTGAGTGAGTAATCTGTTCAGAGGATCGTGAGGCATTAATGAAACTGCTCACACAGGTTAGAAAGCCCCACATTTGTGGGTCAGCACAAGACTAGGAGCTTTTCCGAGTTCACAAGGTCAGATGACAGGCTGCTGGCTCGAGAGCAGAGGTTCCACGAGGAGCCAGAGAGGGAACTTTGTCCAAGCATTTGTGCACACACCGAGGAATGTCAGCGCCCATAACCCATGCAGACCACACCTGCAGGGAAACTCCCCTGCCCGAGAATGAGGGCCCCACTCCCCAGTAAGGTGTGAACCAAGGGCAATCCACTCGCACCATGCCCGATGCTTCATGCTTCCTCCTTGTGAGCCCACTGACGCAGCTTCTGTGTCAATCTACCTGTCAAAGACGGCCTTCTCCGGGGTCCCAGAATACATGGAACCAGGTCTCCTCCCTCATAGGTTCCTTACACCGTTATTTGCCGGGTCTTATTGGTGGGACACAAGCACCGCATTTGCATAGTTCACCTAATCATCGTGTGAGCGTCATGAAGACCATGGCTAGAAAGCCCACATAAAGGAGCCCCTTGAACCGTACCGTCCTTTGTTAGCGTTTGCATCTTTGTCCATTTCCTTATTTTCAAATTCCCGAGCATGTTGTTTGTTTAACTGGCTCGCATTCATTTCAGTCACTGACATGTTTAAGTGTGGTTTCTGTTTGTAATGCACTTGAACACTCAGGGTGCCTTTCTCACTGTCTGTGTAGGGGTGGGGATTCCATCCATTCTTCTCAGTCCTGTGGGTTTGGATGCAGGGACGTGTGTATGTGTGGCCGCCCATAGTACCACAGGGACGTGTGTATGGGTGCGTGTGCGACCACCTCTCCTAACTATTTCTGGTTCAGCAGGGATGTGGGGGTGTGGGTGTGCGTGCATGCACGTGTGCATGGTTGTCTCTGCACCAACCCTGGGACCTGGGGTGAACTGGAGGCCCTGCTGCCCCTGAGACTGAGCAGTGGGCCTGGCTGTTGTTGGCCTCTGGTCTCCTTGCAGGTGGTGGTGAAGTTTATCCGGAAAGAGAAGGTGCTGGAGGACTGCTGGGTGGAGGACCCCAAGCTGGGCAGAGTGACCCTGGAGATTGCCATCCTCTTCAGGGTGGAGCACGCCAACATCATCAAGGTGGATGTGGCGCTGTGCCCTCAGACAGTCAGCACCGAGCGCCGCCTCCGCGGAGCTGACCGCGCCTGCTCTCCACAGGTGCTGGATGTATTTGAGAACCAGGGCTTCTTCCAGCTGGTGATGGAGAAGCACGGCTCTGGGCTGGACCTCTTCGCCTTCATTGACCGCCACCCCAACCTGGACGAGCCCCTGGCGAGCTACATCTTCCGGCAGGTGGGGGATGGCTGCAGTCGCTGGGACCGCGTGGGCTGGGGGCAAAGGAGCCACCCTTCTCCAAACTGTCCTGAGCCGCCTCTCGGCGTCCCAGGAAGGAGAGTGCTCTGCATGTGTCGGGGGGAAGGATGGGGTCAGGTGTCATCCTGGGGTGATCAGGGAGGCGGAATGATTAGGCTTTTCATCACTGTCCCCATGGTCCCCACCATGAGCTGACCCGTCAGAACTGTCCCCACACCCATCAAGGGGGTCTGTCCTGAAGCATTTGCTTCCTAATCTGTTGGGTCAGGACAGTCAGGACTTAACGTGACGGGGCTGTGGGTATAGGAGGAGAAAGCTTGTCCGGTGGTTTTGAACGGCTGACCTTAAGTAACCCGTTCGCCTCCAGGGCTCCTAGGCTCCCAGAAACCAGCCTTTCCAAAGGTAGCCTTCTCGGATACCTGAGTGGAAGTTTCAAGCATATGTTCTGCCTAAAGAATGCCACCGCCGTCCTTCCCTCTTCCTACACTGGAAGCTTGATAAGTTCTTGTTGCTGAAAGTTGCTTGTCATTGTTAGGTACCCTTTTAGGGACGCCGTGTGTGGCAGAACTGAACTCTGCCCGTTGCTGCGCCTCCTACGGGTTGTCCTAGGTTTGAGCCCATTGTTATAGCCACTGTAAATCCAGCTCTTTCTGGCTGGCCTTCCCCAGAGCCTGGTCCCTCCTAATAACATGTCCAGGGCACACAAGATGAAGTCTTGCCAACACCCCTCACGGAGCACTGGGGTGGCAGCTCCTCAACACAGGCGTGTCCATGTAGCAGCCCCGGTAGACTTCAGGCTCCCCACTGTCGACGCTCGTGTCCATGTAGCAGCCCCGGTAGACTTCAGGCTCCCCACTGTCGACGCTCGTGTCCATGCAGCAGCCCTGGTAGACTTCAGGCTCCCCGCTGTCGACGCTCGTGTCCATGCAGCAGCCCCGGTAGACTTCAGGCTCCCCACTGTCGACGCTCGTGTCCATGTAGCAGCCCTGGTAGACTTCAGGCTCCCCACTGTCGACACTCGTGTCCATGCAGCAGCCCTGGGAGACTTCAGGCTCCCCACTGTCGACGCTCGTGTCCATGCAGCAGCCCTGGGAGACTTCAGGCTCCCCAGTGTCGACGCTCATCCCCAGCCTTCATCATCCAATGCCCAGCCTTGACTGCATCGGAGGCCCCTTGTCTGCAGTCACTGCTTTGCCTTGTCTTCTTGGGCAGAGCTGCCTGGGGCAGCCTGCTGTCCATTGCCATTCCCGGCTCTGCTTCCAGGGCTGTTGGCTGTAGATGCTGTAAACTGACATCCTGGATGACCTCTGCTGCCCATCCTCACGATGCAGTGTGCTTACCCTGCTGTGAGGGCGTGGGTTGTCACAGTCCTGACCTTCACCGACATGCGCTCCCCTTGCCCCGGCCTCGCAGCTGGCGAGCCAGCCAGCCAGCCTGTGTGCTCCGCAGGTGGCAGGCTGTTAGTCCTCGTGCCCTGCCCTCCTTCAGGGACCCAGCTTCCTGGGTGACGGCGGAACAGACAAGTATGTGAAAGGCTGCTGCTCCCCCGGGGTGGCTGTCCCCTCGGGCTGGTGACAGCAGGGTTCCAGCGCTGTGCTTGAGGCTCTGGAAAAGCCTGTGGCCTCACTTTATGTGGATCTCAGTAACTGCATTGGGGATATGTGTGGTCGCATCATCACGGTCGCAGGCACTTCTCAGTAGCATCTTGGTGGGGAGTTGTTGCTGGGCCCCAGGGGTCCCTCAGGAAAGGGCTCTCCTGGTCTGGGTGCATTGGCCCCTGCAGTTAGGCTTTTGTGGGGACCCTAGCTTGGGGCAGCTTTCTTTGTTCAGACTAGTGATTGGTGCGGACAGCAGGGTTTGTGGGGAAAGTCCCTTTCCCTCCCCCTGTTCTCCACGCACTGTGCCGAGCTCTGGGTATGTGCCTAGATGGACGTCTGTGCACACGTGTGTGCTCATGCTTGTCAGTAAGGGCATGAGTATGAATATGCAGGGGTGGTTTTTCAGAGATAGCCAGGTGCAGAGAGAACTGCCTTTGGGGGGGGGAATCAAGTGGTTCACCGCCCCCATGAACCGGTGTGCTGGGGCGGCCGTGGTCAGCCTCACCGAGATGTCCCTGGAAGCCCGGCCTGTGGGTCTCATGTCCAGGGTGCAAACGGTCGTCTCCAGGTCCAGGTGGGGAGTGGAGTATTGCGGTGAAGCCACCCTCTCCGTGGCTGGGTGTCGGGAGCTGTCTAGCTTGCTGGAGTGGCGGTCTGAGGAGTTAGACTCAGAGCCCTCACCAACGGTGCGTCCCACCTGAGACCATCACTGCTGCTCTTGAGTCAAGGGGGGTGTCCATAGGAGGACGTGCCTCTGAGAAGGTGCCCGCAGTAGTGAACCAAGAGGGAGCCTAGGGGTCACGACTCACTTCCTGCCTGTGAGTGTGCACTCCAGGTCTCGCCCCACCTGTCTCGGGCCTCACCTGCCTTCAGCAGCTGGAGTTCTTTCCTGCAGTCACTCCAGGGTGTGTTTGTGCTGTTGCGGTTGTCCCCTCCCACACCTATCCCGGCACAGCTGCTTCCCTGAGCTGCCGCCTGTGGCCTGTTGCAGTTGGTGTCGGCGGTGGGCTACCTCCGTTCCCAGGGAATCGTCCACCGGGACATCAAGGACGAGAACATCGTCATCGCTGAGGACTTCACCATCAAGCTCATCGACTTCGGCTCGGCTGCCTACCTGGAGCGCGGCAAAGTGTTTTACACCTTCTGCGGCACCATCGAGTACTGCGCGCCCGAGGTCCTCTTGGGGAACCCGTACGTACGGGGCTCTCTGTCTGGGGGCCATTTGTGATGAGAGTGGTCGTGACAGCAGGGAAGGACCTTGGGAAACAAGTGGGCAGGCAGCCAAAGAGGACTGGCCACAGAAGTGGTCAGCGGACAAAGAAGTCTGTCCTATGAGTTTTTTGTCTGTGCCGTATTTCTAGAATTTGACAGTAGAAAGTTACAGAAAGATCAAAGGTAAAGCATGTATCACTTGTTTCTTTTTAAATTAAAAAAAATTTTCAGTTCAATTTTAACCATGCTATTGACATCTAAGTCACATCTCAGACAATTCACGGTTTAATTACAGGGTGATGTGCTCCTCGGCACACTCCATGTCGGAACATGCCTTCATCCTCGTGCTCCCCATTGACTCCCCCCCCCCCCCCCCCGCCCCTGCCGTAGCCCCAGGGAATATCGATCCCCTGGCAACACCCACTGGGGGTTCTTCCAACAGAGGAAGCAGTTTCTTTAGTCAGTCCAGCCTTCTGGGAAGGAGTCCACCTCTTTCCCCATGAAACGGCGCCAAGAGACCCAGCTTGAATCCGTGCCTCTCCATGGCTTCGGCTTACCACTGCAGGGTCTCTGCTCAGACAGAGACACTGCACTCAGCCGCCCTCGGGGCCCGGGGCCAGACTGGCCTCCACTGATGGCACCACAGTGTTTGTGGGGCCCCTGGGCCCTGGGCTTCAGCTGCTCGTGGGGGCTGCAGTTGCGTGGGGACAGTCAGTGGATTGGGAGCGCTGCCTCTGCTGGTGCTACCACTGATATGCACCAGCACCATGGGCGGGAGGAGTCACCATGGCGTCCTAGTGACCTCCAGCTCACTCAGGCCATGTCCTCTTGCCCTGTGAGGTGCAGCTGCTCGCTACAGGCCCACTGGCCCCGGGGAGGGGTGCACAGTGGGCTCGGGCCTGAGCAGTGCCCCCCGTGCAGGTACCGGGGCCCAGAGCTGGAGATGTGGTCGCTGGGGGTCACACTGTACACTCTCATCTTTGAGGAAAACCCCTTCTGTGAGCTGGAGGAGACGGTGGAGGCCGTGCTGAACCCTCCGTTTGTGGTGTCTGCAGGTGAGCCCTGTGCGTCTCCACCCTCACCTGGGACCTCACGTCCCAGTCCTCACCTGGGACCTCATGTCCCCACCCTCCCCTGGGTTGCACATCTCGTCTGTGGCTGCACATCCCTACCCCCAGGTGTGACCTCACGTCTTTCTCCAGCGAGAGGCCTGGGCGTGGCAGGCACCTGGGTTAGAAGGCACAGTCAAGTAAGGGACAGGGTAGCTCCTGGCTCCTGGCCACTCGGGGCTCCCCACCAAATCGACATGGGTGTTGAGGGCCTCAGCAGGAACCCATCTGGTGGCCTGCTTGCTGGTTCAGTGTGGGTGGAGGACGACTAGGGGAGTGGCAGGGGCGTACCTGGCCTCGGGGCTCCTCAGTAGAGTTGGCAGCTGGTCCTGCTGTCAGCTGACAGACTGCTGGAGACCTGCTGCCTGGACCAACCTCTCAGTGCACCAGGCCCACGATGTTGCTTTTGAAGTAGGGCCGGGGCTCAGGCTCAGGACCCTAGGGCTGCGTCTGCTGCCAGCCTGCCCACAGGGCTCCTGGGCTGCACCATGGCTGATGCCCCATTGCTTGGGGAGCCAGCACCCACCTCTGGGCACCAAACCTGGCTTCTAGGAGCTGATACTGCCTCTCCACAGACATGGTCCTCCCCACTCACCTATCCAGTCCACTTGGAGATGGCCAAGGAGTTAGGGGTGTGGCATGGTGTGACCCTTGGTCTGACCCATGGCCCTCCCTTCAGAGGTGGCAGCATCTCCTCCCAGGTTCCCAAAGCTCAGTTGGGAGCCCCCCTGGGGGTTGGGACTCCTAGGTACCTGTTAGCGAGGGGCCCCTAAGGTGGCCCGGGAGCTCCTGCTGGGGCCCCCAGGCCTTTCCTGTACTCAGTGAGGTGCCCGCTGTGTCCCCAGAGCTCATGCGCCTGGTGTCAGGGCTGCTGCAACCCGTGCCCAAGCAACGCACCACCCTGGAGGCGCTAGTCGAGGACCCATGGGTGACTCAGCCTGTGAACCTGGCCAACTACACCTGGGAGGAGGTGTGTCGGCTGAGCAAGCCAGGTGAGCTGTGCTGGGAGCGGGGGCCCCAGGGGGAGGGGCAGGAGGTGGTTGCCTGCAGACAGATGCCAGGACCAGAGCTTGGCAGGCCACTTTCCTGGGGCGGGGGGCTGGGGAGGGGGCGGGCAGGTGGTAGGTTGAAGCCTGTAGCCGTGATGCTCTGAGTGGGTTTTCAGCTGGGAGGACACATGCGGACAGGGGGTGGGGGTCTGGCTCTGACTGCCTGCAGCCCCTTCCTCAGCAGGATTCTGGTCCCTGCTGCACTGAGCTGGCGCCGAAGCTCCGTGCTCCTAGCCCCGGCGCCCTGCCCTGCGATCTGAAGGACCCTTGGCTGACTCCAGTGGCATCTTCCAGACACACAGGGTGGGGTGGTGCCTGGAGCAGTCTTTCTCTCTCTGTCTCTCTGCAGAAAGCGGGCTCCTGGCCAGCACAAGCTTGGAGGTGGACAGGGACCCCAGCCCTCCCAGTGGCCCCCTGCTGCTGGGTAGCCACACGTCATAGTGGCCTCCTGCTCGGGCTTCATCTGAAGAGCGCAGACCTGCCCTCAAGTGGCTCTGCTTAGGCTACCCACAAGGCCGAGGGGAGCAGCGCCGACTCAGGAGCAGCACCGACTCAGTCACTAGGGAGATGCAGTGACTCGGGGATGAGGCAGTGTGGACTCAGTCATGTCTACGAGTGTGACTTTGGGCTCTTGGCTGATGGGCAGAGCCTCCGCAGGCCTCTCTGCTGTGACTGGCATTCCCTCTGACCTGCCGTGCTGCTCTGTGGACTGCTTGGGACTGGTTAGCCAGAGGGCCAGGCTGCCCTCTCAATTACTTCCTTGACTGTTTTCCAAATTAAAACAGCTTTGACAGAAGGCAGCTGCCAGGCTGGCCTGTGGGTTGCTCCCCGCCTGGACTGAGGGGTGAGGTGAATAACATTCGTGTGTCTGCTCTCTCAGCCCCCTACTTACAGCGCTGGAGTGAGCCCCAGTCTCCATCAGCCTGGGGGCTTCTGAGGGCTCTGCAGGCAGGCACCGCTGGAGAAGGCAGGCTGGCTAGGTGCTTCGCTGGCCAGCCCTGCTCCCAGACTGCCGGGCCCCCTCTGCCGCACAGTGCAGTGCCCCTAGAATCTTGGCATCCCCACGGCACCCTTCAGTACTCCCTTTCCCTTTAGCACCCCCTCCCGCCCTGGTGGCAGGTCCAGGACCTTCACCCTCCCTGGAGTCTGCTGCAGACACCTGGGTCGGGGTCGGTCTGTACACTTGGACGCACGTATTCTCTGCAGGAAGTAGAAGCCGAAGCTGAAACTTCCCTGGTCCCACAGATCACCACGCTGCAGGCCCATTCCCTGTGTCCACCTCCTGCCCAGAGTCCCCCAGCTGCACCCATGCCCAGCTGCCTCATCTGACCCTGTGTGTGATTCCTAGGGCTCCTCAGGGGGCACGAGGCTGTTGCCAGTGTTTTAGAGGCTGGTGTCACCACCCTCTTCCTTGAGCCCATGCTACCCGGCGCCCCATGGTCCAGCACACAGACACTTGGTGATGTTTTCACTTCAGAATTCAGATGAGTTTCCAGGCATTCTAAGAACTGGTTTTCAAAATTGAAAAAAAAAAAAGTTACCAAGTGCCTTTGTTGGTAACATGTATGCGATGCTTCGCATGCCGAGGAGGCCACCCCAGGCCGGTGAGGGCTGGGGGAGGGAATGCCTACGAGCTCAGACCCCTGGTGTGTTGACAGTGGCCATGAATGGGCTCCGAGGGGAGTGCTTCCAGGGCAGGGTTCTTCCCCAGGGTCCGGAGAGGTGGTCCTCGTGACGGTTGAGGCCCTATATCCCAGCCAACAAGGGTTTCCTGCGGTGCTGGCTGTAATGCCTTGACAGTTGAGTATTAGACTAAGGAAAACCAAACAACCAATCTTTTAAGTCCACAGAGATTAAAAGGGTCTTTTTATGTAAGCCGAGAGTTAGTCTCGGAAACCCACAGGGGCAGTTCTGCCCAGTCCTTTGGGGTTGCTGTGGGCGGCATGGACTCGTGGCAGGGAGGTCTAGGCCCACTCCCACACACGTCAGATTCGTTTGCATTGACAGTTTGGTGCCTGGCTCAGAGAAGGTACTCTATAAGTGGATCTATTGAAGAACCAAGTCCTTTTTTCTAAGTTCTTAGAGGTAAACAGGTGAGACAAATGCTTATAAACCAAGGTGTGATGTTTACAAGTAGTGGAGTGTGGGTGGCTGAAAAGCCCTTTCATTTTCTTCCTCTTGAAAAATGCAATATCTGAACAATTGTCTAGATTGCAGGTCTAGAGCTACAGCGTGAGAATGGGACTTCAGGCTGACACCCCATGAGCCCCCACCCGAGGAGGAAACCCATGATCAGAGGGCTCTTGCCTTTTGCACCCGGGAATGTGCCAAGACTTCTGCCATCCCATTCCTTGAGTTGTGTTTTTGAAAACGAATATTTACACATCTCTTAAGGTGTGTGTGTCCTTCATAATCATGCCACAGACTTTACACAGTCACAATCTTTGATCTCTTCATCTGAGCCTGAAGCTATATTTACTTAGGCTGCAGGCTTTCTTTAGCCCATGAACAAAATGCTGTCTAGTGTCAACTGGCTTTGTGCTTACAATAGCTTGCGCCGTTTATAAGCCTGAAGGCATTCTAGATCTTCATAGCAGTGGGCTGTACAGAATTGTTTTAGCTTGAAATAACAGATTGGCAAAGAGACTGCTTCAGGAACTGCTGCAGCACAGGAAATGACCCAGCCTGAACCAGAGTTTCACTTGCCTCTCCTGAAAAAGGATATTACAGCAATGTGAAGCATGAGTATGCAGAGTGCTTTATTTGTACCTTTGGAGAGTCCCCACCTGGCAAAGCTAGCCTGGGTAAGCACACGACAGAAAATGATGGGGCATGCTCTAAGAATAGAGCAGATCATTTGAGGTCAAGAGGGCAGGATCTGCCCAAGGACAAAGTTCAGAGGGGAATGGAAATGGGAAGTACAGGGAGGAAGTGGGGTGGGCTCTCAAGGGCAGGGAAGAAAATCTCCAGATTAAAGGGAAAACGGATAGTCTGCTGTGTCACCACCCAGTCCCCAGTTTGAACGAGAGGGACACGGGGTGGAAGCAGGGGCCCCGTTAGCACCTGCACTTCCGGAGACCAATGGGTGTGGGGTGCGGCGCGGCCAGGCCCCGCTCCAACGGGAGCGCCTTTCGGCGGCGGAACGCGAGCGCCGAGGTCTCGTACGAGCGCCGGGGAGGGCGACGGCACGGACCCGGAGGCGGAAATGACGAGCCCGGGAGACACGCGGCTTCCGGCCCCGGATGGCAGCCATGGCCACGCTCAGCCGGCAGGTGAGGTCGCCCCCGGGGGCTGCCGGGCATTCGGGGTGCTTCACAGCCAGGCTGGGTCCTGCCGGCCGAGCCGTGTCGCAGGTTAATCTGGAGCCGCACTCGGGGCGGAGGCCGCCGGTGAACTCGGGGCCGTCCTCTCTCCCCGCAAAACCGGGGAGACAACTCGAGCGGGGGACCGAGGGCGCCTGGCTCACTGCTTGTCTTAGCCCAGAACCCTGAGGAGCCCGCCGCCAAGGGGGACGGCGTGTGCCGGGCCCCCTGGGTCTCTCCCGGGCGCATTTCTGAACGACCTGGAGACGAGTCCGGTTCGCACTTCTCAGGCAGACGTGCCGAGTGGCCCAGCCGTGACCCCAGTCACCGCAGGCGGAGCTCTAGTGAAAGCCTGGAGAGGAACCGGCCGCTTCCTGGATTATTTCCAACGCCCCCTTTCCACACGTGAACCCCCCCCCCCCCGATGTGTTCAGGCCAGGTGTGAGTTTGCAGATTGCATGCAAAAGCTGTTTGAGTCGGACCGACATACTGAAGCAGCGCTTGTGCCCCGTATACTGGAACTCGCCCTTCCCACCCTGTGCTCCTAGGTCTGGTGCTGCCGCTGTGTGATGCTCCGAACCCCTGCCCACATGGGGAAGCAGACGGCCCGCCTTGGAGAACCCAGAAGGGTGTCATCGGTTTCCCCGACCACAGCAACTGACTGCAGGAGCCTGGAGAAATTGACTTGTGTTCCTTCCAGAACCTTCTCGCAGGGGCCAGGGTGCCTTCCGGTGAGCATGCCGAGCCACCACGTGGCGGCTGCAACGTCCGTGGACGCAGTGGCCTTGGAGCTGCAGGTCACCAGGTCCCTCCTGGACATGGGGTTCACTCATGCCCACATTGGGGAGCTGCTCAGTATCAGGACAGGCCCCAGCCCTCAACAACTGCAGAACATCACATCAGAGTTAGTACTCCTGGGCGTGGCTCCCGAGGCGGTGTGTGGGGCGCTGAAGAACCACCCTCAGCTACTGAAGCTGCCGGCCAAGCAGGTGAAGCAGCGAGCCAGTTACCTGCGGAAGCTCGGGTTGGGCGAAGGTAGGAGGAGGCACCAGACTTGGGGGGACAGTGGCGTAGGGTGTGCTGGGTGAGGGGAGGGCAGTGGTAGAACGCCTTGCAGGAGGGAAGATGCTTAGTGGGACAACAGGGCAGCATCTGTAGCATGGAGCGCCCCAGAGTGCATGGGCGGGGGTAGGATGGGGGGTGCTGTGGATGCCTGATGCAGCTTTGTGTATATGTGTAACCTTGGAGGTGTCACCTGAAGTGACTGTGGGGCTTGTCTACACGTGACACAGAGCCCCAGGATGTGCCCGCTGTACAGATGCAGGCCCAGCCACGGGTCTGATCTGCTTGCCAGAGCCTCCCCACCCCCTCCACAACAGCTCCAGCCTCAAGGGCCTTTGCTGAAGGTTGCTGTCATTCATGGATCTCAGGAGGCCCTTGGGCTAGAGCAACTCAGCTACTGTCTTACCGTTCTCCACTCTTCCTGGCAAGAAGTCTCTCTTCAGGCCTTTGCTCAGAGCATAAGCAAACGCAGCCTTGTATCCGAGCTGAGCTTCCAGAAGTGTGAGGGAAATGTCATGGAGAAAAGGTGAGCTCTTCCCACCCTCTCTGAAGCCCTCTCCTGCTGCTCCGAGCAGGTGGCCTCTTGCCAGGTAGCAGGAAGGAGGCAACCTAAGTGGGCTCATGCCGCGGGCAGTGAGAGGGCTGGCAAAACCAACACTCTTGAAATGCAGTCCCTACATGTCTTCGCAGGACGGCGACTAACTCGTGTCAGGGAGTTATTTGTCCGCTTACTTCCTGAAGTGTTCAACATGGTGTTTCTTTTTAAATGTTTACCAGGGCTTGGATGAAGGTCTACAGAGCAGATCAGTTTTCCATCCAGCAGTTCACATAGTCTGTCACCGATCGACATCCCCACAATGGACAGCCACTTAGCCCCCTTCTTCCCTGTTTCCTGCCTCCGTGCCCCTCCTTTCCGGACGTGTCTGCACTGTCTGTGGGTGAGGGGCAGCACTTCCCCCAAGCTCGATGGCTCTGAGGTGTGCACACCTCACTGGTGGGACCCGCTCCTTATGGACTTGTCTGTTGTTTGGCAGAAAACGGAGCCTGGCTCCAGACTTGATGGGGGACCGAGGGCCTCACCGGTTCTGCTCAGCCCTACGCCTGGCGTTTCTTACAATTGTTAGTTTTGTGCCGCACTCTTCGCCCACCCTGCCCAGGACCTTCTAATGGCATCTCTTTAGGGGTGGTTGGTGGTGGCAGCTGGGCACCCTCTAGTTCTTGTGGTCTCCAGGTGGTAGAGACCGATGCTGGCATGGTCCATTAGCTCCTACTGGGGTTTCTCAGTAACACTTTGAGTAAGTAAACTTAACGTTTCCAAGGCCTAAATTGTACACAGATCCTATACCTCAGGTGGCCTGGGGTTGCCCGGTACACACCAGTCACCCCAGAGCAGGTACTAACCGGGCCTTCTTTATGCAGGAGTTCCCAGTTTGGAAGAGAGTGCCCAGGGGTCCCACTCCTCGGCCGAGCTCGGAGGAGCTTGTAGTTGTGCACTGGGAGAGTTTCCTCACTATTACGGTTACTATTCTGCAAGCGTCGTCGGTTGGTCCGTCAGTCTGTCAGTCATGCTTGGTGGCTCGCAACGGGAAACGCCAACCTGGAGCCCAGATCCCAGGCAGCTCTGCTGCATCTTCCTGTGCAGACTCCCTGTTCTTGCCTGGATGCCATGAACATGTGGACAGGCCAGAAGGGAGAGGCCTAGAAGGGAGGCTGGTTCTCCAGACTGCAGGGCAGCAGTGACCTGCGTGGGGGCCCGCTTGCCCCCCCCCATTGCCACATACTTTGAGGGGTGCATGCTCGGCCTCAAAGTTTGTGTAGCTGTCAGCTGGAGGGGTGGGCCCTGGCGTGACTGGTGCCCTTTTTGCCCCGCTGCCCTGCAGGGAAGCTGAGGCGGGTGCTGCACTGCTGCCCCGAGGTGTTCACTCTGGCTCAGCGGCGCCTTGAGGGCATCATCAGGGTCCTCCGGGAGAAGTGTCTTTTCACCACGCAACAGGTGACGGAGATTCTCTACAGGTGCCCCCACATCCTCCAGGGTGACCCCGAGGAATTGGAGTACAAGTTCCAGGTGAGTCTGGGCTGACCGGGCAGGTGGGCCACGTCCTCCAGAGCCAGGGCTGGGGAGCAGCCCCCTCCCTGTCTAGAACCTAACTCTCAGGATGGCTTTGAGACCCGCCCAAGTTGTCTTGTTTTGAACTGTTAAGACGGCTAGAGCCAAGTCCTGGCTGTTGTCTGGAGTTTCCCAGCTGCCCAGCCCTGTCCCCTGCCCCTGAGTGCCCCTTTATTTCTGAGCGCTGTGGGTGCCGGCGGGGAGGCTGCACAGCCAGGAGCTGAGTGTGCACCTCTCTCCCAGTATGCCTACTTCAGGATGGGGGTCAAGCACTCGGACATGGTGCGCACCGAGCTCCTGCAGTTCTCCATCACTAAGATGAAGCAGCGGCATGTCTACCTGGAGCGCCTGGGCCGGTACCAGAGGCCCGACAAGAAGGGCCAGACGCGGATCCAGAACCCCCGACTTAGGGACATCTTCCAAGCCTCTGAAGCCGAGTTTCTGGCCAGGACAGCCTGCTCGTCTGCCCAAGAGTTCGAGGTTTTTAAGCAGCTGTTAGCTCGGGAGGAGGAGGAGGGGCCTGAGCTCGAGATGGCTGACGACGATGCTGAGGACGACACTGAGGACGCTGAGGCCAGTGATGGGGACAGTGGTGACGAAGGCAAGGACTGAGCGCCATGTGTGACGATGATGACCTTCTGCCCTCAACAGTCCTTTGGGTGGAACGGTGAAGACTTGTCCCCCGGGAAGTAGATGTGTCCACCGGAGGAGGAGGAGGAAGAGGCTCTTCTGTGGGGTCTGCAGGGACCACCCTGGCTGGTTCTGGGCCGGACCCCACCCTTGTTTCCAGGCTGAGGCATGTTGGAGTGGGTGAGGTGCGCCCTCCTGACTCGAAGATGAGGCCGGGAGGCCTCGAGAGGTGTCTGTCACTGTCAACACATCTGTCACACATTTTGTTGGAGAACAAGCAGCAGGTTCCCACCAGAACTCACATGCTTCATTTAACACCGTCAACACCTCACTGGGGTGTAGAGGGGTGGGTCCTCGGCAAAGCCTGCCAAGGGTCTGCACCCCAGGACACCCAGAGAAGCATGAGTGAAGCCCGTGGTGAGGACTGAGTCTTGGAAGATTCTCGATCCTAGGGCTGGGGGTGCGGCAGAGACAGCAGGTTGGTGCTGTGCTGTCGACTCCCGTCTCTGGAGCCCAGTCCCCGTCCGTCTGTCCTCCAGAGGCTTGGTGATGGCAAGGCTGGAGGGTGGGTACCCAGGGGCACCACTCACCAGTGCTGACCCGCTGAATGGTTCGCAGTCCCGCACTGGCACTGTGCAGGATGGGGCCTGGCCACCAGCCTTCTCCTTGGGCCTCCTTGCTGCTGACCCGCCCGACTAGCTGTCAGCTCCTGCCTGCTCATGTCACTCCGCAGAGATGGGCTTCCCTGGGCAGTGACTGGTGGCTGGGCCGGGTGGGGAGAGTGCACTAGAGTGGGTCAGGACCAGGGCGGGCCTGCTGGGCAACACCTCTTTGGCCAACACAACCCAGCACAGAGATGCTTCACTCCCTGTGGTTCATGGACACAGGCTGCCAGCCGAGCTCAGCTGGACAGCTCTGGCCACGTGGAATAGTCACAACCAGCCTGGGTCCCGACAGCAGAAGGCCATCTGTCAATTGCGAATGTCTGCGTCACAGTAGAGACAGTTCAGGGTGACAAACTGCATGGCATGCACACATAGGCGCGTGTGCACACATGTACACACGCACAGGCACACAAATTTAATACAAACTAAAAGCCTAAAATAAACTCTAGTTCTTCACAAAATGTCTTTGATGAGAGGTGGAGGGAGGGGCACTGCCCGGAGCTGCAGATGTGGGCTTCCAGTTTGGGCCCCTCAGCCATGGTCCTTGAGGCCCAGAACCACGTCTGCATGCAGATGGGGCTCTGCTTCCAGGCTGGGCCTGTTGTTGGGGTCCTCGGTGGGGGCTCCTCCAGGAGAGGGCTGAGCTGTCCAAGGGTACAGCTGCTGAAGGCTGACTTGACTTGCTGTGGCTGAGTTTCGAGTGTCCCCACACCTGGCCTGCTGCTGACAGGGATCTGTTGTCCTCTGCATGTGGGGGCAGGCTTGGCAGGTGGGACTTCCCAGGTCGTGGGCAGTGTGTCCACAGCTGTCCTGGTGACTGGTCACCACAGTGCTGGAGCCTGCAGGCCCATTCACAGTGGCGGCCCTGCTGCTGCCTATTCATCAGAACCAGGCTTTGTTGCGGTCCAGCCAGGCCCAAGGAGACGATGCCCCGCCCTTTCCGGAGCAGCCTTGAGCAGACCCACGCTCACCACCTGCGGGCAATCCTGGCAGGGCTGCCTCTGCACATTCCCTGCCCTGCAGGCCCAGCAGATGGGGAGAAGCTCCTCTGTCAGACTGTGGGGTCCCTGGAGAACTGTTCGTCACACTGAGGTCTGCGGGTGTTGGGTGAAGTCGGCGTGTCAGGGCAGTGGTCCCATGAGCCTTTGGGCTTGCAGCCAGCTTCCATCTTGGGCTATTCGGTTGATCCTGAGGGTTTCCAGGTGTGGCATGGGGCCACTGGCCCGAGGGGCGAAGTTGGGCTTTGCTGCTAGTCAGGAACTCTGCTTTTGGGGTGTCCTTTCCGTCCAATATTGAGACCACGTCTTCCTGGGTTCTAGAAGCTGAGGTTGACAGTGGATCCTGTGAAGGAAACTGGGACCTGAGGCCATGGCTCAGACTCTCCTCCCCACAGCTCCTGGGGGTCTTGGGCTGCTGCCCTCAGGATCTAACTGGTCAGCTGGGGGCTGGGCGTAGGGAGGATGACTGGCTACATCTCCATCCTGTGGGCATCTGGGGCTGATGGAGTAGTTCCTGCTTATTTAGAAACCAGCGTCATCTTTGTTGTCTGGGAGAAGTCTCACGCCTTCCCCCAGGGTCTGGTCCTGTCCACTTCTGCCTGTGGGACTGGTCAAGGTGGTGAGTTGTGGACAGGGGTCAGGTGGTAGAAGTGCTGGCACACTAACCCCCGATGCAGCTGTGTGCGCTCAGAAGGATTTACAGTCTACAGGATCTGGGTGTCAGCAGGGCTTGGTGGTGGTCTGTGGGAAACTGACACTGAGGGAAATATGACGACTCTATTTCCTAACTTAAGACAGAGGGAATCAGGAAAGTTAGTATTCCATGGTAGGTTAGGGATAGGTTCCAAGGACATGATCCTGCTTTAAATGTCACTCCCACAGATTCTCCCCTAACAGCTGTGCTGCCTTAAAGTGAGCATGTGGTTGATTCTGTCTGTCTGTAGAAGCAGACACTCGTTACCTCCTCCCGCCGTGGCACCCATCCCCCCATGCCTTCCCCCAATGCAGGTATTCCTCACCTGTGAGCTCAGGGACTTTACTGTGGTTACCACCCACCTTGTGACGTATGTAACTACTGAATATGCATGTCTTATGGCTCCTACAAATATCTCCAGAGAGTAAAGATTCTCTCTGCTCAGACCTGGCGGCTGAGACCATGACTGTCCCGGAGGTGAGCATGCTACCATGGTATGGGTCTGACTCCTTTACTTGATCTTCTCGCCTGTCTTCTATGACTTTACTATGGTCTTTCTAGATTAGCGGTGTACAATGGCGCCTATGGACCCTGTGGTGGTGAGAGGCCCCGGGCTGAATTGTTTGCTCATCTTGGAGGCGTCTGGTTCTCACTGGAGGGCACAGAGACTTCATTAGCCAGGCGCTGCTCAGCCACCAAGGTTCCCACGGCCTCAATGCCGTAGGCTTCCTCCTGAAGGCAGGCCAGGGGTCCTGGGTGCCTGGTGTGCTGAGTGGGGACACTGACTGGCAGGGCCTTCTCAGGTCCCTTGGGAAGCAGTGGGGAGTGTGGGAACGCACTGCCCTGGGCAGGGCCGGCCCAGTTGCAGTGCCCTCTGGGGGCCCACCTCACAGGAACCTTCGACAGCACGCACCTTCAAGTTTCTTCAGTGCTTGTTACTTTGTTTCCTGAAACAGAGACGAGCGTTGAGTGAGAGGGACACCCACCATCCCTGGGCGCACCAGCAGACAGCCCGGCAGTGTGGCCTGGCCAGCTCAAGGAGGAGGAGGAGAGAAGGCTCCAAAGCAGGGTGGGAGGGGCCAGAACGCAGTGGCAGCCTGGGAGGGGGGGCCCAGTCCTTAGGGATGATGCTGTGCTGAGCCTTCTGAAAGCTCTCCTACCTACGCGAACCAGAGAAAGGCCACCTTGCTGAAACCATGGCTCCCCACTCCCGGGACCCTTCGCCCACCATGCAAGTGAGCCCTGCTGTGCCAAGCACACATACTGCTGTGGAGCTGAGCAGGGCACCGAGGCTACCTAAGGAGCCACACACAGCCTGGCTCCCTCCAAGGGCCTGTGGGGCCCCCCGCCCTGTCCCCCAGGAGAGGCGGTACCTGCCGGGGGTCTTGTTGCCTGTGCTCTCGCAGCTCTCCTGAAAGCACACGTCCTGGTGGGCTCTGTAGACCCTCTTGTACCTGTGGCCACAGAACTCTGTGAGCACCGTGCCCACACGCCACGCGAGCCCCCACTTAAGCGGGACTGTCGTGCCTGGGAGCAAGGCCATTAGTTCCCTAGTAAAAAGTTCGCTGTGGATTTATAAAGTGACCAATGTAGAGGTCATGCCACTTTAACAAATGGACTTTACTCAGGTTTAAAAACACTGCTGGTGTCAAGTTCAATTCATTGGCATCCTTCAGGTCACTGGACCTGCCGGGTAGGGTGTTTCCATCGTGGTGATTGTTAGGGGCACAGACGGCCGCCTTGTTCTGCCGTGAAGCCCTGGGGTCCCACATGGCGAGCCTTTTGGTGAGCTGTGGAGTCTTGGCCACTGTGTCCCCGAGACCTTGTCCCTGAGATGGAGCATGGGTGGAATACACAGGCCACCGAGCTTTAGAGAAGCCGTGATATGGGGAAACAGTAAGTTAACCCCTGGTCTTGCTCGTGGCAGCGCATTGCCCTCGGTTCTGGGGACACATAGCCTCGTTGCCTTCCCTCTCGTGAGGAGCGGGGGATGTTCCCACGTGTGAGCGGAAACCCAGAGAGCTGGGCACAGTGTGGGCAGTGACTTGTCAGCTGTCAGACAGCAGACAGTGTGGCAGCGCGGTCCCCAAGAGCCAGTAAGCCAGTGAGGCGGGCTCTGGGACTGTCTTGCAGCATTGCAGCTGGTAAGCCTAGCTCACAACTCACTGCTCTGGAGTCAACCCCGACTCACGGGACCCTGGAGGACCCCTGGGTGGGGTTTTGAGACCATAACTTCCCAGGGACGGCACCACAGGGACCGGAATTCAGGCAGTGGCTACAGTGAGTTGGGACAGGGAAGCCCGGAGGGAGGGAAGAACTGGTCCTCCCTGGTGGAGTGGAGACAGCCGAGGAGGGGGCTAGGTAGAGCACCCTGGGATCCTGACACCACAGCATGGGATGGGGTGGGGGGAAGGAGCTGTAAGCTGCCCCAGCCCCAAACCCAAGTGGAGGTCAGCTTGTTCAGAGGTGACTACAGCCACTGCCACACACGCCTCAAAGGCCCGTGACTGCCTCAGAGAAAGACGACCTGTATCTGGGGACGAACATCCCCGTCTGGAGGCCCAGCATTGACGTCTAGAACCTGCAAGGTGTGCAAAGCCAGGAACATGGGAAACTTGGAAGAAAAATCATTGAAAAAGATCCCAAAATGGTAGTGACAATGGAATGAGCAGACAAGGTCCTTAAAGGCATCTGTTATGAATGTGCTCCATTATGTTCAAAGATCTCAAGGAAAATATAAACATGATGCAATGAGAAATGGAGGATGTAAGCAAGAATTAAATAGACCTCCTAGAGGTGACAGAATCCGGCCTCTGAAGTGAACATGTTGTGGAATGGGATTAGTGCCGGATGAACAGAGCAGACCTGCCGTCTTGAACGCACAACCGTGGCCTCTATCCAGAGGGAGGTGCAGAGAGGGCAGGGTGAGCAGAGCCACCTGACTCCGGAGACGGCAGCAAGCTGACTAATGCACTCGTAGCTGGAGCCCCGGCGGGAGAAGAGAGTGGAGGGAGAGGGAAAAACGATAAACCCAGAAACAGAAGGCACAACTCCAAACAACAGCACACCCACACTAAGGCAAATCCTAAGCAACATGCTCAAACGCGCCCAGGAGAAAACATGGAAGCATTTGGGCTGGGGCCGAGACGACGTCCCCATGGTGAAACGTCGGATGGCTGCAGGTGCCACGTTTGACACTGAGCCAGACGACAGGATGCCGTCACCGAGTGAACAGACATACTGTCATCCAGGAACCCGCATCCAGTCATTGCAGCTTTCAGGAAATGCAGCTCCAGTAGAAATATCCTGTGTCCGTTGAACCAGAGAAGAACTCACTGCGGAAACACTGCCAATTAACATGGTCCTTCTCGCCACAATTCCTCATGGGATGTGTTACCGTGCTTCGGGGTCTGTGCCTGTGGCTAGGGTCCCAAGCTGGAGAGCGTGTGTTCTGTTACAGGACTGAGGTAGAGTGACATTGCGACCTTTTCTTTGGGGGAAACAGTCTTTAAGACTAGTAGAGAGTGGGACACCATCCTTCATCTTCCTGAGGGTATGGTCAGCTAAAAGCCCACCAGAGCAAAGCCATTCCTCGGTGTATGAGAGCCACCCGGGGCCCGGAGAAGCCACAGGGCCGCCTGACGAGCATGTTCACCACCTCTCTGAGGTGTCAGAGAACGCCGGGACCGGAAGCCCTGAGGAGCAGTGCTGAGACCACGGGCCAGACACGGGGCCGGGCGACAGGTGGGCTCATTTCCTGGCCCATGGAGGCAAAGACCGAGAAAACTACGTGGCGGAGAGACTGAGGACTGGAGAGGACACGGCTGCTTAGAGTCCAGTGACTATCCTCCCTGCTGATCCTGACTTAGTCACCCACTCACATCTCCAGAAAGCCTCATTGTGAGCACCGCCAGTGAAACGGGCCATGGACCCCCGCAGCGAAGTCGGGTGCCGTTGGTGAAGCCAGAGGACGTCGGATACGTCCACCATAAAGGTAATCGCTTAGGACAATCAGCACAAAGGAACAGATAAGAAGATTTTCTCATTTTCAAAAACGTTTCAAGAGATTGTTGTCCGTTCAGAGGAGACAATCACATCATGCAGCTCCTAGGGCATGTGGGAAGCAAAGGTCCAACTTTTTAAAAAAAGTACTCTGGAGCTGTGCAGTGGTCACTGAAGGTGTATTATAAACCCCGGAGCCAGCCTCCACTCAGAACAGACTCACGGAAACAGTGCAATCAAGAATACCGGGAAATAACTAACAGGAAGAAGCAGGACCAAGGAGCAGACTGGACAAAGAAACTACGAGCAAGCTGGTTGGGGTAAATGAGAGGCTCGGTCAGCCTGGACGCGAAATGGAACCAGCCACGCTCAGAGGGGCTTTGGAAAGGTAGGTAGGTTAAAGGGCAAGGATGGGAACTTTAGCTAAGTGGTGGGCTGTCCTTGCTGGACAATCTGGTAGTGTGGACACTGGCTGCCCTCCCACAGAATCCAAATTCAGATTCCCAAGCCCCAGTGCAAACTAGTTCCTCTGATGTAGGCCACTACACGCGACGCCTGCTTTCAAACGGAGCTGTCTCCCTGCTCTCCCGAGGGCGGCCGGGGTGGGGGTGGGCGGTGTTCAGATGCCCCTCCACTCAGAACTCACCGCAGCGTCGTGTCACAGAGGACAAAGCTGAGGTCTGCACACCCTGCGTGGCTTCCACCTCGAGCGTCACACTGCGCCAGCCACCAGGCCTTCCTCAGCTGTGCCCGCAGGCTTCCTCTGGGATGCTCTGCCCTCAGAGAGCCCTCTCCTGGCTCTGGGATGTCACCTCTTCCAGAGGGCTGACTCTGACCATCCCACCTTCTGTCGCAGCAGACTCCCCGGCTGCACACCCCTGCCCCGCCCCGCCCCACCCAGCTGGTCTCGGTGCACAGCTGTCCCCTTCTCAGGACCCCCCCACCCCCACCCCAGCAGTGCCTCAGGCTCAGGGCTGGACTGCTGACCCAGGGCTCAAACCACCAGCCGCTCTTCTGGAGAAAGATGAGGCTGGCTGTCCCTTGGAAACCTATCAGTGCAGGGTGCTGTGGCAGCGGGTTGGGCTTAAGGTAGATCACCCCTGAAGGCTGTGTGGTGCCAGCAGCCGCTGCACTTGCTGTGTGCCAGGACTTCACAGGCAGGGCCTTGCCGGCTGTGCCCCTGAGAAGCCCAGGCGTGTGGAATGAGGCCCAGATGCCGTGGAGCCCCAGTGTGTACCTCCCACCATCACTGAGCAGTAGGGAGTGAGGCCCTCCTCCATCAGGTGGTTGCTCCCGGCAGCCCCTTTTACAGGTGCAGAGTCAAGACAGAGGTGGGGCCCTCTCTGGGCCTGTGTGCACTGGGCCCTGATGGGGGGCTTCATGCAGCTGCTGCTTGGGGTGCAGGGAAGGAAGGTCAGGGTGCGCTGGCCAAAGCTTCTCCCCAGCCTGACTGCTCAGCGCGGGCAGAGCGCCAGCCCCTTGACCCAGCCTCCCAGTGGAGCAGGCGGTGAGCCCTGACTTACACATGGTGACAGACGCCTCCTTCCCAGACCGGGACGGACTTTGTCTCGGAGAACAGGCGTGTGCAGGGTCGGGGCACCTTCGTGCAGGCTGCGGCAGTGGGGAGGAGGGCTGGCTTAGGCAGGCCTGTCCTGGCCACAGTCACCTGCCAGGGCCCTGGGACCAGGGCAGGGGCCGCACTCACCGAGCTCACAGCGCCGCCCTTTGAAGCCCGGGCCACAGGTGCAGCTGTGGGTGTCAGCAGTGGGCACGCAGGTGCCCCCATTCTGACAGGGGTTTTCGGAGCAGTCCCTGGAGCCTTCTGGGCACAGCCATGGATGGAGGGGGTTTAGTCAGTTGAGGGAGCAGCAGCTTGGAGCCCCCCTTCTTTCCCATGGTGACCCCTGCAGCCCTCCAGAGCTGGGCTGCCCCCACCTCTCACAGCCCACCCCAGCGGGGGCTCCTGTCCCACACTGAGGGGCAAGGAGGCGGGGCAGCCAGAAGTGGAGCTGGGGCAAAGGGCTGGGGACTCCCCTAGGGTCTGCCCTGCCTCACTTCTGGCTGAATTCCTTTAAAATCCTGGGAAACAGACGAGAGACTGCCCCCCTCTCCGTCCCCATGCCCTCGCTGTGCACCCTGCCGCCTCCTCCTCAGCACCACCCTGCGGAGCCCGGCAGCGTCTTAAAGAACGGGGACAAGCACAGAAACAGAGCTCTTCCCAGAGTCCAGACTGCTCTGCCTCTGGGGCAAGCCTGCCCTGCCAGGCAGCCTGTAGGTCCCCACCCAGCCACCAGATGGGGCAGACCTGCCCCCTGGGACCACCCAGACCACCACTCTCACAGGAGCAGAACGCCGCCTCTTTCTCTGGAGGAGCGTCACCCGAGGAGTGGCTGGTGGTGCTGTGGTTTAAATGCTCGCTCAGCCATTACCCAAAACATCCGAGGGGAGGGGTGACCCCACGCACGGCCCCGCATGAGAAAGTCCGGGCAGTGTGCCTCTGTGCGGACTGCAGTCCTGTGGGCCCCAGGGGTCAGGCTTAGGATGCTAGTAGCTGCCGCTCTCGGCACCTTGCACACCTGACCCAGCCTGGTGAGGGCCCACATGTCCCCACCTGTCACCGATGCTCCAGGCCTTTGGGCTCCCTCCCCACCTCTGCCCTGCTGAGCATCCCTCATCCTAGGGGCTCACAGCTCTCTGTGCTGGGCTGCCCGCAGGAGGGCGTGCTGAGCTTCAGGCCCCTGTGCCAAGGCCGTGTGCCCGCAGACACTCAGAGGCCTTCGGTGGTGCTGTGTCCTGTCAGCAGGCCACGGATGAGCAGGGGTTGGCGCTGTCAGTGTGACTGGGTCTCCCAACTTTGCCCCTGCTGGTCACTGGGGTGGGGGTGGTGTCTGGAACTCAGTCCACCCAGACTCACGCTCATTCTCGTCACCAAGCTCCGGCAGCTGCAGGGCCAGGGTGGCGGGCTCAGGGGCTTCCACTGGGGTCTCCAGCTGCATGGGGGCCGTGGACTCTAGGAGCAATTGGGCCATGAGAGGTCACAGGCTGCCCCCCAGGGTCTAATCTGCCCAGCCTGGTCCTGGCCCTCCCACTCCAATGACCAGCCAGGGGCTGGCCCTACATTTCCAGCCTGTCCCCTGCCACCTTCCCACCCCCGCTGGGCCACACTCCCGCTGCCCAGCAGGCCCCACCCAGGCTCAGCCTTCAAAGTGGACATTTACCTCTCAGGACACAGCAAGGGCCACTGGCCTGGCACCCAGCCCTCTACAAACCCCCACTCTGAAGAACGAGACTGCCTTGCTGCCAAGCAGCATCCAGCCCGTGCTTCATCCAGCCTGGGTGGCCTGCCATGTCTGGGGCCAGGCGCCTCCCAGCTGGCTGGGTCCTGTCCCCTCACGGGGACGAGAGGGTAGGTGGCCCACACCTGGGGGGAGGGGGGGACACTCACGTGGTCTCACGGTGACGGACTTGCTGGGTGGGCCTCCGAACCGGGCACTCACACGTCCTCGGCCATCCACCAGCTCGGAGAACCTGCAGGATGGGCCACTGAGCCTGAGCTTCCTGCCTAGCTGCCTCAGGGCGGGCAGGTGGCTGGTCTGTACCTGGGGGGCTGGGTGGGGGTTTCGGGGGCATCTCGGTCGCTGAGCAGGCGCAGCTCTGACAGGTGTGCCAGGGGTGGCCTGTTTCTGAGCACCCGGGAGTGGCCCCCCTGGGGCCAGTGTCTGTCGCTGCTGTCCCGCTGGGCTGCAGGAGAGGAAAGCATCTACAGGCTGCTGTCCGTCCCTCGGTCCCTCTCTGCAGCCATGCCACTGTGTGCGCGGGGAGGGCACACACACAGTGCAGCTTTCAGGGGAGCCCTGCAGCTATCCCTACACCCCCACCATGCTCCTTCACAGCCACTGGTCTTCATGTGGGCCTGGGGGGCCTGGTCCCTCCGGGCCCTGATTGGGCATCCACCTGGCAGGGCTGGACATGTGGCCTGTCCTAGGCCCTCAGGGGTTGGCTGTGTGGCTGCAGCACACACGCCCAGTGCAGGCTCCCTCGCCCAGTCCCCCATGTTCACCCCTCATCCCGAGATTCGGAGCCCTGCATGCTGGAAGCCCAGCCCTGTCTCAGAAGCCAGGGCAGGGAGCGGCCTGACCATGCTGAGAGCACCTGCTGTCCGGCAGGCTACTGGGGTACAGGGGGCGGGGCAACAGCTCAGGGATGGACCCATATACCCTCTAGAGGTCTCTGCTCCTGGGACCCCTCTCCGGACCCCTGGCCCCTGGAGCCAGCACCAGCATGCTTCCTGCTGCCTCGCCCCCCCAGCCCATGCAGGCCACCTGGAATAGCCCCAGTCCCGCCACCTAGCCCCCTGCCCCTGTGGAGGTGCAGCCCGTACAGGTGATGATGTAGAGGTGGGCAGGCTCGCTGTGCACCTGGCCCTGCTCTGTGCCCTGCACCACAGACACGGAGAGCTGGTACCGCCGTCCTGGTGCCAGGTCTCGGACCACGTACGATGCCAACTTCCCATTGGGGACGTAGCGGCTCTTGGTGCTCTGGCTGGTGGTGACATTGATGACATAGGCCTCCAGAGTGGAACCTGGAGCAGGGACGTCCCAGAGCACGTGGGCAGAGGTGGCGGTGACCCTGGCGGCGGTCAGATTTGCAGGAGGCAAGGGCCCTGTACAAGGCACAGTGGGAGGGGAGGGGCGGGGTGGGAGCAGTTTGACCTCGGGGACCAGGCTTTCATCTCCAGACTAACTCAGTGCCTAGCCCAGGAGACATGGGCCCATACACCAGCCTGCCCATGCTGACAGGCGCCTGGTGGGGCTGTCGGCCCCAGAGGACACCCTCTGGTCTGGGGGCCTTCGTGGTATCCAGTCTGCCCCACCCCATAGCTGGAGGGTGGGCTACATAGGCTGGTCCTGGAGTCTCCAGCTTTGGAGTCTGGGTTGACACCCTGGCCCTGGGCTGGCCCCACACCTCCTCCAGGTGAGCCATGTCTGGTGACCACAAGGGACAGTGCCCTGATCAGAACAACCCCTTCTCACCCCTCCCTGTGTGCTGAGCTGGAGGGGGCAGGGCAGGCAGGCAGCATGGGTCTCCCCCACCTCAGGCCCTGTGGAGCACCCTCAGGGCAGGCTGTGGGTGTCCTGGCGCTCTCTCAGTGGCCACCAGTCAGAGGGTCTCCTGGGAGAGCCACAAGTAGTGGGGTACTGGCATGAACCCAGGCAGAAGGCTGCCCCAGATGGGCTTCCCAGCACCGTACCCCCACTGTCTTCAGAGTGGCCAGGCCCATGGCCTGCATTGCCCTCTGGGGTGCCCTCTGCCCAGAGCATGTTTCTAACATGACTGCACTGGGCATACTGAGGGAGGCTGGCACAGGCCAGAGTCCAGTCGCTGTACTCACGGGTCCACACGGATAGTGGGGCAGTGGGCACACTCTCGGTGGGGTGCTCTCCTGGTCCAAGCCCACTGAGGGTGACCGCACGGATGGTATACCTCCTTCCCGGCAGCAGGGCCCTGGGGGGAGGGCGAGGAAAGGGAGGCTAACTAGGGGAGAGGGGCTGAGGCCATGAGGGCCCCCCACCCCCAGATGGCTCTGGGGAAGTGAGTGTGCTAGGAAGCCTGAGAAGTCACAGTCTCTGCAGGAGGACAAGACTGGCTGGCAGCGGACACCACGAGCGCACACGTGTGGACAGCTGATACTGAGCGCCTGGGACGCCGAGTACAGGTCTGCAGAGCAGCCGAGGTCAGGCCGTGGGCCGAGGGGCACATTGAGTTTTCATGCTTCACCCACATCTAACTCAAAGGCATCTATTCACCTTCCCACCTTCCTTGTCAAGCTTCAGCCAGCATTCAAGGTGACTTATATCTACCCTGGCTAGGGCCGGGCGCACTGTAGATCTCAACGTTCCGTGTCCACTCTAAAGAGGTCTTTGGCATCAGACTCGCCGAATGTAATACATCTGACCTCTTGGCTGCCGCGTCCTCAGATGTTGATTGTGGGCCCAAGTCACAGGACAGCCTTGACACCCCCGCTTTGCTGCCCTCGTGTCTACTGGCGAGCTCGGCGGGTTTCATCTCCTCGCGCGGCGGCGCCATCTACTCGAGTGTGTAACCCACATTTGGATTTTCATCAGCACCTGCTTCCGTCTGGCCCGCTTTCAGCAAGCAAGGTGTGTGAGTTGGGTGCGACAGGTTGTTCATGAGCTTTCCTCCAGTCCCGGTGCGGCATCTTACAATTCCGTTTCTTAGATTATCTGCTCGGCACGCAGATTGCCTAGGATGGGGAGAGGATACAACCCTGACACACATCTTTCTTGACTTTACGCCACGCAGGAGTCCTTTGTCCTGTTGGCAAAACTGCCTCTTGATCCATGCACAGGTCCCACGTGAGCGCAGTGGTGTGTGCTGGTCCCGCCGCTTGTCGCCATCTGCGCAGTCGAATGCCCTGGCGCAGGCAAACACGTCTTCCTGGTATTCTCTGCTCTGACAGAGTTCTATCCCGTGTCCATGCCCTCTTCTGAATCTGTCCTGACTCTCTGGCAGTTGCCTGTTGATGTATCCCTACAGCCTTTTTTTTTAAGTTGGGGATTTAATAACATATAAGATCATATCATCCCTTGTTTCAATCATGTCAAGTAGAATTGTACAATCGCTACCACAGTCAGTTTCCAAACATTGCTTTTCTACATGGATTCCTGACAGGTCTTCCTTTTACCCCACCACGCCTCTGGCACGCCCCAAACCCCATATCCCTCATTCTACTCACTGTTCATCAATCCTGGGTTTCATACACCAAACCAGAGAAGCATATGACCCCACTTCAAGAGGGTGACATAACACCTCTGAGATACACTCTAATATGAACAAACAAAAGCCAAACCAACCAATGCAAAACAAAAATACAGAAAATGTGGGTAACCAGATCAGGTCCCGCCTGCAGTAACTGTTCAGGTCAGACGCATGCCTGTGATCCTCTCTCCTCCTCTCTCCCAGGCGCTCTGTGCAGTGACCGCTTTCCTCCCATCCCGCAATTTCAGGTAGGGGCAGTTCTCCGGAGGCTTATTTCCTATGTCGTTCCACAAACGAATCTCTTGGGCTCCCCCTGTCGTCCATCGCCTTCTGCACACCAGATTCCCATGATTTAGGCTCTGATACTGATCTCTCCTTTGGCTTCAGATTCTGTGGATTCCAATCCTTTGGTGACCGGTGATGGTGTGGCCCCCACAGCCATTTCTGAAGGACCATCAGCAACATTGCACTTGCATGTGATCCTGATGCCTGGCCCTGCCAAACGCCTGTGGCGTGTAGGCCCGCGACCTACAGGACCGAGCCCTGCAGTGCAGCCTGCTCGAGGCGAAGCATTTGAACACGGTACCTCACTTGCACCTCTTGGCCCCAGACCAGTGAGGGCAAGGCCCCCTGGGCCCCTGTGGCACTCACACGCCCCTTCCCAACCCCACGAGGTGCACCACGCGCCTCCTCAAGGCGGGGCTAGGGGAGCGTGGACATACAGATGCTGCAGGTGGTGGTGGAGTGGGGGCCGGCAATTCCCCAGGCTGCCTCTCACCTGAAGGTGAACTTGTCCACACTCCTGTCCAGGTCGGTGGCCTCCTCCCCAGCCCCCGTGGCCTTGGGGTGCTGGATCAACACGCGGACCTTGCTGACGGTGGCGTGGCGGATCTGGTGCAGAGCCCAGCGCATGGAGATGGTGCTGGCGGTCACGTTGGTGACCTCCAAGCCCTCAACGGGACGGGGGCCTGGGGGGCATAGGCTGCTCAAGGGAGGCCAGCTTGGGGCGGGCAGAGCAGCAGCATCCCAGGGATACCCTCCTCTAGGGGCCCTGGCGGGCTGCTTCCTTCATACTACACGTGGGCCTCGTTGTGGTCTGGACTAACAGGCCATGCTAGGCCCCAGGGGAGAGACTCCTGTGGGTGGACCGCCCTGAGTTCAGCCTCCCTGCCACCTTGTACCCACCTCCTCCTAGACACCCGGCTCTGTCCCGCCCTTCCCTCCCCACTCCACCCCCAGGACTCACGCGTGCGCACGAGCAGCGCCACTGGCCGGCTGATGTCGTTCTTGTTGTTGGTGTTGCGCTTCACGGAGAACACTGAGATGCTGTAGGCCCGGCCGGCCGCCAGGGCCCGCAGCTGGTGGGCTGAGCGGCTGCTGTCCACGAAGTCCGTGCGGCGGAAGGCGCCGTCGGTCGAGGCGTAGGTGACCGCGTAGCCGTCCAGCAGCTGCTGGGCGGCCAGGCCCTCGGGCGGGAGCCAGGAGACTGACACCCCGCTCTCCTCCACCCGCTCCACCTGGAGGCCCGAGGGCGGGAGCAGCTCTTCCCGTGAAGACAGGGGTGGGATCAGGGGGCGCAGCCTCCGCTGGGGCTGGGGGCTGGGGCAGGGGGGCTGGACTTGGGGCCCTCTCACTGTCCACTGGCGCTCTGGCCGGTGGAGGGAGGGTCGCCTGCAGTCCTGGAAGTGCTAACCCCGGGACGCTAACCCACCCTCCCTGCCCAGTGGAGGAACATCATCCCGGGGCCAGTGAAGCCTCACCTTTGGCACAGTTCTGGCCCGTGTAACCCACTTTGCAGGTGCAGCTGTGGGACCCATTGCTGGCCAGGCAGTAACCACGGCCCCCACAGGGGCTGGAGAAGCAGGGGTCGCTCACTGCATGGGAGGGGGCAGTATGGGCGCTGGGTGTGGGGAGCGGAAATCCCAGGGGCACTGTATTTTCCTGCTCTTAGGGTCTGTGGGCCAGATCCCTCACCCCAAGGGGGCAGGGGTCACCCTGGGAGAGTGATGGGTGACAGGGGGCCAGGGGTCACCTAAGAGGCCAAGACATTGCTAGCACTCGCTGGGTAGTGTGAGTGGGTTCTCAGCACGCTCCTCCAGGGGTATGTAGGCCACGCCTGATGGAGGGGCAGATCGGTCTCTGGGGACACAGTGGGCGGGGCAGTGAGGCCTCCAGCACCAGACCTCCCCCTTAGGTTGCTGGGGCAGAAACCAGGAGTAGTTGCCCAGCGGCCTGCCCATGGCCAGGGTGACTGTAGGGAGATGGTGCGGGCTCCTAGCCGAGTGGTTGCAGGGTCCTGTCCCCGCACACAGCAGCCCCTCCTCCCACACCCTGTCTCAAGGGGCGCAGCCTCTGAATGCACTACTGGAGTGATTTGTGACCTGCACCCACGCCCACACTGTGCTCATGGACCCTTCAGGCCTGAGCACTGCTGCCTTGGGGCACTATATCAGCCCAGGGAGGGGCACCCAGCTCCTGTCCAGCCTGCGGGGGAGGGACACTCACAGGACCCCAGTGGAGGGTCTGGAGGGGCAGCGGGCAGCTCTACCTCCCTACCTGTCTCACAGTGGTAGCCGAAGAAGCCCTCAGGGCAGACGCACAGATAGGCCCCGCCCGCGTTCTCACAGGCGCCCCCATGGCGGCAGGGGCTGGAGTCGCAGGCGTCCACCTCTGGAGAACACCAGAGAGCTGCGGAGTCAGCGCCTCACGGGGGTGGGGGGCCGCAGGGGGTCTGGGGGAGGGAGGAGAGGAGAGCCGGAAGAAGGGAGAGGAGGGAGGAAGAGGATGGCGGGTGGGGCTGGGGACACCCCAGAGGGTGGGGCTGGGGGTGTCCTTCAGGGTGGTGCTGGGGGCAGGGACGTCCCAGGGGGTGGAGCTGGGGACACCCCAGAGGATGGGGTTGGGGAGCTCCTGGGTGGTGGGACCACAGGAATCCTTCAGGGTGGGGCTGGGGCAACCTGGGGGTACTCGTGGGGCTCAGAGGGTCCAGGCAATTTGCTTCCCTCCATCCCAGCTACCCAGTGGTCCCTCTCCAAGCAGCCTGCCCAGTTGGACGTGATCCCGTCTCCTTTGAGGCCCAGGCTGGGTGCGTGCTGAAACATGCTAGGGAGGTTGGGGTGTCCGTGGTGGGAGGGGTTGGGGTGGCAGCCCTTACCTGTCTCACAGCGGATGCCGATGAACCCTGGGGGGCACTGACAGTGGAAGGCCCCTGGGAGGTCCCTGCAGGTGCCCCCATTTTGACAGGGCTGCTCTGCGCATTCATCAGACTCTGGGAAGGACACGCAGGGGCCTGTCGTCCCCATTGCCTCCGCAGAGGGGCAAACCAGCCGAGGGCACCTCACACCCAAGGACCGCCGTGGCCACCAGTCCCAGGACTCACCCTGCTCACAGTGGGCGCCTTCGTAGCCTGCGCTGCAGAGGCACAGGTAGCCCGAGACCCGGTCCTGGCAGGAGCCCCCGTGCAGACAGGGCTGGGAGCGGCACTCATCCACTTCTGCAGGGGTTGCGCCCAAGGAAAGCGAGTCTTAGCAGGGCAAGTGTGAGACGCGAGTTGCTTGGCAGCCCGCCCCTGCCCCCACACTGCTGCCTGTCACCGGGCTTTGCTGGTAGAGGTGCCCTGGGTGCCCCTGGAACCACCATCCTGCCTGCTGTGGAACACCCCTCCTCCCCGCGCTATGGCCCTGCTCTGGGGCTTTGAGTCGCCCAAGGTGCCCTGACTGTCGGCACTGGATGCCCTGTACAGCCACCTTGCTGTCTTTTCGGCTGGCCCCGCCCCTTTGAGGGAGGGACGGCATTGCTAGGCCACGCCCCCCAGGAAAGTGGGCGTCATGCGCTTGGCCCTCACCTGCCTGGCACCTGCGTCCGGTGAACCCTGCCCGGCAGTGGCAGGAGAAGTCCGTGCCCAGGTCCTCGCAGGTGGCCCCGTTCAAACACGGGCTCCGGAAGCAGGGGGAGGGGGCTGCGGGTCGCGGAAGGTCAGTGTTCTGCCAGGCCTACCGGGCCCTCCCCGGCCCCGCCCTGCCACACCTCACCCGTCTCACAGTGGCGCCCGGAGAAGCCGGACGGGCAGTCGCACTTGTACTTTCCGATGTAGTGGAAGCAGGTGCCGCCGTTGTGGCAAGGGGCCGAGGCGCACGAGTCCGGCTTCCCTGGGGCGGGGCGTGCGGGTCAGGGCCGCCCGGGTCAGAGTCGCCCGGGCGCATCGCCAAGCCCGCTGCCCTGCCCACGGTCACTCACCGACCTCGCAGTGCCTCCCGGTGAAGCGGTAGGGGCAGCTGCAGCGGTACTGGCCGTCTGCCTCCTTGCACGAGCCCCCGTTCCGGCAGGGCCCCGAGCTGCACGGGCGCGGCCGCACTGTGGGGGACGGGGGCGCAGGGCGGCTGAGCAGGGCCCTGCCCGGGTGGGTGGGCGCTCAGGGCCAGGCCACAGAAGGTCACCGAGAGAGCGGGGGCCACTACCCAAGGTCAGCGGAGCCATGCGGGGCGAGGACCTCGTATCAGAAAGGAGTGGAACGTAATGACCACATCGAATGGGAGCACCCGGCCCGGGACCCAGAACGATCCTTCAGCAGTGGTACCGTCAGAGCGAGCTGCACCCGGCGGGCTGAGTGGGGCTGCCGGTGGGAAGCGCGCGGACCGCGGCCGCTCTCCAGGGTGCTGAGCGCCGGCCAGGCCCCTACCTTTCTCACACTGCTGGCCATGGAAGCCGTGCGGACACTCGCACGTGTAGGAGTCGTCGTGAGCGTCACAGGAGCCTCCGTTGAAGCAGGGGTCCGAGTCACAGGGCGACGGCAGGGCTGGGGGGTGGAGGTCAGAGGATGGCCTGGGAGCACCTGTGCCACCTCCCAGGCAGCTCACGGCTGTCAGGCCCACCCTATCATCCTGTGAGGGACCCAAGCCACCTCTTTGCACTGTGGGCCCCCTGGATCCTCACACTGGGACCTCCCTGTGACTGATTCTCGTGGGAGTCACCCTCCCTCTCCCCACATCATGTCACCACCATCACCAATGACCACCTGTGATTACACCCTGTGTGGGCAGGGACCTCTAGCCAACAGTAACAAACATCAGCACGGTCATGACTGCCGGCCCAACTGGGGTGGTCTCAGGACCAGCGGGTTTGGGCCACTGTCATGCACAGGCCTCTCTCCCTAGTCTTAGCCTGGAGGCTCCGCTGGCCCCTGATCAGCGTCATAGCCACACATGGGCCTCTAATGGCTGCAGGGGGGCATCCTGCATGGACACTATCAGGAAGAACCCATCCCCGAAGAAGCATGGCATGTTTGGTAGAGGGTTGGCAAAAAGGAGGAAGCTCCTCAAGGAAGGGGGTGGCAGACACAGGGTGAGGCAGGCACAGGAGCGGGAGGGCTTCCATGCTGCCGTCCATGGATGGGGTGGTGATCCTACACTGCTAGTCGTGACTGATAGCTTCTGTAGGGGCTCAGGGAGCCCCCCCACCCCCGTCTTCCTTTCTACCGTGCTGCTCCATAAGCAAGTGATCGTGTGGGGATGGCTTGGGAGAGGCTCTTATCACTGCTGCCAGTACCCCCAATCCCTCCGCCCACTCAGCTCACAGTGGCTGGTGTTGTGGTCCGTGTGGCAGACGCACAGGTAGCTCCCGCCGTATTCCATGCAGTAGCCCCCGTCGGGACACTGCGTGTTCACGTTGCAGGGTGTGGCCGTGACTTCTGTAGAGGAAGAGCCCGCCCCGCACCCCGTGTGTCTTTCTGGGGACCTCGTGTCCCAGGGCCCCAGGAGTGAAGCCCTCCCCCAGTGGGGGTGGTCCCCGGCCCAAGCCCCGTTCACTCACTGGCCAGTCCTACCGGTCCTCCAGTCCTGCCACTTACCGAATTCACAGAGGAGTCCAAAAAAGCCCGGGGGACAATGGCAGAAGGTGGTATTGGCCCCGGAGCAGCTGCCTCCATTTCGGCACTCACAGTTGTCAGAGATTCCTGCCATGGGGTGGGGGTGTTCTGTGCGCTGAGGTCACCTCCCCTGCTGCTGCCCACTGCCCAATAACCCCTGTGTCCACACACACACACACACACACACACACACACTCATATTCAGACATCCACACATCCACTCACACACATTCACAAACATCCACATATGCTCATACTCATTCACACACAGTAATATTCACAACATGCACATACATATAAGCACACATCCACAATGACATACATATATCCACTCACACACATCCACACAAACATCCACACATTCATGTTTGCACTCATTCACACTCACATATAACACGAACACCAGACTCATTCACCCACTTTCATACCCTCACACACAAAGACACACATTCACACAATTACACTCATACTCATTCACAGGCACACAAATCACACAGGTGCACACCCGCAAGGGGCTTGCATCCACAGACACTCGGACTCGCATGCATTCACATTTCGACCCCATCACAGCTGCTTACACACACTCACACATATGCACTCATAGCACGCATACCCATCTGCTTTCCTGAGCTTTGTTGAGTCTGTTGCCTGCACAGGGGCCCTGGGTCCCGCACACCACCTCCGGCAACCTCCCAGCCCCCCCAAATCCCATGCCCAGGCACTCTCCCCACAGTTGAGGCCCCCAAAGCTCCCAGGGCACTCGCACACATATCCCTGGTCAGCGCCCACACAGGGAGCTGAGAGACAGGTGCTGGGCTCCGGATGAATTTCTGCAAGAAAGACAGTGGGCATGGTCACCCTTGCCCAGGCAGAGAGCCGGAGAGGAGGGTGGGGCCCTTGGACCTGGACAGGCTGGCTTCTCGTCCAGTGCCCCAGCAGGGCAGGGTCTTTGCTGATGTCCTGACAGCTGCCCCCAACCCCAGGCTCCCCTGGAACAGAGCAGCAGGAGCAAAAGGGGGTCCATGGAGTACCACAGAGGGGCTTCTGGAAGCCAGGGATCCCCACAAACATCCCGATGGATACAACATTTGGGGTTTCCAATAACCCTCCACTGCCTGTTTCCAGTTTATTTTTGGGGGTCACAGGACACAGCCATTTGAAGAAGACTTATCCTCACCTGGCAGCACAGTTAGCTGTACCAGGTTGAATGAGCTCCAAGCACGTGGCTGTGTGTATGCCAAAATGCTGTCAGGTCAAGCTAGCCAAGAGAACGGGCCACAGCTGCGGCTGCCCAGTGCCCTGTGAGTTACTGAGAACGGAGTTTAACCCTGCCACCCGTGGCTGGGACTCCACTTCTCCTGGCAGGGATGTCAGATTTGGCTGTCCATTTGAGGATCCATGAAGAGGCAGGAGTGTGCTTAGCATTGCAATGTCTTCTCGATGAACGGTTCCCCTTCTCATGGGAGGCCTTTCTCTGATCGTATTCCGTCTTTTCAGGTCTAATTTGTCTGATATTAATACCGCCACTCAGCTTTCTTTCAACTGCCTACACGTTTTAATGAACATACAAGTGGACTCTTTTTTGGTGTACAGCGCCACACATGCTAACCCATGCAGAGATGTGCGTAGCCAACCACAGTCAGTCCCACCACCCCAAAGACTTCCGGAGCCACACGCTTCCCCCTTGCCCCCAGTACCTGGCAACCTGTGTCTGGGTTGACCTTTGCAAGAGCACTGTGAGCACGGTGCCACGCAGCAGGTGCCACGCAGCAGGTGCCACGCAGCAGGCCCTCTTTTGAGACGGGCTTTGTTCATTCCCTGCAATGCACTGGCGACCCGTCCGGGTGGGGCTGCGGGTTACCAGCTCTACCAGCGCAGTCGAGCCTGCGGCATGGATTCGCCCGTGAAGGGTGCCTCGGCGGCTTCCAGGGTTTGGTGGCTGTGACTCGCCGACTAGACATTCAGGCATGGGTTTGTCTTGTGTGAGCGACTACAGGTTTCTTTAGGGCTAATACTTCAGAGCTGAGCTGGGTGGGGGTGGTGGTGGTGGTGCTTGACGTTGCCGAGAAAGGCAAGCTCACCAGCAGTCTGTGTGTCCCAGGTGCTCTGTACCCTTGCCTGGCAGGGTTTGGGGTGAGCCCTTCTGCTCTGTGGCATCTCACTCTCGGGACGTCTGGATAGAGACACTGGTTTCCTTCCCTACATCCTCTCTGGGGAAGCTTCTGGTCAAGTCTTTCGTCTCTGTTTTCTGCCAAGACTTGAGAGGTCTTTGTGGTCTATAGACAAGTGCTTGCTGGGCCTGCGTCTTGAAAGCAGCTCTCCTCGTCTGCAGCTTTCCAGTCTCCTGGTCACGGTTTCCACAGACAGCCATTCTCATTCTGAGGGGTGTTTACACTTGACTTTAGTTTTGGGGTGAAGTTTTACATTTTGAGAAGAGTTTTAAAAAGTCCCTTTCATGCATTACATACCAATGTTTTGATTGTTTTTCTCTTCCTTTGTCTGGGTCCTGGCTTGGTGTCATGTCTGATAGCACTTTGCTTGAGTCATAAACATTTCCCCTGCCAGGTACATGACCCACACTGCATGCACCTGGGCACTAGGTGTGAGACTTGAGTGTTGGTTCACCCAGCATAAGGATAAGGATGCCTTACTGCACAGCACCGCTGATGATGGAGATGTCTCTCCACAGACTGCCGTGATGCCCCCTCAAACATCTGGGTTCCCATCTTGGCCGGTGGGTGTCACATGGGCTTTCCCGCCTCCTGGTCCTTCTCTGTAGTCCTGGGACTCTGATGGATCAACCCCTTGGACCCTTTGAGCTCGTCCCTCAGGTCCCGAGCCTCTGCTGCTCTCTCCAATGCGTTGGCGCTATTGTCTGGATTGGGTCAGCCCTCTGGACTTACCTTCCCACTCAGTGCCTCCGTCCTCCATGCCGGCCATTCCTCTCTCCACCCCACCTGTCACCGGTCTGTTCGCCATCTGCGATGTTCATTTCCACGAGATCCACTGGAGCTCCCTCTGCCGAACGAGCCTTTCTGTCACTCCATCTCGTCTAGGCAACTTCTCCCCGGAGCGTGTTCCAGTCACTACGTCCATTCTGCTCTCCACCCATCCGGCATGTGTCCACTGTTTGTGATGCCCACTTGTTTAGGTGGGTTCTCCCTGAAGCCTGTGCCAGCCACTACGTCCAGCATCTCAGTCATCTCTGCAGACACCGAGAGGGCCTTGTGCCCATGGGAGATGGCCTATGAGACTCTAGGTGCCCTCCAATGGGCAGGCTTTTTTGGACAGGAAGTCAACCTGCAGGGTTGGGACACATGTTCCAATCCACCCTTCATGGGCTTTAGTGGTTTGGTCCACTTCCAAAGCCTATCCACTGCTCCCCAGATCTGACCCCTCGGCCAGCAGGCACCTGGTGGTGGCTCACGCATCAGTCCACACCTCAGTGACATGGCCACACACTGTTTAGGACCGGTGCGCACGTCCCCATCCTGGGGCGCTGTCCCAAGACCCATCCTCTCAACAGCTGGCCCGGTCCTTTCCCATGGCCTCCTCGCGGGGCCCTCATGTGCCCTTGTCTCTCGCTTCTTCCTGTGACTGTCTGTACCCAGGACCAAGAGAGAGACCCACAGGGCCACTGTGTTTTCTGTGCCTTCTCAGCCCCAGCACCTCTCACTGGAGAGGAGGCCCTCCCCCGCGGCTCAGTCATTCAAGGCTCCAGTCTGCTGAGGGGCCTCTCCTGAAGCTCTTGCTCTGTACTGATGCTCACCCCCAGCTCGGGGGCCGTACTGAGCCCTCCGCAGCCCAGGAGGGGTAAAATGGGGAACCTACCACGTCTCCGTGGTCCTTCTGATCTTGTCTTCCTCCCAATGCACCTGCCACTCTTTCCTCTTCAGAGTCCTCAGGCAGCTGCTCCGTGCTCTCTGCCCAGGTGGGGCTCAGAGCTGTGTTCAGTGGCAGTGATCTCTTCTCTATGTTTACAGTGGGTTTGTGACAGACAGTAAAAAACTGGGCCTCACTTTTCATCTCGACCCAGCCATCTCTGCTGTGGGTCAGCGTGTTAACTGCTTACATGCGGCAACGCAGTGTTGCCCACAGCGACATCACAACCTCCCATCCTGCTGGTCCTGCTCGAGCTGTCCCACCTGTCTGCTTCTCTTCCCTGCCCTGGCTCCGGGATGGAGGGGCAATCTTAGAGTCCCACTCTATCTCCACGGTTAGGCGGCTGCCTTTGAGTCTCCATTGTCCACGTCCAGTGGTTGCTCTAGGCTTTGCAGTGCCCATGTTTCACTTCTCACCGTCTGACTTCACATCATAGGACAGCTGCTAGCCCTCCATTAATGCCCTCCAATGTACTCGATTGTTATCTCTAGGAGTTTTGCATTTTAAAAGTGAAGCCCATTCCCCCTGTGGTCACAGTGACTGACTGTCCGGCTGCTGATGAGAAGCCCAGCCCCCTGCAGCCCCCAGCAGCTCCTGGGACAACGACTGGCTGGCGTCCTGCTTCTGTGCCACCCTGTGGGCAGTGCGACTCTGTCCTGTGGAGTCCACCAGATGGCGACGGTGGGATTTGGGGAGGGGATTGTGGTTCGCAGCTGCCCTTGCTTCTTGCTTTCCCTCGCCTGATTCACCTGTACAGGACGCGGTTTCTCTGAAGACGCTGCCTGCGACCCCCTCTTTGCTTTCCCATAGGAGTTTAGTTAAACACCAATCTGCATACCCACACAGCTGGCCAAGGGGAAGTCCGGCAGATATCTGGTGTGAGAATTAAGGTTTCTGCCAACTTGGCAGAGCCAGAGGTCTCAGTGCTCGGCAGTTAATCCATGGTAGTTCCTGAGATAGGGCCTGACAGAGTGGAATCACCTCCCGATGGTATCTGCTATGAGACGCCGATGAACTGAAAGTTTCCTTGAGGCCGTGGCCTGAGTGGGAGCTGTGAAAGGGCTGGCCTGCTTGTTGCCCAGTCTGGGTCCTGCGGGTGACAAGCCGAACCCTGCCCATCCAGGAGTCATCAGTCAGCATCCTGCCTGCTGCCCAGCTCCAGGTCTTTAGTCCCTGCGGCTCGACGAGTTAGGAGCCGCCTCTAGCCCGACACCTCTACAAATGGATGCAGGACTTGCCCCGCGCCTCTGCAGCTGAGTGAGCCCTTTCCTGCTAGAAGCCTCTCTTTATGATACATACATAAGCTTCAGTGTCTGGGCTTGCTTTGCTAAAGGAAACAGCCTAAGACACCTCGCCAAGGTGACTCCATATACCTGGCTGAGGTGAGCGGTAACTCTCACAGTGATTTAAAGGCAGCCTGTAGGTAATGTCTCTCAGCTTCTCCAGGACCCAGGTCCTACTCGTAGCTACCTGACAGAGGCTGGCTCCCAGGGCACAGGGTCCACCTGTGTCTTCTCAGGTTTTCAAACTCAAACCCAGTGTGAGTGGCTCATGGTGAGCTTCTCCTGGAAGGCCGTGGCGTGACGAACAGTCACAGCTGCCATCCTTACTGGGCACCAGCGGTACTGATGCCCCGGAGCGGAGCAGAGCTCAGTGTTGCTGTCAGGTGGAGGCACAGACCCCACAGCTCCTTGCTCTCACAAGGCAAGGGTCACTACAGTTTCCCCAGCCCACCTCTGTGTCTCACAGCTGGGAGACCAAGGTCCAAGGAGAGGAACTTTCTCAACCCCACCCAGCTGTCAGCAGCGGAGCCAAGACTGGCCTGCAGTCAGGAGCTCAGGGGCAGGCAGGACTGGGCAGTGCAGTCAGGGACCCCCAGCCCTCTTCCAAAGAATGATGTGTGCCAGGCTGGGAGAGGGTCACCACAGGGTGCAGTGGGGTGTGGGGAGGGATAGGGGACAGGGGGCTCTAGGCACAGAGCTTGTTACCTGTCTCACAGCGAGGGCCCTCAAAGAGCTCTGGACACAGGCAGGTGTAGTTGCCCACCAGGTCGACACACGAGCCTCCATTCAGGCATGGGCCCGAGCTGCAGTCATCCACATCTGGGGGTTAGCAGGGGGTTAGCAGGGACATGAGAGGGCAGCCCATGAAAGGGCCTCTCCCAGCTCGCCCTCTCCTGTCCACCTCCTCGCCCGCCAAGGGTGGGCCGCTCACCTGCTTCGCAGACTGGCCCCGTGTACCCGGCCTGGCACATGCACACAGCAGCCCCGCCCTCCACCTGGCACTGGCCACCATTCTGACATGCGTGGGCATCACAGGGTGACTGTGCTGCAAATGAAGGTTGTGGAGAAGAGGGCAACGTTGAAGGATGGCCGGGGGTAGGGGACACACACACATACAGGACCGACGAGAGCTCAGCGTGGAATCCTCTCCTCCCATGTGGAAGTCTTGAGTTTGATTCTCAGCCACCCACCCCAAGCCCAGCCCCACCCCGTGCCAGGGGAGGCCCCATGTGGCTGTGACGGCAACCCTCACTCCGGGCCAGCAGACCACACCACGATAAAGGAAGGAACGGCACTGGACACTCTGTGCCCGTGGAAGCAGCGCTCAGGAATCAAATGTGTGTCGCACTGGGAAACCCTGCGGCAATAGAGCTCATCAAAGTGTGAGAAGAGCAACAACGTCGCTTGGAGCACTTGGGTGCGCCTGGCACAGGCGTGCAGTTCCAATGGCCTCTGTGCCCGTGGAAGGCGGACCCTGAGTGAGCAAGACCGGAGGGGAACCGATGCACTTGAACTGCGGAGACTGGGAAGGATGTTGGATGGCTACGGACTGCCGGAAGGACCCACGAAGCCATCTGGGAAGAAGTGCAGCTTGAATGCCCCGTAGAGGCCGGGATGGCGAGACCGCACCTCACATGCTTGGAACGTGCTGAGTAAGCAGACACCAGTCCCTGGAGGGGGACACCGTGCTTGGTAAAGTAGGGAGCAGCGACAAAGAGGAAGGCCCTGGACAAGAGGGAGTGACAGTGTGGGTGCAACCCTGGGCTCAGACAAGGAGCCATTGGTAAGGGTGGCGTGGCGCTGGGAGGTGGCTTCTTCTTGTGCCCTGACGGGGCTGACAGGAGCCAAAGCTGGCTCAGTAGCACTGGGATCGTGTCCTGGGCTGGGCCAGATTCTTAGGGGCCTGGCAGTCCTTCCTGATGTGACCCAATCTAATGGAATCAAGTCCAAGCAGCTATGATTTAGGTGGGTGTGCATGTGCATGCACGCGCATACACACACACACACACACACACACACAGACACCTGATTCAGGTCACTTCATGAATGTAATTGGAAGAAAGTTTCTCCTTCCTGTAGAGTCTCCTCCGTGGGATGCTTGCTTGCTTTCCACTGGGTCTGGATCCTGCATCTGGCTCTTTGGCCTCTGGTTCTTTGGACTGAGCCATTGGCCTGCTGTATTGCCTGGTTTGCCTGGTGATTCTGATCTGTCATCGACCTGCTGACCTTGGGGTCTTCTGCCTCTGCCGACCCCAGTCTCATCAGCCCCTGAAGCTTTGTCAGTCGGGAAGAGAGCCTCCAGCTTAATATCTGACCCACAGACTTGAACCTGGCCTGGGCTGGACTGACCTGCCTCTACAGTGGTGTGAGCCGTTTTTTCGATACATCCTTCTCTCTCTATATACGTATATCTGCACCGCTGGCCTTGCTTCTGTAGAGAACCCAGCCTCAGATGAGCACCCCAGACACCCACCAAACACACGGAGGAGGCCCTAGAGTTGGGGGGACTTACTGCAGGAAGTCCTTTTTCCACCTGGATGTCACTTCAAAATGAGAATCTGATCTAATCTCGGGTGTGAATGTTTTAGCAACAGCTTCTGGTAGTCTCGGCAGTAAAACCCATGCCTATAAGCGGGCATTCGATGTGGAAACCTTTTTCCCGTGGCGACCAGTCTCTCAGTATTAAAAATGGGCCCGCTCCCCTCTGAAAAGCTGCCCGTAGCCTGACCCTGGTCCTGGCCTGGGCCCAGTCAAGAGCTGGACTATTCCAAGTCCTCAGGCCAGATCGGGGTGTCCCAGGAAGTCCGAGTGTGTGTGGCAAGCAGGCTTCTGGAGATGTGCCTACTGTGACCAACACAGCAGGCCAAGGCTGTCCCCAGGCCTCACCTGCGCCCAGGTGTTCTGCTCACCTGTTTCACAGGTGGGACCCCCGAAGCTAGCCGGGCACTGGCAGCTGAAACTGTTGGCCCCCTGGGTGCAGGTCCCGCCGTTCTGACAGGGCCGAGACTCACATTCGTCCACGTCTGCAAAGCAGGGCAGGAGCCTCAGAGGCTGGATGGACTGGGGAGGGCCCATGGCTGTGGGGAAGGGGTGGGCACCAGTGTCCAGGCTCCCCGGGTCTGGTTAGACAGAAGTTCATCAATCGCCAACAGCCTTCTTGCAGCCCCCACATCACTGATGGAGAGCTCCCCTACCCCTAGGCCCAGGCCACAACTGCAGAGCCAGAGTGGCACCTCAGCTAACAGCCAGGCCAGCGGCCATCAGGGGTCCCGCCCACTCATCTAGATGGCCTAGGGGCCCCGCCCACTCACCCAGGCTCCTGGCCTGGGGGCCCACCCTCTCACCCGCCCTGGTCTCAGGATGGCCCTCATTCACAGCCCTGTCCTGATCCAGGGACTCACCCAGCTGGCAGTGCCGTCCGGTGAAGCCTGAGAGGCAGGAGCAGGTGTAGGAGGGGTCGCCAGGGACACAGTCGTCAATACACTTGCCGCCATTGAGACAGGGCCGCAGGGCCAGGCAGACAGAGGCTGCGGACACGACAGGCATCACAGATGGGAGGCAGGATGTCCTGCTGGGTCCCCCAGGCCATTGGATCCCAAGAATCAACCTCTGGGACTTCCCCCACTTCCCACCTTCCACCTAGGGTAGGGCCCAGGGGGCCTAGGCCCCAGGGACTCAGCCCTGTCCCTTCAGCTGAAAGATGTGGCTATTTTGCAAGGACTAGGCCCTGCTGTCAGCATGGGCGTGAACCCCCCTGCCCCAGGGATGTGACCAGCTGCGGACACCACACAGTTGGAGGACCCTAGAGGAGAACGAGGGCAGAGCCTGCCTCCCATGCCTCCCTGCCCCAGCCCACTGGACTCCGTTCACTGTGGCACCAAGGAGGGGTGACCGCGCGCTCCTCTGGAGACCCTGCCAGACCTGGGCAGAGGTTGGACAGGCCCCGTGGGGGTGTGCACTGAGGCTGAGGGTCCTTGTGGAGCCCCTACCCTGTTCATGCACCAAGGGGCAGGAGGCTCAGGGGGCTGTCAACCGAAGTCCTCCTATTTCTGAGTGCCTCAGGCCTCCCCCTTCAGTATGCCACCCCTACCCCCAACCCTGCCCCAGCACCCCCCTGCCCCCTGCATGCCGCCCCTTAGCATTCCACCTCCCAACATCTGACTCCACCCTTATGTCCCACTCTGCTCCTCAATACGTATGCGCCCCCCACCCCCACCCCTGGATATGTGACTCCACCCCTCTTAGTACCTCCCTCCCCAATATCCCACCCTCCACTCCAGTCACCTCCCCTGCCCCCGGGAGGCCGTGCCTGAGCCGCAGGTCCTCTTACTTGTATGGCGGCAGCCCCCCACGCGCACCTGGGCATCATCGATTCTGAACGCCCAGCGCCCGGGCACGCCCACATTGGTGGTGGTCTCCACCTCCGCCACCTCCGCTGTCCGTGAGCCTGGGATGCTGAAGTAGCGACGTCCATCGCCAGCGTTGAAGCCGGCCTGCAGTGTGGCGGGGGAGGGGCAGAGTTGAAGGCCTCCCAAAACAGAGGCCTGGCCTGGGCCTGAGCCCCTCCATCCCCCCACCTCCTGGGGTAGGCCAGGCAAAGGAGACCACCAGAAACAGCCTTCCAGGGGTGTCCCACCCTGTCCCCCACTTCCTGCAGCCCTGCAAATGTGGCCCTGGCACCACCATCCTCACTGACCCTTAGATGGGTGGGGGAGTGCGACACCAGGAAGCAGTGGCTGTCCCAGGAGACCCAGGGGTCACGGGGGCTTCGAGGCCTCCAAGCTCAGAGGCAACCTGGGTGGTCGGGGTGCCATGTGGGGCTGGCTGTGGCCTCGGGGTCTGGCGGCCACCGAGGGGGAGGGCCGCCCTGACTGTGCTGCTCTCCCCGGGTGGCTTTCACTAGAGGCAGCTGGTCATGCGGTCCTCTTCTTCCCATGGCCCAGACACCGCCCACCTCCACTGCCTCCACCAGAAGGCCTGGCACATGACCAGCCTCTGGGGCTGTGGGCTCTGAGAGGCAGGCAGGGTGAGGTGGACCTGTCCCTCCTCACACCATGTACCAGCCTCCAGGACCTACCTGAGCAGCGATGCCCCCTAGGCCAGCGGCATCGCCTCCGCTGCTGGCATGAGTGCCTGTGGTCCAGGTGATGGACTCGTAGTTGAAGATGGTGAAGGAGAACTTGCCGTCCGTGATGAGGATGACCTGGAACGTGTTGACCTGCCGAGGACAGGGTGGGTGGTGCTCTGCCTGCTGGTCCACCACCAACCCCTCTCCCAACCAGGTGATCACCTCATGGCAGGGCAGGGGCTTGGGTGTCCCCTGCCGGGTCCCTGGTGTGGTTACCCTGGCACCTCCTCTCCTAAGAGTGCCACATGGAACAGTGGAAAAGGGACCAGATGCTGGCTCCTGAGGGGAGAGGAGACGGAGGCCCCGCTCCTCCTCTGCCAAGACCACCTGGGAGCAGTGACCCAACATAAGAAAGAAAGGATCCAAGAGGAAACGAGGAGCAGTGAGTTACAGATTTTGATGGTTTCCAAGGAAATCTCAAATTCTGTGAAAAGGGGACCCATCTGACGGCGGTGCCCTTGGCCGGGCCCTGTGGTGCTGAGGGGCCTTCAGCAGGGCTTCCAGGTCCAGGTGGGCAGGAAGGAGGCTCTTGGACAGTGGGTCCGGGCTGACTCCTGACAGGTGCAGAACCGCCAGGGCGCGGGGAGTGGGATGGGGTGATGATGTTAGCCAGCGGGAAGATGGCAGAGGGTGGCATAAGAGGACAAAGCCTTACGGACTGGATCGGAACCCACAAAGGAAGGGTAACCTGGCATTTCTCAAGCTGAAAGACCAGTGGCCACACTGGGGGCCTTGATGGGCCAACACAAGGATACAGGAAGCACAGGGAGGGTGAGGGGGGGCCCCTGGACTGGCGGACATGAAACCATTGAAGCCGGACACATGGTCAAGAACTGATGGTAGCGGATGGCCGCTATCCCAAGGCTCTGGGATTGATGGTCACCGGACTTTGGTTCTAATTCCTTCCATTGAGGGTGCCCGCGGTCTGGGGGTCCGGGACCATTATGTATTAGCTCTCTTTGCTTCTTTATGACATGTGTGGTGTAGCAGGCATGGGTCTCCCTTGTGAATGGGTGTTGTTGAAAGTTCTGTTTGTGCCAGTCGTGTGAGGGTGAGTTGGCAGTTTGCATCATCTGGGCTGAAAATGTCATCCTGTTAGTGCGTCCTTTCCTTTGCTCCATGATGTTCCAAGTTCCGCACCCTGGCTAAACCGCCGGCTCTCACGAGAATTAATATGCCCCATGGGGCTGACGCAGGATGTCCCAAATGAAATGACAAGCAGTCTCTAAAATGAGGCCGGCACACATGGAAACCTTAGAACCAGGAATGGACTTGAGGCTCAATGGATTTGGGACTTAATCCTGGTCTGAATCTAAGAACAGTTAGCTCTTATCACATGGCCTGTTTCATGCTCAGCCTCACAGAGAGATCGCAGAAGACGTGGGCGCTCTAGCGAAGAGTGGTGAAGAAACTAGAAGGTGCCCAGCACTAGGGCATGAAAGGCTTGTCTCAAAACAAGCAGCCAGCTAAGTGAGGGATCAGCTAAATCCACATGGAAGAAGCACACCAGCCTGTGTGATCCAAGCATTATATATGTCTAAAAAACCCCACCAAATTTGGAGGAGGGCATGATATCAGAGCTTAAATTCTGGACACTCAGATTTCAGATGGCTATGGACAACAGAAGCCCAAAATCCATTTGCAAGGTCCCTACAAGGGTTAAGCCTTTACGCATACTCCAGGTGTGGGAACAGCCTGGCTCTCAGGCACTGTGAAGCCGATTCTGATTGACCCGGCTAGGTTCAAAGGTAACACCTTAGCACGTGACCTCCTGTCGGACCCTCTTTAAACTTGGTGCAGTTTTTAACATTTTATGCTTTCTTTTCAATTGAGGTTTTCTCTGTTTGCTGTTGTTCATTGATTTTGTTGTGTAAGTTTTTCTGTGTCTGAGATCCAGGATAGGTGTATCTGCACAGACAGTAGCTGGATTAACAGTTGCCCAGGGGCACAGCAGGGGAGGCTGAGGTGGGGGATGGGGTGCTGACAGCAATGAGCATGAGAAAGGAGAAAATGTTCTCAGATCATTGTGTTGATGATGGCACAACTCTTCTTGATATTATTGAACTATTGAATTTATGATGTGTGAATTTTAGGCTCATAAGGTTAAAACAATAGAAGTGGTGGTGCTGTGATAGTTAGGTGTTTTTGGTGCTAACAAGGCAGCTGTAAGAAGAGATGGGTGGAATTTAGCCTGTCAATCAGGTCGTAACTAGATGACCTCCTTGGGAGGTGTGACCGAGATAAATGGCTCGCTGGGGGGCCGGTCCCTCTCCCTCCCTGCCCTCACCTGCCTGTTGACTGAGCCACACTGAGACCTGCTGGAGCCCTGTGATGCGGCCACCACCATTGGATCCGCAAACTCTGCACCCGCCAGCCTGTGACCTCCCTGCATTCTGCATCATTGCACGTGGCTACGTGAGTCTGAAGAGCGAATGATGGACTAGTATCCGGCTGATGGGCTTGATCTGGACTGGGCGGGATGTTTGCTGGGTGTGTAATGACTCCTGACATGAAGCGCTCTCTTACACTTGCATGAGTGTCACTGGATTTGTTTCTCTAGCCAACCCAGCCTCACACGGGTGCTGAAGGAAGAAGTTCAAAATGCACTGAAAACACTGGTGAAAAGCAGCCCCAGGAACAGACAAATACCAGTGGAGATGCTTCCATGAACACACGCAAGCTGGGAGCACTCCTCGGTGACTGTGCCAAGAAGTGTGAAAGGCAGCTCCCTAACCAACTGACTGGACGAGAGTGATTCCAAAGGAAAAAAGGTGTCCCAGTGGAATGTGAAATTTACAGAGCAATATCATTAGTGCTGCATCCAAGCACACTTTGCTGATGGTAATTTAAAAAGGTTTTGCAGAACGACATCAACAAGGACCTACCAGAAGTTCAAGCTGGATTCAGAAGAGATTGTGGGAGTTACCTAATCTGTTGTCAACTTGAGACTCAAGAACGAAGGAGCAGAGTTTAGTCTGATAATCAGGTCACAGCTTGATGAGCTCATTTGAAGGCACTAAGGAGATGAGACACACACTCGCTCCTTGGGAGACATTCCTGCAGACAAGACATATGGAGCTATGCTAGAGCCCTGGAGCTGGAGAAGCCATGTGGAGACCCACACCAGTGCTAAAATGCTTCCACCACCACTGGATTCACAATACTCTCTACCCACTGGCCGGTGATCTTCCTGCATTCGGTGTTGTTGCATGTGTTGTGCGAGTCAAGAGGAATACCAGGAGGTGTTGGACATGTGGGCTAATATTGGACTTATGGACTTGATCTGGACTGGGCTGGGATGTTTTCTTAATTTCCAATTACTCTTTATACAAAGCTCTTTCCTATACACATACGAGTGTTTATGAATTTGTTTCTCTAGTCGACCTGGACTCCCACAGAAGGCTAGCACTGCTTTTGTCAGATAGATAGTTGCTCAAAGCAGGAGAGACCAGGAAGATGGTGCAAGGCGTTTAACTGTGTGGGCCGCGACAAACTAGGGCTAGTCATAAGACGCATGGGAAATCCAGAACACGTCTGTGCTCACGGAGACCTGTACACAGACCAAGAGGCAGTCCTTCTAACAGAACATGGTTACCGCGTGGTTAAAATCAGGAAAGGCGGGCAGCAGGGTTCCAACTCTTATGATGGCACAAGAACACAGCCAGCATCACCAGACACCAGAGATGGGTAATAAATACCAGAAACAAGACAGGCTTCATTTGTTGCCTTTGTAATTGGCAAGGAAATGAAATCACATCAGCCCTTTCTGTGGGTCCGGAACCAGCACTGCAGAGTCCAGTGTGGGGTCACATGTGAGAGGAGGGCAGTGTGTGTGAGTATGATGTGTGCGTGTGATAGGGATGGGCGTCTGCAGGCGGCACGCACCCCCTAGGAGGTGTGTGCCAAGAAAACAATGATGGGCAAGGCACCTCGGGTGCCTTCTGGTGGGCGCGGGGAACTGTCCAGCGCAGAGTGAGAGAGACATGCTCAGAGGCACTGATGGAGGGTCTGCACTCCTGTGAGTGCGGGGAGGCCTGCTGGCTTGTTCAGGGAGCGAGCTTTGAGGTGCGGGTGCTGTGAAAGGGTCTGGCAGTGAGGGCCACAGGGGTCACGGTCCAGCAGGGGATACAGAGGTCGGGCTGTGTGAAGGGGTCTGACCTTTGAGGAACACGGGGCATCCAGAACATGTGAGGTTTATGTGGTTGGCTTGTCATACCTCACATTTATACTGAACGCACCTTTCTGTACACGTGGTGTTCAAATAAAATAACTGAGAGGCTTGAAAAGAAATGCTCCCAATCCCAGAAGCAAGCAGGGTTGAAAGGACTGGGGTCTGAGGCACCAGGTGGGGGCCCCAGCCTGTGATGTGGCCAGTGCCGCGCACCAAGCCAGCCCCCCACTGAGTCCGTCCTGACACGTAGCTACCCTGAAGGCCAGGATGTAGGATGCCCTGTGGACATCCCAGACACACAGCGGGCAGAAAGGACAGCACAGCCAAGGGGCCTTGAGCCAAAGGACAGCTGAGCAATGCTGGTGGCTACAGACAAGGAGGGCTGGTGCCTGGGCTGGGCCTTCTGGCCCCCAGACCCAGAGTGGAAACTTCCTGTGCTTCAACGCTGCCCACTGCTGGTGACTGTGTTCTGGTGGCACCAGGCAAGAACCTATTCCAGGTGGAAACCTCCCTTCTATCGCTGCACCCTGCTGAGTGAACTATTGGGAGCCTGGGGCTTCCAGGAGAGCTGGGGAGCCTCTGAGACTCTGCCCTCTCCCCACCTGGCTCTGCCACCTTAGGTCTCACCCCTGGAGGAGGATTGATGAGGGTCCCTGAGCACCTCAGCGAGGCTGGGCCCACGTGTGGAGCCAGTGCTCCCTCCCCACCCTCCTGCCCACCAGCAGGAAGAACGCTGCAGACTCACAGGGGAGGAGGCGCTGCCTCCAAAGAAGGTCACCCGGTACCAGGTGGCAATGAAAGCCCAGGTGGCGGAGAAGGCCAGGAGCTCTGGGAAGTAGCGCCTGACGTCTCCCGTGGCCCTGCGCAGCGTGGCCTCGTCGGTGGCCTCCCGGTAGTACACGTCACCAGCACGCCGGTTGTCCACATCCGCCCAGAAGGCTGCCACCACACAGCGGTCGTTGGCGATGGGGAAGGCCGCTGGGGTGAACTGGGAGACCTCCTTCAGGAAGGACACGATGCCATTATTGTTGACCTGCCAGACAGGAAGCCAGAGGTGAGGGCCGGCGGGCAAGCAGAGGGGCCAGTCTTGGCTTGGGCATCCCCAGGATGGCCTGAGAACTCCGTCCCTGACACATGGCTGCTTGGCCTTGTGCCATCCCCTCCTAGACTGGCCGAGTGCTCAGGACACGGGGTTGTGACCTGTTTCTGCACCCCAGTGTCCTGCAGACTGTCCTTCCTGCTTTGCTGCTGGCCTTGGGCAGGCGGTGCCCCGAAGCCTGCCCAGAGCCCCTGCTCCTCAGCTAGTCCTGGACGGCAGAGTAGCTGAGTCAGCACTTGGAGGGTGGAGGGGAGGGGAGGCCGGCTGTGAGGGTGGGATGAGAGGAGCTGACACAGCTGGGGAGGCTGGAGCTAGCTGGTGCTGTGTGGGAGGGCCTGTGTTCAAACTCAGGCTGGGAGGAGGGGCAGGGGCGCAGGAGCCCAGGTGTCATCTGAGCAAGGATGAGCAGCACCCCAAGAGGCAGGGACCCCTGGCTGGAATCGATGCAGTCCACCACTGGGTCAGCTATCCTTGGATCTCTCTGCACTCTGGTTTTCCCACCAGGAAGGAGGGGCTGACAGTATCTCTGACCTCACAGGGCACTGGGCAGAAACAAGAGAAGGGATGGATGGTCGACCACAAAGCCAGCCTCTACGCAGCGGTTCTCAACTTGTGGTCGTGACCCCTTTGGGGGTCGAACGACCCTTTCACAGGGTCGCCTGATTCATAGCAGTAGCAAAATGACAGTGATGAAGTAGCCATGAAAACAATGTTATGGTTGGGGGTCCCCACAACAGGAAGAACCATATGAAAGGGTCACGGCCTGAGGGAGGTTGAGAACCACTGGTCTACAGGCTTATGATTAGCATGGGGGCAGAGTAGGATCAGACCGTGGACCTCCCCCGGGAGAGGAAGGGTAGCAAGGCACACAGATACTTGTCCTCTGAGGGTCACCAGGGTGCAGACCCGTAAGTTGGACTGCAACATCCTCAACCCAGGGGCCGGGACAGTCAGGTGAGCCCAGGCCTCTGAGTCACTCTCCACCTTGTGCATTCGCAGAGTCGGGAACAGGCCTGCAACCCAGTAACCTTTTGGAGGGACACAGATACATTTGAAAACTCAGAACCAGTTCAAAGCAGAGGTTCCCATAAATACCCCCGTGAAGCTGGGACTCAAGGGCTCCCCTTCACAGATAGAAGGGGCCCAAAGTAGACAGCTTTCTGCAGACTTACAGCCCAGCTTCATTCCCCCTGAGCATCTAGGGACTTCAAGCATGAAGTCTGGACGGAGGAAGATCACACTATCTTAGACCTGAATTATTCCTGCACATACTATGTCGAATACAAAATTCAAGACGTAGTCAAAGACAGCCAGACACACAAGGCCACAAGATGACATTAATATGAATCAGCAAAAACGGGAGAGACATCAGATCCTGGAATGATCAGATACGTGATAAAATAACAAAATTCATGATGCTCGAAGAAGCAAAAGACAAGCTTTCCTGTTTCAGCGGGGACACAATTCAAGGTAAAAAAATATCCGCAGCAAAAAACACTAGAAAATCAATGGCAAGAAGACCATCTTACAAGGAGAAAACAGACTGCTTCCCTCCAAGGGTATGACAAACTGACAGCCAATGTCTCATAAGCAGCCACAGGAGCTAGGAAACAGTGGAGCTGGCCTGCACTTTAGGGGATATCCCTTTACAAGGTCTTGGGCGTAGTGGGTGAAACAAACTCAAAAGCATCAGAAGACCAGGCTTCCTGCTGTAATGACCATAGCTCCTTAGACGAACCATCAACCATCTGAGATCTGAAGGCAGCACCTGGCCAAGGACAGAGTCCAGAGGGCAGGAAGGGCTAGGGAAAAGGGAGGCAGGAAAACAGGATACTAGGGGAGGGAGTGGGGACTGCACGTACTAACAAGAAACAAAACGTGTGTGAATTGCTGAATGGAAAGCAGATTTGCTCTGTAAACCTTCACCCAGTTCAGAATAAAAGGTTAAAAACAAAATAAGTGGAAAAATAAGACAGTGAAGCTGTAGGTTCAATGCACCAAAAGAAAATACCTGTGTGCCTAGTTTTATACCCTGATGAATTATACCAGGGAGTATCCCCACAAACTGGATTTTTTTTCAAAGCTATGTATTTAAATTTTTTTAAACAAAACAACCTTATCTCCACTACACTTAATACATTTGTCAAATCTGTGATTCCATTCTTGGAAACATTTTTTCAAACCTCTCTGTTTGGATGGCTGACAGCACCTCGCTCATTTTTTTTCTTCACCTCTTCTGCATCGTCAAATTGCTGATCTTCCATGTTCCTCTTCATTTGTGGAAACAAAAAGAAGTTGCACGGTGTGAGGTCAGCTGAGTCAGGTGTGTGGGGCAAAAGAGGCATGCTTCTTTTTGCCAAAAATTGGTGCACTGAGTTGGGTGCAAGAACAGGTACATAGTCTTGGTGGCAAAACCATTTCCCCGTCTGCCACAAATCAGGTCTTTTTTTGTCCACACTGTTATGCAATCTTTTTGGAACCTCTAAATAGAAAGCTTGATGAGCAGTCTGACCTGGTGGAACAAACTCCAAATGCACTCTTCCCCTCACATTAAACAACACCAACAGCAAATGAACATTGTCTTGATCTTTGATTTCACTTGACAAGTTTTTGGGGTGATGTGATAATGGCATCTTCTACTGACTTGAATGTTGTTTGGTTTCAGGGTCAGGAGAACAGCACCATGTCTCGTCACCAGTAATGACCTTGGAAAAAGTCTGGGTCGCTTCAGAAATGTTCTTTCAAACACGGCATGTTTCCACTCGATGCTCTTTTTCCTGGCCAGTCAGAACCCTGTGTACAAATTTCACAGCGACCCTTCTCATTCCCAAATCCTCCATTAAAATTTCCTGAACCGAGCTCCAAGCTAGTCCAGATAGCTTCCCCATCTCTTCCATGGTCCGTAGTCAGTCTTCAGCACAAGTTTCGTTGACATTTTTGTCCACTCGAGAAGTTGATGGATGTCAAGAATGAGGCTTGTCATCGACATTGCACTTTTTTTGAAATGAGAAACCCACTCATACACTTGAGTTTTTCCCTTAGCACTGTCCTTGTAAGCTGTGTTCAACGTCACAACAGTTTCTGTGGCATTTTTCCTGGGCAGGAAACAAAATCTCACAGCTGCACGCTGTTCTCTTAAATCGGCCGTCACAGAAATCGAGGCTTGAGTGAAACTGCTTTTACGAAGAATATTCACTGTGACCAGAGAGGACCTTCCCAGGAGATGCCACTGTGTGCACTAACTCAGAGCGAGTTGTTGGATTGATGCTCGCCTAGTGGGAAAAATGCATACTACGAAAGCTCCACCCAGCGGAGCTTTATTCCAATTTTCGGGGTACCCCTTTGTATGTTAGTACTTAAGGCAAGAACAGAGCTCGTGGAGAACAGTCATAAATAGGGAATAAACCGCAGGCTGATCCTGCAAGAAATTCTGTGGAACCAACTTCAAGATGACGAAAACAAAGTTCAAGATGCAAAAAGGAAAGCGGGGCCCAGAATGAATGTAAGCGAACACTGCCCCTACCCATGGTAACTAACACCCGGTCCAGAATGAAAAGTCACGCCAACCATGGTGCAGGCTTACATCACAACGTTTCACTGGGTAGTGGACTTGGCCTGCAGCCCCATAAGCTTTGTTTTGTTTCAAAAGGAAAGTAATTCTCATTCGGTTCCGTGAATTTTAATGGGAGATTTGTGAATGAAAAGGGTCACTGTGAAATTTGTACACTTGACTGACCCTTGATTTTCCCCTAATCATTTTATAGACTCCCCCAGCCCCCAATTCTTACAGCACAGGCCCATCACTGGGACACAGGCAGGGGAGGCAGGGCACTTGGCTCCCTCTGGGCGTGGGCTTTCTGGTTTGTCCATAGGCTACAGGGGCTGGGCTGCTCCTGCTGCTCAGACAGGCCAACTGATAGGTGTGGCTGGATGGGATCCCGCCCCCTCCCCAGTCTCCTTGTCTCCCTCCACTGCCACCCCTGCCTCTCTAACCACCACAGTGGCCAGCACGCATTCCTCACCTTATCTCCACTACACTTAATACTAGACGCAGATGGGGCTCCCGAGAGCTTACAAACGTACGTTGCTTACACACGTCCAAATCACTCGCCATCCTGTTCTGCATCATGAATTGGACCTTAGGTGACAGATGCCATCGAGTTGGTTCCAACCCACAGTGACCCCATGCACAATGGAAGGAAGGAAACACTGCCCGGTCCCATGCCAACCTCGCCACTCCCTCACTCGAGCCCACTGTCGCAGCCACTGCCTCAATCCCCCGGCCGAGGGCCTTCCTCATTTTTGCTGCCCCTTCTGTTTACCTCAGAGGTGCCGTCCCTACCAGTGGGGCTGCGATCCATAGGGTGGGCAGTTCGAAATGGCCAGCAGCTCCCAGGGAGGAAGACTGGGCTTTCTCCTTCCCGCACAGGGGCCCCTACGAGTCAGCATTGACGCGGTGCCAGGCAGTCTGGTTTGGGGTTTCCGGTTTACCAAGCGTGATGCCTTTCTCCAAGGACTCGTCCCTCCCAGTAAGATGTCCAGAATAGGTGGACACCTGTCTGAAAGTGTCTTGCTTCTCAGGACCATCCTGATGCTGGACTTCTTCCAAGCCATCTTTGTCCCTTCTTCTGGCCGTCCAGGAGACAATCAATCACCTCTGTCAACTGTACTTCAAACGCAAGGTTCCTCAGTTTTCCCTCTTCCCGGGCCAGCTCTCACAGGCGTAGGAGGCGATGGGAAACGCCGCGGGTCGGTGCGCTTCCGTCTGAAGACCGACGTCTTTGTGCTTTGTGCTTTGAAGAGGCCTGTCTGGCAGGCTTGGACAGCGCAAAACCTCATTTGACCTTTTGACTGCTGCTTTCGTGCCAATGCCAGCATTTTCTGTTTATCCTGATGCTGGGAAGCCCAGGTGGCTGAGTGGTGATGCCCTGGGCTGCTGACTGCCAGGTCAGCGGTTCGAAAGCACCAGCTGCTCCCTGGGAAAAAAGATGGGACTTTCTACTCCTGAAAAGTTGACAGTCTGGGAAACCTGCAGGGCACTTCTGCCCTGTCCTGCAGGGTCGCTGTGAGTCGGCCTCCCCTCGATGGCGGTGCGTGTGGCTTGGGTTTGGGTCATGATGTTGTTGATTGGTCTGCATTGTGAGGGCTTTGGTCTTCTTTTTTTGCAAATAATAAGTGAATATATTTTGAAATAATCACTTAGATGTTTGTCGATCTTGTTTTTAATTTTATTTTTTATTAAAAGATCATTTTATTGTGGGCTCTTACAGCTCTTGTAACAATCCATACATCAATTGTATCAAGTGTATTTGCATATATGTTGCCATCATTATTTTTTAGACATTTACTTTCTCTTGAGCCCTGGGTATCAGCTCCTCCCCGTCCCACGCCCTTGTGACTCGTTGATAAATTATAAATTATTATCTTCATATCTTACGCCAACCACTGTCTCCCTTTCCCCCACGGTTTCTGTTGTTGGTCCCTCTGGAGAGGGAGGTATGTGGTTGTGTCCATCATTGCGATTGGTTCCCCTTCCTCCCCTCCTCTCCTTCCCGCTGTGCCCCTGGCCTTCTGGCATCGCTCCTCCCGTGCCTGTTTCTGGATCCCGCGTGTTGTGAGCTTGTCTCTGCAGTGGGAGGCAGGATGGGGTCATGGGGCTTTTCTTTTCCTGCGCTGAGCTGCAGCCACGTGGGAGCCTGCATCACATGCTCTTCCTCGCTAAGCACTTCAGAGACTCCGCAGGCCCAATGAGCAAGCCATGCCATCTGCCTGTCACAGGTTGCCAATCAGTCTTCCTCCCGCCCCATCTAGCCCAGCTTCTCTGCTCATTTGCTCAGCACCTAGGTTGAATGAGCATGACGAACAGATATTACCTTGTGGTGGTTACATAATCAATCTCCTGTCAACTTGAGCAAAGGGGTGGAGTTTAGCCTGTTAATCAGGTTGTAGCCCATAGTGTCTCTGTGTGGGCATGGCCTTCTCCTGAGGATTCTGGGAACTCCTGTCTTCCTCCCTAGAGGCAGACACACATTCTCTCTCTGCTTTGTCCTCCTGCTGACAAGCCACAGGGAGCTACGCTTCCACCACCACTGGATCCACAAGACTTTCCGCCTACCGGCCTGGGATCTTCCTGCATTCAGCCTCATTGCATGTATTGCTTGAGTCTGAAGAGGAATTTATGGACTGGTATCAACATATGGGGTAATATCAGACTTATGGACTTGATCTGGACTGGGCTGGGATGTTTTCTTCATGTACAGTTGATCTTTGAGATAAAGCTCTCTCTTCTACATATGAGTCTCCCTGGATTTGTTTCTCTCGTCTATCCAGGCGGATACAAACCCTGACACACACCTTTCCGGACTTGAAACTATGCAGGACTCTTCTAAATTGTTTGCATTTTCGTGGTGGCAAATTACTCCTCAGTGCAACCTCCCGGGGATAAGCTACCAAGACTGCCCCTTGTTCTTTGACAAGGTCTATTAAGCTTTGCCCTTTAGGGCCCTCCAAAGCAGTTGTCTTCTGAGCTGGCCTCTCTGCCTTGAACTGAATGGGGGCTGAGTGCAGCCTGAGGGCTGGCACTTAAAACAATGAAACCCGCTTGGCCCCCTCTTTTGGTCTCCTGACAGCTGCTTCTAAGACCATTAGTTGGAGGTCCTGTCCAGTGGCGGGCGGGCCTTTTGACACTGAGTCGGAACCCACACCGAAGGCTGCAGCCCTTGGCCTTCATTAAGCGACCGTCGGTCTCGCAAACGTCTACCACGTCACCTCCAGCTGTGTGTCTAGCACCAACACGAAAGTTTCCAAGGACACGTTCCCACCCTGCCCGATAGCAGTGCATCTCAATGGCAGAGCTGGCCGTTTCAAACAGGTGAGTCCATTTCTTCCTCACTGGCTTTCCATGTGGGACATAGGATTACTCGACCTCCCGGTAGGGGTGTAGATAATGCTGTATCACATCACAGACAGCACTGCACTTTAAGACAGAGCTTGACATGTTCCTGTGATGACAAAAGCAGCACCACTCCTCTTTCCCACAGGAAAACCATGTGATTGGCTCAAAATGGTCAATACGCCCTGTTTCATGCGCAGGCTAGCCATCTTTATGCATTCTGTTCCACTCTGGACGGTTTCCAGTTCTCCTTGGTATTTTGCACACCCCACATCCCGGGTGTTAACAGACGCTCCTTTTCGCTCTGACTCAGGCCTCGTCAGCAAACGAGGGTCCCGAAAGCGGCAACTCCACCCGCACCCTCCGGCTGGTTGGCCCCACTACCAGGTGGCAGCTCTCCCCGCCTGAGGGGCTCATCTTGGACAACGTCCTGCGTGGCTCTCAGTGGCCAGTTTCTCCGCAGGGCAGCCTGTTCTTAGTCTGGAAGCACCGCTGACCTTGCTGGTGCCTGAAATCCTGGTGCTTCCAGTGTCCCAACAACACACCAGCAACCACAGTAGGGCACACGGACAGAGGGGTGGCAGGTCTGCAGAGTCAATGCAGCCGAGGTGTGTGCGTGTAGCTTGGTGATAGCCGATTCTAAATTTTATGAGAATCCCAAGCCAAGAGTCCCTAGGACCCTCGAGATGAATGGAAGGACTGGCTTTTTCTACAGGTTACAGGGGCCCTTAGAGCCACCCCGAGGGTGCTGGGGACAGTGGGACCAAGAGTGCCGACATGACTCAGGCCTTTGAAGACTGACTGTGGGGGAAAGGCCTCACCAGCAGCTCCTCCTCAATGGGGAGTGGAGAGTGGTGGATATACAACCCCCAGACTAGGCATGGACATCAGTTCTAGACTGCAGTGTGGGTCAGGTACAGAATGCCATCAAGTCCCTGGAAGATTAAGTGGGAGAATCTGCCCGTGACTCCTGAGGGGGTGTGTAAAACAAGGCACACAGGAAATGGGGACACATGGAGCTACCACCATGAGACATGACATCCCTTACTGACCCACAGTGCTACAGGGGACAACACTGGTGACACAGTGTGGGAATTGTGTCCAATCTGACCCCATTACACTTTGGGCAAAACACTAAGGGTGTGCAACAGAGCAGCAAGGGGAGCACAGCAATGAAATCCCCAGGGAATAACAAAAATAGACTTTGGGGAAAGCGCATGGCACCCCGTCAGACTCAATTGGAAAACACTCCTAAAGGTCAAAAAACAGACCTGGCACTCTTCATAGGCTTTGCCCTTTCTTGTCCTTGGCTTTCTTTTTCTTGTTTGTTTTGTTATTGTTTTTTCTTCCTTTTTGTGCTTATTAATGTCTATCTAGATAAGATAGGTGGGATAAACAATTCAGAGACAAAAACAATGGGACCAATGGTTTGGGAGGATAAGGCCGAAGGGGAGGTGGGAGAAAGGAAGGGAGGGGGAACCAACCCAGGGACAAGGGAACAACAAATGAACGAAAATCAATGGAGAGAAGGGTGTAGGATGCCGAGTGGAGCTTAATCAAGGCTAATGTAACAGCGAGGAATTACTAAACCTTAATGAAGGTCAAACATGATGGTGGGACAAGAGGAAAGTAAAAAGAAATAGAGGAAAGAACCAGGAGGCAAAGGACATTTATAGAGGTCTAAATACAGGCATGTGCATATGTAAATATATTCATATACGAGAAAGAAATAGATCAGTGTACTTATATCTATATGTTAAGAATTAAGGTAGAAGATGGACATTGGGCCTCGACTCAAGTACTCCCTCAACACAAGAACACTTTGTTTTAATAATCTGGCATCCTGTGATGCACACCTTCCTGACACGATCCCTGAAGACAAAGCAGGTGCATAAGCAAATGTGGTGAAGAGAGCTGACAGTGCCCGGCTATCCAAAGATAGAGCATCTGGGGACTTAAAGGCTTGAAGATAAACAAGTGGCCATCTAGCTGAGAAGCAACAAAGCCCACATGGAAGAAGCACATCAGCCTGTGTGGTCATGAGGTGTCGATGGAATTGTATATCAGGCCTCAAAGACCCACATCAAAAAATCATAGCTATGTGAAGTGCACCCCCTGTCCCAGCAGCTTCTACCAGGGGTGTCCTCATACGGGAGGGCTGTCCATGCCCCGGCAAGCTCATGAGCAGCAGAGTGGGCAGCGACCATAGCAGGGTCCAGAGCCCAGAGCTGCCCGAGGGCCACCAAGGCGGGGCAGGCAAACAGCCTGCAGCCCTCCGCTCTGGAGTGGTAGCAGTAATGCCAGCGCCCCTTGGTTCCTGAATGGGCCTGCTGCCATGCAGTGAGGCCAGGCCAGCGGGCAGGAGGCAGCCCACGGGGCTGGCATGACGTTTGCCCTGGACTCTCCAGTCACTGTGAGCTCTCATGTAGAGACCCGCTGCCGTGCTGACGGTGGCCATCGAGGGTCCAGGCTCGCTGAGAGCCTGTGTGAGGAGCAGAGCTGCTCTCGCGGCCCGGCCTTCGGTAAGCAGGTTGCGTGGCCTTTCTTCTGAGGCCCCTGCGTGGACTGCAGCCACCAGCCTTCAGGCAAGCACGTTAGCAAGGAAGTCTCCCATCTGCACCACTGTGGCTTCACCCCCGCCCCTGCACTTCCTGCAGAATTTTCCTTCCTGCCTTTGAAGTGCAGTGGGAAGGGGGGGCTCAGGTGCTTATAGGGGGAGGCCTGGGCCTGCCCACTGCACTGGCTCAGACAGGCCTCGGGGAGGGTTCAGGAAGGAGCACAATAAATTGGCCCTGTCCTGCCTTGCTAGGGCCTCAGTGGGCAGCTGCAGGAGCTCGGGGTACTGACACCCACCCTCCCCTCAGGATTTCCCTGCTCTGGAGGGGGTGGGGCTAGGGCAGTGGGCCAGACTCAGGGGAGGGTGGGTGGGTGGGAGGCTGCTGACCACACAAGGGTCGAGGTTCTGGTTCTGGGATTCATTCTCCCTGCAGGGCCCAGCCCACAGAGTAGCAAGTCTGAGCTGGCCTCCAGCAGCCCCAGCCCCAACCCTCCACCCGCCTGCCCTGCCCCGTGCTGTCCCCGGGGCCCAGCCTGCCCTGCGCCGTCCCTGCGGTCGGTTGGTTGGTTGTGGATTTGGCTAAGGAGACACACTGGGACTGTCAGGCGAGTGCTGGCCTTTCTCCTCAACTGCTTCCTTCGGGCGCCCTGCTGGACTGCTCTCGTCAAGGCTTCTCTGAGGGGCATTGACCGGCCCTGCAGCCCGGCCTCCACCTGGAGCGGGAGAACTCACCCCTGACTCACTGCCCCCCCAGCTCCCCATCCCCAGAGTGGGGCCCCAGGCTGCCCTGAACCTGCCCAGCCCATGCAGGAGCCAGGGGAGGGTGAGGCTGTCCCTGCTGAGCTCTGGGGGTCCCCCCATCACTCAGCATACCCCCACTCTCCAGCCACTTGAGTGGGCCCCCAGCGCTGTGGGGACGCTGGCTTCCCAGGAGTGTGACTGAGGGCAGGGGTCCACTGGGTTTGGGTTGACGCTTGCTGGCATGAGGCCACGCAGCTGTCCAGTCCTGACTCAGGGTTGAGGACATTCACTGAGTGGGTGAAGCCGAGGGTGGGGAATAGGGGGCAGGCTTTCAGATTGGTTACAGCTCAAAGTGGTCTCACTGTCCCACTGGGGGCAGGGTCACTGGTCAGCTGGCTGGCTGCTCCCTTGGTGAAGCCGAGACCCAGGGGCCAAGAACGGCAATGACCTTGAGCTACAGGAGGCCTGTGGGGTCATAGATGTGGAGGTTGGTGGGCCATCTCTGATCCAGTGGGAGCCTGTGACAAGGCCAGCAGGACCCTCACGTCAGCCAGCAGGGGACCCTCCAACCAGAGGGCAGGGGACCTTCTGATCAACAGGCAGGATCTTTCCTGCAAGTGTGGTAGGGACCCTCAGTCAGCATGTAGGGGCCCTAAGATCAGTGGGCAGGGGACCCCTTGTCAGCAAGCACGGGGCCCTCAGGTCAGCAGTCAGGGGACCCTCAGGTCAGTGGGCAGGGGTACTTTTAGATCAGCAGGCCGGGGACACTCTGGTCAGCAGCAGCCAAGTGCTCCAGGTCTTGGGGAGAGGACTCCCAGGGCAGGCAAGTGGCGTAGTTGGGTTGGTGCCTGAGCCTAAGTGCGGTGGCCACCAGGGGGTGGGGAGTGGGAGCCAGGCTTCCACAGTCCATGGGCCCAGGGAGGGGAAGTGCCTTCCTTGCCCACAGTCCCCCCGCCCCCGCCCTTCACCCTCGGACCCCTTGGAGGAGGACAGACAGAGCCCACACCCTTGCTCTTGCTACTCTGCAAAAACCAAGCTGACTCTCTGGCCATCCTGGGTAATTGCAAGTTCGCACCTCCCAGCTGGGGGGGTGGGGGTGGAGGCAGGGTGTCCAGCTGTGACAGCGGGTGGCCAGCAGGGTGGAGGCTCAGTCCTGGAGAAGGGGCGGCTCCCTTGTTATGGGACTGGGCTGGGAACAGAAGGTGCTCAGCTGTCCCCTGGGGGTTTGGGTGGGGTCGGGCAGTGCAGCTCTGATGGGGGGAGGGGCTGCAGCCAGGGGTATTGGCTGCCCCCCTGGAGGGACAGCATCTGAGCTGGATTAGAGAAGGGAGGTGGGGGCGTCCCATCAGGACATTTTCCTGGTGTGGGAAGCCCAGTTTACTCTTTGCTCCTAGGCCAGTCCCTCCTGGGCTGCTGCCTGCTGCCCACCTCCTTCCTGCTGTCCCAGCCTCCCCATCCACTGGCTCCACCTCCCTCCTGGTCTTCCCCTTCCTGGTATCCTTCCTGTCCTTTGCTTAGCATGACCAGAGCCCTCCATCTGCCTGGGGTCAGTCTCAGACCCTCCACGGGGGATCTCCATCAGGGGGTCTCCACAGGAGGGTCTCCACACCCTAGGGCAGAGCAGCCTCCTGCTGACTCCTTCCACAGCCAGAGGGAGCCTCAGGGGCACCTGGGACCCCCACCTTGCACACCTGCCTAGCCTCCTGCATTGGGCAGTCCCACCTGTTCCAGGGCTTGCCTCAGGCCACTCCTCACCCAGAGCAGGTTGCAGGAAGGGCTGGCTGAAAAGCGTGTATGATGCTGTGGGAGAGGGGTGGGGGCTAGCTCCCTGTGGGCAGGGGGCTGGGGTCAGAGTCTGAACTGGACAACAGTCCTGCTCCAGCTCCCCTTAGCCTGGATTTTTCCCGAAGCCCAGAGGTGACGTGCACCCAGCCTGGGTCCCAGGCACTGGACACTGGTTAGGGGGGACTGAAGAAGCGTGTGTGCCTTTGTATCAAGGCACTGGCAAAGAATGACCTGGTCTGTCCTGCAGGAGGGACGGCCCGGAGGCTTTTCCGAAGCAAGGGAAAGGGGACTCTGTCCCACTTGCTCTGGGCATGTTACCTTCCCTGGGTATGGAGAAGGACACCTTGCTTGACAGAGGGCCAATGAAAGCGAGGAAGACCCTCGCGGGGATGGATGGGCACAGGGGCTGCACTGACGGGCTTGGGAGGATGGTGCAGCAGAGGCACCGTTTCGCTCTGTTGTGCTCAGGTCGTTGTCACACCTAACGACATTATTTGAAGATGGTCTGTAAGTTAAAAATGTCTTCTTTCTCTCTCTCTCCTCACTGCCATCGAATCGGTCCTGACGGACCCACAGTGACCCTATAAGGCAGGGCTGAGCTGCCCCTCGGAGTTTCTGTAACTCTTCACGGGAGGAGACAGCCTCATCTTCTCCAGAGGAGCGACTGTTCCGAACTGCTGACCTTTCCAGCAGGAGTCCAACACGCAGTCCCTTCGCCAGCAGGCTCCCTACAATGGATCCGCCAATGAAATCACCAACCCACTGAGACGGGAGGCACAGTCAATAGCTGTAGCAGAGGCAACAGCGTCGACGGCGGAAGGGAAGACAATCGAGAGGGCAAATGCAGCCAGTCAAAAACAAGAAGCAAGTAGATCGGTCTAACCTCACCGTACTGATAATCATACTAAAGAAATGGCTCGAGGCTCTATTGAAAACCCAGAGCTGGACAGCGTCGGTGGAAAGGAGTGCCCCGCCGCACTTTCTGTCCCACAGAGGGTGCCAGAGGCAGAGCCGTAGGTGCCCAGAAGGTTGTGACGAGGGTTTTTCGGGGACCTGGAGCAAAGCCAGGTTTCCCCGGTCTGAGCTGAGGGTCCTCCTCACCGCTCCCTCCACTCTGCTGATCCCTCTCTCCAGGGCTCTCCTCCCCAAGAGCCACACTCTGGGAAACCCACCAGGGCAGCTCTACCTTGGCCTGTTGGCACAGACTGCATGGCAGTGAGTTTTGTTAGGCTGGCCTACCTGGAGGGAGATAATCTCACTCATGCTGCCCAGCTGGTGCCACCTCATCGCCACCCTACAGGACAGGGCAGAACTGCCCCTGTAGATCTCCAAGGCTGTAACTCTTTAGAGGAATAGAGCCCCATCTTTTCCAAGGAGCGGCTAGTGGTTTCAAACTGCCGACCTTTTGCATTGCGGCAGTGAGTCTCCACTACGAATTAAGGCTCCTGGGCCAGGCAATACAGGTCTGTTCCTCTTGCATTCCTGCCCCAGGAAGAGGCCAGCCCCACCTTGAAGCCTGGCCTCCAGTGCACCTCAGCCCCCCCCCCCCCACCCCACCTTCCTCATCCAGGGCAGCTCGGGTCTGCTCTGTGAAAGCTTCCAATCTTGTCAATCCCAGACTCCAGTTCACTTAGCCAAGAAGGAGTTTCCCTGACCTTAAAGGCAGAGGGCAGCAGAGTGTCGGGCCACAGTTTCCTGTCACATTCACAAACTCTTGCTCCTCTGTATGGCCTCATGGTCTCTCATGTTCTCTTTTCATGATCTGGATGAGTCCTGGTCACTTGTCCACACTAGTATGACACACCTGACCCATTGTCCCAGGGAGCCTCCCTTTTCAGTCGACCTACCTGCAGGCTGGGTTGTACCAGCAGGGTAGACTGTACTGCAGGGTGGGCTGTACCAGCAGGGTGGGCTGTACCTTCAGGGTGGGTTGTACTTCTAGGCTGGACTGGACTGTACCGCAGGGTGGGCTGTACTTTTAGGCTGGGCTGGACTGGACTGCAGGGTAGGCTGTACTTTCAGGGTGGGCTGTATCAGCAGGCATTTTACTAGGTGGATCCCCACTACAGCCCAGGACAGTGGCCACAAGCAGTGGGACAACAGTTGTCCATCTCTTCTCCCCTGGCCTGGCAACAAGGAGGTGGGCTGGCATCCTACCCCAAGGGGAGTCATGAGGACAGCTGGTCCACCCCCCCACCCCCCGCCCCACGGAGCACCCAGCCCCGGGCAAGAGACATACACTAACAAAGGCTCAGAGGAACCACTGAGCTGAGGGCAGAGTTGGCAGGTCCCGGCAGCATGCAGCACAGGCTGGACCCAGAGGGCTCTTCAGGGGCAGCCTTTGGGCAGTGCTGGGACAGGGAGGAGTTGTCCAGGAAGGAGGCTCTTGGTGGCTGGAGCAGAGGGAGGGGGCAGGTGTGGCAAGGGAGGAGGGAGAGGGGGACAGGCACAGTGTGAGGTCCCTGGGGCTGTGAGCACAGGTGGGCTATCCAGTGAGGAAGGGGAGCACATGGCCCTGCAGACACCCTGAGGTCACATGCCAGCCTCCAGAGAGAATTCGTGCCTGGTGTCTAGTCATGCAATGGGTGGTGGCTGGTCACAGTGGTCGCAAGAAGCCCAGCATGCACCCCCTAGTCAGAACCACTGCCTTCCCCACTCTCCAGCCCCTTCCTCAGCCCCCACCTCCTCCTCACATAGCCCTCAGTGTCCCAGGCACACTGTCCTGGGCAGGGCTCCGCCAGGAATTCCATTTTCTTTCCTCGTGAGCAAACAGAGGTGAAGTGGGCTGGCCTATATCCACACAGGCAAGTGCTTTTCAAATAATATCTTTGTTTCAGGGGAAAAAAAAAACCCTCTTACAGAGAGAGATGTTTTGTTAGCAGCCAGAATGTCCATTTCTGATGCAGCTGTGTGTTTTGCTAGCAGGTCTCCCCACTTCAGGGCCATCTCTCCCACGTGGGCTGGCAGGGTGCTTGTTGTGGGTGAGGCTGTCAAGGGGCCGGCTGTTTTCATATTTTCACCTATGACTTTGAGTGGGAAGGTTGAGCCTGGCTCCAATGTTCCGGGACATTTTGACACAGGGTTCTATTGTGACCGCTCCCACGACCAAGACTTTATGTCTTCTTGGGGGCCTGCCCCACCTGCCGACACGTCCCGGAGTCAGGCCTGGCCTTCCGTCCAAGCCGTGGCCCAGAGGGTGTTGGGCAGGGTGGCATCTCCAGAGAGAATGTCCACCACCTCTTCCCCTCACCATTACATCTTCCAGGAGGGGAGACCCTCCTGAACAGGCACATGGCAGGGGCAGCTTCCAGGGCGTGATGTTGATTGGGGGTGGGGAGACTAAAGAACACTGGCAACTACAGTGCTGGAGGGGCACTGGGGACAGCAGAGGCTGTGACAGTGGGGGAAGGTGGGGGAGAGCGAGGGAGGGGGTGTTTATGGAGTGGGGAGGGAGGGGTGTTGAAGATGGAGGGGGTGAGGGAGGTGACCCTGGTGGGAGTTCAGGAAGGTGCTCATGGTGGACCACTGGAGAAGGCAGTCCTGATGGCAGGAGGGCAGAGCTGGCACCAACGTGGAGGTGCTGATGGGGGTGTGTGTTGATGTGTGGTTAACAGTGGGCTTGATGGTAGAGATGGCAGTGCTGATGGCAAGGGTGATGATGGTGGTGGTCATGGAGTGATGGTGTTGGTGAGGTTCACAGTAAGGTTCTACTGGGACTGAGGGAGGTGAAGGTGGCAGAGTTGAGGTTCAGGTTGATGGTGATGTACAGGGTTGATGGTGAGGTTGACCACTGGGTCGTGGTGGGGACAGGGGCCAAGGTCGTAGGTGAGCGCTGGTGTTGGAAAGCATGCCTACTGCACTGGCCCAGCAGTTGTCTGGCAGGGACACGAGCCCACGGGTAGTGGTTCTGCTCTTAGAGTGACTGCTAGTAGCCCCGACTCGAGCGGCAGGAGCAGAGGCACACGGGCCTCCCTCATCCTGCAGCCGGAATGTCTCTCCACTCGGAAGCTCCTTCTGGAAGCCTGGAGGGTCCGAGTCACAGAGCGTCACCCCAGACTCAGGAGGGGAGGGGGAGACTCAGTGACCACCTGTCTCTTGGGCCCTTCTGTAGTGACCCTGAGCCTGCCTGCCCAGCTGAGGTTGGCAGAGTGGCTAGCCCTGCCCCAGGAAGCAGGACACGGGGTCCCCACAGCCTCTGAGCTAGGTGTCGGCAGAGCCCCGGGAAAGGACTTCAACCTGGCAGCCATGGAGAAGGAGAGAGGGGCCGCGGGTTCCCCCGAAGCATGTGCCGAGGTCGAACCGTCTGCCCAGGCAGGGCTGCCCCTGCGCCGCACGGGCAGACGCTGCCCGGCCCTGGGCCGTCGGGGTGCCCGGCTGCGCGCCCTGGGCGCTCTCCCGCGGGCCGCTGTCCGCCCTGGCGCGGGCGGGAGGAGCCGCTGTCCTCATTCCACCTCTGGCTGCGCGGTGCCAAGTGGCTGGCGGCGGCGGCGCCCACCCCGCGCACGGGGCTCGTACTCACGTAGAGGCCGGAGTGCTCCGCGCCGAAGAACGGGAAGGGCTGGGAGAGCGGCTGTAGCCCCGAGCCGCCGTCGTCCTGCTTTGGGGTGACGGCGTCGCCGCGCTCCGCGCCGAACGGGTAGAAGTCGGCCAGGGCCACCGCGCCGCGGGCCCCGCGCGCCCCGAGCCCCAGGGCCGCGGCCACCAGCAGCGCCCAGGCGGCGCCGCGCGGCATCGCCGGCGTCGGCGGGGGATGGCGCGGGTCGCAGCGGGGGGCGGGCGCGCAGGGCCGGCTACGAGGGCAGGGCGCTCCGGCCGCGCGCTGGGCCGCTGCGCGGAGTCGGGCGCCGGCTGAGCGCAGGCGGCGCACCCGCCCCGGGGCCGCCGCTTAAATAGCCGCTCGGAGGGGGCGGGGCCATGCAAATCGCGCTGGCCAGGCGCCGGGCGCCGGTGGGCGGGGCCGCACCGTTGCTCAGTGGGTGGGAGGGGTCCTCGCGCCAGTACCCTGCGGGGGAGGAATGGGGACTGGCTCGGTTCCCCGAGGTTGTCCGGATGTTGGGCCCAGGGTCAGCCTTTCTGGTGCCCTTTGGGCCCCCTGCTCAAGCCTGCGGGAGAGCGCTTCACCCAGCCCCTTGCTGCCCGCACCCCGACCCTGAACAGGCGCCATCCTCGCCAGCAGCTGGGTGACACCGGTGAGACTGCCCCGGGGCTGTCAGGGCGCTAGCACTTGCCCTCCCTGCTGCCACGCCCTCCGATGGAGAAAGCCAACCTCTTGGCACCAGTGATCTACAGATGGGACCGATTCGGAGGACTCTGCACCCCAACCCCCCCCCCCATCTCTTGGTCCCAGCATGAGGGGCCTCCAAGGGGCTCCAGGGGCCCACTTCCGTGTCCCGTGGGTTGCAGACCAAGTGCGTGCCCCGACCGCACACTTGGGTCCTGTGTGCTGTGTTTTTCTGCATTGCTGGGGCGTTTTCCATGAGTACTGTAGTTTTGCAGTCAGTGAGTGTGCGGCCCCCAGTGACAGGATCCCACCGAGCTGGGCTGGACGCGGGGGCGCCAGGGACAGCGTTTAAGGAGGCCAGCAGTCTGTGCTGGGCCCTCCAGAAACCGTGCCCCCTGGTTGCCTTGCCTGTTGCGTGGTGTAAAGGGTCTGTTTTGTGGAGGGGTTCACTGGACCCCAGCCCACCTCACAGTCCTGAGCTCCGGCCTCTTGGCCTCCTAGAACCACAGAGTGTCACGGTTCCAAGAACTGACCCAAGAAAAAGGCCACCACCTCCAAGCTCCTTTGGGAAGGAAGTTGGGATGCCAGCTCATCTTGGGGCGGGACTGGGACCAGAGCCCAGCTGCTCAGGGCTCCGGGCCGGAGCCTGGGAGGAATCACACCCACCAACACTCACTCACATGTTCACTCACATGTTCACATACTCACTCACTCATGTTCACACCCACATACTCACTCACTCATGTTCACACACCCTCACACTCATGTTTACACACCCCACACGCACTCATTTTTACACACCCATACTCACTCATGTTCACACACCCCACACTCACTCACGTTCACACACCCACATTCACTCATGTTTACACACCCCACACTCACTCACGTTCACACACCCCACACTCACTCATGTTTACACACCCCCATAATCACTCACTCATGTTCACATACTCCACACTCACTCATGTTGACACACCCTCACACTAACTCACTCATGTTTACACACCCACACTCACTCATGTTCATACCCCCAACACTCACTCACATGTTCACACCCCAACACCCACTCACTCATGTTCACACCTCCATAATCACTTGTTCACATCCACCGACTCACATGTTCACCCCCACATGCACACACATATGCACACGCACTCATACATGTTCACCCACTCAAACTCACATATGTCCACACACACGCACTCACACACGTTCAAACACATGCAGTCACATGTCCACACCCACACTCATTCACACATGCACACTAACATATTCATATACCCATATATGCACAGGTACATGCCAATTCACACATTTGCACATGCAGTCACGACCGCTCGTGCACATGTAAACAAATAAACACACCTACACGTGCAGGGCTCACTCTCACTCCTGCAATGCACATGGTCACACATGCATGCTCACATTCACATACTCCCTTCATGCTCATGTACCTGCAATGCCCTATCATGGACATTTACACTCACACGCACCCATTCACACAGCCATACACACACTCTTACCCCTGCTCCGCTCAGAGCTCTCTACAGCTGCCTTCCATGCACGGCCCACCTACGCCCCACCTGGGTATAAGTCTCCGGGGAACCCTGCCCAGGCCCTTGTCTGGATGGGTCTAGGGTGTCTTGCCATCTGTGGAGGGTTGTGCTCAGTCCATGCATGCGTGGCAGTGGTGGGCTGCAGGGGTCCCTGACCCGGATGAGCTGTGGGATGGCCAAGCAGCTTTGCAGACCCCACAGCCTACACCCTGTGGTTGCTTTCAGCTGGTCTGGGAGACTGGGGGTTAACACAGGCCCCAAAGCTCTGGGCATTACATTTCATTAAAAAAAAAAACCCCAAAAAAACTCCACAGGCGAAAAGGGAGAAAAAACATTTTTTTTCAGGTGCTAAAAATATGATCAGGAAATACTTCTCCGCACTGTGCTGCTTAGGTCCCCTCCGGACTCAAGGGCGCCTTTGTCTCGGCCCGGGCCCGGCCACATTTATCATAACCCACATCGTTTTATCAGGAGCCTGTGCTCGGCCAGAAACCCGAGCTCTGCCGGCTGGCTCTGGACATTTTCATTTAAGGCCCAAGTGAGTATGCCGTTTAGGTGTGGGGGCCCTGGCAGCACCCTCAGGACAGCAGTGAGGGGGCCCTCCCCTGCACACCTGGCCACTGGGCTGTTCTGCTGGCCCCACAGGGCCTTGGGCTCAGGGTTGGGCTGCCAGTGGTGGGGTGGGTGGATGGCACTCCCAGTTTTCTCTCTTGTCCCTCACACCTGAGAGACCACTGCAGACCATGGCTCCAACATGTTGGTAGCACTTACCCTGGTAAACCTCCTTTCATGGGGGGTGGGGGGGTGGAATAGGGGTGGGGGGGTGGAGCAGGCAGGTTGGCCAAGGCCAGGGCTGGAAGGGAGGGGCAGGGGGCTTGGAGGCTAGGCTCCCGTTGAGTCTGACCTTGCAGGGCAGCTCCAAGCCCACCCTGGCCTCTTCACTGCTGGTTGCCAGAGTCATGCTGAGAGGACGGCCAGTATGGAGGATACTCCCTGTTGCTGTCTGTCCTCTGCCTGCACTGGTGTCGTGTGCTGCAGGCCTGCAGTAAGCTGAGCCTTGGCATCCCACCTGCTACAGGACCTGTCTTCTCTGTGCTCCAAGAGGGGAGGGCAGCTGCAGAAGGTCACAGGGGGCTCTCTGGCCCACGCAACATGCCCTTGCTGCAGTTCAGTGACATGGGGGGGCATTCTGGTGTCAAAATGTCCAATAGGAAAGGACGCTCCTGAGTGGGGTATGCATAGCTCCCCATTATGGATGGAATCATGTCTCTTACTTGCCTCCCCCAAATGTGTCAACCCAACAGGGCTGGGGCTCTCGGTGTGGTATGATGTAACTATGCTACTATATTCTGTGATCTGATGTCATCCTCTTCGGTGTTGTCAGTCAACCCTCAGTACCATGAAGTGAATGAGGCTCCTGTGCTTAGAGCCTCCTAGCCCCAGGGCCAGTTGGATGATGGGATGCAGGGTGCTCTCCCAGGAATGCTGGGCCACAGATGCTGGAAGGAGACCAGGACCTTCCTGCGAAATGGTGAAAGAATGCACCTGGCTCGTTAAAGCCACCTCTTCGGGGAGGTTCTATTCCAACAGCACCAGCGAGCTCTGTGTGTCCTGTCCGCGCACCATGGGCCAACCTTCCTTCCAGGAAGCTGTCTCCCCGGTGGTCTCCTGTTCCAGGCACCCTTTGACTCCCCACTAGCCTAATGTCCGCGACACAGAAGGGTGTGGGAGGGGGCTGGTCTCCAGACCCTCTGGTCAGGGCCTGTGACGGTCTCTCAGACCTCCCCACTGAGTCCCAAATCCCTCAGTCAGAGGCCCCAGGGCCACAGGCACTTGTAGGGATTTTGCTTCTGTCCCACTGTGAACCCGGCCCATCTGCCTCTGGGGCTCCGAGTGTGTGGGTGGGGTGGTCTCGGGCACTTAGTCCCCTGAGTAGGGATCGCTGACATACGCTGGACTGGCCTTACCCCAGCTCCCTCCTCAGGGGGGCTCCCTTGGGTGTTCAGCTGGCCAGGCACCCCCTTGTCCCGGTCAGTGCATCTGCTCCTGCCTCAGGCAGGGGCAAGGCCTGAGATGGTCCCCTCCGGCCAGCCCAGCCTGCTGCAGTCAACCTGCGCGGCCTCTCGGATGCCGGGCTGCTGTGGGACCAGCTCCGGGTCGCACTGTGGGCATTGGACACAGGAGGCACACACTGGCCCTCGCTGGGCATAGGAGTGAAGACGCCTGTTTATTTCCAGGAGCATTCTCGAAACACGCCCCTTGTGTCAGGTGAGTACCCAAACCACCTCCCACATCGATTTAACCACTTGTTAAAATAGAAATCACCCTGGTGTCCTCAGCCATTGCTCGGGACCCCCGGGCAGTCACCTCTGACGGATCTGGGGGGACTTCATTTGGACTCTGAGTCGCCATCAGCAAGTGTGCACCCAGGCCTCCTCTGTGTGGACCAGTGGGCACGGGGGTGCGTGTGGGATCTTGGGGGGATGCTGGCTTCTCACAGGGGTGGCCCCTCCCCTCCCCTTTTATGGGGGGGTACGTCCTCCCTGAGCAAACTACTGTGGGTGGGAGGGTGAGCAGCTGGGACCTATCTGAGCATCTTCCCACACAAGCCCACTGCCGACCAGTGGGTTCTGACTCGTGACCAGATACTGGGCTTCTGGGACTGTGTATCTTCATGGACGCAGGCAGTCTCATCGCTCTCCCTCAGAGTGGCTGGTGGGTTTGAACCACCGGCCTTCCTGTTACCAGAACAACGCCACACCCTTCTGTCGGCCACTGAACACCTGTCCTGAGTGGCAGACATAGGCCCTACTCTGCAGCAAGCTCTGGTCCAGGATGTGAGCCACCTGCTTCCACTGTGGGAGGATCAAGGACAGGGCACACCCACCACCACTCACTCCTCTGCCAGAGAGTCCCGCTCCTTCACCCCTGAGACTGGGCTAGACTTCAGAACCCTTCTTAATCCAGTCCCTAGACCCCACACAAAGCCAGCAGGCAGAATAAAGCTGACCGCCCCAGCTGTTCTAAAGGTTAGCACACAGATTCCCAAGGCCGGTGGAGCGCTCTGGGGACAGTGGACGCTGCTGTGGCTGCCTGTGTTGGACTCGAGGCTGCCCATGAGCCACCTGAGTCCTTAGGGAGTGACAGGGACACGTGAAGTCACGGGGGCCAGGGGTCCCAGACAGTACAATCCCACCACCTCCAGAGCAGAAGTGCCGTCTGGAGAGGTAGAGACTAGGTGCCCGGGGTGGGGCGAGGAGTGTATGTGCAGGCCTGAGATGGACATCTGAGGGATGCCCTGCCAGGATGGTCCTGGGGCCTGTGGCTGGACAGCAGGGTGGGCTGCAGCCAGCGTGTAGTGGTGTGAGTCACAGGACACTGGCTTCAAGTCACTTTCAGCCACCTGCCACCATGACGGTGAGAGGTTCCGGATGTGGGTTGGTGGAACCATTTCCCATGAGCCTCCCTGGGCTTCCAGAACCAGGACATGGGATACGGTTGGCCAGTGGTGACTGGCGACAGGCTCCAAGGGAGCGGGCTTCCAGGAGCTAATCCCTCAGGACCCTCGGGAGAGGAATGGTCCTCCTCAAACCACATGGAGCTGGTCACCCCCCCCCCTAGGCAGGGCTCACCCGCCAGGTGCCCTGTGGATGGACACTGACCAGGTTGCCCCCAGCAGCACGCAGTCCCCAGGCCTCCCACACCCATCAGGGCTGCTGAGGTCAGGTGCCGGGCAGAGGTCAGGTGCCGGGCAGAGGTCAGGTGCCAGGCAGGATAACTCATTTGCAGGCCTGGGAGGCCTGTCGCCGCTTCTCTTCCTGGTCTAGCTGCTCCTTCAGGCTGGCCAGCTGGGGACAGGGTCAACACTCAGAGGGGCATGGAGGTCAGATTCCCCAGGCCCTGGAGGGCTCTGGGACAGAATCCCCAGGAGAAGAAATGGCAGACAGACAGACAGGCAGGCAGGAAGACACCCTGCACGGAGAGGGCTCTCCCTACACTCTGACAATGGCACAGCCCGTCTGCCTAAGTAGTCTGACCCCTTGGGGCAGGGTGGTGAGGCCTCCGTGGCAGGAGACATTAAAGTGGGGGTGGGCAGGGCCCCCTGTAGGCTCTCGGCTCACCTGCCGCTCCAGCACCTCCACCTGCTGCTGGTGGCTTCTCTCCCGAGACTCCAGGGACTGTGTGGCCTGCAGCTGGGCCCCTCGGAGCCGCTCGGCCTCCAAAGCCAGTTCCTGCTGGTGCTGGGCAGCTAGCTCTCGGAGCCGCTGGGCATGGGCTTGCTCCAGCTCCGCCATCTGGGCCTGCACATCGAGAACCTGGTCACCTGCGGCCCCTCCCAGCAGCCTCCCTGCATTGCCCACAGCTCTAGCAGCATCCCTGCAGCCCACCAACAAGGTGTCACCCACCGCCTGTTCTAGCTCTCCCTGGGGCCCCAGGTATGACTGGCAGTGCCCCAACTCAGGCTGCATGTTTGCATCTGATACACATGAAAGCTGGGGCCCAGCCCGTCCTCTCCATATGTGCCTGCGTGGGAGCATATGCATGTGACATAGACCCACGGATTTCTCTCCGGGGTCCAGGCCCTCCTAGAAGCCCTCCCCCTCATACCCCCCCCCACACGGGGCAGCCCTGACCTGTAGCTGCTGGTTCTGCCGCAGGGCCTCGTCCACCTCCTGGTGCAGAGCGCTCAGTGACAGGTCCAGCTGCTCCTTCTCGGCCCCCAGCCTGGCCGCAGCCCCCTCCCTCTTCACAGTTTCTCGTTCCATCTGCAAGGGGGGCGGGTGGGCTCTGGGGCAGGCTGTATTGACCTCCTGGCAGGGTGTGAGGGTCAGGTTCCTTTCCTGGGATCAGGGGGTGGTCAGCCTGGAGGGAGTCTGGTTGCCTGGACAGGGCTCTAAATTTCCTGAGAGCTGGAGGGGCAGGGCCATCAGGGCCAGCAGATAGCCGGTTTGTCCTCCTCCTGCAGCCCCTCTTTGCCACCCACCCCATGCTGGGACCAAGGCAGGAGGCTGAGCCTGGTGGAGACAGGGAAATGATCAAGGAGTCAGGTGTGCAGGCAGTGGCCCGTCCTGAGAGCAGAACCTTCCCAAGCTCTGGTTCGGACTGGGAGCTCCACGAAGGCCAAGGTTCCCAGGGGTACTAACACTCCACCTGCTTCACACCCTCAGCTCCCAGGCGGGGCCCCGTTCGCACATAAGCCTGAGACAGACAACTTGGGACCAGGCCAGGTCTCATGCAGCGGGCCAGGCAGGATGTGGCCTGGGGGTCCCGGGTTGGCACCTTGGATGGTGGACTTGGGACAGGCTGCCCTCTGGGCTATGGCAGTGGAGTGGACAGGCCTGGCTGTGTGCCTCTGAGGCGCCAGCCGAGGGTCAAGCTGGGGTCAAGGCTGGACTGTGACACACACTGGGGTAGATTTTCTTCAGGGCTTGGAAACAAAGGGTGGCCCTGCCCGGGAAGGGGGTCCTGTTCCTTTAAATCTCTAGCTGCCGCTGGCCCTGTTTGCTGGGAGGCCAGGAAAGTGGGAGCCAAAAGAAACAGCCACATGGGTCCCCTCTGGAGACACCAATAAAGGGTTTACGGCTCGCACAGCCTCACAGCTGACCTCCTGGCACGCACGCGCCTCCAAGGAGCGGGCAACGTGCCCACAGCTGCTCCGCGGTTCCCGGCACTGCCACTGCACCCTCCCACTGCTCCCCATGGCCCCCAGCTGGCAGAGGCTGCCAGTGACAGGGCCCTCCCTGTCCTCCCTGTCCCCTCTGACCAGCCTCCCGGGAGGACACACTGTGGGGGGGGGGAGGTGGTGGTGGTGGAGGAGGTGGTGGTGGTGGTGGTGGTGGTGGTGTGTGTGTGTGTGTGTGTGTGTGTGTGTGTGTGTGTAGGAGGCTGTCTCTCCTCTCTGGGACTCAGTTTCCCTGCCAGTGAACCTAGGGCCCAGGAAGTTCCCTTCAACCACAATGACTCCCTGTGATGCGCTTCACACAGAGGACCAGGGACCTTGGCCCCATTCCCTCTCATGCCCTCGGCGCGTCAGGGGTCAGCAGCTGACCTCGTCTCTCCCTGAGCCCTGCTGGCAGTATCTGTTTGACCCCTTGGGCTGGTGACCCTGCCTGGTACCCTAACCTGTTAGGGGAGGGTCTGGTGTCACACGTTTTCCTGTCTCCGTGCTGTGCGGGCTGATCTGCTCCCCCATCTCCCTGTGCACTCGTGCACGCGCACACACTCACATGGACACACATCCCCTCAGGTCAGGCCCACTTGTCCCTGAGTGGATCCTAAGAGTCATCTGGAGGAGTGATGAGCCTCTAACCTGTTGGGACCAGCACCCTGATGCCAGGTCTGTTTCTGAAGGTAGGGACAGCCCATGGAGTTGACTTGGGGCGTGGGGGTGGGTGTGGAGGGCTCTCTCAGCATCCAGCTATAGGGAGAGTGCTTCCTCAGTGTGACCAGGAGCCTGGAGCCAGAGCAGGTGCTGTCTGCATGGTGGCCACAGAGAAGTCCTTCCCCTTTGGGAACCCTGCCCAGGACCTTCCTCCTAGGTGGCCCAGACTCCCCATCAAGCCCCTCCTCCCAGCCCACCCTTCTCCCTTTCCCTCTTAAAGGACCCTCCCCCTAGGATCCAGGACCCCTCCTGCCCCAACCCACCCGCTTGAGGACCGCATCCCCTCTCGCTTGGCCCCTTCCTGGGAATTCTTCCCGGTCCGCCAACCTGCGGGGGCCTTCTCGGCTCACGCGCCTCTCTCCAGCTCCAGCCGTACCTGCGCCAGGCGCGCCCTTAGCCCCGCCAGCTCCCCGCGCAGGCGCGCCCTCTCCGCACGCAGTAGCGCTGTCTGCTCCCGCAGGGCGCGGTGCTCAGCCGCCTCCTGCTCCCTGCGCGTCGGCTGCCGCAGCACCTGGGAGAGAAGGGCGCGTGGGTCTGGGGTACGAAGCCCCCTGGGCGGTGGGGGTGCACCTGGGGGCGGGAGTCCGCGCGGGGGGCCTCACCTGCCTCAGGGGCTCCAGCTTGCCCTCAGCCTCCTGGCACCTGCGCTCCACGCCTGCCAGCTGCCCCTCCAGCCGCCTCCCGGTGGTGGCGGCTAGTCCCTGGCTGTGGGCCCTGCTCTCCGCCAGTGTCCGGCGCAGGGAGTCTAGCTGTTCCTGGGAGGGAGAGACGGCCCCTCTGTTAACTCTGGAGGCACAAGGTCACTGCGCACCTACCTCACTCATCCTGCAGGTCGCAGGGCTGGGGCGGACACAGTGACAGACCCTGCAGGTCCTCCTGCTGGAGAGGTGGGGGGGGAGGGGAGGGGGCAGAGGGGAGGAGAGCAGCAGGTCAGGCAGGTGTGTGGTTACTCACAGGCCAAGTGCACCCTCAGGCACCTCAGAAGGAAGGCCTGGAGACTGACTTCTGAAAACCCAGCCTTCCAGGGCACAGACTGGGGGAGGACTGCGGGCGCCCAGGGACACCCCTCTGGCTGGCTGTGGACTGAAAGTCCTGGGGACTTGGAGCAGGCAGGGACCCATGTCTGCAGGTGTCCACTGGACAGCAGGTGGCCATGCCATGAGATGGAGATGGGCTGGGTCATTGGGTGTGCGGAGGAGCGACTGGCCGCCTGGGTCATCCCAGGGCCCGCTTCCTGTGGTGGGTGGAGGCTGGGAGTGTTTGGGCGGGGACTCAGCTTTGGGCCTCTAGGGGCTGCCTGGGCAGGGCCACCACAGCTGTGCGCGCTCGGGTGGGGATGGTGAGCTGCTGGGAGGGAACTGGAGGGACCGAAGCCTGGGCCCAGTGTAGAGGTGGAGAGAACAGTCTAGGGGTAGAAGCCAGGAGGAGGAGGGGGCTTTAGGAGGGAGGGGGAGCTCAGATGTGGGGCCAAGTGGGGGTGGGGGCTTATTTAGGACAGGACTGCTGAGGGCCCAATCTCCCACCCTGGGACAAGCCAGGCCAGACTCTGGCCGTCCATCATCACCATGCACACTGGCCTTCCTGGCTCTGCGTGTCCTAGCTCCTGCTCCGTTCCCACATTCTGGACCCTCCCCTGTGCAGTGACACAGAGTGGGATGGTCTTGCTGCCTAGGTGGGTGGGGATAGGGCGGGGGGCACGGTGGGAGGATGAGGCTGGTGGGGACATCGCTGTGCTGTACTGGTCCTTGCAAATTAAAAAATGACCTCTTTCTGAGTGTACACATTTTCTCATTAAAACAAAACAAGACCAAAAAAAAAAGCGCAGGGATTTCCTTCAAATATGGCTTAAATATTTCACGGTCATTTCAAGAGGCCCAAACCATGATCTGAAGTATTCTGCTCCTCTCGTAATGACTCAGCTTTAAGGAACCCACAGGAACCGTGGTAATTGGATGGCGTGCCCCTTATTCACGCCTGGCCCGCCTTGGAGGTGCCCCCTCCAGGGTTGGCCAGCTCCCTGCCCAGGGCTGGGGGGGAGTGGGGGGTATGGGGGCAAACAAAGCCTCTAGAACTATCTTTAGTTGGGGAGTTGAAGTAGCTGCAGAACTCGCTCCCCTTCTGGGCCAGGCTTGGGTGGGCTCCAGCTGCCCCCTTCCTGGGAGAGTCTGTACAGGGGGAGCCCTGGGCTTGCGCCCATGTCTCTGACCAGTCCTGGGCCAGCTTGCTCAATCAAGGCCCTGGGTATGGCGCAACCCCAGGGGGCCTTGTCTGCATCCAACCAAGGATGGGTGGGGCCACGCAGTGAGGCCCATGAGGTCCCCTGTGTGGAGGTGGGCGTGCCCTGGAGCAGGGGCAGAAGACACTCAGTGGAAGACCCCTCATCTTCCATGTGGGAGGCCCAGTTCTGGCTCCCAGACTCCTGTCTGCCTGTCCCCAGAGAGCTGAGGTTGCAGCACGGACGTCGGTGGGCCTTCCAGAGCCGATGGCTAGGCCTGGAGACCGCCTGAAGGAAAGCAGCCAACAAGAGCCCAGCAGCTCACAGTGGGATCGTCCCCCACTCTGGGCTGCCCCCATATCCAGTGACTGGTCAGGCCACGGTGACCCACAGCTAATTGCTGAGAAGAGGCCCAGAGTGGCTGGCCGTGCCCCTGAAGGCCCTCTGAAGCAAGGAGCCCTTCACAGAGTGGGGCCCCTCTGGGCCGTGCCTGACCCCGGGTCTCTTGTCCACCCTGTGCCAACACCTCCTGCTTTGTCTGGGCTCCGAGGTAGTCAGTTTCACTGTCCTTCCTTCAAGATTTGCTCAGAAAATCACAACCAACTATGCTGCCTTGTAAGTTTCACAACCAGTTTTCCCCTCTCACCCCACCCCACCCTGCAGACACCCCCCAACAGAGGAGACCAAAGCAGGAGCATCAACAGCAACAAACCAGGAGAAGAAACAGAGGCCATTGGAGGGCGGCCAGAGGAGAAACCTCCGGACGGGCAGCCCCCTCCTCTCCAGGAAGCCTGGGCAAGGGCACAGGGGCTTCAAGTTCCATCTCTCAATGCCACTTTCCCATGAACCTTCCGGAGCACCCTCGCATGTAAGGGGGCCTTTTCAGTCACCCCTGGGCTCAAGAAGAAATAAAAACCATGAGCTGGGAGGAAATTACTAAACAGGGAAAGGATTCCAGTCCAAAGCGTCTGAGCAGGGCGTTGGCGGGGGCAAGGTGGGCGCACAAAATGCGTCTACTCTCACATGGGAGCGCTAAGCATAGATAGCTCGTTGAATTAGAAACATGACAGCATCGGGCACCAAAGACCGGGGAGGGCATCTGTAGAGGCAAAGCTAAGATGAATAAAAAGGCCCATCGAGGGCACCTTCAACGTGGAGTCTCGGGAAAGGTCCACAAAAGGACTGCTGGCCTGTCAGGCTAAGAACACCAGACACACCTACTGCATTCAGGGCAGAGTGCGCGTGGCCACAGAGACCTGCCCCAGCCACGGCGCTTCCCACTGCCTCCTCTGCACACGAACATTGGGCACTGGATGAGGAAGACCGGGAAGAGTCAGTGCATTTGAATTGTGGAGCTGGGGAGACACTGCCAGAAGGAACCCTGGATTCCACAAGGACCAGCAAGGGATCTTGGAGGAAGTGCAGCCAGAGTGCTTCTTAGAAGTTAGGCTGGTGAGGCTCCATCTCACATGCATTGGACATGTGGTCAGAGACCAGTCCCTGGAGAAGGCCATCATGGTTGGTAAAGTGGAGGGGCAGCGACAAAGAGGAAGGCCCATGACGAGATGGACGGACACCGTGGCTGCCCCCATGAGCTCAACTATCAGAGCAGTTGTGAGGGTGATGCAGGGGTGGGGTGGCACCTTCTGACGGGAATGACAGCATATACATCTGCATTGGCAGGATGCGGGCCAACTACCTGAGCAAATCTTTGGCAACGCTTTTGGCAATGTCAGACGGCTGACTCCCCAGACGGTAAGAAAAGGGACTCTGGAAGCGATGGAGAGTCCAGCGTGGCCAGGGACGTACAGCGAGTGGGAAGGGAGAGGACTGACACCCGACGGTGTCGGGGTGGCTCACGTGGTTTGCGGCCCCCTCCTGAGCTGAAGGGGGTAGTTGGAGTCTACCCAGTGGCTCTGTGGCAGAAAGGCCTGGCGGTCTGCACCACAGTTCCAGTCAAGGGATCCCAGGGAGCAGGCTGGCCCTGTCCTACATGGGGCTCCATGGGTAGGGGTTGACTCAGCAGCAGGGTGGACTCCTGGCTTGCTTGACACACCGGGATAGGCAGTGTCAGTCAGTGAGGGTGTTGTTTTTACGTGACCAAGCCTGGCCAGGCGGCTGAGCACAGGGGAGGGGGAGCTGGCCATGTCATGCCAGGAAGGCCGGATAGTGTAACCCCAAGATTCGACTAATAGGACGCCACAAAGACCCCCATCTGTCAGTGAGTGAGAAAGGCCAGCAAAGACAGGGGGTGGTGGTGCCGCAGACTGGCTGTGAAAGGGGCCGGGACCGAGGAGGAGTTGACGAGCGTGCACTACGGGGCTGGTGAGGGATGCGGACACACCATGGACTGCCAGAAGAACGGGCCAGTCTGTTTTGGGAGAAGTCCGGCCAGGAGGCTCCTTAGAGGCAGGGATGGCGAGACTTCCTCTCATGTACTTTAGACGCGTGGCCAGGCAGGGCCATTTCCCGTAGAAGCACATAGTCCTGGGTAAAGTAGCACCTCGCCCGTTCTGACTCGCAGAGACCTGGGTTTGAACTGGCGGCCTTGCAGTGCGTGCTTAGCCCATAGTGCCGCCGCAGCTACTTGGATAAAGTACAGGGTCCTCGGAGAAGAGGAAGTCCCTCAAGGAGACGGACCAACACCATGCCGGCAGCAGGGGCTCAAACACGTCAGCCCTGTGGGTCACCACCGGGGCCTGCACCGTCCTCAGCATTGTCCCTGCGCCTGAGCCCATCGGTGCAGCCAGTGTCGTCCATCTCATCGAAGGCCTTTCCCTTTTTCACCAGCTCAGATATAGCAATGGGTGGGAGGCTGGCAGAGGGTGGGGTGGGCTTCCTTCTGTTGCGCATGGGCTGCTGTGAGCCGACAGAACGGCACCTAACAGCCACAACAACTGCAACCGCAAGGAGACCAGCTGCAAACCTTCCCAGCCATCCCCGGCAACCCAAGTCCAATGGGGGCTCAGAGCCTTGCTCACCCGTGACAGGGAGGGGGAGGAGGGGGAGAAAGGCTGATGCTTAGTGAGCCCCTGGAGTAGGAGGGGGGGTGCAGCCGGCACCTCATGGAGCGTGTGTGGAAGGGGCATGTTGGGTGCGGGGAGAGAGCAGCTGGCATCCAAGGCTGCACCAGTCTCTCCCGGCCATGGAGGCCAAAGGCCTGGCTCCCACCCAGGGTTGGCCTCTCCTGGTGGGGGTGGTGCTGGGCTGGCTGGCTGGCGAGCTTCGGATGGGCCTCCCAGGGGCTGGTGGTGCATGTATGGGCCTCGGCATTGTTGTTCTCCCGAGTCCCCAGGGTCGCCTGGCAACACAGAGGGATTTGCTTTCAAACAAGAACTGTACTGTTTGCGCAGCCCAGCCTGCCATTTAATTAAGAAAACGTGTTTTTAATTAACTTTCTCTTGACAAACACTTTGGCTCACGTGCAGAGAGGAGCAGCATCTGTGGAAGTGGACAAAGTCAACCAACCCAGACTTGGACTGGGCTGTGGACGGGCAGGCTGGTTGGCTGGGCCAGGCCTCTCTGGGGCCTGGGGGTTGGGCACAGGGAGCCCCCAGCTCCCCTCCCTCCTCAGTGTGCCTTAGCCTGGGTGCTGGGATTTCTAGCAAAATGGGCCTAGGTGCATGTGTGTTTGACCCCTACCCCCAGACATCCATCTGAAGGCCCACAACCCCCAGAACATGGAAAAACTTTCCTCAAAGCTGGGGAGAGAGCCTAGGGGGTCTTCATGAGCAATGGGCAAGCAGAGCCTGGCAGGAGGGCACTCAGCACCACTGGGGCAACACCTTTCTCCTGCCACCTGGAGCCACCTCAGAAGGGTGGGCTGGAGGTGAGCAGGGTGTAGAGGGGTCTCTGGGAGGAAGGCCATGGCCAGTGGTGGACCTCGGGTCCTGGCAGGAAGGCAGTGATATACAGGCTGCCCACTCTCCCTGGGCTACAGGGTCTGTCCCTCCTCCTTCCTCTGTCCCTTTCACTGTCAGGGTCTGTCCCTCCTCCTCCCGGATTTGGCTGTGCTCAGGCATCTGCTGAGGGCTCACTGCTTACGGAAAGAGGGGATACTACCAGGAGCCGGGGCAGGCTGTGCAGGTGGCCACTGACCTCCTCCAGGAGACTCACGGGGCAGTGCGAATATGGATGGATGCAGACAGGGCTCTCCCCACGGCCCAAAGAGGGGGCTGTGGAGTGGAGAGGTGGGCAGTCGCTGAATCGTGAATCCCCCTTAGGATGGAGGGTCCGGGCCACCTGAGGGAGGAACAGAGGCCGTGGGCCAGAAGACGGCTCTCTAAGATGGAGGACAAGTGAATGTGGAAGCAGGGTTTGTTTCCACCAACAGAGAGGGTTGGACACCCGGGCAGAGGTTGTGGTGGGAACCACACCAGACCAGTGTCTCGGGCCGGCCTGGGAGATCAGAGTTGCGGAAGCACCTGGTGTCCGAGTTGGATGGGGAGAGTCAGACAGCTGCTGAACCTGGACACACCCCGAAGGGTGGGAGGTGACTCAGAAGCACCGTGTTCTAGCGGGGAGGGTGACCAGCCACCACATGGTGGGCACAGCAACCAGTGCCGGGGCAGAGTGGATAGTGAGTAGCACCCACAGGACAGACCACAGGGGGGCGGGCAGTGGGGGCACAGCATGGAAGCCTAACAAAGCCAGCACAGGGTGGGGCCACACACCTCTTCTCTGAGTCCTGCCCACCCTGCAGCGCTGTCGGGACTGCCTTGGGGCTTTCTGAGGCTAAAACTTTATACCAAGCGGCTCAGGTGTCTGTGAGCTGCCGGCCTTACAAGCAGCAGCCTGACTTGTAGGCCTTGGTCATAAATTCCCCTCGGACAGACAGAGACGGAAGCCACACCCAGGAGCTGGAGCATAGTGACCCTGCAGGATAGAGCAGACATGCTCCATGGGGGTTGGCGGCTGTCAGTCCTCATGGGAGCGGACAGCCTTGTCTTTCTCCTGTGGAGCAGTTGGTGGCCCAGTGCTTGACCAGAGGTGCTGCCAGGCCAGGAAGCAGGGATGGCTGAGTCCAAAAGGGCAAGCACAGGGCGGGGGGTGCTGGGCCAAGGGGCTGAGCCCAAGGCTGGCAGAAGCAGCTCTGCGCTGCAGGAGAGGCAGGAGAAGAAGGCAGACAGGGAAGCCTGGGTGTCTGAGACCCTCCCCAATGAAGGGGGCCAGCCACAGACCCCGAGGGACTCAGGAAGCCAGCCCACTGCCCTCGGCCTGTGTTCCGGCAGGACCCCTTGCACACACTGGGTTGGTCCTGAACTGGGAAGCACCAGTAGGGGTCATCTGCTCATCCGTCCGTCCATCCATCCAGTCCGTCTGTCCTACACTGCTCTGATTAGAGGCATGCACCTGAGCCCTCCTGGCAGTCTGGGCCCATGTCCTGGAGGGCAGGCACTGGAAGGGTGTGGCAGGGCATCTCTCTACCCCTGGCCCTCCTCTGACCCTCCTGGGTCCTCCAAGCCAGCCCTGGTGGGTGGGGCCTATCCACAGCTCACCCTACCCCAGTTCTCTCAGCCCCTCTCAGCAGGTCCACCTGAAGGTGCTGCGGGTCCTGGCAGCATCATGAAGGCTGGTGGCTTCAGGCCCCCAGGGGAAAGATGCCCCCCGCCCCCCAACTCCTGTAAAGCGTAACCATGAAAACACACAGTGCCAGTCCCACTCTGGCCTCCGGGGTCCTGTGAGTTGGCACAGACCTGATGGCAACAGGTTTGGAAGTTTTGGATGATGATGTCCCTCACTGGCCCCACGCCCCAGGAGAATGTGCCCATCCCAAGGCCTCCTGATCAGGAACCCCAGTTCCATCTGCAAACTCCATCCACGGCTCCCGGGACCACACTGACAGCCAGCAGCAGCTCTCGGGTTAAAACCGAAAAAAAAAAAAAAAGCTGCCCACCGCCCACCACCCCAACCCCCACCCCCCCTGTCCCCAAGTGATGCGGACGCAGAGCAACCCTGCAGGACAGGGTAGAACTAGGCTCCTGTGGGTTTCTGAGAGGGTGACTCTTGATGGGAGCAGAAGGCCCCGTGTCTGCGATCTCAGAAACCTGCAGGGCGCCTCTGTTCTGTCCCGCCACTACTGTCAGTCGGGTTTGCTTTGAGTTCAGACTTTACAGGAGGCCGCCATACCCCTCCTGCTGCCTCTACTCCCAGGGGGCCGCCTCCACTCTCTCTGTGTGGGCTCCCTGGGATGGTGGGTCCTCACTACTCCTCCAGGTGTCACAGCCTGCACCCCGCTGGGTGAGGGCCTCCCAGGTTCACGCCTGGCTTTGGAGCCTGAACTGATGTCCATACACCAGTTGACTGCACCCTCCACGGGCCCAGCTCCACCCTGAAACCTCAATCCCTGATGGCTGCTCAGGGGTCTCCAGAGGCCAGCACAGGGGCGTGGGTTCCAGAAGTACAGGGGACCCCTGGAGGCATGGAGAGAATCCATGGGGAGCACAGATGAGTCCCCAGGAACAGAAGGGTCTCAGAAACAAAGAGAGGGTCCATGGGGAATAGAGCAGGGTCCATAGGGAGCACAGAGGGGGGATTCGTGGGGAGACAGGGGGTCTATGGAAGCACAAGAGGACTCCCCAAGCAGCATAAAGGGGGCCAACAGGGAGCCCCATGGGCCAGGCTGCGGAGTGTGAGGAAGGAGGAAAAACCTGAGGCCGTGCCCTCCCCATCTGTGAAGCCAATCCCACCCCTGGTCCCCACTTGCGCTCTCCGCAGGGACCCACCTGGAGGTGGAGCTTCTCCTGGGCGGCCATCTGGGCGCTGGCCTGGTGCTTCGCCTCCTGCCTGTGGAAGGAGGCCTCCTGCTGGGCCTGTGCCGCCCGCATGTGGCTCAGCTCACCCTCTGCCCAGCGCTGGCCTGTGGGGGAGTGTGGGTCTGAGGGCTGCTGTAAACACCACCCCCAACACCTTCATAAGTCTGCAAACGGCCCTGGTGAGCGTGAGGGAGGACACTGCAGAGCCACACAGCCTTTGAGCTCCAGCCTCCTTGCCACTCCTGCTGCCCCCTGTCCCTCTGTCCCTCTGTGCCCATGCCCTTCTGTCCATCCCTCTGTCCTACACGTAGGTATTCCTCATCACTGACTGGACCTGGGCTCAGGCTGGGCCCTCTGGGGCTGACCCTTGAATGTGAGGGTAAGCAGGTTGACACGTGGTATTGATGGTGGTGGCAGGGGGTCCTTGAGGGCAGGTGTGGTCAGCCAGGGGCCTGTATGTGGGAGGAGCAAGCCTCGAGGCCGTTGGGGGCACACTCCCTGGACACCCTGTGTGGTGTGGGGCCACGTGGTCAGTGGGTGTAGCTAGACTGGCAGGTGGGGCCCATGAGACTTGTCCATTTAACCCCCTGTCTAGCGTGATGGCCACTCCAGCAGCTCCCGGGACAGGACCACCCATCCCTGCCCTCCCCACCCCTCCCTGCCCTCCCTGGGATGGAGTGGGGGCCGGAGACCACCTTCCTCGGCCTCAGACAGGGCTTTCTGCAGCTGTGCCGCACGACTCTGGGCTCGGGCCCGCGCACTCTCAGCCTCGCTCAGCCGGCCGCTCAGGCTCACCGCCTGGCAACGGGCATCATCCTAGCAGGGGGAGAAGCCCAGGTCAGCGGGGCAGACAGCAGGGCGGGTGAAGTGTCCACCAGCAGGGGAAGCTGGGGTGGTGATAAGTGTGGAGGACAAGCAGGTGTTTCTGCCCTAGGCAGCTTGGCCTAGCTCGGGGCTTCCAGGGTAAATGGGCGTCAAGGTGGGCAGCTCTGTGGCTTTGGGGAATGGATGGCTGAGCTGCCCTCAGGCCTGGGGTGGGAGGCTGGTCCCCACACAGGGCTGGGGATGGCTCAGGGCTTTCTCTTGTCCCACAAGGGTGATCTCAGCAGCTGTGAGGCCAGGGCCAGATGGAGAACAGCCTGAGTGCCCCCCCCCCCCGTGGCTGACATGTGGGGAGGTGCTGGCCACGGGGGCTCACCCGCTCTCTCTGAGCGTCCCGCATCTTCTGCACAAAGTCCCTCAGCGCGTCCCGCACACAAGCTGCATCCAGGACCTCCAGGCCACTGTCCCTGGGACCAGGTGAGGGCCATCGCAGTGGCAGGCTGGGTTGCGTGGCAGGGCTGGCCCTGTGTCGCCCGGTGTCAGCCCGGGAGCCATCAGGGCCTGCAGGACAGTGGCGGCTGAGGAATGTGGACAGGGACTCGGAGACAGATATCTCTTCCCCCCCACCCCCCAGGTGCCCAGGTGGATGTCGGAGCCTGGCAGGTGCTGACCCTCAATAGGTGAGCTGGGAGGCTCTGCGGTGGGTGATGGGCTCAACCCCCGGAGCCCCAAACCACGGCGCAGCGTGGAGCACAGCCGCCCCAGCTGGGCCTCTGCGTCCCGCCGCCCATCCTCCGCGCAGGTCAGCTCCTGCTCGAGGTCTTGGATCCGAATGCCGGCACGGTCCAGGCGTGTCCGGAGGACCTCTGCCCTGCTATCCACCTGCCGCAGCTTTCCGGCAGCACTCTGAACCTCGGCCCGCAGCCTCTGCTCAGCTGCCTGGCTCTCCTGAAGCTGTGCCCCCAGCTGCTTCTCCAGGGCCTGGCCGCGTGCTTCTGCCTCCGCCAGCTTTTGCTGCAGCCCCAGGGCCTGGGGAGGGGCACAGGGTGGAGGGTGGAGGTAAAGGCTAAGTGGAGACCACTGTCCTTGCAGGACTCCGAGCCACCTGCCAGCCACATTTGTAGGATGCCCGAGCTCAGGTGGGCAAAGGTATTCCCAGGATGCCAAGCACCTGCCTGGCTCCCTGCATCACAGCCCTTCAGCGGACAGGGCAGGAGAGCTGTATGTGTGTGTGTGTGGGGGGGGGGGGCTGGATAGGGAGTCTTTGAAGCTGTCATGGAGGCTGAAGGCACAGATGTGTGTGTGAGCAGGGGCAGGAGGACATACGTGTGTGTATGAGTCTGTGTGTATAGGTCTAAGCAGGGCCCAGGGACATAGGAATTTATGGGGCTAGTCAGTGTGCACCGGGTGACTCGCACCGCCCCCCCTACCCCCAGGGCTGTAGGCTGAGGTCAAAGATGGCCCTGGTCTCTGACACCAGGCTCTGGGCCCAGGAGGTGGGGGGGCTATTCCATCAGCACCCTCCCCTGACAAGTGCATGTCCGTCGGATGCAGATGAAGGTGATGGGGACCCTGCTGCTGCACCCTCCACAGCTCCCCCTGGGCAGGCTGGCAGACCAGGTGCTTCACCCACCTCTTTCTGAGCACCCTCACAGGCCACCTCCAGCTCAGCCACCTTCCGCTGCAGCTCCAGCCCAGCCTGTTGTTCCTGTTGCTGGCGCTTAGCCTGCTGGGCGGCGAGGGCCTGCAGGTTGGCCAGTTCTCGGCCCTTCCTCTTTGCCTCCGCCTCCAGCGCCTTCACCTGTGTGCATGGCCAGGTGACCCCTCACAGGGAGGCCCTGCTGCCCTGCACCTCCTGCCAAGTCCCCTCCCCACATGAGCATTCCTTTGGAGTTGCCTCCTTTGGTGTTCCCCCCTCTCTGGGGCCAGGACCCTTTGTGGGGAGCCAGGAGTCCCCAGCTCCTAGGGCCAAGAGGAAGGTCAATGTCCTGCCAAGGCAGTACCCAGAGCCCTCGGGGAGTGTGACCACAGGCTTGCCACAGGCTGCAAGTTCTGACTCTCACTAGCTGTGTGACTGGGCAGACCATCCAACCTCTCTGTGTCCAGCTCTTCCTTTGGAGAGTGAGAAGGGCGGGGAACCAGCCCCAAGGGTGCTGTGTGGGCTAAGCGAGAACATCCACTGCCCTTCAGTCCATTCCCACTCACAGGGACCCTGAGCCACCCAGGAAGTGCCCCATGGGGTCTCTGAGGCTCTTGACTTTGGCCTTCTCCCAGGAGGGTTGGGGGCTGCTGGGTTTGAATTGTCTGGCACTTCTACCGCTGTGCCGCCAAACCAGACCAAGCCAAGCCAAGCCAACCTAACTCCCTGCCACACCACAGCAAACTCTACGCTGCTGTTGCTGTTTGGTACCATCGAGTCGCTTCTGACCCATCGTGGTTCCGAACCCAACAAAACCAAACATGGCTCAGTCCTGGGACACCCTCACAACTGTCCGTATGCCTGAGCTCATGGTTGTAGCCACTCTGTCCAACCACCTCATCGAGGGTCTTCCTCTTTGTCGCTGCCCCTCCACTTTACCAAGCACGATGTCCTTCTCTAGGGACGGGCCTCCCCTGACAACATGTCCACCGAATGTGAGATGAATTGTCACCAGCCTCGCCTCTACAGAGTACTTTGACGGTACTTCTTCTGAGACAGTCCCAAGCACTGCCAACATTCTTCGCCGACACCACATTTCAAATGCATCGACTCTTCTTCGGTCTTCCTTATTCAATGCCAACCTTCACATGCACAGGAGGTGGTTGAAAACACCACGGCTGGGTCAGGTGCACCTTCGTCCTCAAAGTCACGTCCTTGCTTTTCAGTACTTTAAAGAGGTCTCATGCAGCAGACTGACCCAATGCATCTTTTGATCTCTTGGCTGCTGCTTCCATGAGGATTGATTGTGGATCCAAGCAGAACAAAATCCTTGACAACTTCAGCCTTTCCCTCATTGATCACGATGTGACCCATTGGTCCCAGTAGTGAAGACTTGGGTCTTCTTTACATGGAACTGTCATCCACACTGAAGGCTGCAGTCCTTGATCTTCAGCAGCAAGGGCTTCAAGTCCTCCTCACGTTCAACAAGCAAGGTTGTGCCATCTGCATACTGCAGGTTCTTAATACGCCTTCCTCCATTCCTGATGCCATGCTCTCCCTCATTTAATCCAGCTTCCCTGAGGATTTGCTCAGCACACAGATTGAATATGTATGGTGAGAGGACACAACCCTGACTCACACCTGTCCTGATTTTAAACCATGCCGTACTCCTTGGTTCTGTTCACACAGCTGCCTCTTGGTCCAGGCTCAAGTTCCGCATGAGCACAATGATGTGCTCTGGAATTCCGTCCTTCTCAAGGCCGTCCACAGTTTGCTATGGCCCGCACAGTCCAAGGCCTTGGCAGAGTCAACGAAACACAAGGGAACATCTTCCTGGTATTCTGTGCTTTCAGCCAAGATCCATCTGTCATCAGGAATGATATCCCTTGTTCCAGACACCTCTTTTGCATCCAGCTCCCTGTCAATCTGCTGCTACGATCAATGTAGGATGACGCCCTTCGCAAAATTGTACTTGCAGGTGATATCAATGATACTGCTCTGTAATTTACCATTCTGTTGGGACATCTTTTTTTTTGAATGGGTCTAAGCCTGGGCCTCTTCCAATCAGCTGTCTAAGGAGCTGTCTCCTAAATTTCTTGGCATCAAAGAGGGAGTGCAATCCCTAAAGGAGGGAGTATGTCTTCTCCTTAGGGTTTCCACACAGTAAGTCTTTAGGGGAGCAGACTGCCTCGTCTTCCTCCCTTGGAGTGACTGGTGGGTTTGAACTGATGGCCTTGCAGTTAGTCACCTGATGCTTAATATGGGAAATGGATCTATGATCTCAGCAAGGCCATTTTGGAGCCATTTGGGGGCAGAGTGTTGAAGACGGAACCTGGCTTTCTCTAGCTGTCTGTGACACTCAGGGAGGCGGGTGATGAGCGGAGGCATGCATGAGTCCATCTCTGAATGGAATTTGGAGGAAATGGAAAACACCCAAACCTTCCATCTTAGGCAGAGGAGCGTTCTCCAGACAAGACCAAGATCAAACCAAGGGCAGCATTGGAAGACCTGGGGGGTAACATCTCAGAAAGACTTTGGGTGGAGCCTCCTGAGCTTTTCAGACAGACAGAAGGCCTTCGAAGGCTCTTAAAGGACCCACTTGATAGGCCTTCTCTGTAAAGCCACAGGGACGCTGAGGACATATAGGGGCCCATGGCACAGATGGGCATTTCCTGTGTGGGTGTGGCTGCCATCGAAGAGTGGGTTATAAAGAGTCGCTGGGAGCTCACAGGGTTTTTAAAGGAGCTGTATTGGCTGGAGTAAGGGGGACAGAAAGGAGGTTTCTGAACTAGGACAGCACACTGGACTGCCAACCACAAGGTCTGCAGTTTGAAACGACGGCCACTCCACAGGAGGAAGACGTGGCTTTCTGCTCAGCGGGGCCAACAGGCAACCTTGTGATAACTGGAGAGAAATGGACGTGGTAAAGGATTTTGAATTCCCTGGATCCACAATCGATGCTCACGGTCGTAGCAGTCAAGAGATCAAACGATGCATCGCTGTGGGCGAATGTGCTGCCACAAGACCTCTTTAAAGTGTTGACAAGAAATGAAGTTACTTTGAGGACGAAGTTGCGGCTGACCCAAGCCATGTGTGGTAGTTACGTAACCTGGTGTCAACTTGAGACAGGGGTGAAGGGTGGAGTCTAGTCTGTCAATCAGGTCGCAGCTTGATGACCTCATTTGGAGGTGCTAAGGTGATAAATAACTCGCTGGAGGCGGAACACTCACTCCCTGTGAGACATTCTTGTTGACAAGCCACATGGAGACAGGCTGATGGCAGCCAGAGCCTCAGAACTTGAGGAGTCACGTGGAGACGCACACCAGTGCTTACACCACCACTGGATGCTTACACCACCACTGGATCCACAAGACTTTCCACCCACTGGCCTGTGATCTTCCTGCATTCAGCATCATTGCATGCGTTTCATGAGTCTGAAGAGGAATTTATAGATTGGTATCAGACTTATGGACTTGATCTGGACTGGGCTGGGCTGTTTTCTCAATATTCAACTGCTCTTGTATATAACGCTCTTTCTTATACACCTATGAGTGTCTGTGAATTTGTTTCTCTCGTCCACCTTGACTAACACACCATGGCATTTTTAGTTGCTTCATATGCATGTGAAAGTCGGACATTGACTAAGGAAGACCGAAGAAGAATCGATGCACTTGAATGATGGGTGGTGCTGGAGAAGAGCACTGAAGTACCATGGACGGCCAAAGGAACAAACAAACGTGTGTGGGAAGAAGTACAGCCAGAATGCTCCTTGGAAGCAAAGATGGTGAGACTTAGTCTCATGTACTTTGGACATGTGGTCGGAGAGACCAGTCCCGGGAGAAGGACATCGTGCTTGGTGCAGTGGAAGGGCAGCAACAAGGAGGACGGCCTCTGACCAGATGGACAGACATAGTGGCGGCAACAACTACGGGCTCAGGCACAGGAAGACGTGTGAGGACGGTGCAAGATCCGGTGGCGTTTCCTCCTCTTGTACATACAGTTGCTGTGCGTCAAAGCCGACTGGGCGGCCCCGGACAGCCACAAGAAGATGCATGGCCTCAGAAACCCACAGGCCCATCCTTCGCCATCCTCCCAGACCGCTGTGAGCTGGGATCAACTTGAAGGAAGGGCAGGAGCAAGAGACGGGAAACTGACTGAGAAGCTAACTCACTTGCAAACACAGGTCACTGATGGGGAGGGGACTTAGCCCTCACCCAGAGCTAGCAAGTGGAGGCAGCTGGACGTCAGAGCTTCTGGGGCAGTGATTGCTCTGTGCACGCACGTGTGTACGCGTGGGTGCGTGCGCGCACACGTGCTGTCTTCAGTCTGCCTCGCCGCTGGCTGTGGGCCCTTGGTTCTTAGTTCCTCACACAGAGAGGAAGGGACCTGGGGAGCCACACCCAGGAACCAGTGATGCCACCTGCCCCCAGGTGCACTCCATGCCACAGCACCTGGTCACCCATGGAGGGTCTCCTGGGCTGGCCCAGGGGCCTGGTCTCAAAAGAGCTCAAGGCGGGGCAGCACACCTGGCAGCTCGTACCTGTCTCCGCAGCTCCTGGAGGCCTCGGCGGGCTTCCACCCGTGCATTCTCCACCTCTCGAAGTCTGGCCCGGAGCTCACCTGCCTCCTTCTGGGCGGCTGCCCAGGCCTCCTCGAGGACCAGTGCCTTCTGGTCCTGTTCCTCCTTGGCCCGCCGAAAGCTGTGGAGGACCAGGGCTGGGGCTGGTGACCACCCCCCGCCCCGAGCAAAACTTCCCTAGAGGTGACCCACATGCCCAAGGTGCCCATGCCCAGAACCCTGCCTGTGCAGGTCCCGCTTGTCTTCAAGACACACCGCTGTCCAGGGCCCAGGCTCCCACCTGTTCACACCCTGCGGACTCCATGTGCACTCCTGCCAGCCTGCAGCCTCGGCCTGCATGCCCCTCTGAGGGCCGGCCTGCCCAGGTCCCCAGCCACCCTGCTGGCCCCCTCTGTGCCCTCATTCTGCAATTTCCACCTGGCTTTTTCCTGCTCGGCCATGCGGACAGCGGCCCGGAGCTCCCTGTTGGACTGCTGCAGCACGTCCTTCTCGCTGGCAGCGTCACTCAGCGCACGGCGAGCCTCTTCGTGGCTCTCCTGGGTGCCCCGCCACTCCCGCTGCAGTGTGGCCAGTTCTTCCTGAGCCACGGCCAGCTGTGCCCGCAGCTGCTCGGCCTGAGATGGGGGTGAGTGTGGTGCTCTGAGATGCCTGCTGGAGGCCAGGGGGATGGGGGCTGCTGCCCAGGCATGACCTCAGGTGCCAGTGACTGCAGGTGTCTGAGGGTGGGATCCCCAGGGGCCCCCAGGAGAAGGCACACACACCCTTGCCCAGGTCATTGGGCTGCTCACCAGGACGGGGGAAGACACCACGGGACCCTCCTGGCCTGCCCTCTGACTCTGCTTCCTCCTTGGCCAGCAGTGTCTGCATGGCCCCCACGCCCTCCAACCCACCTGTGACTCCGGCCCCCACTCCTCCAACAGTGGCAGTCGGGACAAGGGCTGGCCTAGGGTGAGGGTGGAGCTTCCCCTTCAGGGTGGGGGCCTGGGCCAGGGAGGTGGGAGGAGGGAGGCTCCCTCTGTGTCTGTCTTCAGGGGCTCTGGCCATGACAGGGGCAACTCCTTGTGGATGCTCAAGTCAGCAGGGCCCCTGAACCCCTGAGCGGTCGGGCTCACAGCCCAGCCCAGCCCCCAACCCTGTCCTGCTTCACCTGAAGATGACAAGGTGGGAATTATCTGGGGGCTTCAGCTGCTCTGCTGAGTTTGGAGGTTCATCCGAGGCCCACTGACCCCTGAGGCACCACAGAGCCCATGGCCTCCCAGTGGGAAGATCTGGTGGAGAACGAAGACTGGCAGGCCCCCCTCTGGGTTGAACAGCTGCTCCCAGCACCTGGCTCCCTGGCCCTCTGGTCCCAAGACTGGGTGCTCTGAGAGGCTGCAGTCCCATATCGCCTGAGCCCTGGGGCGGGGGCACAGGAGTTGGCAGCCTCCCTGGGTGTGGGGGTCCCAGGCCCCCACGTCTGCCAATAGTAACCCTCTCTCCTGTCCACTGGGGCCGGGGCCCAGGCCCCCTAGATCCGCCTTGGCAGCCCTTTCTCCTGGCCACTGGCGCAGGCCACTGTCCAGGCCCGGAAGGCTCCAGCCCTTCACTGTGGCTCTGTTTTGGGGCAGGCCCCACCCCCCTGCTGCCCCCCCTCCCATGTGGGCGCCCAGCCGAGCATTTTCCGTTTTCCGCCGAGCTCAGCAGAAACTCGCCAGAGGGTCAAGGACCAGAGAAAGTGCCGATCCACCCTGAAGGGAAGGGCTTGCCTTTCCCAGGGCACAGGGGATGAGAGCAAGGAAAACAGTGGGCAGAGCCCCCCTCCCCCGTGCCTCCCGCCATGAGAACAGCGGCCCTGTTACAGGAATCTTACAGCCAAAGCTCTTAATGTGATTATAAAAATGAGTTCTTTACTAGAAATTGTATAAACAACCTCTTTTGAAATCCCCTGCAAGGGGGAAGCTCATGGGCTCTGCACAGAGGGCAGGGGGTTCAAGAGGGTGTGGCACCTCGGCGGGGCATGGGGGCGAGTGTGTGCGTGCACGTGCATGTACATCTGAGTGTGGATGTGTGCACGTGCATGCACGAATGCATGCAGGTCTACATGCATGCATCCTGTGTGCATCTGAGCACGTGGGAGGTGCATTGAGCATCATGTACTCTGCGCTTGGTGCACATACACATCCATCTCTGTGGTGCCCACAAGTGATCACACACGGCATACGGGTGTAGAGTGTGTGCATGAATTTGTACACGTGTGCAGTAATGCATGCACATGGTGTGCATGAATCTGCATGCATGTGTACATGTGTGCACATGGGTCTGTGTGTCTGCTTATATGCATATATGTGTGTGTGCATTGTGCCTGTTTAAATATGCATGCTGCATGTTTACATGAGTGCATGGGGTATGTAACTCATGTACAGCAATGGATGGGTTTGATGTATGCCTTTGTCCGTGTGTGCATATATGTGTTTAGTGTATACATTTATCTGTGTGTGATGCACATATGCTCGTGCATCTGTTTACATGTAAGTGGGACTGCAGTGTATGTATATGTGTTTGGAATGCCTATGTGCACGTGTGGTGCCTGCACATGTCTACATGTATGTGTGCTGTGTGAATGCCCACCTGTATCTGTGTACATGCACACACATGAGCACATGGCACCCATGTGGATGGTGTTCAGGTGTGCTCGCATGTGCGTGTGTGCTGGGGGTTCACATGCATGCGTGACATATGTGGATGGGCTTACACGTATGCGCATGCATGTGAACGCACATGTGTGGACCTCAGGCAGGGCTGTGAGAGGCCTGCAGCTCCCAGTTTAAAGGCTGTGAAAATGTTACAGTTTCCATGGTGACTGGGGCCAGCCTGGCGCCTGGGAGGGTCCTTCCGGGCTGCCTCTTGCTGGGATGCACCCCCCTTGCCTCTTTGGCCTCTGGGCCTCTGCTGCACCCCCGCCCTTTCTGGGGGCTCCTCGCTCTCTTTTTGGGGGCTGCCTCCCCCAGAACCTGGAGCTCCTCCGGAGGCCCGGTTGTAAAGCCTGCCCTTGGCTCTCCCTGCGGTCGGGGTCTGGCCGGCTTTGAAATCTGTTGAAAGGGGACCTTTCTCTCTCAGGCCAAAGTAAACAGCCTGTCATGTTAAATCATGCTCGCTTCCTCTGGGCCCTCTCCCGGCCTGGCCCCCACCCCCCTTGGGGGTGTTCTGGAGGGGTGAGCCCCTCTCCTCACCACTGCTGCCAGCAGGGCCACCCCCAGACCTGGAGCCCACGGCCACTCGCTCTGGCGCCAGGTCAGTGCCGCCTGCTAGCTTTGGCACAGAGTCAGGACTGGAGTTCAAGGGCCTCACCTGGCTCCGGCAGCCCCTCCTCAACCCCAGTCCTAAACCCTGAGCCCACTGCTCCCCAGTCCTGTCAGACCGGCCTCAGAAACTCCCCTCATTCATGCCTGCCTCTGAGCCCCCTCAGCTCAGCTTGGGCCTCTGCCCCTGTCCTGTGGCTCCTGGGGACTCCAGGGTCAGCCACGCGCCCCTGAGAGCAACCCCCATGCCCAACATGCACACCCTCTTCCACTGTCCCTCTGCCCCAAGCCGGACACCCACTGCTGCACGCCATCAGTCCTGACTCACTGCGACCCCACAAGGCAGAACACAGCTGCCCCCATCACCCCTGCATGTCTGAGACTGTAACTGCACAGCGACCTTACAGGACAGGGCAGAGCTGCCCCCACATTTCCGAGACCGTAATCTACACAGGAGCAGACGGCCTCATCGGCCTCCCCATGAGCAGCTGGTGCCTTTGAACCACCGACCTCAGGATTAACAGCCCAGCATTTATCCCTCTATGGCCCTGCCCCCAGTCCCTCCACCATCCAGCCCCTGCTGGGAACAGGGCCTCAGCCAAGGAGCTCTCTCTGCTGGGGGGGCGGGGCGGGGGTGTCAGGCAGATGGGCTCTCCTGGGTGAAGGGCTGTACTGAACACAGGTACACCAAGGTGGGGAGGGGGTCTCCTCTGTGGGGGTCACAGCCTCCCTCTCCCCGAGATAGAGGAGTCTGGGGATGTGTGTTGTAAGCCAGGTGGATGAGGTGCCCAGGCCCGGGTCCCAGGCCCCCTCCAGGCTCCGGGAGGGTCTGGTAATTCTCCCTGGATGCAGTGTGGCACTGCCTCAGCCCAGGCCCTGCTTCTCCCTAGCCAAATCCATCTCCTAGAGGGCCTCTTTCGAGTCAGTGGGGAGAGAGGGGTACAGGCCCATGTCCCAAAACAGAGGGGTGCAGAGCTGACCCTGAATCTGGGAGGGAGGGACTCAGGCCTGCTCCCCACACCTGGAAGGGGGTGCAGGCCTATCCCAGGTCCTGGGACCTCTGCCTCGTGGCCTGCCCTCACCCTCTCTCCCCTCAGTTCAGGCCCACCAGCAACTCAGTCCCCTCCGCTCCCCAGCTGAGTCCAAGCCCAAGCCCCCTGCCTCCCACCTCACCTCCCTCCCTGAGCTGCTCCGCTCAGCTGCCACCTCCCGGAGGTTGGTGTTCAGGGCCGCGGCCTGCGCTTGGTGGGCAGAGATGGCATTTGCAAACTGGGCCTGAAGGACCCTCAGCTCCTCAGTCAGCGTGGATATGGTGGCCTGGTGGCAGGGAGGACAGGTCTGTCAGGCGACCTCTGCCCTGAGACCAGGTGTGCTGCTCATGCAGGTAGTGCCGGGGAGAGGGCTATGGCTGGAGGGACCAGGGACTAGGCACCAGGCAGGGAGCACAGGCCCCTCACAGGAGCTGGGGATGGGGGACCAAGGGCTCCCTGTCTTCTGGCCCTTTCCCAAAGCCCCCAGGCCAGGGCAGGTGGGTAGGTGGTTAGGGAAGTAGCACCTACCGCTGCACATTTCTGCCCCTGCTTGGGGGCCGGATGGCCATGTGGGCCTGGGCAGCACCTCTCCCCAGGAGAGCTTTTGGGTCTTACAGGCCCTGGCTGGTGCCCATCTCCTGGACCCATGTGCTGCTAGGCTCAGGGCCACTCGACCCTCTCAGAGAAGGTAGCCTGCCCCCTGGCCTAGACGCATAGCCCAGGACATGTGGCTGTGGCCAAAGGAGGAGTGGCCACCCTGCACCCACATCCCTGAGACCACGCAAGGCCCTTGTTAGCCTGGCCCTTATTTTCCTCGTCAGACAGACCTGGCTGACGCCTGGTGTCCTAGATGCACGGGGGTAGTGGGAGAGTGGGGAGGGATGTCGTGGACATGCACCGGGAGGATCCCACCTCACACACCTGTACAAAGTCCTCCTTTCAGCAGGCCAGGAGCCTCACTGCCCCACAACACACTCCCTGAGTGACCGTGCACCCAGGGGCCAGGACACTCATTGCCCCACAGCCATGTCCTCATGGCCAGGAGAGCTCCTCCCTCATGCTGGCACCCATGGGTGTGTGGAGGCCTCTGGAGCTGGACTATGTATTCACACGGCCACCTCCACTCAGGGTCTGCGGGAGGGCCACCAGCTCCCCAGGCCACTAAATGGGCACAAAGGGGCCATTGGAGTTGCCTTCTCCAGCCCCAGGCCTGGGTGCCCTGACACCCTGCAGGCAGCAGGGGACAGGTGCTGGCCGGCATGAGGGCACCTGCTTATGTTACTGCTGCCAAGTGCCCTCCCAGTGGGCTAATCTCCATTTCCCAAGCTGAGCTGGCAGTGTCCCTAATGAGCTCCCCAAAGGGCTGTCTGGCTGGGAGCCCGAGCACCAGGGTGATAGGGGGCTCCAGCAGCCAGCTCTGCCCTCAGAGGCCTGTGTTGCTGCCCCTCTGGTCGTCTGTACTCTGGACACGGGCCGAGGGACTCTGGGGAGTGGGAAGCACTTGGCTCAGGCATCCCAGGGTGGTCCTGCCCAGAGTGGTGTGGTGGTGTCGGCCGGGTGGGGGGGGGGCCACTACCTGTACAACACCCACCTCGATGCAGACACCTCAGGGACTGGTGGACGTGGGCAGGTCAGGGGGAAGGTTGTGTCCCAAGCCACTGTCCCTCCATTCCCTCCCAACTCGAAGTGGCCAGGCCACTGGATCTGAGTTCTACACACATATCCTGGCCTGGTTCTCCAGGATCAGTAGGAGTTCAGGAGTTCCAGAATGTTCTGAGGTATCACTGCTAATGCGGGCACAGGAAACAGGGTGGAATAGGTTGGGGGTGAGGTGAGGGGCCAGGGCTGAGCACCCTGGACTGCGTCGCCCCCTGAGGGAGGGGGGTCTTCTGGCTATGTGGCTCCTTCCTGTGAGCAGGGCACATGCCCCTTCCTTCCGGATCCTGTAGCGTCTGTCTTGCATGGAGACTCCCCCTCCCTGTCTCTGGGAGTGTGGCTGACGTCTCAGGCTGGCCTGGGAGCTCAGGGGCCCCCTGCCCAGGACAGCACCGGTGACCTGGGACTTGGGTTCTCAGAGTGCTGCCTGCCAGGCCACCCTGGCGAGGGGTCAAGTGAGAGGCTGACGAAGTTTCTCTGTCTGTCTGTTGGAGTGGGTGGTTGCCCCCGTAACTGAGGACACTCGGTGCCCGAGAAGACAGTCTCCTCCCCGAAGGGGCCAGGAGATGCGGGGGAAACTGAGACCCAGGCACACAGTGTTGTCAGGAGGAGGGTATGTCTGGGGGGTGGGTAGGGCTCACCTCAGCTCGCTCCTGCTGGCCCTGGGCCTCCCACTGTGCCCGTTCCAGCTCCTGTGTGGCCTTGGACAGCTCCTCCCTCAGCAGGCTCCTCTCTGCTTCCTTCTGAGAAAGGGCCTGGAGGGGACAGAGGTGCTGGCCAGGGTCACGAGGGTCTCTGAACCTCATAGCTCCTGGCCCTAATGCCCTGCCTGCAACCGCTGTGTTGGGATGGGTGGGGACTCCCCACAGACACTGCTCTTGCTTTCCCCCACCTACAAGCTGGGTCCTGGGGCAGCGATCTGGTTGGGGTGGGGCTCGGAGCATCTTCCTGAGCCCCCAACTTCTGACCCCCAGCACAAGATGTCCTGTACCTGTGAAGACCCCACTCGCTAAAGACCCAGCACAGACAGGCACTACATAGCTAACCCCCTAGAGCACCCCACCCCCGCCCCTGACTCTGGTGCACAGAGGCAAAGCCCCTGATGCTCTGTCAAGTCCCCAGACGCCAAGTTTCACCAATCATAGAGACACGGGCACAGAGCTATGCTGGGCTCAGGGAGGCTGGGAGGGCAGAGGGACCTGGTGCACACACACTGCCCATCTGAACAGGCCATTCAGTGAGGCAGCTGGGGACAGTGTATGTGCAGAGTGACCAGTGCTCAGGACCATCCATCGCAGTGCTGCAAAGCAGCAGGAGAACTCGGACACCTGGATGTCCACCGAGGGGCCCCGGGACAAAGGATGACCCCTCACCCAGGGAACACTGCTTAGCCATGACAAAGAGCAACATACGCTGTGTGCACAGGGGTGGAGAGGTAAATGATGAGCCAGTCGAGTGGTCACATAGGTGTGCTGATGGATGCCTGGGTGTGTGGTCACCTGCATGGCTGAACATCTGGTATGAGGCTGGACGGGTAGATCGGCAAATGGGCAGATGCATGGATGGATAAATGGATATATAGATGGATGAATGGATGTACAGACATATGGATAGATAAATGGAAGGATGGATGGAAGGATAGTAGATGAATGGAAATAGATGAATGGAAAGGTGGATGGATGGATGGATGGATGGATGGATGGATGGATGGATGGATGGACAGGCAGATGCATGCATGGATGGGTGAGTGTATGGAAAGATGGGCGGGCAGAGGCATGGATGGCTAGGAAGATGGGGGATGGGGAGTTCGATGGGTGGCTGCATGACTGTCTCAGGACTGCTGTGGGAGAAAAACCCCTCTAACTGCAGCGTGGTCCACCGAGGGGCTGGATGGGGATGTCCTGCAGCTAAAACTTCCCTGCTCCTAGTAACAGGCCTGGAGAGCCAACTCCAGTGGGGGAAGACCCTCATGGTGATGAGACATAAATAAATCTTAATATACATTCTCATGACTGAGCACAGCCCCTTCAATAACCTCCATAAAGGAATGGTCATGAAGGAACCTCCGTAAAGGAGGTGTCATTCCTGTGTGTTCACTGTGCCTGGAGGTTCTCTGTAGGTCCGAGCAATCAGGCTCGACAGCCCAACCCACCATAAAGTGTAGCAAGCTGACAGTGATCATAGATTGCTCCCTGGGGAAAGCTCAGGGGCATTTGAGGTCAATTAGCACTAGGTCAAGACTATGACCCACTTCATTGCCTGTTTATGTTACCCGCTTATGATGCTGCCCATGACTATGTAATATGCCAAGTGCATGACCAGCGTGTCTTTGAAAAGATCTGTAAGCCCGTTATACATACCCTCTGGAAAATACACTCACTCACTCTCTTGGTCCTGGCATGGGGCAAAGAACCCCTGTGCCCTACTGTCTGCCTGTCTGTCTGTTATTTTCCGTAATCATAAAGTCACTCCTAAGGACCAGTTAGATTGTTGGGGGCCGATACCCTGACATTCCAGTGAGTTAGAAAGGCTGAATCTCCCTGTGGGGCTGCTGGGTCAGAGAAGGCGCACCAAGCGGGTGCGGACTCTGCCCCCCACTGTCTGGACCTTCCCCGTCACCTGCTGCATCTCACGCTCCAGCTGCAGGAGGCTCTCGTCCCGCTCCTGCCTCAGGTTCTGAATTTCCTCCTTCAGAGCTGCCCTCTCGGCCGCACCTTGTGCCACCAGCTCCTTCTCTTGTTCCAGCTGGCACAGGGCCACCGCCTTCTCTCGGGTCAGCGCCAGGCGCATGGCCTCCTGCATCCAACAAGGGACAGGCTGTCAGGACTGCACAGGTCAGGATGCGTGAGACTGCCGCGTGCCCATGGTCGTGCGTGAAATGTGACTTGTGAGATGAGTGGGTGGGTGGGAAGATGTCCAGATGGATGTAGATATGGGTGTGGGGAGGTCCACATGAATGTGCATATGGGTGAGGAACTGGAGGGGTGGATGGAGGAAGATGGACAGTTGCATGGTGGATGGGGGATGATGGATAGATGGACGACGGGTAGGGAATGATGGGGATAATGGATACATGGATGGAGAGATGATGGGTTGATGGATGGGGGATGATGGATAGATGGATGACGGGTAGGGGATGATGGGGATAATGGATACATGGATGGAGAGATGATGGGTTGATGGATGGGGGATGATGGATAGATGGACGACGGGTAGGGGATGATGGGGATAATGGATACATGGATGGAGAGATGATGGGTTGATGGATGGAGGGATGATGGATACATGGATGGAGAAAGGATGGATAGATGGAGGGAGAATGGGTAGATGGAGGGTGGATGGGGGATGATGGATACAAGGATGGAGAAAGGATGGATAGATGGATGGAGCAATGATGGATAGATTGAGGGTGGATGGGGATGATAGATACATGGATGGAGGGATGATGGATGGATGGTGGCTAGATGGAAGGTGGATGGGGGATGATGGATTCATGGATGCAGAAAGGATGGATGGATGGATGGATGGATGGATGGATGGATGGATGGATGGATGGAAGATGGGGAGGATGATGGTCCCCAGAGCTTCTGAGTCCACTCTGCTGCCCTCCCCTGCCTTGCACGTGGAAACATGAGCCTCTCTGGCGTTCAGTGCCCGCCCCCACATGTTGGTTTAGCATTTTGTACACCTTCCTTGGACCTCACCCCTACCAAGCACATGCCACCTCTAGCAGGGCCTCCCGCTCCCCCCAAGCCTATAACCAGTGGCCTGTGACTACAGCTCCAGGGCCCGAGGCTGCCCACATCCTGGTCTCCACACCCTCCCTGCGAGAGGGACCCTGGAGTCTGGTATCGGGCAAGTTTGCAGGGCCCTCTGTGGTCCCCTCTGTACCAGTTGTTCATTGTCCTTGATTAGTCTCCCCTCCGCCCTTGTTCCCAGCCCGAGGCCTGTGATCTGCAGAGCATGGGAGAGCCCTGGGCAGGGGCCATGCCGGGTGGGTCTGGGTGGGCCGACCTTCTCCTCCTGGAGCCTCGCCAGGTCCTCACGGTGGGCCAGTGCCCCGCTCTCCAGGGCCAGCTGCGAGTTCTGTTGCAGCTGCCCCACCTGCCGCCGGAGCTGCTCCAGGTCCCACTGCAGCTGGGTCTCCCGGACCTCCCCCGAGCTCTTCAGCTGCTCCATGTCCACTGGAGAGGACCGGGTGTCAGGTCCCATCCAGCTCACACACCGTGCTGGATGAGAGTGGGCTTGGGGACAGCAGGATCAGGCTCACGCTGGGTGGGGGGTGGGAGGCTCTCATGTGGGACTCAGAGTGGACAGACAGTCAGCTTGCTGACCTGTGGCTGTGCCCTTAAGCCTCGGGCCAGCACCAATCAGTGGACCTGGCAGGGACCCGCCCACCCTCAAGGCCAAGGGCTGACATGGCTCGTCTGGTAGCAGGGGCAGCAGATCTTCCCCCCGTGCCCTGGACGCATCTGGTGGGGCAGCCCCCTGCTCCCCAGGGACTTGGACAGCACCTTGCAGGGCCTGTCGAGTGCGGTGTGCCTTTCGGGCTTCTCCTTCCAGCTGCTCCTGCTGAGCCCGAAGCTGCACCACCAGCTGCTGGGCCTCAAAGAGGCTGCTCTCCAGGGAGTCCCTCTGTGCCCTGTGGGTGAGCATCAGACCAAGGTCACCCTTCCCGGGCCCCTGCCGGGAGCAGCGGGAGAGGGGGATACAGCCTCGCCCAGGTGGGTGGTGCTGAGGCAGGCCAGCGCATCAGGCCCTGCAGGGGCAGCCATCTCTCCCAGCAGCACAGGAAGGCAGGGAAGCAGCCCCGGCAGCCCGGCTGGGCAGGGGTCGCGTCCTGGTGAGGGCCTGCACATCTGTGGTCTAGTTCAGAAAGCAGGTCTTTCCTCTGTGGTTCCAAACCCAAAGCAAACTCTCTGCCACTGAGCTGATGCTGACTCACAGTGAGCGCCCTGTAGCACAGGGCGGAACTGCCCTTGGGGGCTTCTGAGACGGTCAGTCTTCACAGGAGTAGGAAGCCCCTGTCCTTTTCCCCAAGGAGCAGCTGGTAGATTTGAACTGTCAACCATGCAACCCAATGCCTAGCCCACAGCAGCACTAGAATGTTTCTGCGTGGTGTCTTACAAAAGGCTCTGAGTCCTAGGGGACAAACGCTAATTCCCAGGTTACAAAAGCAGGCAGAACCAGGAAGAGCCTGGCCTGGCTAGCTCCCTAAACTGGGACTCTCAGCCTGAAGACCTGTCAGAAATGGTGGGAATCCTGGCCGCTGGGTTACACGTTGGATTGTTCAGCATAAAGCCAGCAGTTCTAAACCACCAGCTGCTCCTTGGGAGAAAGACGAGGCTTTCTGATCCCATGGAGATGGACAGGTTTGGAAACCTCTGCTCTATAGGGTCGCTACGAGTCAGAATGAGCGTCATGCCGGTGAGAGATGGAATCTTTGTGGGACCAGACTGCTGCATATTCCACACAAGGAGTGGCTGGTGGGTTTGAACCACTGACCTTGTTAGCAGCTCAGTGCCTAGCCCATTGAGCTCCCTGAGGATCACACACACACACACACACACACACACACGCAGTGCAAAACAGAAGGACCTTCAACGAGATGGACAGACAGTGGCTACAACACTGGGCTCCTTAAGCATAGTGACCGTGGAGAGGCTGGAGCAGGACCGGGCAGTGTCTCCTTCTGTTGTGCACGGGCTCACAGGTGACTCAGCGGGACCCACAACACCCGCACCCCCGTCTATGGCTGTGCCTCTGGCTAAGACCCAACACTCCAGTGCACCTCTGCCAAGCATGGACAGGACGCTGGAGATCCTACAGAGAAATGACCATACTTACAAAGGACACCAAGTGACCAGCGCGCCTCCAGCCTCTGCGGCCACTCACCTGGACCCAGCGAGACGGGGCCACCAATGTGCAGGGATATCAGCCACATGCCAGCCCAGCAAAGACATAGCACACCCACAGAACCCGGCTGGCAGGGTGTGGCACTGCTTTCTCAGGGGGGAGCCCAACGCCCCCTAAATTTTAAGCGTGCAGGCGTTTTGCCTCTCAGTGGCAGTTCTGCAGGAAGTCACGTGCACTGGCAATGTACACCCAAGAACGTCCACTGCGGCCCCTTAACAGGCCCTCACTGGCTATCGTCCAGTGAGAGGGAGAATGTCGCCCAGATGACGGTCACTGGAATCTGGAGCTACAGGCCAGCGAGGACACGGGAGCCAGCCATGCCATCCGGGAGACATGCCCAGGGCCCCACTGAACCTCATCTCTTCTCAGGGCCCCCAACCCAGGGCACAGCCTCTCCCCATGCACAGAGCTCATTTGCAGCCCTCGCCATGGTGGGAGGGTCTGCCCTGCCAGGCTTCAGGCTCTCCGGGGTGTGCCCAGACCATAGACTCAAAGCTACCTGAGCTCAGTGGCCTCCTTGGCCGTGACTTGGCTGTGTCTCTCCAGGGCCTCCTGCTTGGCCAGCAGCTGTGCCTGCTCCTCGGACAAAGCCTCTTTCTCCTGCAGGGCTCGCTGCAGGGTGTCCATCTGGGCCTCCCGGTCCTGCAGGCTCTGTGCCAGCTGCTCCTCCAGAGCATGCTTCTTGCATGCGACCTGGGGAGGGGAGGGCCCACAGAGGCAGCGGGAGTTGGTGGGTGCATGAGAGGGGACAGTGGAGTCAGGGAAGGCTTCTGGGCCCGGCGGGCAAGACTGGCGGTCACAAACATCACATGGACCCTCAGCAGGCCCCTCCTGTGTTTTCCCAGGAGGAAATATCCAGGCCTGCATCCGTGATGGAGACATGACCAGACAGTGGGAAGTGGGCATGGGCAGTGGGCAGTCTGCATGGTAAGCTTCACGGAGCCACACATGTGCAGGGGTTGGTGGCAATGAGCACGGCACAGAAGTGCAGAGAAGGAACGGAAAGCCAGTTTGTTCCAGACCAAGAACAGGAAAATCTGACAAGCAGCTGCACGAGGCCCCAGAGAGCTGCAGAGGCATCCAGGACCAGGGCGCTGGGTCCAGGGGGAGGGACGCCCAGAGGACGGCCCCCGCAACTTGGTGTCCCTTCTGGTCTCAGAGCATTTGATCGTTAAAAGAATGTTGGCGGAGACGCCAAGAAGCCAAGGAGAAGAGCTGGCCTCATTCCGGCCACACAGCAAACTTAAAAGCGGTTGCTACCCAGCCATCCTGGACAGCAACCCCATCTGTGTCTGAGCAGCGCTGGGCCTGGTGGGCTTCCGAGGCTGGTGTTTGGGAAGCTGGTCACCAGGATTTTCTCCCGAGGTGCCCGAGGGGGCTTGAGCCCCTCCTCCCAACCTTTCAGTTAGCAGCCAAGCGTTCACCATTTCGTGTCCTCAAGAGACCCGTCCACTGTGCCTGTTGTATACCAACACCGGATGGAGCTCCAGGCCACTGGAGGAGAGGGCACGGTAAGCCCCCATGTTTAGCTGGAGTCCCAGAGGGTTTCACCCTCGAGGTAATGGTGAGTCAGGAAAAGAGTGATGCTCAGAACACTGGGACCTGGGTTCGAGTCTGGCCCAGCTCTGGCTGGGATGCGATGACCGTCCCTGTCTTCCCTGTCTGCCAGAGTCGAAAGTAAATCTTCTCTGGGGGAAGAGCATCGCGAGACCCCCAATTAAAAACCGGTGCTGGTTGATGCATTATCAACACCAGCAGGCATGTCAGGAACATACTGCAAACACATGTGGGGGAGGGCCCACGGGGCAGTGGGAGCGAGACAGAGACCTCCGGAGTATTCAGATATTGGCGGTGTTGAACATGGACTGCAAAAGGACCGTAATCCTCTGTGCAAGAAGAGGTGTGGCGCAGTGTAGAACCTCATGATAGGATCCACGCATGCGTCACCTCCTTAACAACACAACCGCCACAGTCCGTAACGCAACAGCACCTTAGACAGAGGAGCAGATTTAAAATCTAATGTTTTCACACAAAATCATGGAGAGAAAAGTGGGTGGGGATTTCAAAAAGAACAATATTGAAAGGGAGGGCAAGGTCAGAGGGTGTCCAAAGGGACAAGGAGAGGCTAGACACTGCATTCAATGACACCGGCCTAGAATTTTTCAAATCTAATCAAATGCATCAAGATTCAAACCCCAAACCAAACTCACGGCTGTGGAGTCAATTCCAACCCACAGCAACCCTGTTGGGGCTCTGAGACTGGCAGTCTTTCCGGGCGCACACACACGGCTCGTCTTGCTCCCATGGAGGAGCTGGCAGGTTTGAACCTCCGACATGGCAGTTAGCAGTCCAGTGCCTAGCCTGCAGCACCACCAGGGCTCCCTCAGTACTCTGCAGCACAGTGCAAGATATTCTCAAGAGAATAAATACAAGGACCATCCCCTCCAGGGGAGGGAGCACTAAAATGGATCGTCATCACATGAATCATCATAGAGACGATTTGACCCTGGGGAAGGGGGTGCTCTAAAATGGATGTTATAGGACTGGGTGATTGAACTCTTGAATTACATGGTATGTAAATTACTTGTGAATAAAACCGGAAAAGAAAAGAAAGAAAATCCCATCCCTGTACCATTTAGTAAAATCTCTGTGGGCTAAAGATAAAGAGGGGAGGGGATCTCAAAAAAAATCAAAGGAAGCAAGCCACCTTATCTTTACGTGAGCAACAGTGCGACGGACAGCTGTCTCCCAAAGGGCAGCTATGAGTCAGCAGACAATGGAACCACCGCTCCAAACAACCGAAGAGGGGGTTGCTGTTAGTGTCTCATGCCCAGTGAACAAATTCTTGGAAAATGAAGATCTGAGCTCTCTGCCTCTGGTGCAAGGTGTTGGGACCAACTCCAGCCACCACCCCCACCTCCCCCACCGCCCCCATCCCAGAGAAACCAGAAACGCCCGGTGGCATTTCGACACCTGTTAGAAGGCCTTAGAGAGATTCTGCGTGTGGCTGGGACCGTGGGATCTGAAGGCCACCTAGGGCCGAGGCGCATCACGGGCTCAGTGGGGAAGGGACAGCCACGCAGCTCGACTGAAGTGGGGGTCGGAAGAAACAAAACCACCCTGGTGGGGCTAGCCCCCAGGTGAGGAGCCTGCTCCTGGAAATGCTCCCTTCAGCACAGGGCTTGGAGCAGACAGGATGCGGTTGGAGGTGGGTGGGGAGGGAAAGGGGCAGGGAGTGCAGGGTGTGGTGGACACCGATTCGAGGTCAGCAGTGTCCTGTCTGGGCAGATCTCAGGCCCTGGAGACTGGGGACCTGTCTCATGGAAAAGACCTTCCTGCACACCCCACCCCACCCCACCCTCATCACCTGGACTCTGAGACAGGTGGAGTCGTTGCCAAGGCAATTGGATGGGGCTGGGGTGAAGGCTGCTGGGATGTCTCTCAGGCTGAGTGTGTGCTCTCCCGGGCCTGTCGACCCTCACCTGGTCCACCTGCTCCTGCAGCAGGGCCCTCTCATGCCGCAGCTGGGCTGCCTGCCTCTCGAGCTGCTCCTGCTTCTCCTCTAGGTGCCCACGGGCCTGCTGCAGACCCCTGCGCTCTGCCTGCTCCCGCTCCAGCTGCCGCTCAGCCTGGGCCAGCTGCTCCCGGGTCTGGACCTGCTCCCACTCTAGTGCCCGTTGCTGCTCCTGCAGGCCATCTCGCTCTTGCTCCAGCTGCAGAGAGGGACACAGGGAAGGGGGGGCAGCCATCGTCCTATACCCAGCTCACCCTCAGCCTGGCCAGGGCCAGCCCCCCATCCTTCGGGGAGGGTGACTTCAGTCCAGGTATGGAAAACACTATCATGAGGGGTTCCGGGATGAAAGGAAGGGCCAGCAGTCTCTCCGTCTCGCCACAGCCAATGGAGGCCCGGCACTCACCTGGAGGACCAGGTGGCTCAGGGTGCCCTTGTCCTGAGCCAGTCCCTCCATCAGGGCGGCCACCTTGGCCAGGGAGTCTCGTTGCTCCACTCCCTCTGCCTTGAGCCGGGCCACCTGAAGCTCCAGGTCCACATTGCTGGACTTGGCCTGGAATGAAGGGACAGAGGTCACCTCAGGGTGCAAGCAGAGAGGGAGAGCCAAGGCCCCGAGGAGGAGTGAGCCCCTGCCAAGGGGCACAGTGGAAGGACCCCAGGGAAGGGAATGGCCAACTGGGCATGTGGCCTCAAGCCAGGAGAGGACAGGGCAGCCATGGAGGGCAGCAGATAAGAGCAGTGGGGGCCCAGGGCGAGGTGGGTGTCACAGCTGGGGACAGGAGGCTCCCTAGGGACAGTGGTGGCTGGGATGCAGGCGGAGGAGGGGTAGCAGGGCCTGGCACTGTGGGGGCTGGGCGCACCCGGGCCAGGGCATCACGCAGGCCCTCGCTCTCCCCCATCAGCAGGTCTTGCTGCATCTGTGCACTGTTCAACGCCTCCTCCGCAGACACCAGCTTCGTTCTGAGCTCTGAGACCTCCCCCTCCAGCTGCTCCAGGCGCCCGTGGCTGAGAACACAGAGGGAAAGGGTGTGAGGTGACATGGGTGGAGGCAGGGTGACCTCCAAAATCTTGATCCTTTCCCAGCACCACCACCACCAGGGGCTCCCTGGAAGGCCAGAGATGGTGAGTGGGAGGAGCCCCTGGTTCTGGGTTTGGGGGCATTACCAGCCATAAGCCCCCTGCTGGGTGAGATGTGGGTTTTCTAGTCCACACCCGGAGGGTGAGTGTGCTAGTGTTTGAGTATATGAGTGTGCAAGTGGGTGCAAATGTGTCCATTACACATGTGCATAAGTATGTCAGTGTGCGTGTGTGTGCAAGTGTACATGTGCACAAGTATGTGTGTGAGTAAGTAAGTATGGGTGCACATCTGTGTAATTATGCAAATGTGCCTAATTACCTGTGTATGCAAGTGCAAGTACAATGATCTGAGTATGCAAATGTGTGAGTGTGCATAATTAGGCGTACGTGTAAGTATTAGTGTGTGCTTACCTGCGTATACAAATGTGTGTGAGTGCACACACACAGCTTGTGTACAGGTGCAGGAGAGGCACCTGTGAATGTGTGCATGTGTGCTGGGGTGGATCGTGCCTGGTCTGCCCTGAGTTAACCCCCACAGCCCTCCTTGCTTGGGTCACTGTGCGTGGGTGTGGGGGTGGAGCAGGGCCAGATGCTGGGGTCTGCACTGCTCTGCCTTGGGGTCCCCAGAGCTGCTGCAGTGGGAAGGATGCGGGGGTCAGGAGGGAACAGCTTCGGCCCACACGGTCTGCACGTGGACCCACCCACCTGGCGTCCAGCTCCTGCCGGCTGCTCCGCTCCTGCTGTGCAAGCTCGTCGGCCTGCTGGGTGCACAGTTGCAGGCTGTTCTGCAGCTCCACGTTCGCTGCCTGCAGCCTGCGCCTCTCCCTGGCTGAGACGTCCACCTGCCCTCGCAGCTCCTCCACCTCGGCTTCCAGGGCCACCTTCTCCCTGGGGCAGAGCGGCCGCGTGTGGGGAGCATGAGGCCCTGTCCCGCACAAAGCCCAGCACTGGTGGGCTCCAGGTACTCCGAGGGGGCGCTGCTCAGACCCGAGGGTCTCTGGCTGAACACCCCCTGCCTTGGCAACCTTGCTGGAGCCCCCAGGGCCCAGGAGTGGGAATGAGTCACCAAGGTGGACCAGGTGAGGGAAGGAGGTGGCCCCGCCCGGGTCTGTCACCTTCCCAGGTGCTGGGCCTCCCTGCTGTGGGCCTCCAGCTCGCTCAGCAGGTCCTCGTGGGTCCGAGCCTGCTCCCGGGCCTGGCCCTGCAGGAGCTCCCTTGAGGCCCGGAGTTGCCTGCGGCACTCTGACAGCTGCTCCCGGAGCCCAGCAGCCACTGCCTGGGAGCCCTCCAGCTGTCGGCGGAACTCCTGCAGAGGTGGTATGAGGCTGGCCAGGGCTCTCTGTCCACAAAAGATGCCCTTAGCCTGGAGCCCCTCCTGGGATGGGGCCTCTCTGGGGCAGCCCCTGCCTGTGCTGTGTGCCTGGGCCATGGCTAGGCTAGGGACCCACAGGCTGGGCGCCCACCTGCTCCCGCTGCCGTTGCCTCTCCATGGCTGCTTGCACCGCACGCAGGATGGGGTCGGGGGTAGCTGGGGCCCAGGCCCGGCATGGGGACAGCCCAGCGGGCCTGGGGGATGAGGTGTGCAGGGGGCTCCAGGGTCGGCCTTCTGGGCTGCTGCTCGGCACCAGCACCGGGGACCCCAGGTCTGCCTGGACCACCTTTCAGGGTGAGAGAAGCTGGGGTCGTGACTCAGTGAGACCTTCCATATGGGCCCACGGACCTCAAAAGCAGGCAGGGAGCAGGGGTCACGGGTGCTGGCTCAACACCTGTGAGTGTGGCAGCCAAGGGGTGGCCAGCAACCTCCACTGCAGCCCGGCCCACTTGCACCCCCCTTCCGGACCCTGACTCTGAAGGGCTGGGCACAGTGCACCTTGGCAACAGCGCTCAACACCTGCTGCAGGCTGTCCCCTCAGTCCCCCAGGCCGTCCACCACTGGCCGGGCCTGCCTCGCTGCAATTCCCATGCCAGTAGACTGCTCAGTGGGCCGGGTGGGGGACGCCCCCCTGGGCGCTCCTCCCGCTCCACATACCAGCCTCTGCACCTCTTCCTCCAGGGTGCAGACCGCCGCCTCCCTCTGGGCGGTCTGCTCTCTCAGCTGCTCTCTCAGCTGCTCCACCACCAGGGTCTGCTCTGAGAGTCTGCAGAGAGGGGCCGGGCAGGGGGCGGTCAGGGCAGAGCACAGGCTCCAGGCCCCTCTGGACACCGGCCTGCAGATACTAGTGTCACTGCCCTGCCCCAGCGGGCCGCTCACCTGCTGTCCCGCCATCAATGGCTGCTGCTGTCTCGGCAACACGAGGCTGACTGACTGTGAGGCCTGACACCTACGTTCCCCCCAAGGCCCTGACTCAGCACTCCAGCCAGGCCAGTGGCTTCCCAAGACCCGGGTCCTGTTCTCCCAGCATGGTGGACATGTGCTCACCCCAGCCCGGGGGTCCCTCTGCCTGATAGACTCAGTCCACTTCCTGGGACCTCCTTCCCTGGACCCCTGGCTCCTCCTGCACCCCTCCCCCCAGGAGCTCCACAGGCAGGGCCTCGTGCTGGGTCAGCCAGGGCATGAGGCGTTGTGCCTGAGCACGCACTGGGCCCCCCACCCTCTGACGGACCAGGGAGCCCCAGAGGCTGGCCGGCTGTGGTGTCCACCGGGCTGACTCCTGCTCTCAGGTCTCATGAGGCAGGACAGGACACCTGCTCTTTCCTAAGCTCTGGACAGACACCCAGCCCTCACCCAGGCCCACTGCCCCCAAGCCAGTGCCCAGGCACAGCAGCCCTGCAGCCCCGGGGCACTGCCCAGAGGTGTGGGCAGTGAGGACTGGGACGAGTACGCATGCGAGCAGAGTGGAGATGAATCCCTGGTACACTCTCCCGAGTAAGTTATTCCCCCGCAGGGTCCGCCCATAATAACGCCAACTCAAAGATGTCCCTTATAAACCTGTGGGCGCTCTCTGGGGTACCCAGAGGCTGTCGTGAAGAGCGATCAGACGCTACCACCCGCCCCACCGTCAGTGCAGCCCACTCCCTGGTCACAGGTTGTTCCCCTGGAGAAGGGTCACAGGTTGTTCCCCTGGAGAAGGGTCAGGACACCTTAGGTCAAGCCAGCTCAGGGTCAACCAAGGTTAAGCTGCCATCTTAACTCTAGAGCCTGCCCACCTTGTTACACAGGGTAGCCACCTGCCACCTGGATGCCCCTAGCGCCTCCCCTTCCTATGACATGGGTGCCTCTAGCACATGCCTCCTGCTACCCATGTGCATGATGTGGCTTGATGCCTGCTGCTGATATGTCTGGTGGAGGAGACATCCACTCCCGCTCTGCTTCCTGACTCCGTGGAAGAGGAGAGCCCTGGCATGTCTTGTCTGTTGTCTCTAATGGTCCCTTTCAATCATACAACCACTCCTTAGGACCATTTGGGCTGTGGAGGCTGGTCCCCCACACAGAGGGTCTCCCAGGCTTCCTTCCTACTGTGGAAAGGTTGGTGGGTTTGAACTGCCGACCTTTAGGTAAGGGCCCAGTGCTTCACCCATGGTACCACCAGGGCTCCTCAGACAGACACAGGGGCGTCCTCTCACCTCAGGGACACTCGGGGTGGGGTAGTAGGGGGGCTGGGAAGGCCTGGCCCATCTGCACTGAGGACTGATGTCACTGTGTGGGACCTTGGAGACAGCAGGCAGGGCGGGGGCACAGGGACAGGGACACGCGTGGCCTCTCCCAGCCACTCGGGAGCCCACCTGGCCTGCAGCTCTGCTTTCTCAGCATCCCAGGTGCCCTGCAGAGCCAGCAGCCCCTGCACCTTGTCCCGCAGCTGCTGCTCCAGGGTGCTGGTTGTGCCTCGGGCCGACAGCCGCAGGTTGGAGTCCAGGTTGAGGCAGGCCGTGTGCAGGCGCCGTGCTGTCCTGGCCATATCCGCCCGTGTGTCAGCAAGACCCCTGGGGAGGCAGGGGGTCCCACACACTGCTGAGGCTCTGAGGGCGACAGCCCAGGTCTCCTGCGGGGCCCTACCCTCAGAAACCCTTTCATGTAACCCTGTGGAGCCCCTGGTCCATTCCTCCTCTCTCCACCATGCCCACTGGGGCAGGCCCCGCACCTAGGCAGGTGGCTGGCACTCACCTCTTAGTGGAGGCTCGGAGCTCAGTGAGGTGTACCTGGAGCGAAGTGGCCTGCTTCCACAGGAGCAGGAGGCCCTGGGCCTCCCCAGGGTGAGCCTGCCAAGTCTGGATAGCAAGAGGCATCTGTTCACTTCAGGTTTGAGACCCCGATGTGGCAGGAAAGGGGGCCCTATGACATCACACACCCCTACTCTCTTCTGGGATCCCTGGAGTACCCATCTGTCCCTTTCTCGCCCCCCGCCCGGTCCCCACCTCACCTGCTTCCCTGTCAGGTAGTGCACAGGGGTCTGGGCTCCCCGGCCCCCACCCTCTGTGGTGCTGTGGCCCCAGGAGAGCACCTAGCCTGGCTGATGGGTGGTCTGGATTCCAGATGGGTGCCTGCTTGTGGGGGGTGGGGGCCCAGAAAGGGCGGTACTGACTCAGCAGTTAAGGTACCCCAGAACCAGGACTACCCCGCTGGTCTCTCCACTGGGACAGCCAACCCTCTGGGGGCCTAGGCTGCTGTCCTGCGAGCTCAGGAACAGGAGATGGGGGTGGGGGCTGCTCTCTCCCCAGCAGTCGTGGGCCTTGCAGACGCTTGGGAGACACTCAGAGCCCCGCCCCCTGTGGACGGAGGAGGCAGAGTGGATGGGAAGTGGCGGGGTTCAGAGACCCTGCTGGTTGGTGATGGCAGGGGGCGGGGCAGGACCCGGCTCCCACTGTGGGGGGGTGTTCCTGCAGGCTGACCTCTGGGCACAGGGGCACCATACAGCCCCAGCGCGTTTCCCCCTCCTGGCTTCCCCTTCCTGACCCCACAGCCCTGCCTTCCCTGGTGCTCTGCAAGGGCCCTCCAGCCACACACCGCCCCCATTCTGCCTGTTCGTCAGCACCTCACAAACCGCCTCCTTCTCTTGGTCATGAAGCTTTCTGACCCTCTCCCAGCCGCTGAGGTCACCCCACCCCCACTCCCCAGACTCTCTCTCTGCAGGGGGCACTTGCTGGCACCAAGCTTCCCTACCCCTGACGGTGCCACCAGGATGGAGAGCAGCACGCAGGGCCAGTGCCTGGACCGACTAGCCCAGGAAGGACAGTGAGCGCCATCAGACCCTCTCTCCACACTTGACTGCTTTGTGAGCTCAGGTAAGCGGACCAAACAGCCCCTGCGGGCACTCAGACCTAGGACCAGGGAGGTCAGGCGCCCAAGAGGAACGCAGGCAACTTCTCACCAAGCTGGGTGATTAGAACATCAGCTGCCTTGTCATAAGGGGCTCAGGGGACAGAGAAAATCCAGGGCCCCAGAGTGGGGTCCAATAGGAGAACTGCTGACACATAAGGTGATGCACAAAACCTGCACTCTGGGTGCATGGATGAACTGGAACCCTTCCCCTACACCCACACGGCACGCGGACAAGCACACGGCCTTCTAGAACATCGGTACTGAGCGGAAAGGAAGAAAGAAAACGTCCCCAGGGCTTTGGGACCACAAGTCAGTTAACCTTCGTATAGCTTGTGCCCCGATTTCCCTCAGTCTGAGTGGTCTGGAGAAACTAAAGCCGGGGCTATACTTCAGAAGCAAACGTCAATCCTTTCTGGAGGAAGCCAGCACCTCAATTGCAGGTTTCAGAGACGTTGCACACTGTCCACGGAAAACCACAGCTCTCAGTTTCACAATCGCCAGGAACCCCATGACCAGGAGCCAGCAGAAACCACAGACTCAGACCCCGAGGACCGTCGTCTATTAGAACTTGGTAAAGAAACACCACGGCTGCTTGTTTTTAAAATACGTTTACACAAATAAATGAGAGGCCTGAAAGTAGGAGTGGAAAACAATCGGAACTCTGAATGATGAAAACTACGTCCGGGATTTAAACCCAGTCAGCAGACTTAACAGAGATTAGAGATCCAAAGGGAAAATTGAAAGACAGATGTAGATTTGAAAGGAGAATTCTCTCGACTGTAGTTCAGGCTATCAAAAAGAAATTAAAACATGAGAGATGAAGAGCAGTGTCAAGTGGGCCAACACACATACAATACATGTATAACATGAGTACAACACACATGTACACAACACACAACACATGTATAATATGAGTACAACACAGCATAACACATGCAATATATGTAGAACACGCACAGCACACGCACAGCACACACGCATAATTGGAGCTCACAGGAGGGCCAGGCAGTAATGTGATTCCGACTCACGGCCACTCCATCGACAGAAGAGATCTGCCCCTGTGGGTTCCGAGACCATGAACACTCACGAGAACAGAAGGCCCATTGGTCTCCCCTGGAGGGGGTGGCGGGTTCACACTGCCGACCCCACCATGCCTCCAGGGCTGCGATAGCATCTGCAGAGAGAAGGATCCCTTTCCAGAAACGGAGAGGCAGGGGAAGCCCAGTGAGTGCTGCACGGAGCGAACGAACCTGCAGGCTGGTCACCGGAAGACCAGGACACCCGCCTGGCACAGGCACAGTCCTACAATGTTGACTGACCCAGGACCGTGGTCTTCCAGACACTGAATCCTGGTACACACTGGGCCTTGAGGAACAGGTGGGCTGTCGAGGCCCTGCTGTGTCCCTGGCCAGGGGTGGTGAGTGACTGGGCAGCTCCAGGCCCCTTTGAGAGTCCCCACCCCACCTGACCAGAAGATGGTGTGACACTGACTGCCACCATGGGCTCAAATGTGGGCACGGTGATCGGGACGGAGCAGGGCCAGGTAGTGTTTTGTTCTGTTGTGCCACAGGTCGCTGTGGGCTGGAACCAGCTTCATGGGCCCAACAATTCCACCCGAAGCAGTTTGACAACCCGTGGGGCCTCCCTCCCTGACCAGGGTGGCCCAGCAGAGCCAGGACTCAGCCCTTCCCGGATCCCAGCTCCCACCTCTGCCGGGGAGGTCTCGGGTCCAGCCCCCTGGAGGGGCCGCTGCTGAAGCTCACGCACCCTTCCCAGCTTCCTGCTGCACCCACCCCCACCCCCAGCAGGTGGAGGCGGAGCAGGCACCTCTCTCCTGGGCTGCCGCTGTGCTTCCAGGAGCCCCAGGTGGTCCCTCAGGCGAAGCACACTGCCCGCTGTCCTGGCCAGCTCCCCAGACAGCGTGTCGTTGGCCTTCTTCATGTGTGCCAGCTGCTCCCGCAGCAGTGAGTTCACCTGGGCAAGGCCGGTGCTCCTGCCGGGACAGACAGGTATCAGCTGGGGGCACGGCCCTCCCTCCTCCCCCTCTACCCCCCCCCCCCCGCACAGAGGGCTCAGGCCCCGCCTTGAATGGGGGGCTCAAAAGGTGCCTGCAGCCCAGTTCAGGCTGCAGTTCCGTAGAGCCTGGCAGTACCGGCCATGTACTGGACTAGACCCCCACAGAGGCCCCCAGGAATGGCTCTCTGCCCTTGCTTTGATCTCCCCTTCTGCCAGCAGGGGGATGGCGTGTTACTACTGGGGCTAGTGGGGTACCACGGGGTTATGAGGCAACACCACTGAAGGCCCCAGGCCAGAGGACCCACAGCCCCAAGGTGCAGTGTCCGAGCCTCACCTCTGCTCCGCGGCCTCCAGGCGGCCCAGGGCCTCTTCAAGGTCCATGCTGTGCTCCAGCTCTGACCTGCGCAGCCGGGCCTGCAGCTAGAGAGGCCAAATCAGCAGCTTTGGTGAGAGCAGGGCTGAGGGGGCTCGGCCCTCCAGATGCCCATGGGGAGGGGTGTTACCCCTGGGCCCCTGATTGGGCAGCGCGGGATGGGGTGTTGGAGTGGTGGGTGCATGTTTGGGTCACAGGTGGCCACCGGAGGCAGAGGACAGGCCACAGTGGTGGTGGGATGGAGGTGGGCCTCAGACAGCAGGGCTCTGGGGAGCTTCCTGCCCAGGGGCCTTAGAGAGCAAGCAGGAGATGCTTGGTGCTGGACAGCAGGCTGCCCGTGTGGCCACAGGGCAGGGCCGGCCCCTCTGGCCTCAGCTTCCTTCAGGCTGCTCCTGAAGGGCAGGCGGGCAGGGTGGGGCCAGGGCTGAGAGGGGAGGGTGGTGCCTGGTGGGGTGGGATGGGGGAAGCCCTGAACTCAGACCCCATGGCGGCCAGCAGAAGGAAGGCTGAGAACCTGGAGCCAGGCTGGCTATGGGTGGGAACTGGCCACCAACAGGCTGACTCTACTGCCACCCTGACCCCACTCGGCCCTGCCTCCTTGGCTTAGAGGTGACTCGTGATGTGATGGGATGTCCAGTGAGGGGAGGGCGGGGCTCTGACTCAGAGTTTACTGGTCTGCCTGCAGTGGCTGCCCCCCCTCGCCCCCACCCCGTTCCCAGCATGTCCCCACCCCGTGCCAGGAAGAACCCCCCTCCCACACACTCAGTCAGGCCCCATGAGGCCTGAAGGTGGGTTTTGGGAAGGCGCCCCAGATGTGAGAAGAGGGAGTGGCCTCCCCTTGGTCTTGGCCCAGGCTGGGGGGGGGGGCGGGCTCAGGCAGGAGGGGGTGGGAGGAGGAGGGAGCTGGGGCCTTAGAGAGCGTGCGCACTGGTCAGGGCCACTAGCTTTGCTCAAGGATGGCCTCCAGCCCTGCAAGCACCTCCCCTCTCTGAGTATCCACTCTCCCAAACGGAAAGGGGGTGCCCAGTCCTGCCCTTCAGATGGTAGAGCACTGAAGGAGTTGTGGAGGGGCCGAGTCAGCCCCTCCTCAGTGCCCACTCCTGGCCTTTGCAGTGGCCAGCCCAGGAAGGGGCCCAGCACAGTGTCTTCATACCCCTGCCCATTTCCCTGACCACCCTTGTGGTCAAACAGGCTCCCGGTGGGGGGCCCTCTTGTTGTTCCCCTCCCACCTCGGGCTCGGAGTTCCAGCGGAGCCCTGGTGGCCCATGGGTGATGCTGGGCTGCCACCACAGAGTCAGCAGTCTGCAACACCAGCCATTCCCCGGAGGAAGATGAGGAGGGCCTGCCTTGGAAACTACAGGGGCAGCTCCGCTCTTTCTGGAGCAGGAATGGGCTTGCTGGCCGGACCCCAGGGCTCAGCTGTATGGGGGCGAGTTCTAGAGATTCCTGGCTGGGCAACCCCCATACCCTCCCCTCCGTGGGCAGTGCCAGCCCCTCACACTCACCCGCTCACTGGTAGCGTGGTACCTGGTGGCCAGCTCATCCCGCTCGGCACCGGCTTGGGCCAGTAGGTCCTCCAGCCGCACCAGCTCCTCCTGCAAGAGCTCATAGTCCTCTTGTGCCCCGGCAGCAGCGGCGGCGGTGGGGGTCTCCGGCAGCCCTGCAGGCAAGGGGCTCCCATCAGCTGTGTGGTCCCCACTTGGGGGCAGCCTCAACTTCTGGGATGAAGTCACAGCTCGGATCCCTGAGACTCGGGAGCCATGGTGGGGGCGCCTTGCCACCCTGAGCCTGGTCTCTCCTCCCTGCTCAGGCCCGGGCCTACCCAGGCCAGCCACAGCAGAGTAAGGGCCAGGCCTGGGCATGGAGTCCCTCCAGAAGCGGTGAGGCCAGGCCCCACTGGGGTCAGTTGTTTCCTATGTGAGGGCTTGCTTTTCCTTCCAGCCTGGCTTCAGGAGCTGGCAGATCCTCCCTGCAGTGGGAGGGCCTGGGACTCCCATGCAGCCTGCACAGGCTCCCAGCAGTACTGGCCGGTGCCTTGAGGCGAGTCCAGGTGTGGTGGGTAAGGGTTAGCACGACCCTTCTCTGGGTGGGAGCCTGTGGGACCTGAAGAGGTGGTGAGTGGGGGGCAGCCCCACCAGTGACTGTGTCCCCCTCCACCCTCAAGGGCCAACCTGGGAAATTTTCACTTGGCTCATGAGAAATCAAGGAAGAGGCACAGGTGGCCTTGGGATAGTCCCCCATGGACCATGGGTGGGCTTGGCCAACCCTAATCACGGGCCACAGACCAGTCCTGGGTGGGGGTTTTGAATAGCTGCCTGGGGCTCCCTGTGCCCGAGTCTCATCACCTCTAGACGGCTCCTCGTCCAGGCTCCTGGTCACGATCTCCCGGATGAAGGCAGGGACGGGGGTGGGCGACCCCCGCTGGCCTTCCCCAGACATGGTTAGCGCCCGGTCCTCTCTGCTGGCCATGGGACTCAGGACACTGTCCTCCAATCTCTGAAAAATACCCCGGAGACCCTGAGCTGGTGGCCCTGGATGGCAGCCCAGCACCTCCCTAGCAGGAGGCAAGACTGCCTGGGGCCCCTTGCAGGAGCCAAGGACTGGCCAGGGAACGTGCCTCCGTTCCCCACCTGTCAAACAGCACCGACAACTAGATCTGCAGAGCTGCCCAGGTGGCCTCTCCCCTGCCCTGCCCATCCCCTGCCCATAACCTTGCCCACCCTGCATGTGGCCCCACCCCTGCCCCACCCATCCCCTGCCTGTGGCCTCGCCCACCCTGCCCCTAGCCACTAGCACAGAGGTCCAGGCTGGAGGTGTGTGGCTGCCAGGTAGCTGCAGGCAAGGCTCACAGTTTAAAGGGGGAGGGGAGGGGACTGGCGGGACAGTGAGGGATCCTTCCTTCTTAAGGAACATGGCCATTGGGTGGGGGGGACTGTCTACCTATAGGAGGGGCATGTGGGCTCTGGGGGAGGGGCAGGACAGAAGAGTGGGCCTGTGGCTGTTCCCTCACCCACCCCTCAAGGGAGGACTGTAAGGTGCCTTCTCTCAGCTCCCTGAGAGGTGCCTTGAGGAGGGATATGGGGGAACAGTAGGGCACCCACCTTCCTGAGCCTGCCTCAGCTGTGCCTAAAAGTGGGCAGGAGGTTGGGGTTTGGGGCACCTGAAACACAGGCAGAAGGGGAGGCCTGGGCACTGAGTGGGCACATCCCCCTGGCCTGGGGCTTCCCTGTTCTTGGGGAGGGCTTCAGCTGCAAGGGCTAAAGTGGGCCTCCACCTCCAAAGCCTCCTGTTGGGCCTTATTCGGGTACTGGTTGAGGGAACCCATCAGGGCCCAGCAAAGCCAGAGGACCCAGGAGGGTCCATTTCAAAGCAACACAAAACCTGAGAACCAGGGTCTAGCAAGTTCCCCCAGGCCTGGGGACAACACAGCTCCCCACTCTCTGCCTCTCTTAAACCAAGCCCAGTTTACTGGCATGGAGTTGACCCGAGCCCCAGGGACCCTCTGGCCCAGGCAAGAACTGGCCCTGGGTCTTCAAGGCCATTGGTCTCTATGGGAGCACACGGCCTCACTGTCCGCTCCTGCTTCACTGGGGTCTGGGTCTAAGGCACAGGTTTGGGTATTAAGGGTCCTGGGAGAGGAGTTTCCAGGCTGTACACCTGGGGACCCTGCTGCTCTTCCCCCAGCCCCACATGTTTCTCATCCTTGTCACCTGGGAAGCCTGTCCCTATGGCCTGCTCCCCATGACTGCCCAAATCTTCCAGACCAGGGTCTCAGGGGGATCCTATTCCTCTCACCCTGCCCTGAAAACCTCCTCTGGTCAGAGCAGGAGTGGGCCTGTCCCTGCCCTGCTGGCTCAGCCCTTCCCCTGCTGCTTTCCAGCACCCTCCCGGGTCACAGCCCATCCAGCCCCCATCCCATGCTGGCAGAGGCTTCACAGGGTGGCCCAGACATGGATGGGCGCACCTCCCCATAGCCCCCAGGCCTGGCTTGTGTGCCTTCATTTGGGTCTAGTGAGAAGACAGGCAGCAGGGTCCTGGGCCCCCCTTGTAGTCTGACTTGTGGGGGGGACTTTCCTTGGGGAGGGAACGGCGCAGGGGAAAAGCAAGCCTGGAACCGGCTGACCCCCAGGGCCTCCCAGAAGCAAAGAGCTGGAGGCGTACAGCTAGCCTGTGCCGGCCCCTCATTTCACATGCAGGGAAACTGAGGCTGGGGGTGATGATGTGTACCCAGAGCCCACCCCTCCCCGCCCTGGGGTGCTGGAATAGCCAAGTGAGCTTGATGCTGGGGAGCATGCACGGAGGGTCACTATCAGAGGCAGGCGCTGCTGTAATGGGCTCCAGCTGTGGTCCCGGGCCTGCGAAAGGACCTCAGCCACCCAATGCCGGCGGGGGGCCTGGTGGGGGGGCCGAATGGAGGGGGGCGGTCCCCTCCTCCCCATCCGGCTGCCAAGGGGGGGGCAAGAGGGAGGGCTGCTCCCAAGGAAACTGGAAGGAGGAGGGGAGCAGGGAGGTGGGGAGGGAGATGGGGCCGCCATGCTGTAAGTCTCTGCTTGTCTGACCACAAAGGGTCAGGTTCTGCAGAGCCCTGTCCTTCCCTGCCCCGCCCTGGCCACTCAGTCATGACCTTCCTGCCGCACATGGAGTCACTGCCCTGTGTTCCCACATCTCGGAGCCCCTGGTGTACCACGGCGCTGCCTGCTATGGCCCTGCAGGTCCTGTGCAGGACGGCTCCTCTGCAGCCAGGGGTCATGCAGCACTCAGACTCAGGGGTGCAGGGAGAGGGGAGACAGGCACCCAGCTCTGACCAGACTGTGCTGAAAGAAACTTCTAGAAGGCTTGTAGGGAGCCTTAGTGAACCCCAGGGATGGATGTCTCTTTCCCCAAAGGTTCAGCCTCACAAGTGCCCCAGCCAAGCCTCTTCCTTCTGCCCTCCCCCACTAGCTAGCCACCTCCTCACCCCTCTGTGGCCATCCTGTCCCCTCCCCTCGCTGCAGGTTTGGCCTCTCCGACCCCAACCAGTGGGCACTCCAGTGGGGACAGCCACCCCCTCATGCCACCATCTAGGGGGCTCTCTGGTTTAGGGGCAGGACAGTCCCTTTCCCCCAGGATTACAGGCCCCCTCCTTGCTAGGAAAAGACTAGAGTCCCAGCCCCGTCTGTCAGTGTGAGCCTGGGCGTGTTACCTGCCTCTGGCCCTGAGCTGTGTCACAGTCCTTGACATCCCCATCTGTGAGGGTTTACCCCGGATGCCTGGGGGTCTCCACTGCCATGGATGGAACCTGGGAATTGAGGATGGGGCGGGGCAGTCTGAACTGCAGGTGCTGAAGCCTGGTAGGGAGACCTAGAACCCAGACCCTCAGCTGTACTCTCTGCAGGAAGACCTAGCACCATGACCCCTCCCCAGCACCCCCTTTTGGGAAGTTTAGTGCCTCAACCCCTCCCTGTTGTCCCCCACTGGGAAGGGCACCCTGATGGGATGTGCTAGCATCACCTGAAGGTAAATGGGCAGCTCCCCACCCCTGTGCCTGGGACCCTGCCTCTTGGGGTGGCTTCTGGACCTTCCCCTTCCCCGACCTGGGCCCAAAGACCCCAGAGCATAGGCAGGTGTGTGGGAGTCACTCTGTGCTCCTCGGCACTGCAGGTGGGGAAACTGAGACCCAGGGTCAAGACCCCTTACTCAGGGTTGGGGGATGTTGCTGGTAACCACCTTGGTCAGTCCTCCAGTTTGTCACAAGGACAGGCGTTGGCTTGTGGATCCCTTTCCACTCCTGCCCCCACCCTGGGGTGACCTTGGGGCTCCTGTTAGGCCTTTTGGAGGGTGGAGTGCCTGTCTAAGGGGACCTCTCCCCACAGCACCCACTTTCCACCCCAGGTGGGGTCTCCAGCCTGGAGTGGCCTCAGAGGGCAGAGCTGAGTCTGTTGTATCTGGGGTATTTGACCTTGGCCTTCCTGGTGGGACATGATGACAGGGTGGGACTGGGGAGGTGGGGTGGGGGTTTGCAGTAGCTGCCAGCAAAAGGCAGAATGGCCAGGTGCCCCCAGGACTCCAGGGCTGGAGGCCAGGGACCTGGTCTTCCTGGGGGAAGATGAGAGGTGGGGGTGGGGGCTGCCCAGGCATGGCCAGTGTTCCTGATGTCCCCTGGACAGTCAGATCATCCTCCCTCAGGCTCCCCACTGTCTTCCACCCCCCACCCCCCACCCCCGCCCAGCCTCCAAGTCTGCTTGGTGGTATATTTGGGTTTCCAGCCAGGTAGGACGCGTTAGCGGGAGACCGGCCCACGCCCACCGCCTGAGCCCTGCTCCCCGAGTTGGCGGTGCCTGGTCAGGGGTCCTCTGGGTAGAACAGCCCAGTGGCAGGCAGGGAAGGGCATGAACTCATTTAAAATCACGCTGGGAGGAGCGGGGACATCGCGGGGTAACCAGACCTAACCAGGGTGCAAACCTAGCCTCCCCACCCCCAAGGGCCTTCCGCGGGCAACGGGGCGGAGCGAGAGTCAAGATTCCGAGCTCCGCGGAGCTCAACCGCGCCACCGTGCGGCTATGCGTGGTACTGCAGGAGGGCCTGGGCCTGGGCCTCCCTGACCAGGTGACCCGTGGGGCGGGAGGTCTGGGCAGAGTCATGTCCTGGACTGTGCAGGAGCACAGAGGACGACGAAGACGGTGGCCGGTTCCTGAAGCGGGATAGCCGCAGGGACACAGACAGACACCCAGCGCTCAGAATTCCTTAGCACTTGGCTAGTTAGCAAATGTTTTCAGTCCCTGGAATCCAGAGTGGGGAGGAAGCAGGGCCTGGACTTAGTCTGGGGCACACGATGGGGCATGGTGTGCCCTGGGACCCTGCAGGCCCTGGGGGCATGGGGTGGTGATGTGACCACGCTGAGCCCTCTGTGCTTTGGGCACTGGGATGGTGCTCGGTGTGTGGGATCTTCTCCCAGGCATGCCCCTGCTACAGACCTGGGTTGTTGGTGAGACACTGTGGGGACAGGCCTGTCAGGGAGGGCGCTGGCCAGGACCTTCCAAGGGGTCCACTTCCTGAGGCCACAGAGCACTCTTGTGTCCCTCCAACACCTGTCCCTGAAGGGCTGTGTCTGCCTCAATGCAGCCCATGTGTACCAGTGCTGACCAAGCCTCACCCAGGGATAGGAGCCTGCTTCCCTGCTGGGGATACACCTGGAGGCTCCTTCATCCTGCACCCCAGCCTCCAGCACGGGCTCAGACCCACTCCAAATCCTTCAGACAAGGTCTACTCCAGAAGGGGAGGGCCCTGTCTGTTCACCCCAAGTCCCAGCCTTCTGGGAGCGAGGTAGATCTTCCAGGGTGTGGGGGGCCCAGATGGAAGCAGCGGTGGTGGCAGCAGCAGCAGCACAGGCTCGGGGGTGGTGGACATCTGGGCAGAGGCACGGATGGGAGCTCAAAAAAACAAAAGAGGTGCCCAACTATCGAGGCGATGCTGACTCACAGCGACCCCCACAGACAGGGTAGAACTTCTCCTGTGGGTTTCCCAGATGTCACTTGATACTGGAACAGAAAGCCCCTCCTGTCTCCCTCAGAGCAGCTGGTAGTTTTGAGCTGCTGACCCTGTGGGGAGCAGACCAAAGTCTCACCCCTAGACCACCAGGCTCCTGGGCGACAGATGGGGCCAGGCGGTGATGGCCGGGGGAGGGGGTGTCCTGCTGAAGAATGGAAGGCTGGTGCTTGGCTGGGGGGCCCAGGGGCTTCTGAGGAGGGTGTGTGGTCAGTCTAGCAGGTAATCAGCCCCACTGCATGGGCACCAAGTGGGTCTAGGAGAAAGGGGTAACAGCTTTACACCCCCTTGCTGGCGACTCCTACAGGGCTCTGCAGGGACTGCCAGTCACCCTCAGAGTTGCACAGCTCCTGTGCTGGGGGATTCTGGGGAGTCCACCTGTCCCCCCACCCTCACAGTACAGAGGACAGCACTGAGACAGCTGCAGGCAGAACGGAACCAGGCCCTGGACTACATGGCCAGCATGATTCCAACCCCTCACCACCCTGCCTCCCCCCACTTCCCGCTTCCTTCCCAAGGCCCCTGACAGCATCTCCCAGCCCCCTCCCCTACAGGTCTCTGCACTTTCTTAACAGGTCTCCAACTCCCTGACCACAGAGGCCCCCCTCCTCCCAGGGGGCTTCCTGCTCTGCAGCCCAGCAAAGTTGAGAGTGGGGGCACAGTCCCCCACGGACGCCTTAAACCCCAGGGACCCAAGATTCTCCTTCTGGGAAGGATGTGTGTGCGCACGCGCATGGTGTGGTGCTATAAGTCCGTACTCCCTCCGCAGTGACTAGGACTGCCAATTAAACGTGATGCTCACAGTTCAAAAGACGGCTGAGAGCTGGCCAGCCAACAAGAGATGCACTGAAATGGGGGGGACTGGGGCCCTTGGGAGAGAGGCGATGAGTCAGCAGGACTGGAGGGGCACCTGGGAGAGGGGTGGTGGACTGGCAGGGCTGGAGGGACCCCTGGGAGAGGGGACTAGCCAGCAAGCTCTCTGAGGGCTGCAGAGGCTAAGCTGGAGAGTTGAGGGGCCTCTGGTGGGAGGGCTGCTCTTCCCAGGCGGTTGCTGACTGCAGGCTGTTGAGGCTGGGGAAGGAGGCCCAGGGTCTGTGCCAGGCTGGAAGGGCGATGAGAGAGAGGAAGGCCCTCTAGGAGGTGGATGGACACAGTGGCTGCAGCCCTGGACTTGGGCACAGGAGCAGTGGTGAGGACGGCGCAGGACCGGGTGGTCTTTCCTTTGGTTGGGTGTAGGGTCGCTCTGGGTCAGAGCTGACTTGATCGTACCCGACAACAACAACCTCAACAACAAAACAACAACAACAATAACCTCAACACCAACAAAACAACCTCAACCACAACAGCACCAGCGACTGCTGCCTTTGAAGTCATTCATTCCCCAGGGTCGGATCCACAGTGGAGCAAGTCCAGACCCTGGTGCATCCCCTGGAGCATTGGGCCTCCTCCGCTTGTCCACTAGAGAGGTCTCCAAGAAGAGAGCTGCCTCGCTCAAACCTGCGTGGTGCTGGCGTGATCCGGGAATGGCGCTCGCTTTGCTCCTTTAGAAAGACTCTACATAGGCACTGGGACAGGACAGAAAGGGTTGGGCAGAGGGAGCCAGTGGTGGAAGAGCACTGATGGCCGTGCGGGGCATCTCCCGGGCAGGCCAGCTCACAGGGTGGCCTGGTGGAGCTCGAGGAGGAGGCTGTGGCCATGGCAAGGACAGACATCAATTGGGGATGTGACCCATAGGAAGATTGTGACAGTGCGCCCCAAGAACATGGAGATCGCGATGTTCTCAGAACCCAGGATGCTATTGACATGTCAAGGACAGGATTTTATCTCTTCTCTCTCTAAATCCTGGATCCCCGCCTCCCCCAGGTCTAACCCTGCCGACTCTTTAAAGAGAACCTCTTTAAAAACATACTTGAGTCACTCAGCGTCCACATGCTGTTGCTGACATATTGCTGCTTCTGCTAGTGAGAATGCTCCTAAAGGTGCCGTTGCTATCGAGAACGCAAACATGGCGAGTTTAAAAGGAAGCCTACTGGTATGCTGACGAGATTATTTTCCCTAGACTTTACAGGGAATTAATTCATGGCTAATCAAATGAGGGTAGACAGTGACTTTCTTAAAGCTTCGTTTGTGTTAGGGTTTGCCGTAAGAGACGTGTGCATTCATGACAAGCTTCTGGTTTTAATTGTTTATTTGGGGCAAGATGGTAACAAAGTAGCTCACACACACACACACACACACACACACACACACGCACACACACTCAGGCAGTCAGGGGGTTTCAAGTACACAAATTGAAGCTATAGAAGAAAACAATTGGTCATTTCTTTCGGAGAATGGAATTTTTGAGCCCTAAACATCAAGTTTTGTTTGTTAGTGGTGAAAAATGTATGGGTTCCCACACTGGACAATGTGTCTGAAAGACACATGTTCAACCTTCAGGAGTTAAACTGTGAGGTTTTGGTATCAAACATATGGAAGTTTAAATATTCCTATTATCAGTGAAGGGCAATCCTTACTTAGCAAATGGAGCAGTTGTATAATTTTCTATTAAAAATATTGTATCGTGCTTAGGAGAGGGATGCGGGTAGAAGCAGTCTTTCAAATAAAATGTGAAGCCCAGCCCCACGTCTGGATGGACATCCTAAGGCATGGTTGTGTAAATGAGGGGAAGAAATGAAGAGACAGACAAAAGTATTGGGGTGCTCACCTCCGCCACGGCTTCAGGAGCCAGGTCTGAGCAGAGAGAGGGCATAATGTATTCTCTGACGAGCTTATATAATCTCGCGCATGCAAGTCCGGTGAGCACACACGTCACAGGAAGGGGCTGTACAACAGGCACAACTGTGACAGGAGGGGATGAGCGAGGATGTGTGCACACCGTAGGAAGGGAGGCACTAGGGGCAGGCACATGACAGGGAGGCACCTACATAACAAGATGGCAGCCTCACCTTGGTCGTCTGAGCTGTTTGACCTTGGGTGTCTGAGCTCTTCTTCAGGGGAACGAATGCAGTTGACCTTCAAGCGTATATAGTAGCACCCATGTGCTTGCAAGTAGCACCTTAAAATTGGCATTATTCTCTGGGGGGGGGCATCGTGGGGAATAACTTTGACTTAGGAGAATGCGAACACATCTCCCACCCACAGATGAAGGTGAAGTTCTCCCTCCACAGGAGCCCTGCCCTCCCAGACACAACTCTGAACGTAGAGAATTCGTCAGTGTAGACTCTCTTCCTGGCTCTGTTTCCACAATACAAGTGATTTTTTTGGAGGGGGCGGGGCCCGGCAGTGTGCTTCTGGGCTGAACAGATGGATATGCCAGTGGGAAAGAACAGAGCCTCAGACCCTGGCCATTCCCGTGCCAGGGCAATTCCATGGGAGCAAACAGACCCCGGCAACAAGCCAGACACCCAGGGGAAAGACAGAGCCATGCCCTCAGCCCACACTGCGGGGGCAACGACGTAGAGCCTGAACTGCATCAGAGAGCAGCCATGAGAGAAACACCTGGCAAAGGTGGGCACGGACACACAGGAGAGATGCGCCCCCACCCCCCATTTGGGAAGAGTGAACATTTGTCAGGAAGCAGGTGTCCTGAAAGTAAAGCATTCGACACCCTGGGTTTCTTCTAAATGAAACACGTTTCCTCTCCAGCAGCTGTCGTGAGCACGGATGAAGTAGAAATGGGTCACAGCAAGAGTCACCTCGACAGCGGCAAGTCGCTCGTACTGACGTCCTCCCGACTCAAGAGTAGGACTGCGGACAACCAGGTCCACCCACAGGCCCAGCCATGCGCAGACCCGTCATGAGCAAGGGGCTACGCCGGCCGGTCAGGCAGCACATGGGAGCCTGTGCAGCCTGAGGAGTCGACCCCAACCATCTGATTACACAGGATGCAAAACAAAAAAGACCGTTTGAAAATGTCCCCCAAAAATCACATCGAGTCCATGCTGTCGAGTGGGTGTTGACTCATTCTAACCCTGCAAGTCAGGTGGAACAGCCCCGGGGGGCTCCCCAAACTGTCAATCTTCCTGGAAGCCGGGCCTTTCTCTCTGGATCAGCTGACCGGTTCTACCTGCCATCTCATTTGCTAGCAGAGACGCACTTAACCACTGTGCCACCGGGGATCCTGGGAACACCCCCTCCCCCTACGTGCGTGTGTGGAAGTGAAGGGGGCTGGGGGCGTCCAAAAGCCATGAGCTTTTTTGGTGAATGAATCTTGTATTGTGAATTAGAGGTTCCATTATCTTTTCAATCCAGTTTCCCATGGACTTCCTGAAGCCCCTGGGTTCACCTCCAAGAAAGACCGGACAGCGGGGATTAGAAGGTGGAGCATCCTGGAAGGGATGGCATCCATGTTTTACAGCCTCACAGGGGAGCGTGGCCGAGGACGGAGAAAGGCTGGCTGTTCGTGAGCTGATAGGGCCTTCAGGCGAGTCACGGATGCAGGAAAAAACAGCCCAGGCAATTAAAATCGAGACGATGGCTATGCAGGAGACAGAAGGACAAGACAAGCTTGGGCAAAGGAACAAAGGGCAGGTCCCAGCAAGGAAAAGGTGCTCGCCTGCGTGGGGGTGACCATCTTGGCCCGGCTTGCCTTCTGGTCCTGACACCCAAGGAACCCGATATTTGCTCACCCCACCCTGAGGCTGCAGATGCTGGGAAGGACAAGATGTTCCGAAGGACTTTTAGCCAAGAACTTGGAAGATCTAGACCCAATGGATCTAGTGACATGGCGAACTCCCTCGGGAGCCGCTTGGCCAGTGTCTGGAAGGCCCTGGTCCCAGGGTCACAGTGGACCCCCTCCCACACTCCTCCCAGTGCCCCCTGCTCTCTGCTCTGAGAGGGACCCTCTAAAATCCTGAGGACAGCAGGACCCTTCTCAAATGTTCACACATGTCCCTGCTCAGAACATGGGGCAAACACTCCAGCTCCCTGCCCCCCACCTCCCCGCAGGCCTCAGTTCCCCGCCACTGGCTGGCAGTCTGGCGCTCTCTGGCATTGCGGTGCCTGCCTGTCGGCCGCCTGCTCCCTCTCTAATTGTCCGGATGGCAATCACTGCAGAGCAAATACCAGGTGTCGGTGGGCGGGCTCAGCAGACCAGTCTGGTACACACCTGCAAGGCTTGCTTCCCGGGGTCCCTGTGTCCAGACAACAACTCACTCACACTGGACACTTGCTTAGCCAGCCCTGCCTCACACCCCCCACCCCACCATTACGTCCTGCCCCCAGGTCCAGCTGAGCTGCAGCACCAAGAGGGTGGTGGAGATCCAGAAGGGCTGCACCTTCAGTTGCTGCACTCACTGGGCCTGCCGCTAGATGGGAAATCACCTCACCCCCACCCCCATGACCTCTGGACTCCAACCGGCCAGAACCCATGGGCAGAACCCCCAGCCCATCGGCAGAGTCAGCAGCAGGAGGAGCCACCCTCCGCGGCCTCTTTGGTATGGTTACCTTACCTGCTCTTGTTAGTTCTGTCCTCGTATGTACACGTGTGTGTGCCCGTGGGGGTGCACGAACACGCCTCTGCCCGCGTACTTGTGGGTGTGCGTGCGAGTGCCTGTGCGCACCTGTGCGTGAGCGAGTGTGCAGTGTGTACAGGAGCGTGCATACACAGAGGGCTTCGCCACGTTTGTGGAAGAAGGCAAAGCAGAACGAGCCGCCGACACGGGGTTCCCAGGATCCTGCCACCACCGCTGTGAGGCTCCTGCTACCACACCGCCGTGAGGCTCCTGCCGCTGCACAGCACATGCTGTTCTCTGTGTGTGTTACACGTCGCCAATACGAGGGAAACCATACGACTAGATGCATTTAAACATTGAAAGGAAAAACAGGAGGAGGAGGAGGAGGAGGAGGAGGAGGAGGATCACAGCTCTAGCCCTCTGGCTCCCTCCCCGCCAGACCTGAACTCCGGTCAGAGTGGGCACAGAAGGAGCTGTGGCTCAGAAACTGAGGTCCGTGCTTGTGAGATACACAAGCTAGTTTCACACCCCAGGTCTCTGGGGAAATGGAACTAAAATGTAATGGGATTGTCCCAGGAACACACAAAGCTCTTCTTTGTATGGGTGTGCGTGCACGTGCGTGTGCATGTATGTGTATGCCTGGGTGCATGTGCATCTGTGTGCACCTACAGGGTGTGTGTGTGTGTGCTGTTTGATCCCCTGCCACCACGCTTGCTTTCCTCAGGGGACCTGCATTATTCATGTGGGGCCACACCAACCCCCTGCAGCGCAGCTGTTCATAACCGGCTATGAGTCAGCCAGTGTGTGAGGGTTCCCGGGCACCCCAAGGGGCCAGCGGAGGCGGAGAACTGGCCATGGTGACAGGAGCAGGGATGATGGGTCAGATAGGGAGGCGTGGGTGCATCCCAGGGCTCGACCCTGGGCTCTGGGAATGAGGGTGAGACCATGGTGTCGGGTGAGCGGCGACTGTTCCTGCTGCTCCTGCTGCTGCCGGACAGGGGGCGCTCTGAGGAAACAGCCTGTGGGGCTGACCTCCCCTCCCAGGCAGTGACTGCCAAACAGTGACCCTGCCTTTGTCTTGAGAAGGTCCAGTGCGTGCTGTGCTGGGCGAGAGCTCACAACGTGGTCAGCACACTGGCCCCCAACTCTGTCCTCCCTCCTCTCCGGAGTGTGTGCACGTGGACTGCGCATGCCCGCGCCGGACACGTGAGTGGATAACAAGTGGCTGTGGAAACCGGTGGAGCTCGGCGCTTGGCTGTCTCCTCCCCAGTGCCCTGCCCAGCACAGTGCCCACAGCCCGCTGACCTGGATGACCGTGTCCAGCCCCAGCCTGGGTCGCTCGCCAGGGGCCCCACTGCTCGGCTCGCTGGAGGCAGAACTCATAGCCAGGCTCCTGACGCACCCCTCTGTGAGATGCACGGCCCACACCTGCGGGGCCCTGGCTGCTTGGTTCGACTGGTCCACCGGAGCTGGTGCCTGGCCACACTCTCTGAGTCCTGGGCGTTGCTGTAGCAACTGGGACGCTGAAGCTGGTTGTCCTAGAAAGAGGCGTGCAAGGCCCATTGCTATGGGGATCAGGGAAGCTGTTGACCAGAAGCCGTTTCCTGGGAGACCTGGGAACACCCTGCCGTACTGTCCACCCTGGAGACCCCACCCTGGGGAGGGGCCCTGGGAAAGCTGCCTACTCAAGGGCAGGGAGCCCGGGCCTGCACTTCCTTATGGTGTGGGGGTGGGGGCTCTGGAGAGCGGGGAGTTTCTTCGAGGCTGCTCTATTCCTGCCACTCCCAAAGCTCCTGGGGCCACAGTGGGACTGGGTAGTGGGGGAGGGGCAAGCTCCTCTGCAGAGACCTGGGGCGGGGTTGACAGGGGTCTGAGGGCAAGGTCAAGGCTGGTGGAGTGTGACAGACCCCATCTGAACCCAGTCCAGATCCAGGTGGTCATGCTCCTTCCTGGGAGGTGGGGAGTGGGGGCGACGAGCGGTCCCCTTGCAGTGCTGAACTCAAGGGTTCTGGACCACATGGGTGTTGGGTCCCCAGTGACGGGTGGTCACCGTGCAGCCCCCTGCTGAGTGCCCTCACCCGCCTCCACAGTGGCCTGGTCACTGCTTCTGCAGGAGTCCCTGAGGGACTGCAGGCCTCGAGCCTACCTCTCCGCCTCCCCATCCCCTGCTCTTCTCAGCTCAAAGCCCTGATGTTACTCATCCCCCAGCCCCACACCCCCAGTGGCCATCAACCTCTGCCTCACCACTCCCCACACCCCCTGGTTCTGAGTTGCCTCTGGCCTGCAAGGGAGTCAGAGGAGCAGGGTGTTTACTGGGGTAGGAGGCAGGTGGAGACCTCACCAACAGGATGCCCCCTTGGGGGCTGTGAGAGAGCAGGCTGGGCAGGAATTTCACACAGAGGAGGGCAAAGTCGACCCACCTCCTCTTATGATCTGGTACCTGTGCCAGAGCTGCCCTGGGCTCTCCCACTCCTCCCCACCTCTACAAGGATTTCCCCCCACCCCTCCTCCACCCTCCAGGAGACCCCACCCCACCCCTTTACACCCCTAGAGTAGCTGCCTGGGCTTCCTACCCTTTACAGGGGCAGCTGCAGGCTACCCCATCCCTCTCCACCCCTAAAGACCACCACTGAGCCTCAGCAGTTGAGAGGGTGAGGGGAGAGGGGGGAGGGGCAGGTGTTGTTTGCTCAGCACTCCACGGGGAACCTTTTGACTCCACCCACCACGCTCCCTGTGCTCGGGCAGCTCTGGCCTGGCATTGGTCCATGCTGTCCCTTCCTTACAAGTGGGGTCCCCTCTGCTTGCTCTCCCTGGTCTGCACCTCCCTCTGAGCGGCATCAGCAGTGTTCCAAGCTCTGGGCGCCTAGTGGTCCAGCCATGGAGAACATGAACACCTTGGGGTGGAGGCTGGGCTGAGACAGTGACCAGACCCTGGCCCCATCCCATCCACTGGCTGGCTGAGTGGGTGCAGACCTGTAGGTGACCCAGAAACCTACAGGCCGTGTGGATGGCTTCCTGTGGGAGGCCCCTGAATCACACTGTCCAGGGCCTCTCTCTTCCTGGGGTTCAAAGGCAGGGCAAATCCCGGAAGAGGGAGGGGTACATCGGAATGCGGAGCTCTCAGTCCCATCATCCCTACCTGTCCCCCCCTCCAGGCTTCCCCCACCCCAACTATCTGCTCCAGCATCTGGACCTGGCTCCCTGGCATAGTCTCTGTTAGCTGGTGACTCTGTCTCCCTGGGTCACTGCCTGTTCTGGCTGCAGACAAATGGGACAGCTCATGAGGGGAGGGGCTCAGATGGCCCCAGGTGCAGCCTTCATGGGGTCAGCCGGAGGCCAGGGCCCAGCAGGGCTGAAGTATCCTTCACTACTCCATCAGATCTGCTGACTGATCCCCCTGCTGCCTGTAGGCTCTGGAACCCTGGGCCACAGCCCAGAAGCAGAAACCCGTTGGGGTGGCCAGCTCAGGTGGGCCTCTGGGAGGCCGATGTTGGGAACACCACCCCTCAGCTTCTCAGAGGTGCCCCAGGGCACCCCTGCACTATGTGCTGGGAGAAGCTTTCCCTCTCCTCTTGGGGTCCAGCCTTGGAACCCCTCTAGCCAGCCCATCACCAGAAACCATGAGGGGCTGCCATCCCTGGACTGGGGGTCCAGACTGGGAGTCAGTCTGAGGGTGGGGGAGGCCCTCACCACGCCCCTCCTAGGTTGATCAATTCAAGGGTGCTGGGGGGGAGGTGGTGACTCAGGAGGAGCCCCCTCTTCCTGTGGAGTGTGGCGTCAGGTTGAGGACAGTTTCCATGGTGGCAGGCTGGGCTGAGCCCCTGTCCCCAGGGGTTGGTGTCTCCTGGCTCCTCACTTCAAGTGGGAATGCTCTTTCCCCTTGAGAGCTGGGTCTTTGTCTTGGGTCCTGGGGGAGAAGCCCTTTGAAGAGATCACCAGGTCACACCTGATGGTTTATGCTTGTGAGGGGACTCTTGGGAGAAAGCTGCCCAGGTCAGAAGGCCCCCCCCCTATGTGGCATCAGTCAACGCCACCCTTGATTCTGACTCTGCCCATCTACGCACCAGACCAGCATGGTGTCCCCTGGCCTCCAGCAGATGCTTTCAGAGGAGTTTCTCAGGTCTTTCTTCCTAGGGCCTCTGGGTGGATGGCAGCCAGCAGAGCATGGCCACAGAGGGCACCACCCATAGCCCCACCTATACCATGAGGCCACTAAAGGCCCTGGGCTTGGCCGTTCCCGGAGTTTCCTGGTTGGTGGGTAGGGTGGCGCACACTTTATGGACACGGAAGCTCTGTGTTGGGGTGTTGGGGACCCTCCCCGACCTTGCCCTCTATGCCTCTTGATTTGTGAGTGGCTGGAGAGCCTTGGGCGTGGGGCGGTACTCAAGGGGCAGAGGAGATGCCAGGGTTACAAGTCAAGGTGATGGGGGTGTCCAAGCTTTAGGCATCTGGGGTCTCGGGCAGACTTGGCAGTGGTCATGGGGAGGCATATCCAGCTGAGTGGTGGGCATCCCTGAGAGGAGAAGGGCAGGGGCAGGGGACAGTCTGGGGTTCCCACAGCACCTTGACAGGATGGGTGGGGGCTGCTTCTGAGGACCACCTAGGAGAAAGGGCTGGAGAACCCAAACATCTAAGCTCACTGTCTCTTGGGACAGATCTGTCTGCCTGGCTGTGGCCGAGGGCTGAGTCTCATCTTCAGACCCACAGCCTGGTGCAGTATCCCCCAGAGAGAGAGGGGCAACACAGCAAGTGGGCGGGTGAGGCAGGAGACCCAGCAGGGAACTCTGGCAGGCCAGAGCTAGAGGGGCCTGCAGGGTGAGGGGTGAGCTCCTGGCCACACCTGGGGAATGGAGAAGCAGAGACCAACTCTCAGACAAGCCCACCCTCAGGGGCCTTCCAAGCACCTCCCTGGGTTCCCATCCAGTGCTCTGCTTGCAGGTCCTGCGGTGGGTGGGATGGGTGGGACCGGGTGACCACCAGAGGTCTGGAGGTGGAGTCTAGGGGCGGTGTCTCCTGGGTGGGAGGCGCCTGTGCTTCCTGTTTGTAGCCTGCAGTCTGAGCAGCCCACAGCGGGGCCAAGGGTCGCAGGGGCAGCTCCCGCCCACCGCTAGTTGGGACTTGTACCACCGTGGGCGGGCGGGCACCGTGCCCTGCGCAGGTGCTGGCTGGGAGGGGCGGGACTCTCCAGCCCTCGAGGCGGAGCCGCTGAGGGAGACCAGCTCCAGGCCCAGGTGGGCGCCGCCTCAGCGAAGGCCTGAGGCTCCGGTGGGGACTGAGAGGGCTTGGCCAGGAGGACAGAAGGGCTCTGGACCCCGTCGTTGGGACATTGGCAGGTGGTTAGAGTCTGAGCCGCGAGCGCAGTCCCCGCCTGCTTCACTGCCTCTAGAGCTGTGGAGAGCGGGGTGGGGTGGGGGACGAGGATTGTTGCGGTGCGAGGGGGTGGGGCTCCGTGGCTCCCACCCGCCAGACCCCAGGAGGCCACACGCTCCACCCTCACCTTCCTAGTCTGCGCCATGCGCACGCTGCGTGTCCCCTCCCGCTGGGAGCGGGCACTGGGGGTCGTTGGCGCTCCGCAGACAGTCCCCGCGGAGGGGCGGGCCTGGGTGGGAGGGCCCTAAGCGGCGGGGGGCGGGCCGAGGCCCGGCGACATTCCTGGTGCCTGGTGGCTGACTCACCCACCCTTCAAAGGCCCGCGCAGAACTCTTTAGGCGCCCGCGCCCGCCCGCTTGCCCGCCGCCGCCGGCATGGCCGCGCAGGTGCCCCTGTGGCACCACTACCTGCAGGCGGTGGGCTCGCGCGCCGCGCCCCGCGCCCAGGACTTCCAGCGCGCCGAGGACGTGCTGCTGACCGTGCTGGAGCGGGTGCACGACCTGGACGCGCGCTTCCTCGTCGACTACTCCCGGGACCTGGGCGCCTTCCAGTTCGCGCTGCGCTCCTCCGACGAGCCGCTGCGCCTGGCCGTGCCCCTGGGCCTGGAGGCCGCCGCCCTGTGCGTCCAGGAACCCGACGCCGCGCAGCCCGCCGACAGCCCGGCCCGCTGCCTCCTGGGCGTCCCCCTGGAAGGCGCGGGCCTGGAGCGTTGGACCTCCGACGACGTCTTCAGCGCATCCCCGGACAGCGACGCCAAGTGCCGCGGCCACATCGTGCCCAGAAAGGTCCTTCGCGTCCTCAGGGACCTCCTGGTGGCTGCCATCGTCCACTGCAAGCACCACAACCTCATCGCTCCAGGTAGCCACCGGCTGCCCGCCGCCGGTGCCCAATTCCCTAGTGTGCGCGTTTCTGCGCGCGCCGGGGGTGGGGTGGGTGGTGATGGTGGTGTGTGTTCGTGTGTGTGTTCGCTGTGGGCGGCACGTACAGGGCATTACTGCTCAGCCTGCAAATCCGGTGCACACGGGTACATAAGAACGTGTGCTATGAGTACACACACGTGTGGTCGCCCTGTGAGCAGGGATGGGGCTATTTGGGCTGAATCTGGGCGCGCAGCTGAGTACAAGGCTCTGAGTCTCGGCTGCGAATTCGTTCAATTTACCAGCATATGCATCCTGTTACCCACCTTTCGAATGGTGGCTTTTGTAATAAGCTGTCCAGATATGACTTTTTAAGGCACCCGGTGGCGCAGTGGCTGCCAGCGCAGCAGTTTGAGCCCACCAGCAGTTCTGTGTGCCTGCCCCCGGAGGACGGTCCTCCTCTGACTGGGGGGTAGCGAGTCCAAAGCGACTCCGTGGCAGCGGGTGAGATCACTTTCTTGATGAGGGCACTGATTTCCCACGGGCTTTCTGCTGGGGGTCCCTGTCGGCCACAACCCATCTCCAGGCGGGCCTCACAGCGGACGTCTGGTCGCTTTGCACTTAGCTGGGAGGGGTGTGTGTGCACATGTGCGTGCGGTTGCAGGTGTGCTTGTGTATGTGAGTATGTGTGTTTGAGCATGTGTGTGTGCATGTGTATGCATGCTGTGCAGTGAGTGTATGCCTGTGAATATGTGTGAATGTGCTTGTGTGCATCTGTGAGCTTGTGTGCCTGTGTATGTGCTTGTCAGAGTATATGCACGTGAGCATGTGCCTGTGAGTGTGTGCATGCATGAGTGTGAATGGATATGTGTGTGCATGTGTGCATGTGCATGTGTGCCTGGATGTGTGTTCATGTGTGTGTTAATGAGTATGTGCATGCGAGTGTGTGCATGTGTGAGTATATGTGTACATGTGTGAATGTGTGAGTGCATGTCAGTGTGAATGTGTGTGAGTGTGTGTGAGGGAGCATGTGTGTGCCCAGCTCTGAGGTGGAGGCAGGGATGCTCAGACCCAGAGCCAGGCCTGCTCAGGGCTCCTCAAGGTGGGTCTGGCCTTCCAGGGCAAAGGGGTGGGGTCTCCAGGACCATGGTCTCCTGCTGGCACTTCCTGGGCAGGGGTGGAGGGCACAGCACAGGAGACCTGGGCGCCTGAGAAGACCTCTGACTTCCAGATCGGCTGTCAACACCTGGGTTGGTGCCACCCCTTCAAGTCGCAGTGCCAGGGACAGCTGGGCAGCCTCAGAAGGGCCTGTCCTCAGTCTGGCCTGTGACCCGGCTGGTGCCCACTTCTCTGGGAGTGCTGAGCAGCCCGAAGGTGGCAGAGCCTGTCATTAGGTGTTTGCCCCGCCCTTGGAGCTTCCCACCTGCTCTGTGCCCCCAGGCCCACTGCCCTGCCCAGGGACAGGCAATGGTAGGGATGAGCTAAGGCACAACCAAGTGGACCCTGCTGCCCCTGTTTGCTTTGGGCAGAGAGAGACAGGTGGGTTGGGAAGCCGTGTTCCGGGCGGAGAGAGACAGGTGGGTTGGGAGGTGGTGCTGGGCGTGGGAATTCCAGACGGATTTTGTGCTCCAGCACACAGGCGTAGCTGCCTCCTGGGGAGCCTGAGGCCAGGGGTGGCAAGACATTGGCACAGTGGACTGTGGACAGATCAGGGCTCTTGTGGCTGAGAAGGAAACTACATTCTGGGCACAGCTGCCTTTTTGAGCATGGGCTTGATCTTTGGCCCCCTGGGCAAGATGGCCCTGGTGGCCATGGCCATGCAGGGGCAGCATCTGGAGACTGGGACCTCGTCTTCTAGCAGGGACTGCATGGCCCACCAGGGGGAGGGGCAGAGCGTGCCCAGACCTGGGGTCCAGGCTGCCCTGTCCCCTGGTGCTCCTTCCTCTGGCCACCAGAACAGTGGCACACGTCTAGAGTCTTGCAGCCAGGAGGAATTGGGCTGAGCATGTCGGGATACGCACCTGTGTCCCAGGACCCCAACACAGCTCAGACCTTAAAGGCCAGGCCCCCTTGTCATCTGGTCTTCAGTGGCTCCTGGGTCCTGGATCAGGCGAGAGCCAGCCACATCCCCAAACTGATGGGCTCCCCTGGGACTGAGAGGGTCCCCCAGGCACTGTGTGGTCACATGGTGTTCTACCTCACAGTGAACCCTCTGGGAAATGTTCCTGTTCCCAGGGCAGGAGGGTTTCCTGTCGCCTCTGGTGTGCCAGGACTTGGCTGTTTGATAAGTGACATTGCGCCGTGTCACTTTCCATGTTATCACCTGCCATCCTGGTCATGTCCCATCATCCTCCCCCTGTGAATCTTTCTGAACGTGGCCTCTGGCCACTGATAATCTCCGTTTTCCATGTTTGTTGATTTCGTGTAGGCGAACCCACATGGTGTCCTGTGTGCATACATGCATGTGTGCATACGTGTGTATGTGCCTGTGACTGGCTCATGTGGCCCACACGGTGCTTCCCCAGCCCCTGCTGAGGCTTCTCTTTCTTACCGAAGAGTTGCATCGTATGTAGGCTGCAGTGTTCAGACCTGTCATCACTGACGGGCACATCCATTGTCCCCACTTTTTGTGTGGAAAGTGCTGCCGTGAGCCTTGAGCATGGGTTCCCATTTGTGACCCTGCCCTCCCTTCTCCTTGGTTTGTACCTAGGACGGGGCCCTCTGGGTCACATCCCTCGGTCCTGGATTTTGTCTTTCAATGGTGTCTCGGAGTTACATATCCTCCCCTTAGTGCTCCTGAGTGGGACCATCCTGCTGCTACCTGTCTCTAGTGTTATTGCTCTCTACCTGCCTGTGCGTGACTGTGCGTCTGTGTGTGACTGTCTGTCTGTGTGTGACTGTGTATCTCTCTGTGTGACTGTGCATCTGTGTGTGACTGTGTCTGTGTGTGACTGTGCGTCTGTGTGTGACTGTCTGTGTATCTCTGTGTGTAACTGTGTATATCTGTGTGTGACTGTGTATCTCTGTGTGTATCTATATGTGTGAATGTGTATCGCTGTGTGTGACTGTGTAGCTCTGTGTGTGACTGTGCTTCTGAGTGTAATTGTATCTGTCTGTGTGTGACTGTGTGTCTCTGTGTGTGACTGTGTATCTCTGTGTGTGACTGTGTATCTATGTGTGTGACTGTGTATCTCTGTGTGACTGTGCATTTCTGTGTGTGACTGTGTGTCTGAGTGTGACTGTATCTGTCTGTGTGTGACTGTGTGTCTCTGTGTGTGACTGTGTATCTCTGTGTGTGACTGTGCGTCTGAGTGTGACTCTATCTGTCTGTGTGTTTCTGTGTGTGACTGTGTATATCTATCTGTGTGTGACTGTATCTGTGTGTGACTCTATCTCTGTGTGTGACTGAATCTATGTGTGTGAATGTGTATCTCTGTGTGTGACTGTGTATCTGTGTGTGTGACTGTATCTGTGTGTGTCTGTGTGTGTCTGTGCATGACTGTGTATGTGGCTGTCTGTGACTGCGTATCTATGTGTGTGACTGTGTATCTGTGTGTGTCTGTGTGTGTGACTGTGTATGTGGCTGACTGTCTGTGACTGTGTATCCATGTGTGTGACTATGTATCTGTGTGTGTCTGTGTGTGTGACTGTGTATGTGGCTGACTGTCTGTGACTGTGTATCTATGTGTGTGAATGGGTGTCTGTCTGTGATTGCGTATCTATGTGTGTGACTGTGTATCTGTGTGTGTCTGTGTGTGCGTCTGTGTGACTGTGTATGTGGCTGACTGTGACTGCGTATCTATGTGTGTGAATGGGTGTCTGTCTGTGACTATGCATCTAAGTATCATTGTGTGTGACTATCTCTGCTACTCTCTATGTGTCTATTTCTGTGACTATCTTTTTAAAAATAAATTTTATTCACTTCTTTTCTTCCCTTTCCCTTGCCGTACAAGCCCTGCGCACCCCAGCTTCTTGGTGGTCATCAAAGCCTGCTTCTTTTGGTATGAAAACAGTCTTTAGTGAGTTTTCCTGTGACAGCTGTCTCATGCAGGGCGTGTCCTTGGGGATGGGCTGGCTTCACTTGCCATGGTGTGAAGTGCTGAGCAGTTTGTCCTTGTCCTGAAGAGTGGCCCGTGTGGGACAGAAAATCCAAGCCACTTCAACAGGCCCTTGGGTGGATGAGAAAATCTCGGGGCTCTGGGGGCTGCCAAGAAGAGTCATGTGGGGAGCGTATGTATCCCTGCCCACCAGGAGTTCACCTCTAGCCCACCCCAGGGAGATGACAAGACCAGTGTACATGAGGGGATACCAGGGGCCCCAAGGGGAGGGCTCACAGACGCTGAGCAGGGCCTTCCGGAGAGAGCTGAGTGTACACACGCCCCCTGGAAGCCCCTCCTCTAACCTCCAAGGGACCATGGCTGGCCACTGCCCTGAAGGGCCCACCCTTGGTTTTTGGGTTTCCTCCAAATAAAAAATATGTGGCCTAACCAGAAGGGCTGTTCTCACCTGCTCTGGGACTGAGCACTCCACTCACGGTGACATCATCGCTAAGTGCCTTTCCCAGCACCAGGAAGGCCACCAGGTCCCCAGGCTGCCCCGGGCTGCCTTGCCTGGTTGGGCACCAGATGGGCGGGGGCACTTCTGCATTCCTGGAGGGTAGTTGAGTGCTGATGGGAGGAGGTGAAGTACTGGCAGGTGTGAGGGTGGGGAGTGGTGCTGTCCAGGGCGGTACTGCTTGGCTCAGCTGGCATGGGGGTGGGTACCTGGCATGGGGGTAGGGGGGTGCACAGGGATCAGAGGCCTGTGTGTGGTCCATTGTGCTCCCTGCTGGGGAGGGCAGAGGTCAGGCAGGGAGTGAGGGGCACCATCACGTTTCCTAGACTGTGGCCGGCCATGGGGTCCACAGCAGTGCATCTTAAGAACTGTCCCCTAGGCTTGAGGCAGGAGGGGACTGCTCTGGGTGAAACTGTGACTCTTGGGGCCCTGCCACCTTCCTGACCCAGCAGCAGACAGAGGGTGAAGGTGTCCAGGAGGGTACAGGTGTCTAGAAAGGCACAGTGCAGGTGTCTTAGGAGGGGCCACTTGTGTCTAGGGTGGGACGGGGAGGTGGGAAGGAGGGCAGCTGCCTGCAGCTGGGATCAGGGTGTGGGCTGAGGGCCTGCAGTGTGGGAGGCACTCGGGCCGAGTGGGTGGTCCAGCTCAGTGTCCCCCTGCAGGCTCGCTGAACGCATCCAGCCTGCGGGAGGAGGAACTCCACTTGTCCCTGCTGGTGTCCAGCGGCTGGAGGACCATCCACTTCTGTGTGGTGCCCATAGTCAGGAGGCGACACAGGGTGCCCACTCCGGAGGGGACTCCACTGGCGACCGGCTTCCCCAAGGGCAGTGTGGAGAGGGTCCTGGGCCAGGGTGTGGACCTGGTGCCAGCGAGTGACCAGCACTGGAGGTAGGACACACATCCTGATCTGTGGGTCTGAGGGAAGTGGGGGGCACTACTTCAGGGGTTTCTCCTCAGGCCAGAGCTCTGCACTGCCAGGGTCAGGTCTCCAGGGTGCCTGAATCCTGTCAAGGTTGTTGGAGTCTCCATAGGGGCACCCCCAAACGCCTGGCCACGATCCGATCCTCTCTGACGCCACTTCCCCCTGCCTGCCAGGCTCTGGGCAGGATTGGCTGGTGACGGGTGTGGTTGATCACCACTTCCAGATCCTTGATGTCGGGGGGTTGGGGGGTAGGGGTGGGTGAGCTGGGGAGGCCTCAAGCCCACCTCCCTCTCAGGTGGAAATAGCCGAGGGGGCTCAGGTTCTGGGGGACAGAGGGACCTCCAAGAGAGCTGGGCGCAGTAATGGAGACCGATCACTCTGGTGTTTTTCTTGCCGGTGGGACCCTGACTGTCTCCACCTTCCTCACAAGGGTCTCCACACCTGAGGTGTCTAGGGAGGGGCCTGGAGCTACAGTAGCCCCCATCCACTTCCAGGAGGCCTAGGACCCCAGCTGCAGCACAACAGGGGGCAGGGACCCCCAATTCTGTGTGGGAGAGTGGAGAGAGGGAGAGAGGGAAAGCCTATCCAAGTCTCGGGGACTCATCTGCACCCAGAGGGGCCACTTGGCCAGGTGTCCCTCAGCCCCATGTCTGGGCTGGGCAGTCTGGGTAACAATTCACTAGTCACCCTTGAAGCCCACGGAGGGACCACTGTCAGCCCCGGGCAGCCGCACTGAACTCAGGGCTTCCTAGCAATGGGCAGCACAGCCGTAGGCTCCTCCCTGTAGCAGTGAACTGTGGGCACGACTGACTGGATTTCAGGGTCTCCACTGACCACGTGCTGACCAGGCTGCTCAGCGAACTGGGCTCCCTGCCTGGCTACCGCCTGGACAGCCTCTGCATCCTGGATCGGGTCAACCACGACAGCTGGAGGGACGACGGCCAGAGAACCGGCCTGACCTTCAGCCACCTGAAGGTGGGTGTCGGGGTCGTTGGCTGTCAGTCCTTCTGTAAGCCAGGGGTCAGAGCCAGGCACCACTCTGATGCGGGAAGGCTTGGGGTGGGGTGGGGGCTTCCTGGGAGAGAAAGAGGTGGTGGCCGGGAAGAACACGGGGCAGGGGTGCAGCCAGAGTCCTTCTGGGACTGGGCCACAACCTACAGCCACCCTCCCTGACAGGAGCACCCCCCTTCAGGGGCTCAGGGAAAGCATGTCACCTCTAGAGTCCCTTTGTCACCAGGACAATTGCCCCTTCTCTGTCACCCGGAGTATTATACTCTGTGAGTTGTCATGAGCTAACAGGAGCCAGGAAGGGGTTCAGGCTGAGGGAGGGGTCCATCCAGGGAGGTGCTCCTGTGTTGGGGGCCCAGGGCTGGGGGTTACTTACCCACCTGACATCATCTGACCCAGACTGCTCCTCCCCACTCACCTCTGAGGTGGGGGTCTTTCAGCCTCCTCGGTGGCTCAGAGTCCCAGGCCTAGCTGAGGAAGGAGAGGGCAGCGGTGCATCCTGCCCTGGAGGCTCAGGCTGGGAGCAGGGGCGGGAGGCAGGAAGGGGCCAGGGCTGGGGGCTCAGGTGGCTGGGGCAGCTAGGGAAGTCTGCCTGCTGCTGTCAGGACTCTGTCTGGGCCAGGCCAGGCAGTGCCACCAGGTGTGCCCTTTGCCTGGGGCTGCAGGGATGTGTAGGAGCTCAGTGTGAAAGGAAGGCCCAGGGGGGTGGGCAGGTGGGGATTAGAAATCCCCATGGGCTTTCAGGGCGTGAGGAGGGCATGCTGGAGGGCTGCAGTCCCACAGGGCCAACCCCGGCTGCATGGCTGCATCCGGAGAGCTGGGAGGGCGGGGCAGAGAGGCGGGGCAGTGCCTGGAGTGTGTGTGTGTAAGTGCTGCGTGGGGGGGGGGGGGCGGGAGAGGAGCCAGCAAAAGCAGTTGTCCTCAGCACAGGGCTGGGACAGCCTGGGAGCTGGGAGCTTGGGGGTCCTGAGCAGGTGCACGCCTGCCGCTCCCGCAGACGGTGCTGCTGTGGGCATCGGTGCTGTTCCCAGCGCCCGAGGACTGGGTCGACCTGGAGGGCGCCGTGTACCGGCTGCTCGTGGTGCTGCTGTGCTGCCTGGCCTCCAGGCACCTGCCGCACTTCCTGTGGCCGGCGCGGAACCTGCTGCAGGCCCACGCCCTGGACCTGGGTGCCCTCTACCAGCGCGTGGAGCGCTTCGCCAGCCAGCCCGAGGCGTCCCTGCGCCTGCATGTCACGCACCTGGGCCGCAGCGTGCCGCCACGCATTGACAACGGCATCAAGTCCCTGCTGCAGCTGCCCGCCAGCGACCCCACCTACTGGGCCACCGCCTACTTCGACGTGCTGTTGGACAAGGTGCGGGGGCCAGTCACGACCCCGAGGGCAAACTCCCCTCCAGTCAGGACTCCCAGGTTAGGGCCCCCCCCCCGCCAGGCCAGGAGCCCCAACCAAGACTTCTCAAATCAGGATACCCTAGGTTGGATCTGGACCTCCCCAGGCCAGGACCCCCATGCCAAGAACCCCCATGCCAAGAACCATATCAAGAACCCTATGAAGACCCTCTTGCCAAGACTCCCTCAGGCCAGGACCCTCTGGGCCACAATCCCCCAGCTTAGGCCTTCATCAATTGGGGTGGGGTGACATCAGGCTCCGATGGGCTGTGGGGTGGCCACCATGGCCAGTGACCCTGAGCCTGCTTTTGGGGTGTGCTCTTAGGATCCCTAGAGGTGCCCGGGGGTGAGAGTGGGAGGGGTGGGGATTTGGTAGTGGGACTGGGAGCCAGAGTGGGAGGTAAGGACTAGCAGCCGTCCTGGGTGTTCTTGGAGGGGATGGTGGTAGGTGGGATGGAGGTTGTCAGGCAGCAGGCAGTGAAGAAAGGCTGTGGAAGGAGTGGTGTGAGTGAGTTAGATGGGGGCATGTCAGGAGGTAGGAGCGCTAAGCAGACCTGGGTGTGCAGGTAATGACAGCCAGGAGAGGACTCAAGGCCGGGAAGTGTGTGTGTGTTTGTGTGTGTAGGGGGTGTTTGTGGTCCTCCTGGGGCAGACATCCAGGCAGAGAGCCAGAGGCCAGGTGGTGGGGGGCAGGTAGGTTCTTCTTGGTGTGCAAGACCCGGCCAGGTGATTCCTGTGGTCTGTCCCCCTAACCCGTGCAGTTCCAGGTCTTCAATATCCAGGACAAGGACCGCATCGTGGCCATGCAGAGCATCTTCTGCAAGACCAAGACGCTGGGCGGCGAGGAGAGCTGAGCTGGGGACACGTGGAGGAGGGTGTCTTCACTCTGACACACACAGGTGGTGGGAGTAGAGGGCCTTGCTTCCAGGCACAGTGCCAGACTGCACAGGGTGTGGGCTCATGTGAGTCCACAGGCCCGGGGCTGGTGGCCCTCCAGGAATGGTTGTCTCCTTTTCTGGGCGGGGGCCTGTGGGCTTCATGTGATGCCCTGCTGCCCCCTGGGTGACACTGTTGGGACTCTGAGAGCTGAACATCTCCATGCCCTGGGGCACAGGGGCCAGGCACAGCTGGGTCTTGCTGGGGATGACGGGGCACATATTTGAGGGGAATAAAGGCAGCACTGGACTCATACGTTCAACCAAGGCGGTTTCTGCTGTGTGTGTGTGTGTGTGTGTGTCCCTGCTGCACGGTCCTTTCCAGAGTGTGGGCCATTTCATGGCTACCCCGTCCCCCTCCAGGTTCCTACCCCCTGCCAGCTTCCCGATTTTATTATTGTTCCCACGACCAGCCTACCTGCCCACTTCTGGCCTGGCCCACCCTACCTGCCCCCCCCCCCACGCTGGCCTAGCCTAACCCATCTGCCCCCCCACCCCAATCTGCTCTAGCCCAGCCTACCTGCCCCTCTTCTGGCCTGGCCTAGCCTGCCTGCCCACTACTCTGTTGCTGGTCCAGCCTACATGCTCCCATTCTGGCCTGGCCCAGCTTACCTGCCCCCCCCCACTCTGGCACTGCCCCAGGCTGCCTGCCCCCACTCTGCCCTGGCACTGCCCCCACTCTGCCCTGGCACTGCCCCCCCGCCCTGGCCAGCCTGCTGACCCTGGCACTGCCCCCCACCCTGGCACTGCCCCCCGCCCTGGCACTACCCCCCAGCCCTGGCACTGCCCCCCCCCGCCCTGGCCAGCCTGCTGACCCTGGCACTTGTCCTGCTTGTTTCCTCCCGTCAAGTGGAGGCACCCTCTTCCTTCATGTATGAGGGACCCACCCTCTGGTATCTGGCTGCCACCCCCCGATCCATTCCCAGCTCACGTGCTCTCAGAAGCCCACTGCAGCCAGGCCACAGGGACCCTCCCCACACACACAAATGAAGGGTCCAGTGAGGCCCCTGTACCCCAGCCTAGTAGATGATTTCTGTCTGCATTCGTGCTGGCCTTGTGGTGGCATGGCCTCCTTAGATTCTGGGACACAACCCAACTCTGCGAGACCTCCAGATGGACGTGTGACTGAGCGCAGGGACGGGCAGCCCCTGGTCCTTGAGGACGGTGAGACAGAGGCAAGACAAGCCTAGCACAGGACACACAGAGGTCATCCTGTCTCCTCCACATCAGAGACCTGAGGAAAACAGAACCTGGGACCAAATCTGCCTCCTAAGCCCACAGATGTGCTCCGGGCATGTTGCCAGGAGAGGCCGGCCCCCGGAGAAGACCATCACGCTTGGCAAAGCAGAGGGGCAGCGCCCTCGACAAGTGGACGGCCACTGGCTGCATTGGTGGCCTCAAACATAAGAACGGCCATGAAGATGGTGCAGGCCCCAGCTGCGCTTCATTCTGCTGCAGGCAGTCACTGTGAGTCGGAGTCTAACAACTACAACAATGTAACAACATAAAATGACACAACATAACAACATTACACAACCACAACATAACAATAGCAACACACACATCACACAACCATAACACAACAACACACCATCACATCACACAACATAACAATATAACAACACAATATAACACAACACAATGTAAGAACACAAAAACATAACATCGCACAACCACAGCATAAGATAACAACAACACAACACAACATAGCAGCAGCATAATAGCACGACCCCACTGGTGTTGAGCACACACAGCGGACTGTACTTAGCAGGTGCACAGACCTAATGTCAAGAAAGGCCAAGGCGGTTGGGGGGTGTCTTGAAGCTGCTCATTGTTTATGGCCAAATAGTTGATAAAAATGACACTGTACCCCAAGTGCAGTAGCAGAGCTTAGTTTCACCTCAAAACCAAGACACCCAGCCCACTGCCCTGCAGTCAACGCTGACCCCTCACCACCCAACATGGGGCTGTGGAGACACTGAGTCTTTCCAGGAGCAGGCAGCCTCCTCTCTCTCCTGGGGAGGGCCTGGTGGGTTTGAACTGCCAACCTTGTGTCTAGCAGCCCAGAGCCTGACCCAGTGTGCACCAGGGCTCCATCAGGGCCACGCACAGAGGCATTCATGAACCTGTGTAAAACTAGACCCGAACTCACTGCCGTCAAATGGATGCTGACTCGCAGGGACCCTGTGGGAGAGGCTAGAATTGCCCCTATGGGTTTCTGAGTCGTTAACTGTTTACTGGAGAAGAAAGCCCAGTCTTTCCCCTGCGGAGTGGTTGGTGGTTTTGAACTTTTGACCCTGCAGTTAGTAGCCCAACACAGCCAGACATGTAACTACTGCCCCACCCAACGCTCCTTAGCTCGCCCCTATGGTCCCGGCAAAGTTAAGACGGGTCATCAGAGGGACTGGTGGTGGACTCCTAGGCGTAACCAGGCGGTGACCTGTGACCCAGGTGTTCCCTGGGTGTGGGATCTTTATCGCCAAGGGCAGCAGCACCTGTAGCACTGGCCGTGTGGCTGCCAATCGGGGTGCATTCTTGTCCGTCTGTTCCCATCGGTAAGCAGATCAGAAAGCTTTTTCCCGTTGGAACAGACAACACCATAGACATAAGCGATGGCCCCAGGAGGATGCGCCCATGCACCTGGACAGACGGGCTGGCCTTCTGTAGGACCACATGGTTCCCCATGTCAGTGACATCATGCTAGCCGGGCAGAGGAAGGACTTTGTGCTATAGAGCTCTTCCGATACTTTCCAGGGGACACTCATTCCAGGGGGTGTGAGGTGAGCCTTATGAGGTTTCAAGAGCCTGGGACACAGATGAAGTTGCTAGTCATTTGGTCTTGGGCCCGTCGGGATGTCACTTCCAAGGCGTTGTGAGTTGCGTGTGTCCTTCCCAAATATGTGCTGGAGTGCAGACTCCTGTATAGTTTGTTATATGGATGGGCCCTGTCGGGATACATCTACCCTGCCCCGAGTCATTTCTAGGGTCTAAGATGCAGGGACAAGCTGGGACAAGTGGGAGGAAGGCAGGGAGGATGTGAAGGTCACCAGAGCCAAGGGATACAGCATCAGCACCAGGACGTTCCCCCAGAGCTGACTGAGACAGTGTCACCCTGAAACCAACTGGCTAGTCTGAAGAGTGGGGGAGTGCAACCGTGTCCTTTAAAGGCACCCGTATTTCTGCAACAACAGTGCTGGAGAGTAACTTAGGCACAAGCAGACATTTCTGTACCTTGCCCCACCTTCCACCCCAAACAAGGACAGTGCCTGGTAGCCTCTCTGGAAGTGGGGGGCTGTGTTACCTCATGGAAGAGCTTCCACTTATTGGGCGATGGCATGCTTCAGGGCTGTGTCAACCTGGAGAGGCCTCATTTTCAGAGGTTTGGCAGTTAAGACACAGTCACCTCACCCCCCACCATGATGAGAGTTAACACAATGGGATCCTGGGGGGCGGGGGGCCTGAGATAAGTGGACACGGTGGGAAAGCTTGCTTGTTGCTGCTCTGGGTCCTGCATCTGCCTCCTCATCTGCCCTCCTGACCTTGGATTCATTCCCCTCTGGAGCCAGGAGTCTGCAACCCGACCCTCTGGTCTGGGGTCCAGCAACCCCTGCAGCTGTGGGAGTCAGAAATGTCTGGCTGACTGGGGACCCACGGGTGTGGACCTTGCCCCTCTCTGCCATTGTGTGAGCCCTTTCCTTGCTAGGATCCTCTCTGTGCAGGCAGACACACGTTGCTGTTCGCTTTGAGTGGGCTTTCTAGCAGACTCATGCTACCACATGCCATGGTGCTGGCTGATGGTATCCAGGAAGGGGCGCGGCAACAGGGGAACTGACCTGGGGACTGGGAGCAGCACCTTGTTGTCTGCAGCAGAGAACTGGTCACTGTGTAACAGCAGCCTCCGAGTCCCTGGCCATGGGACACCTGAGCTGCCAATCATGACCTTTTGAGGTCACACCTTTTGAGGATGGGGGTAGGGTGAAGCAGCCTCGATCCACTATACAACGGACACCGTGTGATCTTGGCCGGGCCAAGCAGGTGGGTGGTGACAAGCCGGTAATCATGTGAACCACGACTAGAGAGTCTTTCCTCCCTCCTTTCACATGTCTAGCTCACTGCAGACAGACATACTCGAAACCACAAAAATGTGAGCTGCAGTAAAGAGGGGAAAATGAAGAGGAAGAAGCAGAGAGGGCCCTGGTGATGAAATCAGACCACGGTAAGGACACTAGGCCCTCCACCCCCAGTGGTCCAAAACACGAAGGAAGAGACAGGAGCAATTCAGCAGAGATGCAGTGTGTGTGTGTGTGTGTTCTTGAAGAAGAAAAGTGACACTAGGAATGTGCTGTGTGTTGGTTAGCTTGGCAGAAGATGGGAGCAGAAGCAGAAGAGATCGTGGACGGAAGACCAGTCGACAGGAAGGATGCAAACGAAACCAAAAGGCGGCGTGGAGAGGACGGGCTGTCAGAGATGATGCGCCTCACACCCCACGGCTAGGCAAAGGAGCAGTAGCCGAACTGGAAGGAGAAAGAGACGTTGGGGCTGAGGATGGCCGAACAGACAATGCCGGCAGAAGGTTCACCTCTGTGTAAACTTAAAGGCATCGGTGCACAGGTGAAGCCGTTTAGCCATCCGAGTTCGGCCAGTATGGAGAAAACCAGCCTCGGCCCATCCGAGACAAGTGCTGGAGGCCGCAAGAGCGACAAGCCAACGCCAGGGACGGGCAGAACGGGAGCAGATGCCGGATGAGTGAATAGTGGCCTCCTCCCCACCCCCACCCCTGAGAGTGATGCAGACAACAGGAGAAGCAGGGCTGTGGTCTCAGAATGGGATGGCACAGCCAGTCAAAACACGCTTCAAACGCGAAGACAGTCTCAGAGGCTCGCATGACGAGAAATGCTGCAGGGGCTCCCTTGGGTGAGGGGACAGCAGCAGGTGGAGCCCTGGATCTGCAGAAGGAATGAGGACCCCAGAGAGGGAACGGTTCTGGACCAAGGGAAAGCTCCTGGAGGTGGCAGTGCAGAACTCCAGCGTCGCCCTGCCCTGGGCGTGTCAACACTGGGCCCGGCCCCCTTGGTCCTCACAGTGCATCTGTGTGCTCTAACACGTCGGAGAGGCGATGTTCTGCATGGGCCGTGTCCCAAGTCGTTTGACGCCTGGACTGCGGCTCCCGCGCTGCCCTTTGTGCATCCAGATATGAGGAAATCCCGGACCACTTCAGTCTTCTCTCTGTTGACCAGGATGCCATCTGAGGGCCCCTCGGGGAGGGTTTGGGTTTTTATACTAAATCACAATCCACCTCGAAGGCTGCAGTTGTTGATCTTCGTCAGCAAGCGTCCCAAGTCCTCCATGCGTCCAGGAAGTGAGGATGTGTCACCTGCTTATGGAACGAGGGTCAGGCCTGCGGCCGGGCTGTCCCTCATGTCGTCGTCAGCGTTGCAAAAGATTTGCTCAGCAGACAGACTGAGGAAGTAGGGTGAGAGGATAGAACCCCGGCACACACCGCTCCGGATTGCAACCACCCGGTCCCCACGAATGACTGACTTCCTCTTCCACACGCGGTCTGCCATGTGCACACTGAGGTGCTCCGGAAGTCCCATTCTTCTCCATGTGACCCATAATTTGTTTTGCTCCATGTAGCTGAATGCCTTTTCACAGTAAAAAACAAAAACACAGGAACATCTCGCTGGCATTCTCTGCTTTCGGTCACGGTTCTCCAGCTACAGCATCCCTCCTCCATGTCCTTGGCTGCACCCCTTTGACTCTCTGGCAGCTCCCTGTCCATGGGCGTCTGTAGCGGCTGCTGCATGGTCTTCGGCAACAGTTACTTGTGTGTCACACTACTAATTGCTGGATAAGGCCTTCCCTCCAACAACACCTGCTCTGTGACCTCTGAGCCCCCCCCCCCCCCCGCTCCAGCTGCACGTTTGATCCAGGGGAGACGAAAACGCTTGTCCGCACGGCGCCCGCGACAGGAAAGGGCCTCACAGCCTCCCCCAAGACAGTCCCCAGGTGGGCACTAGCCGGCGTCATAACCAAACGAGATGTCCGCACAGCGGACCTCCACTTAGCAGCAAAGATGACCAAGCCCCGGTCCCCATGACAACTGCCCACGCCACAGACAGCTCAGATGCGGCCCTGCTCCTGAGAGAGCACACACACGGCGTGGGCGTGAATCCGTTGGTATGAAATCCAGCCGCCGGGCAGCTCCCCTCTGGTTGCGGACACCAGATGGCTGAATGGAGCTCATAAGACTCCTGCATGGATAGGCACCAGGATTTCTCCCCAGGGAGCACTGGTCCGGAACCCGGCTCTCAGCACCCGAGCCTCAAACACGGTCAGTCCCCAGTCTCACTTCTGATGCCCCGTCACCCCCACCTCTCCCAGTTCCTGAGCTGGTTGCTGTTAAAATGTCATCCACTCATGCCCAGCTGTGTCAGTGGCGGAGTAGTGCGTGCCCTCGCCCAGTGGCACGTGCCAGGAGACTGCGTGCAGCCACTAGGCCTGTTCCTGCCTGCACAGGGGTCTTGGGTGGGTGGCCACACAAAGGCTCATGTGACATTTGGATGGCGGGCATCCCCTGGGCAAGGGGGACCACTCCTGCCACTCTCCTGGCTCCCTCCCATCCGCTCCTGGGAAATGTGGACGTGTCTCAGAGTCTGCTGGGTGGGAGCGATCTCGGCCTCTCCCCCACCTGGTCAGAGGAGTGACTGGAGGGACACCCATGTGGCAGCATCCCTAGCCAGCTGGACATGCCTGTTCTCCGGTCCTGGGGAGACCTCGCCCCAGGCTCTAAGATGAGGTGCCCCCATCCCCCGCCTCTGAGGTCCCACTGTCTACCCCGGGCAGTGCAGAAAGTGAACCCCGGGAGCCCACCCAGTTAGAAATAAAGCCACAGTGGACCTGCTCTTTATTGAGTCCCAGGAGACAGTGGACCTTGTGGCTGGGGGCAGGTGGGAGAGGCAGCCCTGAGTTCAAAGATCCCGTTTCTGGGGTCCCACTTGGAGGGGCTGGGAAGCTCTTGGGTTCCGCCCCTCCCTCGCACTGCCTGACTGGGTGGGCATCGCGTCCTGCCCCAGCTCCTGGGCCTTGCTGAGGTCTTCTGCTTGTGATGGGGTGCCCGGCCCCTCTCACAGCCTGTTCCGGGGGCAGTGCTGCAGGGCCTCCTTCAGGGCCTTCACCACCAGGTCCACGTTCTCCCGGGTGGCATTGCAGCCCAGGAGTCCGATGCGCAGCACCTGGTGGGGGCAGGGGACACAAGGGTCACTCCTCCTGACCCTGCTCTGCCATGCGGACCACATACACCAGGCTGCAGAGGGAGTTGGGGGGAAGGGGACCCCTCTGCCATGGCCCACTCCACCTCAGCAGGTAGCAGGCTTCTGCCCTGGGCACCAGGTCCTCTCAACAAGAGAGGTGCTATGAGGGGGTGCTGAGAGACCAGGGCTACGCTGATCCCCAGTGAGCTCACCAAGTGGGGGTGCAAGGGTCAGGAGAGGCCACAAGGATCAGATGGGGACACTTCTGTTCATTATCCCTGCCAGCCTGGGTCTCCTAAGTGTGTCTGCTGATTGGGGGCTTTGCTGGCCCCAGGTATGGTGCTGGGCATTCTCCTCCTGAGGGTGGACCTGCTCCTGGGGGACCTTGCTGATGCTGGATGTAATGCTCGGAGACTACCCGCCTGTCCACCTGGGACTGTAATGCTGGCGCCCGTCCCCATCCCCCTAGGGTGAGACCCAGCTGGGTGCAGTGCTGGGCATCCTCCCCACACCACCTCGTCCTCTCACCTCCCCTAGAGCTCCCCTCTGTGGGTGGGGCCCCTGGAGTGTGGTGCTGACCGCCCCCAGCTCCTCCAAGGCTACATGTTCTCACCTTCCCCACCGAGGGCCCCATGCCCCCCGTGATCTCGATTCCAAAGTGGTCCATGATGTAGTTGACGATGTCCCTCCAGTCGTAGCCGGCCGGCACAGCCACCGTGGTGACCGTGGGCAGCCGGAGTGCCTGCCAGACAGAGCCACTCAGCCAGGGGATGAACAATGTACACTTCTCACCACCAGCCCTGCTGCCTGCCCAGTCTGCCAGGGCCTGGTCTGTGCCCGGAGCAGTGCTAGGGGAGGGGGCCTGGGGCCAGCAGGCTCTCAATGCCCGGCTGCCTGAGCAAATCCCACCAACCCTGTGGGCGGTGAGGGCCTCCCAGCCAGACTGCTCACTGTCCACCACTGGGGGCTCCAGAGAGCTTGGAGGAGGGACGAGGGTTGTCAGCCAAGTGTAGGCAGTGGCTGGTGGAACCCCGCTCACCGGGTCCTTGATGAATAGCTGCAGACCCAGCTCCTGCAGGCGGCCCTGCAGGTACAAGGTGACCTCGTGGTGCCGCCGCCAGCTGCTCTCCAGGCCCTGCGCAGAGAAGGGGTTGAGACACCCCCAAGAGGGCAGGCAGGGGGCCAGGCAGGGGACTCTGGGCTCCCAAGGCCTCATAGAGGCACCTCTGGGTTCAGAGCCCCCGACCCCCAACCCTGGTTTCAGGCTTTGGTTCTAAGGGTGCTCAGGCGGGGTGGGTGTGGGGTCGTGGGCCAGGGGGCCAGGGATAGGAGAGGGTTCCCCTGGATGTAAGGTTTCCAGGCCCCTCCTGACCACGGACCTCCTTGTCTCTGGGAGTTCTGACCCGCACCCATGGCCTGTCGTTCTGGGGTGCAGGTCCTGCCTCCGGCCCCCAGCTGTCCACTGACCAGGCTGCTTCCCTCCTCACCCCTTCCGCGGGGCTTCCCTGGGGCCCAGGGTCAAAGAAGCCCACCTTTCTTAGTTCTGGCCCCACCCCCACCCCCTGGAAGGGGCAGAGAAAAGGGAAGAGAGCTCATTAGCATAGGGGAGAGTCAAGGGGAAGTGAGTGGGGAGGAGAGCCCCTTGCAGGTGGGTGGGGAGGGGTGGAGCCAGGGGAAGAGCCAGTGAGCTTTCTTGGCCAGGAGGGGTGGGTGGGTGGGGGGCCGCGGAGGGGAAACGAGAGAGCTAGTGGGCTGGTGCGCTTCCCACGGATTGGGGATAGAGCACATGGCTCCTGGACCCAACTGTGTCCCTTGGGCCCTCTGGTCTTCTGCCACCCTCTTCCGGACACACCATCAGGCCCTATCTGCCCAGAGTCCTGGAGTTAGCAGGCGAGACTGGGGACAAGGCCACCTCCTCCCTGCGGAGGACCTTCTGGGAAGGTGCTAGGAGTCCTAAGAGTCGCCCTGCATCGACCTTCTTCCCTGAGGGAGTCCACCTCCACGCCTGATGGATGGGACGGGGAGGGCCTGATCCCGTCGGGTGGAAGACGCGGCCAAGGCCCCTCACCTGCTCTACGAGGATCGCCAGGCTCTCCCGCAGGGTGAACAGGCCGATGATGGGCGTTGTGTGATGGTACCTGAGAGCAAGACAGAGTGCAGTGGGCAGGGCCTGCAAGCTGGGCCCAACCTGTGGCACCTGCTGGTGCTTCATCGAGGAGTCAGGCCAGGGCACTGGGCACCTCTAGAGGCTGATCCACGGGAGGGGTGGGAGGGGAGGGCCCTGTCATGGAAGGGTGGGCTCTGGAGGGGAGGGCCCTGTCATGGAAGGGTGGGCTCTGGTGGGCACTGGGCAGCCTGGCACAGGGCATCAGGGCTCCAGGCAGGAGTGTGGGGACTGGGCATCTCTGATGGGAGACTGGGGTTGTGAGAGGTCATCCCCTCACCCCTGTGCCTCTAAGACCACCTATCAGCCTCCCCTCTGCCCAAGCCCCCATGCCAGCCTCTCCCTCCCCCTAGCTCCCTTACATTCTGGGCTCATCTTCACCGTCTCCGCAGGCCCAGAAGTTGGCCAGGTATTTCATGTCTAGGTAGTAGGAGTAAGGCTTTGTCTTTCGGTTGTAGACCTTGTTTCTGGAGAGAGGGCTCAGACTGAGTGTGGGGTGGGGGCTCGTGGGGGACACGTGGACATTTCGGTAGGAATGTGCCCTGTCCCCTGCCCCACGGTCACACACCGGGCCTTGTCGCTGAAGGAGATGAGCGAAGTTCCTGGAGGGGCATTCAGCACCTTCTGGGACCCCGAGTACAAGATGTCGATCTCTGTGGAGAGGGGGCGCTGGGCAGGCCGGCTGGGACCATGGACCCCAGCCCCCTGCCCAACTTCTCCTCTTGTCAGGGAGGCTTGGCCCTGCCTGGGGGCAGCAGGGGCACCTAAGGACAGCTCAGCCCCTCTGCGTGAGATTTGTCCTGGAGCTGGGCTTGGAGGGTCAACCCTGGGGCCATTAGTGCCAATGGGCTCTGGTCAGGATGGGCCCTGAAGGAAGGAGCAGCCAGCCCTGCCAGAGGGGCCGGGGCAACAAGCCGGCCATGGCTATAGTCGGGGCTCAATGCTGGACCACAGATAGGGAAACTGAGGGACTGAGGGGTTAGTGTCCTGCCCCTGGTCTAAAGTGGGAAGGGTCAGAGCTGCTGCCCCAGAGCTGCTGCCCAGGGACTACCTGCTGAAAGGTGCCCTGGCCCTGCCAACTGGTGAAGGAATCTACCCAGCATGCTTCAGGGAGGGGCGGCTTCTAGGACTATTCAGAGTGCTCCAGCCAGGGCCACCTGGCTCAGAGCCCAGCAGGGACTCCTCCTACCTTGCTGGTCCATGTAGATGGGGGTCCCTCCCAAGGAGGCCACTGTGTCCACCAGGAGCAAGCAGTTGTACCTGGGGTGGGGGGTGGGGCTCAGACCTCAGCTCATACATGGGTGGGGATCAGGAGGCAAGTAGAAGTCCTTCTCACAGGTGGCCAGGGTCCTGTGGTCAGAGCAGCTGCTTGGTCAGTGAGTGGCCCCACCCTGGGGCCCACTCACGACAGTGGGAGGTACAGCCTGAGTGGAAGCAGCTGGACAGTCCAGGGACCTCAGGCTGCCTGGGTGCTCTCGATGTCCAGTCCCTGGGCTTTGTGTGTGTGGGGTGGGGTATGTTTGGGGGTGTGTGCAGGGGAGGGGGCAGGAAAACCTGGCTTCCCCAGCAAGCCCAGTGCAGCCCAGCCCTCAGGCCACAAGTCCAGGGCCGGAGGGTGCAGAGTCCAGAGACATCGGCAGAGCAGCTGCCCCTCCCCCTAAGCCCCATGCGCTTTCAGTGAAAAGGGTTTTAATTAGAAGTGTCCAATAGTCGTCAGGCCTCTCAGACCCCGCTGTCACTGTGGCCCAGGTTGTGTTTGTGGGGCCTCCCATGGTGGTTGGCGACAGCCTCTACCCTGGGGTCTTCCTTGGGCAAGACCCTAGGGCAGGATCACCCACTTCCACTCAAGGCTATGCCCTGGTCCCCCACATGGTGTGTATTTGGGGGGGTGGGTAGACTATAAGAGGAAGTGGAGCTGAGGCCCCTTTGGGGGGGTCTCTGGATGAGGCCCTGGCGCGGGGCAGTGGTCAGCACTAAGCACACACAACCTCCAAGCAGCCATGGGGACTTGAGGGCAGCAGGCACGGAGGCCCTGCCCCTCCCTGGGCCCAGGGACCACCCAGACTCCATGGAGGGTGGGGAGTGGGGAGACCTCAGGGCTGCCACCCCAGCCACATGACAGGCCTGGCCCTGCTCTAGCCCCTCCCAGTGGCCACTTACCGGTGGCAGAGCTCCCCGTAGCCGTCCAGGGGCTGCAGCAGGCCACTGGAGGACTCCCCATGGGTCAGGAACAGCATGACTGGCTTGTATTTGGCCAGGGCCTTGGGGGAGAGACAGGCTGTGTGGGCTCAGGGGAGGGGTGCTGCCCAGAGCAAGCTAGCTTCCCCAGGGTCAAGCTGTAGGGACTGTACAGGGCTAGGGCCTGGGGGCAGGGGGAGCTCTGGGGTCTGTCAGAGGGGCTGACCATAGTGAGCCAGCCTCCCAGGAGTAAGCTCTGGGGGTCTGTGAGGAACTGTCCAGGGCCCTGGGGCAGGGGGAGCTCTGGGGTGTGTTGGAAGGGCTGCCTAGAGTAAGCCAGCCTCCTTAGAGGTGAGCTGTATATGTGGGGCGGGGGATCTGCCAGGGGGATATCCAGGGCCAGCTAGCCAAGTCCCAGGGACAGTGAGACCCCTATGTGTGCTGGAATGGGGAGCTGTCAGCCCGGCTAATGGGTTTTACCCAAGAAAAGGACTTTTATCCACAGATCCTAGCCTCCAACCATCCTCAGGCCTATGGCTATCACCGGGCCACCAATGGGGTCCGGGGCCTTGCCCCTGCATGGCCTCCCGCCTCGGCTTCTGCCTTGAGCTCACTGTCCCACTTGCATGTAGGGTCAGACCATGGGGCAGGGCCAACCCCCAGCCGCTGAGCACCTGTACCCCATACCTCCTCCACCTCCTGCATCGTGTAGTAGCCTCCGGGGTCCTTGATTAGGGGGTGCACGCGGGCTCCTGGGGAGGGGGTGGCGGGTAGAGAGTGATCAGCAGCTACTGCCACTCACTACGGTGACTGTTCTTCATAAGGGTCTGTGACCAGAAGGCAGGGCACTTCCCACCCTGAACCAGGCAGTTAGAGAGGAGAGGGCAGGGGGCTCTGTTGGTGGCCAGGCTTCTCATGAGTCCTCTCTAGGCCCGACAAGGCGTCAGCACACACGCAGCGGCAGCTGTTTGCAAGGGGCTGTGCATCTGAGGCTTCCCCAGCAGAGGGACTAGACCGACCTGGTCTGTCCCTCCCGGCGGCACCTGTACCCAGCCCAGCGCAGAGTGGTGACAGGGTGGCTGGCGAGGGCCAGAGCAGGGCTCCAGGGAAGCAGACCCTCGTCTCCAGCCCCACTCCCAACCTCATGGCCCCCAACAAGGAAGGAGAAGCAAAGCAGGAATGAGGTGGGGCATCGGGGGCTCGCCCAGGTCACCCTGAGCAGTCAGAGCTGCAGGGCTGGGCTCCAGGGCTGGACTCCAGCCCCTGTCTGGCCCTGCTTCCTAGGTGAGGTGCCCAGGCCACCTGGGGGCTGAGAGTGGCCGAGGGGGGCTCGGCAGGCCCCTCTCCATTATTAAGCCCCTCAGGAAGGCTTTGCTCCATGGACAGAACACTGCCCCCTCCCCATGTGCCCAGGTGCCACCCGGCTCGTGGGAAGGGCCCCTGGGGGTCGTGTGGGTGTGGGAGTACCTGTTGTAGGGAGGCCCCCTTACCAACTCGCTCCCCCATCTCCACGGCCCGGAGCCCCCAAATGCCATTGGCCCCCACCACGAAGGAGTCCCCTGGCTCCAGCGTGTTGACCACGGCGGCCTCCATGGCACTGTGTCCTGAGCCGCTGATGGCCAGCGTGAGCCGGTTCTTGGTCTGGAACACGTACTGGATGCCCAGCTTGATCTCGTCCATGATCTGGGGTGGGGTGGGGGTGGGGGGAACACGACGCCATCAGCCCCCGCCAGGAGTGCACGGATGGCGCCTCCCGACCTCAGGATACCTGGTACATCTCCTGGTGCATATGGCCGATCATCTGCTGGCCTCCTGCGGCCACGATACGTGGGGCCAGGTTCGAGGGCCCCGGCCCCAGCAGGAGCCGCCTGGGGACCGACAGGGGCTTCTGCAGGGCCTCTGGGGGTGGCACCAGCAGCTGGTGGGAGGCCATTGTACGCACCGACCCTGCTGCTCGGGGCGGCAGGGCCACGCTGGCAGCAGCCAGTGCCCGGAACATTTCCCAGCCAGCCCCACGCCCACGAGCCTCAGGTGTCCACTGGGGTGCCCGCACTCCCGCTGCCCCACGCCTCCTGCTCTTTGTTAGCTGTTACCTGACCCTTTATCAATAGGGACACAGCCCGGCCACCCGGGTGTTGAACCCTGACTGGGGAGGTGGGGCATCCAGGCCCCAGTGTGACCGGCCCTCCCCTGGCTGTCCAGCCCTGCCCGCCCCTCGCCCAGCCCAGGTCCATCCTGCTCAGTTCACAGCTGAAAGTCCTCCTCATGGGCCGTGGTCAGACTCTGCAGCTGGGGTGGGAACTGGCGACATGGGCGTGGTCATGTGCCAATAGGACCCCGTGCACAGCAAGCATGGCCCCTGAGCAGGAGTGTGCTGATGGAAAAGCCCACCTACGAAAACACACGTCCTGGGTGTACACACACATGCACACTGCTCACCCATGTGCGCACACACTGATACATGCGTGTACTGCCACGCACACACACGCACGACACACACCTATACATGAATGCCCACTCACAAATCACCGACACAGTCACACACACATACACCTCATAGGCTCGCGCACACCCACATACCCTCAAACATTTACACACACACACTCATACCCTCACACACATCTGTACACACAAACACACATGGACATTCACACACTCATACTCATACCTTCACACTCACACTCACACCCTCATATATTCATTCCCTCACACCCTCTCACACCCTCACACCCTATCATCACACACACACACACACACCTTCACACCCTAACATCCTCATATACACACCCTCACACTCACACCTGTACACACACAAACACTCATACATGTGCACACTCTCACACACACCCTCACATCCTCATACACACACACGATATGCCATCCCTGATCTCCATGTATTTCCTTTGCCTCCATACCCGAGTGCTTGAGGTCAGGGTGCCCATGCCTTGGGGGTCTCCTGGTGTCCTATGCTGACCAGTGGCCAGGATCAAGGCCATGCCAACCTCCCTACACAAGTGGGGGTGGCAGCCTGGCCAAGTGAGTGCCTGTGGTCCTTTCAAACTACTCTTAGCTGGGGCCCCACCTGTACTGACCCCGGTGCTGGAGAGAGAAGTCCAACATAGGAGGGGGAGCCCTGGGGCACTGGGCATCACAGCTGGGCCTTGGGGAAGCAGGTGGCATGAGGCTGCCCAGCTGAGGGGCTGCAGGGACCAGGCCATCCAAGGTGGACGTAGCTGTGAGCGAGACTGCAGCCATTTTGGTTTTCCATCGTTGCTTTTCTCACCGTGCGCTGACTGTGCCCAAGCGCTCGGGGCAGCGTTTGAATGTGAACGCCTCTGTGAGTCCTTCTTGGAGCTGATGGGCCCTTCGCCTCTCTCGGTCATTGCAGGAGATGGCTAAGCCATGGCCGGTGGCCATCAAGATCATGGGCAATGCCACTCTTCCTCCATGTGCTCTGCCTGTTTTCCGTGTTTCCTGGCTCTGTGTGAGCTGTCATGCGCGTTAGGAAGGCAGCCCACAGGCATTGACCCATGACTGAGACAGTTGGAGGCATTCAATATCAGCATCTCGTGGGCTTGGGACATGGAAGTTCCCACTGGACGCCTTGCTGCAGAAGAATGCTCCTCTGGTTAGCCTCTTGGTAAATCCACTTCTCTCTCTCTCTCCCTCCCCCCTCTCACAGATCCCTGCATCATGACTATTGACTAGGCTCATTGTTCTGGGACAGGGGCAGTATTTGAGGTAACAGAACAGCAGGGCTCTGTGGCCACAGGGTCCCCATGTGGGGCCCGGGCACTGCTGCCCAGCTGGGCAGGCATGGGGAAGGACATACTGCCAAATCCTGGGAAAGGTCTACCTAGCCATGCTGCTGCCCAGCTTGGGTCTGACCTGTGGGAGGATGGCCCGGATCACTCTGGGGGTCCACCTCTCTGCTGCCCAGCCTCCCTGGACCTCTGCCAGGCCTCCTAGTCACTGCCCCTGCCCCACGCTGGTCCCCAACTTCCACACACTCCCCCAGGCCCGATACTGTCGCTGGACAACGGACGCTGGACAAAACGTCCACTTGCTCCGTCCCCTCGCTCCCCCCACCCCGCGCACTGTCCATGCCTTTCTCAGGGACTGGGCGTGGCCTCGGGTGTCAGAGACACAGCCCATTTGCCTGCCCTCCCACCACACGCAGGGAGTGGGCATCAGCTTCAGGTGGCCTGAGGGGGCCTCTGGGAGTTTGTGGGTGATCTCCGCTGGTGGCCTCGGGGAACCCCCACCCCCACCCCGCAGCTGTTGCAATCCTGGGTAGTGCCTGAGCCCCACAGCCCATTGGCAGCTGGAAGCTGTTGACCGCCGGCAGCTACCCATCTCCACCCCAGACCTGGAGCTCAGGGCCACCTGACCAGGTGCCAAGGTGCCAAGGCCGGCCACCGAGCACACCTGTTGGTTGGTGGCGAGGGATGCCACGTGACCACAGTTCTCAAGGTGGGGCGTGAAGGAGCCAGCCAGGTCCCACCTGGAGTCAGGAGCCTTCTTTAATTGGTGTCAAAAGGAGTGTCCAAGCCCTCAGCAGGCTGATCTGCCAGAGGGGGTTGGGGGCAGCCAGGCACTGAATGTGGACTATGTCCACGGGGTGGGGGAGGCAGGAACGCAATGTGTTCTCGGTGTGTGTGTGGTGTGCTCAGCCGGGGGAGGACTAGGGACTTCCCAGATCCCTGTACTCACTTCCAGCCCCTGGAGGGGCTCCAGCTGAGCAGTGGGGGTGTGGGGGTGTGGGACAGACTGTGAGACTCTGCCCTCTTGGGGGCGGGGAGCAGGGGTCACAAACTGAGCTGCAGCGCTGAGTCGGGGAGGGGAAGGGGAGGAGCTGTGGGGCGCTCTGCGAGGTGTGCCCTGACCTGGGAGGGACACTCTGTCCCTGGTGTTGGCTGTAGCTTCGGCCCAGCAACAAGGTGACAAGTCCAACACTCATGACGCCATCTGCCCACCCTCCTGCCAAGCCCCAGGAGGACGGTACTCATTCACCTCTCGCCGACCCTGGACATGAGGGCAGGAGTGTCAACTGCCCCGAGTGACCTCTCCTCCAGGGATCGGGGGACCTCAGCCCCTCCCCTGACCCCTCCGAAATGACAATGTAATCCAGTATCCAGGATGCTTGTTGGAGGAAGGAGGCTTGGTGTTGCTGTGGGATACCGCACTGCCTGAGGTTCAAACCCACCCGCCACCGCTTGTGAGAAGACGAGGCGGTTGAGCCCTCGAGAGACTGAGCCTGATCTACTGTGCCCGCAGGGTTGCTGCAGGTGGTGAGACCCTGACTGGCTGGTTCCTCTGTCCCTGTGGCCCGGCTCGCTGGGTTCCAGTTGGGGAGGCGGCCAGGCAACACCTGCACCCCATTTTTTGTAGGGGGCCGAGTCAATGGTGGCTCCATCAGAGGAGTGTTTGCTGGGGCAGCCGGCATGGGAACACCTTACATATTTCTTGGCTGTCAGGAGTGAGGGCTTACAGATTATAGCCAAATTAAAATTTGAATGCATTGACTTTGATACCCTACAGGCTTAACCCTCTAAGTAGCTGTCCCTGCAGTCAGCCCCTTAATCTGACTGTGAGATGGTCTCCAGTCGGGCACTGAAGACCCCTGGGGAATGGGGCCAGCGTGCAGAGGGACTGGCTTTGGAATACTCCAGTCACAGAACTGCCCTTTGGGACTGGGGGGCAGCTCAAGGTCACAGCACTGCCCCTGGCATGAGTGTGAGTGGGGACCCTGGGAGGTCCCCCCAGTGCCTACCTCGCTAGAGGGGGATGTTTCTGCCATAGAGCTGTCCCTTCAGAGAGCAGACTGAGGGTAGGCCTCTCCTCCTTCCCCAACAACCTCCAGCTTCTCCACAGTGCCTGGGACACCTGAGGCTGGGGCTTCTGGACGGCGGGGGTGGGAAGGTGTTGGGGGTAGGGAGGGCACAGGGTCCACCCTCTGGAAAGTGGGTGTCAGGAACCAGGGTCTCAGTTCTTGACTGGAGCTTGAAGGGACTAGGAATTAGCTCCTCCTCTAGCCCTTCATCCCTCAGTGCCCTGTGTCTCCTCTGGGTGGCAGGCAGGTTGGTGGGAGGCCAGACATGGATGAAGGGTTAATCCATGACCTGTGACATATAGAGGACACGGTCTTGCTCGCTGGAAGGCAGGAGGACTTGAAGGACTTGTTGATGGAGATGCATGTCTGCAGTCTTCAGTATGGATGACAACAAACCCCCAAATCCTCAGGCACGTCATGCTGAGCCAAGTGGAAAAAAGATCGAAGCAGTCCAGGATTTGATTTTGCGTGGATCCACAATGAATAGTCTGGAAATCAAATGACTTACTGCATCAGGCAAATCTGCTTCAATCGACCGCCTTAAAGCGTTTAATTATTTTAAAAAATCATTTTATTTGGGGCTCTTACAGCTTTTATAACATTCTGTACATCAATTGTATCAAGCACGTTTGTACATAGGCTGACATCGTTTCCTAGACATTTACTTTCTATTTGGGCCCTTGGTAACAGCTCCTCTTATTTAATTACTTATTTTTATTTTTAAAAGTGTTTTAAAAAATAAACCCAAAGACGTCACTTTGAAGACTGGGGTACCCCTGGCACAGCCCATGGGACTCCATCACTTGTTTTGAGCCGGATAGTGGAGGAGGAAGACTGGGAGAACGAGGTCCTTGAATCCCGGTGTGGGCCAAGACCACTAAGACCACTGTGGACTGCCAGGAGGACAGGGACTCTGTCTTGGAAGCAGGACAGCCAGGATGCGCCCCAGAAGCAAGGGGGGCGAGACTTGGTCCCATGGACCCTGCACACCTCTTAGTCACCAGAGAAGGAGCCCTGGTGGATGGTGACGAGGAGTGGGGCTGCTACCTGCAAAGTCAGCAGTTTGAAGCCACCGCTCCTCCCGGGGAGAAAGGCCAGGCTGTCCACTCCTGTATAGAGTGACGCCCTCAGAAGCCTCCAGGGGCCGGTCTACCTGCCCTATAGGGTGGCTGAGTCAGCACGGACTCGATGGCAGGGAGCTGCATTTGGGAGAAGGGAGCCTGGTTGCACAGTAGTTACATGCTGGATTGCTAACCTTAGAGTCAGCAGTTCGAGCCCACGAGCTGCTCCTCAGGAAGAAAACGAGGCGTTCTGCTCTTGTGAAGACCCGCAGCCTCGGAAACCCTAGAGCAGGACTCTGCCCCACAGGGTCGCTCTGAGTGGGAGCTGATTAGTGGCTGTGAGTTGAGTCGAGTCCCTGGAGCAGCCCACTGCTGTGGGTTACATGTGTCCCTCCAAAGACAGCATCCCCCGGCTGGGCTGCAGGAATGGGACAAAGTCAGGTGGCAGGTAAGTGTGGTCTGAGGCAAAACCAATCGCAGGGTTGTGGGTGGGCTTAACTCAGTCACAGCCCTCTCCTGATGTATCTTGTCTTTATTAATGTCATCCAGTCAGGCCCGACTCCTAGTGACCCCTGGACAGCAGAGCAACCCCTGCCGGCTCCTGTGCCGTCCTCCCGCTCCGATCCCGCCTGAGCCCGCTGGTGCGGCCCCAGGCTCATCCCTTTCGTGGAGGGTCTTTCTCTTCTGCTGCTGACCTTCTACCAAGCACAGTGTCCTTCTCCAGGGCCTGGCCGCTCCTGGCCACGTGTGTAAAGGACGTGAGAGGGAGTCCTCCCAGCCTCGCTTCTAAGCAATGTCTGGCTGTCCTTCTGAGACAGACTGGCTTGTTCTCTTGGTAGTTCGTGGCACTTTCAATATTCTCTGCCTGCGTCATAATTCAAACACATCGATTCCGATTCGGTTTTCCTTATGGATTGTCCAGCTTCCACAGGCAGGTGAGGCGATTGGAATACCGTGGCTTGGGTCAGGCGCATCCTAGACCCCAGCAGACACCTTTGCTCTTGGACACTTAGGTGAGGTTTTGTGGAGCACATTGGCCCAATGAGGTAAACTATTTGATTTCTTTTCCTAAACAGTTTTATTGGTACTTCGTTCACATCTTATACCATTCAATAGATCAATCATATCGAGAAGAGTTGTACAATCACCACCACAACCAATTTTAGAACGTTGTCTTCTCCCTTGTACTCCTTCTTATTCATGTAATCATTTTTTTCTTTTTTTTTTTTCTTTGCCCTCGCCCGCCCTCCCTCCCTCCCTCCAGCCCATGCTGCGCGCTCCGCGCTCTGCGTAATCATTTTTTTCAATTGTGGCAAAAACAGACACACGACAAAACCTTCTCCCCTTCACCACTTTCTGTGTGTATAATCCAGTGCCATTGACGATACTCTTGTGTTGTACAGCCAGTGTTGACACCCCTCCCCAGATGCTCCACCACCTGAAAATGAACCCCATGCCCCTTAAGCAGACCTCTTCCTCCTTCACCCAAGGCAACCGTCGGTCAAGTTTGGTTTCTCTCTCCTTCCTTCTTTCTTTCTAATTTTCCTGATATAATATTCACATATCATGCACTTCTATAGTTCAGCCTCTTTTAAAAAGAGTTGTCTATCCATCCTCACCATCAATTCTAATGCCCTCTCCCCTATTTGATGTTTTGACTGCTGCTTCCATGAGCCCCAGGCTGTAGCCCCAGGTAAAATGAGATCCCTGACCGCAGTCATTTCTGTTTTATGATGTTGTCTATTGGCCCCGCCGTGGACATCTGCGCGTTCTTTGCATTGAGTTGCAGCTCTCACTGCAGGCTGCAGGCTTGGGTTTCATCACATGTATCTGGTGCGCCCACAAGAGAAGGAATGAGGGGGAAGACCCGGGGGATCTGCTACCGCCTCCTGCCTCGCCAAGGTTCTAGGCCCAGGGCAAGACCGATGCCAAGACACATGGAACTCTCCAAGGAAGGCTGTGCCCACAGCTGTGGGAAGGAGTCAAGGACCTTCCCCCGGAGCCGAGCCGACGGGGAGAGGACACCATGCCCTGGAGTCGGCACTCTGAGTGGGTCTCCTGGCCTCCTCCTCCGGGAGCGAGCACTTCATCTGTTTGCTCAAACCATCAAAGTTGGCTTTAGTACCCTTGTTCCCGAAGACAGACACCTTGCAGGGTAACAGGCTGATGATCACGGGAAGGCCCTCTCGGTGGGGGGCAGGGGTGAATGGTCATAGCGGAAGCGTGGTTTGGGGAGCAGGTGGGAGGCCAAGAGGAAGAGCGGATGACAACACTGAGCTGTCCTTCCTCCTGAAGGGCCCCGGTGCTTGGGCACATGTGGCTTGGTCTGCAGTAGCTACCTGCGTTTGTAGCTGGTGACTGTCACACTGTGCGCGCTTTAGCTGTAATGTTGCCGTCGTTAGTATTGCCGACTTACAGCAATAGCTTTTCTTTCTTTGTTCTCTGAGAAACAAGTAGGACACGGGGAGACTCTCCGTGCCACCCCATCATGGCTGTCCTGCCCTCCTGAAACCCACGGTCACTGAGGCCACGCTCATTCGTAGGACAGGGTGGAGCTGCCCCTGTGGGTTTCCGAGACTGTAAGCTCTTTACGGGAGCAGAGAGCCCCATCTTTCTCCAGAGTAAAAGGCAAATGGAGCAAAAGAACGAGAAGCCTCTGGTCGGCCCCGTGAGTGTGGCTGGCATTCCACTCAGACGATGCTACAAAACGCCTTTCTTGTCGACTCACAGGATCCAAGCTCTACTGCACCTCAGCCGCTCCCAACTCTGCCCCGTGTCTTCTGTGGTTGGTGCTGACACGAGGCGCGGCTAGGGGCTCTGTAGTGTCTGGTGGGGGGAAGGCCAGTGCGGGGGTAGCACCCTGGCTTCTCCCACTGAGTGGAACCAGCCCGCAGGGCTTCAATGAGGGAAGCAGCTCACCTGAGCCGCCCTCAAACCCTTACCTCCTCTTAGGGGTGACACTGGTCCTGGGGCCTGGGGACTCAGGCTCCCCATGCAGCCCATGATCCCTGCCAAGGAGACAGCCTTCATCATCAGGCCTCCCTGGCTCCATCAGACCGACACGCCACATCCTAGACCTGTGGGTGCTCCTGGCCAGTGGCCCCTGCACAGGTTCCTGAGTCAGGAGGGAGGAGAATCCAGCCCCTCCTCCCCCAGCTCAGCCTCTGGCTTGTCAAGATCTCAGAAAAGATTGATTCCAGCCAAGGCTAATGCCAAGCTACCCTTGGCATCACCACGCCCTCCAAATGGACCCAGGTCACTGCAGGCTGCCGGGCAAGCCTCAGAGGGGAGAGGACTCGTCTTGACAGAGGCCCCTCAGTTACAAATGGGTGACCTGAGAGAGGCACTCTGCCCAGAGCCACCCACTAGGACAGGTGAAGGGTAGGCCTGGGAATGGGACCCGCATGGGCTCCTTGTGACCAGGGTCCAGGATGGACCCTCAGTGGACCTTCCTAACCAGGCCTGCGAGCAGCATGGGCCACTCTTGGTGTCATAGAGACGGGGCTCAGGTTCCTGGGGATGATGCTGACTTCGGGGTCTCTCGGTTCCCATTGGCTGGCCCAGCACCATGTTGAGGTCATCCTCTGATCTAAAAAGTCCTGGCCCTTGGGAGCAGGACACCGAGGCCCAACTGCCAGGCCCCTCCTTGGCCAGGAGCCAGGGCCGTGAAATGCAGCTCACCCCGCGAGCTGTTCTCCTCGCCCAGCTCCCGCCTTGGGGAAACTATGGCCACACCAGGGAGCCGAGCAGGAGGCTCACAGCCAGAAGCACCCATGTGATCTTGAGGGTGTCTCACATGGGTTGTGGGGACAGGGACGCCGTCTTTACAGATGTCCTAACCCTGGTCTTTAACTCTGTGTTGTCTGCGGTTGGCTTTGCCCCACCCTGCTCTGTCAGGAGCTCAGTCCTGTCGGTGTGAGAAGGCCAAGGGAGATGGTCCTGGAGTCTTGAGCGATGGTCACACGCATTGCAAACACACCGAAAACAGGACAGCGACCCGTCCCGGAGCCCACTGTCACGCAGCTCCTGATTGGTCGAGGGCTGTGCCCATTGTGACTTGATCAAAACGATCAATCGAAGGCTCCTATAGGCTCTCCCACACTCCTGCCCTCTGAAGAACAGCGTCACGAGGCGGGCCGGGCGGTCTCTCACAGCGAGCCCTGGCACACGTTCTAACTCTTCGTCTGGGGCTTGCGTTTTTTCTGGGATTTATTCTCGAGTGTGGAGTGAGGAAGGGTCTGTGTTTCCTGCCCACCTAACACGTGTGTTAGATTAGACCAGCCTCTAATGTCCATGGGGGTCCATAGGCGCAACTGTATAGTTAGAGAGAGAAATCATAGTACAGTCATAGAAGAGAGTGAGATAAAGGAGTCAGACACATTGTATGGTAGCATGCTCACCTCCAGGACGGCCATGATCTCAGCAGCCAGCTCTGAGCAGAGAGTGGGAGGAGGAGGGAGAAAATCTGACCAAGGCCTGTATATATACTTAGGGGCGTGCAGGCCCCCTGATTACAGGGAACCACATACATCACAGGAAGGGGCTGCACAATAGGCAGACGCGTCACAAGAAGGGGATGAGCTAGGGGTGTACACGCAGTAGGAAGGGGAGGTGCTAAGGGTACACATGTGACAAGATGGGCGGACCCTAGGTTCAAGATGGCAGACTAACCTTGGTCATCCTTGAGTGGGCTCGACCTTGTCCCTGGGCTTCCTTCTAGGAATCAGTCCCCTCCCCTTATCAGAAGGGAGTGGGCCCTACATAGGGTGGGCAGACCATACAGTCTGATTGCTCCAGATGGCTGATAGCCCTTAGGGAGATTATTAACCTCTAAGTGGCTTGCATTGACCTCCAAGTGTACAGTCATTGACCATGGGCAGCTAGCAGCATCTTAGGTTTGGCATATATATTTGGGGACAACCTGGGGAAAAGCCTTTCTGTATCCCACATACGTGGTGCGAAGAAGTGGATGGGATTCCCTGACTAGTCTAAACATCACTCTTGTGTGATGCACAGGCTGGATGTATGTGTACCCGCCTCGTCCAACTTCCTCTTCCCACCCCCACCCCCACCCCCCCTCAGTCCCCACACCAGTTTGAAGCTTTTGTATCTTCAACTTCCCACTGTGATTCAATCACATGCCTGCCTGTTTTCCACTCAGACTTTCCCACATGCTTTGATCTGGGACGTGAGTTACCATGCTGCCACAGTCAGCCCTCTTCCCACTTCCTCAGGGTCTCCTGCTCCCCTGCCTCCAGTGCTCAGGCCCCTTCCTGGCGAAGCCCTGGCACGTGCTGTCCGGTGATGGCCAATCGGTGGTGTTTGGAGTGGTTTTCGTCATTATGGCTGTGGTAGCTACATCATCTGTTGTCAGTTTGAGAGGATTCAGAGTGAAGGGGTGGAGTTTAGCCTGTCAACATGGAGCTATGCTAGAGCCCTGGAGCTGGAGGAGCCACGTGGAGACCCTTGCCAGCGCTGAGATGCTTCCGCCGCCACTGGATCCATAAGACTTTCCACCCACTGGCCTGTGATCTTCCTGTATTTGGCATCATTGCATGAGTTGTGTGAGTCTGAAGTGGACTTTACTGATTGGTATTGGACATATGGGCTAATATCAGACTTATGGACTTGATCTGGACTGGGCTGGGCTGTGTTCTCAATACTCAGTTGCTCTGGTATATAAAGCTTTTTCTTATACACACATGACTGTCTATGAATTTGTTTCTCTAGTCCACTGGACTCACACAATGGCTTAAGGTTGTTTCACTCAGGATCTCTCTCCCTCCTCCTCCTCCTCCTGCAGCTCTTCTCCTGGCCCCCAAGTGTTGCTTGAAATAGCCCTAGTGGTGCTGAGGGTGAGGCACCAAACTCCTGCCCTCGAGGAGTCTGACTCACAGCCACCCTCAGGGACAGGGTAGGACCGCCCCCCCCATCCCCCCGGGAGTCTCTGAGACTGGAACTCTTTACAGGAATTGAAAGCCCTGCCTTTCTTCCCTCCAAGTGGCTGGTGGTGTCGAACTGCCGACTCTGCAGGTGGCACTGCGGAATGAGCACTGTGTTGCTATCGGGTATGCGGGCAGTTCAAACTCCCCAGTGACTCCAGGGGACAAGGAGGAGGCTGTCTGCCTCTGCAGAGAGGACACGAGGGCGGTGGTCACATCACAGGTCAAGTGGAAGGAAGAGCAGGTCACCTCCTGTCACTTCCTCCTGCTCGCCTGCCCGCCCCTCTGTGATGATCAAGGGCTTCCCCGCTCCAGGGAGAAAATATCGACAACAGAAAATTTCCTGGAAAACTATTCGTTTTACTCAGCTCTCTGCTTTTCTCGAAATATGCAATTGCCACCACCCGTCTCTGTGGTTCCCTTTGTCTTCTCTCTCCTCATGCGTGACTCACCTGCATGATCAAAATGGGGAGAGTGGGTTTCACTGTTCAAAGAACCCACCCTTTGCTTCTAAGTCTAACTTTTCTGTGTTTCCTATTTCACGGTTTGTGGCTTTATCTTAGTTCATGCCTCTCTTTGGGATTTTGTTACTTCTGGTCCAAGTTCTTGGACGTGTGGGTTGATGCTCTCCTTCCTTCGTGCAAAAGCATCCGAAGCTCTGGATTCCCTTTTGCCACAGGGCTCCGCCCCGCTGGCCTAAGAAGGCTCGTTCGCGGTGTCCTTGATCTGTGAGCAGCGTTTCGGTTCCCTGTTCCTCCCCCATGCCACTGGCATGGATTTTCCCCTTCCTTCTGATGTGAACTTTTTACTGTGAATTAGGGGGCGGTGCATACAGTACATCGACCTTCCAGTTGGCGAACCCCTTGTGCTTCGTGCCATGGGTGCATGCCCGCATACCCCACTTCCTGTCCCCTCCTTCTCCACCCAACCCGACGTGTTTCCACCACCCAGGAGTTGGATGCCCACCACACACCTCTCTCGTCATTTCCTGTTTCATTACCTTGGGCTCGGAAAACAGTCACCCAGACAACATCTTCTTTGAGAATGGTATTGATCTTGGGGGTCATAGCTTGTGATTTCCATGGTAAGGCTCTCACCCTCCCCACAGGAGACGAAGGTGCGATCCCCAGTCAGGGCCCCTCAGTGCAGCCTGCCTTCTGTCAGCAGAGGCTGGTGCGTGGCTGTGAGGCTGTGGAGCACATGCCCGGGGGGCTCGGGAGAGAGACCTGGTGACCGATTTCTGATCACCAGCCCATGACAACTCGGAGACTCCGGGATTCTCAGCTTCCTGTCGCTGTTGCCACTGTGCATGGAGCACCCATGAGCCGGAGACCGTGTGAGTCTGGGTGGATGACAGAAAGAACTCTAGAGACACTCATGTGTGAAAGAAAGAGCTTTATATAAAGAGCAATTGCACAATAAGAAAACAGCCCAGCCCAGCCCAGATCAAGTCCCTAAGTCCAATGTTAGCCCACATGTCTGATACCAATCAATAAAGTCCTCTTCAGACTCACACAACACATGCAGTGAGGCCAAGTGCAGCAAGATCACAGGCCAGTGGGTGGGAAGTCTTGTGGGTCCAGTGGTGGTGGAAGCATCTCAGCACTGGCATGGGTCTCCACGTGGCTCCTTCAGCTCCAGGGCTCTAGCGTAGCTCCATGTGGCTTGCCAACAGAAAAGTCTCACAGGGAGAATGTGTGTGTCCCGCCACCAGTGAGCTATTTATCTCCTAGGCGCCTCCAAATGAGGTCATCAAGTTGAGACTTGATTGGCAGGCTAAACTCCACCCCTCACTCTCAGTAGTCTCGAATTGACACCAGATGATGTCGCTACCACAGGGGCCCTGGAGAATAGCTGACAGCTCTATCTACTTGGACTTTGGCTGATGTATGTGGGCTTTGGGGAAAGACTCACCTGTATTATCAGGACTTCAGCCAGAGACTCGTGGAGACCTTGCTGATGGGCTATTCACGCAGGTGTGGGCAGAGTTAGGGACCCACCAAAGGATGGTGGGGGGAGGGGCAGGCACCCAGGAGACAGGAACCCTGGGCCTTCACTGCCCCTAGCCTGAGAGACACCGAGAGGGATCCTGGGAAGAGAAGACCACCAAGAAGCAGGCCCCAGCAAGTCCACAGGTCCCCGAGGAGAGCCATCCTTCTCCCGGCTCCCTTCTCTCCTCCCCGCTCTAGTGTCCCATCCCTCCTCCTGGCTGTCCCTCTGCCTTCCTCTTCCCACGATGTCCCTGTGACTCTGCTGTCAGGGGCAGTCCCATGTGGCTGCTCGCCCCCGAGAGCCCCCGCCCTGCTGGGCTTCCACCTGTTTTCCCTTTCTGTGTCATCAGCCTGCAGCTCTGGGAGCCTGGAGAGGCCCCGGCCGGCTCAGAGCTGTGGGCTGTGGTGGAACCAGCCTGGGCCACCTTCCTGCTGTCCGGGTGCTTCTGGACTTCAAGCTCTTCCTTGCACAGGGACGATGTCCCTGGTTCGTTCCTGTCACACCTCAGACTAGCACACACCCTGATGGCCTCTGGGTGTTGGACCCCAGCTCCTGCCTGTGTTCCTGGACCACCTGTGCCCATCCCCTACCCAGCTCTGGGGGCAAGGTGGTAGCATGAGTTTCCTCTTTCTTTCGCCCCAGCCAAGGGGCCACACATCTGTGCATTTGCCTGCCCACAGACCACAGCTCTGGGCACAGAGGAAGTCCAGGTCATGGACAGACAATGGCAGATGGGGTGAGGGTCAGCAGCATGGGGACTTCCACTGAGCTTCATGGAGCCAGCGTCTCTGCTGGCAGGGGTCAGCAAACAAGACTGCAGGCCCAAGGGTGAGGTGGCCCCACTGTGGGCACTGGCCGGCGTCCAGACAATCTGCCCAGCCGCCATTGCTGGCCAGACACTGAGTCAGCACCTGGCCGTCCAGTGTGCCCCAAGCCGGATCAGCAGAGCATTGTGGGGAATGACCCGAGGGCCTCCCACTCAGACAATGTGCCGTTTCATTCCTGCCCCAACCTCCACCCGCCTCCCCCGGGGAGGCAGTAGGTGTGAGGTGGGCTCCAGCTGCAACCTTTCCTACACGTCTGGCTGCTCATCCAGGAACGGCCTCCCAGCCCCATTCCTGGGGAGGCTGCCGTGAAGTGGGGTTCGGATTCATGGAGTCCAGTGGTGCTGACAGGCAAGCTTGAGGTCGCCCTGCAAGAACCGCATTTCAAACCTGGCAGCCAGTCCCCTGAGAAGCACTGAGGCTGTGGCTCATGAAGATTTACAGCCTCAGAAACCTGGGGCACCGCAATGTAGCTCTGCTACAGGGTCTCCTCAGCACCCCATTTCACACCAGACCCTCTCCATCACCTGGAGCTGGGACCCAACCCCAGGGGCCTCCATACACACTCACAGACGTGATGAGGCAGGTGAGCGTGCAGCGCACACATTCTCACACAGTGCACTCACATACGCACTCACACACAATACACTCAGATACACACTCACTCACACAGTACACTCAGATACACACTCACACACAGTACACTCACATACACTCAGATACACACACAGTACACTCACATTCACACACAGTACACACACAGTACACTCACTCAGATACACACAGTACACGCACATACACACAGTACACACAGTACACTCACTCACATACACACAGTACACACACTCACATACACACAGTACACTCACTCACATACACACAGTACACACACAGTACACTCACTCACATACACACAGTACACACACTCACATACACACAGTACACTCATTCACATACACACAGTACACTCACATATACTCAGATACACATACAATACAGATACACACTCACATACACTCAGATACACAGTACATACACTCACATATACTGAGATACACACAGTACTCACATGCACACAGTACACACATACACTCAGATATACACACAATACAGATACACACTCACACACATAGTACACACACAGTACACTCACATACATTCAGATACACACTCACACACACTATACACTAAGATACACACACAGTACACTCACACTCAGATACACACTCACCCACATGGTACACTCACATACACAGTACACCCATACACACAGTACACCCCCACACACACACAGTACACTCACATACACACACAGTACACTCACATATACAGTATACTCATACACACAGTAAACTCACATACACACACAGTACACTCACATACACACACAGTACACTCACATACACACACAGTACACACACAGTACACTCACTCACATACACAGTACACTCATACACACAGTACACTCACACACACAATATACTCATACACACTCACAGTATACTCATACACACAGTACACCCATACACATTCATACAGTACACTCACATACACACTCACACATATTACACTCACACAGTACACTCACAAATACACACACATATACATTCACACAGTAAACTCACATACACACAGTATACTCAGATACATTCAGATACACACTCACTGTACACTCAGATATACACACAGTATACTCAAACACGCTCACACACAGTACACTCACACACAGATACGCATACAGTACACAGATACACACAGTACACTCACATACACAATACAGTCAGATACATACACAGCACACTCATACAATTCACTCAGATACATAGTACACTCACAATACACTCACACTCAGATACACACACAGTACACTCAGATACACAATACAGCAGATACACACACAGTACACTCACATACACACAGTACACTCATACACACAGTACACTCATACACACACAGTACATTCACATACACACTCACACACAGTGGAGCAACTGGGGGAAGGGCGGGGAAACTGGGCCCCAGCCTCAGGTTGCTACGGACACTAGAAGTGTATGTGAGGGGGGCAACTGGGAGCAAGCCCCTCCCCTGGTTTCCTGTCCCAGCTCCGTTTTCCCTTCCCCCTGACCAGGACCGAGCCGGGCCCCAGAGCACCGCTATCCCTGAGCTCCAGCAGGGCCTCAGGGAATGCAGACGAGCTCGGAGCTCCGCTCCCTTGTTGCCATGGCAGCGGCCTTCCGGTGCTCATTGGAGCCTGGAACTTGGAGACACTAGGAGCCGGAGGGGTTGTCATGGCAACTGGGCGGGGCCTCCAGTGGGGGTGGTCCCAGTGGACCTGGGCCTCTCCTGGTCTCCTCCGCCCCTGGCTGCTGGTAGAGACCTGGGTGGAGCTGCTGGTGGGGTGGGGTGGGGTGGCGCACGGGGCTTGACACAGGCCCCCCACAGCCTGAGGCCATGGGGCAGAGGGCAAGATGGGGGGGGGGCGAGGGAGGTCTGGCAATCTAGGGGTGCTTATGTCCCTGTGATAAATTTGGGGTGTCTGTACTACCGATGAAGGGCCAGGGGCACTGGATCATCTCTGACATACTGGGGCAAGTGTGAAGGATGAGGGGGTGCCAGGGCCCTGGAGGGACACCTCCAATGCGGCCTAGCGTGACTGAGCTCCGGCTCAGGTCCCCATCCCCCACCAAGTCTGCACCCTTTTCAGTCCCTGCACCCTAGGCCTGCACCCCTCCTTCCAGACCCTCATTCTGGGCTCAGGGTGGTGGTCCAGGTTGGAGACCGGTCCCAAGTGGATGCGGAGTGGGGCCAGAGCCCGGTGGGCACCTGCCCAGGGGCACAGGTTCTGTGTCAGCCCCGTGGCTCCGGCAGCCTGGCTGTAAACCCCAGCATCCTCACAAGGGCTTACTGCAGCAGGCACACTGTCTGTGCGATTCCCTGTGTCCTCCTCAGGCCCCTCTGCAGGTTCACTCAGAAGTGCTTCAGCAGAAAGGCCTGGCAGCCTACTTCCTCCAAGTCCGCCACGGGAGCACGGTCCCACTGTGATGCTGCTGGGTGGCCGTGGCTCCCTCAGCAGCAGCTGAGTCCCAGTGACATTCAGAGCAGTGAGAGCAGAAAGCTGCCTCATTGTCCCTCTTAGGTAGTTCCAGGGAAAAGCATCTGGCCCTGAGCATCATCAGGAGGTTCAACCCACGCACACACAGGCCACCCTCTGCCCTCCAGGCGGTTCTGGCTCATAGCGACTCTGCACAGGGTCTCCCAGGCTGTAACTCTGCACAGGGGCAGACAGCCTCCCCTTTCTCGCAGGGAGCGGCTAGTGGGGTTGAATGGTGCCTCTTGCTGACCCGGCGCTTCAAAGTTCAGTGCTTACCCCATAGTGCCATCGGATTCCTTATATTGGGGGTGGATGGGGTGGGCAGAGACACCCCTGACAAATAAATCATGGTCATTGAGTTCATGCCAGCTCACAGCGACCCTGTAGACAAGGCAGAACGGCCCCTGTGGGGTTTTGAGACTACAACTCTTTACAGCAGTAGAGAGCCTCATCTTTCTCCTCCAGAGCGGCTGGTGGTTTCAAAGCATTGACCTTTTGGTGAAGAGCCTAGTGCACAACCACCACCCCACCAGATCTCCTTCTTATATAGAAGGTTTATATAAAACGTGAATACCCAAGGGAACAACAAGTGATCCAGAATCAATGGTGAAGAGGCTGTAGGAGGCCTGGTAGGGCTTGATCAAGGGTCATGTAACTGAGAGGAATTACTGAAACCCAAATGAAGGCTGAACATGATAGTGGGACAAGAGGAAGGTAAAAGGAAATAGAGGAAAGAACTAGGAGGCAAAGAGCATTTATAGAGCCCTAAACACAGGCATGTACATATGTAAATATATTTATATATGATGATGGGGAAATAGATTTATGTGTATATATTTATATGTTTAGTATTAAGGGAGCAGATGGACATTGGGCCTGTACTCAAGTACTCCCTCAATGCAAGAACACTTGGTTCTATTAAATGGGCAAACCATGATGCTCACCTTCCTGACACGATCCCTGAAGACAAAGCAGGTGCATAAGCAAATGTGGTGAAGAAAGCCGATGGTGCCCAGTTATCAAAAGATAGAGTACTGGGGTCTAAAAGACTTGAAGATAAACAAGTGCCCATCTAGCTGAGAAGCAACAAAGCCAACATGGAGGAAGCACACCAGCCTGTGTGATCATGAGATGTTGATAGGATTGAGTATCAGGCATCAAAGAACAAAAAATCATATCATTGTGAATGAGGGGGAAGTGCGGAATGGAGATTCAAAGCCCATCTGTAGACTACTGGACATCTTGTTACAGAAGGGTCACGGGGAGGAGATGAGCCAGGCAGGGTGCGGTGTAGCAACGATGAAACATACAAGTTTCCTCTAGTTCCTAAATGCTTCCTCCCCATCCCACTTCCATGATCACAATTCTACCTTACAAATCTGGCTAGAACAGAGGGTGTACATTCGTACAGATAAGATCTGGAAACAGGAAATCCAGGACAGACAACCCCCTCAGGACCAATAATGAGAATAGCAATACCAGGAGGGTAAGGGAAAGGTGGGGGGGGAAGGGGGGAGCAGATACAGTGATCTACATATAACCCCCTCCCTGGGGGACGGACAACAGAAAAGTGGGTGAAGGGAGACATCGGACAGTGTAAGACATGAAAAAAAAAATTTATAAATTATCAAGGGTTTGTGAGGGAAGGAGGTTGGGGGAGGGAAGAGAAAAAGTGAGGAGCTGATACCAAGGGCTCAAGTAGAAAGCAAATGTACTGGGAATGATGATGGCAACAAACATACAAATGTGCTTGACACAATGGATGGATGCATGGATTGTGAGGAGAGTTGAACGAGCCCCCAGTAAAGTGATTTAAAAAGCGAAGACCTGTGCAGCTACATCTAGCACCTCACGTGCGTCACATTCCACAAATAACAGGGAAAATAAGAAAAATGACTATAATTTTAAAGAGAAGGGCCATCACCTGAATGCCCCCCATTCCTTACTTACCCAACCCAAACCCTCTGAGTGGCTAGAGAAGCAGAAAGCAAACCTGAAACTGACTTCAGTGCTTTTGTGACACACAGTTAGTTTCAAAACAACGAGGGGTCTCCTGGGACCCCGTCATTCCTAGCAGCAGCTCCCAGCCTTGGCGGCCAGCTGGTCAGTAGGCAGCTTCCTGGGATTCAGTTCTGGACACACCAGGCTGGACCGCTGCACACCCACAGGGCCCTGACAGTGAGTTAGAAAGTGTCCTGAGTTGATTTTCCCACCGGGTCCTTTTGACACTCATTCTTTCGTCCTTCCAGAGAAACTGCTCCTGCAGAGAGCCGGGGTCCCCTCGCCAGGCCCATACTGACCACATCCAATATACCCCCACTGCCTTCCCGGGAGTCAACTGTGTCACCTTCAGAAAGAGACCGATGCGCAGGGCACCTCTTTTACCATGTCCCACGAGCACGCCAATAGCACGCGCCAGGTGTCTGGCTTTGCCTGTTGGGCAGAAGGGACCCACCACCCTGAGTGCTGCCGGGTGGGGACGACCACCTTCTGGCCCACTAACTTGGACACCGTGATGCATGCCAATGGCTAGGCCCGGCCCGGCTCCCTGAGACCTCACTCGGGCAGCCGTCCTGCAGTCCTCCAGGCCCCCTGGTGCGCTCCTGAGTCTCCTTTACCTGTGCTCTGCGCCTTGCCAAGAGATGCCCTTGCTTTGCAGCTGCGCCATGGGTTGGGCCAGTAAGAGTGCTACTGAGATGCTGGGGGTGGGGTGGGGTGGGGAGGTGGGGGGGAGACTGTGGTTCAGGCATTGACTGGTTGCCTTGACACCTCTCCGGAGGCTTTATCGTCTGCATCCCTCCAGCGGTCGCTCCGTCTTCTGCAGCATCCCTCGCTCTGCTCATCCCTGCCTCCTGCCCGTATCTTTGTCAGGAGCCCATTGTGAAGCCCTCTTCCAATTGCCCCACTGGAGCGTGCCATCTGCCTCCTGCCGGGATCCTGATCAAACACAGACGCTGTTCCGGGGCAGTGACACACAGAAAGTAGAAACCAGAAATGAGAGAAAGAGCGCCACTCTTGGAAACGTCAGCCACGCATTCCAACAAGCCACAGTTTAAGAAGAGAACTTCAAGGGCACTGGGGAACACTGGGTCGGAATGATGAGACAGCCCTGCACCCTGCCTCCTGAGAGAGTGGCTGGGGCCACGGGCCTTCACAAGCTGCGTGGGAAGACAGGATAATCAAACGTGTTCCCTGAACGTTAGAAGCCCCCCGAGTAGCCACGTGAGGACATCAGAAAGGTAAAACACACGTGAGCAAAGCCCTAGCTTGCCCAGAGGAGCAATCGGCCAGCTGCAAAGAGGCAGGAAGGAGGAGAGGATGGAGGAGAGGAAGGAGGAGGAGAGGAGGCAGGAAGGAGGAGAGGCCTGGAAAGGAGTCAGGTAGCTAAGAAAGGGGGTGTTCGCCCAGGTTGTCTGGAGAAACAAGTCCAGTGACAGCTGTGTAGAAGAAAGGGCTCTGTACCAAGGAGTAATTACATATCATGAAGGTGTCCCAGCCCAGGCCACCTCAAGTGCCTGCGTGCAATGCTGTCCCCGAGTCCCTCTTCAATCATGCGGCTGCAGGCCAGTGCTGCAGAATGGGAACATGAAGCAGAGGGAGCACAGGCTGGTGGGTGCAGAGTCCCATGGATCCAGGGTGGGGGGAAACCCAGCAGAATGGCAGCAGATCTCAGGGTTGGGTGGCCCATATGGGGTCACCCCTCAAGGTAGGCAGAGTCCCAGGAAGCAGGAAGACGAAAGGGCAGAGAGGAAGATTGTCTCCAGCATCTCCCACTCTTACACCAAGAAGCTGTTTAACATCAAGGAGGTGTCACCAGACTGCGACCTGATGGACAGGTTGAACTGTGCCCCAGCCAGGGGTGCCTAGTCATCTAACTTCCACAGGGGAGACATGATGAACACGTAAAAATGGGCCATGGGAAACGATTTAAAACCATTGAAACAAACAAAGAAAAAATAGCAAGTATACAAAATAGAGTTTAAGAGGTAAAACAAGTCCAGAAATAACATATATAAAAAGTATGTTAGTAATTTGAAAACCAAAATGAAATGAGTTACTTCTAGAAAAATGTAAATTGCAAAAATGGATGCAAAAGCGAGCTTGACCAGATGATTAGTGTGGTCTGACCAAGGCGAGGGTTCAGGCGCCATTCCCCCCAACCCCCAGTACCTCCCAGGAAGCAGGTCGAGATGATGATTGGGTTAGTTCAAGTTTGGAAGCTCATTTCATTTACCTCTGATGTGGTGGTTCCGGGAGAGAGAAAAAACGGGTGTCTGTCTGGCCCATTTGTGCGGTACAGACACAGGAGCAGATGGGAACACCCGTCCCAAGCCCCGTTGGGCACAAGGGAGGTGCTGAAGGTAGCTGCGGAGTGAGCTGAAATCAAGCCTTCCCTGGTGTGAGAGGGTTAAAAGGGCCCACGGAGTAAAGACCTCAGATCAGTGCAGGTGCTGCCCAAAAGAGGGAGGCTTGGTCACAAACTTCTGGAGATTCTGAGGATGCTGGGAATGAGGAGGGTTTTATGGAAACTGGGGGATGCTGAGATCCTGAGAATGCTGAGAAATTGAGGACGCTGAGATACTGAGGATGCTGAGATACTGAGATACTGAGGATGCTGAAAAACTGAGGATACTGAGAAACTGAGGATACTGAGATACTAAGATACTGAGATACTGAGGATGCTGAGATACTGGGGATGCTGAGATACTGAGGATGCTGAGATACTGAGGATGCTGAGATACTGAGGATGCTGAGATACTGAGGATGCTGAGATACTGAGGATGCTGAGATACTGAGCATGCTGAGATACTGAGATACTGAGGATGCTGAGAAACTGAGGATGCTGAGATACTGAGGATGCTGAGATACTGAGGATGCTGAGATACTGAGGATGCTGAGATACTGAGGATGCTGAGAAACTGAGATACCGAGGATGCTGAGATACTCAGGATACTCAGGATACTGAGATACTGAGGATGCTGAGATACTGGGGATGCTGAGATACTGGGGATGCTGAGATACTGAGGATGCTGAGATACTGAGGATGCTGAGATACTGAGGATACTGAGATACTGAGGATGCTGAGATACTGAGGATGCTGAGATACTGAGGATACTGAGAAACTGAGGATACTGAGAAACTGAGGATACTGAGATACTCAGGATACTCAGGATACTGAGATACTGAGGATGCTGAGATACTGGGGATGCTGAGATACTGGGGATGCTGAGATACTGAGGATGCTGAGATACTGAGGATGCTGAGATACTGAGGATACTGAGATACTGAGGATACTGAGATACTGAGGATGCTGAGATACTGAGGATACTGAGATACTGAGGATGCTGAGATACTGAGGATACTGAGATACTGAGGATGCTGAGATACTGAGGATACTGAGATACTGAGGATGCTGAGATACTGAGGATGCTGAGATACTGAGGATGCTGAGATACTGAGGATGCTGAGATACTGAGGATACTGAGATACTGAGGATGCTGAGATACTGAAGGACGCTGAGATACTGAGGATGCTGAGATACTGAGGATGCTGAGATACTGAGGATGCTGAGATACTGAGGATGCTGAGAAACTGAGGATACTGAGGATGCTGAGATACCGAGGATGCTGAGATACCGAGGATGCTGAGATACTGAGGATGCTGAGAAACTGAGGACGCTGAGAAACTGAGGATGCTGAGATACCGAGGATGCTGAGATACTGAGGATGCTGAGAATGCTGCAATATTGATGATACTGAGATACCCAGGATGTTGAGATACTCGGGATGCTGTGCATACTGAGAACGCTGTGATACTGAGGATACTGATGATCCTGAGGACACTGAGATGCTGAGGATGCTGAGATACTGAGGATGCTGAGATACTGAGGATGCTGAGATACTGAGGATGCTGAGATACTGAGGATGCTGAGATACTGAGGATGCTGAGATACTGAGGATGCTGAGATACTGAGGATGCTGAGATACTGAGGATGCTGAGATACTGAGATACCGAGGATGCTGAGATACTGAGGATGCTGAGATACTGAGGATGCTGAGATACTGAGGATGCTGAGAAACTGAGGATACTGAGAAACTGAGGATACTGAGATACTCAGGATACTCAGGATACTGAGATACTGAGGATGCTGAGATACTGGGGATGCTGAGATACTGGGGATGCTGAGATACTGAGGATGCTGAGATACTGAGGATACTGAGATACTGAGGATGCTGAGATACTGAGGATGCTGAGATACTGAGGATGCTGAGATACTGAGGATACTGAGATACTGAGGATGCTGAGATACTGAAGGACGCTGAGATACTGAGGATGCTGAGATACTGAGGATGCTGAGATACTGAGGATGCTGAGATACTGAGGATGCTGAGAAACTGAGGATACTGAGGATGCTGAGATACCGAGGATGCTGAGATACCGAGGATGCTGAGATACTGAGGATGCTGAGAAACTGAGGACGCTGAGAAACTGAGGATGCTGAGATACCGAGGATGCTGAGATACTGAGGATGCTGAGAATGCTGCAATATTGATGATACTGAGATACCCAGGATGTTGAGATACTCGGGATGCTGTGCATACTGAGAACGCTGTGATACTGAGGATACTGATGATCCTGAGGACACTGAGATGCTGAGGATGCTGAGATACTGAGGATGCTGTAGATACTAAGGATGCTGAGAAATAGGGCAGTGGGGAGAGGAGACCTGACAGCCGATTTGGGAGTGTGAGGTCACTTCAAGGCTTTGTCATGGCTACCCAATCCTGGAAGTGGGATGGGGGGTGGGGGCAGGCTGTAGGCGGAGCAGATGGGGCTGCAGGAAGCTTGGTGCTGTTTTGGGGAGGCAGGCTTTCCTAAGGGTGGGCTGAGGGAGACTCAGTCCTACCGCAGAGGCAAGCTGCAGAAGTGAGACCCCGGGACTGGTGCCCTAGTGAAGTTGTCAGGGAGGGTGAGGGTCTCACCCAGAGGCATGCTGGGAGGAGAGGCGCGGGTCCCCAGCTGGTTGCATCATCCTTGAGAGGAGGAGGGCCAGGCCGCTCCTGACATGTCCGCAGTGCGCGGCTTCCCTTGACGCTCAGGCGGCGGGGGTGGCTGCGATATTATACTGTCACCTGTTACAATGTCCCCACTCCCACCCGCACCCCTACTTCAGAGTGAGGAGCCCCCTGGGCTTTGTCCTCCTCTCCGACCCTGCGTCTGTGCTGTGGGGCTCCCCAGGGCGGTACGCCGGGTGGTGGGCACGCTTGGGTGGGGCCACGGACTAGACTCCGCCGCCCCCTTCTATGAGAGGTGGGGCTGGCTGGCGGAAGCAGTGCCGGGCGGGCGATGGGGCGCGTGTCCTGGCTGCCGGCGCCCCCCTTCCGCAGAACGAGTCTTGGTGTCAGCGGTGATGTCACAGCCCGCCTCAGCCTGAGCTCCCCGCTGCTGCGGCGGCGACGCCCGTCCCTCTCCCCTCGCCACAAACCAGCTGGCGGCTGGGCGAGGGCATCGCTAGCAGCCAACCAGCGCTGCGGGAGGGGCGCGGGGCGGGCGGGGCGGGGGGCGCGCAGCCCGTCACGCGGCGCCACCGTCACAGCGCCCAGCGCAGCCCGGGAGGCAGCCCATCTCTGCGCTCGGGGACCCGCGCCCGGTCCGTTCCCATGCAGGGCCTCAGCCGCTGACCTGGTGACGCCGGAGAGGTGAGGCTACAGTCGCTCAGCCCGCGCCCCTGGCACCCCGCGGCCCGCGCCCCTGGCACCCCGCGGCCCGCGCCCCTGGCACCCCGCGCCCTGGGCACCCCGGGTCCGCACCCTGTACCACACCGACTGCGCGCACAGCCGCTGTCTCTGGAGTGGGCGCCAGTGTGCTTGCTACCACCGCGGCTTAACACTCCTGACCCTCCTCGGAGAACAATGGAACGAACCCAAGACCCTTTGCCCTCACGCAGCCCGCTGCGCCCCGGTGCCGAGGCCGGCCCTCGCCGCGCGGGTCCCTAGTGGAGAGCGAGCCCGGGTGGGTCTGTGACGGGTCTGCCCCTTCCTTGGATAGCCCCCTCCCCCAATGAACCGCTGGGACAGGACCCGGCCTGCTGAGGGACGATGGGGGAGGGGAGGGATAAAGAGGGGCTGGGGCTCAGGGGGGCGCCCTGGGGGCGCGGTTGCAGCGCCCCGCCCAAGGAGAGGACGCTCAGGACATCAGGTGCGCACAGCGGCCCTGATTCCCGGGTGGGGATGCGGATGCTGGAACCCAGAGCAAAACAGGCAGACCGGGCTGCCTGGGACCCTCACGGCAGCCTGCACCCCTTTCCCGAGAGACTCGGCCCCTCCGAAGGCTGGCTGCCGGCACCCCAGAAACAGGTGTGGCCTGGGGCTGGGCGCTGGAGGGGCTGCGGCGCTGCGCCATCTGAGCAGGTGGCTCACCCCAGGAGGCCCGGCTCAGATGACAGGAGGAGTCCAAGCAGGGAAAACCTCAATTTCCCCCCAAACCAGCAACACCCCCCGCGCGGGGAGGGGTCAAGTGGCCTCCTGGCCGCCGGGAGGGAGGGTCTCAGGCGGTGGCAGCAGGGAGGGGCGGCGGGAGGGGAAGGATGGAATGCCGAGTCATGGGGCCTGGCGTGACGTTGCCCCGCGCGGACCCGATGCGCGTCCACGTCCTCAGGAATAGGGACTTCTCTCCAAGCGGCTGCCCCCTCTCGGGGTCCCCACGCTGCCCAGATTAGAGGCTTGTGGGCTCCCGAGATGACCCTGCATGCAGAAGGGCGGCCACAGAGACAGACAAACCCCATCAGCCGCGCCACCCATTTCTGGGGACAAACAGGCCACAGGGACGCCCAGAGGCGATGCCGATACAACCCCCCACCCCCTGCAGCCTTATCCTCCCTGTACCCCTCCCCCTCTCCCTCAGACTTTGGGTTGGCGGCTGGGGGCAGGGTGCGGGTGGGGGAAGGTTGGGGCTCTACCTGCGGCGGCCATTTTGCAGGTGTGGTTGGCTGAAGGAGCAGCGTGGGATGGTGTACAGGGGCCTCTGACCTCTATGCCCTCTGGCCGCTGGCAGAGGCGGGATGGGGGTGGACGTGGGATTCTTGTACCTCTTAAACAAACCAATCCAACCCTGTACACAGCTAGGAGTTGGGCCCTGTTCATCAGACCCTACAGGACAGAGGAGAACGGGCCCTTTGGGTTTCCGTGGCTGCAGATTTTTAGTGGGGGTAGACTGTCTCATCTTACCTCCTTGGGGTGGCTGGCGGGTTCCAGCCACTGTGTGGCATCCCTCGGGGGCATAAACCCATGCAGAGGTGGGTGCTTTGTCTTTGGTGGTGGTCAGGATCCAGGGTTTGGTGGTGGTGGTATGGGGCTTGGGGGGGCACTGGGGGGGGGGGAGATCAGGAAAATCACAGCCTGAGGGGCCAGATTGAGGAGGTGGTGTCTTGGCCTCGTCACCACCACATCTCCACCTCCCCCAGGCTTCGGTCCTTTGGGAGGAGGTAGCAGGCCCTGGTCACTCTTATCCAGTACAGTCAGGTGGGTCTTTGAGGAGCTGTGGGCCCTGTCCAGATTTGAGGTGCAGATTCGGGCAGCAGGCTTTCTGGGAGGTTGGAGTCTCTGGGGAAGGGGGCTCAGGCTGGAATGGGGGCTGCAAGTGGTTCCATCCACTTGTTTTGTTCAGAGCTCCAGCATCCTGCTCCCATCAGGGACCTGCTGGGCTATGTTCTGGGTGCTCTCCCCTGTCTAGGCGAGAACTCTCAGAAGGCTATTAGATGCAGGTGGCCCTGCTGGGTGTGGCGCATGGGGCAGGCAGGGACATGGAGGCTTCTGAGGAGGGTCTGCTGGGTGCCAGCTGTCCCCCTACCCATCACATGCTGCCCCTACTGGGCTTTCTATCCCCTACCCAGAAGGAGTGCCCTATAGACTGCCGGGCCCAGGACTGACCGCCATCCCAGGCAGGGGAGACCAAGGCTCTATTTACAACCAGAGTGGAGGAGGGGCTCAGCCTTTGTCTGGTCACTCCAACAGGGTCCATGTAGGCCACCAGGTGGAAAGGGGGGCATGCCCTGCCTTGAGGAGACTAGGGAGGCCAGGCCATCCAGCCTGAGACCCTGCCCAGCCCACTGGTGAGCCAGCAGGGACCTGAGTCGCAGGCAGGAGCCAGCTGGGCTACCCCACTCAGCATCAGTTGACCACTGGGAGGAGAGCAAGTTCCCTGGGGCCCCACCAGAGTGGGTACTCTCTGGCCCCACCCCTCCCCCAGGAAATCAGGTATGCTCCCTCTCCCCTCTCCCCTGGGAGCTGCTGAGGGTGGGCCTGGATGGGGCCAGGAAGCCTGCAGCCCTGCAGTTCTGCCCTACTTGTGAGTCAGGGACCACTGCTGCCCACCTCCGCAGGGAGTGGGCTCTGGGTCACTGCTACTGCAGGCTTGCTGAGCAGGAAGCCCCTCTCTAGGGAGGAGCTAGGCTGCCGGTCAGCCCAGCGGCCCCTGGGGCACCCTCACCCCAGCGAGCGGCTTGGTGTGGCCCTGCCATTTCATAGATTGGGGACTGGGAGGCAAGAGACACAGACGCGGTCATTCTGTGACAGTCCTCAGGGCCCTGGGTGTTTGGGCATTGTGCTGCCTTCCATGCCCTGCTCTGAGAGGATGGCTGAAGGCCTTGGGGCTGTGGGGCTCAGACAGGGAGGGAGCGGGAGGGCTTCCCCCAGGGTTTCATTGAAGCCAGTCCAGGTTTGGGCCTGCCAAGCCCTTGGAGCCTGAGCCTCTAGTTCAGATAGGCTGTGGGGGTGGCTCTGTGGTTCAGGGCTCCCCAGAGCTTGGGGGAGCCACCCAAGAACTCCGTGCTCACACCTCCCTTCTTATCCTTCCGCTTCTATGATATTGACCCTGACCACTGGGCAGCCCCATGAACTGTGGGGGTCCCTATAAACACATACACATGGGCTGTGGGGTCCCTTACACACGCACCCACACATGGGATGTGAGTGTCCTCTAGACACATTCACCCACATATGCGCTGTGGAGGTGTTCCCCCCCCCCCCCCACACAGGAGCTGTGAGGGTCCCTCTGTTCATATCACCCTCCTCCTTTCTGGGAACCCTCTCCATGCCCCTACACATGAACATTCCAGCCCCCTAGATGTCACCTTCCCTCCAGCCCCCTAAGCCCTTCCTCAGCCACCCCCAGGCCCAGGGGCTTCCCCTCTGCACCCTCCTGGGCACTTGACATGCTGTGAATATTGGGTGGGGGCAGTGAAGGGGCAGTGAAGGCCTGCACTGGACTGGATGTTCGTTGACTCCTTGTCTGAGGCTCCCAAATCTTTATGAGATAGGTGGCCACCCTTTGCAGGGGAGACTCAGAGGATGAGACTTGTGTAAGGCAGACCTGGGGACTTTCAGCCACCTCTTCTGACCCCCAAGCTGCTTTATGCCCAGCCCCAGCCCCAGCTCAGCTCAGCCCCAGCCCCAGCCCCAGCCCCGGCCAGCCCCAGCCCCAGCCCCAGCCCCAGCCCCAGCCCAGCCCAGCCCCAGGGCCAGCCCCAGTCCAGTTCCAGCTCAGGCCAGCCCCAGCCCCAGCCCCAACTTCAGCCCCAGCCCCAGCAGCCCCAGCCCCAGCCCCAACTTCAGCCCCAGCCCCAGCAGCCCCAGCCCAGCCTAGCGCCAGCCCCAGCCCCAGCCTCAGCCTCAGCCCCAGCCCCAGCCCCAGCCCCAGCCCCAGCCCCAGCCCCAGCCCCAGCCCCAGCCCCAGCAGCTCCAGCCCCAGCAGCTCCAGCCCAGCCCAGCCCAGGCCCAGTCCAGCCCCAGACCCAGAAGCTCCAGCCAAGTCCAGGCCCAGACCCAGGCCCAGGTTCAGCCCCAGCCCCAGCCCCAGCCCCAGCCCCAGCCCCAGCAGCTCAAGCCCAGCCCAGGTCCAGCTCAGGCCCAGGCCCAGCTCAGCTCCAGCCCCAGTTCAGACCAGGCCCAACCCCAACTTCAGCCCCAGCCCAGGCCCAACCCCAACTTCAGCCCTAGCCCAGGCCCAACCCCAACTTCAGCCCCAGCCCAGGCCCAGCCTAGCTCCAGCCTCAGCCCCAGCTCCAGCCCCAGCCCCAGCCCAGGTCCAGCCCAGCCCAGGTCCAGCCCAGCCCAGCCCAGGTCCAGCCCAGCCCAGCCCAGCCCCAGCCCAGCCCCAGCCCAGCCGTAGCCCCAGCCCCAGCCCAGCCCCAGGCCCAATCTTCAGCCCAGCCCCAACCCCAGCCCTAGCCCAGCCCAGCCCAGCCCAGCCCAGCCCCAGCTCCAGCCCAGCCCAGCCCAGCCCAGCCCAGCCCCAGCCCAGCCCCAGGCCCAATCTTCATCCCAGTCCCAGCCGGGGTACACTGGGCCAGGGACTCAGCTAGAGCCCAGCCAGTGCTCAGAGCTGCTGCAGCAGTGATTGCAGTCCACGGGGTCTGTTTCCTCCGAGGCAGTCTGCTCCCGTAACCATTTGGGTGTGGGTTAGTCTGTTACCTGGTGGCGCAGTGAGCTGCTGACTGCCCGGCTCAGCAGCCGCTCCACAGAAGAAAGACTACGCTTTCTGCTCCAGCTTCAAAAGCCCCAGGGCAGTTCTACTCTGTCCTGCAGGGCCGCTGTGAATGGAGATGGACTAGGGCAGTGGGGTTTGTTCACTTAGTGGTGCGTCTGTTTCCCAGTAGAGGAAACACCTATTAGGGATGGGGGCGGGGTGCTGTCTGTGTCTCCCAAGGCTGCCTGGGAAGGTGCCCCTTTTCCTCTGGGCCTACCTCATGTGGCATTTGTGAACTGCCGATCTGGGGGAGCAGTCCCCATAAGCCCCTGCAGTCCCTTCCTCGAGCTGGCCTCTGGCTTGCCCTCAGGACACCTGGGACACCCAGCCCTGTGGACAGCTGGGACTCAGTCCCTCCCTCCTCTGCCATCAACCCTAGGCAGGCCTGGGTTGTCCCTGCTCCAGTCCCCTGGCTGCTGTGGGTGGCTGGGGACCAGGGCAAGGGTCTTTTCTGCGGCTCAGTGTCATCTGCTCCTGGCTGGCCACTGCTTCTGGGTTGGGGGCCACTTCATGGTCACAGAACCCCTGGTGTCCAGGAGGAGGTGGGCAGCCCCTGAATAAACATGATGGCCATAGCCAGAAGGAGCCTTGGCAGAGCTGGGTAAGCGTTGGGCTGCTAGCTGCCAGGCCTACTGTTCAAACCCACCAGCCACTCCTTGGGAGGAAGATGAGGCTTCTGCTCCTGCAAAGAGTTACAGGCTCAGAGGCCCACAGGGAAGTTCTACTCTGTCCTGTCGGGTTGCAGTGAGTCAGAATCGACTGGCCCACAGAGGGAGAGATGCAGCCAGACCCTGACCCAGGAGCAACCTTGGCGCCGTTCACTTTGTGCCCACTCACCTTTGGGCGGCAGTCCTCGCAGCTGGTTTACGTTCCTGCTTTCTGTTGACCATTTGCCTTAATGCGGACAGAAGTCAGTGCATTCTTTGTTCTTTTTTATCATTTTATTGGGGGCTCGTACAATTCTTATCACAATCCATCCATCCATCCATTGTGTCTAGAACATATGTGCAGTTGTTGCCATCATCATTCTCAAAACATTTGCCTTCCACTTGAGCCCTTAATATCTGCTGCTCATCCCCCCCGCATTCTTACACAGTGTTCTGTCCTCGCCTGTCCTCAGTGGAGCATCCTCTTCCCCCACTGCCCCCTGACTCTGAGATGCTGCTGTCCAGCCTGTGCCGTCCAGCCTGACCTCTAACTGACCCCTCCCCTGGACTGGATGCTCGGTTTCTTGGAGCCCGGGGCGGCTTCTTTCTTGGGTTCCTGTCTTGTTTTGCTGGGGCACCTCTTTGTGTGGCTTTCTCAGAGGGGGCATAGCGTGTGTGGGCGTCTGTCCTCATCCTCACAGCGCCCAGCTCTGAGGGCATGGTGGCTACCGTCCTTGTGGGCAGTTGCTCTGGAGAAGACTTGACCGTGTCTGTTTCTCTCTCTCTCTTCTCTCGGGAGTGTCTTTGGAGGCTGTCTTTGCCCTTGGTGTTCCGAATGGTTATCAGGCTGGTTCCAGTGTGGGCTTTGCTCGTCTCGGTCCCTGTGGTCCTTCCAGCTGAAGACCCTGGCCCTCCAGTGATGTGAACTGATCTTTCTTCTGCTCACAGTTGCCTGCCTGTTGTTTCTCTTTTCTCTGTTGGGTTCCTGGTTGGTTTGGGGGTCTTGCCTTTTTTTCCCCCCCATATAGTCTGTCTCCTTGTGTTTGGTCTATTTTTCCGGACAACTTCCCCCCCACTTCACTTTCTAGTTCTTCTTTTGGATCTCATGTTTCAGCCGTTAGAGCTGTCTTCTCTGCGAGGCCATCTTCCTGGTCGTCGCCTGTTCCTGCTTCCTAGCATCCTGTCCTTGCTTGGGGGTTTGGTGTCTTGCTGAGCGCGGCGGGTGTGTCTGCTGGCTCTCACCCTGTCCCTCCGTTTATCTCTCCTTCGAGCCGATTTCTCCTGGCTTGCTCACGTCTTCGCCTTTGAGCTTTGTTTTCTTGTCTATCCAAGTGTCCCCTTGGGAGGTCCACTGTGTGGTTGGGTGGGCTTGTTGCTGCTGCTTTCCTGCTGGGACTCTCAGGTGGCCGGGATTCTGAGGAGAGGCTTGCTTAGGGCCAGGGGTGGGGGCTGGCTGCCACGTGGGCCCCTGCTGCCAGAGTGGACATGACGACCCCGGACTAAAGCCTTCCCCTGTGCCAGTGTTTCCTTGTGTTTCTTTGGAGAAGAGCCGTCAGGTGTCCGTTCACCTTGGGGTGCAGGCAGCTGCTGCCCCGATCCATCTAGGGGCCCATTTTCAGCCTCTCCTCCTGCTTCTCCTCCACTTCCGGAATGCCATGGAGGCTGTGACGTGGTGGGTGCTGGCTGTGACGTGGTGGGTGCTGCCTCTGACTTGCGCTCCCTCCCCCTGCCCCCGCCCACTGCTGACGTGACCTGCAGAGAGAGTGATCTCTGTGGGGACCAGGGGGACCAGTGTGCCCGGGGGTCATCTAGCCTGAGAGGCCCCTCCTTACCCTTCCAGTGTGTGAGTGAGTGTGTGTGTGTGTGTGTGTATGGGGTGGGCGTGGAGTGGGGGGTGAACTGACCACGAACTGATTCCTATCAGCCTTCCTATTCAGCAGAGAGGCCCCGTGGACACTGCGTCCTGGATGTCCCCGCCATCTGCATGAGCCAGGGTGAGCAGCAGAGGCACAGCCCAGGGGACGCAGCCAGCCAGCCCAGATCCCCTGGGGCGGCGGCGGGGGTGGGGGTCAGCCCCTTCTAGGAGATTTTCAGAGTCTGCCTGCTGGGCCTGGGGCCCCGGAGATGCTCCTTGTCTGTCCACCTGACCCCCCAGCCTGTACCTGGGACCTGGTCCAGCCCCTGGCTGATGGGCTTGGATTGCTGCCGTGCGGTTAGCAGTCCCGCGCACCCTGCACCCCGCCACCAGGCCTGGTTGTCCCTGCCATCGAGTCAGTCCCACCCATAGCAGCCCCGTGGACAGCAGAAGGGACACTGCCCAGTCCTGCGCCGGCCTCACGTCATGCCTGAGCCCGTTGCTGCAGCCACAGTGTCCGTCTGTCAGGGGGCTTCCTCTGTCAGGGTCTTCTCACTGCCCCTCTACCCTACCAAGCTCTAGGGAGGGACTGGTCCCTCCTGACAACGTGCCCCACGAACGTGCAGTGATGGCTGGCCATCCTCGATTCTAAAGAGCATTCTGGCTGTACTTCTTCCCACACCGAGCTGTTTGTCCTTCCAGCAGTCTGTGGGACTTGCAGTATTCTCCATCACTGAGATTCAAAGGCATCCATTCTTCTTTATTGAATGTCCATCTGCACCAGGGGTCAACACACTCTGCCTAAGGCAAAGCTTCTTACTTGGCTGGTCTATCTTCTATGAAACCTTCCCCCACACCCTCATAATTATGGGGATTTATTAGGGAAGTTAACAAGTTACCACAGTCAGGACCAGGAAACGTAAAGAGACAATGTCTTCTGTCCATGGCAGCATCTCTTCTCAGCCATCCCGGAGGCACGGCTCTGCTCCTCAGCCTCCCAGCCAGGTGGCCCCTTTGGCCTCTGCTATGTTTATCTTATTTATTTATTTTTGATTTGTTATCATATATTAAGTCTCCCTAATAAGCAGGACCTGCTGACTTCTGTCCCCTTGTTTTTCTGCAAGTGTGTTATCGGTATTCTAGGATCCTTACTCTTCTATGTAAAATATTAGAAGTAATTTATTCAACTTCAACAAAAAAAAAAACCAACTTGTTTGAGATTTCATTTGAGTTACACTGAATTTATCTGGGTGAAAACCAGTATTTGTAAGATACTGAGAATTATTTTTCCCCTATGAAAGAACTGCAGTTCTTTATTAGATTTTCTGTAATGCTCTTACTGAAGTTTTAGGTTTTTCTTCGTAAGAGTTATATGCATCTTTTGGTCCATCTTCAAAGTTGTATGGCAATCCTATCTGCTTGAGCCTAACTACCAGCATAGACGTAGATCTTTATGCCCGGGGACTTCATAGTTGTATTGCGTCGAAGGGTATGGAAATAGGATCACTTCCTATCTAGTAGCGGACTTCCGCCAGCAACCTTGCTGGACCGTCCTGCTAATTCCAATGCTTTGTCTGTGGGTATTCTGCGTTTCTGTGGAGGTCAGCACATTGTCTGCAGGTACTGACCACGCGGTCTCCTCCTTTCCCCTTGCCATCAAGCCTTCACATTGACTTCTCTGGTCTTACTGCTCTAGACAGAACCTTCACTACCAGGTTGAACAGGTGCTGGGATGGCAGGCATTCTGGACTTGGTCTTGAATGTACAAGAAATGTTTCTAGTTATTTCGATGCTGCATGTGATGTCTCACTCTTGGGAGTGCATTGGGTTATGTGTTTGAACTCACCAGCAGTAGGTAATCTTTCTTCGTGAGATTCTTTTATCCTGATATTGCTAAGAGTTTCACCATAAGTGAATCTTGAAAACCATTACTTTGTTTAGCATCTGTTAAGAAGCTCCCGTTCCCCTCCTGAGTGCATGAGGGGTTTCAAAATGTTTGTGGGAGATGGAATGAAAAGGTCATGGATTTTTGGCATGGACTTTTCGAAGCCCCCTGATGTCACTAGATATTCTGTTGTTAAACCAAGGAGCCCCAGTGGTGCTGTGGGCTAGGCATTGGGCTGCTAACTTCAAGGTTACTGGTTCAAATCCACCAGCTGCTGCTCAGGAGAACAACGAGGCTGTCTGCTGCTATAAAGGATTACAGTCTTGGACATCTGAGGTTGGGTGTCTATGAGTCAGGATTGACTTGCTGGAAGTGCGGATAATAAACCATCCTGGCATTCCTGGTACAAGCCTCTCTCTATCATCTTTTTTATTTGCTGCTGAACCTTCTTGCTAAGACTTTGGGTTTTCATCTTTATATTCACCAGTGAAATTGATTTGTAATCTTCATTTTTGAGCTTTTCCTTGTCTGCTTTGGTATCAGTAGTATGTCAACATGTCATTCAAAGTATTGGGGCGAATTCCCTCTTTCTGTCTTTATCCTAGTCATTTGAACTGTTTGCATACAATTGGAACAATCTGTTCTTTGAGTGGGAAAAAAGGTGAAACTTTCCGCCTCCATTAAGAGTTACAGGCTCGGAAACCCACAGGGGCAGGTCTACCCGTCCAGGAGGGTCACTGTGAGTCGGCATTGATGGCAGGAAGCTGGAGTTTGAGCTCTTTAATATTTAGTAAAATTCAGCTACAGAAAGTACTCCAGTCTACCATGTTTTGATGGTTAGAGTTTTAGAAATTGTTGTAGGAAAATCCAGATTTCTGAAGATTAATCCACCCCCGTCCGCCAGCCGGATCCTCCTGCGCCCCCCCCCCACCCCCCACAATGATGGGTCTCATTTTCCAAGTTCTTGGCATGGCTTGTGATTTGTTTTTAACTCATTTTACTGGGGGCTCGTACAACTCTTATCACAATCAATACATCCATCCATTGTGTCAAGCACATTTGTACATTTGCTGCCTTCATCATTCTCAAAACATTTGCTTTCTGCTTGAGCCCTTGGTATCAGCTTCTCAGTTTTTCTCCTCCCTTCCTGCTCCTCCATCCCTCATGAACCCTTGATAATTTATAAATTATTATTATTTTGCCATATCTTACCCACTTCCTTCATCCACTTTTCTGTTGTCTATCCCACAGGGAGGAGGTTATATGTAGATCCTCGTAATCAGTTCCCCCTTTCTACCCCACTCTCCCTCCACTCTCCCGGTATCACCACTCTCAGCACTGGTCCTGAAGAGATTATCCACCCTGGATTCCCAGTTCCTATCTGTACCAGTGTACATCCTCTGGTCTAGTCAGATTTGTAAGGTAGAATTGGGATCATGATAGTGGGGGGTGGGGGTGGGCGGGGAGAGGAAGCATTTAGGAACTAGAGGAAAGTTGTATATTTCATCGTTGCTACACTGCACCCTGACTGGCTTGTCTCCTCACTGTGACCCTTCTGTAAGAGGATGTCTGGTTGCCTACAGATGGGTCTTGGGTCCCCAGTCTGCACTCCCCTCATTCACAATGATATGATTTTTTTGTTCTTTGATGCCTGATACCTGATCCCTTTGACACAGGTGATCACACAGGCTGGTGTGCTTCTTCCATGTGGGCTTTGTTGCTTCTGAGCTAGATAGCCACTTGCTTACCTTCAATCCTTTAAGACCCCAGATGCTATATCTTTTGATAGCCGGGCACCATCAGCTTTCTTCACCACATTCGCTTATGCACCTATTTGTCTTCAGCGATTGTGTTGGGAAGGTGAGCATCATGGAATGCCAGTTTAATAGAACAAAATATTCTTGCATTGAGGGAGTACTTGAGTGGAGGCCCAATGTCCTTCTGCTACCTTAATACCAAACCTATAAATATATGCACACAGATCTATTTCCCCATACATATATATTTGCATATGTATATGCCTTTATTTAGACCTCTATAAATGCCCTTTGCCTCCTAGCTCTTTCCTCTATTTCCTTTTACTTTCCTCTTGTCCCACTATCATGTTCAGCTTTCATTGGATTTCAGTAATTCCTCTTGGTTACGTTAGCCTTGATCGCTCCCTACCAGGCCTCCAACACCCTCCTCACCACTGATTTGGATCACTTGTTATTCCCTTGTTCCTGGGTTTGTTAACACCACTTCCTTTCCCCCACCTCTCCCATCTCCCATGTTCCCCTGGAACTATCGGTCCCATTGTTTTCTCCTCCAGATTGTTCATCCAGCCTATCTTATTTAGACAGACCTGGCTTGTGATTTTTTATTAGATGCTGGGCGTTCTGATTGTGCAGAGTCTGAGTTCTGTTTTCTACCTTTCATGCACTTGGGTTTTGTCTGAGCAGGTAACTAAAACACGCAGGCATCTGACTGATCCCCCCAGCCTGGCTTTCACACTGTTCTAGACCCAGGCTGGACCAACAGTCATGCCAGGGATCATTTAGTTCCACAACCAAGCCTCCCTTCTCCACCCAGTGTCTGCAGTGGAGCAGCCGAAGAAGACCGCCTCTGGCCCTCAGAGCGCCGCTGCCTCCTACTTGCTGTGAGCTGGGGGTTGTTCAGCAGACAACATCCCAGGCTCCTGCTTCTTTGTCGCCTAGTCCACGCATGCACAGGCAAATACTCTGCGAATACCTCAGGGTACCCCTGAGCAAATCTCTGAAGCTCTATTTTCCTTTCCAGAACTCAGACCCACAGCTCCCAATGAACCCAGGTCTGTCCTCTGCTTTCCTTCTACCCCTTAGGCCGAGGTCTGTGAACTGCCTCTGGAGAGGTTTGCGGACCTGGAGGACTCACCTGGTCTGCACCCCTCTGCTCGGGGTCACGGCTCTGTGTTGCTGATTGTCCAGTGTCTGATGCCCTCGGTGGGACTCTTGTGCCGCTGTGACAACGGAAGGTGGACATTCCATAAGCTGGTTTTCATTATCATTTCATGACAAGTATTTTAATATCCTCATCATGATTTTTTCTTTGGTGTATTAATTATTTAGAAGTAGGCTTTCAAAACTGCTAAACGTGCCTGGTTTTCGTCATTTGTGCTGTGCTCCTGTGACATGATTCATTTGAAACTTCGTGTTAACGTTCCTGCCACGATATCTTAATTAATTCTTTCATCTTATATGACTCTTTATGTTGGTTTTATAGTTTCAGTTTTTAAAAAAAAATTTCAGTCTCTCTGGACCCACCCAAGGTATTTTTCCCCTGATATATTTCAGTTCATTACTTCTCTGTCAATAAGCTGAGTGATATGTCTGCTGAATTAAAACATTTGAATGGTTACTGTCCTTCTCCTAACACTCTTCATCCCCCTCCCCCATGTTTTGTCCCGTGATTATTCAGTCATTCTTTCTGTCACCATCTCGAGCATACTTGTTCTATAATCCACAGCTGGCGACTTTGGGGTCTGCAGCCTTGAGAGCCCAGCTTCTCCTCCCTCTTGCACACACCCCTAGTGAACTGCTTCTCCTTATGTTGGTGGCACCCCACTGGGCAGGAATCTTGGGGAGCATTTTCCAAGGAGGCTTTGTGCTTGCTTCTCTGGGAACTTGGGGCGCTGACACTTGAGCATGACTGAGCGGATTTCTCAGCCTTGGGTTTGCGCTGATCCCGACGGCACTGCAGGAGTCCGCCTTCACCTCCCGACACTTGCTCCTTTAGTTCACCCAGTGCCTTCTACTTCTCCGAGATGAGAGCGAGGCGCGGGCAACCCCGCTTTCTGGGGTGACTTGGTTCCATGTCACCCTTTCATGTTTGGATGGTGTGTGAGTCTGGGTACATTGGAGAAATGAATCCACAGAAACGCATATGTGTAAGAGAGTTTCATATAAAGGGTAAGTGCCTCACTCCACAGGGTGCCCATTGGTTGCCTTGCCTTTAGACCATGGGCTCTCACCAATACTCAATGAGCCTGGCCCCCTCGTGCTAGGCCATGAACCTTAGACCAGTCAACCTGATCGTCTTCTCCTTTTCCCTGTAAACCAAGTCCACAGGTGTCAGTGGCCAAACTCAACCCGTCTCTGTATTGCTGCATTTCTCCCACTTCCACTCAACAAGTAGGTCCACGTGGTCACCGAGCAAGCCTTTCAGCCTGCTCACAGGCTCCCTTTAACATTCAGTCCAGAGAGGAGTTTTCTTCATGGTTCCAGATTTTTTCCAGTTTCTGACAAAGACTACTGGTTTCTGAGTGCTCCAAAGCACTGGGTGGGACATGTTTTCAAAGCTTTCTTTTCAGGAATGGCCTAAACCCATCTAAAGATCACATTTTAATGGCTGAAAGCAAGTGGGTTTACAAACTTTGTATTTTCATACTTGCCATATTTCCCCCAGAAAACAACTGAGTACACAGTGTGGCTTTATCTGACCTCTGGCTAGACAAAGAAGGGAACTACTACAAGGGAGAGGTCAGAGAAGCATCTACTCCTCATCTTCTGATGTGTTTCTCCAGGACCCCACTCCCAAGGCACCATAATGTGTTAGTCTGGGGACATTAGAGAAACAAATCCGCAGAAACTCATATGTATAAGAGAGAGTTTTATATAAAGGGTAAGTGCACATCAAGAAAACATCCCAACCCAGTGCTGCCCAAGCCCACAAGTCCAACATTAACCCCTATGTTCGACACCAATCCACAAAGTCCTCCTCCATCTCACAAAACACACATAATGATGCCGACTGCAGGAGGAAAGCCGAATCAGTGAGCGTGTAAGCATCTCGGTGCTGGCAGGGGTCTCCACACGGCTGCTCCAGCACCCAGGGCTGCATCGGGGTAGGTTCATGCAGTTTCTCCTTGGGGATGTCTTGCAGGAAGTGAGCCTTGCCAGCTGAAGCAGGGAACTGGCTAAGGCAGCTACACCCTGGTCTGACCATCACAAAGCCAGAGACCAGAGAACTAGAAAGGCAAGGCTCACTGAGCCATTTAGCCCTCCGCCCTTCAGTTAACCCCACATGTGTTTATCAGCCAGGTTGGCACAATTAACTACCTTAGATAGACTCCACTGAGCCCCCAAACCAGCATCTCTGGGTCTTTTCTGTGTGTGTGTTTGCTCTCTTTCATATCTCAAAAGATATTGACTCAAGACACACCTTGAGCTAATCCTTTCTCACGAACCTCAGAAAGGAGATTCTCAAAGGCAATCATGATAGCAAGCATAGAGGCTAAGAATAACAACAAATAATTTTGGGTGACATCATTTGATCCATAACATTCATCCTCTAGCTCCACCCCACCCCCCAAAGGTCGTACCATTGCCACATGCAAAACACACGAATCCCATCATGTTAAACCCAAAAGTCTTACATCAGTTCCAAGCCCCAAATCTCATCTTCCAAATCATCTAAATCAAATAATAGTTTATCTAAGGGCATAGTTCTTCATCTGTGGATCTGTGGAGTAAAGGGTAAAAACCAACCAGGCAACATGGGAAACATTTGGAGGAAAGAGTGGCTAGCAGGCGCCAAGCAAGTCTGAAACTCAGCACAGACAGATGGCTTTAGTTCTCAGGGCTCTCGAGGAGACCGCCTCTCTCTCCTCCGTGGCCATCTAGACAATGTCCGTTTATACGTAACGCAAGGGGAAAGAGGTGAGCCTGCAACTGAATGGTACCGAATGAGAATGAAAGGGAAAGACAGGGACAAGTCCTATTGCACAAAAGGAGGGCCCCTGTCCTCAAATGCTCCTTGAGGAGGTGGCTTAAAGAGTTAAGTCTGTCGCTGGCACTAACCAAGTGCAGCAGAAAACCCATCCGCTTAGACCGAGGGGGGAAGAGAGAGGAACCCTACCCACAGGGACTGGCCTGAGGAGCTGCCTTGATTGTCCTCCAAGCAGATCACAGCGTCCTCATCCCTGGAGCAGCTAAGAAATCTGCAAACTGCTGGACGAGAGGAGGGCCACAGTGCCCTGGATCGCAATGGACGAAGCTTCAGAACTTCACCAGATTGTCCTGGCGTTTCGGGCGACCATGCAGTGCGCCAGAGCAATGGGGCCACTGGCCAAAGCTGACGAAGGAGGCTGCCATGTCCAAGGGCAAAAGCCTGGGCCTGCTTGAGCCAAGGAGCTGGGTCTCCACTAGGATGGATTCAGACGATGGCACTGCTAACGCTAGGTGAGCTGAGAGGCCAGGTGCATCTGAAGTCCAGAATCGAGAGGAAATGGCTTCACACTCGGTCTGGAGAGCAACTCTGGGTCTTGATGTCAGCAGGCTCACCATCGTGTGCCCACTGGGGGCCACCTGGATTTCAGCTCCTCCTGCTTCTTTTCTTCTCCTCGTCCTGGGAGTTCTGCTGGTATTTGAGATTTGTGCATGGCCCCAGGGGCTGTACAATGAGAGGGCATGTCGGCCACCATGCCATCAGATGCGGATGGCTCTCCATCTCTCCTGCTCTCTCTACTGAGAAACAGTAATGCGAACGAGCAACCTGGTGTTTGTTTTCATGGGCGCCAGCATTTGCCAGCCCAGATTAGATCTTTTAAGAAGCCAGAACCATTTGTTAGTTAGTTTACCAAGAGTGGTTTTAAAGTCAAATATGAAGACCGCTTAGAAGAGTCTAGCAAAGGTACATGAGTTCCTGAGACCCCTAGCCCTCTCCCCAGACCCCCAGCCCAGCCCTCACCCCTCCAGCCCAACCTTCTCCCCCAACCCCCAACCCAGCCCTCTTGCCAGATCCCCAGCCCAGTCCTCCGCACCCCAGCCCAGCCATCTCCCCTAGTCAGCCCTCTCACCCACCCCCAGCCCAGCCCTCTCCCATCTCAGCCCAGCCTTCTCCCCACCCCCAGCCCAGCCCTCTCCTCAGACCCACAGCTTCTTCCAGTCCTTTGTTGCTTCATCATGAACTTATTCTGCTCACTGATGCCTGATTTAGATGTCCTAAATAGAATTCTAAAGCATGAAGTCACTTGTGTTTGGCTTCTGTCTTCTCAGTGCGGTATCTGGAAGGTTTAGTCACTTATCTTGAAATACCACGCCGAGAACGGCAAAGCCAAACTCAGGAAAGAGCTGAGCCTTCCACAAGGGTGCAAGGACGGGAGCAAATGCAGAGCAAGTGGTTCCTTTCCTGCAGACCGGGCTCCTCTTCAATTCAGCTCCTTCCGAGTTCTCTGTATTCAAGATGCCCGAATCCTGCTACCTGTGGGCTAAGGGGTGAGCCAGATGCCCTGGTAAAGCACCCAGCTGCTGCCCTACAAGCTCCTGAATTCTGTTGTAGACTGTTGGGACTCTCAGTGTGTTCCAGAGAACTTGACAGCTCCCGTCAGGTGATGACCCCTCCCCCGTCAATACCGTTTACCTCAAAACATGTCTGATACTCCTCTCTCTCTCTCTCTCTCTCTCTCTCTCTCTCTCTCTCTCTCTCTCTCTCTCTCTCTCTCTCTCTCTCTGACCTATGGGTTATTCAGAAGTATTTGCTGGTCTTCAAGCAATGGGGAATTTAGTAGGCTTATGCATTTGATGTTTCTGTATTGCTGGATAGCTAAATTCCACCGTGATCGGAGAGCACTCATCTGAAGGCTTTAATTTAATGTTGAAGTGTGCTACGTGACAGGTGTAGGCAGATTTTGGTGCGTGTTCTTACTATAGGGTCCCTTCTCAGGAGGCGACAGGACAGGAAAACTACTAACTTCCATCCTTGGACTTCAACCTCTGCCCTCAGCCATGTCTCTTTTCTGTTGACCCAGCCTCGGGCTCATCAGCATTCTCTTCCCTTGTAGTATCGAATCCCTTCAGCTTCTAGTTCTAGAATCTCTATTTGACATATTTTCCATCATTTCTGATCCTCCGGGGGCGGGGTGGAGGGGGGGATGTCTCCATTTCCCCGCCCCTTTCCCGCTCATTCTGAGCATACCAGTTTCCGTAATTTCAAAGTCCTTCTTGGATCACTCCTACTCACTCTGGGTCGTGCGTGGGCGATTCCCTTCCTTATGGGTCTGAACCCCCCCCTTTTCCCGTGCCCTCCAAAAGCCCACGCTCTTTTGTACGCCGTGGCATCAAAGGGAGAAGCAATGGCCATGGATAGAATTCCTAGACTCAGGAAGGTCACCTGTCAGAGGACAATGTCCCTACAGAGCCCTGGCAGGGGGTGCTCACCGGGGAGGTGCCAGTGTGTTTCCTGCAGAAGGGGCGTGGCGACGCCACCATCACCTCCAGAGGTTTGAGTTACCTCTAATGGTTCACCGTAAAATGTTTTGTTTTTATTAAGTAAAAAAGCCTTCCTCAGTTTTAGTTGGCAAAAAAGCAAACAGTTACGAAGGTGGATTGGGTGAGGGGCTCGGTTCCCCACCTCTCCCTCCGGGGGGTCCTGCTCTCTCAAGTTTGAAGCTCAGCCATCCTCTGTCTCTGGGCAACAGCGGCTGGCCTGGGAAGACTCCAGATCTCCACCCCGGCCCTGTGACCAGCATGCCAACACCGGGCAGAGTGCTGGGAATGCAGCTCCTGCCTGTGAGCCACCCCCCCGCCCCCCGCCCCCACTGGAATCTGGGCCTCCTGCTTCCCCCATTGCTTCAATCGCTCTTTGACTACGTTAAACAGATGCAGGGCTTTTTTTAAAAAAAAGCTTTTCTAACTGTGGGTGGTGGGACCACTGGACACGCCCCTCCCCTGAGAGCACAAGTCCCCTGTGTGTGGGAATGCCTCTGCCCAGGCCCAGAGGCCTAGCCGCCTGCATTTTCTTGCAATGCTTTTAAAGAGAAGGTTCGAACTTGATTTTTCAATGGGCTAGCCAGCGGTCTCAATGCAAACCTTACCTGATATCGAACGCCGCCTTATCACTTGCTGGATGTGTGTGTGTGTGTGTGTGTGTGTGCGCGCGTGTGTCTGTTTTTGCACCCACCTCTTCGTTCTCATCACTCTCCCGGTCCACGTGTCATTCCTGTACGTTGAAACTTACTCTGACTTTGCAGTATGTGTGCTAGTGGGGAGGTGAGACTTTCTTTGTCCTTATTTTCCAATGTTCCCTTGGATTGCAGATTCCGTAGCAAACCCTGTCGGGAGTTTCCTTATGAGGCCTGCGTGTAACTTCTGTCACTGCAAACCTTGTGTCATCTAGTCCAGCATGTGCTCTGAGAAATAGTTCCTTCCCTTCGAATGGCTTTCTGTTTCAGTACTTTGGGGAGGTACTTGCCCATTTACTTATGTATTTTATAGACACAAAACTGCACAGTCTGCAGATGATGCCGGCTCATCTCGACCCCATCGTACAGGAGAGAACCGCCCAGGGAGCTTCAGCGACTGTAGCTTCTTCTAGGAGTAGAAAGTCCTTTCTGCTGCGGAGCACCTGGTGGTCTTGAACTGCAGACCTTGGGTTAGCAGCCCAGCTAGTCAATGCTTATTAGAAGTCTGGCTCCAGTCGTATCCCCACAGGATTTACAAGTGTGAGCCGCCCTTGTTCTCCCCCGGCCTCACAGCCCTAAGCCTTAATCCAGTTTCCCAGAGTCTCGAAGGGGTGAGACCCTTCGCCCTGGCCCCCAGACGTGACGCCATGATGGAAATTGCTCGGGGTATTCGGACATGGGCTGTTTTGTGCTGAGGGGCTGTGATGCAGTGACTGCGCCTGACTCCAGCCATCCTGAATTCCCTCCCTTCTGACTACTGCACTTGTTGGCTCCCACCGAAGGGTGGTCTGGTGTTACCCCACCTCCGGGGCTTTGTAAGGCCTGACCCTTGTCTACACTAAGCCTGTTCCACAGAGCTCTGGGGAGCCAAAGCGCTGGCGCTGGTCACCATCTGGAAGCGGAGGGCCCACATGCCACTCTGCCCCAGCCCTTGCTGTGCCCCTCCACCTGCAGACATGAGCCTGGCGGGTTTCAGCCCCTCCTGCTTTGTTCTTGGGGTCCTGATGGCAGGGCCAGGGGTCCTTAGCCTCTACAGATGGGAGGTTGGCACACTACAGAAGGGGTCATAGCTCAGACTGTCCGGAGAGAGGGCAGTGTGAGCTGGACTAGGCAGACGTCCTTCTAGAAGGAGGGATTTGATGGACGCTCAGAGGGCAGGTCTCAGAGGCTGCCGCCGTCTCAGCCCCACAGGGTGCTGGCAACAAAAAACCACCACAGGACTTAGACAGGTCTCCTCTCAGACTTCCAGAGGCTGGGAGCCTGAGCATGGCTGTCGGCAGGGCCACACAGCCTCTCTCTGCTTCCGGAGAGCGTCCTTTCTCCAGGCTGCAGGGAGCCGGTCACAGGCACTCCGTGACTTGTGCTTGTTGCTTTGTCTGTTAGGTGTTGGGTCAGCTGGTTCTGACTCAGAGCAACCGCAGAACAATAGACCAAAACACCGCCCGGTGCTGCACCACTCTCACCATGGTCACGTGGAGCTCATTGCAGCCACTGTGTCAATACGTCTCATTGAAGGCCACCTCCCTACAGATGGGAGGTTGGGACACCACAGATTAGGCCCTTGCCCGGACTCTACCGAGAGAGGGCAGCCTGGGGAGGACAGCTTTGGATGCCGCTGTACTTGACCAAGCATGATCTTCTCCAGCGACTTGCCTCTCCTGATGATATGTCCTCTGTCCTCTTCAAAGGAGCCTTCTGGCTGTACTTCTTCTAAGACGGATTTGTTTGCCCATCTGGCAGCCCACGGCACTTTCAGTATTCTCAGCACCGCGGTTCAAAGGCACCAGTGCTTCTGTCTCCTTACTCAATGTCCACCTTTCCATGCGTAGGAGGGGACTGCCCACACCGTGCACGACGGGTCCCGCCCCGTGAGTCCTCATCACATAAAGAGGTCTTGGTACGGCGGACCCCTCAGTGTCTGCGGCTTCCACGAGCACCCACCGCGGGCCTGAGCACCACGCAATCCTTGACAGCGTTCATCTTTTGGTTTACCTGATGCCCCCACGGGTCTGCAGGGACATTGATCTGCCTTCATTTGGTGGCTTTGGATTTGACCTGGTGTCTTTGTAACTAGAGTCAGCCTCTCTGCCCCCTCCCTCACTAGCTCATGCCCCCCACGGGGGTCTCTCTCTCACGTCCTCCCACCAAGTTCCTCTGGTTGTTGCTCATACCGTGTAGTGCGCTCTAGGCGCTGGCAGGAACTGGTGGGTGTGGTGTGACTCACTGGGACTAGACACGCATCTTTCTGATACTGTGACTGTAGCGTCTGTCTTCAGGAAGATGTTCTCTGGAATCAATGACATATGAGGCAGCTGTTCTCCTTGGATCCATTTTTCATTCGCCAGCCCTCCCAGGCAGACCCTCTTCAGGTTGTGAAGCCATCACTGGCCCCATCTTCTTCCCCGGTGGGATCCTCTTCTGATAAGGACACTCCCCTCGGGGCAGCTCCGGTGTCCTGTTGGCTGAGTTCCCACCTCCTCCTCGGTCCCCACACCTCCTCCTTTGTCAGAGACACGTTCTGTGTCATCCTGCCCCGGAAGTAAACCACACGCCGGAAGCCCTTCCTTCTGCTTCCCTGCTTGGTCAGGAGTTTGGCTGAGCCCAGCACCCCAGGGTAATAGGCATTGTCTTCATGGTTGGTTGTCTAGCGAGCACGCTGCTGGTGACATGTGGGCTGTTCGTCTGGTAGGCCCACTTGATGGCCCTCTGGAAGCTCTGAGAACCTTCTCTTCAGTCTTGGGCATCTGGTGGTTTGCCTCGGCATGGGTCTTTTCTGTATCCAGTGGGGTTGGTAAACCCAGGGTAAGCTCACTGCCATCACATCAATTCCAACTCAGAGCATCCATGTAGGGCAGAATAGAACGTCCCCTGTGAATGCGTACGGGGGCAGACAGTCTCATAGTTCTCCATGGAGCAGTGGGTGGGCTTGAACTGGTGACTTTGCAACTAGCGGCCCAATGAGCGACTCACTCCACTACCCAGGCCTCCTGATTGCAGGGGGTGGTGGGAATCTGGGCTCCAGCCCTTTGTTTGCTGACATCCACAAAGACACATTTTGGGTGTGTCCCAATGCTGGGCTCAGGGTGGCACCAGGCGCTGTTCCCATACTGAGCATTCGCTTTCCCAGGGCAGCAAGGATTCTGGGACACGTCTCATCTGTGCGCCTCCCCGCTCACTGCTGTCCCTCCTTGTGGACCTGTGCCTCAGGGAGGTGTCTGAGGGTCTGGGTGAAATCCTCCATAGCACTTCTGACCCCTTCTTCTCCCTGCAGGTGAGCCCCTAGGCCCCCGCTGTCACAGGAGTGACCGAGAGAGGCCGCAGCCATGGCCGGGGCCTCAGTGAAGGTAGCAGTGCGTGTCCGCCCCTTCAACTCCCGAGAGATGAGCCGGGACTCCAAGTGCATCATCCAGATGTCTGGAAGCACCACCAGTGAGTACTCGGACGAGCCGGGCGGCACCCCCAGGGACTCTGGGCTCCCACTGCCAGAGAGCAGGCGTCAGGCCCAGAACCATCATTGTGTCCGTGCCTGTGGCCACCTGGGCCTCGCCTGTCGGTCTTCTGACAGTGGGGACAGGGAAGGCCAGGCTCCACCCACACATAGGTGCCCCTCAGTGCCAGACCCTGGCCAGATGCTGCTGCAGGCTTGCAGGAGGGGTCCCCACTGGCAGGGGCGCATCCTGGGCACCCACTTCTGGGAAGGTAGGAAGAAAGGCAGGGCCTGTGGGGGTGGGGTCTGGGTGGGGAAGTGGCTGCTCTGAAATTCTGGGGGTCTGTAGGCCGTGATCACCCCTAAAATCCAGGCTGTGAGAACTCTGGGGCTGGTACCCAGTGCATCGCTGTCACAGGGGTCTGTCACTGTTTGGCACACGGAAGCAATCATGGAGACAAAGGTTTGGGGGAACGGGGAGGTGAAGGAGGGCCATAAGAGCACCTGGGTGAATGGTGACCACCATGGGCAGTGGGCTCAGCCCTCTGGGGCCCTCTGACCTACAGGGCAGGCTAAGGGTGTCCTTTGGAGAAGCCAGGAGGCTGGGGAGTTTGTCCAGCAGTCCTGCTGAGCACTGGTCCAGGGCATTAGCTTTTTAGCATTCTGACCTGTCCCACCTGTGCCCATAGAAAGCCTTGAGGTGTGTGTGTGTGGGGGGGGGAAGTGGGGAGCCATCAACTGTGCAAAACTGGATTCTTCAGTAGAACCGTGTCTCCTGAGTGGGAGCCTCGGCTCGTGGGTGAGCATGATGCCCATGTAACCTTTGGTGGGAAAAGGACATGTGGTGAGGCACCACCAGGATCTAACTAACCACTGTTGATGCCTTTGTGAGCTGACCCAGAACTTCAGAAGTGTCCAGGAGAAAGTCCACCCACCCCAGGGCCAGGACTTATGGCAGGAGGGGCATCCGGTAACTTCAACTGGTGGCACAGTTTCAGCAAGAGCCATCAGAGCCAAACCTCCCAAACCCGCCAAGCGCCCCCTTATAGAACTGCCAAGTTTGGGCTCACCAAACTTTCCTGGAACTGCCGGGCCCTATCCAGCCCATCCTATGACCCCAAACTCTACAAAACCACCCAACCCCACCCAAACTGCCAAACTCTATCAAGCCCATCAACCCTACTCACACCACCAAACCCTAGCTAAACCGCCAGACCCTATTGGAAACCTGCAGAAGGAATGGGAAGAACACGCGTTCACAGCAAAACCCTCATCTCTCCTGATATTTGGGAATGGCCACATCTGGCCACACACTGAGTTGTCCAGGGCTGGGTGCAGGCAGGAGGAGGGGTGTCACACAAGTGAGATGGATGCTCTAGGGGCTGTTTGGCCCCACTGGGAAGGGCTCGGGGAGGGAGTGGGCCTGGTGGGCTGAGCTAGCCCCCTTGAAGCTTCTGACCTGCCCTCTGGAGAAATTGTGTAGATGGCCCCCTTGGCTGGCTCTGGGAGCAGGAGGGTGGAGACTGGGGGTGGGGGACAGGGGCTCACCTTTGCTGAGCTCTGAAAGGCTGAGTGTGCTGACCCTCAGCTTTAAGGCCGCCACATGCTGCCTGACCATGGCTTTCCATGAAGGCCCTTCCAGAGGCACCACACACCCACTCACTGGTCCAGAGAGCAGACCCCAGGCTGTGGCTGCCCAACCCTCATCCTGCCCTCCTCAGGCCTGAGTGAACACCGAACAGGGACCAGAATTGATTCCTGAGTAGCTGCATCCCTTCAACCAGCCCCGGGCAGAAGTTGGCATTTAAATACAGGCAGAAAGCATGCCTTCCACAAGGGGCCCACCCGCTCCAGGCACTTGGGGTGCCTGGTACCTGCCTGACCTGAGATGTTGCAGTTTTGGGAGTTCCCCATCTACCAGCCACCTCTGCCCTAAGTCTGTTCTCAAGAGAAGGTCCATATAGCCCATAGCATCTGGAGGGCACTCAAGGGGCCCCCACACTGCACAGGTCCTGGCAGAACTGCCCCCACTCAAAGTGAGGAAGAAACTCCCAGCCAAACGCAGTGGGATCAGAGCGACGTCCTGCTGTGGAGGACACATGCGTCTAGAGACTGTATGGGAGGAAGTGGAAGGGCTCACAGCCTCACAGAACATGCGAGCAGCATTCAGCCCCATGAGGCCAGAGATGCCAAAGCTTGCAGGGCCATATCGCCATGACAAGCAGTGGATGGGCAAACTTGGCACTGGAGAGGGTGGCACGAGAGAGGAACCTTGCGCCCTGTCCTGGGGGCAGCCTGGGACCACTTACAGGAGATGAGACTGAGGACACCCAGCCCATGTCCACAGTGTGCTTCTAGGCAGGCTCCCCTTTTCATCAAGCCAGAGAGCACTGCTCACAGGGGTGACCCAGCAGTGGACACCCGGGGAACTCAACCTGTGAGCAGCACTGTGTTCGTGGCCTCGGAGAGAGGGCATGGAGCAGCATGGAGCCAAACGGTGGAAGAGCATCCATTTGAGAGTGTGTGTGAGAGAGAATGAATGTGTGTCAATGCGAGCATAAGATGGTATGTAAGAATGAGTGTGAATGTGTGAGTGTATGTGTGTGGGAGGAAGAGACTGTGCAGCAGTGAGAAAGTGTAAGGTACGTGAGAAAGTGTAAGGGGTAATATGTGTGTGTCATGTGTGAAAGGGTAACTGTGTGTCCGTATGTGTGCATGTGGAGTGTGTGCGTGCATGTGTGAGTGTCAGAGAGAGGCAGGGGGAATTGCCCAGAAGAGCAATGTTCCTTTTGGAGAAAACAGCAGTAACAGGCCGGCGGAAAGTGCTGGAAGCACCGTTGAAGCCTGGGTGAGCTCAGGGAAGCCTTCCTGAAGGAACAGCAGTAGGGAGGGCTCAGGTGTCTGGGTGGAGGGCTGGGTGTTGGGACCTTGGGCAGCCCAGGGACATGGCCCAGGGTGGACACACAGGTAGCTGGGTGTGGCGGCCGGCTGCAGCGCTGTTATCTCCCTTGTGCACTTGGAGAAGTGGCGCTCAGCTGGGTTTGCCCCAGGAGCGTTTACTGGGAGAGAGGTGGCCTGGCAGCAGCTGTCCTTTTGAGGAAGCAAAGGGGGCGCCCTGCTCCAAGGGGGTGCTGGAAGACCCTCAAAACTTGACTGATGAAGAGAAAACACTGGGTTCTCTCAAGGGGGCCAATTGCAGCTCCGTTAGAAATGTTTAAACAATTTGTCACCATGTCGTCACTCCCCAGGTAAATAGTACTTTTCATTCAAATGCCCAAACCTACTAGTTTAAGGGGCCAGCAGATGGCATGCCACACAGACTCATCCCCGTGAGCAGCGCTGGCAGAGGCGGCCGGGGTTAGAAGGCATTTCTGTGTCCTCACTTTGTGGAGGACAGTCGTTGAAGCTTCTAGAAAGTTCTCATTCTTCCCTCAGGCCCTCAAGGTGCCTGGTGATGTGGCCCCGCTGACCTCACCTGAGAACGAGACCCACCACACCCCCTGCAGGACTTTGGGGTTTGCTCAGGATGGAGGCCTGTGCTCTGGGCTTGTGACCTCTGAGCCTCAATGTCCCCATCTCCACAGCAGTGAATGGGGGGGGGGGTGGACACTCCCTGAGCCCAGGCTCAGACCCCAGGTTATGGCTGAGCCCTTCAGAAAGCCACTTAAGAGACTGGGGTCAGTGTGGTCTTCTGTCTCTGTCCGTGTCTTGCTGGTGGCAGGAGGGAACTGGGCCAGGATTTGACCCCAGGCCTTCCTCCACCCCATGCTGTCTTGGTAGGGCTCTGGGGGACTGCTCTTGGAGAGCCCCATCTCTGCACCAAGGGGAAGAGGTGTCCGCAGAGGGAAAGGGTTCCAGATGAAGCTGCAGGAATGCCCCAGGGCCTTCCTCCTGCAGCCCTGCTCCTAGACCCGGGCTCCTGTGCCTGCTCTGGGGACCCAGAGAGAACAAGCAAGAGCGTCAACACGGAGCCAACGGCTTCTCCAACCCAAGTCAGCTCCGTGGGTCTCCTGGGAAGCCCACAAAGTATTGTACCCTTTGGTCAGCCCTTCAAACAAGAACCAGAGTACAGGTGCCAACAGGATCGACGCCTTTGAGCCACGGCGCTGGTGAAGAGCAGCAAACACAGGTGGACAGCCAGAACACCCCTCCGAAGGGGCGATGGTGACACCTGGCCTCACGTGCTTTGGACGCACGGCCAGGAGGGACCAGTGGGTGGAGAAAGAAGACTCTCAGTGAGATGCATTAGTACTGTGGCCCCAGTAGAGAAGGGCCAGTGACCCATGGGGTCGCTATGGTTTGGCATCTACTTGGTGGCACCGAACTGCAGCAACATGATGTGAACACCCCGTCTTGTCACGGTGGCGCAGCGGCTGCGAGTTGGCCTGTGACTTCCCTCAGGCCCTCAAGGTGCCTGGTGATGTGGCCCCGCTGACCTCACCTGAGAACGAGACCCAGCTCCTTGGGAAAGAGACTGGGCTTTCTACTCCGGTAAACAGCTACGTCTCAGAAACCCACGTGGGCTCACTGTGAGTCTGTGTATGTGTGACCGGCGGGCACACAGCACTCAGAGTGCTCGTGCTGTGAGGACATTCTGATGCTTACAGATGGCCTCATTTTATTTCCTCCTGGCTCCCCTCTCTAGTGAAGCCAGGCTGCCCCCCTCCACCCCTTAGCCCTCATTTCTCCATTCTTCCTGGGCGCCAGCTTTCGTGTCCTTAGTATGGGAAGCTGGCAGGTTTAGGGAGGCCCAGCTCCCGGGGGACAGTTGGGTGGAGGTGTGTCAATGTGCTGACCAGAGCTGGCCCACGCACAGGCCCTGGGGACCTGTTTCTTCCCACCACAGGACTGCATCTTCCTCTGGGGAAGCTGCCTGTCCACTGGGAGTTAGGCTGGGAGAGAGGGGCTGCAGGGAGCCTCTAGGGTGGAGGTGGGGGTGGGTGGGGCATGGAACAGCTGAAGAAGGCAGACCTGGGGCATTTAGGTTCCCTCCTGCCACCCTGTGACCAGGGAGAGAACACCCATCTCCAGTCTTGGTGACCCTTCTGAATGGCACACGGCATTTCTGATTGGCGCCACAGGTCCCCGAAAGAGGTGTGGGAAAGGCAGAAGCAAAGTGCCGTGCAGGGGAGAGCAGAGGAGGGGGGACCCAGGGGCCTGAGAGGTTCTGCCAGGCAGTGCCCAGAGCAGATGCAGCCCCGGGCCCCTCACCACTCTGTGGCTGTCCTGCTGTCAACTGTCCCGTGTGTCACCACCGGTGTCTGCCCCTGGGACCCCGCCTTATGGCTCCCTGTGTCTGTGTGGGGTTCAGCAGTGTGAACCCAGTCTCCCCACTCACTGTGTGGCCTCTCTGTCTGCAGCCATCGTCAATCCCAAGCAGCCTAAGGAGACACCCAAGAGTTTCAGCTTCGACTACTCCTACTGGTCCCACACCTCGGTGAGCCAGCTGTGACACGGGGCTCTGGGGTGGGCACCGTGGCCCAAGCCCTCATGGCCGCCAGCCTCTGACCGCCGCCCTCCCTGTCTCCCAGCCTGAAGACATCAACTATGCCTCCCAGAAGCAAGTGTACCGGGACATTGGCGAGGAGATGCTGCAGCACGCCTTCGAGGGCTACAACGTGTGCATCTTCGCCTACGGGCAGACGGGCGCCGGCAAGTCCTACACCATGATGGGCAAGCAGGAGAAGGAGCAGCAGGGCATCATCCCACAGGCACGGACCCGAGGGATGGGCTGGGGGCTGCAGGGCCACATGGGACAGAGGGTGCATGCCGGAACCGGGCTTCAGGGACATGCTGGGACCTGTTGGGCCAGGGACGGGGCAATGCAAGCAGGAGATTGAGGGAGCCCCACAGAGTAGCCTGGGAGAGACTCTGAGCCCCCATGCTTGGTTAGGGAGGGTCAAAGTGGCTTCAAGGGCTGGAGACTTGGGATGGAGGACAGAATGTACTGCCCACCAGCGTATGTCTGGTCCCAGCTGGTCAGGGATTCCCCACATGTTCCTCTCTATGGGCTGGACAGGGTGACCACCTGCACAGTGAGGAGGGGGAGAAGAGATGTGATCCGTGGGCAGGATGCTCCTGGGGTGGGCGGGGGGCCCCTGGCTGAACAGAAGGGGATGCTTTGCTCCAGGGCTTTGTGATGGAAGTCCTGTGAGGGGCCCAGCCAGGGCATGCTGCCGAGGCTCTGTGGGGGTGTAGTTCTGGGGCCCCTGTCACCCCCAGCACTGTCGCCTGACACGTCACTGTTTTTCCCTGGTCCTCCCAATGATAACGCAGCTCTGTGAAGACCTCTTCTCCAGGATCAATGACACAACCAATGACAACATGTCCTACTCTGTGGAGGTGAGCCCCTCCTGTGTCCCCATGGGGGCGGCCGGGGGCAGGCTTAGACAGGAACCCTTACCTTGTCAGCCGTCTCTGACAACAGGGGTCAGTGTGTCTGCAGAACCTGGGGGCACTGGGAGCAGGAGCCAGATGGGTGGGCTGTGCTGTGGTGGGGGCTCTGGGTATCGCTGGACTCCACTGGTGTCTTTGATAATCTCCAAGGAGGCCTGGTGGCATCGTGGCTACCCCAGCTGCTAACCACAAGGTTGGCTGTTCAAAACCACCAACCGATCCTCAGGAGAAAGATGAGGTTAACAGTGACAGTCTTAGAAACTCAAAGGGGCAGTTCTACCCTGCCCCTGTAAGGTCTCAAGAGTTGGCATTGGCTCGACAGCAGTGAGTTTGGTAATTTTGGTTTTGACAGTCTCTGGGATGGCTGGGGGACAGGTAGGCTGGGGCTGCTCCCTCAGGTGCCCTCAGGGGGCTGTATCCCTATGTCCTTGAGGGGAGCCCGACGGAGCCCTCTGCACTACAGGTCAGCTACATGGAGATTTACTGCGAGCGTGTGCGCGACCTCTTGAACCCCAAGAACAAGGGCAACCTGCGGGTGAGGGAGCACCCGCTCCTGGGGCCCTACGTGGAGGACCTCTCCAAGCTGGCTGTCACCTCCTACAATGACATCCAGGACCTCATGGATTCGGGCAACAAGGCCAGGTGTGTGTGTGTGTGTGTGTGTGTGTGTGTGTGTGTGTGTGTGTGTACCCGCCCGACTGCCCCACCCACACCAAGTATACGACACTCCCACCTGTCCTCCGCCTCCTCCAGCTTCTGCCAGGAGGTGTGCCCTCACCTGTGGGGCTGTCCCTCAGGGGGCACTGCCCTCCTCAGCAGCTCCAGGGTGAGGGGGCGCCCCTCGGGGGGACGAGGTGACATTCTGCCCCACTGTCCCCAGGACCGTGGCAGCCACGAACATGAATGAGACCAGCAGCCGCTCCCACGCCGTCTTCAACATCATCTTCACACAGAAGCGCCATGACGCGGAGACTGACATCACCACCGAGAAGGTGGGTGGGGAGCAGGGGGGTCACAGCTAGGGGCCCCTCAGCCGGGCCAGCTGGTGGTCTGTGCGGGTGCTGGGGCAGTGGAGGTCCTGAGATGGGTGAAGACGGGAGGGGCTGTGGCCCTGGGTGTGGGGTGCCCCTGGGGGACTGCCTTCCTTCTGGGAGGCCCTGTGCACCAGGCCCTCTGGGCACCTCAGGGCAGTGCCACCCCACAGCCCAGGAGACCCCTCTACCCAGTTGCGTGGCCCTAGTGGGGGCCGGTGGAGCACAGCTGCCCAGAGGGGGATGAGTGGTGCTGGGTTCGAATCCCATCACAGACAGAAGTCCGTGGGGACGTGGGGTGACAGTGACAGGAGTCCTCCGTTACAGGTGAGCAAGATTAGCCTGGTGGACCTGGCCGGCAGCGAGCGTGCCGACTCCACTGGGGCCAAGGGCACGCGCCTCAAGGTAGGGCGGGCACCTTCGGGTCAGGGGTGGCCCAGGGGGGTGTCTCATGGTCACAGGGTGGGATGTGCCTGGGTGGTGCTGGGCACACCGTGTCTTCAGGGCTCTGGTTGAGAAATGGGAGCAAACTGCCCTTTGGTTGCAGTGGTGGTGGCTCTGAGTCAGCAGTGGGGCACGCACCTACCACCCAGATCAGGCCCTGGGGTCACTGGGAGCAAGACCCCCCCTGGGCCTGACCCTGACAGTTCCCTGTGCACACAGGAAGGCGCTAACATCAACAAGTCCTTGACCACACTGGGGAAGGTCATCTCTGCACTGGCTGAAATGGTGAGCGGGCTCCGGGCTCCCAGGGCCTAGTGGGGGTGGCACCCTGGGGACCTCCACGGAGGGTGCTGGGACACCATCACAGCTGTGCCCACGCCAGCTCTGGCCCAGGTCAAGGGGTAGCCGGAGGCAAGAGGTCACAAAGCCATTGATGGGCTAGTGGCCCTATCATGCCCAGAGCCTGTAAAACGGGAAGAGCCTGAACTGCCACCTTCCACACGGGGCTTCTGTGGGGTCACGCTTGCTCCAAGGTCCTCCGGGAAGGCCCGGCCAGGCTGACCTGATGTGGGCAGCTCATGGCTCTGGGGGGTTAGGAATTTCGCCCTGGTGCGGATGGGCAGCCTGGTCCACTCCCCTGAGAAGGATCAGGTCCAGGGTCGGGGCAGGCCAGCTTTCTGAGGACCCCGCTTGTTGGGGTGAGTACATCAGAGCCGCCAGGTGACAGAGAGTGACCCCAAGGTCCCGCTAGCCCTCGCCTGGGCTGCCAGGGTCCATTCCAGGCAGGGGCGGGGCCGGGCAGTGGGGGGTCCTCTGCCTGCTCCCTCCCGGTGCCTCAGACTCTGTCTTTTTTGGTTCTTTCCAGGACTCTGGGCCCAACAAGGTAAGCAGCGTCTTGAGCCCGCAGCAGAGGGGCCGGAGGAAGTGTCCTTGGCGCAGTTCTCGGGGACAGGACAGGACAGGATGGCCGTCTCCCGTGCACGTCCTGCGGGACGGGCGATCAGGGCGAGATGGCCGGAGGCGGGAGTGTGAGGGGGGCCTCGGGAATGAAGTGACCGGGACGGGGAGCCTGGAGAGGATCTGCGGGGCGACAGCGAGGAGCCCTGCGGGAGCGTTGCCACTGTGTCCCGGGTGAGGGACGGGTGAGGGGCGGGCCACAGCACCGCCAGCGAACCTCTGTGCCCAACGTCCCTGGGGACCGTCAGGAAGGCCCGTGGGGAACGTCCGTGGGGAACGTCAGGAACGTCGTGAGGACGTCAGGAACGTCGTGAGGACGTCAGGAACGTCGTGAGGACGTCAGGAACGTCCTGAGGAAGGTCAGGAACGTCGTGAGGACGTCAGGAACGTCAGGAACGTCGTGAGGAGCGTCAGGAACGTCGTGAGGAACGTCAGGAACGTCATGAGGAGCGTCAGGAACGTCAGGAACGTCGTGAGGACGTCAGGAACGTCCTGAGGAACGTCAGGAACGTCGTGAGGAACGTCAGGAACGTCGTGAGGAACGTCAGGAACGTCGTGAGGAACGTCAGGAACGTCGTGAGGACGTCAGGAACGTCGTGGGGAACGTCAGGAACGTCGTGGGGAACGTCAGGAACGTCGTGGGGAACGTCAGGAACGTCGTGGGGAACGTCAGGAACGTCGTGAGGACGTCAGGAACGTCGTGGGAACGTCAGGAACGTCGTGAGGACGTCAGGAACGTCGTGAGGAGCGTCAGGAACGTCGTGAGGAGCGTCAGGAACGTCGTGAGGACGTCAGGAACGTCGTGGGGAACGTCAGGAACGTCGTTGGGAACGTCAGGAACGTCGTGAGGACGTCAGGAACGTCGTGAGGAACGTCGTGGGGAACGTCGTGAAGAACGTCAGGAAGGTCCGTGGGAACATCCGTGGGGAACGTCAGGAAGAACGTCAGGAACATCAGGAACGTCCGTGAAGAACGTCAGGAACGTCTGTGGGAATGTCAGGAACGTCGTGAGGAACGTCCGTGGGGAACGTCGTGAAGAACGTCAGGAACGTCGTGAGGAACGTTGTGAGGAACGTCCGTGGGAACGTCAGGAACGTGAGGAACGTCGTGAAGAACGTCAGGAACGTCCGTGGGAACGTCAGGAACGTGAGGAACGTCGTGAAGAACGTCAGGAACGTCCGTGGGAACGTCAGGAACGTGAGGAACGTCGTGAAGAACGTCAGGAACGTCGTGAGGAACGTTGTGCGGAACGTCCGTGGGGAACGTCAGGAACGTGAGGAACGTCGTGAAGAACGTCAGGAACGTCCGTGGGAACGTCAGGAACGTGAGGAACGTCGTGAAGAACGTCAGGAACGTGAGGAACGTCGTGAAGAACGTCAGGAACGTCGTGAGGAACGTTGTGAGGAACGTCCGTGGGGAACGTCAGGAACGTGAGGAACGTCGTGAAGAACGTCAGGAACGTCCGTGGGAACGTCAGGAACGTGAGGAACGTCCGTGGGAATGTCAGGAACGTCTGTGGGAACGTCAGGAACGTGAGGAACGTCCGAGAGGGGGGACGGCGGGCAGGGACAGAGAGCCGCGAGCGTCATAGCGCAGGGCGGGCGAGGCCAGCGCTGGGTGTGAGGGATGGACAGACAGACGGAGGGGGGCGGGGGACTGAAGCCGAAGGAGGGAGCCGGCGGCGAGGCGCGCGGGAGGGGTGAGCGGGCGGGGCCGGTGCGGCGCCCGCCTGTGAGCCGGTGGGAAGCCTGGAGGCCATGGCTGGGAGGGGACCCTGCGTGACGGGAGAGGGCCGTGTGACACTGCGTGGGGCTCGGGGCACAGTGCTGTGCGATTGAAGCCGGGGCTCTGTGAGGACGGTTGGACTGTGGGTGACACCCGGAGGACGTGTGTGCAAGCGCGTGGAACCGAGGCCTGCGGGAAGAGCAGCGTGAAGGTGCAGAGGATGCCTCTCCGTGTGTGGACGGCGCAGAATTCTGGGAAGACGGGTGAAACTGCGGGGAGCTCTCTGCAACTGTCACGGCTCTATGTCACTGTGTGGACATGTGTGGAACTGCGTGGGGGACCCTGCGCAGGCCTCTGTGAGGGGAAGCAGGTTTGGAGTGATCGTGCCAGGGGAGCTGGTTTGCAGGCAGGCAGAATCCTGGGAGTCTGGGAGACCACACGTAGCGGTGGGTTATTTGAGGAGAATTGGGTTCAGATAGATCTTTCTGACAGAGTGGTGGTTGGGCAGTGATGGGGCAAGAAGCTGAGTGAGGTGTTTGAGTCTAGACCGGAGTGGAGGTCCCTGCAGGCGGCATGTGGGGATCCAGGAAGGGAATGAACCCAGGCTTTGACTTTGGGGAGCCTTGAAGGATACTTTGCCATGTTTCCCTTCCCTTGACCTCTGGGATGTTCCTTCCCCCACAGAACAAGAAAAAGAAGAAGACAGACTTTATTCCATACCGAGATTCTGTGCTGACCTGGCTCCTTCGGGAAAACCTGGGTGAGCATTTGCCCAACCGCCAGGATCACCCGGGGAATGGCCTTCCAGGGGGCTTGGCACAGCGGCTGACAATGGGCTCATGGGAACGTAGCCTGGAAAGAGAATAGCCTCGCGGCTTCCGGAGAACATAGTGCTGGCACCAGCATTCCTGGTCCAGGTCACCTGTGAGTCCCACACCCAGTCGTCACCCCCTGGGTCTTGATTTCCCAAATGTTAACAGTGAGCCTAGGACTAGGTGAGACATAGGGCTGAAATGCCCCCCACAGTGACCCCTCTCCTCAGAGAATGCCCCTGGGGTCCTCCCTGGCTGCATTTGTAGCTGGGGAGCTGAGGGCCACAGTGGAAACTGAGTGGGATGACCGGGCGAACAGAGACAGCTGTGGTTGCTTGGCTCAGTCAAGCTAGAACCAGGCAGGCTGACCTCTGTCCCTGGCCAGCCTGAAGTTCCATGACAGGTCTCCTAGTAGTTGTGGGGGGAGATAGCATCTCCTGGGGTAAGCCCCTTCCACTGAGCAAGGACAGGAGTGTCACAGGGATGTGTCATCCTTCACCTCAAGAACTAATAAGGAGGCTCCACCCACAAGACCACTCCTAGGTGAATCCTCAGGTTTGATGGCTATCCCAGGGTTGGGGCAGGGCAGCTCCTAAACCTTTGGGGGCCTTCTAAACCTTTGGGGGCCTTAGTGCTGTTATCATAGAAATACCACAGTAGCTTTCCTCTTGGACCTGGCTCCTGACGTCATGACTTTGGAGCCGCTGTACCTCCCAGCCAGAGACTGGACAGGAGCAAGACAATGAGATGTAGTGGGCTCCAACTCTGGGATTCATCGGGTTTGTCAATCCTATGGGTTTAAGAGAGCAGGAAGAGCAAGGCTCTGCTGCCATCAAGAAAGATTCACGCATGGAGCACATGTAAGATTCCTGCCTGATGTGAGACCAAGAGATGGAGCGACCAGCAACACTGGGCCCACGGGTAGAACATGGGAGGGTGCCAAGGTTGTGAAGCAGTAAGAGAGCTTTCCAGGCAACAGCCAAGGCGGAAAGGCTGATGAGAGGTGTGGTTGCTAAGAGGTGCTGCTGTGGATGAAAGGCTCGGTATCAGTAATGTTTGCTACTCCTGATTTGTGATAACCTGCTAACTTTTCTAATACTTAAAAGCAAAGAAACAAATTCAGTCCCACCAGTCAATGCTGACTCATTGCCCATCACTGTGGGTTTCCAACCTGTAACTTTATGGGAATAGAAAGTCCATTTTTGCTCCCACTGAGCTGCTGGTAGTTTTGAACAGTCTACCATGAGACTTCAGCCAACGAATAACCACTACACCACTAGGGCTTCTAATCACACGCCTCTCCCCAAAGTATGAGTGTTGTTTCTGAGCTCTGCATTGCTGTTGCAACAGATTCTCACACCCAGCGAGAAGCAGTGTGTCATGGGAGGACCGCATGGGTCAGAAGAGAGGAAAAAGGACGGATGGTGGAGGCAGCACTGGCATCTACCTTGTGGCAGTCAAACCTTAGCCTCGTTTTTGTTTTAAACCTTAGACGCTTGTGGAGTTGTATTCTCCTCCTTACTGAAGCTGCCTTTTCCTCAGTACCACAAATACATTTCTGTATCTTTAGAGATTGTGTCTTATAGTTGTGAGAAATATTTTTTCATTGTTCTAAGTTGCTGTTGATTCAACCCAGACATGTAGTCACCTTACGTATAAAACAAAGTATTAGTCTTGTACCAACAAAAAAAACCCCATACATTAATTTTCTCAGTGATTAAAAGCCCGTAAATCCAAACTCTGAACTTCTGCTCCAGGGGAACGTGCTCTGTCTGCTCTGAGGGGAGCCCTTACCTCAGCTTCCCTAGCATTCTTCCTGAAGAGCTCCACAAGGCACCTACCTCGCCATATCTGCTCACTGCAGTGCCTGATCTGCTCCTTTGATAGATCTCAAAATTGATTGGTTTAAGACACATGAAAGTAATAGGGCCTCATTCACACAACAAAGAAAATCCTATTCCCAAATGAAATCCATCCACAGGTAGGATTTACCACATATATTGGTAGGTACACAATTCACTCCATAGCAGGGCCCACCACAGCACATTATCACCTCGTTGTCCATGTGGAGACTCACTGGGAGTCACACCCTAGAGAGATGGCCCCAAGGACACAAGCTCCTGAAGTCAAACAGGTGAGGCCTGTGTCTGAATCTAGAGCACAGCCCAAGGTGTTGAGAATGTGGCAAGTGGGTCCGTGGGCATGCCTTGTTAGGACTTTGAGGCTGCTGCCCTTGGTGGGATGATCTGCCCAGTGTTAACTCTTTTAAGACAAACAAACAAACAAACAAAACAAAACAAACTTCAGCTCACAGCGGATCCTATATGACAGGGTCGAACTGCTCCTGGGCTTCCAAAGCTGAAAATCTTTGCGGGGACAGAAAGCCTCATCTTTCTCTTGAAGAGCAGCTGGTGGTTTCAAATTGCTGACCTTGTTAACAACCCAACCCATAGCTCACCGAGCCACCAGAACTCTGATTCGCTACGTGAAGGCCTCCAACGCCCTGGTGGCAGCAGAACATCACGAGGGTGTGTGCCCCATGATGTATTCGCAGATGCTTGGGCCAGGCTGCCTTGGGTTAGGAGTATGAGTACACAGTTCACACAGAACGACAAAGTGTGAAGAAAAGCAGTGGGATCAGCACCACGAGAACCCACAGTTTTCTCCTTCCTGCGAGGCAGGAGAGACCTGGTGCCTGTGAAATGTCCCCAATGTAAGCCAAACACGGACAGGCGACAAGGTTCACAGTGATGAGTGAGGGGCCAAGAGAGGCCAGAGATCTCCCTGGTTGTCTGTTCCTGGGTCAACCTGTGACTCAGCTTACCTGTGCTGTAGGTGTAGCCATTTAGTGATTAGTGGGGGCCGGACTCCTAACTGGCTATGGTCTGGTTCTCTTCCCCCAGGTGGCAACTCAAGGACAGCGATGGTGGCGGCCCTGAGCCCAGCAGATATCAACTACGATGAGACTCTGAGCACACTGAGGTGAGTTCTTCTGCCTGGGCATGGGGCAGATCCTTTAGTCCCTGTGTTGGGGACCCCACTGAGAAAGGACGTGCTTTTGTGAGGATCTTGGCTGTGACTGGCCTCTCCAGTTTTTGGTTCCCACTGTGCTTTGAGGGGCACGTTGGGACTGGATGGCAGAGGACCCCATGACATCAGCAGGGTCAACTTGGGGTACTGGTTAAGGTGTTTACACATCTGTTGACAGTGGGACTCTGGGGTGTCTAATTAGTGAGGGGCGCAGTATGTTGCAAAGATCATGCTGACTTTAGGGTGGTGTCCTAGGTGGGGGACCTGGGCTTCCAGCCCCACAGGAGGCCTTGTGGTTGTCTCGGGCTTCTCGCCTTTTTTTATAGTGTGCCGCCAGTAGTAAGAAGAAGGGCCGGTGTCTCTCTATTTAGGGTGCGTCTGAGTGTGTTTGCCTACACATGGTGTGGTCCCACATATGTGTACATACAAGTTCTTTGTCTCCCATCCCCTGCTCCCTCCTTGCTAGGAGCACAGGTCAGATGCTGAGACCTTGAATTTGGCAGCCTCCCTGCAGGTCTCCTCTGGTCATGGGCTCAGTGGTGCACCCCCCTCCCCCCATGGGGGTGACAGCTCACTCTATGACAGAGCTGCTGAGCCCCCTCCCCCACCTCTGGTTGATCCACCCAAGCAGGGCTCTGGGTGTCCCTGGGCCTGTCAGGCACGGACCTGCCCCAGGCACAGTACACACCTGCCTTACCTGCAGGTACGCTGACCGGGCCAAGCAGATCCGTTGCAATGCGGTCATCAACGAGGACCCCAACAACAAGCTGATCCGAGAGCTGAAGGATGAAGTGACCCGGCTGCGGGACCTGCTCTACGCCCAGGGTCTCGGGGACATCACAGACAGTGAGTGTCTGCCCAGCAGGGCAGGTCTGCCAATGACTGCAGGCTTAGGGGACTGTGGGACCCAGGAGACAGCACCATAGCGAGAGTCTTTCTGGTCCAGGCAGGGCTGTGGACTCAGACTTGGAGCCGTGGGACCTGCATGCCCAGGGTTTGCACCACGGCATAGACAGTAAATGTCCCTACTGTGCCCAGGCAGACTGACTGACGGCTGGGCCTCAGAGTTGAGACCTTGCTCCTGAGACTGCCTGCATGGGTGGCGACCCACAGAGTCTCTCTGGCCCAAACCCCTGTCCCTGCTCTGAGCTCCTGGAGGACGGGGCCTCAAGGTGGGAGGCTGGCTGTCTTGGGAACCAGAGGAGCCGCTCTGGTCTTGGCCTGGATGGAACTGTTGGGACAGGTTTGATATTGGCCCAGGCTGGCCAGTCTGGTTTCCTGAAGGTTCCTCCATCAGATGAAGGGGCTGGGCTGTGGTGTCCTGATATCCCCATGCTATAGACCCCCGTCACCCTAAGACCTCAGTCCTGCTCCTGGCTTTGGGGTCTGTGGTGGGCATGGCGGGGACCTGGGGACAAATCTGCTTTTCTGTTTCTGTCTCTCCTTTCCCACGCCTCTCCCGCCTTAGCCAACACTGTGCCTGGAGGACCCAAATGTGTGTATTCCCCTTGCTGCCCATGCTCTGCTTGGCCCCACCCCATCGGGCACAGGGTGGCACGGTGGGGCCTGGCCTAGGGAGTGGGAGGTCAGAGGCCAGCTCTGCTTCTGACCAGGCCCTTTTTAACAGGAAGAAGGCTCCTTGGGGGTGAGGTCTAGCATACCTTATAGACCCCAGGGGCCGAGGCCAGGTTCTCTGACCCATCTCATCCCACAAGGCCTGGGCATCAGAATATCTGTGGCTCAGGCCCAGGGAGCGTACAACCAACACTGCCGGTTGTGCTGGCTCATGGCCTTCTCTGTCCCTGTACCTCAAGTCCTCCCCCTGGAAATGCTCACAGTGGGTTCTGACAGAGCCCCTCAGGCCCCTACTGGCCGCGGGCCCTGCTGCAATGGCTACAGGTGGTCTCAGTCCCTGCCCGTGCCACCCTGGGTCTGCTGCTCTGCTTTGTGTCTGCTTATGTCAGGAGGGCCCCAGGCACCCCAACCACGCCGGGTCACAGCTGCCTCTGCAGCTGAGGGGCATCGAGTCATGAGGGGGGCGGTTCTTGGGGCCCTGGCAGACTTGGGTGGAAGGAGAAGGGAGTCTCCAGTGGTCCCCAGTCCCCCTCGTCCCCAGTAGGACAGCTCCAGACTGTGTCCTGTGCCCAGCTGGACCACAGAGGATGAGGGCAAGGGCTACCAGCCAGAGCAGGGGGCACTGGCCACATGAGGTCACAGAGAGGGACAGGGTCAGGGGAGCCTGGTGTCATGTGAGCCAGGTGTGGGGCCCCAGGGATGGACACAGGCAGGTGACCGATCCTTGTCCTGGAGAACAAATAGGAGGAGGTTCACCAGGGAGTGGGCATGGGGCCTGGCATCTGCTGTCTGCTGTCCTGGGCTTGGCTGACCTTGATGCTCTGAGGCTGCCATGCTGCTCTGGCTCCGCTCCCCCCTCACCTGGAGCTTTTTCACCATCTCTTCTCTTACCTGTCAGCACACATTTTTCTCTCCCACCACCACCACCCGCTCCCCCCACCCCCCCACACCTCTCTGCAGCCCTCTGGCTTCGAGATAACTGTAGGCCTGGGCTGAGCCACCCTGTCCCTCTCTCCACAGTGACGAATGCGCTGGTGGGCATGAGCCCCTCATCCTCGCTCTCAGCCTTGTCCAGTCGGGCCGCCTCTGTGTCCAGCCTGCATGAGCGCATCCTGTTTGCCCCAGGCAGCGAGGAGGCCATCGAGAGGCTGAAGGTGAGGCTGGGTGCCACCACCACATAGGCTGGGCTTTAGTGAGCGCCGAGGAGGGGAAGGGAGCCCCTAGGCCACCTGCCTGCATGCCCTCAAGGTTCTCTCAGATCAGGGAGTGACAGGAACCACTCCTGCCCCCACGGCCCACTCTGCCCAATGACACCAGGATTTGAGTGCTGAGGAGGATGGAGATCAGCCTCACAGTCCCTTCTCTTCTGGCATGTTCTACAGGACACTGCATGCACATAAGGCCCTGAGCTCTCTGCCTTTGCACCCCCATTCTGAGAGGCTAAGGGGGCTTGGAGGGGGATACTGGCCTGCAGTGGGAGGGCTGTAAGGCCGAGCCCAGAGCTGAGTGGGGACCGTGAGTGCTCAGCCCCTAGACACAGAGCTGGGATCCCACTGCGGTACGAGTGGCCTCGCTTGGATGGGGATCCACTTGGGGTATCAGGAACCCAGTTGGGAGTCCTACTGGGGTATGGGAGGTGTGGGGCTGCGTTGGCGTATGGAGCTGGTGGGGGAAGGTGGCTGGGGGGTGGCGGAAGCTCCCTGAAGGACAGGGACCTGGGTTCTCCATGGTGAGGGGTTGTGGGCTTCAGGAGTGGCCCCAGGGTCCCAGGTGTGTGTGTTCTCCCTCCGTGAGCCCTAGGCAGGTCCCTGTGACCTGGGCTGTAGGGGATGTGTGCTCTTCTCTGGCCTATCCTCCCCGATGCCCACTGCTGCCACCCCCTGATGCCCCCGGCTGATTCCACTGTCTCTGCTGTCCCCTCGGGTCTGCAGGAAACGGAGAAGATCATCGCTGAGCTGAACGAGACGTGGGAGGAGAAGCTGAGGCGCACGGAAGCCATCCGGATGGAGAGGTGGGTGCTCGGAGAACCAGGTCAGGGAGTGGGGTGGGAAAGACCATGAGCTCTCAGAAATGTGTGTGGTGGCCAGCAGCTCCCTACAAAGAGCAGGGGTCCTGGGGCTGCACCTCGGTCCCATCTCAGGTGTGGCACAAACCCTCCTACGTCCCGCTGTCTCCCAGGCAGGAAGCGGGTGTCTGCCAGTGAGTTCAGGGGGCCGTTTCCCATGTTTCTTTCATGCATGTGGCCTTGGCCTCGTGCTGATTGACTTCTGTCCCCAGGGAGGCCCTGCTGGCTGAAATGGGTGTGGCCATGAGGGAGGACGGTGGCACCCTGGGCGTGTTCTCACCAAAGAAGGTAGGCCAGCCCCGTGTGCCACAAAGCATTGCCGCTCCAGCTTCCTAGGAGGGCAGAGGGGTCTGGGAGCAGAGGGCGTGTGTGTGTGTGTGTGTGTGTGTGGCCCTGCACCAAGGAGGGATGCCAGCTCCCAGCCACAGCCAGATGCCTTGTGAGGGAGCCACACCTGCTTCCCTCTGTGGACCTCTCTGTGTCCATTGCCTGAGGGGTGCGCTAGGCTCCCCAGAATCTGAGGCACCAGGGAGCCAGCCTGCAGTAGGAGGGACTGGGTAGTCAACATGGATCTGGGGACTGTCGGATCCACCAGTTCTCACAAGGACCCCTCTCTACCCCCAGGGTGGAGCACTTGCACCTGGGGTTTGCTCCTCTTAACAGCACTGAGCCCACCCTCACAAATTCTATGAATTGTGCCCCGCCCATTCTGTCCAGCACTGAGTGGGAGTCTCTTTGCATCTCAGCTCAGCCCACCTCCACTTGTGAGGGCATGCACACATGCACACATGCATCAACATGCATGGAAGCACACACAGAAGATGACAGATCAGCCCAAGGTCCAGGGAGTCGAGCTCAAAACCAGTGATACATCCTGGAGTTGGAGGCACTCTGGTCGGCCCCAATGCTGGCTCCTTGCTCAGAGCCCTGCTGCTGGCTGTGGGTGACTTGGGCTGTGTTTGAAGGCGTTTCCATGTCCCTGTGGGCAGCAGCCAGGAACCCAGGGGAGAAGACCCTCAGGGCCCGGTTGGGAGGGGCCACTGTACCGGGAGCAAATGGGCGGGTTGGGGGGACAGCCTCAGGTGTCTTCTCTAACCCCTACTCTCAGTCTATAGAGGTGAGGGAAAGGGGAGATGCAGCTACCACCAGCTGCCTGTGGTGGCAGCTCCCAGAGAGGGGGCATGGGGACTGGAATGTGGCCTCCGGGTGTCCTGGGTCAGGCCCAGCCAAGTCTCCCACCAACCAGGCAGACATTTGCATGACATCAACAGGAGGTTCTTACCCCCCAGTGTGAACTGCCCTGATCCCTCCCCCACTGCTGCCCCCCTCGGGCCTAGCCTGAGGCTAGGTGGCCTGTGGAGGTGAGGCCCCAAGGGAGCTCCAGCAGCTGCTGCCCTGCTGGGCTGAGGGCCCCTGGCTGTGTGGGAGGCTGGGCCAGACAACCAGACTGCAGGGCAGTGGCGTTGGGGCTTGGGACCAGGTGTCTAAGCAGAGGCTTTCTCCCTCGTGCCTGGAGGCTTTCTCCCTCGTGCCTGTCCCCTGTCCCCTCCCTGCACAGCAGGCCCAGGGGTGGTCCATCTTCAGGAAGGGGTGGAGGTGGGGGTGCTGGGCTCCAGCCCCCTCCTTGGGACAGACATTCTTCGCTCCTCCCTGCAGACTCCGCATCTGGTCAACCTGAATGAGGACCCGCTGATGTCTGAGTGCCTCCTCTACTACATTAAGGACGGGACCACCAGGTGCGAGGGCTGCCGCCACCTGCCCTGCTCCCTACGCCACTGCTCTAGCTTCCTTTGGCCGGCAGGGCTGTGTTCCTTGTCCCCCTGCTGACACAAGGCACCCAGCCTTCCCCCGCAGGGCGTGGGCGTCCCAGGCCCCTGGTGATGGTGGTGTCTCCTGCAGAGTGGGCCGAGAGGATGCTGAGCGACGGCAGGACATCGTCCTTAGTGGGCACTTCATCAAGGAGGAGCACTGTGTCTTCCGCAGTGACTCCCGAGGCAGTAGTGAAGGTAGCGCCCCTTCCCCCAGCATGGTGGCCCCAGGCAGACGACCCCTGCCAGCAGTTGGGGTTGTCCACCTCCCTGGGCCCCTGCCTGTCAGGGTCCTCTCCCCGAAGGGGGTCCAGATGGAAGTAGGGCCGGGCTGTCTCCCCCTCCTAGCCTGAGGCTGTGGGAGCTAGCGGTCAGGACCTTGTCCATTGGGAGGAGGGAGTCCCAGATCTGGGGATGGAGGCAATTTTAAACCCCTCTTTTCTGTTGTTGGGGAGTAGCCATGTGCCCAGAATGTGGGGTGCTCCTCGGGAACCCCTTTGGCCTTGGGGTTGCCTCAGAATGGTGGTCCCGGGGGCTTCTCTGCTCGTTCCCACCCATCCCCCATGTTGTGTCCCCCCAACCCACAAACCAACCACATAAACCAGTGTGTTCCTCATACTGTTGTGGGCTCCTGACTGCTCCAAGACCCACTCCCGGTACCTTTGCCAGTAGAGGGCTCAGGTATGGGGGGCTGTGCTTGGCAGTCAGCCCTGGGCAGGTAGATAGAAGGTGAGTGACCCCTGACCCCCATCCTCATCTGCCCCACAGCAGTGGTGACCTTAGAGCCCTGTGAGGGTGCAGACACCTACGTTAACGGCAAGAAAGTCACTGAACCCAGCATCCTCCGCTCAGGTACGATGGGATGGGCCCGGTGGGGAGGTTTCCAGGGCAGTGGCTGGGGTGGGGTGGAGTGGGCAGATGCCAAGAGGTAGTGTGTGTGTGTGTGTGTGTGTGTGTGTGTGAGAGAGAGACAGGAATGGGATGGTGGCAGGTATGGTGCAGGCAGAGGAAGGGGTGGGACAAGTCTACAGCCTCACGGGATGCACAGGGATGTGGGGGTCCCTGTTGAGTCACCTGTTGCCCATCTCCTGTGAACCCTGGATGCAGGCCTTGTCTGCTGCCTGCTCCCAGGAGCCTGTTCTTTGGTACTGATGGGCCAGATGGTCAGTCAGGAGGGGCAGGGGCCAACCTCCGCACTCGGGCCCTGGGGTTCAAGCCTGGCCATGTGCATGGGGACCCCACTACAGGATGAGCATGTGTGTTCAAGAAGGTGGGTAGGGTGTCTTGTCTGAGGATGAGGCAGACCCCCAGCCCAGTTGGGGCCAGTGAGGAGGAGCTGGGAGGGCACCCCGGCTTAGGTGCCTGCTGGTCTGTGGAGGGTGGGAATGTAGACTGGGTCTGTAGCAGCTCTGGCATCTGCATTCCTAGGGTGTGCTTTACGGGGGTGGGCACCAGCCTAGACAATTGCTTCCATCCCCCACTGAACATTTGGAGCAGGCTTGGTCTTGGGTCTCAGAGCTCAGGCTGAAGGGTAGACTCAGTTTGGGGCACTCTTTCCTGGTGACTGAGCTGGGTGTGCAGGCCTGAGGGCAGGATGGTCAGGGGAGATGACACAGCAAGCCACATGGGGGTGAGGGGGTGCTGACCTGTAGACATGGGGCCACAGGGGAAAAAGTGGTATTGCCATGTGGGAGCCCAGGGGAGGCAAGGGAGGCCGCAGATAGATGAGCGAGCAGGGGGTGAGGGGACCAGTGGGGGTGGTGGGAGACAGGCCTATAGACGTGGGCTCAGTGGGATGAGGGAGAAATGGACACATGGGGAGCAGTAGCAGGGGCAGGGGCTGCAGGTGAGGAGGTTTGTCCAGGTGTGAGGATGTCCCTGCAGGAGGGTGTTGGTACCCTGGTTTTGGGTGGAGAGTGGGGACGGTGGGGTAGGAGAGCTGCTGGCCATTTCAGCGGGCGCCTATGCCCTATCCCCACTCCAGGGAACCGCATCATCATGGGGAAGAGCCACGTGTTCCGGTTCACCCACCCAGAGCAGGCGCGGCAGGAGCGGGAGCGCACGCCCTGCGCAGAGACACCTGCAGAGCCTGTGGACTGGGCCTTTGCACAGCGGGAGCTGCTGGAGAAGCAGGGCATTGACATGAAGCAGGAGATGGAGCAGAGGTGGGGTCAGAGGGGAGCTGGGTGGGTGGGGCAGGAGTGGGGTTGAGGTGAGGCAGGGGCCATGGGGTCCAGTCAGAGTGGCCTGCCCCCTGACCCTTGCCACGTCCCCCATTCCGCCCCCACCAGGTTGCAGGAACTGGAGGACCAGTACCGCCGGGAGCGTGAAGAGGCCACCTACCTCCTGGAGCAGCAGAGGCTGGTGAGATAGCTCCTGGGTTGAGGGTGAGGGGGGGGGGGACTCTGGTTGCCCCTGGAGTGGGGAGTGGGGGCGCTGTCCAGGCTCCCTGAGGGCCCTGCTAGGCCAGGCACGGAGCCAGCATGTGGCCTTCCTCCCAGGACTATGAGAGCAAGCTGGAGGCCTTGCAGAAGCAGATGGACTCCCGGTACTACCCTGAGGTCAATGAGGAGGACGAGGAGCCCGAGGATGAAGGTGAGGGGCTGTGCTCATCAGGAGGACACAGTGAGCACACACATGCACCCACAAGTGCCACATGTACACACACTGTAGCACGACTATGAAAGGGCACATGCACGCACATGTGTGCACTGCATACAAGCACATGCATGTATGCTACACATACCATAACATGCATTCACATGTGTACACACAGTGCACTCATACATGTCCACAAACATGCCCACGTGCAAATTTACAGTGTATGCATAACACGGGTGTGTTTGCACATACACACAGCACACACATGCTTATGTGTGTACATGTACACACACCACACATGCATACTGTGAGTACACACATAAACATATATACACACAACAGTGTACTCACAAGTGCACACACGGCATGGTTCTGACTGGAGGCCCTGGCTGACCTGCCCTGCCAGAAGGGGCGCCTTTTACCCTGCCCCCTGCAGCTGTCCCACTGAGTGTCTGCTCTGAGCTGGTATCCAGTGCTGGTGTCTGGGCACGGGGAGTGAGGTCAGTGTGTGACTTGTGTAGCATTGGGTGGGCAGCTGGAGAGCTGTGCACAGAGGGCAAGGAGCCCAGGGTCCGGAGCAGCTCTCCTAGTGACTGGTTTAGAGAGAGCCTCTGAGCTGGGTGGGGATGAGGACCATCTTTCTTCCTGCCTCCTCTCCGAGGCCACCAGCCCAGGCTGTTTGCCAGGTCCCTCCTCTGCACCCCATCTGGTCCACTGCAGACCCACACAGACCCCCACTCCAACGGCAGGCACCTGTCTGGCTGAGCGACTCCTGGTGCCCAGGCATTCTCTTGGAGTCCACGCAGTGCATGCCGGCCTCTATAGACCCCTTGGACACTGCTCCCTCCATGCCCTCCTGTTGGCCCAGGAGGGCTGTGTGTGTGTATGTGTGTGTGTGTGTGTGTGTGTGTGTGTGTCGAGGGAAGGGTGTGTCTGGGCTGCTACCTCTTGTCAGGCCGCCTCTAACCTGAGCTCTGCTGGCCGTGTGGGCCTCCGGGGCACAGGGCAGGCTCAGGTGCTTGAGGGGTGAGCCCTGCGGTTCTCATGACGACCATGTGACCTGTCTCCACAGTCCAGTGGACGGAGCGGGAGTGTGAACTGGCATTGTGGGCCTTCCGGAAGTGGAAGTGGTACCAGTTCACGTCCCTGCGAGACCAGCTTTGGGGCAATGCCATATTCCTCAAGGAGGCCAACGCCATCAGTGTGGAGCTCAAGAAGAAGGTGGGCCCATCCTGCCCACTAGAGAGCCCCCCCCCCCCAGGTCCTGGCTTCAGACCTCGTGTGTCTTGGAAAGGACCCTGAATCCTGTCCTCAGACCTAGTAGTGTCAGAGAGAACCTTGCCCCCACCAGCTCACAGCCAGACTGCATAGCAGCTGGTGGGAGAACAGCACAAACCACACCTCACGTGGGCCCCCTTTCACCTGACACCCCTTAACCTGACTGTCCCCCTCATCTCACCCACACTTCACCTGGCTCACACCTCCCCTGGACCCCACATCACCTGACTTTGCCTCACTGTGATCGGCAATAGGGGACTTGGATGAGTGGTCAGTAGTGGCACCTTTGCCACCAGGGCCTTCTAGAAGCCCAGGAGAGTAGCTGGGGCGGGGGGGGGGGCAGCAGGGTCTCAGGCAGGCTGTGTGGAGACCCCTCTGCCCCAGGGCTGATGAGCGGCCCCTCACATGGGCTCCAGGTCCAGTTCCAGTTTGTTCTGCTCACGGACACACTCTACTCCCCGCTGCCCCCGGACCTGCTGCCCCCTGAGGCTGCCAAAGACCGGGAGACACGCCCCTTCCCCCGCACCATCGTGGCTGTGGAGGTGCAGGACCAGAAGAATGGGGCCACCCACTACTGGACACTGGACAAACTCAGGTGCGCTTGCCCAAGGCCACAGGACCGGAGTGCGTCCCCTGACACTGACTCTGCCAAGGGAGAAGTTTCAGTGTTTCTATGGCGATGGGGTGGAGAACTGGGCCTCAAGTGCAGGCCACTGTCACCAGGCCACCAAGCTGGGCCCCACTGGTCCACTCCATCCCTATAGGCGGCTTCTCTCTGCTAGCTGGAAGAGGGGCTAGGGTGAGACCACCCAGACTCAACACATGTCCACACACTGCTTTATGCTGTAGCACACTCATACTTATATACACACTCAACGCACATGTGGCCACACCTGGACTCACCTCAATAGGAGATGCACACACATTTACACTTGGACTCATGCTCACTCCCACACATAATCATACTCATACACACTTCAAGCATGGTCACACCTAGACTCAGCTCAGTAGCAGATGCACTTGTACTCACATGTAGACTCATGCTCATTCAAACACTCTCTCTCTCTCTCTCTCTCTCTCTCACACACACATGATTGGTCACATCTAGATCCACGTCATGTGCTCACACCTGTATACACTCGGACCTGAACTTTGGCTTCCCTGCTAGCCCTGTCCTCAGAGCACCTCGGCCATCTGAGTCTTTCCTGCCTACGATTTGAGTCAGACTCACAGCAGCCTGAAGAGCAGAGGAGAGTGCCCATGGGATCCTGGGGTGTGAACACCCACAGGAGTGGAAAGCCCCTTCTTTGGTGGCTTCTAACCACTGACTTTGTGGTTAGCCTCCCAGGGCCTAGCCCAGTTTAAAGTATGAGGGGCTTCAAAAAGTGGGTGGGAAAAGGAATTAGATGCTGGTAGGATTTCCCCATGAGTGTTTGAAACTCTCTTGTGTTTCCCTGGGTATTTGGTCCCCAGCACCAATCTGTCCTGGCTCTGCTCTGAGACCCCATTTCTGAGCACCTCCTCTCCCAATATCTCCCTTTTTACTGCCACACTCTGCTCCTGTCCTGTGCTTGTCCTGACCCGCCTGCCTGTCCAAGGTCTCTGTGGCCATTTGGCTGGATTTAGGAGGGATCCTAGTGCCGTGCGATTGGCAGAACTGGCCCATGATGGGTCCAGAAGGCTGCAGAGTCTGGCACGGTTGTGGCCCAGTGGGGACAGTGACCGGAGCTGGCGAGCCCACTGACCACCCCCTGCAGGCAGCGCCTGGACCTGATGCGGGAGATGTACGACCGGGCAGCCGAGGTACCCTCCAGTGCCATCGAGGACTGTGACAACGCAGTCACCGGCGGGGACCCCTTCTACGACCGCTTCCCCTGGTTCCGACTGGTGGGCAGGTGGGTGCCCTGCCCTCCCCCCTGGCTGGGAGAGGGCGAGGGAGCTGAGGGCTGGTCCCAGTGTGGAGGAGGGAACCCCAGGGGTGTCCAGCGACCTGGACTGAGTGTCCTTCCACCCCCTGCATGAGGCCCGGGGTTCAGGGTCGCCGTGCCAGGGTGAGAGTGGGCCTGGTATTGGGGCGGCCCTGGGCCTCGGGCAGGGCAGTGGGGCCACTTGTGGCCTTGAAGGGGAGCAGGGCAGCAGGCAGGGCCATCATCTTCCCTCAGAGGCCACCTTTTCCTGGTCTCCCCAGCTGAAGTCCCCTGCCCGCTATGGGGTGGTCCCTCGCCTCAGTCACAGGCATCTGACCCCCATGCCCCAACATCCTGCCAAAGCCTGCGTGCCCCCCGCCCCCCGCCCCACACACACACATGCTCTCTGGCTGCAGCAGGAGACAGTGCCTTGGGGCGTTTGTCTCTTGGAGAGCCACTTTCTGGACGGATGCCAGGCTGGGCTAACCTCTCGTGTCTTGTCCCACTAACCTCAGTTCCCTCGTCTCTGGCTGCGACAGCTACCCTCTTCTCCACACATGCATGAGCGAGCGCATGGCTGCTCTCACCCCCTCCCCCACCTTCTCGAGCCCCGACTCCTCCGATGTCACCGAGCTGGCCGAGGAGCGGAGCGTGGGGGAGGAGGAGGAGGAGGACCTGGAGGACGACGCCGTCTTTCCGGAGCACACGCTGTGCCACGTCCGGGACCCGTTTTACGACCGGCCCCCCCTGTTCAGTTTAGTAGGCAGGTTGGTGAGGGCGAGGCGCGCACACTGCGAAGGACCCGGCTCTTTTGCACAGAGCACTGCCGGGGCACATGCATCCCTGTGCTGGGGCCCAAGTGTGCAAGGTGTGCAGGGACCAGGTGTGCAAGTGCTGAGGTGCGCAAGACCTAGGTGTGTGGGACCCCTGTGTTTGAGGACCTAGGTACGAGGGGACCAATTGTGTAAGTAGTGAGTCGTACAGAGATCTAGGTGTGCAAGTACTGAGGTGTGCAGGGCCTAGGTGTGTGAGACCCAGGTGTGTGGGGCCTGGGTGTGCATGGCAGAGAGGGGTGTAGGAGCTGGCCACTCTGAGGAGGGGTGATGAGGGAGCAAGGGTCTCCCTCCGTCATGTTCCAGAGCATTTGTCTTCTACCTGGTCTTTGTGACCTGCTTGAAGGAGGGCGGGGTTTGGGCCCCAGTGGTGTAAGGGACAGTGTGGCACTGAGCCCGTAGCCCTGCTTCCAGACATAAGCTGAGCTCAGGCCACCTGCCAGGCAGGTGGGAGTCTTTGAAGAGACCTTGGGCACAGGGACAGAGCCACTGGCCAGTTGTTGGACACTGAGAGCCTCTTGGAGTCCTTGGACCAGCCAGCCCAAGGGGCTATGGGAAGGTGAGATAGGCCCCATGGAGCTGACCCCTCAGGGCTGCCTCCAGCTTCTTCCTCACTGGTGGTGCTTCTCCATCGACCAGGCACGGGCCCCTTGGAGTGCTCAGGGCTGTCCCTCTGAGGACAAGGTGTGCCCAGAGGAGGCTAGCAGGTAATCCAGAGGGCCTGGTGCTTGGTGATGGACAATTGTTTGGTCACCTGACCCTGAAGTCACTCCCCTGCCTGTCTCTTGTGTGTAGGTGGTACCATCCCTGCTGACTTCCAGGTCACCAGAGGAGGTGGGCGTGGTGGGGGAGAGGCTGTGGGGTGGCCTGGGAGAGGGGAGAGGCAGAGTGAGAGTGAGGCAGGTAAGGGAACACATGGCAGGTCCAGCAGAGGCGGGCCAACATGCTTCAGAATCAGAGACTGTGTCCGTTGGAGACTGTCTCCTCCGGCCAGCCTGGCAGATGTTTCTGGAAGTCTGGCCCTTGGTGCCCCGTGCTCAAAACTGATGTCCATGGGACTGAGGGCCCCACCTCTAGGGCCACATTGCCAGGGTCATGGGCTGATAGGTTTGTTTCCGCTGAGGTGGCCCAGCTGCCAGTGTCCCTGAGAAGCCGTGTGTCTGTCCTTATGGGTGGGGTGCAGTCCAAGAGAGGGGTATAGCCTGCCATGCTCAGCCCCGGGGCTGCCAGGCTCCCTCGACTGCTGAGCCCCAGGGTGACTGGCATGTCTGAGGGGACTGAGAAGCTGGAGAGAAATGGGGTAGGCCCTTGCAGTCTCGGCTGGAAAGAGCTGGGTCCTTCAACACCACCCCCCTTCTTGTCAGTCTGGGATATTACAACCAGACTAAGCAGAGTAGCTGAGAGGTGCGGCTGCACGCTGCCAAGGGGTCTCTGCACGGGCTGCCTCTGGAAGCTTCCAGAGGGTCTTTCTGGTTTGCCGAGCTCTGGCTCCTCCCACCCCGGGGTGCACTTCCAGGGCTGGGGTGGGGGTACAGGGGTGCGTCTTTGGAACACCTGCAACAAAGCTTCCGTGACCTCCTCTGGAGGCTTCTGTGCCAGCATGCCTCTTCCTCACCACCCCCGGCAGCTCCTGCCCTCCTCTGTAGCCAGCCCTGCTGCTCCGCCCCTTTCCGGGAGGGGGCTTCAGTCTGCTTCAAGGTCCCCTCCTTCTGGGCCAGGCTGCTAGCCCGACCCTGTGCCCCCCGGATCAGGGCCCCCTGGCGGGCCCAGGGTTCCCCTTTGGGGCCTGGGGTTTCTGAGGAATGTGGAGTGGGGCCCAAAGCCGCCTCCTTCCTGCTGCCCAGGGACATGATCTGGCCTTTCAAGACTAGTCCCTCTGCCTGCCCCACTGATGCTTCCAGAAGAAGCTTGGGGTGGAGGGGGCAGTGGAGAGGGCAGATGGCATGCAGCTGACCCTGAGATAGAGGGACTGAGGGCGAGGAGGCGCTGCCCAGGGTGCGATGTGTGGACCGGCCTATAGGAGGGCCTGATGTCCACTCGGTGAGGAGAGGCTGTTCCTGACTGCAGTCGGGTGGGCTGATGACTGCTGGCCCCTGGCACTGGAGGGTTCAGAACCACCGTGGCCCTGGGGGCTACAACACATGCTGCCCCCACACACTCGGGAATGCAGTCAGGGGGTGTGTCTTCAGTCTGGTCTCTGCCCCGTCTCACAGCATCAGGAGGGTGCTGGCCCCAGAGGTTCATTTAAGCCCATTGGATACCAGCGTGAGACCCTGCTGAGGCCATGGCCCCGCCTGGGCTCCGCCAGCTGGGGACAGGTCAGGGGTGGCCTCAGGTTCCAGGGCTATAATCCCAATGGCCCCGCCCCGTGGGCAACACTGTCTCCAGCCGAGTCCAGTTCCAGCTTGTCTGCCCTGTGGACGAGGCCAGTAATGGCTCTTGGGGACATTTGGGATCTGTGTCCCTTGTCTGATGAGGGGACACTCAGGGAGACTAGGGAAGGGTCAGCCAAACTAACCAATTAACCACTCAGCTAAGCTGCTGGCCCTGTACTGCCTTGGCCTCTGTTCCTCAGTTTCTCTCCATGTTACCCCAGGTCTGGGGACTCTCTGAGGCCGTGTGTGTCCGCTGGAGATGACACAGCCCATGTGTGTGGGGGGAGGGGACAATGTGGGTGTTGTCAATCCATGAGAGGGCTCCTTCCCTGCAGGCTGTGGGAGGTCCCTGCCCCAATGGGAATGTGCCCCCCGCATACCTGGCATGTCTAAGTGGACTGACCGTGCTCACGTTGAGCCTGGTCGCTTGCCCACATCCAAGCTCACCCCTGGCTGCCGCAGGATGGGGGAGCATCCACTCTAGGGAGAGCAGTCTTGGGGTGCAAAAAGGCCAGGGCCTGGCTGCCTCAGTTTCTCCTCAGCATGGCAGACTGTTTCTCTGGTCCCCTGGGGCCTCTTGGAGGGCAGAGTGGAAGCATTCATGTAGGGGAGGGGCAGCCTTGCCCCTCCGGGTGTGAGTCCAGGGGTACCCACACACCTAGAGTCCCTTCCTGGCACTGGGAATTTTGGGCTCAGAGCCAACCCAGCCATCTCTCAGGCTCAGTCCCCAGGAGCTCCCAGGCACCCTGTGCAGGCCATCTAGCCTGGTTGAACTGCCTCTCCAGGGAACGCTGTTGTGTGGGTTAAGGGGTCCTTGCCTGGCCCCCAAGGGAGGTGTCCTAACCCCATCCCAAGGCCTCTGTGGTGGGAGTGTTGAAGGCCAGGCACTTGCCTCTGCGTGGGACACTGCTCCCAGAGCTCCTATGGGGTGGCTACTTCCCTCGCCCTGGCTGCACTGCAGTAGACACTCCCTCCTGGACCAGACTTGGCCTGATGAGGTCTTCAGGTTGGGGCTGGGGCTGCCCGCCCAAGGGATCCCGTGGGGCTGAGCTGTGAGGAGAGTGAGCCATGTGTTTGAGGCAGCTCATGGGAGCAAGCATCCTCAGAGCCGGAGGTCCTTGGAGTGAGGCCGAGACAGCCTGGGCTCTGACCTTGGGTCCAGAGGGAGGGGAGGTGACACACCAGCTGCTGCCTCCTGCCCTCATCCAACCTCAGGCTGTCTGGTCCCTGGAGTCTGAGAGCCTTCCCCCCTCCTCCACTGTACACTAACATCCTCAGTCTGCCCTACAACCTGTAGGGTCCTGGGGTGTGGGGGGAGTGTTCCCCTGAAGTTTCATCCTCTGCGCCCTGTCAGAACATGGAGAACCAGGACCCTGAGGCCATTTGTCAATTGCAGCTGGTCACACTGCCCACCTTTAGGGCACCCCCACCCTACTGTCCACCTTCAGAGGCATACCCCACTCCACTCTCCACCTCCAGGGGCACCCCAGCCCACTGTCCATCTCCAGGGGCATTCCCCCACCATACTGCCAAGTTTCAGATGGCATTCCCTTACCTCGCAGCCCACCTTCAGGGCATCCTGCGCACCTCCCTGACCTCTGTCACTGCATGTCAGTAGTATGTCCTCTGCCCAGCCTGCTGTTCCCACACCCTGGCCAATGCCCTTGAGGCTGAAGTGCCTGTGAGGACCCCTGAGAAGCACCTGGGTCAGTGGGCACTGGCTGCCCCCCTCCTGGTAGTCACCATTGCATGGCCCTCAGCATCACATTAGACCTGGCCAGGTGACTGCACCTGTCCCCATAGGCAGTGACCCTCCCACCCACCCTTGTGTCCAAACTCTGCCCCATAGAACACCTCCCTGGCTTGCTTGTGGTCTACACGCCTCTGAGGCTGGGCTGTGCCTGGAGGTCAGGGAAGGGGGGCAGTGAGCAGAGGAGGCAGCACCACCCTGGCACCCAGCCTTACGTCTGGGAGGGTTAGTAGGTCTTGGTGCTCCAGGAGGTTGACTCCCCAGGCATGGGGCTTGCCCCCAAGTGGTGCCCCAAACGGCAAACAGTTTTGTGCACATCAGCCCCTGCCTGGTCCTTGTGTCCTGGCTGCTCCGCAGGCAGGGAAGCTGAGGGTGGCCCAGTGAGCCCCCCACCCTGAGCTGTGGGGTGCTCAGGGGGCCTGAGAAGTGCAAGAAATTGTGAGACCTGTGGAGTAGAGGAGGGCCCCATGTGAGGGTTCCAGGCCAGCTTCTTGAAGCAGGCTGAAACAACCCTCCCGGCACCTCCTGTGCCAACTGGACAGGGCCGGCTGCCTCGTCTCTTGGCCTCCTCCTCCTCGCCCGTGCCCACCTCCCTCCTTGCTGCCCTACTGCTTGTGGCCGCTCGCCTGCTCTGCAGCTCTGCATTCGTCACGTCGTGGGCCAGTTCCTGCCGCTGTCCCCCTGGCTGGAACTGGCGAGGGCACTGACTATGGCTTCTTCTCCCCCAGGGCCTTTGTGTACCTCAGCAACCTGCTGTACCCCGTGCCCCTGGTCCACCGAGTGGCCATCGTCAGCGAGAAGGGCGAGGTCAAGGGCTTCCTGCGAGTGGCCGTCCAAGCCATCTCAGGTCTGTGCCAGCCAGTGGGCTGGGCAGGGGCCCAGGGTCAGGGTTTCATGGGCATTGTGGGGGCCGGTGGGGGCTTGTCCCAGCAGCTGGAGCAGCAATGGCACTGCCCCGAGGAGCGGTGGTCGGGGGCTCTGTCCCTGGTGGCTCTTCCTCACTCCCCTCTGGGGTCCCCCAGTGCTGCCTGTCTTAGAGGGTGATGTGGACTCTGCTTTGGGGTATACCAGACAGCCCCATGGTACAGTGACGGTGGTGGCAAAGGGGACTTGGACAAGGCCACTGGCTTGTGACGTTTCAGACCTGGGGCTCTGGCTCTGTTGGCATGGGCCCCACTGTGCTCGCCCTAGATGGACACTGTCAGTGGCAGGTTAGAGCCACTATGAGCGCAGGCTCAGGCCAGAGGGTCCCCTGGGTGGCGTGACAGGCCCAGGCCTGTGCTGGGAGGAGAAGGGGCAGAGATGGAGAAGGGCCTGTCAAACTCTGGGAGTGGTTTTTGGCGGGAGTGCGGTGTAGAAATGGGTAGGGGTCCCTTAGACAACCAAGAGCCAAGGTTCTAATTTCAGGCCCAGTGGGAAGCCTCAGGGGACTCCTAGCAAAGTGGACGTGGGAGTGGGGTCTCACCTTGAAGATGGTGTTGCTGTGGGTTACAGAGTCCCTGCAGCCGGCTGAGCAAGACATCCCATGTTCCTGAGCTTGGTTCTCATCAAAGCCTGCTGGGTGTTGGGAAGGGCCTTTTCCAGGCCAACCGAGGTGACCATGTGGTGGTTTTCTCAGAGTCTGAATTAGCTCCATGGCTCCTGCCCACACCAGCCTGGTCCCTGATGTTGGCAGGCACTGGTGGGTACAACCCATCATCCCTCAGCCTTGGGCTTAATCCGACTTGCTCTCCATATGCTGTTGGCTTTGATGTACTAATACCGTGTAGAGGAATCTTCACCTGTTTACTTATAGGCGATACTGATCTGTCACAGTCTTGTGACGTTGGTATTGGGGTGAAGCTGGGCCCCTAGTGTAGATTAGGACTTGTCCCGCCTCCTCTAATCTTTGATGTGGTTTGGGAAGCGTGGGTGCTGGTGCTTCTTAAGTGTGTGGAAGAATTCACTGATGGAGGCATCTGGTCCGGGCTCTTCTTCCTTTGCAGGTCTGTTTGGTTTCCTTGTTATTACTAACCCAGTCCCTGTCAAAGGTTGCTCAGGTCTTCTGTTTCTCCAGGAATCAGTTTATATAATTGCAAGCTTTCAGGAGTTTGCCCATTTCTTCTGGGCTATCGGTCTGTTGGAAATTTTGTATGTGGCTCTGGTCGGTGTGGCTGTGACGAGGGAGGGGGGCTGATGGGGACCCCAGGAGTGGGCCCAGACTTGTGTCAAGGCATGCTGAGAGAGAGCACCTGGTGGTCTCTGAGTGCTTGTTAGTGGTGTTGGGGCTCCACCAGGGCTTGGTGGTCCATTTTTATTCCCCACCTCCAGGCCCATCCCGTGGGGATGTGTGGCTGTGCTCCAAGCACACTTAACTCTTGGTCCCCAACTGCCCTGCTCAATTCCTCTTTCAGCCGATGAAGAAGCTCCCGATTATGGCTCTGGTGTCCGCCAATCAGGAACCGCCAAAATCTCCTTTGATGATCAGCATTTTGAAAAGGTATTTTAAGGACGAGGTATGCAGAGGCAAGGCTGTGTGGTGTGCTTGAGTGGGGCACCGTAAGGGGCACCCTGTTTGGGGGGATCTTGTTATAGGGGGGAGATCAGACAACTTTTTTCCCCTCTCCCACTCCTCTCATTGAGCTGAAGGCTGTGTGATGTCCTGTTACCAAGAGAGTGCAGCCTCAGACAGTAGAGTCCAAAGGGGACTTTGAGGTCAATTCATATCAGGGCAACTGAGGCCTCTGGAGGTGGGTGCACTGTCCAAAGCAGACTATGCCTGGCATGCAGTTCTGTGAAGGTCCAGATCCAGGCTCCTGAGGAGGTGCTAGTGGACTGGGCCCTAGACAGGCTGGTGTATGACCCTAGCCCAGGAAGGCTCTCTGTCAAGCCCCAGGTATCCTCTGACTGCCCTCCTCCTCTGCACAGTTCCAGTCTGAGTCCTGCCCCGTGGTGGGGATGTCCCGCTCGGGGACTTCCCAGGAAGAGCTGCGGATTGTGGAAGGGCAAGGCCAGGGTTCTGATGCAGTGCCCTCTGCTGACGAGGTCAACAATAACACCTGCTCAGGTAGCCACCCTGCTTCCTCTGCCCAAGACCGTGAGGGGTATGGGTGCCCCACTCAACCAATAATGCTCCGGAGCCAGCCCCTCTAAGCTGTGACCCTGGTCAGCTGAGGCCTTCACGAACGTCTTGTTGACTCCTGGGGGCCCAGTTCTCTTGGGGTGCCCTTGTCACATCGCTCTCCCCGTGGTCTCCTGCAGCGGTGCCTCCTGAAGGCCTCCTAGACAGCCCAGAGAAAGCAGTGCTAGACGGGCCCTTGGACACTGCCCTGGACCATCTCCACCTGGGTAGCACCTTCACCTTCCGTGTGACGGTCCTGCAGGCATCCAGCATCTCTGCTGAATACGCCGACATCTTCTGCCAGTTCAAGTGAGCCCTTGCCCTGCATCTCCAGGGGCTCTGGGGGGCCTTGTTCCCTGCCCTTAGCAAGACACAGGCCTGGGGCCAGGGCATGGCCAATGCGGTCCCAAGCTCCCCCAAGTGGGCCAGACCAGACATCCTCTTTGTTTGTAGCTTTATCCACCGCCATGATGAGGCCTTTTCCACGGAGCCTCTGAAGAACACGGGCCGGGGCCCACCACTCGGCTTTTACCACGTCCAGAACGTATGTCTAAATAACCCATGCCCACCCCTCCACCCCCACTGAGCAGGCGCTCAGTCTCCCCATTGTCTGTACGCCCTGTCATCCACTCTCCTGGTCGTCTGCTCTCCCAACCATCCACTTTCCCATCCTTTTAAAATTCTCTTTATCATCCATTCTTCCCCCTCCATTCATTCCCCTACCATTCGTTTCCCCCAGTATCCATTCCTTTAATTATTCTCCCCACCATCCATTCCCCATCACTTATTCTCAATGTGCATTCTCCCCATCAGTCGTTCTCCAGGTTAATCATTCTCCCCATTATTCACTCTTCCCATCACTCATTCTCCCCACCACACATTCTCCCCATCTTTCATACTCCCCGCCATCTGTCCTCCCATCATGCATTCTCCCACCATTCTCCCCCCACATCATTTATCTCCTGTCATCCAATCTCCTTGTCATCTGTTCTCCCCACCACTCGTTCTTTGTCCCCTGAACACCAGCTGTGTGCCCAGCCTGAAGCATGGGCACTGCTTTTGGGAAGTAGGGAGCCTTTGGAAGCCCTAGCCTGGGCATCAGAAAAGGGGCTGGGGATGGTGCACAGAGGGGGCCTACACTGGGTGGAGGACTCCGTGCCAGCTTCCAGGTGGAGGAGAGCAGAGATGCTCAGGGTGGGGCAGGCTCCAGTCCCATGGGGCCAGGTGGGCAGCACAGGGGAGAGGTATGACCTTGGTGACCACAGGTGCTGAGGATGGGGGGCCTGGAGTGGAAGATGGTCCACCTCACTACTCTCAGTGCCAGCAAGTCAACTCTGACTCATGAACAGAACAGAGCTGCCAGTCTTTGCAGAAGCAAACAGCCTCGTCCTTCGCCCAAGGAGCAACTGGTGATTTCAAACCACTGGCTTTGCTGTTAGCAGCTTAACTCATAACCACCATGTCAGCTGGGTCCTGCCAACTGCAGAGCCAGTGCTGGTGACAAGGCAATAGGGCCCTTCTGAAGGCCACTCCCAAGTGCGGGGCCCGGATTCAGGCAAGAGCCCGGAATTCCCCTGAGCCTGGATTGGGGCCCTGGCCCTCTGACACAGACTGGGTCAGAATGTGGGCACGAGCCTGGGAGGGAGGAGCTCAGTGAGCACAGCAGGTGAAGCCAGGCTGGCCCTGCCCACACCTGCGTGCCACCCCCAGATCGCCGTGGAGGTGACCAGGTCCTTCGTGGAGTACATCAAGAGCCGGCCCATCGTCTTCGAGGTCTTCGGCCACTACCAGCAGCACCCATTCCCGCCGCTGTGCAAGGGCGTGCTCAGGTCAGCGGCTGGCGAGGACGACTCCTGCTCATCCCCTCCCACTGGCCTGCCCCTGAGTATGGGGGCTCACAGCCTTCTCCTGATGTCCTTGTTCTCCCCCACCCAAGGCCCTCTGTGCATGGGCTCAGCCTGCACCAGCTTCTCTCCTGCAGAACTAAGAGGATGCCCTGCTACCCACTTGGGAGTCCCCACCAGTACTGGACAGCAGGAGGCCCTGGGGTGGCCCTGGGAAGGGGCAGCTTTTTCTGTGCACTGGGGACTACGAGGATGCCAAGCTAGTCCCTGTCCTCAGAGTCTTGTACATCCCAGGAGTGCTGTCCACTTCCTTGTCAACATAGTCTCCCAGGCTGGGCATGGAGGCCAGGACCCACTCTGAGCTGGGCCTGGAGGGTGGGAAACCTGTAGAAAGGCCCTCAGCTCTGAGAGGCCCCTGGGGCCCAGGGGTGAGGGTGACCTAGGGCTTGGGGGCTGGAGGACCAGGAGAGGCTTCTAGGTTCTCGTGTGCTTGGCCCAGTAACCTCATTTTCCCCTGGGAGACAGGGGACACCCTGTCTGGACACTCCCCCTCTTTCCATGGCCTCTAGGGGTCCCAGGCATCTGGACGAGGGGGTGGTGATCCTAAG